>NW_026137866.1:0-1394229 GCF_019393585.1 Leptopilina boulardi
TTTTTGAAGTATGGGCGAACTATGGGCCAAGTATGGCAAACTATGGGAGGCGAGAAAAACACTTTTTTCAAACTTTTTGAACTATGGGCGAACTATGGGCCAAATATGGCAAAGTATGGGAGGGGAGGAAAACACTTTTTTCCAAATTTTTGAACTATGGGCGAAGTGTGGGCCAAACATGGCGGAGTATGGGAGGCGAGAAATACACTTTTCTCAAAATTTTTGAATTATGGGCGAACTATGTGCCAAGTATGGCGAACTATGGGAGGCGAGAGAGACACGTTTTTCAAAATTTTTGGACTATGGGCGAACTATGGGCCATGTATGGCAAAGTATGGGAGGCGAGAAAAACACGTTTTTCAAAATTTTGGACCATGG
Source organism: Leptopilina boulardi (assembly GCF_019393585.1). Classification (NCBI taxonomy): domain Eukaryota; kingdom Metazoa; phylum Arthropoda; class Insecta; order Hymenoptera; family Figitidae; genus Leptopilina; species Leptopilina boulardi. The sequence continues at coordinate 379 of NW_026137866.1, forward strand.
GCGAACTATGGGCTAAGTATGCCAAAGTATGGGAGGGGAGGAAAACACTTTTTTCTAAATTTTTGAACTATGGGCGAAGTGTGGGCCAAGTATGGCGGAGTATGGGAAGTGAGAAATACACTTTTTTCAAAATTTTTGAACTATGGGCGAACTATGGGCCAAGTATGGCAAAGTATGGAAGGGGAGGAAAACACTTTTTTCCAAATTTTTGAACAATGGGCGAACTATGGGCCAAGTATGGCAAAGTATGGGAGGCGAGAAAAACACTTCTCAAAATTTTTAAACTATGGGCGAACTATGTGCCAAGTATGGCAAAGTACGCGAGGCAAGAAAGCTCGTTTTTCAAAATTTTTGGCCTATAGGCGAACTATGGGCCAAGTATGGCAAAGTCTGGGAGGCGAGGAAAACACTTTTGTCCAATTTTTTGAAGTATGGGCGAACTATGGGCCAAGTATGGCAAACTATGGGAGGCGAGAAAAACACTTTTTTCAAACTTTTTGAACTATGGGCCAAATATGGCAAAGTATGGGAGGGGAGGAAAACACTTTTGTCCAATTTTTTGAAGTATGGGCGAACTATGGGCCAAGTATGGCAAACTATGGGAGGCGAGAAAAACACTTTTTTCAAACTTTTTGAACTATGGGCGAACTATGGGCCAAATATGGCAAAGTATGGGAGGGGAGGAAAACACTTTTTTCCAAATTTTTGAACTATGGGCGAAGTGTGGGCCAAACATGGCGGAGTATGGGAGGCGAGAAATACACTTTTCTCAAAATTTTTGAATTATGGGCGAACTATGTGCCAAGTATGGCGAACTATGGGAGGCGAGAGAGACACGTTTTTCAAAATTTTTGGACTATGGGCGAACTATGGGCCATGTATGGCAAAGTATGGGAGGCGAGAAAAACACGTTTTTCAAAATTTTGGACCATGGGCGAACTATGGGCTAAGTATGCCAAAGTATGGGAGGGGAGGAAAACACTTTTTTCTAAATTTTTGAACTATGGGCGAAGTGTGGGCCAAGTATGGCGGAGTATGGGAAGTGAGAAATACACTTTTTTCAAAATTTTTGAACTATGGGCGAACTATGGGTCAAGTATGGCAGAGTATGGGAGGCGAGAAAGCTCGTTTTTCAAAATTTTTGGACTATGGGCCAACTATGAGCCAAGTATGGCGAAGTATGGGAAGCGAGAAAAACACTTTTTTAAAAAAAAATGTTTGAACCATGGGCGAAGTATGGGCAAAGTATGGTGGAGCATGGGAGGCGAGGAAAACGCTTTTTTCAGAATTTTTTGAAGTATGGGCGAACTATGGGCCAAGTATGGCAAACTATGGGAAGCGAGAAAGCTCGTTTTTCAAAATTTTTGGACTATGGGCCAACTATGAGCCAAGTATGGCGAAGTATGGGAGGCGAGAAAAACACTTTTTTAAAAAAAAATGTTTGAAATATAGGCGAACTATGGGCCAAGTATAGCAAACTATGGGAAGCGGGAAAAACACTTTTTTCAAAATTTTTGAACTATGGGCGAACTATGGGCCAAGTATGGCGGAGTATGGGAGGCGAGAAATACACTTTTTTCAAACTTTTTGAACTATGGGCGAACTATGGGCCAAGTATGGCAGAGTATGGGAGGCGAGAAATACACTTTTTTCAAAATTTTTGGACAATGGGCGAACTATAGGCCAAGTATGGCAGGGTATGGGAGGCGAGAAAGACACGTTTTTCAAAATTTTTGGACTATGGGCGAACTATGGGCCAAGTATGGCGGAGTATGGGCAGCGAGAAATAAACTTTTTTCAAAATTTTTGAACTATGGGCGAACTATGGGCCAAGTATGGGAGGCGAGAAAAACACTTTTTTCAAACTTTTTGAACTATGGGCAAACTATGGGTCAAGTATGGCAGAGTATGGGAGGCGAGAAAGACAAGTTTTTCAAAATTTTTGAAGTATGGGCGAACTATGGGCCAAGTATGGCAAACTATGGGAGGCGAGAAAGCTCGTTTTTCAAAATTTTTGGACTATGGGCGAACTATGGTCCAAGTATGGCAAAGTATGGGAGGGGAGGAAAACACTTTTTTCAATTTCTGAACTCTGGGCGAACTATGGGCCAAGTATGGCAAAGTATGGGAGGGGAGGTAAACACTTTTTTCCAATTTTTTGAAGTATGGGCGAACTATGGGCCATGAATGGCAAAGTATGGGAGCCGAGGAAAACACTATTTTCCAATTTTTTGAACTATGGGCGAAGTGTGGGCCAAATATGGCGGAGTATGGGCAGCGAGAAATACACTTTTTTCAAAATTTTTGAACTATGGGCGAAGTGTGGGCCAAGTATGGCGGAGTATCGGAGGCGAGAATATCACTTTTCTCAAACTTTTCTGAACTATGGGCAAACTATGGGCCAAGTATGGCAAACTATGGGAGGGGAGGAAAACACATTTTTCTAAATTTTTGAACTATGGGCCAAGTATGGCGGAGTATTGGAGGGGAGAAAAACACTTTTTTAAAAAAAAATGTTTGAAATATGGGCGAACTATGGGCCAAGTATAGCAAACTATGGGAAGCGGGAAAAACACTTTTTTCAAAATTTTTGAACTATGGGCGAACTATGGGCCAAGTATGGCAAAGTATGGGAGGGGAGGAAAACACTTTTTTCAATTTCTGAACTGTGGGCGAACTATGGGCCAAGTATGGCAAATTATGGGAGGCGAGAAAAACACTTTTATCAAACTTTTTGAACTATGGGCGAACTATGGGCCAAATATGGCAAAGTATGGGAGGGGAGGAAAACACATTTTTCCAAATTTTTGAACTATGGGCGAAGTGTGGACAAATATGGCGGAGTATGGGAGGCGAGGAACGCACTTTTTTCAAACTTTTTGAACTATGGGCGAACTATGGGCCAAATATGACAAAGTATGAGAGGGGCGGAAAACACTTTTTTCCAAATTTTTGAACTATGGGCGAAGTGTGGGCCAAATATGGCGGAGTATAAGCAGCGAGAAATACACTTTTTTCAAAATTTTTGAACCATGGGCGAACTATGGGTCAAGTATAGGCCAAGTATGGCAGAGTATGGGAGGCGAGAAAGACACGTTTTTCAAAATTTTTGGACAATTGGCGAACTATGGGCTAAGTATGGCGGTGTATGGGAGGAGAGAAATACACTTTTCTAAAAATTTTTGAATTATGGGCGAACTATGTGCCAAGTATGGCGAACTATGGGAGGCGAGAAAGACACGTTTTTCAAAATTTTTGGACTATGGGCGAACTATGGGCCAAGTATGGCAAAGTATGGGAGGGGAGGAAAACACTTTTTTCAATTTCTGAACTGTGGGCGAACTATGGGCCAAGTATGGCAAATTATGGGAGGGGTGGAAAACACTTTTTTCCAATTTTTTGAACTATGGGCGAACTATGGGCTAAGTATGGCGGTGTATGGGAGGCGAGAAATAAACGTTTTTCAAAATTTTTGGACAATGGGCGAACTATGGGCCTTGAATAGCAAAGTATGGGAGGCGAGGAAAACACTTTTTTCCAATTTTTTGAAGTATGGGCGAACTATGGGCCAAGTATGGCAAACTATGGGAAGCGAGAAAGCTCGTTTTTCAAAATTTTTGGACTATGGGCCAACTATGAGCCAAGTATGGCGAAGTATGGGAGGCGAGAAAAACACTTTTTTAAAAAAAAATGTTTGAAATATAGGCGAACTATGGGCCAAGAATAGCAAACTATGGGAAGCGGGGAAAACACTTTTTTCAAAATTTTTGAACTATGGGCGAACTATGGGCCAAGTATGGCGGAGTATGGGCAGCGAGAAATAAACTTTTTTCAAAATTTTTGAACTATGGGCGAACTATGGGCCAAGTATGGCGGAGTATGGGAGGCGAGAAAAACACTTTTTTCAAACTTTTTGAACTATGGGCGAACTATGGGCCAAGTATGGCGGAGTATGGGCAGCGAGAAATAAACTTTTTTCAAAATTTTTGAACTATGGGCGAACTATGGGCCAAGTATGGCGGAGTATGGGAGGCGAGAAAAACACTTTTTTCAAACTTTTTGAACTATGGGCGAACTATGGGCTAAGTATGGCGGTGTATGGGAGGAGAGAAATACACTTTTCTAAAAATTTTTGAATTATGGGCGAACTATGTGCCAAGTATGGCGAACTATGGGAGGCGAGAAAGACACGTTTTTCAAAATTTTTGGACTATGGGCGAACTATGGGCCAAGTATGGCGGAGTATGGGCAGCGAGAAATAAACTTTTTTCAAAATTTTTGAACTATGGGCGAACTATGGGCCAAGTATGGCGGAGTATGGGCAGCGAGAAATAAACTTTTTTCAAAATTTTTGAACTATGGGCGAACTATGGGCCAAGTATGGCGGAGTATGGGCAGCGAGAAATAAACTTTTTTCAAAATTTTTGAACTATGGGCGAACTATGGGCCAAGTATGGCGGAGTATGGGAGGCGAGAAAAACACTTTTTTCAAACTTTTTGAACTATGGGCGAACTATGGCCCAAGTATGGCAGAGTATGGGAGGCGAGAAATACACTTTTTTCAAACTTTTTGAACTATGGGCGAACTATGGGCCAAGTATGGCAAAGTATGGGAGGCGAGAAAGACACGTTTTTCAAAATTTTTGGACTATTGGCGAACTATGGGCCATGAATGGCAAAGTATGGGAGGCGAAGAAAACACTTTTTTCCAAATTTTTGAAATATGGGCGAACTATGGGCCAAGTATGGCAAACTATGGGAGGGGAGGAAAACACTTTTTTTCAAATTTTTGAACTATGGTCGAAGTGTGGGCCAAATATGGCGGAGTATGGGCAGCGAGAAATACACTTTTTTCAAAATTTTTGAACTATGGGCGAACTATGGGTCAAGTATGGCGGAGTATGGGAGGCGAGAAAAACACTTTTTTAAAAAAAAATGTTTGAAATATGGGCGAACTATGGGCCAAGTATAGCAAACTATGGGAAGCGGGAAAAACACTTTTTTCAAAATTTTTGAACTATGGGCGAACAATGGGCCAAGTATGGCAAAGTATGAGAGGGGAGGAAAACACTTTTTTTCAAATTTCTGAACTGTGGGCGAACTATGGGCCAAGTATGGCGGAGTATCGGAGGCGAGAATATCACTTTTCTCAAACTTTTCTGAACTATGGGCAAACTATGGGCCAAGTATGGCAAACTATAGGAGGGGAGGAAAACACTTTTTTCTAAATTTTTGAACTATGGGCCAAGTATGGCGGAGTATTGGAGGGGAGAAAAACACTTTTCTCAAAATTCTTGAACTATGGGCGAACTATGGGCCAAGTATGGCGGAGTATGGGAGGCGGGAAAAACACTTTTTTCAAACTTTTTGAACTATGGGCGAACTATGGGCCAAGTATGGCGGAGTATGGGAGGCGAGAAAAACACTTTTTTCAAACTTTTTGAACTATGGGCAAACTATGGGCCAAGTATGGCAGAGTATGGGAGGCGAGAAAGACAAGTTTTTCAAAATTTTTGAAGTATGGGCGAACTATGGGCCAAGTATGGCAAACTATGGGAGGCGAGAAAGCTCGTTTTTCAAAATTTTGGGACTATGGGCGAACTATGGGCCAAGTATGGCAAAGTATAGGAGGGGAGGAAAACACTTTTTTCAATTTCTGAACTGTGGGCGAACTATGGGCCAAATATGGCGGAGTATGGGCAGCGAGAAATAAACTTTTTTCAAAATTTTTGAACCATGGGCGAACTATGGGTCAAATATGGCGGAGTATGGGAGGCGAGAAAAACACTTTTTTCAAAATTTTTGGACTATGGGCGAACTATGGGCCAAGTATGGCAAAGTATGGGAGGGGAGGAAAACACTTTTTTCAATTTCTGAACTGTGGGCGAACTATGGGCCAAGTATGGCAAAGTATTGGAGCCGAGGAAAACACTATTTTCCAATTTTTTGAACTATGGGCGAAGTGTGGGCCAAATATGGCGGAGTATGGGCAGCGAGAAATACACTTTTTTCAAAATTTTTGAACTATGGGCGAAGTGTGGGCCAAGTATGGCGGAGTATCGGAGGCGAGAATATCACTTTTCGCAAACTTTTCTGAACTATGGGCAAACTATGGGCCAAGTATGGCAAACTATGGGAGGGGAGGAAAACACATTTTTCTAAATTTTTGAACTATGGGCCAAGTATGGCGGAGTATTGGAGGGGAGAAAAACACTTTTCTCAAAATTCTTGAACTATGGGCGAACTATGGGCCAAGTATGGCGGAGTATGGGAGGCGAGAAAAACACTTTTTTCAAACTTTTTGAACTATGGGCGAACTATGGGTCAAGTATGGCGGAGTATGGGAGGCGAGAAAAACACTTTTTTAAAAAAAAATGTTTGAAATGTGGGCGAACTATGGGCCAAGTATAGCAAACTATGGGAAGCGGGAAAAACACTTTTTTCAAAATTTTTGAAGTATGGGCGAACTATGGGCCAAGTATGGCAAAGTATGGGAGGGGAGGAAAACACTTTTTTCCAAATTTCTGAACTGTGGGCGAAATATGGGCCAAGTATGGCGGAGTATCGGAGGCGAGAATATCACTTTTCTCAAACTTTTCTGAACTATGGGCAAACTATGAGCCAAGTATGGCAAACTATAGGAGGGGAGGAAAACACTTTTTTCTAAATTTTTGAACTATGGGCCAAGTATGGCGGAGTATTGGAGGGGAGAAAAACACTTTTCTCAAAATTCTTTAACTATGGGCGAACTATGGGCCAAGTATGGCGGAGTATGGGAGGCGGGAAAAACACTTTTTTCAAACTTTTTGAACTATGGGCGAACTATGGGCCAAGTATGGCGGAGTATGGGAGGCGAGAAAAACACTTTTTTCAAACTTTTTGAACTATGGGCGAACTATGGGCCAAGTATGGCGGAGTATGGGCAGCGAGAAATAAACTTTTTTCAAAATTTTTGAACTATGGGCGAACTATGGGCCAAGTATGGCGGAGTATGGGAGGCGAGAAAAACACTTTTTTCAAACTTTTTGAACTATGGGCGAACTATGGGCCAAGTATGGCGGAGTATGGGAGGCGAGAAAAACACTTTTTTCAAACTTTTTGAACTATGGGCGAACTATGGGCCAAGTATGGCAGAGTATGGGAGGCGAGAAAGACAAGTTTTTCAAAATTTTTGAAGTATGGGCGAACTATGGGCCAAGTATGGCAAACTATGGGAGGCGAGAAAGCTCGTTTTTCAAAATTTTGGGACTATGGGCGAACTATGGGCCAAGTATGGCAAAGTATAGGAGGGGAGGAAAACACTTTTTTCAATTTCTGAACTGTGGGCGAACTATGGGCCAAATATGGCGGAGTATGGGCAGCGAGAAATAAACTTTTTTCAAAATTTTTGAACCATGGGCGAACTATGGGTCAAGTATGGCGGAGTATGGGAGGCGAGAAAAACACTTTTTTCAAAATTTTTGGACTATGGGCGAACTATGGGCCAAGTATGGCAAAGTATGGGAGGGGAGGAAAACACTTTTTTCAATTTCTGAACTGTGGGCGAACTATGGGCCAAGTATGGCAAAGTATTGGAGCCGAGGAAAACACTATTTTCCAATTTTTTGAACTATGGGCGAAGTGTGGGCCAAATATGGCGGAGTATGGGCAGCGAGAAATACACTTTTTTCAAAATTTTTGAACTATGGGCGAAGTGTGGGCCAAGTATGGCGGAGTATCGGAGGCGAGAATATCACTTTTCGCAAACTTTTCTGAACTATGGGCAAACTATGGGCCAAGTATGGCAAACTATGGGAGGGGAGGAAAACACATTTTTCTAAATTTTTGAACTATGGGCCAAGTATGGCGGAGTATTGGAGGGGAGAAAAACACTTTTCTCAAAATTCTTGAACTATGGGCGAACTATGGGCCAAGTATGGCGGAGTATGGGAGGCGAGAAAAACACTTTTTTCAAACTTTTTGAACTATGGGCGAACTATGGGTCAAGTATGGCGGAGTATGGGAGGCGAGAAAAACACTTTTTTAAAAAAAAATGTTTGAAATGTGGGCGAACTATGGGCCAAGTATAGCAAACTATGGGAAGCGGGAAAAACACTTTTTTCAAAATTTTTGAAGTATGGGCGAACTATGGGCCAAGTATGGCAAAGTATGGGAGGGGAGGAAAACACTTTTTTCCAAATTTCTGAACTGTGGGCGAAATATGGGCCAAGTATGGCGGAGTATCGGAGGCGAGAATATCACTTTTCTCAAACTTTTCTGAACTATGGGCAAACTATGAGCCAAGTATGGCAAACTATAGGAGGGGAGGAAAACACTTTTTTCTAAATTTTTGAACTATGGGCCAAGTATGGCGGAGTATTGGAGGGGAGAAAAACACTTTTCTCAAAATTCTTTAACTATGGGCGAACTATGGGCCAAGTATGGCGGAGTATGGGAGGCGGGAAAAACACTTTTTTCAAACTTTTTGAACTATGGGCGAACTATGGGCCAAGTATGGCGGAGTATGGGAGGCGAGAAAAACACTTTTTTCAAACTTTTTGAACTATGGGCGAACTATGGGCCAAGTATGGCGGAGTATGGGCAGCGAGAAATAAACTTTTTTCAAAATTTTTGAACTATGGGCGAACTATGGGCCAAGTATGGCGGAGTATGGGAGGCGAGAAAAACACTTTTTTCAAACTTTTTGAACTATGGGCGAACTATGGGCTAAGTATGGCGGTGTATGGGAGGAGAGAAATACACTTTTCTAAAAATTTTTGAATTATGGGCGAACTATGTGCCAAGTATGGCGAACTATGGGAGGCGAGAAAGACACGTTTTTCAAAATTTTTGGACTATGGGCGAACTATGGGCCAAGTATGGCGGAGTATGGGCAGCGAGAAATAAACTTTTTTCAAAATTTTTGAACTATGGGCGAACTATGGGCCAAGTATGGCGGAGTATGGGCAGCGAGAAATAAACTTTTTTCAAAATTTTTGAACTATGGGCGAACTATGGGCCAAGTATGGCGGAGTATGGGCAGCGAGAAATAAACTTTTTTCAAAATTTTTGAACTATGGGCGAACTATGGGCCAAGTATGGCGGAGTATGGGAGGCGAGAAAAACACTTTTTTCAAACTTTTTGAACTATGGGCGAACTATGGCCCAAGTATGGCAGAGTATGGGAGGCGAGAAATACACTTTTTTCAAACTTTTTGAACTATGGGCGAACTATGGGCCAAGTATGGCAAAGTATGGGAGGCGAGAAAGACACGTTTTTCAAAATTTTTGGACTATTGGCGAACTATGGGCCATGAATGGCAAAGTATGGGAGGCGAAGAAAACACTTTTTTCCAAATTTTTGAAATATGGGCGAACTATGGGCCAAGTATGGCAAACTATGGGAGGGGAGGAAAACACTTTTTTTCAAATTTTTGAACTATGGTCGAAGTGTGGGCCAAATATGGCGGAGTATGGGCAGCGAGAAATACACTTTTTTCAAAATTTTTGAACTATGGGCGAACTATGGGTCAAGTATGGCGGAGTATGGGAGGCGAGAAAAACACTTTTTTAAAAAAAATGTTTGAAATATGGGCGAACTATGGGCCAAGTATAGCAAACTATGGGAAGCGGGAAAAACACTTTTTTCAAAATTTTTGAACTATGGGCGAACAATGGGCCAAGTATGGCAAAGTATGAGAGGGGAGGAAAACACTTTTTTTCAAATTTCTGAACTGTGGGCGAACTATGGGCCAAGTATGGCGGAGTATCGGAGGCGAGAATATCACTTTTCTCAAACTTTTCTGAACTATGGGCAAACTATGGGCCAAGTATGGCAAACTATAGGAGGGGAGGAAAACACTTTTTTCTAAATTTTTGAACTATGGGCCAAGTATGGCGGAGTATTGGAGGGGAGAAAAACACTTTTCTCAAAATTCTTGAACTATGGGCGAACTATGGGCCAAGTATGGCGGAGTATGGGAGGCGGGAAAAACACTTTTTTCAAACTTTTTGAACTATGGGCGAACTATGGGCCAAGTATGGCGGAGTATGGGAGGCGAGAAAAACACTTTTTTCAAACTTTTTGAACTATGGGCAAACTATGGGCCAAGTATGGCAGAGTATGGGAGGCGAGAAAGACAAGTTTTTCAAAATTTTTGAAGTATGGGCGAACTATGGGCCAAGTATGGCAAACTATGGGAGGCGAGAAAGCTCGTTTTTCAAAATTTTGGGACTATGGGCGAACTATGGGCCAAGTATGGCAAAGTATAGGAGGGGAGGAAAACACTTTTTTCAATTTCTGAACTGTGGGCGAACTATGGGCCAAATATGGCGGAGTATGGGCAGCGAGAAATAAACTTTTTTCAAAATTTTTGAACCATGGGCGAACTATGGGTCAAGTATGGCGGAGTATGGGAGGCGAGAAAAACACTTTTTTCAAAATTTTTGGACTATGGGCGAACTATGGGCCAAGTATGGCAAAGTATGGGAGGGGAGGAAAACACTTTTTTCAATTTCTGAACTGTGGGCGAACTATGGGCCAAGTATGGCAAAGTATTGGAGCCGAGGAAAACACTATTTTCCAATTTTTTGAACTATGGGCGAAGTGTGGGCCAAATATGGCGGAGTATGGGCAGCGAGAAATACACTTTTTTCAAAATTTTTGAACTATGGGCGAAGTGTGGGCCAAGTATGGCGGAGTATCGGAGGCGAGAATATCACTTTTCGCAAACTTTTCTGAACTATGGGCAAACTATGGGCCAAGTATGGCAAACTATGGGAGGGGAGGAAAACACATTTTTCTAAATTTTTGAACTATGGGCCAAGTATGGCGGAGTATTGGAGGGGAGAAAAACACTTTTCTCAAAATTCTTGAACTATGGGCGAACTATGGGCCAAGTATGGCGGAGTATGGGAGGCGAGAAAAACACTTTTTTCAAACTTTTTGAACTATGGGCGAACTATGGGTCAAGTATGGCGGAGTATGGGAGGCGAGAAAAACACTTTTTTAAAAAAAAATGTTTGAAATGTGGGCGAACTATGGGCCAAGTATAGCAAACTATGGGAAGCGGGAAAAACACTTTTTTCAAAATTTTTGAAGTATGGGCGAACTATGGGCCAAGTATGGCAAAGTATGGGAGGGGAGGAAAACACTTTTTTCCAAATTTCTGAACTGTGGGCGAAATATGGGCCAAGTATGGCGGAGTATCGGAGGCGAGAATATCACTTTTCTCAAACTTTTCTGAACTATGGGCAAACTATGAGCCAAGTATGGCAAACTATAGGAGGGGAGGAAAACACTTTTTTCTAAATTTTTGAACTATGGGCCAAGTATGGCGGAGTATTGGAGGGGAGAAAAACACTTTTCTCAAAATTCTTTAACTATGGGCGAACTATGGGCCAAGTATGGCGGAGTATGGGAGGCGGGAAAAACACTTTTTTCAAACTTTTTGAACTATGGGCGAACTATGGGCCAAGTATGGCGGAGTATGGGAGGCGAGAAAAACACTTTTTTCAAACTTTTTGAACTATGGGCGAACTATGGGCCAAGTATGGCGGAGTATGGGCAGCGAGAAATAAACTTTTTTCAAAATTTTTGAACTATGGGCGAACTATGGGCTAAGTATGGCGGTGTATGGGAGGAGAGAAATACACTTTTCTAAAAATTTTTGAATTATGGGCGAACTATGTGCCAAGTATGGCGAACTATGGGAGGCGAGAAAGACACGTTTTTCAAAATTTTTGGACTATGGGCGAACTATGGGCCAAGTATGGCGGAGTATGGGCAGCGAGAAATAAACTTTTTTCAAAATTTTTGAACTATGGGCGAACTATGGGCCAAGTATGGCGGAGTATGGGCAGCGAGAAATAAACTTTTTTCAAAATTTTTGAACTATGGGCGAACTATGGGCCAAGTATGGCGGAGTATGGGCAGCGAGAAATAAACTTTTTTCAAAATTTTTGAACTATGGGCGAACTATGGGCCAAGTATGGCGGAGTATGGGAGGCGAGAAAAACACTTTTTTCAAACTTTTTGAACTATGGGCGAACTATGGCCCAAGTATGGCAGAGTATGGGAGGCGAGAAATACACTTTTTTCAAACTTTTTGAACTATGGGCGAACTATGGGCCAAGTATGGCAAAGTATGGGAGGCGAGAAAGACACGTTTTTCAAAATTTTTGGACTATTGGCGAACTATGGGCCATGAATGGCAAAGTATGGGAGGCGAAGAAAACACTTTTTTCCAAATTTTTGAAATATGGGCGAACTATGGGCCAAGTATGGCAAACTATGGGAGGGGAGGAAAACACTTTTTTTCAAATTTTTGAACTATGGTCGAAGTGTGGGCCAAATATGGCGGAGTATGGGCAGCGAGAAATACACTTTTTTCAAAATTTTTGAACTATGGGCGAACTATGGGTCAAGTATGGCGGAGTATGGGAGGCGAGAAAAACACTTTTTTAAAAAAAATGTTTGAAATATGGGCGAACTATGGGCCAAGTATAGCAAACTATGGGAAGCGGGAAAAACACTTTTTTCAAAATTTTTGAACTATGGGCGAACAATGGGCCAAGTATGGCAAAGTATGAGAGGGGAGGAAAACACTTTTTTTCAAATTTCTGAACTGTGGGCGAACTATGGGCCAAGTATGGCGGAGTATCGGAGGCGAGAATATCACTTTTCTCAAACTTTTCTGAACTATGGGCAAACTATGGGCCAAGTATGGCAAACTATAGGAGGGGAGGAAAACACTTTTTTCTAAATTTTTGAACTATGGGCCAAGTATGGCGGAGTATTGGAGGGGAGAAAAACACTTTTCTCAAAATTCTTGAACTATGGGCGAACTATGGGCCAAGTATGGCGGAGTATGGGAGGCGGGAAAAACACTTTTTTCAAACTTTTTGAACTATGGGCGAACTATGGGCCAAGTATGGCGGAGTATGGGAGGCGAGAAAAACACTTTTTTCAAACTTTTTGAACTATGGGCAAACTATGGGCCAAGTATGGCAGAGTATGGGAGGCGAGAAAGACAAGTTTTTCAAAATTTTTGAAGTATGGGCGAACTATGGGCCAAGTATGGCAAACTATGGGAGGCGAGAAAGCTCGTTTTTCAAAATTTTGGGACTATGGGCGAACTATGGGCCAAGTATGGCAAAGTATAGGAGGGGAGGAAAACACTTTTTTCAATTTCTGAACTGTGGGCGAACTATGGGCCAAATATGGCGGAGTATGGGCAGCGAGAAATAAACTTTTTTCAAAATTTTTGAACCATGGGCGAACTATGGGTCAAGTATGGCGGAGTATGGGAGGCGAGAAAAACACTTTTTTCAAAATTTTTGGACTATGGGCGAACTATGGGCCAAGTATGGCAAAGTATGGGAGGGGAGGAAAACACTTTTTTCAATTTCTGAACTGTGGGCGAACTATGGGCCAAGTATGGCAAAGTATTGGAGCCGAGGAAAACACTATTTTCCAATTTTTTGAACTATGGGCGAAGTGTGGGCCAAATATGGCGGAGTATGGGCAGCGAGAAATACACTTTTTTCAAAATTTTTGAACTATGGGCGAAGTGTGGGCCAAGTATGGCGGAGTATCGGAGGCGAGAATATCACTTTTCGCAAACTTTTCTGAACTATGGGCAAACTATGGGCCAAGTATGGCAAACTATGGGAGGGGAGGAAAACACATTTTTCTAAATTTTTGAACTATGGGCCAAGTATGGCGGAGTATTGGAGGGGAGAAAAACACTTTTCTCAAAATTCTTGAACTATGGGCGAACTATGGGCCAAGTATGGCGGAGTATGGGAGGCGAGAAAAACACTTTTTTCAAACTTTTTGAACTATGGGCGAACTATGGGTCAAGTATGGCGGAGTATGGGAGGCGAGAAAAACACTTTTTTAAAAAAAAATGTTTGAAATGTGGGCGAACTATGGGCCAAGTATAGCAAACTATGGGAAGCGGGAAAAACACTTTTTTCAAAATTTTTGAAGTATGGGCGAACTATGGGCCAAGTATGGCAAAGTATGGGAGGGGAGGAAAACACTTTTTTCCAAATTTCTGAACTGTGGGCGAAATATGGGCCAAGTATGGCGGAGTATCGGAGGCGAGAATATCACTTTTCTCAAACTTTTCTGAACTATGGGCAAACTATGAGCCAAGTATGGCAAACTATAGGAGGGGAGGAAAACACTTTTTTCTAAATTTTTGAACTATGGGCCAAGTATGGCGGAGTATTGGAGGGGAGAAAAACACTTTTCTCAAAATTCTTTAACTATGGGCGAACTATGGGCCAAGTATGGCGGAGTATGGGAGGCGGGAAAAACACTTTTTTCAAACTTTTTGAACTATGGGCGAACTATGGGCCAAGTATGGCAAAGTATGGGAGGCGAGAAAGACACGTTTTTCAAAATTTTTGGACTATTGGCGAACTATGGGCCATGAATGGCAAAGTATGGGAGGCGAAGAAAACACTTTTTTCCAAATTTTTGAAATATGGGCGAACTATGGGCCAAGTATGGCAAACTATGGGAGGGGAGGAAAACACTTTTTTTCAAATTTTTGAACTATGGTCGAAGTGTGGGCCAAATATGGCGGAGTATGGGCAGCGAGAAATACACTTTTTTCAAAATTTTTGAACTATGGGCGAACTATGGGTCAAGTATGGCGGAGTATGGGAGGCGAGAAAAACACTTTTTTAAAAAAAATGTTTGAAATATGGGCGAACTATGGGCCAAGTATAGCAAACTATGGGAAGCGGGAAAAACACTTTTTTCAAAATTTTTGAACTATGGGCGAACAATGGGCCAAGTATGGCAAAGTATGAGAGGGGAGGAAAACACTTTTTTTCAAATTTCTGAACTGTGGGCGAACTATGGGCCAAGTATGGCGGAGTATCGGAGGCGAGAATATCACTTTTCTCAAACTTTTCTGAACTATGGGCAAACTATGGGCCAAGTATGGCAAACTATAGGAGGGGAGGAAAACACTTTTTTCTAAATTTTTGAACTATGGGCCAAGTATGGCGGAGTATTGGAGGGGAGAAAAACACTTTTCTCAAAATTCTTGAACTATGGGCGAACTATGGGCCAAGTATGGCGGAGTATGGGAGGCGGGAAAAACACTTTTTTCAAACTTTTTGAACTATGGGCGAACTATGGGCCAAGTATGGCGGAGTATGGGAGGCGAGAAAAACACTTTTTTCAAACTTTTTGAACTATGGGCAAACTATGGGCCAAGTATGGCAGAGTATGGGAGGCGAGAAAGACAAGTTTTTCAAAATTTTTGAAGTATGGGCGAACTATGGGCCAAGTATGGCAAACTATGGGAGGCGAGAAAGCTCGTTTTTCAAAATTTTGGGACTATGGGCGAACTATGGGCCAAGTATGGCAAAGTATAGGAGGGGAGGAAAACACTTTTTTCAATTTCTGAACTGTGGGCGAACTATGGGCCAAATATGGCGGAGTATGGGCAGCGAGAAATAAACTTTTTTCAAAATTTTTGAACCATGGGCGAACTATGGGTCAAGTATGGCGGAGTATGGGAGGCGAGAAAAACACTTTTTTCAAAATTTTTGGACTATGGGCGAACTATGGGCCAAGTATGGCAAAGTATGGGAGGGGAGGAAAACACTTTTTTCAATTTCTGAACTGTGGGCGAACTATGGGCCAAGTATGGCAAAGTATTGGAGCCGAGGAAAACACTATTTTCCAATTTTTTGAACTATGGGCGAAGTGTGGGCCAAATATGGCGGAGTATGGGCAGCGAGAAATACACTTTTTTCAAAATTTTTGAACTATGGGCGAAGTGTGGGCCAAGTATGGCGGAGTATCGGAGGCGAGAATATCACTTTTCGCAAACTTTTCTGAACTATGGGCAAACTATGGGCCAAGTATGGCAAACTATGGGAGGGGAGGAAAACACATTTTTCTAAATTTTTGAACTATGGGCCAAGTATGGCGGAGTATTGGAGGGGAGAAAAACACTTTTCTCAAAATTCTTGAACTATGGGCGAACTATGGGCCAAGTATGGCGGAGTATGGGAGGCGAGAAAAACACTTTTTTCAAACTTTTTGAACTATGGGCGAACTATGGGTCAAGTATGGCGGAGTATGGGAGGCGAGAAAAACACTTTTTTAAAAAAAAATGTTTGAAATGTGGGCGAACTATGGGCCAAGTATAGCAAACTATGGGAAGCGGGAAAAACACTTTTTTCAAAATTTTTGAAGTATGGGCGAACTATGGGCCAAGTATGGCAAAGTATGGGAGGGGAGGAAAACACTTTTTTCCAAATTTCTGAACTGTGGGCGAAATATGGGCCAAGTATGGCGGAGTATCGGAGGCGAGAATATCACTTTTCTCAAACTTTTCTGAACTATGGGCAAACTATGAGCCAAGTATGGCAAACTATAGGAGGGGAGGAAAACACTTTTTTCTAAATTTTTGAACTATGGGCCAAGTATGGCGGAGTATTGGAGGGGAGAAAAACACTTTTCTCAAAATTCTTTAACTATGGGCGAACTATGGGCCAAGTATGGCGGAGTATGGGAGGCGGGAAAAACACTTTTTTCAAACTTTTTGAACTATGGGCGAACTATGGGCCAAGTATGGCGGAGTATGGGAGGCGAGAAAAACACTTTTTTCAAACTTTTTGAACTATGGGCGAACTATGGGCCAAGTATGGCGGAGTATGGGCAGCGAGAAATAAACTTTTTTCAAAATTTTTGAACTATGGGCGAACTATGGGCTAAGTATGGCGGTGTATGGGAGGAGAGAAATACACTTTTCTAAAAATTTTTGAATTATGGGCGAACTATGTGCCAAGTATGGCGAACTATGGGAGGCGAGAAAGACACGTTTTTCAAAATTTTTGGACTATGGGCGAACTATGGGCCAAGTATGGCGGAGTATGGGCAGCGAGAAATAAACTTTTTTCAAAATTTTTGAACTATGGGCGAACTATGGGCCAAGTATGGCGGAGTATGGGCAGCGAGAAATAAACTTTTTTCAAAATTTTTGAACTATGGGCGAACTATGGGCCAAGTATGGCGGAGTATGGGCAGCGAGAAATAAACTTTTTTCAAAATTTTTGAACTATGGGCGAACTATGGGCCAAGTATGGCGGAGTATGGGAGGCGAGAAAAACACTTTTTTCAAACTTTTTGAACTATGGGCGAACTATGGCCCAAGTATGGCAGAGTATGGGAGGCGAGAAATACACTTTTTTCAAACTTTTTGAACTATGGGCGAACTATGGGCCAAGTATGGCAAAGTATGGGAGGCGAGAAAGACACGTTTTTCAAAATTTTTGGACTATTGGCGAACTATGGGCCATGAATGGCAAAGTATGGGAGGCGAAGAAAACACTTTTTTCCAAATTTTTGAAATATGGGCGAACTATGGGCCAAGTATGGCAAACTATGGGAGGGGAGGAAAACACTTTTTTTCAAATTTTTGAACTATGGTCGAAGTGTGGGCCAAATATGGCGGAGTATGGGCAGCGAGAAATACACTTTTTTCAAAATTTTTGAACTATGGGCGAACTATGGGTCAAGTATGGCGGAGTATGGGAGGCGAGAAAAACACTTTTTTAAAAAAAATGTTTGAAATATGGGCGAACTATGGGCCAAGTATAGCAAACTATGGGAAGCGGGAAAAACACTTTTTTCAAAATTTTTGAACTATGGGCGAACAATGGGCCAAGTATGGCAAAGTATGAGAGGGGAGGAAAACACTTTTTTTCAAATTTCTGAACTGTGGGCGAACTATGGGCCAAGTATGGCGGAGTATCGGAGGCGAGAATATCACTTTTCTCAAACTTTTCTGAACTATGGGCAAACTATGGGCCAAGTATGGCAAACTATAGGAGGGGAGGAAAACACTTTTTTCTAAATTTTTGAACTATGGGCCAAGTATGGCGGAGTATTGGAGGGGAGAAAAACACTTTTCTCAAAATTCTTGAACTATGGGCGAACTATGGGCCAAGTATGGCGGAGTATGGGAGGCGGGAAAAACACTTTTTTCAAACTTTTTGAACTATGGGCGAACTATGGGCCAAGTATGGCGGAGTATGGGAGGCGAGAAAAACACTTTTTTCAAACTTTTTGAACTATGGGCAAACTATGGGCCAAGTATGGCAGAGTATGGGAGGCGAGAAAGACAAGTTTTTCAAAATTTTTGAAGTATGGGCGAACTATGGGCCAAGTATGGCAAACTATGGGAGGCGAGAAAGCTCGTTTTTCAAAATTTTGGGACTATGGGCGAACTATGGGCCAAGTATGGCAAAGTATAGGAGGGGAGGAAAACACTTTTTTCAATTTCTGAACTGTGGGCGAACTATGGGCCAAATATGGCGGAGTATGGGCAGCGAGAAATAAACTTTTTTCAAAATTTTTGAACCATGGGCGAACTATGGGTCAAGTATGGCGGAGTATGGGAGGCGAGAAAAACACTTTTTTCAAAATTTTTGGACTATGGGCGAACTATGGGCCAAGTATGGCAAAGTATGGGAGGGGAGGAAAACACTTTTTTCAATTTCTGAACTGTGGGCGAACTATGGGCCAAGTATGGCAAAGTATTGGAGCCGAGGAAAACACTATTTTCCAATTTTTTGAACTATGGGCGAAGTGTGGGCCAAATATGGCGGAGTATGGGCAGCGAGAAATACACTTTTTTCAAAATTTTTGAACTATGGGCGAAGTGTGGGCCAAGTATGGCGGAGTATCGGAGGCGAGAATATCACTTTTCGCAAACTTTTCTGAACTATGGGCAAACTATGGGCCAAGTATGGCAAACTATGGGAGGGGAGGAAAACACATTTTTCTAAATTTTTGAACTATGGGCCAAGTATGGCGGAGTATTGGAGGGGAGAAAAACACTTTTCTCAAAATTCTTGAACTATGGGCGAACTATGGGCCAAGTATGGCGGAGTATGGGAGGCGAGAAAAACACTTTTTTCAAACTTTTTGAACTATGGGCGAACTATGGGTCAAGTATGGCGGAGTATGGGAGGCGAGAAAAACACTTTTTTAAAAAAAAATGTTTGAAATGTGGGCGAACTATGGGCCAAGTATAGCAAACTATGGGAAGCGGGAAAAACACTTTTTTCAAAATTTTTGAAGTATGGGCGAACTATGGGCCAAGTATGGCAAAGTATGGGAGGGGAGGAAAACACTTTTTTCCAAATTTCTGAACTGTGGGCGAAATATGGGCCAAGTATGGCGGAGTATCGGAGGCGAGAATATCACTTTTCTCAAACTTTTCTGAACTATGGGCAAACTATGAGCCAAGTATGGCAAACTATAGGAGGGGAGGAAAACACTTTTTTCTAAATTTTTGAACTATGGGCCAAGTATGGCGGAGTATTGGAGGGGAGAAAAACACTTTTCTCAAAATTCTTTAACTATGGGCGAACTATGGGCCAAGTATGGCGGAGTATGGGAGGCGGGAAAAACACTTTTTTCAAACTTTTTGAACTATGGGCGAACTATGGGCCAAGTATGGCGGAGTATGGGAGGCGAGAAAAACACTTTTTTCAAACTTTTTGAACTATGGGCGAACTATGGGCCAAGTATGGCGGAGTATGGGCAGCGAGAAATAAACTTTTTTCAAAATTTTTGAACTATGGGCGAACTATGGGCTAAGTATGGCGGTGTATGGGAGGAGAGAAATACACTTTTCTAAAAATTTTTGAATTATGGGCGAACTATGTGCCAAGTATGGCGAACTATGGGAGGCGAGAAAGACACGTTTTTCAAAATTTTTGGACTATGGGCGAACTATGGGCCAAGTATGGCGGAGTATGGGCAGCGAGAAATAAACTTTTTTCAAAATTTTTGAACTATGGGCGAACTATGGGCCAAGTATGGCGGAGTATGGGCAGCGAGAAATAAACTTTTTTCAAAATTTTTGAACTATGGGCGAACTATGGGCCAAGTATGGCGGAGTATGGGCAGCGAGAAATAAACTTTTTTCAAAATTTTTGAACTATGGGCGAACTATGGGCCAAGTATGGCGGAGTATGGGAGGCGAGAAAAACACTTTTTTCAAACTTTTTGAACTATGGGCGAACTATGGCCCAAGTATGGCAGAGTATGGGAGGCGAGAAATACACTTTTTTCAAACTTTTTGAACTATGGGCGAACTATGGGCCAAGTATGGCAAAGTATGGGAGGCGAGAAAGACACGTTTTTCAAAATTTTTGGACTATTGGCGAACTATGGGCCATGAATGGCAAAGTATGGGAGGCGAAGAAAACACTTTTTTCCAAATTTTTGAAATATGGGCGAACTATGGGCCAAGTATGGCAAACTATGGGAGGGGAGGAAAACACTTTTTTTCAAATTTTTGAACTATGGTCGAAGTGTGGGCCAAATATGGCGGAGTATGGGCAGCGAGAAATACACTTTTTTCAAAATTTTTGAACTATGGGCGAACTATGGGTCAAGTATGGCGGAGTATGGGAGGCGAGAAAAACACTTTTTTAAAAAAAATGTTTGAAATATGGGCGAACTATGGGCCAAGTATAGCAAACTATGGGAAGCGGGAAAAACACTTTTTTCAAAATTTTTGAACTATGGGCGAACAATGGGCCAAGTATGGCAAAGTATGAGAGGGGAGGAAAACACTTTTTTTCAAATTTCTGAACTGTGGGCGAACTATGGGCCAAGTATGGCGGAGTATCGGAGGCGAGAATATCACTTTTCTCAAACTTTTCTGAACTATGGGCAAACTATGGGCCAAGTATGGCAAACTATAGGAGGGGAGGAAAACACTTTTTTCTAAATTTTTGAACTATGGGCCAAGTATGGCGGAGTATTGGAGGGGAGAAAAACACTTTTCTCAAAATTCTTGAACTATGGGCGAACTATGGGCCAAGTATGGCGGAGTATGGGAGGCGGGAAAAACACTTTTTTCAAACTTTTTGAACTATGGGCGAACTATGGGCCAAGTATGGCGGAGTATGGGAGGCGAGAAAAACACTTTTTTCAAACTTTTTGAACTATGGGCAAACTATGGGCCAAGTATGGCAGAGTATGGGAGGCGAGAAAGACAAGTTTTTCAAAATTTTTGAAGTATGGGCGAACTATGGGCCAAGTATGGCAAACTATGGGAGGCGAGAAAGCTCGTTTTTCAAAATTTTGGGACTATGGGCGAACTATGGGCCAAGTATGGCAAAGTATAGGAGGGGAGGAAAACACTTTTTTCAATTTCTGAACTGTGGGCGAACTATGGGCCAAATATGGCGGAGTATGGGCAGCGAGAAATAAACTTTTTTCAAAATTTTTGAACCATGGGCGAACTATGGGTCAAGTATGGCGGAGTATGGGAGGCGAGAAAAACACTTTTTTCAAAATTTTTGGACTATGGGCGAACTATGGGCCAAGTATGGCAAAGTATGGGAGGGGAGGAAAACACTTTTTTCAATTTCTGAACTGTGGGCGAACTATGGGCCAAGTATGGCAAAGTATTGGAGCCGAGGAAAACACTATTTTCCAATTTTTTGAACTATGGGCGAAGTGTGGGCCAAATATGGCGGAGTATGGGCAGCGAGAAATACACTTTTTTCAAAATTTTTGAACTATGGGCGAAGTGTGGGCCAAGTATGGCGGAGTATCGGAGGCGAGAATATCACTTTTCGCAAACTTTTCTGAACTATGGGCAAACTATGGGCCAAGTATGGCAAACTATGGGAGGGGAGGAAAACACATTTTTCTAAATTTTTGAACTATGGGCCAAGTATGGCGGAGTATTGGAGGGGAGAAAAACACTTTTCTCAAAATTCTTGAACTATGGGCGAACTATGGGCCAAGTATGGCGGAGTATGGGAGGCGAGAAAAACACTTTTTTCAAACTTTTTGAACTATGGGCGAACTATGGGTCAAGTATGGCGGAGTATGGGAGGCGAGAAAAACACTTTTTTAAAAAAAAATGTTTGAAATGTGGGCGAACTATGGGCCAAGTATAGCAAACTATGGGAAGCGGGAAAAACACTTTTTTCAAAATTTTTGAAGTATGGGCGAACTATGGGCCAAGTATGGCAAAGTATGGGAGGGGAGGAAAACACTTTTTTCCAAATTTCTGAACTGTGGGCGAAATATGGGCCAAGTATGGCGGAGTATCGGAGGCGAGAATATCACTTTTCTCAAACTTTTCTGAACTATGGGCAAACTATGAGCCAAGTATGGCAAACTATAGGAGGGGAGGAAAACACTTTTTTCTAAATTTTTGAACTATGGGCCAAGTATGGCGGAGTATTGGAGGGGAGAAAAACACTTTTCTCAAAATTCTTTAACTATGGGCGAACTATGGGCCAAGTATGGCGGAGTATGGGAGGCGGGAAAAACACTTTTTTCAAACTTTTTGAACTATGGGCGAACTATGGGCCAAGTATGGCGGAGTATGGGAGGCGAGAAAAACACTTTTTTCAAACTTTTTGAACTATGGGCGAACTATGGGCCAAGTATGGCGGAGTATGGGCAGCGAGAAATAAACTTTTTTCAAAATTTTTGAACTATGGGCGAACTATGGGCCAAGTATGGCGGAGTATGGGAGGCGAGAAAAACACTTTTTTCAAACTTTTTGAACTATGGGCGAACTATGGGCTAAGTATGGCGGTGTATGGGAGGAGAGAAATACACTTTTCTAAAAATTTTTGAATTATGGGCGAACTATGTGCCAAGTATGGCGAACTATGGGAGGCGAGAAAGACACGTTTTTCAAAATTTTTGGACTATGGGCGAACTATGGGCCAAGTATGGCGGAGTATGGGCAGCGAGAAATAAACTTTTTTCAAAATTTTTGAACTATGGGCGAACTATGGGCCAAGTATGGCGGAGTATGGGCAGCGAGAAATAAACTTTTTTCAAAATTTTTGAACTATGGGCGAACTATGGGCCAAGTATGGCGGAGTATGGGCAGCGAGAAATAAACTTTTTTCAAAATTTTTGAACTATGGGCGAACTATGGGCCAAGTATGGCGGAGTATGGGAGGCGAGAAAAACACTTTTTTCAAACTTTTTGAACTATGGGCGAACTATGGCCCAAGTATGGCAGAGTATGGGAGGCGAGAAATACACTTTTTTCAAACTTTTTGAACTATGGGCGAACTATGGGCCAAGTATGGCAAAGTATGGGAGGCGAGAAAGACACGTTTTTCAAAATTTTTGGACTATTGGCGAACTATGGGCCATGAATGGCAAAGTATGGGAGGCGAAGAAAACACTTTTTTCCAAATTTTTGAAATATGGGCGAACTATGGGCCAAGTATGGCAAACTATGGGAGGGGAGGAAAACACTTTTTTTCAAATTTTTGAACTATGGTCGAAGTGTGGGCCAAATATGGCGGAGTATGGGCAGCGAGAAATACACTTTTTTCAAAATTTTTGAACTATGGGCGAACTATGGGTCAAGTATGGCGGAGTATGGGAGGCGAGAAAAACACTTTTTTAAAAAAAATGTTTGAAATATGGGCGAACTATGGGCCAAGTATAGCAAACTATGGGAAGCGGGAAAAACACTTTTTTCAAAATTTTTGAACTATGGGCGAACAATGGGCCAAGTATGGCAAAGTATGAGAGGGGAGGAAAACACTTTTTTTCAAATTTCTGAACTGTGGGCGAACTATGGGCCAAGTATGGCGGAGTATCGGAGGCGAGAATATCACTTTTCTCAAACTTTTCTGAACTATGGGCAAACTATGGGCCAAGTATGGCAAACTATAGGAGGGGAGGAAAACACTTTTTTCTAAATTTTTGAACTATGGGCCAAGTATGGCGGAGTATTGGAGGGGAGAAAAACACTTTTCTCAAAATTCTTGAACTATGGGCGAACTATGGGCCAAGTATGGCGGAGTATGGGAGGCGGGAAAAACACTTTTTTCAAACTTTTTGAACTATGGGCGAACTATGGGCCAAGTATGGCGGAGTATGGGAGGCGAGAAAAACACTTTTTTCAAACTTTTTGAACTATGGGCAAACTATGGGCCAAGTATGGCAGAGTATGGGAGGCGAGAAAGACAAGTTTTTCAAAATTTTTGAAGTATGGGCGAACTATGGGCCAAGTATGGCAAACTATGGGAGGCGAGAAAGCTCGTTTTTCAAAATTTTGGGACTATGGGCGAACTATGGGCCAAGTATGGCAAAGTATAGGAGGGGAGGAAAACACTTTTTTCAATTTCTGAACTGTGGGCGAACTATGGGCCAAATATGGCGGAGTATGGGCAGCGAGAAATAAACTTTTTTCAAAATTTTTGAACCATGGGCGAACTATGGGTCAAGTATGGCGGAGTATGGGAGGCGAGAAAAACACTTTTTTCAAAATTTTTGGACTATGGGCGAACTATGGGCCAAGTATGGCAAAGTATGGGAGGGGAGGAAAACACTTTTTTCAATTTCTGAACTGTGGGCGAACTATGGGCCAAGTATGGCAAAGTATTGGAGCCGAGGAAAACACTATTTTCCAATTTTTTGAACTATGGGCGAAGTGTGGGCCAAATATGGCGGAGTATGGGCAGCGAGAAATACACTTTTTTCAAAATTTTTGAACTATGGGCGAAGTGTGGGCCAAGTATGGCGGAGTATCGGAGGCGAGAATATCACTTTTCGCAAACTTTTCTGAACTATGGGCAAACTATGGGCCAAGTATGGCAAACTATGGGAGGGGAGGAAAACACATTTTTCTAAATTTTTGAACTATGGGCCAAGTATGGCGGAGTATTGGAGGGGAGAAAAACACTTTTCTCAAAATTCTTGAACTATGGGCGAACTATGGGCCAAGTATGGCGGAGTATGGGAGGCGAGAAAAACACTTTTTTCAAACTTTTTGAACTATGGGCGAACTATGGGTCAAGTATGGCGGAGTATGGGAGGCGAGAAAAACACTTTTTTAAAAAAAAATGTTTGAAATGTGGGCGAACTATGGGCCAAGTATAGCAAACTATGGGAAGCGGGAAAAACACTTTTTTCAAAATTTTTGAAGTATGGGCGAACTATGGGCCAAGTATGGCAAAGTATGGGAGGGGAGGAAAACACTTTTTTCCAAATTTCTGAACTGTGGGCGAAATATGGGCCAAGTATGGCGGAGTATCGGAGGCGAGAATATCACTTTTCTCAAACTTTTCTGAACTATGGGCAAACTATGAGCCAAGTATGGCAAACTATAGGAGGGGAGGAAAACACTTTTTTCTAAATTTTTGAACTATGGGCCAAGTATGGCGGAGTATTGGAGGGGAGAAAAACACTTTTCTCAAAATTCTTTAACTATGGGCGAACTATGGGCCAAGTATGGCGGAGTATGGGAGGCGGGAAAAACACTTTTTTCAAACTTTTTGAACTATGGGCGAACTATGGGCCAAGTATGGCGGAGTATGGGAGGCGAGAAAAACACTTTTTTCAAACTTTTTGAACTATGGGCGAACTATGGGCCAAGTATGGCGGAGTATGGGCAGCGAGAAATAAACTTTTTTCAAAATTTTTGAACTATGGGCGAACTATGGGCTAAGTATGGCGGTGTATGGGAGGAGAGAAATACACTTTTCTAAAAATTTTTGAATTATGGGCGAACTATGTGCCAAGTATGGCGAACTATGGGAGGCGAGAAAGACACGTTTTTCAAAATTTTTGGACTATGGGCGAACTATGGGCCAAGTATGGCGGAGTATGGGCAGCGAGAAATAAACTTTTTTCAAAATTTTTGAACTATGGGCGAACTATGGGCCAAGTATGGCGGAGTATGGGCAGCGAGAAATAAACTTTTTTCAAAATTTTTGAACTATGGGCGAACTATGGGCCAAGTATGGCGGAGTATGGGCAGCGAGAAATAAACTTTTTTCAAAATTTTTGAACTATGGGCGAACTATGGGCCAAGTATGGCGGAGTATGGGAGGCGAGAAAAACACTTTTTTCAAACTTTTTGAACTATGGGCGAACTATGGCCCAAGTATGGCAGAGTATGGGAGGCGAGAAATACACTTTTTTCAAACTTTTTGAACTATGGGCGAACTATGGGCCAAGTATGGCAAAGTATGGGAGGCGAGAAAGACACGTTTTTCAAAATTTTTGGACTATTGGCGAACTATGGGCCATGAATGGCAAAGTATGGGAGGCGAAGAAAACACTTTTTTCCAAATTTTTGAAATATGGGCGAACTATGGGCCAAGTATGGCAAACTATGGGAGGGGAGGAAAACACTTTTTTTCAAATTTTTGAACTATGGTCGAAGTGTGGGCCAAATATGGCGGAGTATGGGCAGCGAGAAATACACTTTTTTCAAAATTTTTGAACTATGGGCGAACTATGGGTCAAGTATGGCGGAGTATGGGAGGCGAGAAAAACACTTTTTTAAAAAAAATGTTTGAAATATGGGCGAACTATGGGCCAAGTATAGCAAACTATGGGAAGCGGGAAAAACACTTTTTTCAAAATTTTTGAACTATGGGCGAACAATGGGCCAAGTATGGCAAAGTATGAGAGGGGAGGAAAACACTTTTTTTCAAATTTCTGAACTGTGGGCGAACTATGGGCCAAGTATGGCGGAGTATCGGAGGCGAGAATATCACTTTTCTCAAACTTTTCTGAACTATGGGCAAACTATGGGCCAAGTATGGCAAACTATAGGAGGGGAGGAAAACACTTTTTTCTAAATTTTTGAACTATGGGCCAAGTATGGCGGAGTATTGGAGGGGAGAAAAACACTTTTCTCAAAATTCTTGAACTATGGGCGAACTATGGGCCAAGTATGGCGGAGTATGGGAGGCGGGAAAAACACTTTTTTCAAACTTTTTGAACTATGGGCGAACTATGGGCCAAGTATGGCGGAGTATGGGAGGCGAGAAAAACACTTTTTTCAAACTTTTTGAACTATGGGCAAACTATGGGCCAAGTATGGCAGAGTATGGGAGGCGAGAAAGACAAGTTTTTCAAAATTTTTGAAGTATGGGCGAACTATGGGCCAAGTATGGCAAACTATGGGAGGCGAGAAAGCTCGTTTTTCAAAATTTTGGGACTATGGGCGAACTATGGGCCAAGTATGGCAAAGTATAGGAGGGGAGGAAAACACTTTTTTCAATTTCTGAACTGTGGGCGAACTATGGGCCAAATATGGCGGAGTATGGGCAGCGAGAAATAAACTTTTTTCAAAATTTTTGAACCATGGGCGAACTATGGGTCAAGTATGGCGGAGTATGGGAGGCGAGAAAAACACTTTTTTCAAAATTTTTGGACTATGGGCGAACTATGGGCCAAGTATGGCAAAGTATGGGAGGGGAGGAAAACACTTTTTTCAATTTCTGAACTGTGGGCGAACTATGGGCCAAGTATGGCAAAGTATTGGAGCCGAGGAAAACACTATTTTCCAATTTTTTGAACTATGGGCGAAGTGTGGGCCAAATATGGCGGAGTATGGGCAGCGAGAAATACACTTTTTTCAAAATTTTTGAACTATGGGCGAAGTGTGGGCCAAGTATGGCGGAGTATCGGAGGCGAGAATATCACTTTTCGCAAACTTTTCTGAACTATGGGCAAACTATGGGCCAAGTATGGCAAACTATGGGAGGGGAGGAAAACACATTTTTCTAAATTTTTGAACTATGGGCCAAGTATGGCGGAGTATTGGAGGGGAGAAAAACACTTTTCTCAAAATTCTTGAACTATGGGCGAACTATGGGCCAAGTATGGCGGAGTATGGGAGGCGAGAAAAACACTTTTTTCAAACTTTTTGAACTATGGGCGAACTATGGGTCAAGTATGGCGGAGTATGGGAGGCGAGAAAAACACTTTTTTAAAAAAAAATGTTTGAAATGTGGGCGAACTATGGGCCAAGTATAGCAAACTATGGGAAGCGGGAAAAACACTTTTTTCAAAATTTTTGAAGTATGGGCGAACTATGGGCCAAGTATGGCAAAGTATGGGAGGGGAGGAAAACACTTTTTTCCAAATTTCTGAACTGTGGGCGAAATATGGGCCAAGTATGGCGGAGTATCGGAGGCGAGAATATCACTTTTCTCAAACTTTTCTGAACTATGGGCAAACTATGAGCCAAGTATGGCAAACTATAGGAGGGGAGGAAAACACTTTTTTCTAAATTTTTGAACTATGGGCCAAGTATGGCGGAGTATTGGAGGGGAGAAAAACACTTTTCTCAAAATTCTTTAACTATGGGCGAACTATGGGCCAAGTATGGCGGAGTATGGGAGGCGGGAAAAACACTTTTTTCAAACTTTTTGAACTATGGGCGAACTATGGGCCAAGTATGGCGGAGTATGGGAGGCGAGAAAAACACTTTTTTCAAACTTTTTGAACTATGGGCGAACTATGGGCCAAGTATGGCGGAGTATGGGCAGCGAGAAATAAACTTTTTTCAAAATTTTTGAACTATGGGCGAACTATGGGCCAAGTATGGCGGAGTATGGGAGGCGAGAAAAACACTTTTTTCAAACTTTTTGAACTATGGGCGAACTATGGGCTAAGTATGGCGGTGTATGGGAGGAGAGAAATACACTTTTCTAAAAATTTTTGAATTATGGGCGAACTATGTGCCAAGTATGGCGAACTATGGGAGGCGAGAAAGACACGTTTTTCAAAATTTTTGGACTATGGGCGAACTATGGGCCAAGTATGGCGGAGTATGGGCAGCGAGAAATAAACTTTTTTCAAAATTTTTGAACTATGGGCGAACTATGGGCCAAGTATGGCGGAGTATGGGCAGCGAGAAATAAACTTTTTTCAAAATTTTTGAACTATGGGCGAACTATGGGCCAAGTATGGCGGAGTATGGGCAGCGAGAAATAAACTTTTTTCAAAATTTTTGAACTATGGGCGAACTATGGGCCAAGTATGGCGGAGTATGGGAGGCGAGAAAAACACTTTTTTCAAACTTTTTGAACTATGGGCGAACTATGGCCCAAGTATGGCAGAGTATGGGAGGCGAGAAATACACTTTTTTCAAACTTTTTGAACTATGGGCGAACTATGGGCCAAGTATGGCAAAGTATGGGAGGCGAGAAAGACACGTTTTTCAAAATTTTTGGACTATTGGCGAACTATGGGCCATGAATGGCAAAGTATGGGAGGCGAAGAAAACACTTTTTTCCAAATTTTTGAAATATGGGCGAACTATGGGCCAAGTATGGCAAACTATGGGAGGGGAGGAAAACACTTTTTTTCAAATTTTTGAACTATGGTCGAAGTGTGGGCCAAATATGGCGGAGTATGGGCAGCGAGAAATACACTTTTTTCAAAATTTTTGAACTATGGGCGAACTATGGGTCAAGTATGGCGGAGTATGGGAGGCGAGAAAAACACTTTTTTAAAAAAAATGTTTGAAATATGGGCGAACTATGGGCCAAGTATAGCAAACTATGGGAAGCGGGAAAAACACTTTTTTCAAAATTTTTGAACTATGGGCGAACAATGGGCCAAGTATGGCAAAGTATGAGAGGGGAGGAAAACACTTTTTTTCAAATTTCTGAACTGTGGGCGAACTATGGGCCAAGTATGGCGGAGTATCGGAGGCGAGAATATCACTTTTCTCAAACTTTTCTGAACTATGGGCAAACTATGGGCCAAGTATGGCAAACTATAGGAGGGGAGGAAAACACTTTTTTCTAAATTTTTGAACTATGGGCCAAGTATGGCGGAGTATGGGAGGCGAGAAAAACACTTTTTTCAAACTTTTTGAACTATGGGCAAACTATGGGCCAAGTATGGCAGAGTATGGGAGGCGAGAAAGACAAGTTTTTCAAAATTTTTGAAGTATGGGCGAACTATGGGCCAAGTATGGCAAACTATGGGAGGCGAGAAAGCTCGTTTTTCAAAATTTTGGGACTATGGGCGAACTATGGGCCAAGTATGGCAAAGTATAGGAGGGGAGGAAAACACTTTTTTCAATTTCTGAACTGTGGGCGAACTATGGGCCAAATATGGCGGAGTATGGGCAGCGAGAAATAAACTTTTTTCAAAATTTTTGAACCATGGGCGAACTATGGGTCAAGTATGGCGGAGTATGGGAGGCGAGAAAAACACTTTTTTCAAAATTTTTGGACTATGGGCGAACTATGGGCCAAGTATGGCAAAGTATGGGAGGGGAGGAAAACACTTTTTTCAATTTCTGAACTGTGGGCGAACTATGGGCCAAGTATGGCAAAGTATTGGAGCCGAGGAAAACACTATTTTCCAATTTTTTGAACTATGGGCGAAGTGTGGGCCAAATATGGCGGAGTATGGGCAGCGAGAAATACACTTTTTTCAAAATTTTTGAACTATGGGCGAAGTGTGGGCCAAGTATGGCGGAGTATCGGAGGCGAGAATATCACTTTTCGCAAACTTTTCTGAACTATGGGCAAACTATGGGCCAAGTATGGCAAACTATGGGAGGGGAGGAAAACACATTTTTCTAAATTTTTGAACTATGGGCCAAGTATGGCGGAGTATTGGAGGGGAGAAAAACACTTTTCTCAAAATTCTTGAACTATGGGCGAACTATGGGCCAAGTATGGCGGAGTATGGGAGGCGAGAAAAACACTTTTTTCAAACTTTTTGAACTATGGGCGAACTATGGGTCAAGTATGGCGGAGTATGGGAGGCGAGAAAAACACTTTTTTAAAAAAAAATGTTTGAAATGTGGGCGAACTATGGGCCAAGTATAGCAAACTATGGGAAGCGGGAAAAACACTTTTTTCAAAATTTTTGAAGTATGGGCGAACTATGGGCCAAGTATGGCAAAGTATGGGAGGGGAGGAAAACACTTTTTTCCAAATTTCTGAACTGTGGGCGAAATATGGGCCAAGTATGGCGGAGTATCGGAGGCGAGAATATCACTTTTCTCAAACTTTTCTGAACTATGGGCAAACTATGAGCCAAGTATGGCAAACTATAGGAGGGGAGGAAAACACTTTTTTCTAAATTTTTGAACTATGGGCCAAGTATGGCGGAGTATTGGAGGGGAGAAAAACACTTTTCTCAAAATTCTTTAACTATGGGCGAACTATGGGCCAAGTATGGCGGAGTATGGGAGGCGGGAAAAACACTTTTTTCAAACTTTTTGAACTATGGGCGAACTATGGGCCAAGTATGGCGGAGTATGGGAGGCGAGAAAAACACTTTTTTCAAACTTTTTGAACTATGGGCGAACTATGGGCCAAGTATGGCGGAGTATGGGCAGCGAGAAATAAACTTTTTTCAAAATTTTTGAACTATGGGCGAACTATGGGCTAAGTATGGCGGTGTATGGGAGGAGAGAAATACACTTTTCTAAAAATTTTTGAATTATGGGCGAACTATGTGCCAAGTATGGCGAACTATGGGAGGCGAGAAAGACACGTTTTTCAAAATTTTTGGACTATGGGCGAACTATGGGCCAAGTATGGCGGAGTATGGGCAGCGAGAAATAAACTTTTTTCAAAATTTTTGAACTATGGGCGAACTATGGGCCAAGTATGGCGGAGTATGGGCAGCGAGAAATAAACTTTTTTCAAAATTTTTGAACTATGGGCGAACTATGGGCCAAGTATGGCGGAGTATGGGCAGCGAGAAATAAACTTTTTTCAAAATTTTTGAACTATGGGCGAACTATGGGCCAAGTATGGCGGAGTATGGGAGGCGAGAAAAACACTTTTTTCAAACTTTTTGAACTATGGGCGAACTATGGCCCAAGTATGGCAGAGTATGGGAGGCGAGAAATACACTTTTTTCAAACTTTTTGAACTATGGGCGAACTATGGGCCAAGTATGGCAAAGTATGGGAGGCGAGAAAGACACGTTTTTCAAAATTTTTGGACTATTGGCGAACTATGGGCCATGAATGGCAAAGTATGGGAGGCGAAGAAAACACTTTTTTCCAAATTTTTGAAATATGGGCGAACTATGGGCCAAGTATGGCAAACTATGGGAGGGGAGGAAAACACTTTTTTTCAAATTTTTGAACTATGGTCGAAGTGTGGGCCAAATATGGCGGAGTATGGGCAGCGAGAAATACACTTTTTTCAAAATTTTTGAACTATGGGCGAACTATGGGTCAAGTATGGCGGAGTATGGGAGGCGAGAAAAACACTTTTTTAAAAAAAATGTTTGAAATATGGGCGAACTATGGGCCAAGTATAGCAAACTATGGGAAGCGGGAAAAACACTTTTTTCAAAATTTTTGAACTATGGGCGAACAATGGGCCAAGTATGGCAAAGTATGAGAGGGGAGGAAAACACTTTTTTTCAAATTTCTGAACTGTGGGCGAACTATGGGCCAAGTATGGCGGAGTATCGGAGGCGAGAATATCACTTTTCTCAAACTTTTCTGAACTATGGGCAAACTATGGGCCAAGTATGGCAAACTATAGGAGGGGAGGAAAACACTTTTTTCTAAATTTTTGAACTATGGGCCAAGTATGGCGGAGTATTGGAGGGGAGAAAAACACTTTTCTCAAAATTCTTGAACTATGGGCGAACTATGGGCCAAGTATGGCGGAGTATGGGAGGCGGGAAAAACACTTTTTTCAAACTTTTTGAACTATGGGCGAACTATGGGCCAAGTATGGCGGAGTATGGGAGGCGAGAAAAACACTTTTTTCAAACTTTTTGAACTATGGGCAAACTATGGGCCAAGTATGGCAGAGTATGGGAGGCGAGAAAGACAAGTTTTTCAAAATTTTTGAAGTATGGGCGAACTATGGGCCAAGTATGGCAAACTATGGGAGGCGAGAAAGCTCGTTTTTCAAAATTTTGGGACTATGGGCGAACTATGGGCCAAGTATGGCAAAGTATAGGAGGGGAGGAAAACACTTTTTTCAATTTCTGAACTGTGGGCGAACTATGGGCCAAATATGGCGGAGTATGGGCAGCGAGAAATAAACTTTTTTCAAAATTTTTGAACCATGGGCGAACTATGGGTCAAGTATGGCGGAGTATGGGAGGCGAGAAAAACACTTTTTTCAAAATTTTTGGACTATGGGCGAACTATGGGCCAAGTATGGCAAAGTATGGGAGGGGAGGAAAACACTTTTTTCAATTTCTGAACTGTGGGCGAACTATGGGCCAAGTATGGCAAAGTATTGGAGCCGAGGAAAACACTATTTTCCAATTTTTTGAACTATGGGCGAAGTGTGGGCCAAATATGGCGGAGTATGGGCAGCGAGAAATACACTTTTTTCAAAATTTTTGAACTATGGGCGAAGTGTGGGCCAAGTATGGCGGAGTATCGGAGGCGAGAATATCACTTTTCGCAAACTTTTCTGAACTATGGGCAAACTATGGGCCAAGTATGGCAAACTATGGGAGGGGAGGAAAACACATTTTTCTAAATTTTTGAACTATGGGCCAAGTATGGCGGAGTATTGGAGGGGAGAAAAACACTTTTCTCAAAATTCTTGAACTATGGGCGAACTATGGGCCAAGTATGGCGGAGTATGGGAGGCGAGAAAAACACTTTTTTCAAACTTTTTGAACTATGGGCGAACTATGGGTCAAGTATGGCGGAGTATGGGAGGCGAGAAAAACACTTTTTTAAAAAAAAATGTTTGAAATATGGGCGAACTATGGGCCAAGTATAGCAAACTATGGGAAGCGGGAAAAACACTTTTTTCAAAATTTTTGAAGTATGGGCGAACTATGGGCCAAGTATGGCAAAGTATGGGAGGGGAGGAAAACACTTTTTTCCAAATTTCTGAACTGTGGGCGAAATATGGGCCAAGTATGGCGGAGTATCGGAGGCGAGAATATCACTTTTCTCAAACTTTTCTGAACTATGGGCAAACTATGAGCCAAGTATGGCAAACTATAGGAGGGGAGGAAAACACTTTTTTCTAAATTTTTGAACTATGGGCCAAGTATGGCGGAGTATTGGAGGGGAGAAAAACACTTTTCTCAAAATTCTTTAACTATGGGCGAACTATGGGCCAAGTATGGCGGAGTATGGGAGGCGGGAAAAACACTTTTTTCAAACTTTTTGAACTATGGGCGAACTATGGGCCAAGTATGGCGGAGTATGGGAGGCGAGAAAAACACTTTTTTCAAACTTTTTGAACTATGGGCGAACTATGGGCCAAGTATGGCAAACTATGGGAGGCGAGAAAGCTCGTTTTTCAAAATTTTTGGACTATGGGCGAACTATGGGCCAAGTATGGCAAAGTATGGGAGGGGAGGAAAACACTTTTTTCAATTTCTGAACTGTGGGCGAACTATGTGCCAAATATGGCGGAGTATGGGCAGCGAGAAATAAACTTTTTTCAAAATTTTTGAACCATGGGCGAACTATGGGTCAAGTATGGCAGAGTATGGGAGGAGAGAAAAACACTTTTTTCAAACTTTTTGAACTATGGGCTAACTATGGACCAAGTATGGCAAAGGATGGGAGGGGAGGAAAACACTTTTTTCTAAATTTTTGAACTATGGGCAAATTATGGGCCAAGTATGGCAAAGTATGGGAGGGCAGGAAAACACTTTTTTCCAAATTTCTGAACTATGTGGCGAAGTGTGGGCCAAGTATGGTGGAGTATGAGAGGCGAGGAAAATACTTTTTTCTAAATTTTTGAACTATGGGCTAACTATGGACCAAGTATGGCAAAGGATGGGATGGGAGGAAAACACTTTTTGCTAAATTTTTGAACTATGGGCGAACTATGGACCAAGCATGGCGGAGTATTGGAGGCGAGAAAATGGCTTTTCTCAAACTTTTGTGAACTATGGGCAAACTATGGGCCAAGTATGGCAAAGTATGGGAGGGGAGGAAAACACTTTTGTCTAAATTTTTGAACTATGGGCGAACTATGGGCCAAGTATGGTAAAGTATGGGAGGGGAGGAAAACACTTTTTTCCATTTTTTTGAACTATGGGCGAACTATGGGCCAGGTATGGCGGAGTATGGGAGGCGAGAAAAACACGTTTTTCAAAATTTTTGGACTATAGGCGAACTATGGGCCAAGTATGGCGGAGTACGGGAAGCGAGAAATACACTTTTTTCCAATTTTTTGAAGTATTGGCGAACTATGGGCCAAGTATGGCAAACTATGGGAGGCGAGAAAAACACTTATTTCAAACTTTTTGAACTATGGGCGAAGTGTGGCCCAAATATGGCGGAGTATGGGCAGCGAGAAATAAACTTTTTTCAAAATTTTTGAACCATGGGCGAACTATGGGTCAAGTATGGCAGAGTATGGGAGGAGAGAAAAAGACTTTTTTCAAACTTTTTGAACTATGGGCGAACTATGGGCCAAGTATGGCAGAGTGTGGGAGGCGAGAAAGACACGTTTTTCAAAATTTTTGGGCTATGGGCGAACTATGTGCCAAGTATGGCGGAGTATGGGAAGCGAGAAATACACTTTTTTTAAAATTTTTGAAGTATGGGCGAACTATGGGCCAAGTATTGGCAAACTATGGGAGGCGAGAAAAACACTTATTTCAAAATTTTTGAACTATGGGCGAAGTGTGGGCCAAATATGGCGGAGTATGGGCAGCGAGAAATAAACTTTTTTCAAAATTTTTGAACCATGGGCGAACTATGGGTCAAGTATGGCAGAGTATGGGAGGCGAGAAAATCACTTTTCTCAAACTTTTGTAAACTATGGGCAATCTATGGGCCAAGTATGGCAAACTATGGGATGGGAGGAAAACACTTTTTTATAAATTTTTGAACTATGGGCTAACTATGGGCCAAGTATGGCGGAGTATTGGAGGCGAGAAAAACAATTTTCTCAAAATTTTTGAACTATGGGCGAACAATGGGTCAAGTATGGCGGAGTATGGGAGGCGAGAAAAACACGTTTTTCAAAATTTTTGGACTATAGGCGAACTATGGGCCAAGTATGGCGGAGTATGGGAAGCGAGAAATACACTTTTTTCCAATTTTTTGAAGTATGGGCGAACTATGGGCCAAGTATTGGCAAACTATGGGAGGCGAGAAAAACACTTATTTCAAACTTTTTGAACTATGGGCGAAGTGTGGGCCAAATATGGCGGAGTATGGGCAGCGAGAAATAAACTTTTTTCAAAATTTTTGAACCATGGGCGAACTATGGGTCAAGTAGGGCAGAGTATGGGAGGCGTGAAAATCACTTTTCTCAAGCTTTTGTAAACTATGGGCAATCTATGGGCAAAGTATGGCAAACTATGGGATGGGAGGATAACACTTTTTTCTAAATTTTTGAACTATGGGCGAACTATGGGCCAAGCATGGCGGAGTATTGGAGGCGAGAAAAACACTTTTCTCAAAATTTTTGAACTATGGGCGAACAATGGGCCAAGTATGGCGGTGTATGGGAGGCGAGAAAAACACGTTTTTCAAAATTTTTGGACTATAGGCGAACTATGGGCCAAGTATGGCAAAGTATGGGAGGGGAGGAAAACACTTTTTTCTTTTTTTTTGAACTATGGGCGAACTATGGGTCAAGTATGGCAGAGTATGGGAGGCGAGAAAATCACTTTTCTCAAACTTTTGTAAACTATGGGCAATCTGTAGGCCAAGTATGGCAAACTATGGGATGGGAGGAAAACACTTTTTTCTAAATTTTTGAACTATGGGCGAACTGTGGGCCAAGCATGGCGGAGTATTGGAGGCGAGAAAAACACTTTTCTCAAAATTTTTGAACTATGGGCGAACAATGGGCCAAGTATGGCAAAGTATGGGAGGGGAGGAAAACACTTTTGTCTAAATTTTTGAACTATGGGCGAACTATGGGCCAAGTATGGCGGAGTATTGGAGGCGAGAAAAACACGTTTTTCAAAATTTTTGGACTATAGGCGAACTATGGGCCAAGTATGGCAAAGTATGGGAGGGGAGGAAAACACTTTTTTCCAATTTTTTGAACTATGGGCGAACTATGGGCCAAGTATGGCGGAGTATGGGAGGCGAGAAAAACACGTTTTTCAAAATTTTTGGACTATGGGCGAACTATGGGCCAAGTATGGCGGAGTATGGGAGGCGAGAAAAATACTTTTCTCAAAATTTTTTAACTATGGGCGAACTATGGGCCAAGTATGGCGGAGTATAGGAGGCGAGAAAAACACTTTTCTCAAAATTTTTGAACTGTGGGCGAACTATGGGCCAAGTATGGCGGAGTATGGGAGGCGAGAAAAACACTTTTCTCAAAATTTTTGAACTATGGACCAAGTATGGCAAAGTATGGGAGGGGAGGAAAACACTTTTTTCAAAATTTTTGGACTATGGTCGAACTATGGGCCATGTATGGCAAAGTATTGGAGGCGAAAAAAACACTTTGTTCAAAATTTTTGAACTATCTGCGAACTTGTTTTTCCCCTTGATCTTATTGACCTTTAGGTCAAAAGTGATATAAAATTTGATAAAAAATTTAATGTTATGTTCGTCTCTAACTATAGGTAAAAAATTACCTTAAATTTCTAAATCTACTTACCTGGATAGATTTATAGAAAAGTGCTCTTTGAAATTTTCATGTGAATTCTTATTGGCAATTGTCGAAAGGTTATTGAAAAGAGAAATTTCAATATAATTATGTAAAAAACAAATACTTTTTACAAAAAAAGGAAAAAACTTCTAATGAAAATCGAAATTCTAACGGAATTTCTAATTAGCACGTTCCATTGAATCTTTCCACTTGTGATAATAATGATAATTATCAAAAAATTTCTTTTTATAGCTTACGTTCAGTGAAAGAAGAAAGGGGATGTAAGTTTCACGAGGGAGGAGTGGACAACCGTCATTAATAACCTCATACAAACGTTGCGCCACCCCAAAATTAAGAAAAATTCATTATATTTTTTTCAAATTAATTAAATTAAAGAAATTAAAATTTATTAAAATTAATTGTTATTATTAATTATTGTTACTATTCATTATAACTTCAATAAAAAATCAATATAATTATTAGAGGCACGAGACATTTTTTATTTAATCGTCATTATAAATTGAAACCAGATTAATTTTGTTAATCAAATTTTTATTAAAAATAATTAACATTTTTCTAACTTAAAAAAATATATTATCAATATATTAATATTTTCTTTAATGAAAGGAAATTTATTTGTAACATTATTTTTGTTTAGTATTTTCTTGTGTTTAATTTCGTTTATTGTTCTTTTTTTATTTATTTCTGAAATTAACTTCTTTAAATCTATTAATGTTTATTAAATTTTTTTCATATTTTATATATTAAGCCAAATTAATTTTCTATCCAACAATTTTCAATTAAACAAATATTTTTCTTCTTCAAAATCTTGTCTTGTTACCATTAACACCGAAATGCTTCGTATCAAATTCTTCGACCAAATTCTTTAAGTGAGTCAATTTTCCATGCAAATAATCGTGTCTCGTGTTACGTTGCTTGAAGACCGGATCGTTATTCATATTGTAATCTTTAAAAATTTTTATTTTTATCTGAAATGTAAAAAATTTTGTAATATACTTTTTGAGAATTAAAATTCAATTGGGAGAAACAAAATTCATAAATCTGTAATAATTTACAAAGAAATCTACAATTTTTCATTGTCTTTTAAATTAGTTTTGAAACGAAGGTAAATCTGTTAACTTTAAATAATTCCCGAAGTTTGAATTTTTTTCATCTTTTTTAAGAATCCAATACCGTTAAAAATCGAAAAAAATCAAGAAAATTTATATAAAATGTTTTTGTGCATCAAACACAAATTTTACGTTTTTTTCTGCTTGTAAGTTCTTATAAATTATAAGTAAGCTCTAAAAGATGAATTAGAAATTGAGTGATTTTACAAAAATTATTTCCATGAATTATCAAATTTTACTAATAAATATCCGACAAGGACTCTGGGGGAAATATAAATTGGCTCAAACAAAATATAAAAAATATTTTACTTTATCTATTTAGCAAAAAATATTTCAAACAATTACCTTGAGTTCTTGAAAATTCCCCTGAGCTTTCACTATATTATATTGCTGCTGCCACTTATAATATCGACTTTTACTGTTAACGTATTTTTATAATTGTTTATATTCCGGACAAAGATTGTTGAATTCCTCTTTATAATGTCTCCTCTGTTCGTAGTTGCTGTCTTTCGTATAATAACTAAAAATTCAAAACACAAAATTGTCGTTATAAATCTGATTTCCGTAAATCGACGAGTAAAAACCGAAGAAAAAATAAAATGAGAGGAAAAAGAAATCTTAAAATCGAAAAGAAA
Organism: Leptopilina boulardi; assembly: GCF_019393585.1. Taxonomy (NCBI): domain Eukaryota; kingdom Metazoa; phylum Arthropoda; class Insecta; order Hymenoptera; family Figitidae; genus Leptopilina; species Leptopilina boulardi. The sequence continues at coordinate 39,464 of NW_026137866.1, forward strand.
AAAGCCTGTTTTTAACAAAATTGTCTAAATCACAGTTTTACTGTAAAAGACAAATAATTAAAAATTAGTGATAAAAAATAATTATTTCAGTATGTAAACAAAGTTCCACATTTAATTGACGGGGAAAATACTGAAATCATAAGAGAATTATTGGTTTTATTTTCCAAATATAAAAACATCATTTGTGTTATTGTTTACATTTTTCTAACCTACATGTTGTTTGAAAGTGTTACTCACCTGCAATTGATTGCATAATCCTTTTATCAATCACTTTAACATTTAATTCCCGAACACATTTAATTATTTTAACACTCGGAATTATTTCTAAAACATTGAAGAATTTACAAAAGCCGCTATCGAAAAAACCAACCGATCAAAACAAACTTTTCTAGTGATGACCATTGATGACACCTGATCATTTGGCAGATCTGTCGGCAAAGAGTACGAAAATACAAGACTAACCGCAAATATTCATTTTCTAGCAGCAACTTCAAGTGGAAGGCATTTGTACGTTTTACTGTACATATAACATTTTTCCAAAAAAAAAATTTATTTCCGTGCCTAAAAGTAAGTTCACTTTTTTTTCTTTTTTATCGAATAACAAACTTGACAAAAACATTATTGCTGCATACAATAATAAACAATTTACTTTCTAATTTTTATAGTAATTATATTGAAAAGTACATGCGCATGCAACGCGAAAAGTCAAAGCATTTATTATTTTCTTCCTTTACTTACAAACCACTACCACCCCACAGTGAAGTTAATCGATGCCAACCTGTACTTTGAGAAAAATGGCAATTCCCATGTTTGAATAACAATTCAAGAATCAAGAAACACAATATACAAGCAAATGTATATAAATTATAGCTTGTACATTTTTTAATTATCTTCTGTTTATGCTGATGAAATTTTATTTAAATTAATAAATTCCAATGTTTGTTGTAAATATATATCAAAAATTGTTATATTTGCTGTAATTTGTATCAAAATACACGAGCTGATTTTTTTACAAATCTATTTATTTATTGAAACCCTGAATCTTCCTTCTTGATTTATATTTTTTATTATTCAAATAATAATAAAAAAAAAAAACGATTGCTTTAAATAATAAAATAATATTGACGGGGGGGATAAAGAAAAGTTTTATGAATAAAAAGTTAAACTGTTTTCCAATTTGTTGTGAAATCTGTCAATGTTAAACTTAAAATAGCGTGTGTGCGCTTACGAATCATATCCGAATTTAGATTTGTATTTTCGTGAAGTATATTTGAATATATATGATTTAACAACTTCAAATATACGCCCATTTTTTATGTATACAAATTTCGATAAAATCCAAAATGAAATATTACAATAAATCTTATCTTGATGTACCATTTTTTTTTTTAAATTGTGAAAATGTCTTTTTAACACGATTGTTTCACATAAAGTCAAAATATAGTTTTATCACATTCCAAGGGAGCGCAGCTTTCGCTTTTTCACATATATAGTGTAGTACTCTTAAAACTTTTTCATGTTTTATCTTTCACTTTTGCCAAGGAAACACTGCACTTTTTATATGTGATATATTATTTTCACATTTAAAAAAATAAAATCACTTCTTTATTTTACAATTATAAATTTAAAAATTTAAAAAAAAAGAAGTCAACTGAAATCTTGGCTAAAAAAAAGAAAAATAAATAACATGTAGTTTCACATAAGAAATATGTGCATCTTCAAAATATATATTATTTCTACTGCAATTATACATATTGTCTGAATAAAATTTCACTATTTTCTCAGCTTCTCTTGGCACGATTATTCTTCTCCTTTATATAGAGATTTTACTTCTACAAAGAGAAACTGTAATGAAATGCTTAGAATTTATACATATATATCTGCTAAATTCTTCCCACCTGGGGGGTGTAAAAGCACAAAAGGTGAATACTAGATTTCACGCGTGAAAATTAATCCTTTTTATAAAAAAAAAATCGAGCAATTTTTAATTTAAAACATTCCAAAAAATAAGTTAATTTTTTTTTATTTTTCATTTAAAAAAGAAAAAATAAATTTCTTCCGCATTAATAAATATTTAAAAATAAAATTACAATCGACAAATAATAGATTAAGATTTTGTTAATGGAAATTGTCGATCATGTGAGTCGGAATTATCGAATTCTTTCTTCATGTTCGGAGAGAGGTCTTGAGTTCAGAGAAAACCAGTTAATTCTAATTAAACTCCCTCGCAAACGGTTAAAAGTTTATCATACATAAAATAGATAATTTCAGAACGATGTTTACTCATCTTTCCAAATTTTCAACAATAGGTCTTTTTTTTTTAATCTAAATATTGTAAAATTTCGTTTTCTTTTTCATTTTTCTCAGAATTTTAATATTGAATATCGATGTTAAAATATCATGTAATTATGGTCAGAAGGAATTTTTATAAAGTCATAAAAATTGAAACAATTTCAGTAAATTTTTCATTTTAAAAAAAAGTACATTTTGCGAAATTTACAAAATTTATTTAATATATTATTAATAAATAAGTAGGTATATTAAAAGTTTACAACAAAAGTTGAATTCCTGTCTGTTGGAATGCAGCAATTTCATAATTGTATTTTCATTTCGAAAACTCAAACTTCTTTCTCATTTATATAGGTACAAACCGCTATAACCTATATAGATATCATTCAATTATAGTTTAACTCTCGCGGCTCCATGAAAAAGAAATTAAGATTTCCCCGGAGGAACTGAGTGCCAAAATAAAAATTTTACGTCTTTACATTAATATAAAAGAATTATCTTCACGATATTATACTTAGTTTTATAATTTTTTAATAAATTTGACAGAAACGATTTTTGAAGACTTATTATATAATTTTGATCTAAAAGGGCCGATTTTTATCATAAAAAAAAAGTTTAAAAAAAGTAAAACCCATTTTTTAAACACGCATTTAAAATTTTTAATCACACAATCTATATATGTCATATAGGGAACTATTTGATAAAGGATGAAACGAATTTCAAGGGTTTGCTTCGTAAATAATCCTATACTATACAAATCAATAAATAACCCGTATATTTGTCATTGCTCAAAAAAAATATATGTAGGATATATAGAAAACTTTAGAGAAACCTGGGGGCGTTTAGAAAATACCCTACATAAAAAATGAATAAAACATTTTCCAAGACTTTTTACAGGACATGTTTCTATTTGTTTTCTTTAAAAAGTTACAATACTTTTTACTTTTTCTTAGAATTTTTAAACACTGAGAATATATTTTTAAAGTTTAAATACTGGGAGAAAAAAATATTTTTGAAAATTTATCATTTGAATCTCTAGAAAATATTTTTTAGCTAGTTTCAAAAACATTTAAAATTTTAATTTTAACACTCGACAATTTTTGTTCTATTTTTAGAAACTTATTTTGATCACAGGAGTAAAAAAAAATTATTTATCATTAAAAATTGTTAATTTTAAATTATTCAATTTGAGAAATTGACTCAGAAATAAGTTGAATTTTTGTTTTCAAATCGGAAAAAGTCGTACAATCAGAGACCTGTCTTTATAAAAACTTGATATGCATTTAAATTTTACAAGCGAGAATGGAGTTATTTTCCACTTTTAAGTGACTTTGCTGGGGGCACAACATATATTGAAAATCACTGAAAGCTCCAATGCTGGAAGGCAAACATATCTGCTTTTATCTAAGAGACCTCGGCCTAATCGGTATTCCATGTGGCACGTCGCTGTTAAATGCGATATATAAAGAGAAGAGAGAGAGGGAGAGAGAGTGAGAAAAATCATTTATATATATATAAAAAAAAGATTGAGAGGCAAGTGTGCGAGAATATCGCGTATAATTATTATTGAAGACCCCCCGTGGTTGTTGCATCATTTCTCCTCTGACATATGACCTCAACAAACATGACGGAAAATATTTGTCTACAAGAATTCCGATAATGATTATAATTTGATGAGTGTTTCATTTTTCCAATTTCTTAATAAACTTTTTTTATTGACTAAAATCTGTGCAAATTTTATATCGAAAAAACGAAACTAAAATTATTTTTTTGCAATAGAATTATTTTTATTTACATTATTAGTATTATTATCTAATTATAATTATTCTAAAATTTTATTAATGTATTGTCATATAAGGGAAAATAATTTTAAATTTTACACCAAAAATAAGTTAAAATTTCTTTTTCACAATTTCCCTTTGTGTAGATGACAATCGATTTCTTGTACGCGGACTTTTTTCATAGTTTGAGTGATTTTTAAAACAAGCAGAATATTTATCTGGTGCCACTCTCAAGATGAAGAAAAATTTTTCCATACTTTTGACATAAAGAAGGTTCATTAACACTTCAAGAGTTCAAAAGCGTTAAATAAAAACTGAAAAAAAATTGACTATGAAAAGTTAACCTATTTCTAAAGAAGATAATGGTCCATTGTTATAAGGTGTTAACGAAATTGAAAAAGGGGTTGTACAAATTCTGTTATCTCGCTCTTTGCGGAAAATATCTAATTAAAAATCTCAAATTGTAAACGGAGTGGTTTTACACCTTGTATGTAAACTACTTTCCACACATGTAATTTTATTTTCTAATTATTATTTAACAATATTACATGGTAATTCTAAAAGGCTTATTAAATTAAAAAATTTCCCTCAATTTTGAGAATAAATTCTAGAATAATTATAATTATTAAATTATAATAATAAAATTAATTTAATTCAAATAAAAATTATTATTGCGGTATAAAATAAAAATTGACTGAAAGCTTTTGTTGCACAGAATCAAGTCTGTTTTACCTTGATAAAAGATTTGATGGTCCAACTCATGTGGAGTAAGTGTGACAGGGCAGAGAATGTGTATTATTTGGAGGGTAATAGAGAAGTTTAGAAGTGAACGATGTAATCTATATCGACGTTGCCATGCACCGAAATATAATGTACACTATCATTGCATGTGCAAATATACATAGTGTACGTAGACAATATGCATATATGCATAAAATGCAAATACATGTATTGCAAAATCTCAAGCATCAAAAGGTAGTATTCAGAAATTAATCTCCTCTTATATTGTTTCATACATCCAAAAAAAAAAAAGTAAGCTCATATTGAAAGGAATTTATATTTATATCCTCTTAGGCAAAATAATATTCGTTTTGAGAATATTTTTTCAAAATATTCCTTTAAATTTGAGTATATATTTTTTTTCACTAAATAAATCGTATTACTCCTGTTGTCTAACTGAAATTGCTTGTTGTAACATGTGACAATGCAATTTTACAAAATCGCATTGTTGTTTTGTTTGGTTTTTTTTTCTATATATCTAGAGAATTAATTGAATCGTTCGATATACTATTCAATGTATGCAGATTTCACTAAAAAGAAAAGAAAAAAGTGTATTGCAGTGAAGCGACGATGCAGAAAACTGCATTGAGACATTTTAGGATTCCCAACGTATATAATTCTGTTTTCTATAATGTTGCATATTTAGTACAATCTGTGCGACATTTATTTAAATGTATATATGTAAAGAAATGAAACACATGCATTTAATTGTTCATTAAATATAGTGTGAAAATTTTACGTGAGTAGCATTTCAATTTTATACAATCTTAAAATTTTAAAACAATACAAACACAAAATATTTATTTTATTTTTAATTTAATTTAATTATTTTACTTTTTTTTAATCCGGATTTGTAATTTGAAAAACAGATTTCTGCGTGGTCAAATAAATAGTATAAAATTAAGCTCTAAATTCAACAAGGAAAGACAAATATAAACGAATTTAAAAAAAATGCAACAAATCTGCGGGTAGAATTTATTTAATCAATTAATTTGGATATGCATAAAAAAAAAATCTTGAGCAAGCTTTTAAAAAAATTTTTTTTAATCAAATTTCCTCATTTAACGTTGTATAAATGTTGTTGTTTCAATGCCTTATTTTTTTCCTTCCTATTAATCGGAAATAACGAAAAAAAAAGTTTATTTTTTAATATAGAAAAAAATAAATATATATGTCTAAATAGGTGTATATATATAAATTTCCGATAGATAGTTTTAATATTTTGACAAGTTAGACGTTTAATTTCCGTCGGTTAAACTTTCAATTCAGTCGATAACTATCAGTGCAAGTGACGTAAAACGTTTAAAAATTTTGTTTACGAACAAAAAAAAATATAAAGAAGATAATAATAAAAGTCCAGGGGTTATAGTGAAAATAATATATACGTTTGATTGCGAAAAATATATAATCTATAATTTCTATTCTTCGTTTGTGATACAGAATGAGGCTGCTAAACCATTAATTTGTTTAAGTTCAGGGATGTGAAAACAAATTGACAATACATGTTTGGGCCCCCCCCCCCATTTTATCAATAAAGTGGAGGGAATCGACTATAAGAGCCGTTTTGCAGTAGAATAAGACAGTAAGTGATAAAATTTACATTAAACAAGGGTTTCTAGATTTTAGCACGTTTCGCATTTTTTTCCGAAATAAATAAAAGGTAAATATGCGCCAATTCGTCATTATTTAAATAAATATTTAATTACTTAATATTTCAACATAATATAATTCAATGATCAATTAAATGTTCAATTAATTTATTGTGTTATTAATTACTTTTTTTGTTAGCTAATTTTTAATTCTTCATTATAATATAATAAATTTATTATTAATTATTAATTAATTTACTATAATTTTGTATATTTTTTTCAAAAAAATAATTGATTTTTCAAAAAAAAAAAAAAAAAATTGTCAAAGTAAACTAAAACTTGTCATTTTTATTTAAAGGTTAATATGCCAGTTAATATAGAAAAAGTTTTGATCAGTGACCCTGTGGATGAATCATGTGCAGCACTTCTTGCTGCTCACGGAGTTTCTGTGACTGTCAAATACAAATTATCAAAGGACCAACTTATAAATGAATTAAAGGTAAATTAACAAAATTTTCAAATATTATAGAATAATTTAGAAAATTAATTTAAAAATCTTTTTTTTATCATTTATTGTTAATAATAATTATATAAAATTTATTATTTTTTTACTTTTAATTTTTGTTGAAATAAGTTTCAGTTTAAAAAAAAAGATCGTTTGTAAACAAAATAAATCATATTTTGACAAACGTTTATTAAAATCAAACAAATCGTTTTCTTAACTTAAATATTCAAATGATATCAACTCATGATATGCAAACTAACACCCTTTTAGGGCGCTAGAATCTTCCTACGTTCCATAAATGTCTTTAGAGGGAAGATAATAAAACTTTTGATTAAAAAATATTATATTTTTTTAATAAAAAACTCTTATTTTCTTTTAAAAAATTTAATTCATTATTAAATTGTAAACGTATCGTGTACATATACCTATTTATAATTAAACGTATAGTGCCTATAAAAGAACAATTTTTTTCTCTATTTAAACTATTAATAATTAATAATAAACTCTTGTTAATTTTCATTATAATTAGAAACCCAAATACCAAAACAATTTTTAGGAAATTTTCACTTTGTTAAATTAAATTATAACTAAATTATAATTAAACACGCAAACTAAAATGCGGATGAAAAATTAGAATATTATAACATGAGAATATAAAATACAAAATGTAAAATATATAAAATAAAAAAAAAAAATTACAATATGAAAATATATTTATTAAAATAATTATAGTTTAATATTCCTTGTAATATCAAATATTAAAAAAGAAAAACAAATTAAAAAATTTAATATCAACAAATATTTTTATTTATCCATTTTTTTCCCGTGAAAAAAAAATTTGACTACCAAAAATATTGACTTTATCATCGTTAAAAGCCGCGGTGCCAAAACAAATTTTGAATACATACATTTAAAGTAGGATAAAAATTGCCCTGGAAATGGGTTAGTTTCCGAAACATTGATATAACTTCGTTTTCTTATATATTACTTTATAATTAAATTGGTTCATCGCACTGATGCGTCAAAAGTTTCTATTTTATAATTTTTAGAAAAAAATTTTACCCTCGACAAATGAAAATTATTTGAGACAAAAAACTAATTTTTAGTCCTTTTTTTAAACTAAAAAAATATTACTAAAACAAATAGTAATTTATTAAAAATTAGATATTTCCACCCGAAAAAATTTTACAAAATAAAAAAAAAATGTATAAAATTAGTTATTCTATTTTCTAAATAAAAAATTTCGCCTTTGTAATAGATTTCAATATATCCTCGGAGATAGGGTACAATATATTTAATACATTAGTTATTAAAGAACATGACCAAGAGGTCAGACTTCATTATTATTAATCGCAGATCCAACGTACTTAACTGGATTCGACTAGTTTGTTTTTCAAGAAAACTAGAAAATGGGGGGGTCGATGTACCACATTGTCTACTTTATCTTAAAGAACACATAATTTTATTTACTTCACCATAAGAAATTACGAGTTTCTGATATCGTGACATCATTTTTCGGACAATGGAAATTAATTACTATTATCTAATTATAACTTCCCCAGAATAAACTAAATGACTAAATAACTTAATATCAACATATATTTTTCTATACAATTATTTAAACATTTTTTTTTTACTATCTGAAATAATTTTTATTTTAATCAAATAAATAATTTCTGTATTTGAAACAAATAAAATTTAATCAAAAATAAAAATTATTTTGTTCAAGGAAATATTTGTGAAAGAAATAATTTGCAACTAATTTGCCAAATTACTAATCGAATTGTAATTTTGTTTTGTAGAATCACGAGGCCCTAATAGTCAGATCGGAAACAAAAGTTACAGCTGATATTTTAGGTTCTGTGTCGAATCTACGAGTAATCGGCAGAGCTGGTACTGGTGTTGACAACATCGATCTTTCAGCTGCCACGCGAAAAGGAATTGTTGTTTTAAAGTAAGTTTCAGGGAGCCAAATTTAATTTAACCTGCTTAGAACGTGAATTGGCACAATCGATAATGAGATGTGTTTGTTGAATATTTATCCTTCTATAATTATCCAGTCGTTATATATAAATTATATTAAATATTTCATATTTGTTGTCCAAACAAACATTTAGAAAGTATAAAACTAACTTTTCTGTTCCTTCTGATTCAAAATAAAAATTTTATTTAAAATTTAAGAAAAAAAAACTGTTCTTAAAGGTGCGAACCACTAAAGTGCACTTACATTCTCATTTTTTACTCGGCTAAATTTATTGCTCCAAAAATTTCGAGCGTAAAACATTAGAAGCTTTCTTTAATGATAAAACTTCATGGATCGTATAAATCTTGTTTAATTGAACCTTCATATATTTAAATCTCAATAAGTTTCGTTTTTTTTTTTATGACAAAATAAGGTTTGAGTTGAAAACGAAAATTTGCATATACAAATAACACAAAGTTTCATATAAAATGTTTGTCCCAATCAGTTTGGGGAACAACGGAAGTCTAAAACTCATTTCAACATAAATAATATATTTTTGATTTAATTTCAGTACTCCTGGTGGTAACAGTATCAGTGCCTGTGAATTAACATGTTCTTTTATATCAGCATTGGCAAGAAATGTTGTTCAGGCGAGCCAATCATTAAAAGAGGGACGATGGGATCGCAAATTATATTCAGGTTTCGAATTGTCAGGAAAAACGCTTGCAGTCATTGGAATGGGGCGCATTGGTCGTGAAGTAGCTCACAGAATGCAATCCTTTGGGATGAATATTATTGCATTTGATCCCATGCTACCAATACAAAGTGCACAGCAACTCAATGTTACCAAATTAAGTCTAGATGAAATTTGGCCAATCGCCGACTACATTACTGTTCATACTCCACTCATTCCTCAAACGAAAAGTGAGTTTTATTTTTATATTGCACCAAATAATTCTAAAATTGGGTTTTACCAAAAAAAATATAATAATATAATTATATAATGTAATTATATATAATATACAATTGTATATAAATATTTGAAGATAGGAAAATTTTTTTGAATCGCGATATTTTGCGAGAAACGGTGAAAAATAAATTTTCACAATTGTAGACTTTTTTATTATGTATGTGAAATTTCAATATACAGTGAAACTGTAAGTTATTTGGTATATAAAAAGTAAGAAAAAATGCATTAAAATATCGAAAATTTACAAGGTACGAGAAATTTTATGGCTTTATCATTTCAATATAATAAGGGATGTTGTGCATCGTAGTATTGAGAAAATATTACTGGGTAACATATACAAGCTTTTTTAAATTTTGAAAATGCCAGAACATTTTTTCCATTTGAATAATTTTAACGATATACATTTTTTTGTATAAAAATTCACCAAACGTGAAAGTCGAGGTAAAAAACAAATTTCGTCTTGGCCAAAAAAGAAATGTTTTCAAGACTGCTAAAATTTTCAATAATTGTTAACAAAAAGAATTTTTTTGATTTAATAATTTTAGAAAATTTAGCAACGGAATATTAACTCATTATTACAATGAAATATTGTCTCAATATTACAGTAGAATATTGATTTAATATTATGATGCAATTTTGCAATAAGACAATTAATTATAAAGCAATATTGATTCAATAATTAAGTGCAATATTGAATCAATATTAACTCAAATGTTGAGTGCTATTTGAAACAAATTAAAATATAAAATTATAAACAATATAATTACATGATTAGGATTAATATTTATTAATTCGGATTATTTATAATTATATTTAATATTAGAAGTGGGAAAAACAATTCGAATTTGAAATCTATACCATAACAGAAAAATTTTCGATATTTCAAAATTAAATTTCTGAATTACTTTATTTGGATTTAGATTTGATCAATGCGACAACATTAGGAAAATGCAAAAAAGGAGTAAATATAATAAATGTAGCCCGAGGTGGAATCGTCGATGAGGAAGCGTTACTCAATTCGATTAAAATTGGTCATTGTGGAGGTGCAGCATTGGATGTTTTCATTCAAGAGCCGCCAAAGAATCCTATTACTTTGGAACTTATCCAACATCCAAAGGTTATCGCCACACCCCATCTTGGTAAGCAATTAACTATTCCTCGCATTTTATTCCCTTCCCCTATATTCCAGTTATGAAGAGAATAACGAAAAGACGGGGGGGAAAAAAAATTATTTTTTTGCAACTTGTAGAATATATTAAAACTTATTTGCCTCAATTTCCCAACTTTCCTTTTTTTTTCTCTTATTATATTGAAAACTTTCAAAAAGTAATATTACACATAAATATCTTTACGACAATTTTAGTTATATTCTATACTAGATTTTATTGGCTTGCCAATTTGAGAAAATCATGTTTTCTGCTGCACTGCGAGAAAACGATTTGCTTCTGATTCAAATAACCTTTATTTCGATTGGTTTCATTTTATTTCTCTTATTTCCTTTAACAAAGTTTCAGTTTCCTCGTTAAAAAAAAACGCACTTTCATGTGCTTAAATTAAATAGCTTATTCAAGTCTATTCTTTTTTTTTATTATTATTTTAGATCTTTTTCTCATTAAAAAAATATCATTAATTTATTTACTTGAAATTTAATTTATTAACGATTTTTTATTTTTCTTAAAAAGATTTTCTTTATAAACATATTTCCTTGAACCAATTTTTAAACTTTATTTAAGTGAATTTATTTTTAAATAAATATAATGAGTTTGCTCACATAATATTTTTATAATTGATCAAAAGCAATTGAATGAAGAACAAATATTAATATTAGTACGACTGGGTTTATGTTTATCAATTAAATTAAGTGAAGGACAAACAAAATTTGTACATGCAATTCAATCATTTAATGTGCCAAGGGAAATTTATTTTACACAACTAGATATATTAAATATTAAATATATTAAAATCATTTAAAACTTCCGGTTAATTGACTCTTTCGATTATATATAAATAACCAAACCAAAGGTAATTAATTAGTCCACTTTTAAAAAAAGTAAACAAGAAATATAATTTTCTATATAATAAAATAAAAAATAAGAAAATAATTGATCAATAAAATTAAAAATCTAATTTTCCATATTCTTTTTTTTTACAGGTGCAAGTACAGCGGAAGCGCAACAACGAGTGGCAGTTGAAATAGCGGAACAACTTTTAGCACTGTCAGGAAAATCGACAAAATATAATGTCACTGGTATCGTGAATGCGCCAATTTTGACTGCAGCAATGTCAGAAGAAAATGTACCTTGGATTGAGCTTTCAAAGAAACTCGGTCAATTAATTGGCAAATTTTTAAATAAAAATCCAAAAGCAATTGTCGAGAGTCAAACAGTTGGGGCGGAAATGGAATTAAAAAAATTCATTCACACAGCAGTTCTCGTTGGAATTTTAACGGGGCAAACTAAAAATGGATTAAATCTCGTAAACGCCCCCACACTAGCCAAAGAAATTGGTGTGCAAATTAATGAGAGTCACATGGATAGTGACACAAGTGCAGTAATTGTGAAAGTTGATCAATATCAAATTAAAGGTAATTAATTAAAAAATTCTTTACATTCTTTAATGTTTCAGAATTCGAGTTTTGTATTTAAAATACTGACAAAAAAGAAAAGAATCGGTTTTTATTTGATAAAAGCAAAAAAAATAAGGTTAATAAAATTGAAAAAATAATTTGGCAAAATTTTTTTTTTAGGAACAATTCGTGATAATGAATCAATTCTACTGTCGATAAATGACTGTGTATTTAATAATGGAATTGTTCTTCGAGATTATGTTTCCCTGTATAAAACAAGCAATGGATTACAAGATCTCGCAGCTGTTGTAAGTGCCTACTCAGAAAAGGGAATTAGCATACATAGTTTAAATACAAACGAAAATTGGCTTATTGTACAAACAAACGTCGATACAACAATTAAAGTAAATGATATTGAGAGCTTTTAATCAAGTAGTAAACATACGATCATTATATATGTCCATTAAATTAATTCAAATTCTCGTGTGCTTCAAGTATATAAAATAGTGACGAACTCTGTGTGGAAAATCAAATTTATTTCAGTATTTGGATAGTCGGTTTAAAAATTAAGTCTCTCAATGATTTCCCAAGATACCAAATTATCATAGGAAGTGAAGAATTATTTATTTGATGCTAATGTAATTATAAACCGTAAATATAAGAATATTAATCTAATAATCTAATGTTAGTTTATAATAATGACAATGTAATTTTAAAACAATTACAATATAAAGCTAGTTTAATAATTTTTGTAATACAACTTAAAAGGATCATTTTGTTAATTGGAAAACAAACAATCGACATTCATGATTGTATATTTATTATATTAAATACATCCTTCATTGATAAGAAATTTAAAGTTGACAATATAATTCATTTTTTACAAAATCCTTATATTTTTTTGGAATTGTGGAAATTCTACGTATATAGAAGAAAACTTTAATATAAAATATAGTTTATTCATCACTGCTGTACTTTAAATCAGTCTCTAAAATTTTATATTGATAATTTCCTGTCACTGTATATTTGACTTTTATTACTTTCAACAATTGGATTTTTTTCTATTATAAAAAATATTTGTAATACAGTAAAACCCCGTTTATCCGAGGTCTCGATTATCCGAGGTGGTGTCCCAGTAGGAAATTCTGTATTACCTCTGAGTGTAGTGTACGTCATCTGAGTTATTTTTAATTTTAGTTATAATAATGTTAAATTGTAATAACAATTCGGATTATCCGAGTTTTCGCCTTATCCGAGGTAGGTCCGGTCCACATTAACTCGGATAACCGGAGTCCTACTGTAATTTATTTGAATTAACATTAATATCTGTATTGTAATAATACGAGAAAATTGTTAGTTGAACCTAAGAAAATCGATTAAATTAAAGAAAGAAATTAAGAAAAATTTGTATATCTCAAAAATGTTTTTTATATGAAGTTGACAGGTGAAAATAATTTAAATATTTTAACGGGTCTATATATTATTCATATGGATATGAATTTCGAAACGTTTCAATTATAAAAAATAGAGTTATAAAAATCTTATATTTTCATTAGCTTAGGAAATAAGCTATGTACTGTTCTTTTTTCTTTTTTTTTTTAATAGAAACTGGATTTCACTTTAATAAAAATTATCACATATTGTTGAATAAAAATCAGCCTTTTGCTTTTTTAAAAATATTATACGAATGATTAGAATTAATCAACAGAGACATTATATAAAAGAATTAAATCCGTTCATAACTGTCTTCTTTACAACCGCTACAAAGAAACATACATCCAATCTGTAAAAACATATTTATCGTCAATAATTTGTGACTAAATATTTTAATTCGAAGATTAAAAAACAAGATTTTATAACCAATTCCTAAAAACAAAATAAAATAAAACCTCTATTGAAAAGTTGAAAACGTTTCTAAAATTGAGAAAAAATTGAATGAACAAAGAAAGAAGTTTCAAAGAAGAGAATAAATTTTAAATTTACTTTGAATTGTCGTCCTAGTGTACACCAAAATTCATGATTTGGCAACATTTCCCAGCCCGTTGCTCCTCGTAAAAATTTCAAGGCAAGAGCGCCACCAATAAAATATATTCCAGCAAATACCAGTAACAATATAAAAAAGACAGATCCAGCAGATAAACCTTCTCTTTCATGTTTACACAAATGTGGCGATAACAATAGCAAATTCTAAAAAGGATCACACATTTTCCTGAATTAAGAAAATGTTTTTATACAAGAATAATATCACACTCAACTTACTGTAATTGATGAATTAAGTGATTCAGTATCAGGCTTAAGAGCCGTGGAACAACTAGGACAGCATATTAAATTGATATTTGTTATATTTTGCTTGTGTCTGTACACTAGCTTAAGAATCTTTTCATATTTTGTTTCCAATTCTAATTTACTTTCAGCAACAGTACCTAAACTCATCGGTCCCTTTTGTAAAGGATCATTTTTATTCCAAGAACACAGCTAAAATAACATTTATAAATAAATATTATTGAGTCATTTTCCGGCCCCTCTTACTTTTCAAAAAGTTCGTTTTTCATTGATAAACATTTTTTTTAAAAAAACTTACCGATACTGGACTTTGACATCCATCGTCAACTGTGATATTTGACAAAGAAACATCCTTACAGGGTTGTAACCAAAATGATCGGTTATTAAAACTAAGTTGTAATGGTCTGAAACAAAAGTATAAATTTAAAATTAGTAAATAATCATTTAAGGATCGTGATTGAAATAGTAAAAAATAGTACAGTAATAAACAACTGAAAGAACGAAATTTTGATAAGTAAATTATTGACTAGTTTACAACTGAGATAAATGTAACATCGTAATATGTGCACAAAGGTTTATTTTGTATCCGGTTAAGATTAAAACAATGAGTTATCACTAGACAGGCCACTAAAATTGCATCTCTAATTTAAATTATCAAGGTATTGTTCTACTTTAAATTTTGTCAAATTATTAACAGATGATTACGTAATGTATTTTTAAAGAAAATGTTACAAAATACAAACCCTTGTTTTGCTAGACTAGAAAAGTCGTATGCAGAACCGTCAGGCAGAGAACACGAGCATGGACTATTTTGAATACATTGTGAAGTCACTTGTGTAGATAATATAATTAGAAAGATTGTATATTTAACAAAAGTTACGTACTTTTCATCCATATTTCATGAATTTCAAAATTATTATCTAGTGATATTCTCATTTTACGCCTTTAAAGTACTGACAGTCTGTTTTCATGTTATTTTTTCTGAACGTGACATTACCGACCAAGTTTTGATTTATAGTTCAATTATCATCGATAGATGGACATTTTTCGCAATATATTTTCATTCGCTATTACTTTTTTGCAAATTTAAAATTCAAAAGTAATAGCCAATCAGCTTCATTCAAGTGACGCACGCGCAGTACATTTAACATCTTCATAAAGCTAAGACGAGAAAATTAATTTTCATTTTCGCCACGTGTGTGGACCGAAATAAATTAATTGCGTTTATGATTGGTCATTTGACGGAGACTTTGTGAATATTTCAAAAGAAATTAACCTTACATTGTCAGCTGCGTTGAATAAAGTAAAATTGAATAAAAAAAAGTTTTATCATAGTGACAATTAATGTTTTCAACAGCAAACAACAACAATGTGATTTATTATTATTGCTATTTTTTATCAACAAAGGAATTCTTAAAAAATCACTTTCTTTTATCTTAATCACGTTTCTCATGAAATATAGTTGGTGAGTATTATGTATTAAATATAGTTTGGATAATACTGTATATGTATACATATATACATAACAGAACGAGCATAACCTCTAAATCACATTGTATTATGAGGGCAAAGTTTTTTTGCGACTCAAGTTATTTTTATGGGTGTACCCTTTATACGCTGTTCTTGGCTACATAAAATTTTCGCAAAAATATATTACGAAACAAGTTATCACTATTGTGAGTTATCCTACGTACAACGTACGTCAATCAAAAGGTGATTGCGATTGCATGGCAAAAAAGCACTATTCTGATGCAACGAATATTAAGGAAAAAAATTCTTAGTCAAATTACGTTGTTGTTCGTAATCAATAAAAAAATCTACACTGAAAAAACGTAAGTTATTGTTTTTTTTAATATATAATAATATTTGTTTATTGATTGTCCATACTGTTACTATTTTAGTTATTTTTATTCTCGAAAGAATTAAATTTTTACCTAAATGGAATTTTTTTAAATCTGTCAATTAGTTTACAGTAAAAGTGACAGTTTAACAATATTTTGTATGATTATTATTTATATTATTTTTAATTTAAAAATATATTTAAAAAATTGATCTTACAGGTTCTGAGAAAACGAATGCAGTTATTTATTCACTAAAAGATATGTAGAAATAATGTCACGCAGTTTACCAGAAAGGGTGGCTGGCCTTTATTATGCCCACGGCCTATTTTGTTCATCTCATCCTATAATTGTTATTTCGTTTGCTATTTCTGTTATATTACTATGCAGGTAAATATATACAAAAGTAAATTCTAAAATACCACGTGACTATAATGAATTGAATAATAATTTTCTTCACAGTTATCCATTAGTAAATCTGCCTATGCCTGGAAATGCGCCGAAAATTATTGTCAATCACACAACATCAACACCGTCAAATGGTTCAAAAAATTCCGATTTATATGTTCAACAAGTAGTACTACGAGTCGCAGTACTGCCATGGTCGGAAGATTTATCTCTAATGGACGCTTTTCGAGGACCACTTTACGAAATTTTCAATCTCTTGGAAATTATACAAAATTACCAAGATCATGAGACGTTAGTCAAAATGATAAAAAATATTAACTGATCATTACAATTAAAATTCTAAAATTGTAATTAAGTGAAAATCTTTTTTTTTATAGGAAAAATTCTCTTAGTCAAATTTGTCTACACGTGGAGGCGGTTAAGAAAAGAAATCCTAAAAAGCCGGATATATTGCCGGAGTACAACTGTCTTGTTTTGTCTCCAGCAAATTTTTGGCAACGAAGTATTCAATTTTTTAATCAAGACACAAATCTAATTGGCACTATATTTTCTTATCAAGTAAGAACTGATTTCTTAATTTTTTGAAATTTATTTTATGATTTCTTTTAACACTTACGCTTATTAATTCTATAGAGTCTTCAGAAAGGAAAAATAAGCATTGCCGAGATGCTATTTGGAATGAGTTTAAAAGAAACAGGAATTAAGAGGCATCCTATTCGAGTTCGACAAAGAGTTGTTCAATACGCAGTGACTGTATTTTTAAAAGAACATGACACAAAGTATGTTACATTTTAACTTTTCGAAAAGTTTTTAAAATCTGTTTGATTATTTAAAAAAACAATCATTTTATTTCAGATTTATAGATGGTTTAAAACGAAGATTGACAACCTACTATTCTCTTCATCAATCCGAGGATAACACAACAAATCCGCCACTTACAAATGAAACATTACACATACTTTATCCAGGAGAATTTAATTATAGTGACTTTTTTCCATTGACAATGACATTTGTCGCTTTATTCGTTTACGTTTATTTCTCAGTGAGAAAAATTGAATTAGTCAAGTCAAAATTGGGCATAGCATTTAGTGCCACAATTACAGTAATATCATCACTTTCAATGACTGTTGGTGTGTGTTTCTTTTTTGGATTGACATTAAGTCTAAGTGGCAAGGAAGTGTTTCCTTATTTGGTAATTATCGTCGGTTTGGAAAATGTGTTGGTTTTAACAAAAAGTGTAGTGAGTACACCTTCGAATCTGGATGTGAAAATTCGTGTTGCTCAAGGTTTATCGAAAGAAGGATGGTCTATAACGAAAAATATTTTAACTGAAGTCACTATTTTAACAATTGGCTTATTTACATTTGTACCTGCTATACAAGAATTTTCAATATTCGCTATTGTCGGTCTATTAAGTGATTTCTTTCTACAAATGGTGTTTTTCTCAACAATTCTTGCTTTCGATATTAAAAGATCCGAGTTTTCTATTCAAAATTCAAAATATCATTTCGCCAATGATCCGTACTTTCGTAAACAACCATTCACAACAATTATATCCAACAAAAAAGCAAATATTTTTCGTTCCAAGTCACATCCAAAATTAAATGGAGTTGTTGGACCAACAAATGTGATTGCGCCAAATACACAAAATACAACGCCTTTGGTGAAAATTCCTAAACGTTTAAAATTGGTGCATCTTTGGGCCAGGACAAGAATATTTCAACGGGCATTTATGGTTTGGATGGTCGTTTGGATTAGTATGATTATTTATAATTCTGGCATTGTCGAGCATATGATTCATTTGAGTGATAATTTGAAACAAGACTCGGACATGGATGGTTATACAATGGAAAAACCTCAAATATTGAATAATTTTGTTGAGATGAGTACCGTGAAACCAATTTTAACATCTACTACCATGGCACCTAATCACTTACGAGATCAAGTAAGTAAAATTATATTACCAAGTTTAAAAATTAATTATCATTAGTTTAAAATGGGTAATTAATTTCAATTAACTATTTTTTTTTTGAAGTAACATTATTCTTTACAGAATTACGAAACAAAGAATATTACCGAAGAGTTGAACAAATTACGATCCGTTGATTTTCCACCTTGGAATCGTCTTTCATTATATCACTGGTCGACAATACTCTCCATGTACAATATATCAATGGCTGGCAAACAAATGATTATTCTTCCCACAATTAAATTGTCATATGCAGTTAGTCCTCAGATAGCAAAGCAGATTAGCAATCCTAATGATATTCAACAATTTCAATGGCAAAGTTTAGCAACTGCTGCTCTCGATCCTCTCGATTTTTCCGGTTTGTATTGAATTTTTTTTTTCCTATTTCAAATTTAATATCGTTTAAATCAGAGATTTTAATTTAAAAATATCAATTACAGATATGGAATTGCCGACGCGATCCGAGGTTCGTGGATTCAATACCGATGCACCGTTTATACCGACGAGTCCAATGGAAATATTTTTAGCTGCATTGCTTTGCTCCGTAAGTGTGATTGTTGTTGCTTATACAATGGTAGTGTTGTACCGATGTATTTGCACGAGAAATTACGCCGAGTGGAGAGCCAGTTGGCATCATCAGGAAAAATCATCGGATTCAGCAACGCAACTTGTGCTTGAAGCTGTTCCATTGGTACTCGATGGTCATGTACAGGAAGTCGAATGCATTGCCACCGATGGTAACACTGTTGCCAGTAGTTGTTTAGCAGGACATATCAGAGTTTGGGATTCAATATCCGGTGAGCAATTATCATTTGTCGATCGACGACAATTTTTCAGTAGTCCACAGAAAGAATTAATAAACATAGCTCATGATCAAGATGAATTAATGTCAGATTATGAAAGTGGTTCACCACCTTCGAGAGGCGAAATGGAAATTGCCAATTCCTATAGTTTTCCATCTAATTCAACGTCAATTCATAAACGTAAATCATTTCATGAATTGAACACTCATCCAAAAATGAGCCAAGAATTCACAAACAAGAGACACTCCTTTGGAAACACTGGAGATCTTAATTATCAAATTAATGACATTTCATCAGATAAGCGTAAATCATTAGATCTGCCAGATTTAAGACCCGCTATTAATATCAAATTCTCAAACATGAAGTATTCTCCTATTCAGAAAAATGCTGATCGAGGCTTTGATTATGGGGAACAATACAAACAGATCTTTGAGGATCACAGGAAATTAAAAGAATTACACAGATGTGACGATACGAAACAAAGGAATCAAAGTTCATTGAAAGTAAATAAATTAGCCGATAGTGTAATTTCTTTGAACGCTGATAAAATATCACAGACGTCGTATGTGCCTCAAATTTGGTGCATTGATTATCAAGAAAATTTAATAGTGGTTGGTTGTGCTAATGGGACTTTGGAATTTTGGGAAGGCACAACTGGTAGATTCAAGGTGAGTTAAGGTTTTTGTTAACTTATTAAAAAAAATTAAAATGTTATTATAAATATTTGATTTACAGTGCTTGTTTGATGATGCATCGGGATTAGGAATCTCAGCCGTGAAATTTGTTGGCAATAGAGTAATTGTAGCTAGATTAAGTGGATCATTAGATTTTTTGCAACTAGAAAGTTATAGCGAAGGACAGCAAATAGATTGGGGTTTCACATCTTACAGAAGAAGTAAGTTAATATGTATTTTTAAATGAAATTTATATTTTGTTCCGAAAGATAAAAATATTAATTATAAAATTAACAAAATTGACATTTCAATAATTACTATTCCTCTATAAGTTATGAATGTACTATCGTCGTCTACAAATTGTCAATTAAAAATTACTAATAATTTGCAATTATAAATATGCTAATAATTTGACTTTCAGCACATGTAAGAACGGGAAGTGCTGGATCGCCAATGGATATAAATAATACTACACAATCCGTAGAGGATTTACGATGTATAAAATTATGTTCTCATCGAGCGCATCAACAAGTGATAACAGTGCTCGATAGTGAAGGCGGACGAGTTTTAACCGGAAGTCAAGATCACACTATAAAAGTCTATAGGGTCGAGGATCAACTTCCCTTATACACTTTACACGGGCATTGTGGGCCTATTTCTTGTCTCTTTATTGATAGGATAAATCCTATGACTTCAGGAAGTGGATCTCAAGATGGTTTGCTCTGTGTTTGGGACCTTTTAACTGGTACTTTTTTTAATACTATTAATTTGATAATAAAAATTAATTAATTAATTAATTTTTCTATATTTTTAGGAACGTGTATGTATAGCATTCAAGCTCATGATGGCGCTGTGGCCTCAATCACTTGTTCTGCCTCTTATGTTATCAGTATGGGTCTCGATGAAAAACTTTGTGTTTGGGAACGTTTCCAAGGACATTTGTTACATGCCCTACCATCTCAGAGGATTTCGTTATGTTTGCAGCTTGTTATGTTAACTCATCATTTACTTATAACAAGTACTCAGGTACCTTCATTTTTCTATACAATCGTTTTTCATTCTTACATAAATATTAAAGAAGATAAATTTGAAAAAGTGATAATAAAACTTTATTAATTTTTAGGATTTTATACAATTTGATAATAAAAATTTGTTACAGGGTTCATTAGTTATTTGGGATGTAAGAACTGGAGAACCTGTTCGAGAAGTGAGATTAGGACACAAGGACAATAGTGTCTTTATAAAGCAAATGTTGCCACTTCGAGATAGTGTAATATGTGACTTTGGTAGACAGTTAAGAATAGTTAGATTTCCACTTGTCTCGGACAAGATGGATTAAATTTTTACAAATATTTCAAAATAATTGCGCAACTGAAGAAAGACTTTTTTTTCCAAAGTTATTTA
Organism: Leptopilina boulardi; assembly: GCF_019393585.1. Taxonomy (NCBI): domain Eukaryota; kingdom Metazoa; phylum Arthropoda; class Insecta; order Hymenoptera; family Figitidae; genus Leptopilina; species Leptopilina boulardi. Next base: position 61,286 of record NW_026137866.1, read on the forward strand.
ACATCGAAATTTAAGAGGCTATTCTTATTTAAAGTTAGTCTTTTAGTTTTAGAATTTGATGCTCTGATTTTCAAATCAAGCAACTACCCAAAACAAAAAAATATCGACACAACGATATTTCCAATCATCGTTTCATAGTTGTATAAAATTAAAAATATTTTAGAAAAGAATCAACCTAATAATACTATTTTTTGTCAAAAAAGAAAATTTTTTAATTTTCAAACTTGTAAATTATATATTTATAATTTTTCCCAACTTTGATATAACTTATACAAAAGTAATATAATTGTTATATTTAACGCTTCCTTGAATCCGTCGCAAATATGGGAAATAATATTCAAGTGTAAAAATAATATTAATGACTAAGAATACAATTCTAGTATATTTTGAAGGCTATGCTATTATTGGAAGAAAAAAAAATAATTTTACGGTGTAAATGTATTTTCTACGATATATTATGAATTTTCGTCAATAAATTTACTCTATTTTTTTTAATTAGAAAAAGCATTTTCAAATGTGAAACATGTAAACGCGACATTTTTCTTTTGCATTATATTTCTGCATTTTTTCTTCAATCATTTTGATCAATTTTCGAGATTGTTTTACTTAAATTTTAATGAAAGTAAAACACAATGTGCCATTTATTCATTTTCACTTGTTAATCACAATTAATATTTAATTTACATTATATGCAAAAAATATAGTTACATGACAATTCATTTCTCATTAATTTTTATTATTTTGCATTTGCTACTATAAATGTAGAATATTAATAAAATATATTTTTAGATTATTAAGTAATTTTGTAATTAAGATTTTATTTTTATGACTTAATTAATAATTTCAATAATATTGTTGCATAAATGTTTCAGTATTTGAAGAGGCAAATAATAATTATTAGGGCAGCTAAAATATTTAATGAAAAAAAAACATAGTCTCAAAATGTATTTAAAACGTTATTGGAAATATTAATGATTCTTGACTGTGATGTTGAGTTAGAAATAAGTGTTAATTTTTATTTGTAACATTTCTTTTAAATAATTTTTAATGTCAACGCTTTTCAATTGTAGATCTTAATTATTTAATGTGTGGAAACTTTGTTTTAATTTTATTTTTTTGCGTGCAATATTTTAATTTTGTTTCTGACTGATAATGCCGCTTTTTTATTTGTAATACATTTAAAATTAAAATGTACGTTCTTCGAAATTTTTAAGTTATTTTGTTTTACTTTTAGATACTATACGATAATAAGTCAGAGGAAAAATCGTGGTCTGTTAGTGCCTTAAATATATTATTATTATTATTATTAAAATTTTAGAATGACACTTTTTTTATATTATATCTTAATTTTTCAAATTATGAATATCAAAGTTTATATAAAATTATATAATAAAAAATAATTAAGAATATGAATGCACGTCTAAATAATTACTCTCAATATGTAATTAAATTTTCAATTTCGTAATAAATAATTATTAATAACAAGATGGGAAAGTTGTTGATAACTCGTATTTCGTGAAAGATGTATTATATGTTTTATTCTTCGGATGAAAATTAATTTATCATTTATATAAATAATAAAATAATAAATAATTTATATGAGAAAGTATTTTTAATCAACACCTCGACATTTTTTTTAATTTTTAATTTTGCTTTCCTGGAACTGTTTAGTTATTGTTATAACTAACGAGTAAGTACATGTATAGAGATAATGTGAATAAATTTATTAGTATCGTTAGAAATGAGTGTGAATAAAAAATTGAAAGCAGTACTTGTGAATTTTGTCACTAAAGCAAATTTATCATTCACGTTTTCTAAGAAGACAATGAGAAAAAATTATATCAACTTTGTATCAATGAAACTAGAAATATGAAATTTTTTTTTTCAATAATCTTAGTTACTCATTTTGTGAAATTATGACTTAAAGAAAAAAATAGAGACGACGTATAACAATTGAGGAGATTAAATATGCATAAAATAGCGAATCAACAGAGATTACTAGATGCAAAAGTATATTGCATTGCAATATAAGAGGATTAAATATACCTGGAAGAATTGTAACGGTTATTGACTTCTTCGTATCTATTAAATGATGCGTCAATTAAAGGAGAATCAAAGCAGTCTGGTAGATTAAATACACACAGACACTTAAAAATTGAAGCACAATAAATTACTCATTTTTTAGCCAAAAATTAATTGCGAATTTTTTTAAAATTAATTGAAAGAGAAAAAATTAAATTATTTAAAATTTAAATTTTTGAATCTGGATTATAAAAGAAATTAATTAATGTAATAATTTAAGATTCATTTAAGTAAATTTTATAGGGACAGTTATACGAGTCATTGAGATTTAATCATAGATTTGTGTATTGTCTCTCCATTTATATATAACCCTAACCTTCGATAACGATGATTGGTTTGTTAAGTACTAAAACTGGGTCAGATTCATTTTACTCAAAGAACTGCACCTTCTAATTTGAGAAGCCTAAATAATACCTAAAGTAATTAAAACATTGCGGTGATAAAATAAAAGAAATTTAGCGTCAGATAATACCAGGAAACTGTTTTTATAAGAAATATAGATTAAGACTTTGTATGCGGCTCAAAAATTTAATTTTTAACAGGAATATTTATAAATCTCTCACTGCTTCGTATTAAATTAAAACACTTAATCTAATATAAAATTCTCTAAAGCTTTTTTATCATTCGATTGAATTGATTGATATTTGTGTTTTCTTTTTATTTCATTGTTATGATTTCATGCTTATTATATGTTCTATTTTGTTTATAATAAACATCCAACATTATTAAAGTTCAATATGTGAATTAAAAATTATTAAAAATAATTGATAACAAGAAAATAAAAATCCACTGTACACAATTAAAAAAAAATTTGTAAAAATTTTTCCAAACTTTTAAAAAAATTGATACATGCTTTTCAAAAGATATTGTTAAAAAATATTTATATATTTGTTTATATTTGAAAACTAAATGAAATATGAAAAGTAATATTAAATAATCTGAAAATCTTACAATGATCTAGCGATCCCAGATTATAGGTCAATCTAATAATTTATAATAGCAGATGTCTGATACATCTCCAAAGATTAATAACGATTAAATTCTTTTTTGTTGATAATCACAATATAATTCTGTGATATTACAAGCCATTAATTATAATTTTAATATAAATTTAATATCATATATGACTTAATTTACGACTGATAAATTTTATATAATAGAAATATATGTAATTGTCAAAGATTACAATAAAAAAAAAAAAAATTGTTAGTTTAAATGCATAATTTTTTAATTTCATATTGTTACTTATATATTTAATTATTATTGTAAAAAGAAATCAAAAGAAAACAAAAATATAAACTTTATCAAAAAAGTGTGATATTTGTTTATAAATAAATTTATTAAATTTTTATTTCACAAGAACGGAATTGCAATAATGCACTTTCTTGATTCATTCACGTGAGAAATTATGTAAATATAAAATAATCAGAAATTTCGAATCATGCAAAATATTGTGTAGATTATTTAAGATTAATTTTGAAATTATAGATTATAAGCTTTTATATCTCTAACAAGTTATAGAAGATGAAAAATAAAGTGGGGTACATTTAAGAGAGTGGGAGGGGAACAGAAAGTAAAACTTGGAGTTACTTTCAAATAGAGGATGCGACTCCTTCATTCCACTAACAGTTCTCGGGGCAAATTTATAAAACGTGAAAAAAATTTTTTTTTTTCTCTAACTATAAGTAAATTTTGAACGAATGTATTCTAGAAATAAATTAATTTTCTCAAAAGAATATTTTTAATTAATATTTGAAAATTCGCGCGCGAAATGAAATTCAAATGAATTAAAATCTTAGTTTTAACTTTTACTAATTTTGTGATATTTAATTATCAGTAAGTTAATAAATGTCGATTAATAAATCGACCGATTTAATTAGTTAAAAAAAAATATTTGGTGCGTACAAATTGACGAAAATAAGTGTTTTTGTGTTTTTTTTTAAAGAATTTTTAGGATTAAATACAATTTTTTTTTCTTTTTTTGTAAAGATGACTCAACTGGAGAATTTTGACAATTTTAACAGGTGCGATTTTTAAAGTCCTTTTGATTATATGAATGAATGAATGAATGAAAATAGAAGGGTAATTTTTTTCTAAATATAAAAAAAAATTAGGACATAATTGTTTAAAATTACAAATAAAAAATCTTTTATTATCGAGAGTAGCTAAATAATAATATTTAAATAGAACTTGCTATAAACTATAGTTTAAACGTCTTTGAAAATGTGCTCGTTTGCATTATTTTTTAAATTGTTCATTCATAGATAATTAGCAAGCGATTAGTTAGACAAATGATTGCAATTTTCATTTTTTTTTTCATTGCATTTTAATTCTTTGTGTTTTATTTATTTTCCGTCTTATTCCTGAATAGGAATGAAAAGATAAAATTTTTTCAACTTCAGTAGAACAAATTTTATAAAAGAAGAATTTTATCTTTTTATTTTAAATAAACGATTTAAAAAGGAAACGTTGGTGAAGTTCACGTTTATAATCAACGATTGAAAAAAATACTTTTCGTTCAGAAAATAATAATGCCTATAAATTTGTCTATTAAAAATTATTTGATCAAAAAACGTTGCAAATATTTTTTTTCAGACAAAAAAAAAATTATAATAATTTAAAGATATTTTCTCTTTTACATCGTTGATCATAAAAATTTTAACTTCACCGATGTAAAAGGAAAAAATGTTTTAAAAATACAAGCTCATATTTTTTCACTGTACAAAATATCTGTCACAACAGTCTTGTAAAATAAACTTAAATCAACAAAACATTTTTTTCTTAAATAAACTATTAAATCTCGCAAATTTTTTTCTTAAAATATTTCATGTTCAAATATTAATAAAAATTTTTTGTCAGTATTTGAACTACAGGGATTGAAAAAATACAAATGAATTTTTTTGTAATATTTTTCGATAAACGAAAAAAGAAGTGGAAATTTGCGATTCTCATTATTAGAATGTTTAAATTTAAAATGCAAAATTAATTTTTAAATTCAAGTTTAATTTTCAATTTACGTAATGACTTGTAAATTACTATGCGTTATTCTTATATATTATTTCGTTGAACGATTGTAAAAGAAGCTTATGCGAATTCAGATAAGCACAATTTGATCATTTATACATTCTCCTCATCCTTTTATCAATATTGATAATAATCCGTTGACAAATTCATTATCAATGTTCTCCGAGTAACAAATTTCGTAGCAAGGTCATGGAAAAATTTCAGAAATCAATCGATTAATTTTTGTTAATGAACCTATTAATTTATTAAAAAAAAATCGATTCAGGATACTATTATGAAAATAAATTCTAAATCCTTCTATTTTAGATACATAAAAAATTATAAAAACATCCTCAGGCAAAAAGTAATATTTTAAGAGATTAATAAATTTGCATATATTTAAAAAAAATTTTGAACTTATTCATATATTAAACATTTATTATTTTACGGAAGTATAAATAGATATTTACAAAAAAATAAAAACAAAATAAAATTTGAAAATAAAAAAAAAAAAAATTGACAGGTGTGCAGAGATTTATTTTGCACTTTACATTAATGATTATGGCCCACTTTATATATACGTAATCGCGGCTATTGCCTTTATAATGGAAGAGTAGATATTGTCCTCATTGCAGAACATGTGAGTAATCGCAACATAACCCGTAAAAAGTGAATGTACTTTGTAAATCCTTCAACCTTGACAAGATCAATTTCTTTTATTTTGACTTATTATTTTCTAATTTTCTTAAATCCAGATAAAAAAAATAATATTTCCATTTTCAATAATTCATTCTTTATACAAATTACCGCATTCAGATTGATTATGACATACTATTAACCGGTTTTGTAGCACTCTTACTTTCACTGCTATTTATTATTTACATAGGTAAATTTTATCAAAAATAATTTAAATTTTTTTAAATTAAATTTAATTTATTTGTTTATTGTAATTAGAATATCCGGATATTTTTTTTATTTGCAAAAAGATTTATTGTGATGTAATAAAATGTCAGTTCCCTATAATAGTAAATTCAAACATAGGTATTTGATGGTTTTTGCAAGGTTTTAAGTTCTGTTTTTATTTTTAATAATCATATCCTTGATCAAAAAATAATGCAAATGAGACAGGAAGAGAAAAGCGCAAAACCTTGAACTACATTTTATAATCTTTGACTGTTTTGAAAGTTAATTCCATGGATTTTTTTTGCTTCTTTTCATTTTAATTTAAAGAAATTAATTCAGGAATTAATGGTTAATTTCATTATTATAATAACAATTTAATTTGTTAATAATTTATTTTGTTTTTTTTAAGGAGTGTAAGAGTTCTTCAAGGACTTTTGACACTATTAAAATGTACAGGTAGAACTGTATCTTGACTCAGCACAGTTTTCTCAATTTACTAGAGGAGCAGATAATAATTAATATTTTTTTTTATTCCAAGGAGAAAAAAATTATTTTAATAATATCCTGTCTATATTTACTATTATATTTGCAACACTGTTTTGACACTTTAAAAAATTCTCATATTGTAAAAAAAAATAGTAATTTATTTATGTTATCGCATTTTAAAAATGTCACTGATAACTGTAGTGCAGCAATTAGTTGCTATTAGTTTGTTATGAATGTAACATATAAACAAATATTCGTTAGAATGTCTTCTCTTTGCAATAGATTATGCAAAGATGGAGACATTTACTCCGTTACATAAAATGCAAATAATTATAAAATCTCTAGCTATATAAGAAAATATTCAGGAAATAGTTAACGGAAAATGAGGCAAATCACCTTGCTCTTTATAATTCAATGGCACTAATGAATTGAAATAAAAAATTCTATCAATTTGTGTTTATGTGTTTAGGAACTGTAAAATTACATCTTGTAAATTCTCTATTTAATTATAAAAACTAACATTAAAAATAAATATTTATGAAATTTCAGTAATGGCGAAAAAGTATATCCTGCGGAGGCGAATGGCCATGTCCTTGAACCACCTGTTCACAAATTCAGACAGGCTTTGCCACAATTTCTCGCAGTGGGTGCAAAAAACCTATTACTTCTCACTTTTGGTACGTCATTGGGATTTTCGACTATTTTAATTCCAGTACTAAGAAATAATGAAGATATTATCGAAGTCACCAAGGAGGAATTAACATGGATAAGTTTGTATCAATAATTAAATATTTTTATTTATTGAAATAAAAAAGAATTAAATTAATTTATAGAAGATTGGAATTTAATAATGAATTTTCTTTTTCAGGTAGTCTTAATTTATTTTTGGTACCAATTGGTTGTCTTGTGAGTGGTCCAATATCACAAACTTTTGGAAGAAAAAGAACAATGATGATGGCAACAATTCCATTTATTTTAGCGTGGATCTTGTTCTATTATGCAAATAATTCAACAATGTTATTTGTTTCATTGGCAATTACCGGCTTGACTGGTGGTCTTTTAGAAGCGCCAGTTATGACATACGTGGCTGAAATAACACAACCAAAATACAGAGGCATGCTCTCAGCAACTTCAACAATGTCTGTGATTCTTGGCGTATTCATTCAAATGCTCACTGGTAGTTTCGTCAGTTGGAGAACAACAGCCCTTATTAACATTCTTTATCCTGTATTGTGTTTCTGTGCTCTCTGTTTTGTTCCAGAAAGTCCTTACTGGTTGGCAAGTAAGTAAATGATTAAAAACTGATCAATTCAGAAGAATAAAATTAAAATTTCCAACAGATAAAGGACGAATGGCTGATGCAGAAAGTTCCCTGTGCTGGTTGAGGGGTTGGACGAAACCAGTTTTCGTAAAAGAAGAATTCCAACAAATTAGTGAATTGGTGAAATCGGTGAAAGCAAATATAAACATAAATTCTAAATTAAAAGGCCTGCAGCATTATCATAATAAAAATTTTTATGTACCATTTATTTTGGTAGCAATAACATTTTTCGTTTCAACATTTAATGGATCCAGTACACTTCAAACGTATTCAGTGGAAATTTTTGAAGGTTTACATGCTCCAATAGACAAATACACTGCAACTGCGTTTCTTGGCTTAACAGAATTCATTGCCTGTGTTGTTTGCTCATTTGTTATTCACTTTACTGGCAAAAGGAAATTAACGTTCTTCTCAGTAGGTGGAACATTCTTTTGTTTTTTGTTTGCCGCCATATATGGATACTTGATTAAAAATAATCAAATAGATACATCTGATTACACATGGCTTCCAACGACCTTAATGATCGGTTCAGCATTTTTCTCACACGTGGGTATTAGACTTATACCTTGGGTTTTATCGGGCGAAGTCTTTTCATCGCAGGTACGCAAGTGTTTATTAATTAAATATAAATTAAATATTTATATGTGTTTTATCGAAAAAAAAATAGCAGATGTCTTGTTATATAGAATTAATTTATGCAAATCATACATTAATAATGTTTTTCTAATAGGTTCGAGGTACTGCCACTGGCATTGCTGGATCATTGTTCTACATTTTTGGTTTCATTGCAAATAAAATATACGATTACATGGTGGACACTTTGACTCTACCTGGGACCTTTTTATGTAATGCCTGTGTCAATTTTGGCGGTGTCATTGTTTTATATTTTATTTTACCAGAAACGGAAGGAAGAACACTTAAAGAAATTGAAGAACACTATTCTGGAATTCAAAAATTGAAACACAGGCCAAAGAAGGAAAAATTGGCATCTAAAGAAAAATGGGCTGCTACCAATCCTACACCAATAAATGACGATATTGAGAGTAAAATTTGAAGAATCTTCTAGTTCTAAGAAAGGAATGGAGAAAAACTGCCTTATTAATAAGATGATTTAATCATAAGTCTGACATTCATAATTAGTAATGTTTAAAAAAAAAATCTAAAGCATGAAAAATTTAGAGAAAGTTTCAGATAATATATTATAAAAGAGATGTGCAGAATGAGTGTGTAAATTGTACATATATTGAGTGAGATTTACATATATTTAACACTTGAAATCTTGGATAAATTGAATTTTTATAAATAGAATAATATTTTTTATAAATAATTCTTATTCTGACGTCGGTTTCTTTACTTGAAACCTAACTGATAATAATGCTTCATATTACAATAAATAATTATTATGATTCTCATTAATTTTCAAAAATCGAAATTTTTACAGATATATAATACTTTGAGAGAGGATGAAATAAGTCTTATCTACATTTCTTGTTACTTTAAGACCTCGCGAAAAAAAATAATAAAAAAAAGATAAATTGTATAGATTTAATCAAATAACGGATGTTATCGAATTATTGCATATTTTTGCCATGATTATTGATGTTAACGATCAATTATATTGTACATACTATACTAAATTAGGAAATGATAAGAAAAATTGTATTTATGCTATTCTAACATTTTTTGTAAGTAGTTTAAAATATTTTTTAAAAAAATTGTTACTATTTTAAAAAATATGTTGTTTATTGTAGTAGGTATTGCAATGTTTTATGTATCATAAATTTTTAATTTAAGTCAAAAATATAGTATTGCCAATACACGTAAGAATAAAAATTTGCATAATTTAAAAAAAGAAAAATTAATCATGAAAATAAATGGGAAGTCTGCCGAATAAATCAGTAAATATTGAATAAATGTTTTTGTACCTAATAAAATATGTGCAATTATTTCTATATTAATATAAAGAAATTAATATCAAACGCAAAATCATTTTTTACTATCAAATATAAAATTTTCATCAACAGTACAGCAATCCTAATATTTTTTTTGGAACAGATCGTATTTTTCTTTTATAAGTTGGTCACACTGTTATATAGACATGCGCTTTATTGTTTCAAATTTAACGGAAAATAAAATATTTTTAAACATTTGTAGAGAAATTTCAAGATTTTTTAAATAATAAAAAAAGAATCCTAATTTTTTATTAACTAAGGCTTTGATTAAATATGTAACATACATTTTGTTAAACTTAAAAACGAAACTATTAATTCTACTAATTAACTATTTAGCATAAAAATTTTCTATATTAATTTTTTTCAAAAACGAAATTTTTGGTGAAAAGGAGAATGTTAAATTCCCAAAAGGAAAAGATTGAACTAAAATAAGGATATTTGGGTTTTTAGAGTCAACTGAATGGACATAAACTGAGAATGCATTGCATTCGGGGATCAACAAGTAGTAAAGCTGTTTGTAAAATGAGCTTTCTTGGCATATATTGATGTGAGTTGGGTTGCGGACGCGCAGGCGCTGGGGGCCAGGATTGGCACGGGCGGGGGTCTTCGAAATGGTCGATATTTTAGCTATAGCGGGGGACTACAGTGGCGCGAGGCTTTTTCCGAGGCCAGTTCAGTCTCCTTATTGTCGTGACTAAAAAAACCCCGCCAACCCCCCTTTGATTTTTATTAACAAATTAAAAACGATTTCCTTAACTGCATTATTATTATTAAGGTGATAGACAGACAAGTGTCAGACGTGCAGCTGGTTCGGTGTCGTCCGTGGAATTTCTTCGCTAGAGGTACGAATTGTATATATCAAAAAAAAAAAAAAAAAAAAAAAAACTAAAGTGACAAAAGAGAGAAAATTCGTGAAATGTGTTGTATTCGAGAAAATGGGAAACTGAAGGGCTAAAACTCCCCCATTTTGTCAGTGAGAAACAAGAGCGCAATTCTTAACTGAGGTAGAGCCAAGTGAATCGATAAACCTTTTTTTTCACTTACAAAAAATCGATATTAATAGTGTTAATTTAATTTTTAGTAAATATTTTCTTATTTTGTCGTTTTAATTCCCCCCCTCCTCTCTATATAAACTATATATTATGTCTACTATCCCTATAATATTCCCCCACTATTTTTATGTGAAATAATTTACAAATCAACCACGTCGTGGATGTTCTAAAACTATCGTTGTCGTGACCGAATTTCCACGGTCGCCTATATTGACCTCCTTGGAGGGCTAACAGCGCGAACACAGGCGATAAGTCCACTTCCTTCCGATATGATGGTTTTCAATATGCTTTCATTTTACTGCATTAATTTAAAAAAATACTTTATAAAAATGATTTTTTTAATCACATTTCTCTTTACTATAGTTCTATTTTTTAATTAAGAGAAAAAAATAGAAATGTCTACTCGACAGTAACCTTCATTCTTCAACCTCTATAAATGGGGCACATTTTCCATCAATATTAAAATAAAAATCAATGCAAATTTTAAGGATTTATTAAAAACAGAAATTAATGAGAGGTGAGATCGATTTTGGGGAATATGCATATTTACATAGCTGAAGAGTGCTTCATATTGACAATATATGATTCAGTGACTCAGAAATTGAACTGGAAATTGCGAAACGAGAGAAAATTAAGTTACTAATTGTATCAAGTTAGATTATAAATTCTCCTTTTAGAATTTTCAATTTTAAATCATTATTTTTGAATCTATATACGTGAATTTCAATAATAATTAATAACAATTAATAATAATAATACTAATAATAATTAATAATAATAATAAATAAATATAGTAAATAAAATAAATAATATAATAATAAATATGTAAATTGTTGCTTAATAAAATTAATATTCTTCTACTGAATAATTAAAAAACTAATTAAAATGTAAATTTCAATTTACTAGTTTTTTTCTTATTTATTTTAGTAACTTTACTATAAAAGTAATCACAATTAAAATTAGTTTCGTTTCTTATTAGTTTTTTTTTTCAATACATAATAAAGATAATTTATTTAAACATCCAGTAATGTTTTTATAATTAAATACCCCTATGTTCGTTAACATACGATTTATATATTAAAGTTACGTTGACCTATCCCTCTTACTAAAGTTATTATTTTCAATTATTAATGAAAAATTCTATAAATATAAAACAAACATTTAAAACTTGAAAATAGTTTGTTTACTAAAAAAAACTTATAATTAAATTTTTATAGAGAAAAAAATATATATCCAAGACAAAATTATCCAATAAATTATTTTTTCTGCAATATGTATATAAAAGTTTTTAATTAAGAAAAATAATATTTTAAAATATAGAACTGAATACAATAAAATAATTAGATAAAAATAATAATCATATAAAATAGATAATGATAGTTTTGTATTGTAAAATGTAAGTTTGCACTATTTATAGAAAAATGCTTTTGTTTTATTGGAAAGTTTATTTTTCCCATAATAGTAAAAAAAGGAAAACATTAATCTTTCAGAGAATCCAATACCCTTAAAATTTTTTATTTTTATTTCTTTTCTGTTTTTTTATACTCAGAAGTTAATCAATAAAGAACTCTCTTCAATATAAAAAAAGCTCAAGTACATGTTTCCTACTCAGTGTTAGTATTCATATTCGTGCCATCTATTATATGCATTTTACCTCAGCATCACCTTTTTTTAAAAAATATTTTATTGTTTTTAAATAGTATTTAGAAAAAGTTTTGCATATCTTATTATAATATATTATAAATTATTATTCACTATTAATTACAAATTTTCTTCATTTTTATTTATAAAATCAATTAATTATCACAAATTAGTCCTGATAATATATATTTTATTCTAATTAATTTTCAAATGTAGGCCAAATCATAATGAATTGATTTATTAATATCAGATTTTTTAAATTATGTAATTATTATAAATAGTAAGTTAAAAACTGCATTTATAATATTTATATTTATTTATAAAATTATTTATTTTTTACATATAAATTATTTAAAAAAAAGAGAAAAAGCAAAATATCAATGTCCCAATTTTTAGACTTTCCCTTTCGTTTGATTTTATAGATTGTAACTTCCCCTCTTTTATTTTTCTGGAAAAACTGAAAATAGGAGTTTCTATATTTTTTTCAAAACAATTTATATAACTTTTCTTTTATTTTAACATTATTTCCTTCAATATATTTTTATTTTTTTAATATTAATTTTACTATTATTATTACTATTATTATTATTATAGCAGTTTTATTATTTTAACATTAAATTATTATAAATTTTTTTCAATATATTTTTGTTTTAATTTGTTAATGTATATTTTGGTATATTAAAAAATATTTTATTGTGTGATATAATTTATAAACATAAAAAGAAATTCCCAACTATTTTTTTTTAGTAAAGGTACCTTTAAAAAAAAAAAAGGAGGACAGAGAAGTTGCTTTTGAAAAATCGTCAATTGAATATGCATTAGATTGTAACTATATATTGACTATAAAAATAAAAAGTGTGCACGTACATAATATACATGCCAAATAAAACTATAATTAAATGAACGAAAAAGTTTACTAGCCATATATATAAGAAATAAATAAAATTCTTTCATTTAGAAACTTCTTTTTCACTCTCATTCGAGTTGTAATCCAAGCAATATTCACGCACAGTTTTGTAGCCAGATCGATAATCTCAGTACGTCACTGTGTTCGGAAAACTAGCAACGTTAATATTAGTGAAGGGTAACGGAAATTGTTTCAGATAAAAAAGAAAATATTTCATCAATAGAGAAAACAAAATCATCTGTATATTGAACGATATTAAAAATGCTTTTCATGCGAATTTTTTACAATAAAAATTATTTGACAATTCTCTATTTCAAAAATTTCTAATATTTATTTAATTTAATAGTTTTTTGTTGCACTATAATAAAAAATTAAATTCATCCAAATAAATAATAATAAATAAATAAATGAATTTCAAATGCATATTTAAAATTGTTAAAATATCGTATCTCATTAGTTTTTTTTCCGAATAGATTTAAATTATTTTGATTATATATATTTTTTTTTGTTTGTACATTGCTGATATTTCCACCTACTTAGATAAGAGAGTTCTTGCATTTCTCATAGTCACGTTTATTTAAACGAGAATGCATATGGCTCTATTCTTTGACGATTCTTACAAAACTATACGTGTCCAGGCATTTGCATTTGTACACTGACTTTTATATAAAAAGACATAAAAAAAGGACTGCAGATGAATGCATACATTTTGTCATTTACACGTGAGAATTATTATTTTTTCATTCTACATTGAATTATACTTTTCTATAAAAACGTTTTTAATCACTTTCTAATTTATTATTTTACGCAAAATATATTAATAAAAAGCATTATTTTTATAAATATTTGAGTAAAATATTTTCTCGATAATTAAATGAAAATAAATATTTTAGTTTGGAAATAAAATTTTTTTCACAAAAGAGAATATTAAATCTGACCTAGAGTCAAAAATGCTCGAATTAAACGTTTCTCTTCAATGTCCTACTTTTCTTTTTTTCTTTTCAAATGCTTTAGGAAAATTACAACCTCTTTCACTGTTTGGAGTTTTCTCTTTTTCTCTCTCTTTTCTTTTTTTTTTTGATAATTTTCTTATAAAAAAAAAATCTTTTTGTAAATAGAGGCACTATTAAATATTGTTACGCCTTTGTCGACAAGTTAACGCGTTTGCTTTATCAGCGCCAAAATGTTCAAGGATTCTATATTACTACCGAAGAAACGAGCTTGGCTGCATATTATCGCCACGTCGAATAATAACGCTTTTCCTAGCATTGACCATGGCATATAATATGCTGCGGTAGACGATCACAAGACTCAGACGGTTCGAGCACTCTTCAGTAATTTATTAATTAAAGCACTCTACTGTCAATTCAATTATTATTGATTTTCAAAATTTTTAAACTATAAATAATAAAGTGAAAGAGATTTATTATGTCAAAACAGACGGGCGATGTAGGAGTGAAAGACTCAGTTTTTGAATTACGTTCGCGAATGTCACGTCTAATGTCCATAGTGGAAATTACATCACCAAATTATTCTTCGGTATATTCTGAAAATTCGTATGGACTAGGGTTAAACACGCACCTTTACGATAAAATCTGACCCATATTCACAAAATTGATTAACTGATTTTTCAACAGCAAAAACTTCTGTATTATCGTTTTTCTATTGGGAGAAAATATATAAGTTTCAAAGTTGGAAAAAAAAAGTTTTTAATTTTTAACATTTGTTTTAACTTCCTTTTTTTAAAAACATTTTTATGTAAAAAGCATTCTTCAATGCTATTAAAATTGCATATAAGTGGAAAATCGATAATTATTAAATTGAAAAAAATTTATAATTTAATGAAAGATTTTAGAGTTGCCCGTTAAACCGATTATATTTTCATCTTTTATTGAACAACTTTTCCTCTGACGTCACAATTCTAAATGCAGCTTCTTTCTATTTACAGTGAATATATAAATAAACAAATATTATTGATTATATTGCAATAAATATTTTTGCATCTGAATTTTATCCACGAATTGTTTCCTAAATGTATTTCTAATTTTTTTTTTTAATTTTTGTAATAAAACTCTTGACTAACATTTTTTAAAACTTTTACAATTTTTTTTTTTTAAATTAGAATCAAAAGGGGTAAAATGAATTTCTAATGTTAATTAAATTTGCAGATGGCGGGGCAAGATCCAAAATGGCAGAAGGACGCGTCGGACCAAAATTTCGATTATATGTTCAAATTACTGATAATTGGTAATTCATCAGTTGGTAAAACGTCATTTCTCTTCCGTTATGCCGACGATTCGTTTACTTCGGCCTTCGTTTCCACGGTTGGAATCGACTTCAAAGTAAAAACAGTCTTCAGGAATGACAAAAGGGTTAAGCTACAAATCTGGGTCAGTATAAATTACGTAGCCATTAAAAATGACATAAAAGAAAAATCCGCTCAAGATTCACTTCTCATATTTATACTTCGATCGAACAAGAGTCAATTACGGATATTGTTTCCTACTTTTAATGCAACTTTCAACAAAATGCTATAATAATTCCATAACTTATCTCCTCTCTTTTATTGTTGACCGCTTGTCGACTGTATTAACATTGAAATGAGAGCTTTAGAAACTTTTTTCACAATAAAACAATTTTTCTTTCAATTTTTCAGATAAAAAATATGTGCCTGAATTGAAATTTTTTATAATACAAATAATTATTTGATAATAGTAATTCGAAAATTGAATTAATTTTTAGGATACCGCGGGACAGGAGAGATATAGAACCATAACGACGGCCTATTATAGAGGCGCGATGGGCTTTATTTTAATGTATGATATAACTAATGAAGATTCGTTCAACTCAGTACAAGACTGGTTAACGCAAATAAAAACCTACTCGTGGGGCAATGCCCAAGTTATATTAGTAGGCAACAAGTGCGATATGGAGGACGAGAGAGTTATCAGTTTCGAGAGAGGTAAACAACTTGCAGAACAATTGGGAGTGCAATTTTTCGAAACGTCCGCTAAGGAAAATGTTAATGTTAAGGTTTGTATTAATAATAAATTATTATTTGTCCCTCTCTGGACATTAAAAATCTATAATGAAAATAAAATTATTTTCAGGCGGTATTTGAGCAATTGGTGGATATAATATGTGACAAGATGAGTGAATCACTTGACAATGATCCAACACTGATGGCAAGTGGTGCAGGTCCTGCAAAGGGTCAACGACTCACGGATCAACCAGTTAACCCCAAGGACACTAATTGCAACTGCTAAAGTACTTTGGCACGCTTGGCGTGCTAATGAGATGCTGGGTCCTAGCTAGTTCACCTCTTCGTCGTTCCTTCGTTCTTCATCATAATTAATTTTTTTTCGTGCTGATGCGACGACTTTAGAGACGGTTGCCCGAGCTTGACCGTCAATTTTGACAAAATTGCCAACGAATACATATTTAAAAAAAAGAAAACCCCTTAAGTTCGCGGGCGAACATCAGACTTATTGTGGTCGTCGCGATGCGCCTCTCTTCTAATCTAATCCGAAATATTTTTTTTTTATTTGCAACGCGACACGACGTTGACATGCACAATTATACTATACCCATTAAGTCGGTAACCACTTGAATTATATATATATATATATATAAAGCTCGGGCATCCGAAAACGACGATGTCGAAATGATGTTAAATTATGTGCCGGCTGAAGTAATAAGGAGGACGACCGAAAATGCTCTTTTCGTCTCCGTACATTTCAAAAAAAAAGAAGAAGAGTAAGTGTGATGTCAAGTCTTCTTTATTCACCCGCCCCCTTAGATATTGTACTCCACGCGCTCTTGATTGAAATCCAAAATGTATTTTTCTTATCATGAGCGTATACCTGTTCCATATTAATAGAAAACTCATAGACTAATGGAATTTTTCATTTATTTAAATAAAAAAAAGTGATTCTGCACTAGAGCAGTTTCATATTTTTTCACTTCCCTAATTCGATATAATTCAAATATTTCAAAGCGTACGAGAAATATTTGATATTCTTTTAAAAACTCATTGTCAAAATGTACAATTAGAATTTTCAAAACGACTTATTTAGAAGAAAAAATTTTTAATTAAAAAATGTGTGTTTAAAAAAAATTTAGTTGAAAAAAAGAAGAGAGAGAAAGTGTAATTATTAAAATATATATTAAATGAAAAATCATTTAGAAAAATATCTCAAGCACTGCTAAATAGACGAGTGAAAATTGCTCGTCGTGTTTTGGAGCTGTATATGCCAAAAAAAAAATGATAATATATAAAAGCGAATATCATCGTAAAAAAAAAATATCACGTGATATTTATAGTAGACAAATTTTCAAACTGAATCTAAAATTTATTTCCTGTTGAACATTAATGTTTCAGATAGGAAAAAAAATGAGCGAAATGAAAGGAAAATAGTTTCGCGTAATTACTGTCGACGGTTGTTAAAATACACATTAAAAAAAAAACTTGAATATACCAAAAGCCGAAATTTGTTTTTATCAAAAATTTCTGATAATTTAAATTATTTAATCCGTTCTTAAAATATAATTTAATTAGTGTTAATATTTAATTAATTTTATAATTTAAAAAAAGAAACATTTTTAATGACAATCATTTCTGAAAGTCATGCAGTACTTTATATAATGAATTCCATTATTTTAATAAGTAATTGTGTTCTTTTTAATTATCATACATAAAAATAAATAAATCTATTTTCAATTAAAACTTCAAATAAATCAATAAGATAAGTTGTTCAAGTTCATCAATAGAATTTAACAGTTAAAAAATTAATCATTGGAAAAATTTTAAGAAACGTAGATTATAGATGTGTTGAGTAACATTGTGAATAAAATTTTATTTTATACACGATGTATTGCATAGTGGGAAAAAAATGTTTATTATTTCTAAGAGTTCAATATTACATATGCACTCGGTAAAATTTCAATCTTAGTGAATTTAAAAAAAATCCTCTATTAGTAAATTTAATTATATACTTGTTTTCTCTTATAATGAATTTGGTAAAATGTCAGAATAAAATAAAAATTGATAAAAAGAAAGAAGAAAGTAATATTTATTAAATATTTTACGTTTTGTTTCGATACTTATTATTTTATTGGAATAAATATTGTATATTGTTTATAATCAATGATGCAAAATATTAGAAGATTCTTGATGTAACTGTACGTGTATGCTTAAAAATTATGCAAAAAAAAAAAGTTATACATAACATCAGAAGCGTAAAGAAAAATATATTCATGAGAGTATTATCATTATATTTATCATGTTCATATAGAAAAATTGTGATTTGTTCGCTTCTTGTGTTGTTCATATCAAAGAAATTAATGTGCGTCAATTACGTCGACGAACAATGGCACTCGTGTCCACGTTAGTACTTCAGCAATGTCACACGACGTTACCTACTATATAGGCGAGCTGCCCTCTGTACATAAATAAATATATATTATTGACTCTGTAATGAAGTGTATGTAAGAGTTACTTATCCGTGTGAATTATAAAAAAGGGACCTATTCTTATTCGCGGAATAGTAACCAAAAAAAAAGTCACAAATAGTCCGCGCCACCGTGTTGCTGCACGAAACTTGTTGAAAAAGTCTAATAAAAAAAACAAGTGTTTCGAATTTAATGCTTCAAATTCATTAACGCATTGGTAATGTATTTCAGAATAATGCCAAAAAAATTGTCCACATCAAAGTGTATTTCGTTAAATCCGTATTTTATTAATTAATCCATGAGTTGCCATATTGGAAATTTGTTAATTATCTCAAAAATTCTTGAGTAATTTAAACTTTGATGTTAAATTTTTAATTAATATTTTAATTAGTCAAGTTTACGTTTTTTTTTGTCAGTTCCATAATATTTAATTGTTGATTACTGACTTGTGTAAGATTGTAAAAATTAAGTGTTTAACTTGAGGTGAGTATACTTGAATTTCACTTTGATTTTTAAACAAAGAAAATGGTGTATAATTTTAAAGTTCAGGTTAAAGAAAGAAAAATACAATTTTACGAATCCAATGTCCACTGAAAATTGAATTTGAACAGTAATTTCAAGTATAAAGAGAACGGATTAATATATAAACACTATAATCGGTGGACGGGCACTTGTATGTATGTATTGTAACGTATGTATAACAATTATGCCTAATATTATTAATGATTATATTAATAATAAATTTAAAGCATGTTGTGAAAAAAAACGTATAATTGACAAAAAAAAAAAGTTATATGTTATACCTGTACTTCGACAAGGGAAAAGATTATTAAAGGAGACAGGATCAGAAAACACGAAAAATATATTCATACAAACAAAACGTACATTGCAAGATCGTGTAAACGCGGTATAAATAAAGCTATAATTTACAAATTCCTTCTCAATTATTTTTTTACAAATTATACCCAATTTAATTATTATTTGAATTATATTTTATTATTATTTGAATAATTATTAATTACTATTAATTAAATGTTATTTGTTTCAAATACAGAAATTATTGGTTCAAGTAAATATTTATTTGATAATAGTCAAGTAAAAGTAATAACTATTTTTATATTATTTTTTTATATTGTGAAGTCAATGGTTAACAAAACTTTTCGAGAATAAAATAGAAAACAAATTTTTTTTAAATTGTTTGTTGGACAAACGAATGTAATAAATAAAATGTTTCGAAAATTTTAATCTAAAAAAACAATTGCATTCAAATGAAAACAATAGATTATTTGTGGGTTATTAAAGCTTGCTTTAATTAAGCATGAAAATTCAATGTGGATTTATAGTGAAGAGAATAAAACATTTCAGAGATTATTTATTATTCATGAATAAATATGCGGAATCAAAGAATTGATGTTAAATTTTTTTTTTTTTTGAAGTATCAATAGTTTTTTCAAATTAATTTTTTTAATAATTAAATAATAATTTAATAACTTTACAATAATAATTTAATAACTTTACAATAATAATTTAAATTAAAAATTATTTTAAATCAGTTAACTAAAATTATTTCTTTCAAATAAAAATTTTTTAATTTTAATTTTCAATTAAATTTTTTATTTATTTAAATAAGTTAAATTGACTTTAATTATTCGTATAAAAGAAGAACTCTTTTTTAGAACAGTATAAAATGTCATTAAAACTGCAAAATACTTAAATTTTATTTTTAAATAAAGCGTAATGCTATAAGTAGAATTAATAAAATCAGTGTCATAGAATTTTATAATAAAAAGCCAAGAAATAGCCTATTTTATGTTTAACTATAAAAAAGTATATATATTTCTTGAGTTTAATATTTACTATATTAAATAATTATTATAAATGGAGGTAGTCATTTTGTGTGTGGTTACACTATATAACGAATTTATAAATTTCTGCATGTTTAATACAAAATTAAATTGAAAATTATTTATAATTTCATTGAGAAGTTTGTTGTACACTTGAAATTAGAAAAAAAAAATTATAAAAATTCTACTGCGCCTGGTCGTGCGCAACAGTTTTCTTTCACCATAAAACCGCGTGTTTCCGACAGTTCTCTTTCGCCCGTTGTCGGAACGCGTGATATTGCAATTTTCCGTTGCAATAAAATTAAAAGAAATTATCTATAAAATTATAATTATTAAAATTAATTTTGTCTTATTGTGTTTCAAAAAATCAAATTGTCGTTAGTTATTAGAAATTTTTTATTATTTCATGAATTGAAATTGAAAAAATCAACTATAATAATAATAGTAATAATAATAATAAAAAAAAATAGATGTAATTATGTACATAATTACCATTATGTATAAATAAATATACAAATTAAAAATGTTACTCCTATAGATTTATCTAATGAAAAATTTAAAAAAATATAATCCTATAATTTTAAACAATAAATAAATTAATTTATAGAACTCATTTAAGAATTTCAATTAATATATAATATATGTATATAGTAAATTGACAAATTGTAATTAAATTTAATTGTATAAACTGATCGTTATTTGAATAATGTGATATATTTTATTGTTAATACGCAAAAATTTAATGGAAACAGTATCGTAAAGTGAAATGTGAAAATATTTATTTTTGTAATAAAAAAATAATTAATATAAATTTATAAAAAATAAAAACATTTTTGAATACCAGTGACGTAAATGCACATTTGTGCCCGGATTTTTTCGTGGCTATGGGATTTAATCTTCGGTAATTCAATTTATTCAATGCAACATGTAAGTAATATTTACATAACATATTAAAACATTATTAAAAAAATAAAATAAATAATTGTTAAGAATTTGAACAATTAAAAAAAATTAATAAAATTGCAATAATTGTAAAACAACTACTACCTATATAGTTATTAAATTATAATCTAATTTAAAATTAGTAAGAACTATATTTTTAAATTAAAATTATTAATGGAAATAAAATAACTGACAAACGAGTAAAAACAGATATTGTGCAATATAATTTTTTTTATTAAAAAAAATTATTGTCTGTAAGTATTAAAAAGCTGGAGTTTATCTAGATTTACAAGGACAGTTTTCTCGTTTTTTATGATCGTGTATGTATCGTTTAGTATGATCACTTCTTGTTAAAGGATCTCAATAAAGTTGTCAATGTATCTAGTGAAATTTAAAACTTATTTGAAAGAAAAATGACTTCGAAAAAAAATCGATGGTCTCTCTAATTATCTTATTTGTAATTTTATATGACTCTACATTGAAAAAAAAAATTTATTTCAATTAAATAAATTGTATTCGAACTAATAATTTTTGTATTTGAAACAAATACCAATTTAAATGACTCAAATAATAATTATTTGTTACAATAAATATTTATTTCAGTCAAGTAACCGATATATAAAAAATAAAATTTTGTTTAAACAATTAAAAAGAAACTCATCATTAATTTTACCAATAAACGTATTGTTTGATTAATGATATCATATATTCAATTTTATTGTTACTATAAAAGTTCTATTCATTTAATGATGAATTAAATTTTGATAGGAATGTATTTACTGTTGGAGGAGATGTCATATTGAATAAACGAAGAGATATATACTTTCACGGTTAATCTATTTATAGATATACATCACATTTTCATACACGTAAAATTGAAGTGTTACATTTGGAAAATAATATAAATATTTTCAGACAAATGGAAAATTTTATTCTAAAGAAATGATTGAATACTTTTATACTGGTATATATAAATAGATAATTATGTCATCGTATTTTTTAAAATAATTATTAAATTTTTATTGCAAGATTTATTTTTAAATTTTGGTTTTGAGTATTTCAAAAAAAAAGCTAATGTTCCCTTTCTGAAGAAATGGAGTTATTTAAACACAGAACCACCTGTAGAATCGAAAATTTACCCTTTTCAGAAATTATTTTGGTCTACTTATAAGAAAAATAGACGCGAAATTTTAAATAAAAAAAATTTCGAATAAAGAAAATTAATCAGGTAATAATTTATGATGAGAAGTAAGTTTTGAGATCGAATGTATGGCACAGTATGAATTTTAAACAAGTTTCCTTGTATCAGGATAAGGAATAAAAAGCCTTTAGGGATTTTGTTCGAAACCGACTACTATCCCTTTTGGAAGAATTTTATTTTTGTAGCATCGCGATCAAGGGAGCACACCAATCGAGGATAAATAAGCCAGGGTGAATTGGAAAGGGAGTGGCTGACAGTGACTTTTTCCAGTGGAATATTTGACTTTAAGGGGGGAAACCTTTGATCCTGCGATCCCACGGTTAATATAGCTTTCACTACTCTGTAGCTTTTACAGCATTATTGAGAAGTTTTTGTGAAACGTAAGCAATATTTAAAATTCTTTTTATTCGATTTTCATCAAAGTTCAGTTGACTTTTTTCTGAACGCAGCTCATGATATATTTATAGAAACGTTTATCACAAAAGAAAGAAGTTTTTATACAATGAAAGTTATAAAAACACCCTCTATTTTCTAGATGCGAAACTTCATTAATTAAATTATTTATTATTTTACGAAATTTTTTCATAATTTAAAATCTATATTTTACAACAGATAAGGATTTCTCTGTTCTAGAAAGTTTTACGAACCAGAGCAATTTTATTGCTACAGTGCTGTGTCGTTTCAATATTTGCATCCTATTTTGCATTAGTTAACAATCAAATTAGTTTGACTTGCACTCCATTTCCAAAGTTGCAGTTCAACTTTGACAAGAGAGTTCAAAATGAAAAAAATCTCTTAAAATTAAAAAAATCAATGCTAACATGAATTCTTGGATTAATTTCCAAAAATCGCAGGTTATTAAAATAAGTTTTATATTTATTACAAGAATATTATCTAATTCCATCTAACCTCAAAATCTAAGAAATAAAATTCCGTTGTGAGAATTTGTCATACGAATAAATATTTCGAAATTGGGAATTAAAAATAAATTAATTAAAAAATTCTCTCCATTTTGCAGGATGTCAATAACAATATTTTAAATTAATTCCATATGATTGAATTTAGGTAATTAATCCTCTTATGAATTTATATAGAAATTTAATAATAAATTAAAAATGAAAGTGATTAATTTGCATAATAGTTTTCAGTCATTTGCAATATTATATGAAAGGGACATAAAAAAAAAATTTTGAATAAATAAAGCAGCAGTCTCATTTAATCATTGATATGTCAGAATGCCTATGGCAAAAGTCAGTTTTGCATTTTTATAGTGCCTTGAAGGTACACGATAAAGCAAAAATTGATGCTTGCTCTCCCGTTTGAACAAGTAGATATCCTTACTAATCTTTTTCTGTAGCAGACAATTTGTTTTAAAATTAATTACTTTGCTCTATCTCTACAAATATTAATACCTACATAAAATCCTATATGAGAGTTTTGTATCAGATGGAGAAAAAACGGAATTTTTTTTTTAACTATATACGAGTCTTCAATTAAGTACGTTCCCTCTCATATAATTGGATCGGATATTTATCTTTTCACAAAGATTGTGTAAGTGCAAAGCATGATTTTTTAACGAGCTTTAGAAACTGTGAAATAAAATACTGAAGCTTATTCGACTATGAGCTGTGATATTTAATTTATATTATTCATTATTTCAAAATCAATAACTTTATAAATAAAATAATTTAAAGATAAAATAGATATAAATGAGCAATTATACAGAAAAATATTTCGGGATAATTAAAACTGTTATCAAAAATAATTATAATTAAAACCAGAAAATATCTGATATTTTGAGGTTAAGAACTATATCTTTGACATCAGGAATCTCTGAATTTTTAATATTCGCTGCAAAGACATTTTTGGAAATGTTTTGATATTGATTTCCCAAAATAAAAAAGTAATAATTTGTAAAAACACTCACTGGACGTTGATTTTCTGGTCGGATCTGGAATCAGCTTCAAATCTGAAATGTAATTTCCTCGATTCTTCACTCCACTCCGTCATGGATATTCTATTAAAAAAATCACTAACACAAAACCACACTATTTTAAATTGTTATCATTGCTTACAATTCAACACAAAACAACAAACACAACACAAAACAACTGTCAGTGATAAACCGAGCACAATCCACCTGTAGCATGTACTTTTACAAATATGTACACTTTTCTTTATTTTCCCGACTTTTTTCTTCTCTACGTATTTCCACATCACACACTTCGACAGGTTACATATTTTGTAACAAATATCATAGAACACTTTTTAATTGCGACAAGAATTTACATAATTATTCACAAAAAATGAAAAAGCTCCGAAAAAAGCTCTGTGAATGTCTTCTGCTGCTTCTTAATACGCGTTTTCGCCACTAGATGCCGTCACCACTCAAGTTCTATGTTGCACTTGCCGGAAAGTAATTATCACGTCAATTTTCAATCAAATATTTGAAAAAAACACTATCAATGACAGAATGTGATTAAAATTCACTACCCGTACTAGATTTATAACTCTTTTGTGTTAAATACGCGGGCCTTGAACTCGAGAAAATTCGCGGACTTTGGATGAAGAAAACTATTGTTCCGGTATTTCGGTGAGTATTAGTGATTGCATCCTCATATTTCTTTCTTCTTCGTTTTCACTTCAAGTATTTACACTGATTTTAATTAAATATAACACGGAATATTTAATAAAATTACTACACGGTCTACACAATATTTGCGATTTACCTTTGCGCGCGCGAATAACTACTGAAATATAAACTAGGTCACCACCAGATGGCACTTCGATATATTTTAATCAGGATTGCCAAACTAAAACATTTTTTAGCAAGTCAATTTGACTGTAGCTCTCTGGGATTTTCGGTTTACAAAGTTGGTATTGAAGATGCAAAATCTTCAGGTTTAACGGTTTTAGTATGTGTTGTCCATTATTGTGATTTCGTTGCTCAAATCGACAAGATAGTAGTCAACAATAATATTTAAAGTTTATATAAATGGTGTTTGAAATTGTTACGAATGATGGCGTCAGGAAAACTCGAGCCAATTGTTGTCCTTTGTTACTTTGCTCCAAGAAGTCTGAAACAATTCACGTCTACCTGGCAATAGGAGTGTGTTTATTTACCTCAAGAAACACGTAACACTGCAATGAGTTTAGTTTACTTTCCATTCCGATCGTGTTTGTTTCTGTAAATCTTCAGTTTATGCATCTGACGATATCTGAAGGAGATACCGGCATTCTATAGGTATTGTATTAATTGAATATAAAATTTTATTAAAATTGATTTAGAGGTTAATTTTTCCATTATTAGTTTAGCTTAATTGTTTGCATTTTTAATAATAGAGATTTTCTCCCCAGTGCTTCTTTTTTTCATTGTTTTAATTAAATACATTCTTTTTCGAAAGTTTTCCACTATATTTACAATTATTTGTAAAATCATGGCCTGTCCTTGTAGAAAATCTTTCAATTGATTCACGTTTTATAAGCTATATAATAAAGAAAGGAAAAGGAGAATAAAATGTAAAGAATAGAGACTGTTTGTGTTGGGGTAATTTAATTTAACAAACTATAGACCTAGTTATTTATCTGACTTCATTTATGTTCTTTATTTTTTTAGCATTGTTTGTTTATGTTGTGAGTAACTACAGAAAAAAAATATAACATGACTAGTTTCTATTTTCAAGTACGAACAATATATTTATTCTTTTTCTCTTGATGTTGAAAAGCATTTTGTCTTTTGTGCAAAAAAATAAATTTTATTAAATTTTCTAATGCGTACGAGGATATTTAATCCACAAGAGCCTAACAAAGAGAAACATTTATTATGATAAAATCAGTCTTGTTATATTTCCAAGCACGTGTTTTTCTTAATGATTTTCAAAGTTTTTATACACACACGTGTATAACTTATACGTTCCAACTAGAGCATTAATTACATTTAATATTATAATTTTTATCTAAAAAATAATATAATTATTTGACGAATATTTAATTATTAATAATTTATTAATTCATTATTATTAATTAATTAATAATAATTAAATAAATAATCGGTGAATTTACTTGTAGAAAATAAATAATTGATAGACTTTTTAAGAAATTTTACTGATAATAATGAAATATTCTAGTTCACGAGTTTGCAAAATTATTGAATGAAATCAGAAATGGAGTACAATGCGATAGTATGTATATAAGCTATACGTATTTAAGGGCATTCCATTTCTGTTATATATTACGTTAAATTCATTGTGTTAATTATATTTAAAGAGACAATTTTTCCTGGGGACGTGTAAAATAGTTACAATAAATTATAATAGAAGAGATCAACAAACATTCAATGGAAACTTTTTTTTACATTAGACACATTGTAATGATATTATACTCGTAAGATTACATATAACTACAATGAAAAGCAAACGTGAAAAAATACAACTTGTTAACTATAATGAAACTTTACACATGTTTGGAATTAGAAAACAAGACAATAAGGTTCGTTGTCGAGAAAAAGAATAAATAAGTCTCGTGATAGTCTCTTAAAAAAGTAATTTTAATCTTAAAGGAAAATCAATTAATTTTTAATTTTGTTACCTTTTCCTTTCTTTTCAAATAATGAAAAATGGAATCAATTATTCAAGTCGATTGTTTTCCGATTAAATATAAATTTTATAAAATTAAGTATATTAAATATACCAGAGTAGGAATTATTCTTGTTGTAAAATATCTAATACTTAATATTGTTTAGATAATAATATAATTTGTCTAAAAATTTTAATGAATGCAATTTATTTAATAGGTACGACAATTTTAATTGTTTGAGGAAACTAATTATTGGTAGTCACATACAATTTAATGGATTACAATTATACATATGAACGCTTTATGTGAAGCTTCTTCAGTAATTAAATTATAATAGTATTTGAAGAAAGGACATCCTTTATGAGGATTAAAATCTCTCTTTAGTTCGAGGTTGCAGTCTCTATAGTGTGGTCAAAGGAAACTGGAACATTGTATCTCACGATAAGAACTACAAACAGTATTATGTTTAACGTATGTATATGAAATGGGAATTGAGGATATACAAAGGCTTTTATGTGTAAAAAAAAAATCTTCCATACGATCGTAGGAAATTTGCATATTATTCTCAAAACTACAAATTTTTTTCTTCTATTTTACAAACGTTTTTTTGAGGTAGGAGGATTTTTTTAAAAAATATTTTCTTAATATTTCCATAAAAAAAGAATCCGTTTCGCATAAAATTTATTTTCAAAAGATTTTTATATCTTACCCAATTTTTTATTATTTTCGATAAAAAGGAAGCGAGATTCATTAATTTATCAATATTTCTTTGAGAAGGAATTAAATTGAGATATATATGTGTGGCCTTGCGATGGCAATATAGAACTGAGGAAAACGTCGACCGCTGTTAGAGTGACGTTTTCATTAGAACAACGAAATAGGAATCCTCAATAATGACTTCACAGGTCGAAGGGTTGTTTTCCCTTTAATCTCCTTTTAGAAAATGTAGGTGTTTTCAGAAAAAAGAGACCAAGTGCATCCTTATGTTGAGTAGAAGGAATTTTTTTTTTAAATCTCTCTCTCAAAGTTTACTAATTGGAATCAAATAAAAAGAAAAATGATTTTTTTTCTAAACAAATGTTTGCAATAGTAAATAACACTGTTTTAAATCAAGATGATATAAACAATTATATGGTACAAATCCGTTTTTCCATTCGAGTGATGAAGTGAGAGTATTGTGCAAATCGGTCAATTTTCTAGAGTAGTGAATCGTGCTTACAAATTGAATTCTGATACAATCTTTCTGCAATACGTTTTCGACTAGAAATGAAAAAAAGAACAATACCACTAAAGTTTACATCTTTTGGCACTAGATTTTTTAACTTAAAAAAAAACAATAGAAAAAATCTCATTTTTTATTATATTTTGGTAAATTTATTTTTTCAAATTTATAACGATTGAAAATATTGCTGACAACAAATATTTTAAAAAAATTAATTAATATTTAATTAAATTAATTAAAAAATTTGAATTTAATCCGGAAATTAATATTTCGGTGAAGTGAATAAAATTTGTCAAACGATTAAAAATAATCATGTCTAAATATCGATGTTATTTCGATAGCACAGTTTTCCTTGAGTAAAGGAAGAGAAATAGTAATCTCATTAAATTGATATTCAACGAAGTTTGTTAAAGCAAAGTGGTGAAGTGCATCAATAATTTAACTTATTAAATGTCGTAAGTTCTTCAAGGATGAAAAGTAATAAAAATAATTTCACTCATGAAAAAATGTACCGGTTCTCTGGACTATTTTCTATTATGCGATCTTAACAAACACGCAGAATTCTAAATAGAAATTTATGTTGGTTTTTCTTTTTCACAAAAAAAAAATTAATTCTCCAAAATAAACATAAGGCTTGTGTAGATATATTTTCGTATATTTCTGTCGAGTTGTATATTTTCCTAGTTTTATATGAACAGATTCGCGAACAAGTAAAATAAATGGTTTTTTTTTTAATCATTTCAATGTTTTTAATTCGCGAGAAGAATCGTTGACGATCGATGATTAGTGAAGTTTCAAGGTACTATATAAGCGTCCGAATAAATATTTGCTCTCATATAAAGCAGCTTGGGGTATCAAATGTTCGCTTGCGAGTGGCGGAGAGAAATGTTTATTTTGCTCACACTAGAATCCTAATAAGGCTGCACCCTCGAACATAAACATAATATATATCGTAAAAACAATTTATTCCCCTATAATTTCAGTTATTAAACAATTTCAATAATCCTTGATCACAAATAAAATATATAAGATTTTTTTTATTCTATCAATATTATTTATTGAAATTAAATTATTCAAACTATCCATCAAAGTTGTTGAAATATTAAAATAAAGTTACGCTAATTTTCACATCTATAATTTTATTTTTCTTCTAATAAATTTTATTTACGTAGCCTTCAATGTCTCAGTAATTCAATTATAAAAGAGTTATTTTGCAGGAAAGGGAATTTCTACTTTCCATTTCTACTCTATCTTATATTTTATTCTATATATAATAAAGTGGTGACAGTGATGTATTATTCTCTATCAACAGGTAAATGTTCTGACTTAAGAAGTAACTTTTTAATACATGAGTTAGTTCAAAAGAAATAGTAAAATGTTATTGTTAAAATGAAAAAAA
This sequence comes from Leptopilina boulardi, assembly GCF_019393585.1. Lineage (NCBI taxonomy): Eukaryota > Metazoa > Arthropoda > Insecta > Hymenoptera > Figitidae > Leptopilina > Leptopilina boulardi. The sequence continues at coordinate 91,267 of NW_026137866.1, forward strand.
ATGTTATTTCTTTTATTTTGAAATAGTATTTTATTTTAATTCAAAGATTTATTTGTATTTTTATTTAAAAATATGTTTACTGCACAAGTTCAAACTGCTTCTATCGACTGACACTATGTAGGAAACGAATAAATATTTTAAATAAACCGTGAGATCTATACTAACGGAATTTAAAATCTTCACTCTGTAAATTGAAAAAGAAATAAGAAAAATTTCACCTTTTCCCTTAGTGTGCATTTAAATTATTTTCAAAGAATTATATCAACTATTATTCACTTTTTGTGAAATTTTTTTGGCTCTTTAAATAATTATAAATTTTAATATTATTGATTAAAATAATTTTTTTTCTATTTTTCATGATCCATTATGTACTTTGAAGAAAAACACAAAGATTTATCGTAAATTAAAAATAAAAGAAATATTTAAAAAAATGTAACAACTTTTTTGAATTAAGCTGAAAGACCACAAAAGAGAGGAATGAAAATAGAAGTCAATCAATTACATCCTTTCCACAAACAACTGAAAAGATTGATTAGTTCTCAATGGTCACTGGGTTTTTGAAAAAGAGAAATATTTGAGGCATTCTATTTCAAATCGTTTTATCAAACAGATTTTTTTTTGAAAAAAAGAAATTGAATTTATTATAAATAGATAAATTTTATTTTATCTACGATTCATTCTCAAATGAAAATTATTTGGTTCAATATTTATTTGTCAAGTAACTGATTAACAAATAAATTTTTTTTTCAGTGAAACATATAATTGGATTAAAAATCAAATTATATGAAACATTCATCAAAGATGTAATTAGATTTAAAATTTGATTTCATTTATTTAATATAAAAAAAATTCAATTTGAAAAATTCTCTGTATTTATTATTGTCTTTTGAAATTTGATGATGAATAAAAGGGGTTAAAATAAAATGACATATTTATATATAGAATAAAATCGAAACTGGAAAAATTTTTGCAGGAGTTAGAAATTTAATTGAAAAAGACCAATCACTATTTTTTTTATCTGTATATTTTTGGTCACAAAAATAAATAGAAAAAAAAGTGATTTTAATTCTGTCGAGTTCGTTATTCTATATAGATAAAAATATATGAGGAAGAGTAGAAAATTGTTTTTCTTTTATATATTATATCACATCGTGTGATAAATACAGTATTCATATTGATAGTATAATCTTTCAATTAAAAATGTGAAACGTGATATTTGTACACATGCTGTTGAAATAATTGATTTTTTTTCTCTATTGTTGCAGACTGTTGGAATTGAGGTGAGGGTGACCAATGAAGTCCTGGTTGAAGGTGCCAGAATGGATAGTGCACCCCCATGGACAGTCACTTTGGCTCCATGCAGGATTAGTCCAACCAATCCTCACCAATATCTGTCACCAAATGTATTTCAAGGACGCAATTCCCTTTGCTCAGCAAACGGTAAATTTTCCAATAATGACGTTTCTGATTTAGATATTAGGTTTCTATATAACATTCCACACTATTGCTCGTTATTTCAATTCTCTTGTCGATTAGTGTCATAATTCGAGATTTATAAAATTAAATAATTCGATATCAAATTTTATAACATTGAATAAGAATTTTTTCATGCAATATAAAGTGGTACAATTTTGGTTTACATTAAAATCTCTACGTTCAACTTTGTACGGTAGATGATGAATGTTAAGTTGAGCGTATTAAAGTGAACGTCTAACAAGAAGAAAGTTTTGCACGAAAATACAAATTAGATGCGAGAAATTAGTAATTGAAATTATGCGAATAGTATATTTTAAGTTATTTGATTCAAATAATCGCTTATTGAATTATCAATTAACAATTAAATATTTATTTTGATAATAGTCAAGTAACCAATTATTTGAATGAAATATTTTTTTCATTGTTACAATATAATATAAATAATATAAATTTGTTTTTAGGTATTTAAAAAAAAGGTTTTGCGGCTTTTATACGACTGTAATTAAATTACACTTTATACGGGAGAAATATTTGGTATATTGCATATTTGAGAATCATTAAATCAATGATACTGGCATTCTTTGATTGCAAATATTTTGACTAGAGTAATAATTATTAATGCTCGTTAAGACTATTCTCATTTAGTACGACTCTCTCTCGGTTGATAAATATTTTCTTGGCCGCATGCAGTGTTTAATTAATTGCCAACCCGCAAATTCCTCTTGCTAACGTTGGAAATTACTTGAGATGCTTTTTCAGTAGTGCAATGCAAGTAATGCGATATAGAGATGGGGAGAATAGGGTTTATATAATAACTAAGTACAGTGGTTCTTGTTTATGTGGAAAAATATTGGTACCAGGATATTTAAAGAATATTTAGAGAATAGAAATTTCAGAGAGTAAATACGTTAACGATGGTTCTCTAACGCATCACTAATTATAACTTGAAGTAATTAACTGAACACAAAGAGGACCGTAACAAGGTTGCAAATACAGAATAAAAAATTGGTCAACTGTAATTTGATGATATGTGATTCAATGATGAAAAAAAAGTGTTATCTGATAGTTCAAAATACTATTTTTCATAAATGAAGCTTTATGCCAATTTTTTTAATGTAATTTTTAAATTATCAATTATTTATTTTCTATTTGGTGGTATTTTTCATAATTTTGTTGATTTTTCCTTAGATATAATGTATAAGTTATTGCAACATTATTCTCTTTTATTGGAAAATAGTATTTTTATATAGTGAATGTAAATCAACTGCATGATCGAAAACTTCTTATAGCTACTTTAAAATGTATTAGAGATACATAACTGATTAAATTTATTTACATCAGTGTATATCATATATACATATAAATGCGAAATATTTGTCTGACCTAAATTTCGTTCATCCACTTACATCTAACTGACGATTAATTACATAAATTAAACAATAATTATAATCACTGAATTCAATTTAATTTTCAATTAAGCATAAATAATATAGTTGAATTTATTTATATACTCGTTCGAGTAAAATTAATATTTATTGTTTACTTTAAATTATAATATTAGAAAGGAATTGTGAGAATTGAATTGTCTGACTAAACTGGAGATTATCTACTTTGGTATACTATTTATTAGTTGAATCAAAATCTACTTAAAAACATGAAATTATATGGCACAATTATTTTTCTGTATTCATTTTAATTTATTTATTAATATTTTTAATTTATTTTACAAATAATTACCTAAATTAGAATCTAGTTTAAATATTGTAAAATTCATTTATTTATTCATAAAAGTGTATTGGATTCTAATTTCATGATTGAAAATCACCAGATCTGCTTATCAGCTTAATAACTCGTTCGAATAAAACATTGATAACCACGTGTCTGGACCACGTTATCTGTTTTATTTATTTACAATACAAAGTGGCTATATACTTACAATCGATGATAATTTCACTGGATTACAGCCGTCTATAAATTTTCGCTGATTGTGAAAAAAAAATTTGCCATAACAATTAAATGTTTGAGTATTTATATTTTGAGTATCATATTTTGGTTCAACTATAAATTTCGCATGTATTAAAAATTCGACAAGAGAAGAAATACGGAAATAAAATAAAAATTTAGAATATTAAATTTTTTAGATAATTTTTTTTTTAGTACAATTTTCTCATTACAAGTTTCCTAATTTTAATAATTCGTAAAACGCTTCAAGTAGAAGATAAATAAAGATTTTCTTTTTTTTTAGATTATACTTTACGAAGGAGGCGTCCCATGACTTTGCGCATTGGACCAAGATTAAGTCTTCCCAATAAAAGTACGTCAGCTCCTACAACTACCACAGATGCTGAGTGGCCTCCTCTTCCAAGGTAAGTGAAGTTATTAAAATTTTATATTTTTGTTGAATATTGCATAATGAAATCAACAATCAACTATTTATAATATAATTGGCGCTTGAATTTGCATATAGAAAACATCACACGAATTTTTAAACCAAAAATCGTTATTTTTTTTAAGCGTACTTGACGTAATAATCAAGTTATAATTATTATCGTCGTTTAAATATTTTACAACGATAAATCTACAACAGTAATGAAATATGTAAATTTTTGAATTTTTAAACTATATTTCAAATTCTCTGGAATTTGAATTATGCATAATTTTTGTTTTAATTTTATAAATCTATATTTTAAATTGTTTCTTTTACAAATATCAATCAAATTTTTTGTTTTTATAGAAAAATATATCGATAATTATGTAAATAAAATTAGATATACTCATTTAAAGTCAACAAACCGTTTACTGATTCAAATTTGTTTACTAATTCAGATTTTGTAAGCAGAGAAAATTATATTACTTTGAATAGAACAAAATTTCATTTCATCAATCTCGTGAGTGTTCAATTTAAAGCAAATGTTTGTTTAACTTTAATAATCATTATTATTATTATTATTATAAATGTGGTAAAAAATTTCTACTATTCATTCAAATCATTCATTTATTCATATCATTAATTTACTAAAAATGTTTATTCATTTTAAACAAATGTTAATTTATCTCAAACTATTGCATGTATGATTAAAAAAAAAGATTATTTCATTATAATGCTGAAGTCATCAACTTTTATGATCTACGATTAGAATCAAATTATTTTTTAAAATGGAAAATAGTAAAATTTTTTATCTAAAAAAAATACTTTTTATTATTTTTTGATTATGCAAGAAATATTTTTGAGAAAAAATTTTGTAGAATTTTTCATTCAAAAAAATAGTTTTTTAAAAATTGTTGATGTGAACTTTAGCATTGTTTTAAACAAATCGTTTTTATTTAATACAAGTTTAATGGATATAAATAATTTTTTTTTAAATTAAATGATAAAAATTAAATATAATTACTCACTAAATCTGAATTAGTTACTTTTGACTAATTTTACAGCGTCAATTAGTCGATTAAATGAATTAATAACGGTTTTGACTAATTTTTAGTAAAAAATAAATTATTGTTAGTAGAAAACTAAGTCTAAACTAAAACTAACTATAGTCTTTTAGTAAAGCTACTATTTCAATTAGTAAACTTTAATAAATAAATTAGTATCACGCAAAAAAATGTTTATCTGAAACTTTTGCTGTTTTAGTGAAATATTTCGCTGTTTTAATGAAACTTATCGCTGTTTCAGGTGAAAAGTTTTTTCTGTGTAGTTTTCCACTATCAATTAGTTATTTTTCATTCTAAATTTCCCATAATTTTAATCTCTTTATTTTTAAAAGAAACATATAATGGGCAACATAAAAATTTACGGTAATTCATTTTTTGCACGGCAAAATTGAGTTTCTGAGAAATTAAAAATTTTTTTTGCGGTTAATTTAAAAATTTCTCTTTACATGGTAAAATGACTAAGTATAGTCAATTACTTAATTATCACCGGTAGTTATTGATAATTATTCTATTTACTATCGTATGGTAAACGTGTTCATTATTACAGTGTCGATGAGATAAACTGGAAGTAATTTTCTTCGATGCACGGTTAAGTAGATTCCGAAAGTAACGATGAAGAAAATATCGATTCGCATTTTACTTGCGTTGATACCACCCTTGTCGAGATGTCTCTGGCATCAATTGTGTACATTTTCTCAAGCATTGAGGGTAGTTTTGTTGCGGCATGGCATTTTGTCGTCCGGCGCGTTTGAATGCGGCCTCATCTGTGGCCTTACCTATAGTCATATACTTGTAGCACGTGTACGGTTATACTTTTATATGCAAGTGCACGTCAAGAATTGAAAATTCCGAAAATAATTTTTCCCTCTAAAAATAATTCTATTCTTTTTAGAATTTTTTTTTTTTAAGAAACGCAATATTCAGAAAATTATTTGGATCTCTGAAACAAATTTTAAAAATAGCTACTAACGTGATATATGTGTTTACTGTGGTTTATGCTCTTTAATAAACTTCCTGCGCAAAATTCAGAGAAGATGCAAATTACACGAAGATTGCGGAACAGTATCAATTGAACAGTGAAAATTATAAGACACGGAGACTTGATTTTCATTACAGTGATTATTTTCATACGGTATATTTTTGGTAGAGCATATTTTGATGAATTTTTGAAAATTAAAATTTTCTTTGTTGGGAAAAGGGAATCATTTAGTGGAGGGTAAATAATTTAGAAGTTACAGAAGACTAAGTTGTGTTGGTTTACCGCTTGGAAGCAAATGGCTATAACGTCGTCGCCTGGGAAACCCAGTGATTAATAGTATTGGTACCTTAGTTGTCAAGGACGCGAGAAAGCTTTTTCTTCATCATATTCAATGTAATATTCAAGTCTTTTTAAGTAAAACGAAGTCCCAGGAGATAAAAGCGTGTCTTGTAACGCTCGAGGAAAGTTTAATCGCATCTTCATGAATGAATAATGCGTCAAAAAGCTATATACGTTTATATTTAAAGCGAAAAAAGAAAAAATTTTTTCCAAACAATAAAGCAATATTGTGAGAAACGAATTTCTTCATCTTGAGAGCTAACAAAAGGGGTGAGAGTGAGAAAAGAAGTTTACAGTTGGGAACAACTACTGGAGCCGACGAGTATTTGAAAAGTTTCTACACAACACTCGAGAGAGGTTAAAGACGTGTGTGCCAATTTAGCCCGACACTTTTATTGGACTATCCTTAAAAACATTGTTTATTTGTGGATTGAAGACGTTGAAGAAATTGAGAAAAAAAAATTCTAAATGATAACGGAGGAACAACAATTTATTTTGAGGATATGTAATGTCAACGTTGCAATATTGTGTTAGTGTTATTGATGAAAGTGCAGTGATGAACTTGAAATTGTGAATGAAATTGTTTTGTGCCAGTGAAAATTTTTCTTCGTAAAATGAATGTCTGCTGAGATATGGGATGAAAATAGAACAAAATTTCTGTAGTATAGTAGTGTTATTCGTCATATGTGTCAACTTTTTCATTCAATTAATATCATCAACATCATCACAAGGGAAGCTGGAAATTTTTCAGGTAAAGTTTATAAAATAATTTTCCTGTAGTATATTGTTTTCAAGTCTAATATAGCGTTCCATTATTATTTAGTAAAAAGTTTCATAGCATCATTAAAAGTATGAAAATTAAAGATAGTCTTTGCTATAATACATATATAAAGAACATAAAGGTTAAAAGGTTTTTTGAGTGTCAATAAATTTGAAAAGACATTACAAAATCTAAAAGGGTATTGAAATGTCAACTGATAATAAATTGAGGGTGTCAGCAAACCAAGATCATGTATCACTGCTCTTTGAATAAATGATTTAATTATACTTTGTTTCGAGCGAATTCAAATTTAATTATCGTCCACACGATAATGTCTTTTTTTCAGTATTAGCAATTTACAAATTTTAACACTAATGAAAATTAAAAAACAAAACATTAAAAGTTAAAGATTAAAAAGGAAGAAAATGTAAAATATTTTTTTAAATACCAAAGACAGAAAATTAAACTAAAAAGAAAAATTCCCTAAATTTAATTCCAATATTTCCTTATTTGATTTTTTAAAAAATAAAAGTAAAAAATTATATAAAATGAAACAATAATTGAAAGTATAAATTAATGCGAGAAAGCTTAAAACAGGCATTGTTCAGACTAACAAAGAATCAAAATTGGTGCAACCCTTTCAAAAATTTATCTTTTCTACTTATATATATATATATTTCTCTGCAAGACTAGCAGGATCGTATAGATAAACGTTTTATAAATGGAAATAAATAAATTCTGTCTAAAATAAAAAAACGACTTTATCATGCATTATCATAAAGAAGTTTAAAGTTTCTCTTGAAAAAGAAAACGGTATAATGAATAAAGTTTTCTATCAATGTTTATTTATTCAGAATGAAAGGTTATATGCTTTTATTTATAGACTCACTAAACTTATAAATTGATTTGTATATTTTGAACTCATACTCTTTTGAATAATTACTTATATAAATTTTTTAAACAATACAGTATACATAATTATTGTAATTTTATTATACTTCTTGAATTATTTTCAATTGCAATAATTTAGAAATTTTTAAAGAATATATAAATATTTCTGTTAATGGTTCAATTGACATTAAATATCGCGTCTCTTAAAAGATTAGGTCTCGAAAAATATTTTTGACGAAACTTTTTCTTATTTAAATAAAAAGGAAATTTAATTTTTTTGTTTTTGCATATAAAATGTTGCTTATTTTTTGATGTCGGTTTTCTGTTTTATTATCCGAGAATAATAATTACTTCCACTTAGAAAAATCACGTGCTTCAAGCAGTTTTTTGAAATTGCAACTTTACTTGGAAAAAGAGTCATTAACTGAAAGCGTGTACATACGAATGAAGGATTTTGAAGCCTGACAGTAGAAAGAAAAAGTATGAGAAAAAATTTTTTTTTTCAACTTTATTAAAAAAAAAAACAATAACGAGGTTTCATTTTTGCTGAGCTTATTATTTTTTATTTGTTCTAAATTGTATTTTAAAAAGTAGCTACCTCTAAAATTATATAAATTTTATTTTTTTTGCAAAAGTGCCTTTGTACAAAAAATTGACTTTCCCGTTGTATCCTTTTTTTATATGAATTATTAAATTGATATTCTGACATTACAATTTCCTAAGTAATATCGCCGCGTATACTTGTCGCAAAACTCTTTTTCCGATTAGGTCATTTTAATATTCGAGGAATACTTGTTTACATAGCTATGTAAGAAATGCATCGCGTGACGTTAGTAAAACTGCCTCACATATTTCTTTTGCAATTCTCGGTGCATTCACCTTATTCTTTATGTATTTTTAGTTAGCAACTACTATAGGTACATTGTATTATCTCTAAAGGCATTAAAAATATTATTCCCCTCATTTGTTATAACTAGGGAATTTTTATTTACAAAAATTATTATTTTTTGTGATAGTTTCCGGTAAATTAATTATGATAGAGTTCTAATTAATGATAGCTTCATTAATTACATAACGAAAAATATTTCTTAATAAATAATAATTATAATACTAAGTAATTTAAAAAAAATAAAAATTTCTTATTATTCAGTGATCGATAATTTTTTAATTAAATATGCAATTTATTTTAAAAATTATATAATAAAAGTGATGAGTATCAAAAAAAAAAAAAATTTTAATTCCACCCAACAAACTCGTTTGTTTAATGTAAATATTAAAACTCGAGCACAGGAAAATAATTTAAATTATATTAAAATTTTTTTTAAAAAGTAATTTTCAACGATGTGTGATATCAAAGGATTTTAAAGTAATCAAACTCGTTTTCTTTTTTTACAATATGTGGAGAACATTCGTTTTGAATACAGTTTACGACTTCCGGTTTTACTTTTTGTTGTTCGTGTGCCCCCCAGTAGCAAGCTCGCAGATTGGTCATTTATAAGCACGTACCTGGCATTAATGCTAGATTGCGTGTTAAACCTCTATTCGTTGATGGTGCTTTGAAGGGTATAAGACAATTCATCTACATTATTCATTATTGCGTAATTTTTCAACTGAGACAAACGCATTCTTGTTTCTTTCCCTTTTTAATCAGACTTACTGCCAAAGAGATAAGGGATGAAGTTCTTTTTAACTAATATACGTGAAATACCTCAATTTATATTATAAATGAGAGCAGGAAGAAAAAAGTGACGTCATTAAAAAAAGAATGATTTAAACATGAATTTCTAAATAAAATACAAAACGCACGCGTCTTTTATCGAAATAATAATAATAATCTGAATTGAAATAGTGTCGGTCATTAATAATGATTATCGATGTGAAGCTAACAATTTTTCAATGGGATAAGAATAAAGTAAGATGAACGCAAAGTGGAAAAGTTACATATATCCGTCACAAAATGGAATTTTCCTTTTATTGATGAAAGAAAAAAGATTTGAAAAACGTTTCATAAAATCAAATATGTTCTGAATTTGGTCCGAGGGATTTTTTTTTTATAATGAGGGTAATCTTATATAGGTGCAGTGAAACGTAAAAAGTTTCGGAGCTCTATATAGATGATGCTATTGATTTTGATGATGAGTACAAACCATGCGAGCGCTTAATCGATAGGGCTAATCTTCTAATCTGCGTTGAGAGCAGATTAGAATTCTAAGCCACATGATAGTAATGCTAAAGGTTCTGTATATTTATATAGTGATTCTAAAATAATGTGAAAGGATAAAACACTTAAATTTAACTCTCATACAAAATTCTAGGTATGTAAAATCGAGAGAGCTTTTAGAAAAATGTAAATTTTCTTCTATAATAAATTGCACATTTATTTAAAGGGTTATGGGTTGTGTGTATTATCGTTGAATACACTTGAAAAATAAGAAAGCATCGTTTTTCTTTATTGTAACGCATTTCAAAATATTACTGACACTGTATATACAAAATGTATACATTTTCTACTTTTATTTTTATTGCACTGAAACCAGTAAAAACCAAAGACAATTCAATCTTATGGTGTAAGAAATTATTTTCCATTTTTTATTATATTTTATTGCATCTATTCCGTTTCTTATTTATTTTGCGATATCTTTTTTTCTATATTTCTTTTATAACATATTTTTTATGACTTTTTTTTATTTTATGTGAATATTTATTTTTATTTATAATTTAAAAAAATGATAGAACGCTTCAATTAATTGCAAGAAAAAAATATTTAAGGGATTAAAAATTTTAAAATTCTTTTTTACTGTACCGGAATATTAATAAACGAGGTTGGTAAGAAACTTCTTAGCATCCGTGTGAAAGAATTTTAATTTGAAAATTAAATATCCTAGAGGATGTAGTAATTGAGAAGTGAGGGGTCATAGAATTCTGGTCTATATATATACAGGAATGCTTGAGACAAGATGAATTTAGGTAATAACGATGAAGTCTAAATTAAAGGACAAATTAAAATTTCATTAATAAAGTCGTAGGTATGGGACTTGAATAGCAATTCTCCTTTATCATAGACAATATGCAAAGCTAATAAAACCCTCTATCAATAATTTTTCACTGATTTAATTGGTTCACAAAATATGTTTTAAAATCCGTTCTATCTAAATTTCAATCAGCGAGAATTCATTCTAATTCAAAGTAGTAGAAATCACTAATTTTTAGTAATTATTATTTTATATTTATTGTAGTGAAAAATTATTAAAAATTAAAGAAAAAGAATTAAAAATAAAAAAAATGTTGTTTATAAATAATCGATAATTACATGAATTTGTGCAACACAGGTAAATAATGTTTACTGAGCAATTAAAACACTTTTCGATTAGACTTTTAGCGTAAAATGATAAACGACTATAAATACCATGAATATATTTTGAATAACACAAACGTTAAAGTTCTCTGTGTTTAATACGCGTTTATCGTTAATTCATAAGAGAATAATTGAAGGGAGGTCTGTTTAATCGATACATATAGGTACTGATGACTGTTACTTTTCGATTTGACCTATATGTATAGCCCTCTATAAATAAGGTTTATAAGTTTTTTTTATATATAATGTGAAATATAATTTTCATTAATTTTAATTTAAATTACATTTACAAATTTTCTTTTGCATATTTTTGCTAAACTTTACGTGTAGCCCATGTGAAAGGAATTCCGGAAAATTTCCGGAAGTCATTTCCGGAAGCCACTTCCGGAAATTTTCCGGAAAATTTCCAGAAGGGACGTTTTTGAAAAATTTTCAATTGCTTTCGGAAATTCTTTGGAATTGACAGCTTTTGCCTGTTATTTATGGTTAAATTTTTTGAGGAATTCGAATTCATTGTATATTCACAAAAGTTTTACGTGTACAAGATTACATATGTCTATTTCCAAATAACGTGGAGAAAAAATAGTCACTTAGTTTAAATCAATCATTTTGGTATTTAAAGCTATATTTTTTTAATTAAAATATAAAATATAATTTGCAATTGGACATCTTTCTGCTGTCTTATGTGCTTTTTATAAAACAGAATTGTTTTAAAAATATATTTTCTTTTAAAAATACTTTTAAAAAACAAAGCCAAATATAGTCATCGTGACAATAACGGACAGAATGTCCGTTTTTTCATGAAAATGCCCTACTTGTAGCTACTGTCAATTTATAATTATTATAATAATAGATAATTATTTTAATTACTTGAATATTTTATTCCTTTTACTGATTTCCAATTCATTAAAATTTTTATGTGTTTTAATTGGAATGTAAATATTAGAAGAAGAAATAAAGAATTCGTTATTTCCTATTGTCTGTCACGTTGAGTTATTTACAGAATTTTAGAACAAATTATTTTTACTTCGGTTCAATGATAAATATATATTAAAGATAAATTCTGACAAACGTAGGTTATCTTCTAAGTGAATAAAAATTGACTTCATTTTATAATTGATAAACAAAGTAAGAGATATATTGACTTACCTTAAGAAATAAACCAAGGGAGATCTGGCGATAAAATTGAGGAGCCGGATCGTAGAACCGATTCTTCACTAATGCGCAAGTCCCCCGCGCAGCTTAAAGCTGGCTCACTTGAGGGACTCCGGAGAGAGCGAAGAATCGGTTCTACGATCCGGCTCCTCAATTGACACTTAAACTCACAAGGAATATATTTTTAGACATTAAAGTTAGTTGAACAATATTGACCCGGAACACGAATTGATATGTAGAAATTCCAAAACTATTATTTTCATCATATTTCAGATAATTCGACAAGAAATACCTCAAACATTGCTTTGAATTTTCAAAATAATTATGAATTTAAATTCCTCAAAAAATGTAACCATAAATAACAAGCAAAAGCTGTCAATTCCAAAGAAAATTATTTAGAAAACTTCCGACAATTTTCCGGAAAATTTCCGGAAGTCACTTCCGGAAGATTTCCGGAAACCACTTCCGGAAATTTTCCGGAAATCCTTTCACATGGGAGCAAGGATTTTGATGTTTCATTTTAAGATTTTATTTAATTTTAATAGATTAAATGTCACAAAATTGTTTTTGGCCATTTAGCTTTGTAAATTAACAACAAAGGGTTAAATTGACGAAAAGGTATAATAATTGTGATGACAATTTATGTTCAGTAATAGTTTTAAATTAAATTTGCAGCACGTAACAATATGCAACACGTGTAGGATGACGCTTTTGTTGTTCCTTGCCTTTCAGCTTAGAGCAAATCACGTTTTCGCAATGGACCACTGTAATATGACCAAGCTCTTTTTTATATATATATATATATATATATATAAACAGTTTTGAAACCGGTGCTTTTAAATATCTCCCTTTCTTTAATTTTAAATATAAATATAAAAAATACTATTTTTCTCAAATAATAAAATATTTAATTAATTGAAGCGTTTATTTAAAATAATACAGTAAATTAATAAATAAATAATTTTAAGAGATTCGAGAAATTGTGACTCAATTATAATATTTTTTCATTTTTATTATTTATTTATTATTATAATATATTTCTGATAAGTAAATAATACAGTATATAAATTAAATTTGAAATGAATCTAAAAATTGAATAAAAATACACTAAGTTAATAATGATTAATAACGTTCACTAATATGTTCTCACATTAGGGTTTTGATGTGGAGATAAAATAAATTTTTCACAGCCATCAGTTATTATTCTTTGGGAATACTGTAGCGAATGAGATATATAAAAGGGAAATAATTTGGAAAAAAAAGATTTTCGGAGCTTGGAAAGATAAGAAAAAGAATAATGTTCATTTATATTTCAAAAGAACATTGGTGCATTTGATAAATTAATAAAAATTGGAAAATACATTCTTCAGTTATTATAAGATATTTTTTTTTTTTTTATTAGACGAAAATTTTATTTTGTCATATATGAAAATTCCATTTTTAAATATCTTTTTTCTATTTATCTGTTTATTTATTATTTATTAATCTATATCTACTTGTCCGTGCATCTGTCTACCTAATTAGATATCAATTTATCCATCAATCAATTCATTTCGTACTCGGAATATTAATTTACCATCGATGATAGTTGAATTTGGTATTTTCTAGTTGGTAGTTTCAATCGATAGTATATTACAGTTAAGAGTAATTATCAACACTGATATTTTCGAAAAATAATTAAATAATTGTATTAATTAATTAATTGTAATTTTTATTTAAATTATTTATGTGTCAATTTATATTTATCTCATTATATTCGTTTCACACTTGGAATTAATTTCAAAGTTTTTTGGCTTAGCGAAATTTCTTCACAGGATTTACAGATGGACGTTTAAGTCCCTTTTTCGGTCAAACTTTGTAAGTAGCTTAGGAAAAAATATATAGAAATGTTGTGATCCTCTTCTATTCTTTTTTTTCTTGGATAATTATCCAGTTAGCTAAGCTTCCCTCATTTTCTCATGCTCTAATGGAAAATTTATTATTCCAACAGAAAAGGTGAATTTTCGTGAAAACTTTTATTTTTTTTTTTCTTGAAATACTTTACTCATTAATGGTGATTGATTCACACATCTGAGAGTTTTCTTTTTCTTTTTTCTTTTTGCTTTTATTCACGAATTTCTGATCAAAATTGTCTATTATTCTGCTTGGCATTTAAAATCATATAATCTATAGACGCTCGATATTTTTCCAATCATTTAATTCCGGTATTAAATCAAGTGTTACGTGGGTAGATTTCCGACACTAAATCGATTTGTCGCAAATTTGCGTAAAATTTAAATTTATAAAAAAATATTCATTTTTCTCGATTATTTTTTTTTAGAAATAAATTTCGAAATGAAAATTTATTAATTTTATCGTTTTGTAAGAAACAGAGAAGTGGAAATAGGAAAAGAGTTCTGGAAAATTAATCCTCACTGTAATAAAAGTGGGAATTAGAAATTCCACGATTGGAGCTTGATATAAAAAAAGGATTTTCTATTTTCTTATCAAATTTTTCTTCTTTGGAATTCATAAAATTTTATTGATTTTTTTCTTTCTGTTTCTTCTTTAATTTCCGATAATTGTTGTTCCCAGTAAACAATTTATAATAGCTTTTTGTATTTTTAATACTTTTTATTTTTAATTTTAGTTTTTTGGAATTTAACCCAATGTTTTCGCCTCAAAGTCGTAATTGAAAAAAAAATCTTACGTTGAAATTAACTGAAATAACATTCTTTGAAATTCGTTTTCGATTATTTATTACGGACATTTAAGGCTTTTCTCGTGAAATGTTTGTCGTTGACGGTATTACATCACGACTGAAAGCATGAGCTTTTAGCTAACAGGTTAACGAACGTTCTTTGATTTATTGCCGCCAGAAGTGCTTGCATACAAGGGCAATGTTTGACTTCAAATATAATCTTGAATATTCCGACACAAGGTGACTAAAAAATAGCAGACCTTAAACTTTTTTCTCACCGATTTATTTCTTATACAGAAATTTGCTTTTGGTAAAAAAAAAAACTATTTATTGATATTTTCCAAGTTATCCTCCAATTATCTAATGAAAAATAAATATTAATGTTATTTCTGAGTCCCTTATTTTGTTCCCCCTTTATCGATAACTTTTTGATAGTTACACCAAAATGACTTGAAGATAAAAATAATATTTTCTTGGCACATCAGGCAACAATTAAATTTATGACAATGTCAATATTATCACTTTATCAACAATTGGTTGTATGCTTTTCATACAATTTAATTATAAACGACACACATAGGGGGTATCGAATAAAAGACTTTTGATTAGATACGTTATTTCGATTCGCCTCATTGATTCAATTATTTTCTTATACTGCGTATTATTGACAAGGTTTCTATTTGCTTATGAAAGTTTGCGACATTGAAATACCTAAATTAAATATAGCACTCAATTTTTGGTTAAATTAATTAAATATTCTAAATTAAATTCTTTAATTTTTCTTTGTATTTTTTCTTTTAAGAAATTCAATCTTTTGCAATAAAAATGAAATTCCATTTAAGATAGTTAGAGGATTGAATAAATGATTCTTTTATACTTTGATTTAAATAAACGGAAACTAATTTATTCAAGAATGTTAGAGTTTTTTTCGCGCAAAAAAAGAAGAATCGGGTCACGGGGAAATAAATGTAGATTTCATGAAAGGCTATTCTTTGTGACAAAGAATGATTTTTCGGTGTACGAGAGAAAAAAAAAGGTCGCGCAGTTCTTTTTAGTTAGGAACAGTGGTCCATTATTCTTGATCAAAATTCACGTATCAATTACGTGTGTGGCGCAGTATGAATGATCTCTGTTAACGAACGATTCACGTTGTTCACTTAATATTCAGGTCTCATCTGAGTGTTAGTACTGTATGTAAAATTGTAGAAACTGAGTAGACCCCAAGAGAATTCTTCGGTTTACTTGCAACTGAAACGTAAATGTAAATGTATATACTACATATACTAAAACTAATTTAATTTCTCTGAGTGGATAAACACTTCAATATGGTTCTTTTTATATGCTATGAAAATTGAAAGACATTTTTCCATGCTAATATTTATATTAAATGAAAAAAAAACTTTGATTAAATGAGAAATTCATTATCGAGTAATACGATTGCTAACTTTGGAGTACATAACACTTACGTCATCAGCAAATTCACTTCATCAAAGTCATCTTTTCGAAATTGTATCATAAGTAAAATTAGTTTAATTTCTTCAAGCGCCCCAAAAATTATATTTTAAATACAAATATAATTTATTTGGTTTAATATAAAAAAATTATTTCGCTAATTTGAACGTTCAGAACTTGTGGCAAATTAAAATTTATGGGATTAAATTTTTTTAAAAAACATTTAAAAAATGTTTATAAAAGGAAAATAATTGAAATTCGGTAGCTATTTCCTCAAAGTCCAAATTGTTGATAATGAAGTTAAGATTAATTACTAGGTACATTTCACATGCATATTGAATATTTGATATGAAATTGAATTTTAGAATGGAATTAGATATCGTTTATTATGAATATATTTCGACATCGAGAAATCTCGAGGCTTGTAAAGTATAGTCGACTTTTCACACAACAAGATCAATACAAAAAATGAGGGGTGGAGAGTCATCTTCATTGACACATCTGCCGAGTTCAATGAACTCTTTTATATATATGTGTGTGCTTTTGAACGATTTTCTCTTGAAAAGAGGTTTTGCTTTTGAAGTTTTAGATTAACTTTTCTACTGCCTTAGTTATTAAATCTGGACACTAAACGTAAAGTTTCGCTTGATATTAAATTCCATCAACGGTACATTTCAGTTGTACATTATATTTTTTTATTAGTAAAAATATTATTAAAAAAAAAACACATGAAATTAAATATTTAATCATTATTTACTTTTATTTCATATTTATAAATAATTGTTTTATAATTATAAAATATGTTTGATTTTTATAAAGAAACATAATTGATTTTTTAAATTGCACAGTTTTCTAAAAATATAAAATTATTTTACAGAGAAATTTTCTTTTTTGTAAATATATAAAAATACGAAGTGTGCCAATTCATTCTGTTTCCATCGAACTACATTTCTTTTTCAAGGGGATAATTCTTCGAGAATGAATTCTCTTAAGTAATTTACAAGTATTGACGTTTCCTAAATTTGGTGAGATGGTTCGACCAAAAGTTACACATTTACGTCACTAGTTGTTCTTCAACTTTTCACATTTCGTCTTTTTTATACCATATTTTTTTGTTTGTGTGGTTTTGATAAATTTTTGAAAATAGGGAGACTTTTTGTGAGACAGGAATAAATCAGGAATATTTATTTGGAAAGTCTACTTAATGTTTATTTTCTTTTTTTGGAATAGAAAATTTATGCCAGAGCTTCTTTCTTCTATTAATATAATTTCGTTTAAAATATTTTTTATTAATATAAAAAATATATTTTTTTAAATTTTCTTATCATTTTGTAAAAATTTTGCCATGAAAATAAAATGTAATACTGAAAAAGCTGTTAGGACAATAATGATAGAAAAATATAAATCTAGGTATTAAATGAATTCGAAGATAAACTGGAGAGTGCTCAAGTTGATATACTCGTATTTTCTGTTGGAGATTGCAATATTTTAAACGATGCACATCTGTGGAACAGAACACCCACTTTTATTTTTCGTGAAGTCGTATATTTCATTGTGAAATCAGTCCTGCAAAGTTTTCCACTCGTTTTCATATAAGTTTTTAAAAAATAGAATTTTTGTTTTCTCATTTGTGAGTATATATTCTCCTGTCAAATGATTTTTCCTTTTTGATACCAAATCAAATTAAAATTTTATAAATAAAAAAAATATTAAAAAAAAATTTCTAGTTATTGACTGAAATTTTATTTATTTAAATTTTCAATGTAAATAAATATTCCTTAATTATCAAGTAAAAAATTTTTTTTTACTGAATTCCAATAAATCAATGAATATTTTCACTTTACCAATTCTAAGGCGAATCAAAAGCTTCATGAAGTGAGCACCAAATCGATTTTACCGTTTAATTTTCTTTTAAGCCCTTTTCCCATTATTATAATTGAAACGTAACTAGTAATTTTCTTTATTATACATTGGTAGACTTTTTTTTTAAATTGAAAATGTTATAAGTTTTTGTAATTATATTAATTTTAATAATTTTTTGTAGAATTTTTTTTTTGTATAAAAAAATAGTTTAAATCGTATTTTGATTAAAAAAAATTTTTTTTCCTTTTAAAAATACTCTTGAAATCCATATGAGAAAATTGAGTTTTTGCTGTTGCATAGAGTAGAATTTTCGCGATAAAAGGTCACGTGTATTCTGGTATTGTACGTGTTTCGCCGGTCTGAGTCTCCGAATTGCAACTTTCCTTAAAGTAATCTCAATTATACTGATATCTCTTATAATTTCTCAGGATGTAGTTATACCTATGAACTCAAAGTTCTTTGGAAGTTTTAACACAGTGATGATAGCGTGTTTGAAAAGCCACGATTCAAACTATCGACTGTTCAGTGTTTTAGTGCCTATTATTATGTGGTGCCTCTCTTGTCTTGCGGTCACCAAACGTTATATCGAGAGTATAAAGTTCGTCATATCAGAAATAATATTCCACATAAAAAAAACTTGATAAAATAAATAAAGAAATTTTATTTTCAGAAAATCAATTGAAAGTATCATTTTTCTGAATTTTCTTTATGCAATATTTTTTTTCTAACTTTTCTTGAAATAATATTTATTTTACATTCTCATCAAATTGATGAGTAGACTATTCGTAAAAATCACCATTGTTTGAAACTAATATATTTTTAAAAAATTATTTAATTTGTCTTTCAAAATTTTAATTAAAAATTTTGCTTCATTTAAAAAAATTAAACAAATCACAAAATTTAAAAAAATATAAATAGATGGTAATTTGTGTTTATAATTATTGTATAATTCAAATTTTCGCACAATTGTTTTGTTTCGTTATACATAATTAAAATTTGCTCGAGGCTAAAAGCCTGAAAGTATAAAGTACTTTGACACGTTGTAAAATTTTAATTATTCACTGCACTTTTAATTAATAATAATATGTCATGTTTTTTTCCTAAACTGTATTTAGTACTTTTGTCATTGTGTGGATATATTCTAAGAGTTATGTTACAGCTTTCGAGTAATGAAGCTAATTACAATGACACAGGATAAGGGAATACACATTGGATTGTATCTAGAATTAATCCATTAACTTTGGAAATTAATTCTCTAAAATTCTGATTCAATTTATTGATTTCTTTATTTAAAAAAAAGGATACAGAGAGATAAAGTAGAGTATATTTTTATTCCATATGACAATATTTATACTCAATATACTTAATGGGATTTATATAAAGTTAGAGGGAAACATTTGTGGAGAAACAATTTTTCAGTATGGGATTATATGTTTTGTTAAAAAAAAAATGTCAACTTTCTTTATTGCTTAACAATATAAAATCTCTGGTGATATTAATTTTTTTATTTATTTATATTTGAAAAAAACAGATAAATTTGATAGAAGTTATTGTGATTTGAAAAAATGAAAGTTGTTGAGAAAATGGAAGGATTAAGGTTTAAACGGGTCAAAGAGGTCCTTTTATGCAGGAAGTATATATTATCCTCCTCGTTTCACTCTCCAGAGTCCTGTTGCCATGACATGACGGAAGCATTAATTAACTTTCCTGGTGATATAACATCCGTCAAGTCTTTAAATTAATTCTCTTTCAAAAAAAATCAAAAAATTTCTATTAGAAACTCATTATTCAAATCCTTCGATTTTTGTATGACAAATTTTTTTTGTTTCAATTAAATTAATTTATATTTAAATATTTTTAAATTTTAGTTACGTACTAACAAAACAGAATTAATTAAAACACGACATATTTTTGAGTTACAAACAATGGTGATTTTAATCGATTATAATTTCAGAATATTTTCTTTTTTGTTATATGGTTTGAAATGATAAAAGAAAGATTAAAATTTTTATAATTAATTTTGATAGAGTCTTAATATATATGAATTCAATCTGAGACCGTCTATTCAACAAAGGCGTGTTTTATATATCCATATAAATGTATCATTCATACAATAGTGGATTTTGTTCCACGGCAAGAGCTTTTCTGTAAGAAACTCTCATATACAGAAAAGAAACGTTTGAAGTATGGAAATTCCTCTTTTCCTCTTCGTGGCTCATGACATTTTCAATAAAAATGTTCTTTGAACATTTCTCAGAAATTCCTGACTGATTTTAATTAATTTTTTATATACAATTTTAATTCACTCATAAGTATCTCGAATTTATCATAAAATATTAATATTTGAATATTTTTTATTATCCACTCAATTAATTTATAATTAGTAATAACTGCGAATTCTCGAAAAAATTTTATTTCAGTCAATTATAAAAATTAAAAAAAAATACAAGTTTTTAAATGGATGAAAAAATGCAAAAGTAGAAGGAACTCGAGTGTATGTTTTATTCTTATATAGTTTTGTTGTAATAAATTATTATACTTTTAATTACCCTTGGTAGGGACGTTTGTACAAAACGACTGCAGTTTGCTTAAATGAATCCCGAAGGAGAATAAGTGGATAGGGCTTGATGACAAGACTAATGATTCTACATTTTAACACGTGCAATCCCAAGTGACATTATTCGGGTTATGAAAGTATCTAGATATAAATAAATATTCGAATTATGTCAAATTATCAAAAAAAATTTAATTAGCATAATTAAAATTTTTTCCTATTAATAATTTGCGAATTTTTATTTGCATGATTTAAAAAATTTTATTTTTAAATATAATCTGCCTCTCGGAAATTTTTGAATTGCAATTGCCTTCAAGTAGAAATTACAGAATATAAACACGAGAGTTTTTTTTTCAAAATTAAATGCATTTCCTGTTTTGTGGCTTCATAATTCGTAAAGGAAAATTGTAAAGTTATTAGTTCTCTCATGACCCCCATTTTATAGTTTCAATATCCGTTGGCATTTTCAATACGTGGTTATATCTTGATTTCATCGATATTCTACTTTCTGCTTTACGCACACTCGTTTCCTCTATATCGCTATCTCTCTCTCTCACTCGCACACATTGGCACTATATTTGTATAAAAGACGATGAGTATTACAAATGGTGTAAAAAAATTGGAGTGAAAAACGAATAAAGACATTTGAAAACACTCACACACCCTTGATATGGTTCGTTACCTACTTTTTAGGTTTTTATTCCTGTCGAAAAAATATCCGTTTTGATAAATGGTGTTGTACAGTCGCATATTGTATATCAATCATAAAAAAAATAATGATAAATCTATATATTTCTCTTTCTAAAGTAAGACAAATAATTTCACTAAATCTAAATTTCGGAAAAGTATGCCACTAATTTTTTTGTAAAATAAAAAACAATTTTATGTTATTTTTAACTGAATGATTAGTGTAGATAAATATCATTTTACACATGAGGTGATATTATTAATATTTGATGAGTATTTAATATGGGATATTAAAAAGAGATTGAATTAGAACCATAAATGATTAAAATAATTCATTTTTTGAAAATTGGGTATTTTAATCATTGGATCGATTATTTTAATCTTGGATGACTTGCTGTTTATTTTAATCCATTTTGGTATTAAAATAATTTTTAATTTACTGGATTTTGAAATATTACTGGATTTTTGCTATGAAATTAATTTAAAGTTAATTTTAATTAATTCATATTTAGAAAGTGATGAATTATATTAAAAGTGTAAAATTTTATGATTGTACGTAAAATGCTGGCATATATATATATATATAAATATAGTTATAGAATATGGAGAGACCTTAAATGTAGGTCAAGTAACCTATTTCCTTAATAGCCATAAATTGCTCAGTTACAACATTGTTAAATTTCAATCAGATTTTATATTAAAATTACATACATATATATATGTGCGCGAGATTAAATTTAATTGAATTCAATCACTTTACTATATCGTGGATGTATTAGGATGATATGGACACGCAAACAGAATTTTGCGTGGTTGCCGTGATATAAATCGAGTTACGAAAGCCAATTACTAAACTGACTTCTGTCTTTTCGAGGCAGGAATACCAAGTGTTGGCAACATCACAGAAATCATGAATGGCATTCACGAGAGAACAAAATTATCATAGCCGGGCTTAGTTAGTCTTATCAGAATGTCAATACTGTACGGGAGAATTCTCATGTAAATGACTTTTCCACTTTATGCACTTGTTAGCATTTCACTAAGAAATCATTAATGTCAAATAGTGTACATTAAAATTTAAATCACTCTTTTATTATTGTCGATGGTCTTTTTTTCTTATAATTATTGTTAAAAACTTGTTCAACACAATTTTTTTTTATGAAGGTTATTTATTTTCTAGTGGTATTAATTAGTGGTAATTTCTGTTATGAATAATTTCAGTCGATGGTTAGTAGCAATCAATGGTAGTTACAATGGCTTGTTTTAAAAACAGTATTTTTAATGAATTTCAACTTCAAACAATGTAGTCTCATTTAATTGTTTCAAGAGTTGTTAAATTATTTTCGAGTCAATAAAATGTCACTGAGTATACTTTGTAAATTGTAATATTGTTAAATTATTCTTCTTTTTGAAAAGTTTTGTGAAACAACTTTTCTGCTTGTTGTAATTTAAAAGTATATATTTTCATATTCTTCTTATAGCACGTTCTCAAGTTTATATTTATATATTTATTATTTAGCTTGGGATGACAAATAACGTTCAGACGGCAAGGAAAAGTTATAGTCTCTTCACATTAAATTTTTCATTATTTTCTTTATAGATTTAGGATTATATTTAATGATTATTATTCACACTGAAAAAAAGTATTGATTTTAATTAATTTTTGAGGCTAAATTCAACTTTATTTTATTTTATTCATTACTTTTATTTTGAAGTAAAAATACTTACTTGTAATAACAGTGTTTTTATTCTTATTAAAAAAATTGGGTGGGATGAATATAAAGTAGATTGTGGTTGAAAAAATACACATCGCGAGTAAATAAAGCTTGAAAAATTCTATTTTTGAATACATATTTTACGTTGTTAATGGTGTGCTTTGAGAATTTACTCCTTTCAATTGAAACGTTTCGTAACAAAAATCCCCCATGAAACAAATTATTATTTTATTCCTATGCATTAGGGATTTTTATCTTAATTCTAAAAAAATATTTCACTTTTTTTAATGAAACTGATGCAAACATTTTAAATAGGTATTTATGAAGGATTGCTGTTACATTGAATCATTATTAAAAGTCTCTTCTTTTATAAATGAAAATATATTTCAAATGAAATATATTTCATACCTCAGATAAAGCAAGTTCATTTTATAAAAATATAAATGCAAATTAAAATTTAAAATAACTTTGAAAACTTTGCTTGTAGAAACTTTTATTCAGTTTCTGTAAATTTATTTTCCAAGAGAGAAAAAATTGGAAAATAAATTTACAGGAATTGGGAATAAAAGTTTCTAAATTTGAATACTTATAATTTATAATGTAAAAAGGCAGAATCATTTTAAATTCTTAGTAGTGAAAGAGAGTTTTGGTCAGACACAAGTATCAGGAGTAAACGTCATTTTCAGTCAGACCGAAGTCAACTCGTTTACATTAATATCAGTAGTTTGTGTATCATTACTAAAAGTGAGTTTTAGACAGAATATTTAAAATTCTTGTAATTTTTCATAAAATTTGAATAATTGAGTTTTAGTTAGACTTTGAAAATTTTTGCATAATTTAATTGTCAGTAAAAGTCACAGTTTCTATGCAAAAACTAAAAACAGTTGAAAAAAAATCTTTTTGAATAAAATTTTTTCGTGGGTATATATAAAAATGTAAGCATACATTGAAAGTTATGTGATATTTATCTTCAGCGCACAAAAGTTGTGATGCCAAGAAATATAGATAGATTTCGAGTACAATTTCATGTCTTCTCTTTTGAAGTTTGTTTTGTGTTATATTTACTGAATCTAAGATGCTGGATGATCTTTAAAGCTCCCTGCGGTGAAAAGTTTCTTTTATAGCTTTTGTCTGTGAACCAGTGTTTCATACTATCTTTGAAGTAATGTAGAATATTTGCTCCCGGTTTGATCCTATATGGAAAATACAGTTTACGTCCGAGACATAAGCCGTTGCGGGTGTAAAGGGTCTATCATGAATTCTTCATATCTTTATAATTTATGTTCTTTATTAATTTACAACTCATAAAATTTAGAAATAAACTTTTAAAACCTGTCTCATTTTTCATAATTTTATAAATTTAAAAATAATCAATATTTCTTTTTGTAAAAAATAAATTTTATAAAGAGGAAAAAAGTTTTAAAAACATATAATGTTTCTTTTACAATGCAAATGTTTACATTTGAAAATAAGCTTATAAGATTATTTGAAATTTATTTTTAAATTAAATTTGTTCAACTGTAATTACTCGTGAGAGCAATATTCTAATATGAGAAGTTTGAGTAGGTAGTAGACGAGGATGATCATTTTCCTGTTCATTTCTCTATCGTCTCACTCAAACGCGAGATTTCAAACTTAAATTAAACAGTCTTTTTAATTGTATTATTTATTAAAGTGACGGGGTTTCTGCTTCTGAAGCTTTCGCTACCGCGTTTCCAGTAATTAGCGTTACAACTTTACTAATTGTAATCGTAAATACAGTTTCGCAATCTGACACTTAAGCTGGGACGATTATCCTCTAAATAAAATTACCATAAAATTACGCACCAATCAATTGTGATATCTAACCATTGTTTTCATTTATGTTGAAGTTTGAATAAATAATTTATAGCTAAATAAATTTATAAAATAATAATTAAAATTTATACTACATGCGAACATAGTAAAATTTAATTATGGAATAATTTAATACTTAAAAGTAAAACAACATAATAGGAAAATAAAATTTTAATAAAGCGAATACAAAAAAAAAAGAAATATTTTTTTTAACGTTATAATGAATTCTGGTTCGTTAATTTTATCATAATATTATTAATCCGGAAATTTATATAAATTTGTATAGGAACATAATAGAAAAGTACAGCTGTTGAGAATACGAATAAAACTTTAATTACGTATAACTTTATGAATGGAAACAATAATATGTAAAGTTATGCTATACATCAAGATTCGTTCTTTCATTTGTTATGCATTCGTCTTTTATTGTATTTTAAAAAAGTTGAATATTATTTAACATACTGCATTAATTAGATTATGTTATTCGTATTATGTATGAAAAAAATTCTTTTCAATCTCTTTTAAATTGGTGCAAAAAAAAGTATAATTTCAATTAAAACACTCAAAATTTGAATATTAATAATATTGAAAATGGATTATTTTTAATGATGCTGCGAAACAGAAAAAAAATTTATTTTAAAGAAATGAAAAGAACTTGTTACAATAATTATTATTCATTTTCAGGTAACGAAAAAAATTTCCAAGCAAAGAAACACGCCACATTAAAGAAGTTAATAAATTACATCCTTACGACAGAAAAGACTGATGTATTTAAGAATTTTAGCATCAAGAATCTTTATTTGCAGTTAAGAAAATTTTGTCATATTCTAAATATTTGAATTAAAGAATCTCCACTTTTTGCAAACTATCATAACATCATTATCTACAAATGAGTTACTCAACTTCTTCTGAAATCATCTCATCTCCGAGGACTGATTACTTAAAGTTATTTCCATGAGATTCCAGCTCTTAGGAAACATAGAATAATTATTTTTTTACCCTATGAAAAATTTTTCAAAAAAACGACTCTACTGTATAAGATTAATTCATAATCTGTTTATATACGAAAGTAAAGAAAATTAAGGATAATAATAATAATAATAACAAATTGAATAAAAAACAAATTTGGAATTTGAAAAAACAAAACTTGTCAAATAACATCAAGAATGATGAAGTCCGATGAAAAAAAACGCGAAATGTTTTCGCGGAGGGCGTGTAGTGAAAGTGGACCACATCCTGCAATTTCAGTTACTGGAGGACATCTATGGGGAAAACGTAATCAAGGAAGAACATCAGCGCCGGTCGTGGGAAACGCAAAACCACCTGTAATTTATCTGAGAACCCGAAGAAGTTGGCCTGTTGCCCCAACACATTGTAGAAGGTAAATTTTTTACTATAATTATTAAAAATTTTATTAATTTTTATATTTTTATTCTACCCTCATTGGCTCAATTCTTTTAATACTTGAATCTAGGTCGCGGTTTTCGCGAAATAAGATCACGAAATTCGCGAAATTAAATCACGGTTTTCGCGAATTTAAGTCGCGGTATTCGCGAAACTAGGTCACAGTTTTCTCGAAATTAGATCACGAAATTCGCCAAAATAAGATCACGGAATTCGTGAAATTAGGTCACGGAATTCGAAAATCTAGGTCGCGGTATTCGTGAAATTTGATCACGAAATTCGCGAAAAATTTCAGTAATATTTGACTAATTATTATTTTCTTTAATTTTTTTTTATATAAAATTGTAATTTTATTTTTTAGTAATTAAGTCCAGGCAATGCGCTTTGTCGCTTTACTCTTGATATTCTGATATATGTACCTTCGTGACTATGTGATTGCATGAAAAGTAACAGTTTATCGTAAAAACGAAGATTTCTTCGTTCTTTCTTGAAATTTATGGACAGAAAGATGTTGACGTTTCCATTGATGTGAAAAAATTTATTGTTGACTTCTTAAAATAAATTTAAAATGTAGAACGCGAGCGCGTTGATAATGTAATTTTACGATTCAATTATATTGACACTTTTTCAAAAGAATATTTCTGATTTTAATAATTTTCCACATTTATCAAATTCGATAAAAAAGGCTAATTATGAAAGTAATTCTTTTGTTACGATCAGAAAAAATATGATGCTTTTTAAATTGTCAATAGATTTGAATGTTGATTTTACATCAATTGCATATTTTGCATCGAATTTCAAAAATATATCGCTCTCACAGAACAATGAAATATTCTGCATTTTATTGTAACCCGAAGGTTTTAAATATTGATAATTGAATAATTGATGTGAACCTTGTAACGTTTTTCTATATTTTCATTTTATTTAATATATTTTTTCTTTCTTTGTATGTGTAAAAAAATTTGAAAAATATTTCTAAATATATATTTGTATTCGTAAATCTATTGCGACAGTGAAATTAAACCAATAACATTTTATTCTATTTACTTTATATGTTTATTTATCTGTTTATCTATCTATATACGAAAATTGTAAACTAAGGTGGAATTTATTCAAAGTGATATTCAACGGTAAATGCTTTTTGTGTATATCTCTCATGAGATATAAAATACATGTCCCATCAATTATGTATAGACTCACGGATATTAGGGGTGGATAAAAACCAATCGAGAAGGGTCTGAAGTTGCCTTCCAAAAAGTACAAGATATCAAAAAGGGGAATTTTCTGGAAAAAAATTTGAAACTAACTCAATATACGGACAATTTGAAATGTACAACACTTTTATTCGAGTAAAAAAAAAATGTGCGTCTAGTATAAAAAACACAATAACTTTTTTATCTTTTTCAATAAATATATGTTCCTCAACCTTTAACAACGGAATAATATCCTTTTCAAAGTTTATACGAGGTACATAATCGCTTTTTTTACTTAACAGTTTTTTTTTTATATTTATGCAGTTTTTATATTAAAACGTATGTTTTGAAATTTTTTAATATTTTTATTTTACTTTTTTTTACTTTTATTTAACGACGATTATTATTATTATTATTAATTCATCCATAAGAATATCTGTATAATTGATTTATTTTCATTGTAAATTTTTTTTTTTTTTTACATAAAGTAGGTCAAATGTTTTTTATTTTACTTTTTTGATTTATGATATGAAAAGAAAAAAGTGAAAGAGGGTTGAGACTTGGTTTTTTACTTATGTTTTTTAACTCGCTTGTGATTCCATGAGAATTTGACGTTACATGACAACAGTTATTTCACATAAAATATTTTTATACATTTTTTCTATCAATGTTTAGAAAATATTTTCTTATAAATCAAGAATATGAGAAATAAAATTTTTATTATTTTTCTAATGAAAAAATTTATATCTATTTGAAATACAAATATAGTAGTTTCAATTTTAAATACTTAATACAAATAAAATAAAACCCTAAGAATATTTTTTTTTCTTTTTTTTTTAGTGACAATAAATTTAGAAAAATTATTAATATTCGCAAAAGCATCGTAAGAGTTGTCGATATATTTCATTAAAATGTTTCATTTTATTTTGTTCAAAGACTTTGTTTGGGATTTCAACTTTCGAGGGAATAATATGTCATGTTCGTGTTACAATTTTCAATTGCATCAAGTATAGTGGTTCAATGAACAAGCGATACATTGAGTGTCACGATGAATAAATACAATTAAACATCCCCTGTATTAAATTTAACTCCCTTCCAATTTGTTTCATGAAAACAAATATATATATATATATATAAAAAAGCTTGTGCTACAATTGTAGCAAAAGCGTGCCGCACTTCAAGGTCTGAAATATACCAATTTATCAATAAATGACCACAGAGCGCCCATTTTCACTTGTTTGCACTAATTAGTGTTTCAAAAAAATATTGAATATCATTCATCCATAAAATATAAAAAAATTAAGTCCTTGTGTTTTATATGAAAATACAATTTTCAATTTGCAAAAATTATATAGATCAAAAAAATTTGCTGATTGATGAATAATTTTTATTAATCGACTTCATGTCACTTATTTTTTCAGAACAAAAATTATTTTTAATAATTATTTCTTGATAATTGTTGATAAAATCGATCGATATTCTGTAATTCTCATGAAATAACTCGAACCAAAAATTTCAATATGAAAATTTATTTGCAACTGAATTTTAATTAAATCTTTAATTAAATATTTTTAATAAAATAAATATGTTTGCAATCTTTGCAGAATGCTTTTTTTTATGTCTTTGTAAAACGGGTTTTATCTACGTTTACAAAATGCTTTTTTATCTATCTTTGTAAAATGCACTTTTTTTATCTGTCTAAAATGTTTTTTTTTTTTTTTTTTTTTTTGTAAAATGGAATAATTTTATTTTTTGTTGTTTATTTTTGTGAAATTTACTTTCCTGTTGATTTTACTGTTATATATTATTTCTACTCTACTTTTCATTTATCTTTATGAAATTTTTGTCTCATATTTTTCTGTATAAAAAAGAGAAAAAAAAATTTCCTTAGTTTATTATTTTTCTTTTGAAAAAAAAGTCATTTTCTAACATATTCATGTTGCGGTGACGTATTGTTAAAAAATTGATAACGATTTTCTTTGATGTCATAATAATCCATTCTTGCTTCTACACTCTATTATGTAAACCAGACATCTGTATTTGAGTGCTATGTAGAATTAATTATTATGCAATAGGGAATTTGCTTGAGGTAGAGTAATGTTATTCCACCGGTTCTGGATAATCAATCCACACATCCCCCCTAACATATTGTTTGTGATATGATCCTTTATAAAATGACAGGATAATCACTTATCAAGAAACGTTTATAAACGTTTTCTTAAAATTTTGCCTCAAAAGTCAAGGTTAACTTTGCCTATAGTTTGATTTAAGTTATTTTTTTAAAAATTACATTTTATAAAAATGTAATTTATAAAATTTATTATATAATTATATTAACATTATTTTTTTGTTAAATATAGAAATTCAGTTTATATTTTTATAGGACTTGATTTTTTTTTAATTCTAATGGTCTTTGGTACTTTTTATCTTTTTTACATGTTTACATATTGTAATACTAGTTTTATTCTCCGCTGTTCAGAAATGAGGTTCAACCCTTGCACTTTCGCGGTGAGTTCTCGGAGCTTGACCTGCGCTTCGCTCAATAAATTCGTTATACATTTGGTCATTAATTTTCTGACAAGTTTTTTTTCCCCCGCGAATTTCTATTTAAATAAGCAATTATTTTTAAGTCAAAAAATACTCCTGTTTTTAATTAGTTTGGGAAAATATTTTTTTCCATGTCAATGACATTTTGCCGGATTTTTTTGTCGCGATGTTAAAAATATATTTATATATGTAATATTTATTTTATTATTTTTATTGAACAAAATTGAGACAATAAATAGTATCCGAAAAAATTAAAGTTCGTTTCGTGAGATTGAAAACAATAATTAAAAAATAAATTTATGGAAATATACTCTATTTTTGTTATAATTATTATAATATTACATTCATTAATTTTTAGAGTAACGTTATTTTCATGAGTAATAACGCGAGTAATTCAAGTTGCAAATAATTATATGTAATTAGCAGATTTATTTACCTTTGATATTAAAATCATTATCAAGCCCTCAAAGCTTTTGAAACGAACTAAATATATCTAGACCTCGCAAGTTAATCTGAATTTCAATGTTTAACGCGTTACATTTAGGCAAAGACATTGTGAATTAATCGGGTAATATCTGAAAATAATGACATTTCCAGTAATTAAATAATTGTGCTCTATTTTTTTCACTATTTCCCCATATTTTATATATATATATATATTTTTTTTTTTTTGAAAATTAGGTCAAACTTCTGATTAAACTTTTAATTCTTTCGTAAAATAAAAGTGATATAAAGAGAAATTAATAGAGGATTAAATTGAACACATACTCTAAGCCTGCAATGCAGTTGGTGGTTCGCCATCGACCTGTTCTACGGCAGTCATCAACCTGCCGTCAGGTGTGCTACCTAGACGTAAGAAATAAAAAAGAACTGATCACGTGTTGGGAAAAATAAATAATTTCTATTTTTATAATAATTTTTTTAATACATTCTTCTATTAGTTTATTTATCTAGTCACTAATTGTAACTATTTATAATTAAAAAATAAATACGAAATTTTGTCTAGTATAAGTTTGATAGATTCTATTGGACGTGTAATATAATATAAAAGTTTTTTTTATTGAATTTCAAAAATAGGTTTATTTCTTTTTTTAGCAGACCTATGACCTTTTAAAGTCGAGACTAATTTTTGATCTCGTGAAAAAGGGGATATATGATTTATTACTTTCTTTTTTACTTATTTAATATTTTATTTAAAAATTTAATATATTAATAATTTAGTATAAATTAATTAACTTACCTATAGAGATAATTAATTAATTTATTTATTTAATTGATTTTATCTCAACCACTTTTCAATGTAACGATTTCTGTCATCTAAAATTTTCTTGTTAATTGCAAAAGAGGTTAAACGGCAGGAAACAATAGAATGTATTATTTTATTGACTTAAGAGAAATAATTATTTTATTATTGTAGTTGCTAAGTGAAGATAATTATTATCTTTACTTAGCAACTATTTTATATAGAGAGTATGGAAAATTATTGTTCAAAAATTCTTTTCGTCAGCATTAATATTAAATTTTACATATATTCAATTAAAATTTTTTTTAAAACCAATAAAAATATTCATGTCCGCCTCTTTTGTAAACTCAGATCTAATTAGACTGTTCTTTACCGAAAAATAAAAACCTTCACATTTTTACTTTTTTGCACTTGAAGTAGAAAAAAAATTCGTTTTTAAAGTTAAAAGCTCCAAGAATTAATTGCTTTGATCAAAAGATATGTTAAAATTAAATCGTCTAAAGTAGAGCAATAAAATAGTGTAATTTCTTGTTATATGAATAGAATGTCTTTTATATCGTATATATATGTGCAGAAAATTATTACAAATTTAATTTTTAAATTACCTACAATAATATTAAAATAATAAAAATATTTTTTTTCAATTTTAACTATATTACATAATCCAAATTATGTGGCATATATTTTTAAAATTATAAATTTATTAAAAGCCTTTTTTAAAAATTTATGTGCAACATATTTTTTTTTATTTTCTTGTTTTTTATTTTCTCATTAGCATTCTTTCCTGTTTTTAAAATGCTATTTTAAATTATTAAAATAATTCTTTTAGAAATTATAATTAGATTGAAATAATTAATTTGGAATGAAACAATACCATGTAATCTGAGGTTATCTAATTAAGGTATTTAATTCTAATTTAATCTACAACATTACACTTTAGTTATTTTGCATATATTATATATGTGAAAAAACTTAATTTTCATGATATAATGTTAATAAATAATGTGCCTTTAGATCTACTTTAATTAATTATTCATTATTCAATTTATTTATATATCAGTTGGGATTAAAGTAACGTTGAAGTTGACAATATTTAACCTGCTTTTACTCTTTCAACATATATTCATGATGATATATATTTATACCTAACATGCATATTCACACATATTGTCTAAAACTTTCCCGATAACTTTTAGCTTGCAACTTTTGCCTCTTGAGTCTTGACTATATTATGCCGATAAGAAAATTCGTTTTATAATCGTCCCTTAAAGCGAAAAATTAAAATATATTTAATATTTAACGAAAAAACAAAAAAAATGCAGTAAAATTAAATTAGAATTTGCAAAGTATTTTGCAATAATTTAATTAATTATTAATAATAATTAATAATTTAATTTGATTAATATTGAATATTTATTCAATATTATTACTTAATATTAATGTTCAAAAAGAAATATTCTTTATGGAATTATTGAATTTATTTATAATAGAAAAGTAATTTATAGAAATATGATTAAAGAATTCTTTTTTTTAATTTTTCTTTTTACGATCTATAGATTAAAAGCTACAGTTTGTTTACATTATGAATTTGATTTTAAATGTTGACTGTGGTGCACTCTACTTGTTAATATAAAAAATAATTTAGAGCTTGCAGGAAAACACAGATTTCACAGTTATCGACCTCTTGATAATAGGGAGTCCTGTAAGCTCTCCAGCAGAAGGAGCTTTTATTTCACTAATGTAGGTAACGGAAACTTGTCGGTTAAGCAGAAAAATGATATATTTACAATCTAGAATTTTTTTTTTTAATTAAAAAAAAATTCATTTAAAAAGAGGAAGATATTTAATATTTAAATACACCTTTAATTTATGTAACTATTATTATAATTGATAATAATTTATTATGTTTTAGTTTTAATTTTATTATTATTATTAATATAAAAAAAAATTGTATTAATTATTTACTATTTTTTGTTTCAGGTAAGTCTCACTGGATTTTCTAAAAAGAGCCTCCTCTTGGTAAGTCTTTGACTTTATTTCAAAATTTTCATTCGAATTTTATAAAATGAAATTTTTATTTTAATAATTGAAAAAAAAATATTTGAAACAATTTTTGAAAAATATGTATTTTTAAAATTGACATTTAGTTAGCAATTGATGTAGAGAAACTAATGTGTGTATCTGGAGCATATATGGTTATCATTCAGAAAGTTTGCATCAAGTTTATGAAACTTTACTCATCAGAATATTAGATGACGGCTCATTTAAAAAGTTGCAAATTACTGTGATAAAGTGGCTTGACTTAACGATGAGTGTTGTGAACATAAAGGAACAGTTATTATCGCTATATATTAATTTTAACGTATATGTACTTATTACAACGTTTTAATGAGCTACATGTGATATATTTTAACATTTCCATTTTCCCAAAATAATCTCCTCACTGATTGCTATAAACTTGACTATACATTAAGCATAAGATTTAGTCAACATCTTCTGTATATTTTGGAAATCAACATCATCACTTATGTAAATATTCTATCAATTTCAAACTTGGGCACTATGTAATTTTGATAAAGGAGCAAAACAAATGTTTTAATATAATAGATTAGTGTCTCTCGTATTGGAAAATTATTTAAGCCAGAATATTTAAAATTTATTTTATTCAAAATAATCGCTTACCAAATAATTTCTATTTGAATTAAATATTTATTTGATAATAATTAAATAACCGATTATTTGAATCAAATAATGGCTTTTTGGTTAATTAATCAAAAAAATTCGTTTAAATTTCGGTTCGATCAGATGAATGTTGAAAACAAAATTTTTATGTTAGTAAATATCTAATTTGTTTTAATTGGTATAATCATTTTCAATTATCCTTTATTGAAATAAAATGTGAATTTTGATAAATCAGAGAATTATACATGTGCGGAAAATATTTTTGCTTTGTTAATTATTCGTATAAATTCGTCAATTTAGTATTGGCGAATAAAGGATTTGACTCGATATGAATGCTTTAATGTTTGCATTTCTATGTAGGGATTGTCTGATCTTTCATGAATGTATACGACTAAAATTGTAATGTCGAGTAATCAGAGTAAATTGGTGTTTTTGGTCGAATGGCCTAATTATCTAATGGCTGCTTCTATATCAGGTGGTTTTGTTCATAAAGAAATGTGCCATTTTCCACAAACAGTTAATAATCCATCGATATGCTAGTTCGACTCGATTTATATAGATTTCAAATTTTTATGCTTTGATTATGCAATTTTGAATTCTTTCGCTTAATTAAATCTTCAAAATATCGTAATAAAATCGATTTTAAAATTTTTCATTCTACACTCAGAGAAATGGTATATTTTTCTCCGATCCTACTAGCTCATTTATTTGTTGCAAATATATTTTATTTTATTTAAAAAAAAAAATTTATTTGAGCTAAAGAAAAATTTATTTATGACAAAATTTTTATTTACGCCAAATAAATACTAGGCTCTGAGACAAATATACGTTTATTTAATTCAAATAAACATTTCTCTGGGTGTAATAATCTAAAATTAAATATATTACGAGAACAAATTATCCCGGAAAAATTTTATTTAGATGTAACAGATACAAAAAAAAATTTTGCTTTTTTTCAAATTTACTTTTCGGAGAAAAATAGTTTTTCTGAAAATTCGTATTGATAAGGTATATAATAAAATAAAATAAAATTTCGTCAGCAAACAGTCGAGTATTTTTCAAAAGGTAATAAAGAAACATGAGTACTGTGAAAGTGATAGTTATAGTAGTGTACAAAAACACTGAAATAGTGTGCTTTCTGCAAAATCAATATTTGGTCATTTTTCCCCCTTCTTTTATTTTTTTGTTCTTTTTCAAGCTCTCTATTCTCAATTCCATAGACTCGATGAGAATTGCAAAAGATTTTTATATTTTTCATTTAAATGAAAAAAAAAAAAATTCTTTTTTTCAAGATAAAAAAATCTTTAGTTTGTTGTTTCTTATTCTTTAGAGGGGGAAAAAAACAGTTTTAAAAATATTTTCTCTTCTATATATGAAAACTTGTGTGGGAACTGAAACGATGACCTAATGAGGGATGTTATAGGCTTGGGAGGTCAGTTATTGATTGACTTGTTGCTTTTAACACTGCGATACCTTTATATTTTCCATGTTTCTCTTTGCCAGTCTTATCTTGTTTCTCCATTTCTTTAGGCAAATGTCTGCCAACAAAGTTGTAAACATTTTGTAGGTTGCAGTTAATTTTCCTTTGTTTCGCTTCAGGCTTTTAGGTAGATGAAGAGTGAGTTGCAAATTTACGAGTCTCTTTGTTCCTCTGAACTGTTTCTAAAAAAAATTTTTTTTCAATTATTGTATTTCGGCACAAAGAATAATATTTTGAAGAAAAAAAATCATATATTACTACTTAAATAATAAATATAAATAATAATAATAATTGAAATTACAATTTTCAAAATAATATAAAAACTATAAAAGAGTTGAAAAAATAATTAAAAAGCTGAATTTAATGGTGAGAAGTAAAAGTGAAATAAAAAGTTCTTTTTCAAAAATTAAAAACTAATGATTTATACACAAAGAGTCTTTAATCTTTTTGCGTGCTAATTTGCGGTTCTATATGCAAATCAGATGAGACGTCAAAGGCACGTTATAAGGCTGAAATTATGGTTCATGTGTATTTTTTAAACTCTCGGTGCGAGGAAAGGACATGTAATTTAACCTCAACCACGTTTTTGAACAATTGCTGTAATAATATTTCCAACAATTTAATTGGGTCACTTGTATAAATCGAAACAAAAGGCACGCGCATTTATTCGGAATTAAAAAAAAAATGTTCTCTGAAATTATGAATGTTGATTTTTTTTTATGAAATTTATAATTTTACATTCACAGAAATACATTATTTTTAAATTAGATTTTAATTCATTTTTTTTTATTATTTATTATAACAGATATTATTAACCGCTTTACACTATTATAATTTGTGATATAATAAAAAATTCACTATAACCATAATTTCAGTGATAAAGAACTTCATTGAAGCAAAATATCTACTTCAATTAACTATTCTACGCTCTTGGACTCATTCGATAAAGAAACGTCTATCTTATAAAATATATAAAAAATTTCAACGAGGCTAAAGAGAATATTTTCTGTGGAAAAAGTTTTCTTCATAGAAGTTAATTATTATTAAGAAAAAAAATTAATATTCAACGTCAATGAAATTCTTCTCTTTGGTTTTTCTGGTTTATTAAATTTTCTTATGTTTTATAATTAGCAGAAGATTCAGAATATTTTTCATCAAAAAAAAAAATTGATTGTTTTATAATTAATGCAGAAGGTTTAGAGTATTTTCCATCAAAAAAATTAAATCTTGGATATTAAACAAAAACTATTTTCTTCCTGTTGAGTTTCAAATTTTTTTTTTGCGAATTTAATAATATACATATTTATTTGTGTATAGATTGAGTTTAGTGTAGTAGTTTATTTTTTTTTTCGCTCAAGATATTACGCTTCAAAGGTTTCTCGATAAACTAGCCGGCTTGTGACGTAAATTAAGCTCCTGTTAAGATAGGTCACAGAGTTGGAATTTACTTTCAAATTTGTGTGTAGAAAAAATTGAAAATTTCAATAGGAGATGAAAATCGTGCTAATAAGCTCATATTATCAATTTTTATTTTTCAATTGTATTTCTACTATTAAATTAATTCTACTTTTCTAAAAAGTGATTTTTTTTTATTAAAAATAGTTTTTTATTTCAACAAAAAAATTTTCAGTTGACAAATCTATTTAAAAATTTTTTTCAGAATATTCTCAATTTTTCTTTTCTTCAATTTACGTTCGAGCATTCTGGGAATATTTTTGCTTATCGGATCATATATTATTTGCAGATAAAATTGGAGCATTTGCATATACGTATGTATTTATATTTCGTTTTTTTTTTTGGTGAAATATTTACAAGTATTGTTCGCTGTTGTTTCATAAAAAAAATCGCTTTTAGGATTGGTTCAAATAATTTTCAATTTGTTTTACTTCTCGTATAATATTGTAACAAAATTTAATTAATCGATCATATAATTTAATAACGGTTTTTTGTATTTTCAAGACTATATTATTTTAGTATTTATTATTGAATAAGATTTGTTAGAAAAAAAAAATTTTTTAACTAAAAAATCTTGGCGAGAATGTTAGGGGAAAAAAAATTAAATTTTTCTGCAATCCAGATTTGCTGTAACAGTTAAAATTAGTTTTGAAATTTGATATATACAATAAACTGTAAATATGCCATTTATTCGGAAGATATAGTCGGCTTGACATTTTAAGAAGCTGAGCAAGAGTGTAACTTGTCTAAGACAGGTTTAATTTTCCTTGGGTTGAGTGAAGGGCTGTGCTTGCGGGATAAATTTTCTCAGGACCTTCGCCTCTTCTTCTGCAAGAATCTGTCGTTCGACGTTATTAACTCTCCGCAAACTCGTAATCAAATTTTGTCTAATTAATTTTTAACTCGTTATTGCTATAAGAATTATACGAGCCAACAGGCGTTTCCAAGAAATATATCTCTTCATATTTTTGTTTTTCCAGTAGTCAGTTTTTGATAATAAGGTCTTGTTTGATTTTTAAAATAATTACCTTTTTCTTAAATGAAAATCTCAAATATTTTATTAAAATTATTATTAAATAATTGTTGAATGAATTTTTTTTAAATGAACGAAAAAATTTAGGATTGAAATTTCATTTTTAATGTAAAATAATTTATATGTTTCGAAAGCAATTTCACTTGGCGTGGGTTTGACTTTGATGCAAATCTTATCCAAGTACATAGATTTCTCATTTAATTAGATTAATTGGCGTTGCGTTAAATTCTAAGATTAGCTTGATCTCACACGTACATCAAGTTAGACAAACAACTTTCGTAAAATCAAAAATGCAATATTGGAGAATTTGCCGCTAATTTGCCGCTAATTATTCGTGAAATTCCCAATTTTGCCGTTTTTGATTTTTTAAAAAAAACAGGGTGAACTGCTAACTTGATATCAAGTTAGCAGTGCAACCACTGTAAATAAAAGGATAAAAAAAATCTGAACACACATGATTTTGCCGTAAATTTGCCGTAATCAAATCCCACAATTAGTTTCTCAAAATATTTAAAACTGACACTAAACTTCACAATATTCTATCGGAATTTTCTACAATTTATATTCTTTCATCCTCACAATCATTTTAAAATAATTAGTAAGTCAAAAACGACTTATTTAAATGAAACTGAAGTACGCAATGTTTATATAAACGATTTTTAAAGAAATAATTTTTTAAAATGCAAAATTCTATAATTTTTTGCATAAAAAAAATATTTTTTTATAATTTGTTGCTTAAGGGTATGTGGGAACCTCTCACGTGACCTAGTATGGGAACATGTGTTTTGGTAGTATACGTATCACTCTAAAATGAAAAAAGATTTTTGTCTAACATTTTCAGTAATATTAAATGAGTAGAACTGCGAGATTCCTTGTACCGAACAAAATAATTTCTAAAAAATTTTAACCCGAAATTATTTTTTATTTCAGAGAAAGTATCAAACCACAAAAAAATGTCCTTTGCCCACATTCCCTTAATGAAAACTATAAGAAATATTTTTTAGGCAAAAAATTATAGAATTTTTAAATTTAAAAACTTATTTCTTTAAAAATCGTTTACATAAACGTTGCCTACTTCAGCTTCGTTTATTTAACAATAAATCTATATACTCCACTATCACACTACGACCAAATTCCACATAAATACATACTTATCGAATCTTATTTCTGACAAAGATTTTAGACTCTACTGTTAATGTTTAGGTTTATAATTCTTACAAGAGTCAAATATTATATTTGATGTACTCTTTCTTCACGATTAATTAAATTAACTGCTACGGCAAAATCCCAACGCATAGAAAAAGTGTCAAAATTATTTTTGACCGAAATTTTCGACTGTTTTGCTAACTTTTTTTCATATTAATAAAATAAAATTATTAAACAATTTATTCGACATACTCTTTCTTCACGAATAATTAAATTAACTGCTACGGCAAAATCCTAAAGCATAGAAAAAGTGTCAAAATTATTTCTGACCGAAATTTTCGACTGTTCTGCTAACTTTTTTGATATTAACTACAAAAAATAATCCAACAATTTATTTGACGTACTCTTTCTTCACGAATAATTAAATTAACTGCTACGGCAAAATCCTAAAGCATAGAAAAAGTGTCAAAATTATTTCTGACCGAAATTTTCGACTGTTTTGCTAACTTTTTTTCATATTAATAAAATAAAATTATTAAACAATTTATTCGACATACTCTTTCTTCACGAATAATTAAATTAACTGCTACGGCAAAATCCTAAAGCATAGAAAAAGTGTCAAAATTATTTCTGACCGAAATTTTCGACTGTTTTGCTAACTTTTTTTCATATTAATAAAATAAAATTATTAAACAATTTATTCGACATACTCTTTCTTCACGAATAATTAAATTAACTGCTACGGCAAAATCCTAAAGCATAGAAAAAGTGTC
The DNA here is from genome assembly GCF_019393585.1 of Leptopilina boulardi. NCBI lineage: Eukaryota > Metazoa > Arthropoda > Insecta > Hymenoptera > Figitidae > Leptopilina > Leptopilina boulardi. The sequence goes on from NW_026137866.1 coordinate 131,397, forward strand.
AAAATTATTTCTGACCGAAATTTTCGACTGTTCTGCTAACTTTTTTGATATTAACTACAAAAAATAATCCAACAATTTATTTGACGTACTCTTTCTTCACGAATAATTAAATTAACTGCTACGGCAAAATCCTAAAGCATAGAAAAAGTGTCAAAATTATTTCTGACCGAAATTTTCGACTGTTTTGCTAACTTTTTTTCATATTAATAAAATAAAATTATTAAACAATTCATTCGACATACTCTTTCTTCACGAATAATTAAATTAACTGCTACGGCAAAATCCTAAAGCATAGAAAAAGTGTCAAAATTATTTCTGACCGAAATTTTCGACTGTTTTGCTAACTTTTTTTCATATTAATAAAATAAAATTATTAAACAATTTATTCGACATACTCTTTCTTCACGAATAATTAAATTAACTGCTACGGCAAAATCCTAAAGCATAGAAAAAGTGTCAAAATTATTTCTGACCGAAATTTTCGACTGTTCTGCTAACTTTTCTTGATATTAACTACAAAAAATAATCCAACAATTTATTTGACGTACACTTTCTTCACGAATAATTAAATTAACTGCTACGGCAAAATCCTAAAGCATAGAAAAAGTGTCAAAATTATTTCTGACCGAAATTTTCGACTGTTCTGCTAACTTTTTTGATATTAACTACAAAAAATAATCCAACAATTTATTTGACGTACTCTTTCTTCACGAATAATTAAATTAACTGCTACGGCAAAATCCTAAACCATAGAAAAAGTGTCAAAATTATTTCTGACCGAAATTTTCGACTGTTCTGCTAACTTTTCTTGATATTAACTACAAAAAATAATCCAACAATTTATTTGACGTACACTTTCTTCACGAATAATTAAATTAACTGCTACGGCAAAATCCTAAGGCATAGAAAAAGTGTCAAAATTATTTCTGACCGAAATTTTCGACTGTTTTGCTAACTTTTTTTCATATTAATAAAATAAAATTATTAAACAATTTATTCGACATACTCTTTCTTCACGAATAATTAAATTAACTGCTACGGCAAAATCCTAAAGCATAGAAAAAGTGTCAAAATTATTTCTGACCGAAATTTTCGACTGTTCTGCTAACTTTTTTGATATTAACTACAAAAAATAATCCAACAATTTATTTGACGTACTCTTTCTTCACGAATAATTAAATTAACTGCTACGGCAAAATCCTAAAGCATAGAAAAAGTGTCAAAATTATTTCTGACCGAAATTTTCGACTGTTTTGCTAACTTTTTTTCATATTAATAAAATAAAATTATTAAACAATTTATTCGACATACTCTTTCTTCACGAATAATTAAATTAACTGCTACGGCAAAATCCTAAAGCATAGAAAAAGTGTCAAAATTATTTCTGACCGAAATTTTCGACTGTTTTGCTAACTTTTTTTCATATTAATAAAATAAAATTATTAAACAATTTATTCGACATACTCTTTCTTCACGAATAATTAAATTAACTGCTACGGCAAAATCCTAAAGCATAGAAAAAGTGTCAAAATTATTTCTGACCGAAATTTTCGACTGTTCTGCTAACTTTTTTGATATTAACTACAAAAAATAATCCAACAATTTATTTGACGTACTCTTTCTTCACGAATAATTAAATTAACTGCTACGGCAAAATCCTAAAGCATAGAAAAAGTGTCAAAATTATTTCTGACCGAAATTTTCGACTGTTTTGCTAACTTTTTTTCATATTAATAAAATAAAATTATTAAACAATTTATTCGACATACTCTTTCTTCACGAATAATTAAATTAACTGCTACGGCAAAATCCTAAAGCATAGAAAAAGTGTCAAAATTATTTCTGACCGAAATTTTCGACTGTTTTGCTAACTTTTTTTCATATTAATAAAATAAAATTATTAAACAATTTATTCGACATACTCTTTCTTCACGAATAATTAAATTAACTGCTACGGCAAAATCCTAAAGCATAGAAAAAGTGTCAAAATTATTTCTGACCGAAATTTTCGACTGTTCTGCTAACTTTTTTGATATTAACTACAAAAAATAATCCAACAATTTATTTGACGTACTCTTTCTTCACGAATAATTAAATTAACTGCTACGGCAAAATCCTAAAGCATAGAAAAAGTGTCAAAATTATTTCTGACCGAAATTTTCGACTGTTTTGCTAACTTTTTTTCATATTAATAAAATAAAATTATTAAACAATTTATTCGACATACTCTTTCTTCACGAATAATTAAATTAACTGCTACGGCAAAATCCTAAAGCATAGAAAAAGTGTCAAAATTATTTCTGACCGAAATTTTCGACTGTTCTGCTAACTTTTTTGATATTAACTACAAAAAATAATCCAACAATTTATTTGACGTACTCTTTCTTCACGAATAATTAAATTAACTGCTACGGCAAAATCCTAAAGCATAGAAAAAGTGTCAAAATTATTTCTGACCGAAATTTTCGACTGTTTTGCTAACTTTTTTTCATATTAATAAAATAAAATTATTAAACAATTTATTCGACATACTCTTTCTTCACGAATAATTAAATTAACTGCTACGGCAAAATCCTAAAGCATAGAAAAAGTGTCAAAATTATTTCTGACCGAAATTTTCGACTGTTTTGCTAACTTTTTTTCATATTAATAAAATAAAATTATTAAACAATTTATTCGACATACTCTTTCTTCACGAATAATTAAATTAACTGCTACGGCAAAATCCTAAAGCATAGAAAAAGTGTCAAAATTATTTCTGACCGAAATTTTCGACTGTTCTGCTAACTTTTTTGATATTAACTACAAAAAATAATCCAACAATTTATTTGACGTACTCTTTCTTCACGAATAATTAAATTAACTGCTACGGCAAAATCCTAAACCATAGAAAAAGTGTCAAAATTATTTCTGACCGAAATTTTCGACTGTTCTGCTAACTTTTCTTGATATTAACTACAAAAAATAATCCAACAATTTATTTGACGTACACTTTCTTCACGAATAATTAAATTAACTGCTACGGCAAAATCCTAAAGCATAGAAAAAGTTTCAAAATTATTTCTGACCGAAATTTTCGACTGTTCTGCTAACTTTTCTTGATATTAACTACAAAAAATAATCCAACAATTTATTTGACATACTCTTTCTTCACGAATAATTAAATTAACTGCTACGGCAAAATCCTAAAGCAAAGAAAAAGTGTCAAATTATTTCTGACCGAAATTTTCGACTGTTCTGCTGACTTTTCTTGATATTAACTACAAAAAATAATCATACAATTTATTTGACATACACTTTCTTCACGAATAATTAAATTAGCTGCTACGGCAAAATCCCAATGCATAGAAAAAGTGTCAAATTTATTTTTGACCGAAATTTTCGACTGTTTTGCTAACTTTTTTTCATATTAATAAAATAAAATTATTAAACAATTTATTTGACATACATTTAATTATTCGAAAAGAAAAAATACGTCAATTTAATTAATTAATTGATTTTTATAATTAAAAAAGGAAAAAGATAGCAAAACAGTCGAAAATTTTGGTCAAAAATAAATTTGACACTTTTTCTATGCATTGGGATTTTGGCGTAGCAGTTAATTTAATTCTTCGTGAAGAAAGAGTATGTCAAATAAATTGTTTAATAATTTTATTTTATTAATATCAAGATAAGTTAGCAGAACAGTCGAAAATTTCGATCACAAATAATTTTGAAACTTTTTCTATGCTTTAGGATTTTGCCGTAGCAGCTAATTTAATTATTCGTGAAGAAAGAGTATGTCAAATAAATTGTTTAATAATTTTATTTTATTAATATCAAGAAAAGTTAGCAAAACAGTCGAAAATTTCGGTCAAAAATAAACTTGACACTTTTTCTATGCATTGGGATTTTGCCGTAGCAGCTAATTTAATTATTCGTGAAGAAAGAGTATGTCATATAAATTGTGTGATTATTTTTTGTAGTTAATATCAAGAAAAGTTAGCAGAACAGTCGAAAATTTCGGTCAGAAATAATTTGACACTTTTTCTATGCTTTAGGATTTTGCCGTAGCAGTTAATTTAATTATTCGTGAAGAAAGAGTATGTCAAATAAATTGTGTGATTATTTTTTGTAGTTAATATCAAGAAAAGATAGCAGAACAGTCGAAAATTTCGGTCATTAATAATTTTGAAACTTTTTCTATGCTTTAGGATTTTGCCGTAGCAGTTAATTTAATTATTCGTGAAGAAAGAGTATGTCAAATAAATTGTTTAATAATTTTATTTTATTAATATCAAGAAAAGTTAGCAGATCAGTCGAAAATTTCGGTCAAAAATAAATTTGACACTTTTTCTATGCATTGGGATTTTGCCGTAGCAGCTAATTTAATTATTCGTGAAGAAAGAGTATGTCAAATAAATTGTTTAATAATTTTATTTTATTAATATCAAGAAAAGTTAGCAGAACAGTCGAAAATATCTGTCAGAAATTATTTTGACACTTTTTCTATGCATTGGGATTTTGCCGTAGCAGTTAATTTAATTATTCGTGAATATAGAGTACATCAAATAAATTGTTTAATAATTTTATTTTATTAATATGAAAAAAAGTTAGCAAAACAGTCGAAAATTTCGGTCAAAAATAAACTTGACACTTTTTCTATGCATTAGGATTTTGCCGTAGCAGCTAATTAAATTATTCGTGAAGAAAGAGTATGTCATATAAATTGTGTGATTATTTTTTGTAGTTAATATCAAGAAAAGTTAGCAGAACAGTCGAAAATTTCGGTCACAAATAATTTGACACTTTTTCTATGCTTTAGGATTTTGCCGTAGCAGTTAATTTAATTATTTGTGAAGAAAGAGTATGTCAAATAAATTGTTTAATAATTTTATTTTATTAATATCAAGAAAAGTTAGCAGATCAGTCGAAAATTTCGGTCAAAAATAAATTTGACACTTTTTCTATGCATTGGGATTTTGCCGTAGCAGCTAATTTAATTATTCGTGAAGAAAGATTACGTCAAATAAATTGTTGGATTATTTTTTGTAGTTAATATCAAGAAAAGTTAGCAGAACAGTCGAAAATTTCGGTCAGAAATAATTTTGACACTTTTTCTATGCTTTAGGATTTTGCCGTAGCAGTTAATTTAATTATTCGTGAAGAAAGAGTATGTCGAATAAATTGTTTAATAATTTTATTTTATTAAAATGAAAAAAAGTTAGCAACACAGTCGAAAATTTCGGTCAAAAATAAATTTGACACTTTTTCTATGCATTGGGATTTTGCCGTAGCAGCTAATTTAATTATTCGTGAAGAAAGTGTATGTCAAATAAATTGTGTGATTATTTTTTGTAGTTAATATCAAGAAAAGTCAGCAGAACAGTCGAAAATTTCGGTCAGAAATAATTTGACACTTTTTCTTTGCTTTAGGATTTTGCCGTAGCAGTTAATTTAATTATTCGTGAAGAAAGAGTATGTCAAATAAATTGTTGGATTATTTTTTGTAGTTAATATCAAGAAAAGTTAGCAGAACAGTCGAAAATTTCGGTCAGAAATAATTTTGAAACTTTTTCTATGCTTTAGGATTTTGCCGTAGCAGTTAATTTAAATATTCGTGAAGAAAGAGTACGTCAAATAAATTGTTTAATAATTTTATTTTATTAATATCAAGAAAAGTTAGCAGATCAGTCGAAAATTTCGGCCAAAAAAAAAATTTGACACTTTTTCTATGCATTGGGATTTTGCCGTAGCAGCTAATTTAATTATTCGTGTAGAAAGAGTACATCAAATAAATTGTTTAATAATTTTATTTTATTAATATGAAAAAAAGTTAGCAGAACAGTCGAAAATTTCGGTCAGAAATAATTTTGACACTTTTTCTATGCATTGGGATTTTGCCGTAGCAGCTAATTTAATTATTCGTGAAGAAAGAGTACATCAAATAAATTGTTTAATAATTTTATTTTATTAATATGAAAAAAAGTTAGCAGAACAGTCGAAAATTTCGGTCAGAAATAATTTTGAAACTTTTTCTATGCTTTAGGATTTTGCCGTAGCAGTTAATTTAATTATTCGTGAAGAAAGTGTACGTCAAATAAATTGTTGGATTATTTTTTGTAGTTAATATCAAGAAAAGTTAGCAGAACAGTCGAAAATTTCGGTCAGAAATAATTTTGACACTTTTTCTATGGTTTAGGATTTTGTCGTAGCAGTTAATTTAATTATTCGTGAAGAAAGAGTACGTCAAATAAATTGTTGGATTATTTTTTGTAGTTAATATCAAAAAAGTTAGCAGAACAGTCGAAAATTTCGGTCAGAAATAATTTTGACACTTTTTCTATGCTTTAGGATTTTGCCGTAGCAGTTAATTTAATTATTCGTGAAGAAAGTGTACGTCAAATAAATTGTTGGATTATTTTTTGTAGTTAATATCAAGAAAAGTTAGCAGAACAGTCGAAAATTTCGGTCAGAAATAATTTTGACACTTTTTCTATGGTTTAGGATTTTGCCGTAGCAGTTAATTTAATTATTCGTGAAGAAAGAGTACGTCAAATAAATTGTTGGATTATTTTTTGTAGTTAATATCAAAAAAGTTAGCAGAACAGTCGAAAATTTCGGTCAGAAATAATTTTGACACTTTTTCTATGCTTTAGGATTTTGCCGTAGCAGTTAATTTAATTATTCGTGAAGAAAGAGTATGTCGAATAAATTGTTTAATAATTTTATTTTATTAATATGAAAAAAAGTTAGCAAAACAGTCGAAAATTTCGGTCAGAAATAATTTTGACACTTTTTCTATGCCTTAGGATTTTGCCGTAGCAGTTAATTTAATTATTCGTGAAGAAAGTGTACGTCAAATAAATTGTTGGATTATTTTTTGTAGTTAATATCAAGAAAAGTTAGCAGAACAGTCGAAAATTTCGGTCAGAAATAATTTTGACACTTTTTCTATGGTTTAGGATTTTGCCGTAGCAGTTAATTTAATTATTCGTGAAGAAAGAGTACGTCAAATAAATTGTTGGATTATTTTTTGTAGTTAATATCAAAAAAGTTAGCAGAACAGTCGAAAATTTCGGTCAGAAATAATTTTGACACTTTTTCTATGCTTTAGGATTTTGCCGTAGCAGTTAATTTAATTATTCGTGAAGAAAGTGTACGTCAAATAAATTGTTTAATAATTTTATTTTATTAATATGAAAAAAAGTTAGCAGAACAGTCGAAAATTTCGGTCAGAAATAATTTTGAAACTTTTTCTATGCTTTAGGATTTTGCCGTAGCAGTTAATTTAATTATTCGTGAAGAAAGTGTACGTCAAATAAATTGTTGGATTATTTTTTGTAGTTAATATCAAGAAAAGTTAGCAGAACAGTCGAAAATTTCGGTCAGAAATAATTTTGACACTTTTTCTATGGTTTAGGATTTTGCCGTAGCAGTTAATTTAATTATTCGTGAAGAAAGAGTACGTCAAATAAATTGTTGGATTATTTTTTGTAGTTAATATCAAAAAAGTTAGCAGAACAGTCGAAAATTTCGGTCAGAAATAATTTTGACACTTTTTCTATGCTTTAGGATTTTGCCGTAGCAGTTAATTTAATTATTCGTGAAGAAAGTGTACGTCAAATAAATTGTTGGATTATTTTTTGTAGTTAATATCAAGAAAAGTTAGCAGAACAGTCGAAAATTTCGGTCAGAAATAATTTTGACACTTTTTCTATGCTTTAGGATTTTGCCGTAGCAGTTAATTTAATTATTCGTGAAGAAAGAGTACGTCAAATAAATTGTTGGATTATTTTTTGTAGTTAATATCAAAAAAGTTAGCAGAACAGTCGAAAATTTCGGTCAGAAATAATTTTGACACTTTTTCTATGCATTGGGATTTTGCCGTAGCAGCTAATTTAATTATTCGTGAAGAAAGAGTACATCAAATAAATTGTTTAATAATTTTATTTTATTAATATGAAAAAAAGTTAGCAGAACAGTCGAAAATTTCGGTCAGAAATAATTTTGAAACTTTTTCTATGCTTTAGGATTTTGCCGTAGCAGTTAATTTAATTATTCGTGAAGAAAGTGTACGTCAAATAAATTGTTGGATTATTTTTTGTAGTTAATATCAAGAAAAGTTAGCAGAACAGTCGAAAATTTCGGTCAGAAATAATTTTGACACTTTTTCTATGGTTTAGGATTTTGCCGTAGCAGTTAATTTAATTATTCGTGAAGAAAGAGTACGTCAAATAAATTGTTGGATTATTTTTTGTAGTTAATATCAAAAAAGTTAGCAGAACAGTCGAAAATTTCGGTCAGAAATAATTTTGACACTTTTTCTATGCTTTAGGATTTTGCCGTAGCAGTTAATTTAATTATTCGTGAAGAAAGTGTACGTCAAATAAATTGTTGGATTATTTTTTGTAGTTAATATCAAGAAAAGTTAGCAGAACAGTCGAAAATTTCGGTCAGAAATAATTTTGACACTTTTTCTATGGTTTAGGATTTTGCCGTAGCAGTTAATTTAATTATTCGTGAAGAAAGAGTACGTCAAATAAATTGTTGGATTATTTTTTGTAGTTAATATCAAAAAAGTTAGCAGAACAGTCGAAAATTTCGGTCAGAAATAATTTTGACACTTTTTCTATGCTTTAGGATTTTGCCGTAGCAGTTAATTTAATTATTCGTGAAGAAAGAGTATGTCGAATAAATTGTTTAATAATTTTATTTTATTAATATGAAAAAAAGTTAGCAAAACAGTCGAAAATTTCGGTCAGAAATAATTTTGACACTTTTTCTATGCCTTAGGATTTTGCCGTAGCAGTTAATTTAATTATTCGTGAAGAAAGTGTACGTCAAATAAATTGTTGGATTATTTTTTGTAGTTAATATCAAGAAAAGTTAGCAGAACAGTCGAAAATTTCGGTCAGAAATAATTTTGACACTTTTTCTATGGTTTAGGATTTTGCCGTAGCAGTTAATTTAATTATTCGTGAAGAAAGAGTACGTCAAATAAATTGTTGGATTATTTTTTGTAGTTAATATCAAAAAAGTTAGCAGAACAGTCGAAAATTTCGGTCAGAAATAATTTTGACACTTTTTCTATGCTTTAGGATTTTGCCGTAGCAGTTAATTTAATTATTCGTGAAGAAAGTGTACGTCAAATAAATTGTTGGATTATTTTTTGTAGTTAATATCAAGAAAAGTTAGCAGAACAGTCGAAAATTTCGGTCAGAAATAATTTTGACACTTTTTCTATGCTTTAGGATTTTGCCGTAGCAGTTAATTTAATTATTCGTGAAGAAAGAGTATGTCGAATAAATTGTTTAATAATTTTATTTTATTAATATGAAAAAAAGTTAGCAAAACAGTCGAAAATTTCGGTCAGAAATAATTTTGACACTTTTTCTATGCTTTAGGATTTTGCCGTAGCAGTTAATTTAATTATTCGTGAAGAAAGAGTATGTCGAATGAATTGTTTAATAATTTTATTTTATTAATATGAAAAAAAGTTAGCAAAACAGTCGAAAATTTCGGTCAGAAATAATTTTGACACTTTTTCTATGCTTTAGGATTTTGCCGTAGCAGTTAATTTAATTATTCGTGAAGAAAGAGTATGTCGAATAAATTGTTTAATAATTTTATTTTATTAATATGAAAAAAAGTTAGCAAAACAGTCGAAAATTTCGGTCAGAAATAATTTTGACACTTTTTCTATGCCTTAGGATTTTGCCGTAGCAGTTAATTTAATTATTCGTGAAGAAAGTGTACGTCAAATAAATTGTTGGATTATTTTTTGTAGTTAATATCAAGAAAAGTTAGCAGAACAGTCGAAAATTTCGGTCAGAAATAATTTTGACACTTTTTCTATGGTTTAGGATTTTGCCGTAGCAGTTAATTTAATTATTCGTGAAGAAAGAGTACGTCAAATAAATTGTTGGATCATTTTTTGTAGTTAATATCAAAAAAGTTAGCAGAACAGTCGAAAATTTCGGTCAGAAATAATTTTGACACTTTTTCTATGCTTTAGGATTTTGCCGTAGCAGTTAATTTAATTATTCGTGAAGAAAGTGTACGTCAAATAAATTGTTGGATTATTTTTTGTAGTTAATATCAAGAAAAGTTAGCAGAACAGTCGAAAATTTCGGTCAGAAATAATTTTGACACTTTTTCTATGCTTTAGGATTTTGCCGTAGCAGTTAATTTAATTATTCGTGAAGAAAGAGTATGTCGAATAAATTGTTTAATAATTTTATTTTATTAATATGAAAAAAAGTTAGCAAAACAGTCGAAAATTTCGGTCAGAAATAATTTTGACACTTTTTCTATGCTTTAGGATTTTGCCGTAGCAGTTAATTTAATTATTCGTGAAGAAAGAGTATGTCGAATGAATTGTTTAATAATTTTATTTTATTAATATGAAAAAAAGTTAGCAAAACAGTCGAAAATTTCGGTCAGAAATAATTTTGACACTTTTTCTATGCTTTAGGATTTTGCCGTAGCAGTTAATTTAATTATTCGTGAAGAAAGAGTACGTCAAATAAATTGTTGGATTATTTTTTGTAGTTAATATCAAAAAAGTTAGCAGAACAGTCGAAAATTTCGGTCAGAAATAATTTTGACACTTTTTCTATGCTTTAGGATTTTGCCGTAGCAGTTAATTTAATTATTCGTGAAGAAAGAGTATGTCGAATAAATTGTTTAATAATTTTATTTTATTAATATGAAAAAAAGTTAGCAAAACAGTCGAAAATTTCGGTCAGAAATAATTTTGACACTTTTTCTATGCTTTAGGATTTTGCCGTAGCAGTTAATTTAATTATTCGTGAAGAAAGAGTATGTCGAATGAATTGTTTAATAATTTTATTTTATTAATATGAAAAAAAGTTAGCAAAACAGTCGAAAATTTCGGTCAGAAATAATTTTGACACTTTTTCTATGCTTTAGGATTTTGCCGTAGCAGTTAATTTAATTATTCGTGAAGAAAGAGTACGTCAAATAAATTGTTGGATTATTTTTTGTAGTTAATATCAAAAAAGTTAGCAGAACAGTCGAAAATTTCGGTCAGAAATAATTTTGACACTTTTTCTATGCTTTAGGATTTTGCCGTAGCAGTTAATTTAATTATTCGTGAAGAAAGAGTATGTCGAATAAATTGTTTAATAATTTTATTTTATTAATATGAAAAAAAGTTAGCAAAACAGTCGAAAATTTCGGTCAGAAATAATTTTGACACTTTTTCTATGCTTTAGGATTTTGCCGTAGCAGTTAATTTAATTATTCGTGAAGAAAGAGTATGTCGAATGAATTGTTTAATAATTTTATTTTATTAATATGAAAAAAAGTTAGCAAAACAGTCGAAAATTTCGGTCAGAAATAATTTTGACACTTTTTCTATGCTTTAGGATTTTGCCGTAGCAGTTAATTTAATTATTCGTGAAGAAAGAGTACGTCAAATAAATTGTTGGATTATTTTTTGTAGTTAATATCAAAAAAGTTAGCAGAACAGTCGAAAATTTCGGTCAGAAATAATTTTGACACTTTTTCTATGCTTTAGGATTTTGCCGTAGCAGTTAATTTAATTATTCGTGAAGAAAGAGTATGTCGAATAAATTGTTTAATAATTTTATTTTATTAATATGAAAAAAAGTTAGCAAAACAGTCGAAAATTTCGGTCAAAAATAATTTTGACACTTTTTCTATGCGTTGGGATTTTGCCGTAGCAGTTAATTTAATTAATCGTGAAGAAAGAGTACATCAAATATAATATTTGACTCTTGTAAGAATTATAAACCTAAACATTAACAGTAGAGTCTAAAATCTTTGTCAGAAATAAGATTCGATAAGTATGTATTTATGTGGAATTTGGTCGTAGTGTGATAGTGGAGTATATAGATTTATTGTTAAATAAACGAAGCTGAAGTAGGCAACGTTTATGTAAACGATTTTTAAAGAAATAAGTTTTTAAATTTAAAAATTCTATAATTTTTTGCCTAAAAAATATTTCTTATAGTTTTCATTAAGGGAATGTGGGCAAAGGACATTTTTTTGTGGTTTGATACTTTCTCTGAAATAAAAAATAATTTCGGGTTAAAATTTTTTAGAAATTATTTTGTTCGGTACAAGGAATCTCGCAGTTCTACTCATTTAATATTACTGAAAATGTTAGACAAAAATCTTTTTTCATTTTAGAGTGATACGTATACTACCAAAACACATGTTCCCATACTAGGTCACGTGAGAGGTTCCCACATACCCTTAAGCAACAAATTATAAAAAAATATTTTTTTTATGCAAAAAATTATAGAATTTTGCATTTTAAAAAATTATTTCTTTAAAAATCGTTTATATAAACATTGCGTACTTCAGTTTCATTTAAATAAGTCGTTTTTGACTTACTAATTATTTTAAAATGATTGTGAGGATGAAAGAATATAAATTGTAGAAAATTCCGATAGAATATTGTGAAGTTTAGTGTCAGTTTTAAATATTTTGAGAAACTAATTGTGGGATTTGATTACGGCAAATTTACGGCAAAATCATGTGTGTTCAGATTTTTTTTATCCTTTTATTTACAGTGGTTGCACTGCTAACTTGATATCAAGTTAGCAGTTCACCCTGTTTTTTTTAAAAAATCAAAAACGGCAAAATTGGGAATTTCACGAATAATTAGCGGCAAATTAGCGGCAAATTCTCCAATATTGCATTTTTGATTTTACGAAAGTTGTTTGTCTAACTTGATGTACGTTGATCTCACCAATGGATAGCAAGTTGAAATTAAACCTACGCGTTCTACTAGAGCAGCTGCAAATTAATACCATTCACCCGTTCACAACTTGACGTGACACACACACCATCGGATTATAATTATGACTTTTTTGAATAGTCAATAAAATAATTAACTCAATTATAAACAAAATTTTGTCCTTTTAACACCAAATTTTTTTGCCTCAAGAAAATTTTTTTTTCGACAAGGGAAATAATTTTCTTTTGTTTTTTTTTCTTTTTTATGCAATACAGAAGAAATAATCAAATATCACTTTACATCTGTATAAAAGTCAGTTTTCAAACAATTCCAATAAATTCATTATTTTCTTATGAAAAAAGTTATGATCTAAGGAAGATCAGAAGTAATAAAAAAGATCTCCTGCTGCTTGAATATTACGCGTATTTTGACGTGGAATTTAAATATAGAAAAGGATGTGAACTGTCAGGGGTGGAAGGATAAATGCGATATATGCAAACATGTCAATAGAGTAATTTAATAATATTTCAATTATTTTCTATAATGGAAAGTTAATTGTCATTTTAAAAGACAATTTCCACTCTTTCATACAAATTCCACTTTCATATTATCACTTGAAAAAAAAATCTTGAAAAAAAACTTTATATACATGAAACTCTGTAACTCAAGGTTCTCATAGAGCTACATAAAACTTAAAGAGCAAGTGATTTAAAGTTAAATTACAAAATTTCTTACATTTCATGTGCACGTCCCTTATTTACTTGAAAGTCAAAGAGAATTGCATTTAATTTAAGTATTTTAAATTTTACAATTAAACAAATTTAGTTCATTTATTTACTTCTACGGCATTAATTTATAATTTTAATAAATAAATAAATTTAAATAAATTAATTAATTTAAATAAATTAATTAATTTTGTTATGTCTATTATATTTGTTGGCTTTAATTAATATATCCTTCAGCTAGATTTACATGTATCTATACATTTAATTAATATCACAATAGAATATGTATTCAACAAAGCAAAGTCATGTTACCATTTAGAATTTGATGTCGAGAACATATGTGAATTTATAAAATTGTTAGAAATGAGAGAGTTGTGGAGTAAATATATGGGACTTGAGACATCCACTTTTAACCTCCCTGTCCCATCAATTCTTCAAAGTCCTTTGACCTTCTTGAAAGCGCCTTTTCCCTCTTTTCATCTATCCCACAGAATCTTTTTATAACGGACAATATTTTTCATACAACTTTTAAAAATCAAACAAAAAAAAACCGAAAAAGTGAATATTAAATATTTTATAATGGGAAACGTTTCTTTGAGAAAACTTGTTCGAATCGAATAAAAATTTTCGTATTTACAATATTAAAAAGAAGTTTAGACAAAATGTTGTCTTTATTAATTTTCTATTTTTTGAATAAAACTATTTTCATTTGTTTTACACAAAAAGCATTATATTATGTGTGTGAAACTATAATGAAACGTGCTAAATTTCTTGTTTCAATCTTATGTTGATTTCCCTCAAACTTCCTTGTTATTTTCATTGAATAATGTGATTTGTCGAGAGCTCGTATGTTTTTACTGGTTTATACAAAGACTCGAAGGTTGATGAAACCATCTTATTTGACTATATATATGCTCTGTAAATTAGAACAGAATTAGAGAATTCGTTTGTTAATAATGAATTATTAACCGTTTTTACTAATTTTCAGTTAATGTCAATCAAATTAATTTTTAATAGAAAACTAATTCATTTGTTAAACTTTACTATTTGATATTTCTTTTATATGAGTAGTTTTCTACTATTAATTAGTCAAAATTAGTCAAAATGATTATTAATAAATTTAGTAAGGCTATTATTTCAATTAATAATGTTTAATAAATGAATTAGTATTTTTTAATTATTAATTAGCAGATTACTAATATTAATTAGTGATTTTTAACTAAAAATTAGTCAAATGTGAGTAATTTCAGTTATAGAGAGTACTACATCAAATAGTCATTTTTTGCTAAATATTAGTTAAAATTTCTACTAATTTGAATTAGTGAAGGAATTTTAACTAATTCAAATTTAGGGAGTAGTGTAGTTTTGTTATGGTCTGCAGTTTCAGAAAGTACTTTTATATATATATACCATTCCTCTCACGCTACTATACAAATTGATCAAGTTGTATAGTTTTACCGTATACGTGTTGAATGAATACGTTAACAGAATCGAATTGACCTACCCCTTTCTCTCTCTCTCTCTCTCTCTCTCTCTCTCTCTCTCTCTCTCTCTCTCTCTCTCTCTCTCTCTCTCTCTCTCTCTCTCTCTCTCTCTCTCAATATTCAGGTACGATTCCAATAGATTTTGCTAATTGTTTCCAACTTGATAGGTATCTGGAAATAATGTAATTTATTTGTAGAATCATTGTAATTACATATGTCCTTCATCAATTAACGCGACGACAATTGACACAGTCAATTTTAAAGAGAGTTCATTCGTTTATACAAATTCTGAAAGCGCAGCAATAAACAAACTGTTGAATATATACATGAAAAAAATGACAATCTTACTCTACTAGTTATTTTCCATTAAACAATTTTTTGAAAGCAAAAATATTACAAAATTAATATTTTACTAAAAATTAGTAATTTTATTTACGAATTCTGATTTGGCAATATCTTTTTCTATATAATTTTCTTCTATTCACAATTCATTCCTAGCTTGCTCACTTCTCTTTTACAATAGTACATTCGACAGATTTAATTACGGACAGGAGAATATCCAATAATCCGATGGTCCTCAAGTCTAAGCATCGACCCGGATTTATCATAGACGTTACCTTTATGAAGTGACATCGATTTGCTCGCAATTCCTAGAACTAAGAATGACATTCGTTCTCAATTATTTTCTCAACCTTTTGTCTATCACGCGATCTATATATTATATATTTCTTCATTGACAATTCTTAAGGATAATTAATAGTGAAATATTCATAATTAACGGAAATTCGTAAAAACAGTTTTAAAATAATTTTTCAAATAATTATTTTAAAAGTCTGTTTCGAGATATACGGAAATTGATAAATAATATAATGAAAAAAAAGGAAGCTGTTTTCAAAAGAACTAACTTCAGCCGGAAGTCCTTGAAGAAAATGTTTTCTGTATTTCACTAACTTACTTCACGCTTTGGGAAAATAAATTTGTCACTGAAAATAAATAAAATGTTGAGAGGAAATTAAATTTCTCTTTCATACAACTTAATACTCCACACATTACGAAATCAGAAAATTTCGTTTCAACCTATTTCTCAATTATATATTATATTTCTTGAGAGATATATAAACATTTTTACCATTGAATTTCTTTTCTAGTTGTCATTCATCGTGATAACATTTATTTTCAAAGCATCTTTTTTGTAATAATTAAGATAAAATTTATGCAATTTTTCGGTGTATGTAAAAGAAAATTAACAAGAAAAGTCAGTTCAGTAAGATGAAAATAATACAGTGATTCAATGCTTTTATATTTTAACGATTAAACTAAATTTAGTTCAGCGCTCGAAGGTCACTATATAAACTTATTTTGATCCACGTAGTCTTGTTACTGAATTTGTCATTTTTCAATCCTATAAACCATTAAATAATTACCTATTTCAAAATACGAAAAAAAATTAAAAAATCTATTGATTCTGTTTAAATTGTAGATACTATTTCTCACCAAATATGTACTATTCGAATTGAAAGATATTAAACCGCATTGTTTCAACATTGTGTACTGACAGCATCATGCATGATTTATTGCCATTTCTATTTTGGTTTTTCTTTACTTTCAATTACCCGGTTTTTATGCCCCAGTATTGATTAATCAATATGAGATGCTTTTATATAAACTCGTTTTCCACTCTTTTCAAATAAAAATTTCAAGCACGACATAAAAAAAAAATAATTGAAATCATGTTAATTTTTTTGAATAGAATTTAGAATTTGAAAAAAACAAATAGGTTTGCAAATTTGAAAAAATTTTAAAAGTCGTTATACAAAGTTTTTCCTATTAAAAAATATTGTTTCTTTCGTTTACTGAAGTGACCTTTTCACTGTCAGACCATTTAATCTTTTAAGCTTAACAAGAAAATTTTTTAGACGATGTGCGTGCACTCATGTTGTAACTGCAATTCATTGGATCGTATATGTTGCATGTGTATCATATTAAGTGTGATTGACATCACGAAACCTCGATGCTCACAATTTGTTCAATTATCCACTTGTTTCATAATGTGTGATATGTTCGTCTTATCTCGAAATCCTACAATTTTTTTTACTCATTATTATAAAATCTACATTTTAAATTATATTTTTTTTTAAATATATATTATTAACGTTTTTAAAAAATGTTCTCTGAACAAAATTTCTTTAAATAATATATCATACTGCAGTAGTACCGTATTATAAATTTAAAGTATATATATGAGGTTTTATTTCATGTTCAGAAATAAAAATTGATATAAATGTATAATAAATCAAAAAGTGATATTCTTTTTTTTCTACTTTTTATGTAACGTAAAAGTTTTTTTGAACTAAAGTCATATAACGTTAAAATTTCATTGTCGTCAATTGATAATCCTCTTATTTTATAAATTTAAAACTTTTATTAAAAAAAGAATCTTGTTCAATCTGGTCTAGAATAATACATCATATAATAGATATCAACTAAATAATTAAATGTTTGCAAAATTGTGTTCAGTTTAACATATAAAATGAAAACTTTTTTTTTCTGAAAAAAGCACAAACAGGAACTTTATGAATAAATATTTCTCGAAGCTCAATGAAATATTAACACTGAAGGACAAAAATATTCAGCGTAACATTTCTATTGATTTTCAGTGGGTTTTGCATGAAAAAAAACTTTTTTCTTTTTATGTTAAATGGATTTTATAAATTTTTGTTTTATTTTTTTATAGTAATAATAATTATAATAAAAAATAATATTTTGACTTGAGAATATAACATAATTTTGCCGAATTTATGTTTTTTAGTGTTGCAAATTTTAAATGAAATTATTTCATTGAAACTGTAACAGTATATTTGTACCCACATCGTATTTTATTTAATTTATGATATTAATATAAGCTTCAACAGTTGAGCGTTGATGAAGCGCACAATCATTAATAGATTTTAATAATAAACTATGAGTGTTGTTACACATAAACTTAAAATTTAATATTCGCATTTACCCTATATTTAATATGTTAAATTTGAAATTACAAATTTTGGAGAAATTATATTAGAAATATTTTCATATTTTACCAAAATATGAGAAAATTTCTATTTCCTCGTACACCTATGAGAATATGTTAAAATATTAAATTTAAATATAATTTACAAAATTTGTTACTATATTTTCAAAAACAAAAAAATATAAATTTTTTTACATACTTTAAACGATTAAATAAATTTTGTCCAAAAAACATTTTTAATTTTGATTGGCGTAGTTTACTTTTCTTATATTCTTTTTTTTTTGTTTGCTGTTATACTGATTGAACGCATACGGCGCAATAAAATTGTTTGCATGTTTTACTCAAAAGAAGTTTTTCCGATGTCGTGTTCGAGATAAAACAGCAAATGAAACAGAACAGATATGAGTTTGCTTTATAATTTACAAAGTTTTTAAAACAAAAGTGGATTATTTTCACATATGTGTTGAAAATCATATGCAATGTCACACACGTTATTTATTTCGCAAAAAGTTGAAAATTGAATAAAAATTAATTTCAATGAAAAATGTCTGTTTTGCTTTCAATTTTGAATATAAACAAATAAAGTGATACAATTTTAGCGCATAAACATTATTTGAAATTCTCGTGAAAATTAAATAATATTTAACGTTTATTAATGAGTGTCCCGCTTATATGCCTTTTTTTTGGAGATGAACCAAATTGTAATAGTAATTTTCAATGAGTTACTGTTCATATATAGAAAAAATTGATCGAAACAATCTCCTGAGATTCAAGTATACGGAGCATGACGTGGTTGATTGAAAACCTTTTCATGCTTCATTCATTTTTTTCCCACGCTGTTTGCGTGGAATTTCATTATGACGACATTGCGCGTATGTATTTTCAAATAAACTAGATGTGGTACGAGAGGGAAAATTATCCTATATAAAAAAAATATTTTTTTTTCATACTTTGTCACAGAAATACATATACTGAGCTTACTTTTTTTTATATACCATTAAAATATACATTTAGAGTTTTAATTAAAAAAATTTTCTCCAAAATACCTCTATATTCGCGAATCTCTTATATATACAACGTTCGCGCTCATCCGGAAAAGATTATTTCACAGTTTAAACACCTGTAAGCAATGTTTAAGAAAATAGAGTGATTAAATGTAATTTATATCCCAGTCAAATATAATTTGCATTTGCGTATAAAATTATACTAAGTAAATTTGAAATTTTAACGGCAAATTATTTTATATGCGAAAATTTATCATTTACGTAAATGATATTTTTTTTTGTCAATTGTAATAACATGTACAATTTAATATATTATTATTTAATTATTTTTTGTTACAAGTATTTTTTTTACAGTTAATTATATGTCGTTACAGTTAATTATTTCTTCTTATACGAGAAATTAATTTAAATTAGAGGAAAATTCATGTATAAACGATAAAATAAGGTACAATAATTCGCGTCAAAGTTAATTAATTTTACGTTGCTGTCTGAAATGATTCGCGTCAACTTTAACTCATTTATGTAAAAAAAATAAGTTATTATAAAACATTTTTTTTTTAAATAAATTTATATAATAATTTATTTAAAATATTTTTTAGATAATTTATTAAAAAGATTTTTAAGGTAAAAATATTTTATCTATAAAAAAAGGTATTATAAACAAAGAATTTGTTCTAATCGAAAGTTCTTTTCAAACTTTCTTTTTAATTAAAAAAAGATTTCTATGGGATATTCAAGCCTGCAAAAGACGAGAGGATTTTTCAAACAGATTTTTTTTTATATAGGGGAAATTAAATTTTAGTTTTCGAAAGAGAATTTCACGTACTTATTGCAAGATTACAAATTACCAAATTAAAAATAAATGCTGCAAATATTTGCACTTCTCCTTCGTTAAGTATATAAAAAATGAAGCGAAAGTCGAAAAGGCAAATATAAAGTTAGGTTTTAGAAGAGATTCTAAATTATAAATTAAATCAGTGGAAATGAAATTATGAGAGGTCAGGTGTGCGAGAGAAAAGTTTTTAGCGGGTGCAAAAAGAGGAAAATCGAGGCAAATAGATTGTTGTCGATGATAAAAAAAAAGGAAGAAAGAAAACAAGTGCACTCTGGAAAAGTTTAAGTGTATGAGATAAACATTAGAGAGAGAGAGAGAGAGAGGAAGATATATTGGTGATGGGTGTAAGATAAAAAAAAAGAGAGGTGAGAGTCGCAGCAGCAGCAGTAGCAGTAGCAGCGGCAAAGGACGTGTGACCCAATTTTTGCAAGAGTTGAAGCCGCTGGCGGGGCACCCTGCACGGAAAATCCAGCGCTTTTCCGGATGCTACGTCACTGTGCATGGCGCGGCGTCGCGTGAGAATCGTTCCGTCAGTCGGGTCTCGGCTACCGTCAATACGACGGCGCTATCCTCGTCGACGTGGGGTTATGCGTGGCGTGCCGCCTCTTTTTTTTTGCCTCTGTTTTCCTTTGCGACCAATTGCCAAGTGTGCCGCTTACGACAGAAAAGCGAGAGCCGTATTTACCTGCGGCAGCCATTGAACCCTCGAATCGGGTCACCCGGTTGTGCCGCTCGTGCGTTTCCTGTGTGTGAACTTTGACCCTGAACTCAGGGTACATCACCTTGTGAGCAGTGTTGACAACATTGTTTTAATATTTGCGATATGCACAACAGTGTCATCAGAATCAAAAACCAAAAAAAAAAAAAAAAAAATTAGTTTAAGGTAGTTGAATTTAGTTAATGGTCGCAATTTTCCATTTTCCACAGGTGTTTGGAAATTGAAATATAATTTTCTTTACACTCGAAAAGCAGAACTTGCGTACTGAGGGGTGGAAGGTCACGAGAAAATCTATCGACGGGCTCGTCGACATGAGCCGGGTTTCAGCCACAACCTTCTACTCTCTTTTTTTTTCTCAATCATTTTCTTTCTTTTTTAATGTGTGTCGTTTGTAACGGTAGACAACCCTGCGTTGTAAAGTGCTTTGAAGTCATCTGCACGCGATGTATAGCTCTTTTAGGTCCTCTCGAGTGTTGTTGCTCAGCATTGCAGAAGCCATTGAATTCTTTATTCGCACGTGATTAGTGTTCTCTTGAAACTTTGTGAAAGATAAACTGTCTTAGGGGATTTTCAAAGAGGTTCTCTTTTTCTCAGATTCGCATCCACTCATCGTGATGTCATTCTCTCTAACATTTATTCAAACAAAACCACTGATTGCAATTTCTCGAGAAAAATAATTGTCTACACTGAATTTTATGGCAACAACTTTATCATAAAAAGATTTAAAAAGTTATAAATTCAATTGACGTAAAGTAATTTTTATTATACAGTAAAAATTAGTAATTTAATAATTAATTATCAAACCAATTAGGTTTGTTCTTCTTTTAGAATTTTGGAAATTTAATTTACGTACTGTAATTTTTACTGTACAGTAATCTTTTTGCCATACAATCAAAACGTTTACCAATTAGGTTTCCGACATTTGGAATATATGAGTTCTTTTAGAATGTTTTGGAAATTTAATTTACGTATTGTAATTTTTACTATACAGTAATCTTTTCCATACAATCAAAATGTTTACAAATTAGATTTCCAACATTTATATGAGTTTTTTCTTTTAGAATTTTGGTAATTCAATAGACGTAAAGTAATTTTTACCATACAGTAATTTATTTTATACAAATTTGAAAATGTTTTCCTTTTCAAAAATCTTAAATGATTTGGAGAAAATGATTTCTACTATTTTTTTATTACATTTACTATCATTAATTTATGTAAACTTCCGGTATTTATGATAATCGCTTTACGGAAAATTCAAGTGTCGATTATGGAGATATACTAATAAAATGGTAATAAACTTTTGATAACAATGATATTGGCAAAATAAAAAAAAGTAGTAAAAAGGCATACGTTACGCACAAAGTAGTAAAGATAAGTACCTACCTTATATAGGTATGGATATATACCTACCTTGAAAGTTAATGATTTTTTTAACACTGGCATTAGTGTTAATGCTTTTGAAATCTATATAAAAATATCTTTACAAGTGTAAAATAAAAAAAAATTTCAAGATAGAACAGTAAACAGAAAAAACGATTGGAAAAAAAAGTTCACTGTTTGCAGAAAACTATAAATACAATTGGATTTTATAGTTTTTGCTGATAACGTTTGATGGAAAAAAATTTTTATTTCTTTCGATTTAGAAAAAGGTGCAATGAACGGAAAAAATTGAGTTTCAGCTTAAAAATAAACTGATCGTTATATATACAGTTATAGAATCGAACGATTTTAGGTTTAAGCTCTTGCATTCGATATCAACAAGTTTGACCAAAATATTCTCGTAATATACAATTTATTTCGAAATTAGAAAACGGAAATTTTTTTTAAATTTTTTAATCACTTAAATTCTTAATTTTGAGATTGATCTTCCACCCTGAATGTTACCGTAAATGCTGTGCAGAAATATAATTAAATAATAATAACTTCTTTATCTTTTTATTTATTTTTAAATTTCAATTTGGCTTTTCAATTATTATTCTAGAGAGGAGGAATTATTAGCTCATTATTAACACCCAAATTGAGATATTAAAATGAAAATTTAAAAAATGAAAATTTAATACTAAAATAAATTTAATTTTCTATTAATTATTTTACATTATTTTTATGTTTGTTTTTATATATTTTTAATCAACGACATTTAGACATGATATGTTATAATGTCAAATAAAAAGTTTTATTTGAGTCGAAGGCACCCGTTTTCAATGAAAGAAAACCCTTGGAAGTATATAGAGGGAGAATAGTCTGCGACCCAATTTTTGTTGCATGCTTTGTGCTCAGTTACTATCCTCGTCTCGTATAAATAATTTACAATAGCTGAAGAAAATTTAATTTCAACTTTTTCTATGCCTGTTAACATCGAATTTAATTGAAACTCGTATAATTCTTTTCCCAAAAGAACAGACTCAAGATGAATGAACATTGGTGGATAAAAAAAAATTCTTCAAATTATATACACACATGAATATTTTCATTTGTTAGGAATTTTCGGTTAAAAAAAAAAATCACTACCTCTGTATATTTCAACATTCATTAAATTTTTCCAAAGTTAATACAGCATCAAATTAATATTGTTTTTTGAAATTCTGCAATTTGAAAAAATATAAGTCTCTCATTTCATATTTTTCGTATTCTATTTTACATAATATTATATTATAATTCTAATACTATAAATATAAAATAATAGGTTTTCCTAATTTTCTTTTGTAAGTGTAAAAAACACTGTTACTTAAAAAATAGAAAAGAAAACTGTTTTCTTGATGAAATATGACATTTGTTGTAGATAAATAGATTATTTTTAAAAAACTGTCAGTTCTAAAAATAGTGAATGAATAGAAAAAAAATGGGAAAAGAATGGATAGAAATATTTCCTCTAGAGGTGAGCCGAATTTTCTTTGGTTTTTTTTTCGAGAGCCTTTGTTGAATTCAATCATTTATGAGTATCTATCTAGCAAATGACAGTTTCTATCGTTTATTCGCGCGAATCCACGCAATATGAAACCAATTATATTTTTAGATAAAAGGACCAGTAGACTGAAAGAAAAATTGGGGGAGCTTTTCAAAGCTAACAAAAATCGAAAGGGAAAACAAATTTAGTTTTATTATTCAACAGTAGGTATATAATTTTTTTTCCTATTAAAAATATAGCAAAAATTTCTACTGCTTTTTTTAAAATTATAATTATTTCAAATAATGTTAATTTTTCATTTTGATTATCTATGTTTTAATTATCACATTGGAAAATCATAATTTCCGAATTGTCATTTGAATCAAACAATATACATTATATTCCCTTTGCGTGATTGAAAATTTAATTTCAATTTATCATTCGGGCATAATTAACTTTTATAGGTATATATATAAATTAATTCGAGATTTATAAAAATCAATTGTCAAATGATTCTCAAGCTTATAATGATTTGCATTTTTTGTCACTACTATAAGTCAAACGAGTTTTAGAGCTTTTCAATTCACTCGTTTTTTTTACTTTTATTCCGTTTATCTTCATCGGTTTATTCAATTTTATCTTGGTTTTTCTTTATTTTTCCTATTGTCAGTTTCATCGTCTATTGTTAATTTTAAACACATAAAATATTTATTGCCTTCGTTCAATTGTTCTGTTTCTCTATTTTAGAGTTTCTTTATGGTTTCAATTTTATTGTTATAAGAAATAACATTTTTTTAAATTATAATTCTAAAATTATAATAATTACGTAAAATATTAATAATATAAATAAAATAGTTAAAATAAATAAATTATTGAATAATATCAGAGAAAGTTAATTAGAATGATTCTTCAATATCACAAAGAATAAATCTAATTAATTAAAATCGAGTGTGTTTTTTTTATAAAGGGAATGAAAATTTCATTAAACATTGTAACGAGAAGCGGAAGAAAATATTTGCTATATCTTCAAGAATGGGTTAAATGTGTGAATAGTGTGCGCTCTTTCAATTAGTTCGATAATCGATAATAATTGAGTTAAAATTATCTATGATGTCCAATCTGCCCTCTAGATTCCCGTCCCACTAACTCCTGTTGATTTAGTTAACCCCAAAGTTTTCTTCCTCAAGCAAACATTGTTTGCGGTTTGCCGAACTTGGCCTAAAAACAAATCTTCAGGATCGTAATTCCTACCGCAGGATTTTACTCTTATTTACTCTCGAGATAAAGCCATTTCAATCAATCATAATATTATGCTGTAATTTATTCTTCATTTGGTAAAATCAAATGGATTTACATATTTCATTAATATATATCTATTATTTCATGAGATAAAAAATATTTCCTCCTCTCTGGCGAAATAATTTTTATTTCAATTATTAAATTATTATTATTATTATCATTGACTACATTTCAATAACTGTATTTTTTGTTATTGAATAGTAGTCATTTTAAAAATTATTCTCTTCGTAGGAACATACTTTGTAGAAGTGAAGAATTAGGAGCTAACATTTCTTTCAAGATTGACAATCACTTTTGCCTTTCCTATGAAATCTATTATTAATTGACTGATTATACAAATAAAACTGATTTTCAATCAATTCTATAATCTAAAAATAAACATTCAATTTAAAGTTCATAACCTTATAATAAATTTATAACAAGTAGAAAAAAAAATTAATACAAGGTGTTTGCGAGATATTAAAAATTCGCGACTATATAATAAAAAAGCATTATTCAACCAGAAGAAAGTTCGATGTTTATAATTAAACCGCAATTTAATATCCGGTTGGTAATAAACGGAACTGAAAGAACATATTTGTTTGAATATTGGACAGAGAAAGAAAAAAAAAGAACCGGAGAATTCGTTTTCCGACGTTCCAGTAAAAACAAAGGTTATAAAGCTTTGTTTCCAAATAAAAATGCCCATTGTGTTGGCTCAACGTATATATAATTGCTTCAACAGTCCCTCATCAAGTATTTTTTTGCCATATTGAAAAATATTCCAAAAACAGCTTTTCATAAAATCAGTAACAAAACTTTTTTCGTGTAATTAAATTCACGAATAATAAATTTTCTTTTTACTGCATCAAAAATTGTAGATAATTCCTATGCAATCTCCTGGACATTAATTGTATTATCTGGACAAAATTTATATAGAAACCTCTAGAACTCCGTAGAATCTATTGAAATACATCACTCAAAGTCCAGAATAGATTTTAAACTCCATAACAACTGTAGGACTATATTTTACAATTGAATTTTTCAAACTTGTGACTTCTAATTCTATTGTCTATTCCAAATGTTCGATATCAGTGATAAAATAATTTCCATATAGTAGACAGTGAATGTGACAAGTTTTAAAACGTGAAAATAAAAAAAAATTGATATATATATAGAGGAAAATAAATTATAAACTCAAATAATGGATTTTGCCATAGGAAAAAGTCTCTTGATTGTGGAAGAGACCAAAAGTAAATGCAGAATTCTTCATAGGGAGAAAAGTTTAACAAGAAGAAAACAGAATAAAAAATGAGAAATATTCAATGGAATGGCATCTTTTAAAAGATAAATGCAATATTGATCGATAAGATTTTTGGATCACTCCAAGACGGAACGAATCCAGCTGTTTCTAAATAAAACAAAATTATTTCCTCAAGAGGAATAAATACAGATCAGTTGATTACGCAATGTCATTTTAGCCAAAAAATTCTTCAACAAAGAGAATATGGCGCAAATTTTGAGAAATTTTATGTATTCTCAAACATTGTCCCTAGTGATTTTATATGAAAACAAAGCAAAAATGTAAGGGTAAAGACAGACAACAACTGTAGAGAGACCTATTTAGAATATCGTGAAAGAAGTGGGGAAGTGACAAATGCCGAAGAAAATGTTATAATCAGTATTATTCGCTGTAGAGAAGAACAAGGTGACAACACCTTGAAAGTGTTTGTGTGTGTGTATTTTTTGAAAAAAAAAGTGTTTTTTTGTGCCTGGTGTTGGTCGGCCCTGGATATTTCGACGTTGAGGGGTGCTAGGGTGCCGAAGTGGGGGGCGCGTGGTGCCTGCCGTGCGCCGGCCGCGGCGGCGGTGGCGTCGGAGGGAAGGGAGGAATTTCAACCTCCGATTCCCCCGTGATCACAAGGAAGCTTTCGTGCATTCAAAAACAACATCAACTGCACCAAGTTGAACACCCCATCACGAACATTCAACAGCGCGCCCCTCTCAGTGACCTTGACGAGGACCTCGACGAGCTTGAAGGCGAAAGAGATCGGCTACATAAAGAAGAGGACTTTTCACGTGACGGAACAACTCAACATCGGTTGAGTCCACGGCTACACGACATTGAGGAAGAGGACGATGAAGAAGGTCGACACACTAAAGAACGGTAAGTTTGCATTTTTATACTGTATTTTTTAGGGGGAGACGCATGCTAATTCCAGAATTATGACAGAAAGGGTACAAAAACTTTTATTTGACAGAATTTTTCAGCAGCGTAGCCAGAAATAAATTTCGGGAGAAATTTTGATAAAATTTGGGCTACGCTCCTGGAATTTTTGTTCGACAGAAGTATTGGGATCTCTCTTGGGGGCGTGGTTTGTTTTTGACCTTAGTTCCGCATTTTTCGCCAATAATAAGCGATTCTGATTGGTGGACGCTACCTCCTGTTAATAGTTCGAAAAATCTCACCAGATGGCGTATCACAAATTAAAGCCATTAAACTGCAAGAGCGGTCTTGTAGACCGGATCTTTAGAAATTTCTATTTTCACTGTAATTTTCTTTTATAATTTTTTGTTATACTGTGCATATTTTATTTTATTGTTTATTCTGTCTTATATAATATTAGTTAGTGCTTATTTATTAAATACAAGTATAATTTATTCTTTTGATAATACAATACAATTGTTTCCTGTCTAGATATTACCATATTTACACTGGACTATTTACATTATTTACAATTTAAATTTTTTATAATTCTTTTTATTATAGTATAAATATTTACATTGATAATATATTATTTTATATTATATTAATACATGTATAAATATACAAATATAATATAAAATAATTATTTTTGTCTTTTATGTATGGTATAAATAAATTTTTTGTTTCACTACACATATACATTTTATTTATAATATTTCTGTCGAATAACTTTAGTTATTAAATTTCTGTCATAAGAACTCTGGGGGATTGTCATGCGTCTCAGAACTCGATCGAGGTATGACCTCAAAATTATTGCTAAAAATTGCATTTACATATTTATATAAAAGGTGTATGGGTGAATTTCTTTGGCATGCTAAATATTAATCAATATTTTAAATTTAGAATACTTGATAAAAATCGCGATATCGATAATAGAAGAAAGAGAGAACACATGATTATATGAGGCAAGTGAAATTAATTTGAGAATAGTTTTTCTTTTTATCGTTATCAAGAGTTAATAAAATGCGAACCTCAAATTAACCGCCTTTGTAAAGGCCATCAAGCAGATGAAAGTAGCAGTGGCGATAATAGCCTGGTAAATTAACAAGGGACATTTGCCATGTGTGATAGGGCCAAGGGCAAGAAATATAGAGGTCTTTCTCTTTCAATATCCATTTCCTCGAACCCTTATATCGTAGCCGGGCTTAGTTGTAATACATATCTATATAAAGCATAATATAATATTCGAATGGTGAAGATAGAAACTGCAGCGAATTGAACGTCAAATCCGTTTACTGTCTCTCTCTCTTGAAACTCTCTCGCACAATGCAAATGTCATGGGAATTCAATCAGTTGCAGACACTCTTGCTATTCCAGTTCCTTCAGTTCTGACAGTTTATTTGTTTTTTAAAAATTATTTTTTTTACTATCAGAAGTCATTGACAGTTTGAAAACCTTTCTCCATTTTTTCGATACTTAAGAATATAATAAGAAAATGTAGAGGCAATTATTTATATGTAAATATTATTTTTATGGAATAATTTTCTTATAGAATAAAGTATAAAGAAAATTGTTTAAATAAGGAAATTATTCTATATAGCCTATTTGATTAAATTATAATACAGTGTTGATTTTACCTTGGAATCGTATATGAGTTGATTGCAATTATTGAATATTTTAGCTACTGCACATATATGTGTGAGAAATGTTGTAGTTTCCATATTGCTTGTTTAGGGCTGATTACTATAAGGTTCAATAGTTCAAATTAGCTACCATAATGTCGTTATATCCGTAGTTAAATGCGTGTCAGGTTATTGCAAACTATTTGGTTATGAGAATCATAATAGACTGATTATTATTGTTCACCAAATTACAGACATGCAGTATAAATTATGGCTAGTTTTCAATTGAAGGATACCTAATAGCATCATGACACGCATTGTTATTATATATATATACATATATAGAGAGAGAAACGAACGTTATTTGTGTTTGACAAACTCATTCGATAAAAAAAATAATCTATTCTATTACGTGCAATAAATATCTCTGTCATTATATTAGGGGCATTCCACGGGAGATTTTCATTGAAAATTTTTTTTCTCCGAAACATTTTTTTTCGAAATATATATGAAAAATAAGGATATACGTATTTTTTTATTTTTTTATTTGATAAACCACTTTCGCAGATAGGGGAAAAAATTCTTCAGTCACCAGAGATAGTAATGCAAAAAAAAAAAATTAAAAATCGAAAGTGTCTCTTTTGAGAAAACTCACTTTTTGAGTTTAATTTCAACTTTTTTGTTACTTCTCTTATAGGTACGTTATTTTTGAGCAGATATTTGAAAAATTTAAGAAAAAATAAACAAATTTCATATATAGCATAATTTTTAATTTATTAGTAAAATAGATTAAAAAATGTCCCAAAAACTCACTTCCATCGTTGACGTTAAATTTCAAAAAATCATAACTTCCTTCATTTTTATCAAATAAAAAAATAAAAAAATACGTATATCCTTATTTTTCATATAGATTTCGAAAAAAAATTTTCGGGGAAAAAAAAATTTTCAATGAAAATCTCCCGTGAAATGCCCCATTACTAAAAAACATCACTTTAAATATTGTTATATATTTTATTTCTTGAGACTTGTGTATTTTTATTTTTTATTGTATTTGATTTTTTATTACATTTTAAAAGTTTTATTTTTGTATTTACGTTGAATCTGCTACGTTTATATCAGCTGTAAGAAAATCTTGTTTTCGTTAAAATGAACATGAAGTGGGAAAAAAGATTGTATCACGAGTTCTGAAACTTCTCTGCGGGGCTATAAGTGTATTATTTATGAAAGATTTTGCTAGATTTAGGAACTTTTCGAATGAACGGATGTGCTAAAAAAGTTGTTTGAGATATAAGTATGCGTAAAACAGAGAATGCTTCTAAAATATCCCATTTTATGAGTTATATCATTTCCGGTATTTCTGAATTCAACTCAAACCAATTCCTGAAAGGTAATGGAAAACAATGAGCTTAGTAATAATGTTGTTCAAATTGATTTTTTGCTACGCACTTTGAGATACTTTGTGTTTTATTAAATTACATGAGTCTTCTATTGGAAAAAAAAGTATTTCTTTTTCCTTGGATTTTCTATTAAATATAACTTGAGAGAAAAGAAAAATAAAACTATTATTGTTAATTGAATTTCTATTGTATTTTATTTTTTCAATTTTAAACTTTCTTAAATTATTTTTCATTATTATAATCTTTCTATATTTAATTTTTTCTCTTATTTAATTATATAGTGATTTCACAATTATTATTATTAGTTAAGAAATTATTATTAATTTTTCACTATAAATTATTGGAAAATAAAAGGAAAATTAGTTTGAATTCGTGTGACTCATCCATACATTGAGTTTGAAAGTTCAATAAATTTCTTTCGGCAATAAAATATATTTTCTTTTTTTTATAAGCATTTTGCTGTGCTTTAGATTTCAGGTATAGTGATTTAGTATTTCCTTTTTGAAGAAATGCGGTGTGCTTAAGAGTGATTTTACGAGCGTTTGATTTATTTTTACTGCCCAGTTGGCGATATCTTATAATATTGAGCTAGGCTCAAATTGTCCTCTTTAGCAAATATGTTTCAAATGATCTATAAATAATCGAAACACTTGTTATTCATTTCACAAAAGCATTTTCCATAAAGAAAATGTGTCCATTTAGCTTTTTAATCAATTCCTTTTTTGTGCTTTATCAGGTTTCTTTTTATTTTACATGTTTTATTTACCAGAGAGTATTTATTAAAAGTAAAATTTATTCATAAAATATAAAAGCGTTCAAACTAAATTGAAATATCAAAAATAGATAAAAAATTTTAAAATTAAAGTAAAATATCTTACGAAAGAAAAATCAATATTATTTAATTAACAATTATTAATTATTAATAGATAAATAGATCTGAATATTGTCTTCTCAAATCATTAACATCCTAAAATATAATTATATATCGAGTTTTTGTTATAAAAATAATATTTATCGTTCAATAGAATGTGAATATCAGAATGAAAGTCATAAAAAAATTGTATGATTTTTTTTAACTCACGAACTGTACGATTTTTGTTTTATTGTCTATCAGAGAGAGAGAGAGAAAGAGAGTTTTATCAGAATTTCTCGTGAATATTTTCCTGACCATGAAACGTTTATATTATATTTATAACATTCACACTATGTCAAGTGTTTATTTCACAATTTATGACATGGAAAAAAAAATTATTTCCGTGCCAACATTTCTGTAATTCTTCTGCCGGATGTTTGCGACATTCAGAAATTCAAAATTAGGAGAAAAAGAGATATCATACATTAAGTTGATTCATTTATAGGAAATCGTATATATTCTTTAAAATTGCGATGGTTCAATTAATAATAAAATTTCACGTTTTTCCGTTAATAATTATTAATAATTTATTTAATAATTTTTTGAAAAAAATTACAAGCATAAATAGAATAAAATAGCAAAAAGTACTTTAATGATTATCTAAAATTAATTCACAAATAATAGGCTTCCTCTTGAACGTGTTTGCCGTGAATTATAATAGTTAAAAACACGCTAGAATTATCTTTTTCATTAAAGATGATAATCCAACTTTACAGCATGTATGTAGTAAGGTCTCGCAAATTTGGTTGACTTTCAAACTCGTACTATTTGGTCACAAGCCAACAGTTGCAATTCCTTATTAATTATCCCTTTGTTAACCCTTTCAATGAAAGTATAATTATGTGTTCTCTCATCTTTCATTTATTTCTTTTCAAGAAAACTTTTTTCTATAAAAACTTGAAATATAAAAAAAAACTGCAGATTTTGAATTGAATTTATATTAATTTAAAAAGTTTTCACTGTCTCGGGGAATTAGATTTTTCTATATAGAATCACTGTGTGAATTGTGTTACATATACATTGAAACTAAACATTTTTGTGTCGATAAGAGTTCACCCTTGCCGACCATTTCGTTGAAAAGAAAATTGAGGTTCACCTTTTTCGATAAAATGTTCGAGTAAAACGAAAACCAATCGTTCTCAGTTGTGAATTGGAGAATTTGGAAAAAAATATGTGAATTTTTCAGACCTTATCAAAAAAAATCACCTACACCAAGCGGTGGTGGAGGTAGCAGATCAGGTTGGCGTTCACGAAGAAGTGTTACAACTGCAGGTGCACCTGCACATCAACATCACGTAATTGCAAGTGCTTCCGCAACGGCTCAGGCCAGGATGCAGGCCGAGCAAGGAAGCATTGGCGAACTCAGAGGATATCATAATCTACGCTCCAGGCGGCATACTTTGGCGAATGTTCGGTAAGTCTTTTTTTTTTCCTCAAATTTCCTCAAAATATTTCTGAGACGTTTAGAAAAGCGAAAAATTTTATTTTATATTATTTATTGAAATTACAAATTATTACTAGGCTCCTCGTTAATTCAACCAATTATTTGAGATTTGTTTTTAGTCAATTATTGACATTAGTGATAACCGCCAGTTATTAAATCCCAATTTATTCTGGTTGATATTAATCCATAACAAAAATGTAAAATTACCATTACACTGAAAAAAATTAAGTCAAATAATAGGTTGACTTATAAAATATTTACTAACCAAATAATTTTTATTTAAATTAAAACAGTATTTCTGTATGAACAAATACCACTTGACATAAATAATTATTTGGTTCAAGTAAATATTTATTTGATAATAGTCAATAATTATTTTTCAACTACAAATTGATGCTATTTTTTAATTATAAAACCTTATGTTTCGAACTATTATTTACTCTCTAGAGATTGAAATTCTCTATTCGTTCACTAATTTTTAGTATATTATTTTAGTAATATTTTTCATACTAAAATGACTAAAAATTAGTATAGTTTTTTCGAATTACTATTTAATTTAATTTGTGTTTGATTAGTTACTGTAACTGATGTATAGAGACTTGATAAATTCAACTCCCAACTGTAATTTGTGTCTTTATTCACCTTCAGTTGTCTTATTCATTGTGCGCTTAATCTGAATCGTCACAGTGACAGCTGTGGTTTTTCTCCATTTTAAATTGCTTTTCTCGTTCTGTTAACTTCTTGCCACTCAGTGAACTATTTTTTTCACATATACAATCAGAATCAATATTGGAGAAACTTGAATTATTATTATTATTATTATTAAATTCAACTTGAGGTTCTAGGGAACTTTCTGTATTTTTTGCTCGAGACTTCACTTCTATCTTATGTTTTTTATCTCTACAGTCGTTTTTATTCTTAATTAATTTTGCAAGATAGCTCGCTTCACTATTTTTCTGTGGTGTGTAAAATTTTTTATTAACTCCTACGTGCGAATTAATCGTCACGTCCTCAACAGTTTCTCGTGAAATTGGTTTAGCGGAGGCCTTGCCACGGGAAAATTGTTTTCCCACTTCGTGTGTCTCAATTGTTTCCTCTGTTTGAAATTTCAAATTAGAATTTTGCTGCCGCTTGCAACTACAACAAGTATTGATTTCTGATTGGAAACCTATTAGTTTCTGTGTTAATGTAGCTTGAACGTGACTCCCATTGTCGACTGCATTTGGTGAAACGAATTTTTTACATATGTCACATGTGAATTCAGATTCAGTTGATTTTAAATTTCTTTTTGTTTCATCCTTTGAATCGTTTGATTCATTATTTAAGTTTACTGAGGAGACGGAAATATAATCTGACCCTTCAGCTTGTATCTTTTTCATTTTTCTCATGGGAGTTGGTTGTTTTCTGATTTTCTTTTCTGTTTGCTGTCCAACACTTACAACGGTCCCTATTGATTCATCTTTTACTTTAATGTGAGACAATTTTCTTCTTCTTTCAATTTCTTCGGAACTTTCTTCTTGAGAGGTCAATGAGACTTGTTCAAATCGTTTGCAAAATGTTCCTCTTATGATGTAATAAATACGTTTGGGACGGAATTTTGATTTTTTCTTCGAAATCTGTTTTTAGAAAATTATTATATATTTTAAAAGTAAAAAATTTTTTTCTCAATTAATGTTATTCTTTTCATTAATTTTAATATTTGAAACTAAATACTTGCCTCGTTTCTAAAAGTGCAAATTGACTCTTGACTATCATCTGCTTTTTCTGACAATGATATTTTTTGTTCTATCGATTCCGATTTTGTTTGTTTTAGATTTTTCTGAAATTCAAATTATAATTATTTACCAAAAAAAATATTTATATTATTAGAAATATTTTAAATTAAAATTTAAATTAGAAATGAAGAGAAATTATACCTCAGGTTTGCATATGCAATCCGAGTCACTTTTAGCAAGTTTTTCAAGACTTTCTTTTGATTCTATTTTTTGAGATAGTTGAGGAATTTCTTCATTTAAATCTGAGTTTTCTGGATTTTTTATAACCTCGTCTGGGGGTGGCGTTACTGTAACTTGGACAATTACCACTTTTGCTTCTTCAGGTATCGATGGACTGGATTCAGTCATGATTTGTGATTTCTCTCTAAAAATCGCTATTTCCGAATCTTTCTCGACTTCATCATCTTCTTCTTCTTTTTCTTCTTTTGAGATTATTGGTTTTTCAGCAAACTCATCATTATCACCTGCATTTGACAATTTATCTTCATTTTCTATACTCTCTGATAAAACTTGTTTATCTTCACTTATATTATTTATTTCTTCTTTCTGATCATTTATTTCTTCTTTATCTTCTATTTTTTCATCTATTACTTTTGCTTCTTTAGAAAATGATTCATTAATTTTTTCCTCTTTTTCAACATCTGCAACTAACTGTTTGTCATTTTCATCTTCCTTCTCAGTATGAGATTCAATTTTCTCTTCTAAATATTCTAAACTCTCGTCAGATTTTATTTTCGCTAAAGGTTGATTTATATCCTCATCAGGAGTATTTTCTAAAGATTCGTCTAATTTCACACTAGGTTCAGTGTTTTCTATAGTTTCTGTTACTTTTTCATCAGGTTCAGTGTTTTCTATAGTTTCTTTTACTTTTTCATCAGGTTCTTTAATTTCTTCACTAGATTGTTTTTTCTCATCAGGTTCATAAATTTTTTCTTTTGATTCTAGTACCTCGTGATATTGTCCGAATTCCTTACTAGATTTAAACATTTCAAGTTCTTCAGTTAACTCAGATTGTTTAATTACTGTCTCTGAAAGTATTTCCGGTGTTATTATTTTTTCATATTCTGTTATTTCTTCCAATGGCATCTAAAATAATATTCAAATTAACAATTTGATTCGTGAATTATTTAAAACAATTTTACCTGTAGATAAATTCTAAATGAATTTGATAGTTTCTTTATATCATTAGTATTTTGAAAAAATTTAGAAGAATTCTGAAAAATACGATAAACACGAATGTTAATCACAAATAATAATTTAACTATTTTATAATAAATAATGATGAAAATAAAATTATATTAAAATTTAAATCAAGTATGAAACCTACAGCTATTGTTTTTTCAAGGTTAGTTGTACTTTCCAGCCATGATTTTAGTTCAGTTTTTGGTACAGCAATGTCATCGGTTTCATCAGTTTTTGTTGGTTCTGATTCTTGAAGATTTTCAATGTTTGGAATCTTTTGATCAATGGATTCAATATTTGTTTGGTACTTTTTATTAGGTTCTTCCTTTTTTTGATTTACTTCTACTGGTTCACTTTCTTTGAATTCTGTATCTTCCTGTAATTTAGCGTTTTTGTGCACAGATTTAGACAATTGTAAATGAGATTCTTTAGCGTCAAGTGGCGAATTTTTACCTAAATTATCATCTTCAATTATCTCTTCATAAGTTGATTGAATCTCATCATCTTCAATATCATTGCATGCAAAATTAGCAGCACATGTTTCACCATCTGAATCAGAATCATTTTCTGAACCATCGCAAGATAGGTAATCATCATTTTCTCCATCAGTCATTTGATGCTTACTTGCTATATTAACTTGTTTTGCTGACACACTTCTGTCTAATGTTTCGCCTTTACAGGTAATTTCTTTTGATGCTGTACATTTTTCAATGGTCATTTGGTCTTTACTCGCGACTGGTATTTTCTTCGCTGATAAACATCTGTCCATTTTATCTTTACTGGGTGTTCCTATTCGTTTTGATGATGTACATTTTTCTATCGTCATTTGATCTTTATTTACTTTTTTTGCTGATACACATTTTTCCATTGTCATTTGATCTTTACTATTAATATTTTTTGTTGATAAACATTTGTGTAACATTTCGTCTCGACAGGATATTCCACTTATTTTTGATGACATACATGTTTTTAGAGTGTTTTGATCTTTAGTCGCGAGTTCCATTTTTTTAAACGATGTACATTTCTCCATTGTCGTTGTCTTTGCCATTGAATCTTTATCCGAAACTTTAGCATTAGTGTCATCACCCACAATTTTATCGATACGATCAACTTGGTGTAATTTTAATTCGTTTTTACAGTTTGCTAATTTTTTATTGAGACTCTCAATAGTGTCCTCTAGGGAACAAACTTTATCGGCTAATTGCTGATTAGCCAATGCCTTGAGTTCGAGTTGCTCTTGTAAAGCACTTGTCGTACTTGCTCCATCAGTCTCCATCTTTGACCATAGTTCGTCTGCCTGTTGCAGTGTCCTCATATATGTTTCCTCTCGTCGTTCTAATTCAAAGATATTTCGCTTCATGCAAAGTTCAGCCTCTGCGAGGTCTTGAAGTCTCGCCAAACACTTCAAGTCAGTTGATTTTACCATAGTTGTGCTTGCAACATCGCCAAGCCATTGTTTGCATTTTATTTCTCCACATTCGCCTATAAATAAATTTCTTTTATTTTTTCAATTCCATTTAATCGCGAGTAAATTGGAAAAACTTACCCATTTCACATGAATCCCCATTTGCTTCTTTTTCTTCTTCCTTGAGTTTCCTTAATTCTTGCACCTCTGCTTTAAGTTTCTCGATTCGTTCTTTGTGTTGGGTTTGAGTTTTCTTGGCTTCCTCGAGCTTTCGTTTTTGTTCGCCTAAAGCAAATTCTTTTTCGGACCAGAGAGCACGAGCTTCATCAGCTCTGCGTCGAGCTTGTTTTCTCTCGGCTTCGACTTGACGAACTCGACAGTCATAATGTTGACTGGGAGTGCTTGGACATGGGGTATCCGAAGCGAAATTCTCAAATTGCTTTTCCACAACTTGTCTCATGTTTTGAGCTGAAGTACCCTGAGCCATTCGCCAAATATTGCAAGCCACCACTGCAGGCATTGAACACTCGAGCATCTCAAGACGTTGTCGAAGATTTCCTTCTCTCTTCTCTAATTCCTCATTCTTCATCTCGTGCAAATCGATCATCTCGCGAAAATGCTTCTGACATCGTCGAGGATCGCGGGAATAAGGTTTACATGAGCTTCGTGGTGGAAAATTCATTTTCCCCACGTCATGCCTCATTGTTGTTTCGTGTTTCTCAATTTTTGACACGTCTTTTTTTATTAACGAATCAATATTTTTCTCCACTATCAAATTATCTCCCATTTCATGAGATTCAATAAAATTTTCATTTGTTTTGACACTTGAATTTGATGATGTCAATTTAACTTGTTGCTCTTGTGGTATAATTTCGAAATTATTATCTGAATTGATATCTAAT
Organism: Leptopilina boulardi; assembly: GCF_019393585.1. NCBI lineage: Eukaryota > Metazoa > Arthropoda > Insecta > Hymenoptera > Figitidae > Leptopilina > Leptopilina boulardi. Next base: position 168,893 of record NW_026137866.1, read on the forward strand.
TTAATGACTGATTTAATGTTCGAATTAATATCTGATTTGACCTCTAGTTTCATCTCCTGTTTATTGCTTGGCGAGTCCTCCTCAGTTGTTTCCCCATCATCATCCATATTAATTAATGATCAGTGGTGACGATCAAAAGGTAGATAATTATTTTAGGTTATCGGTATATAAAGATTTTTTTTTCAAATCAAATTTAATTAAATTCAAATAGACAATTTTCAGTACAAAATATTGAGGGGAAATTGTGGTCAAAATGTTAACATTACTTCATTTTCACTGGTTAAATTTAATGTGAAATTCTATAAATTTGGAATTTAATGTTAAAAGTCAAATTTTAATTAGAAACTGAAGTTTGAAATGTTAGTGAATACGTTCAATTATTTCTTTAGGATTTTTAATTTTCGAAAAAAATTACGATTATTTATTTTTAATGTTTTTAATTAAAATCTATACAGTATTATCTGAAATTTAATTATTACTTTAAATATTATAAAAATTTAATAATTTTTAATTCATAAGCAATTATTTTTTTTAGACATTTTCCATAAATTTTCGATTATTTTGTTTCAATTTTTTTTATCAAGGTGATATAATGAATATTCATTAACATTGTTATTATTAATTAAATATGAATTATAATATAACTGCTATATTACAACGCAACGATATAAATTATCATATTCATAATAATGTCGTTTCTGAAAATTGAATTTACAAGTTTCATTTAAAACTTTAAATCATTTCATTTAAATAATATTAAAATACAGTTAAATATTAATTACGTATATGATTAAAATTGATCTGAATTTAGTATGATAATATTTTATAGAAGATTTAAAAAAAATAGTTTATACTAATTTCACAAAGTAGGGAAACTACAGATGTAAAAAGTACGGATAAATGTTGGCAAGTTGAGATGATCTCGTGTGAACTGTTGCGAACTCCTGTTTCAGAGGGAGCGTGTGGTTTACCACAAACTTAACACACGCCAGATGGTGATTCAGCTATTCGAATTTCCTTCGGGTTTTTTAACACGCATGCAGAATACACTAAAGTAATCGCTTTCCTCGTTTCTAGCCACCAAGTCACTTTACTATATACCGGAAATCGATATTCCTTTCAAGAGAGCGAGAGAGAGAGAGAATTTCTCAGATCCTTTTGCAATATATTTTTTTTCATCTCTCTGTATTCCCGCTCGTTTTCTCATCTGACACATTTTTTTTTCTCATTCCCATCTCAGAAAACGGGTTTTCTTTGAATTTCTTTTAAATTTGATGAATTTCAATTTTTTTCATAATCTTGGTTAATGATTGTCGTCATAATCGTTCAGTGCGAAGTTTTTTTTTTTTTATTAATTTATATTTCTGTAATTTTGTTTATAATTTAGGTTTTCAGTGGATTTTTGATTTAAGGAGGAACCGTAACATAACCTCAAATTAAAAACTAATTTTTAACTGTGTTAAACCGAGAGAAAGCATATTTCTCTAAGAGATAAATTAATATTTATTTATTTCAAATAAAATTTTATTTGCGTTGAATAAATTTTTTTATTTTAAATAAAATTTTATTTTGCGCTAAATAAATGTTTTTATTTCAAATAAAATTTTATTTTGCGCTAAATAAATGTTTTTATTTGAAATAAAAGTTTATTTGCCCTAAATAATTTTTTTTTTATTTAAAACAAGTAAAATGTTATTAGAGATAAATATATTTTTATTTGATTCAGATAAATTTTATTATCATTCTCCTTTTTTGATTTGGTAGAAGTATTTTTGCTTTTTTAGTGGAGAATTTTATTTTTTTCTAAATGGAATACAATGATTAATTTTTCACATTCGTTTGGCAAATGTTCGCTAAAGTAACGACGAATATTGGATTTCATCAAAGACCCATAACAACCCACCTGTCGCGTTACAATATTTCAGATACTTCTTTATAGAGAACATAAATTATTTATGAGATTTTCCAAATACTATTATATTTCATGACAATAATGTAATTATTGATTCTATTTTTTTCATTAATTTTTTTTTTATTGTTTTTTTGTATTCTTGTAAATACTATTGTAAACATTGCATCTTCTTTTTACTATATTAGAAATGAATTTAAAGAGTTCTCTTTTTCACTATTTTGTGTCGGATACTGTTTAAATATTTTTTTTTTAAAAAAAGAAGCTCGCAACGCTTTTGACTTTCTTCTTCGCACAAAAGCGGTTCCATTTTGTTGCAAATCCCTCGGAAGATAAAATGGATGGGATAATGGAAAAACGAAGTTTTCCTGTGAAATTACTGGGGAGAATTCTTTTATATATGAATTTGATATAAGCTTTCTCTCGTTGAAATAGATTAAAATTATAAAAAAAAATAAATGAAAAGTTTAGCGGTTAAAAGATAATTTTCTGAGTCTTGAGAATTTCTGTTTCTTTTTTTTAAACTCGAAATATAAGAGAGAATTAGTAGATAAACTGGTAGTATGAAATTGAGTGGTATATACGTATGTTTGATCAAACACCACTTGATCTACTTATACCAATGCTATGCTCGTCAGTGAAAGAGGAAGTTCATGATACGGCAGAAGAAAATGTACTTTACGTACTTAAACGAATTATTCTTCTCAATGCATTAAGACTTTTACTGCTCGACAGAATCGTTCGCAAGATTTGACGCACTTTCGTTTAATTGGAGTTGAAATAAAAAAAAAAAAAAAGAAGGAAGTAAATGCCTGATAACTTTTAAGTACTTCTATCATGATAATTGCTTTTTTATATCGCTTAACATAAATCGAATTTACACTTGTTTATTAGAATTTCTTATCTATTTTTTGTATTTTTGAATGTTCAGTATTTTTTGTTGATTGTTTTTTTAAAAACCTGTGTAAATATTTTTTAAGTGAAATTTTTTTTTGTAAAAAAATATTCAGTTTTATAATGTTGGTATTTTGTATGAAAAATTGCCACGATCGTTGCGGCAAATAATGTGAGAGAATTTCGCATAAGCAGAAAAGCCTTTGCTATATCTTTTCTGAGGTGTAAACTAAGCTGAGAGAGAGGAGGGTAGAGAGAACAAAGGAGATTGAACTTTCTCAGCATCCACATTTTCTAGACTGTACCCCTCTTCTACATCTCCTGAGATCAATATAGCATTGAGGAGTTCAGTTTTATGCAGTGTTCTTAAATTATTATAAAAAATCTCTAAAGAATCTTGCCAATAATTTTAAATTGAAAGTAAATGCTAATAAATTTCCAGAAATAAATTTAAATAAAATTCTTTTATCTCTAAATCTGAAATTCTGAATTAGTAAACAATTAACTAATTCAAATTAGTTAAAAATTTTACTAATACAAATTTAGAGAGTAGTTTAAATATTAATCCAAAATGTTGACAGAACTGTTTTAATAACGCTTTTTTTAAAATTATATTTTCATGTTTTGTATAAATTTTTTTTTTATCTAAATTAAATCATTTTAAAAAAGACAACACATAGAACTGAGTATGTCCATACATAACCATCTTATTGAGATGTAATGCAAGACAGTGTCATTTCCGTTCCTCAAGTAAACAATTTCCGAGAAATGATGGGAGAATTTGTCGATAAAACGTTATTACAACCATGAAGCATATATATATATTCCTTGGGTCCATATTCTCTCTTGAGAGAAAAATAATATTATGTACGTATATTTCTCCAAGTCTTGGTTGACCGAGCTTTAGAATATTGAAAATATGGTTTCCGGTTTACGAGTTGTATATATATACTAACGCAACTTCTTCGATGAGAATACTTTACTTTTATACTCGAAAGTTTTTCAATTCATTTTAATCATCAATCTTTTTCGAAAGTACACGATTGAATCCGTTACATATGAAATAATATTTATTTCAAATGAAACATTGTTTTTCTCTATTGTTGTTGGAAAAAATATATTGAAAAAAGTTATTTCATTGTAACACACTGAAAAAAAAATTATCAGTTACTTGACAAATAAATAATTTTTATTTGAGTCAAATAATATTTGTTTTAAATACAGAAATTATTGGTTCAAATAAAAATTATTTGATTCAAGTAAATATTTATTTTCTAATATAGCTAAATAAATTTTTTTTTCATTGTATTACAAGAAGTGCTTTTTTGTGAAATTTTGTATACGTACAAAATTTCTTAAATTAAGACACTAAAATATATCTTTTTTTTGTATAGTCTCGTTAAGGTCTTGTTATCTTTTGAATTATTTACACATTTTTATTGATTTTGACGCTAGAGTCACCTTCTGTAAAATGCATTAATTTTAAATATTATATGCTTTTAAACTTTAAAGACAGTTTTGTCTTTTCATTTTTATAAATTGTAAAATAATGGTTTCATTGTACTATATCACTTGACTTTTTAATAACACGGAATTTATAAAACATTATAAAGAAACCTTGAATTACCGGAAAACTTTTCTTCCTAGTTTAATAATATACTTGGCATTATCTAATATTTATAAATTATTTTTAATTCATCAACATAATTTTAAAAAAATAAATAAAAGTAAATTCATAATATATAAAAGTACATAATAAAAATATAGAAATTTAAAAATATTAAAATGTTTACTTGTCATATAAAATAAAACTGAAAATCTAAATTTTTTTGTATAAAAATAATATTTATTAAAAATATAAATTAAAAAATTGTTTTTTCGTTTTCTCTTTGAGATTTTGTTTTTAAATAATTTTTTTATTATATAAAATTTCATGTTACAATATATGTAAAGTACAGTAAACTGTCAATTTAATGTTAATTGAATTGTTAAACCAAATTAGTTGAATAATTGTTGTAATTCACTTGACTCAAAATTATTATTGTTTGCAGACATAATTTTGATATTGTACTTAAATATTTTGAATTTTGGGGCATGTTAGTAAGTTAGGATATCAAATTTTATGGGATTAGGAGAATTATGTAGATGTTATTAAGGCTGCTGAAACCATAACTGTGTTTACTCCTAATTCTGAAAGTTCCATCCCGCAAGTTGGATGAAATTTTGTCTTATTTTACCACCAAAAAGACGTTGTATTTTGCAAGAGATTTTATTGAGCTTCTTTTTTTTAATAATAATTTTCTTCCACCGAACAATAAATTACTGAAAAATTAAAATTGAAGCAAAAAAATCAGATTTAAAATATAATTTTCGTAGTTTTTTTTTTTGTATAGTAAAAGTCCGTTTTAATGAGATGGAAATGTCATTCTTTCGATGACAGTAGTAAAAAGCAGTTTTAGTCAGACAAAATCTTATACTCGTTAAAATTTTTTTTTAAACTAAAAAAAGGAAGTATTAGTTTTTTTTGGGAAAAACTATATATCAAAAATTAAAAATAGAGTAATGAAAATAGATTTTGCAACATAATGTTAGCGAAAAGATTTGAACTGTTTATTTATCGAAAGTTACTGTTTATTTTTTGTGTAAAGATAATTTCTGCATCGAAACGAACTCCTTCTTCGCGTTACATACCTCTTGTAGTATGTAGGTTATCCGTGACGTCATGACCCGCCTTATGACGTATTTGGAGTGAAATATGCATTGGACTCTGAAGCTTTCAAGCTCTCTTCGCGGTCATTGGCATTGCCAATATACAATAGATAACGCATGTATATATAAATATAAAAAATATATATACACCTGTATGCCAATAGACAAAACAATCGATGATATATTTTTAAAGACTCAACTTCTATACATGAAAATAAATGTCATTTGAATTTTTTTTAAAGTAGCCGATATATTGATTTAAATTAAATTCTCGTCAAATCTTTTGTGTTCTATACTTTTCTTCTTCAACTACAATCACTAAGTTTTGCATAAGAAATGTCTACTCCACTTGCAAACTTGACGAATAACTTTTCTAAGAGTGAAATTGGAAACAGTATCTTCTCGCATTTTTATACTTTCTGAAGAGGGATCAAACTTTTTGTCACACTAATTTTTTCTCTTCTAAACAAAATAAAACTAAAATTTTTACTAATTTGAATTATAAATTTAAATTAGGAAAGTAGAAAAAGGAATAAGTTATTTATCTGATTGAAGAAAAAAAACTAGTTTTAATCAGGTTATATTCGAGATGAATTAGACTTTTCCCAAGTAACTTATTTGCGAGTTGGTGTTTTTTGTTTTATTTATTAAACTAAATAGGTCAAAATGTTTCTGGTCTGCTTCATAATGGAAATCTACTCTTTTCATCCTATTTATCCGAGATTATGGATTAGTGTACGATAGAGGCCGTCCACCAAGTCTGATAAACTGACGTACAATAGTGAACAATAATTTGAAATATTCAAGATTCTCCGGGTATTGTGATGCCATTATGGTAATCGATTACCTAATGGTGCTTGATGGGTTGGCATTTCAATGTTTTAACCCTGATAATTACGTTTAGTTCAGAAAACCTATTTTTATTTTCCTATATGTAATATAATTCTTTGTATTTTTAATCAATTAATCAATTTATTTACTTTTTTTATTTTGCATCAGTTTTGCATTTAAAATACTTTTTTCGAATATTTCGAAAAATTTCTTTATTTCATTTTGTTTTTCGAATAAATAATAATCTTTTCGATCGAACAAAAATATTTCAAAAAATGATTAGTTCTTTGTTTTCATGCAAATTGCAGTCAGGGAAAATAGAGTTGGATTAAAATATATATCGTCTTATTTTAATCCAATTTTAGTTTCATTGCCTCATTGGTTTTAAAAGTTTCTTATTTTGAGAAATATTTTTTATTTAATTGTTATTTTTAATAATGAAATAAAATTTATTTTCAAAAATATAATTACGATCAAATAGTAACTTTTAATTGAAAATGAAATATAGATTTATTTATATAGATCAAAGAAATATATTAATGTCGAATGAAAATATATTCAGTTAAATCAAAGAAATATGTATTCGTTCTGTAAAAAATCAAACATTCGCTTTGATCGAAGAAATTTTTTCACATCAATCAAATATTAAAAGAAATATTCCTTCAACAAAAATTTAAATTTCTGTTTAGATCAAATATTCAATAAATATTGATATGAGAAAAAAATTATTTGTACTCTCTAAAATTTAAATTCGTACTTACTAATTCAAATTAGTAGAAATTTTTAATTTTTCTGATTGCAAGTTTTAGTTTCATTTATTCTCTCAGATATTGTTGCCCTGACTTGTGTTCAATATAGAAGAAAATATTATTACGCTTAAAAAAAAAAATATTATGAATCGTATCTTTATGAATGTTGTTGTATATTTGAATGGAGAAATGAAATTAAACGAAAGCCAATTTTTGCCGGACGTTGAATATTTATTGCTTCTTGTTGCGAGAAGCCAAAGCGACTCCTTTTATTCTTGTATAACAAAACGCAAATCCATTCTGTCTGGAATGGGTTCGTCGCACGGGGATATAAACAAGGTACTTGAACAATCGATTGAGCATTTACGTTTCATCGACAAGGGAAGCCTCATTTACGGATGAAAAGACATAGGAAAAAGGTCTGGTCTTAGTACACACAGCAAGTTCATCAAGACACGTTAATATTTATAAAAAGAAAAAAGTGTCACTTTTAATTAAATCACGTTCAATCAAATCATTTTTTTACTAAAAATATTTTTAGTCTTTTTTTTATAAATATTGCTTTGACATATTTTTATCAACAATTTGTCATTACTCTAAATCTGAATTACTTTTGACTAATTCAAATGTTATTTTATTCAGTGAATTAGTAATAATTGTATAAATTGACGAAAATATAATTTTGAGTGTCAAAAAAAAAAAACTAGGTGTGTTGTATTGTTTTTAACATTTAGTCGTCAACTGTTTGTAAAAAATATTTTTGAATGTAAATAGTTGTTTCCTCTAGGAAATAAAAATTTCCCATAAAAATCAAATTTATAGGCACAGTCATGCCTTTCTACCCTATCTGGTGAAGGCGCGAATGTAGGTAAATGGGAAATCTTCCTCATCATCATTGTTTGTAAAAAAAACAACAATCCACATTATTATTTTTTTTTGTTCTTTGCTGTGAAATGATTATTATATGAGTGTTGCGCATTTATCACATCCCATGCCAGTCACCTATGATCATAAAGGTAAGGGACCGTTTTGGCTTTGATCGGGAAGGTGAGGTTCGTTGCCATGGTAAATGGGGGTGTTTCGAGAGTTTGGGGGATCGATGAGACAGTGGCGTAGCATCAGGTGGCGGCTTTCGTTTCGCGTCCAACAAGTGGTGCGTCGACATTATAGACAAAGATATTTTGTTGATATCGAAGATTCCTCCTTTGACTTGGTCCAGTAAAAATTCGAGAAAGAAAAAAACCCCCTCATTTTTGTGAGAGTTAATTAATTACCAATATTTCAAAATTTTTTTCCAATATTTACTTTCTTTTTTTTCTTACTTTTAATGAGAATTCTTTTTTCCACCTCTTTACTTTTTCTTTTATATCTTGCAAGGATATGTTTGGAAAGTCGATGACTTCCTACATCGCGTGCTCAACTGGTCAAGGTTGCGGTAGATCGGAAGTCGGATTTATTGCTATTGCTTTCGGTGCCATATCATACTGAGTGTACCTTTTTTATTTCTCTGTTTCACTTCAATATCAACAGAAATTTCTATGAGGCAATTCATGAATTTCTTTTTCTGTCTCAGAGAGAAAAGAAAGAATCTATATAGGTGGAAAAAGGAAGATATTCGCAGAAATTAATTTCAATATCAAAAAATTTAAAAATTTCTTTTTGGTGTTAATAATGGATTTGTGGAAGAAAATTATTTTTCAATTTTCTATTATAGGATGTAGATGCTATTTATAAAATGTGAGTCGTTTTGAAGTACGACTGACGGCTCATAGGTGGCGAACAGTTCCTTTCTCACAATCAGGATATCTTTTTTTTGGGGTGTTAGTAAAAAACTAATTTTTTTTATGTATGTAATACTAAAGAAACATTTAAATTACGAGTCATCAAGTTTTTAGTATTTTTTTACTTTGCGAATGTTTTGTGAAATAAAACATTTAAAAAAGCGTGAAATTTTGCGTTTATGTTATACTTATGGCGAACGTTTAAATTAGAAAACTTTTGCTTTGTTGTATTCTAGTTATTGTACACGTGTGTACTACAACCCCGTCGGGTGTTACCACTAACGAATAGAAATATCTGTTGGGAAAGTAAAAACAAAAAAAAAATGTTATCTCATAGCGACCATATTTTGTGTTGCGCTTAACGATCATAACAGGAAGAAGCAAAAAATAAAGTGAAATTTTAAAAACCCTTTTCAGATCCTCACAAAATTTGATGATAATTTTTCCAAAAATTTTGGAGTTTCTCTTTTTTTACTTTTGTCAAATACAATTATTTTAAAAAAAAAATTCAATAATTCATCATTCTTCTTTTCTCTATTTCAATTAAAGAAAGAAATGACAAATAAAACTTTACTTAATTTAATTATAGTTGTGCTACAATTGTGTTTGTTCTTTAAAAAAATTTTCTTTTTTTACTTTCATTAAAAAGATAAAAAAAATTCATTCTCGATAATAATATAGACCTCTTTTATGAATAATAAACAATACTCTCAATTAATAAAAGAAAACTTTCCAGTGATTGCAATTTAATCCTCAGTAAAAGAATAAAAAAAAATAATTTCATCAATAATCTAATGGCTGAAATCCCTTTGCTAGGATAAAAGTTCTTTCAAAAGTTGATTTATTAAAACATTATTTTGTATAAAATATCACGATATAATTAAAAGTAATAATTTATTTTTCTTTTTTCATAAGAATAACGTTCGATAATAATTTATTAATATTTTCAACTTTTACAGAATTATAATAATAATGAGAAAAAAAAAGAATTTTTAAATTAAAATTAAAAATTCACATAGTTTTTTTTTAAAGGAAAAATAGAGAAAATTGTGATTTTTTTGTAGATAAACGGTACATTGTTGAAAAATTTTTTCTGTATTTTTTATCTCTCGTTATACAAGTTTTGTAACTTTTTAAAACTTTATTATAACTTCCGGAAAATTGTCAACCTTTTTTTTTTATTTGTAATAGATTTTAACAAGTTTTGTTCATTTACTTCTAGTTTGTACTTAATTCAGATATAACTTTTCAAATCCTTTAATCTTTGCCAACAATATTCCTTTGGGATAATACATATATGTATTAAGTGAATAAAACTTTCCGTATGTTTACTTAAATGGTGCTATGATTCCCCTTTGTTTGTCAATTTTTCATTTTTTTATATTTAACAGCAAAAGTACTAAAAAAAAATTGCAAATGTAATTTTAAAATTGTAATAAATAAAATTCGGGTTTAAAATAAGAAATGTTTTTTTTCAAAATGTTTTAAAAATTAAACTGAAAGGACATAGAGATTTAGTGTAAAAAACATTTTAATATGATTTTCGCTTTACAGTCAAATTATTTCGTTTTTTCATAATGTATAAACATGGTTGAGTTACTTCTCGAGTATCATGTAAATTTTTAAGTAGAAAAGGTCAAACTGGTTAGCTTTCCTTTTACAAGGTATATAACTCTGTTTTTATATATTTAGTTTCTCTGAAAATTATGTTTTGCTGATTTCGTTAATTTACATCCTATGTGATAGTTATTACAGCAATTTTTATATTTAATTAAAAATTTTTTTTTATTTAATTAAAAATTTTTGATTTAGCCAATCAAAGAAAGAGTTATAATTTCTATTTTTCTCGTGCATGAAATATAGCAATTGAATTTGACTTTGACCGCGAGGCAATTTTCCTGATAGCTTTGACACTCCTCAGTAGCAAATGAAATTAATGTCAAGGTTAAGGATTATTTCGAAATGTTCGTGACATAACCGTCAGTTATGGTGTAGAAACTAATCTACACTACTTTTTATAATACAAAGCAAAATGATTGAATTGAGTGGTCTATTATTATATTATATTTATACTGAAAACAATGTTTTATTCATCATTGACAATGACTATTTTCATCCCGCGTGATTATCAACTGTACAATAGAAAATAATATTTACACAATTCACTGACATCTTGTACATAACCAACAATTTTTTTAATAAGTTAACTAACTTTTTCTCATTTTCTATTCAAGACTAATTCTATAAAAATTGGAATATAAAATTCATAATTTTATAATCTCTTATAAATTTTTCTTATAGTTATTTGAGAAACTGAAACCATAAAATGAATGAAATGTAAAATTCACTGGAGATGTAATTAAAAGTTCAGATTTCAATTCGAGTTTTTGTTGCTTTTCATTTTAAAGTTTAATATCTGGAGCGTAATTGCATTTCACTTGTTAAAGAAATAATTTTACTGAGATGGGAAATATTATTTTCTAAACAATTTTAACAAATCAATTTCACTGTCAAAAAAAAAAGATAAATTATTTTCAAAATAGTACAAATATGAAAATAAATTCAATTCGAAATTGATTCGAGAAAATTAAGAAAGTTTAGAATTGAGACGAAACAATATATAAATATAGAAGTAACAACTGAGATAACAACTAGATTTGTTAGTTCAATCCTGTTTCTCTATGTAATTAAGGTTTGAATTAAGTCCTTATTTGTTCTTGGAAGTTCCCAATTGCTTTATTAGAGTTTTACACTCCAAGATCTAAATTATAACTATGCAAATACATGTGATTTTTTTTTAACGAAAACTAATTTTTTTCCTTGCGCAGAAAGAAGGTTGATATAAATATTTTTTGAATTAGAAAGATGATAATAATAATTGAAGATCTATTGGAAAAGACTAATTTCGCTATATTCACGCCTGTGATGTGAAGATAATTCGTTAATCGCGTGTTTATAATCAGGTTAAGAAATAACTTAGTTTCTAGACATTGACGAAAATACAGGCAATAGTGTGGTGTGTTATAAGGACGCGTTCCCAACAGGGGTTGATTAAATATTGTCCACAATGATGCAGTGACACGATGCTGAATGTGACATTATATTCGCCAGATGTGTCTCAATTAAGATTTAACATCAGCCTATTATATTGTCTAGTACTAACTCCAGTCGCTCTCAAAAGGTTCATTCAAATGAAATGCGTCCATTTGCTACTTGATATTTCATTCGAAACAAAGTTTACGTCATTTTTATCGCACCAAAATTTTTACGCGATAATATTTCACACGGCAAAAGTTATGTGCGATACAAAGAGTTATTAAATTGAAGCAGTTAATTTTATATTAAATAATTAGAAAAATTTTACTAAAATGTTTCTTTTTTCTCTGAATTACTGAGTATAAAAGCACTGTTGGTATTTTTTTTTTTTTTTCAAAAATTCGATAAATGTTAAAAAAAATAAAAATTTGAATGTGAAAGTCGCGTCATCAATCTATTATTGAAAATATGGAAAGATCGGTTCTTTGAAAGGTGTTTGTATCCATTTGATAGAGTATATATATCTTTTGACGTTATCTAAAGTGAATGTAGCCCTCATCCATCATGATACAACTGAAGTTTAAGGATCATGGAAAGAGTCCTTGAAAGCTCCTGAAAAGCAGATACAAAAAAAAGTGCTAATAACTCAATTTATGTATTATTATTAAAAAAAAAAAATAGTTTTAAACACTCGAAATACAAAAATTTTGATTCATTAATTTTTTTTCTGACTAATATTGAAAAACTTAGTTTGTAAATATTTCTTTCTCAATATTTAAAAATTTATTTCGGTTTTTGATCATTATTTTTACTTTCTCGAAATTGAATTTTTTTTCTTTTTTTATTCTTTAATTTAGAATAATTGGCTGTTCAACAAGAAAATGTCAAATAAATTCGAATTTCTTGAGGAACAAAAACTACCTACATTATTAGCTTTCACATAGTTTTTTCTTATTTATTTTTTTTCAGACTATAAATTTGCTATTTAGAAAAAAATTTGTTGTCTTGAAAATAAAAAATTTACTATAAAAAATTTCATAGAGAAAATGAGACAAAATATTTGTTAATAAAAATTATTGGATAAATATATAATTTTGCGAGGATGTACTTTATTTAAATAATAATTAGTTTTCTCTTTTCATGTTTACATTGGTTATTTTCAGTTTCTGACGTAACTGCGTATTATCCTGTATACAATCTCGAATGAAATATGAAGTTTCATTCCAGAAGTTTAATCTCTTAATCTAAATTTCGTGAAACAATGATGAGAGATCTTAAAGGAGTTTAATTATTATATTATCCATAAAAGGAGTTTAACATTGTACTTCAATAGAGTTTGAATATTACCCTCCGAGAGTTTAACATTTTTCAAATTTTCGGACTATATTTATATTTAATAGAAAATTATTTAATTTAAAAAAGAAATAAAAAAAATTTCCAACAGCAAAACATAAATTTCTTTTGTGAAATTTTTCAAGTTCGAAAGCAATAATGATTTGATTAATTTCATTGTCAGGTTGTCGATTTTAGGGATCAAATAGTTATTTGAAGAAGATTATGTAGAGAATTCGATATACTCGAGAAAAGTCATTGGAGAAATGGAAAGCAACATATAATTCCCTGTATTCTTTTCGTTGCATTAGAATCTCTTTTCGTTTTCTCTTTACATATGAAGAGAACTTTCAATATAAAAATTCTCGCTTGAATTCACAGTAAAAAGAGACGTGTACAGAGTAAGAAAATCCCTTTAAGCCTTGATTTTATAAGTACATTGTGGAATTGAAAATTTTCTTTCATGAAAAACTATAAAAGATGGAAATTCAATCAAAATATGACATACCAGATGGAAGAATGTCAAAAACAGTAAGAAAAAAAATTGAAAGAAAAGGAAAATTTAGAGAGAAAAAAAATTGGATTCAAAATGTAAAGCGAAATATTAAGACAGAAAGAATAAAGAGGTTTTTTACAATAGACGAAATCGGATATGAAATGCAAAAATGAAAGAACTAGAAAATTTTTTTTATCAAAATTGTACAGAAAAAAATATATGAAAGAAAGTTTACGAAATTAAAAAAATAAATTTGTTAATAATTTAATAATAAAAAAATACTAAAATATTTTTTACACTATTAAGCTGTTAACAAATTTATTTTTTTATGTATAAAAAATTTGAAAATGAAACAAATAAACATAAAACAACAATAAAAATTTGACAATTTTATTTGGACCAGTTGAAATCGTCATGAAACATTATAAATAATTTAATTTCTCTCCTATATATATATAACGCCATTGATTATTGGTTATTGATATTTATATTCGCCACGAAACTAAAAGCAATATTATTCAAAAAGCAAAGATCTCATTTATTAATTGCCTGCAAATAGTTATTTCGTTTTTGTTACCAATTTTTGGTAAATAAATATTTTTATCTACAATTTTGATAATTGAAAAATGGCATTTTTTTTTACTAAAAACTCACTTAAAAAATGAATACAAACAAATGGGTGTATTTATCCGGAAAATGGTGAATGGAAATAATAATTGTCAAAAATAAATGTTAATAATGAAAACAAATGAATTCTTTTTTAAATTTGTTTTGAAAGCGTGGGTATGTAATCCCAGTAGGTAAAGCCGGCTTAAGTCAGCCGAGGGTGTAAAGGCTGAAAACAACGCATCGCATCAATTTTTTTTTTATTTGTTTTTTTTTTTACTTTTAACAATTGATTCTTTCAATTTTTATTGATTCATCAAATTTTAATTACATTTCCATTTTATAGACTGTGTCAAATTCAAAATTTTTTAAACATTTATTTTTAAAGCAATATAAATTTTTTACACGTACATTTTTATTTATTCGAATTTTATGTATTAAATTAATTTTACTAGGTGATTGACATTACCTTACCTGTATTGATTATTTTTGACTTTTTAAATTATTATTATCAGTTGTATCGATTACTGTTTCTTTTACTTATTGCTTATTTTTACTTTGATTATTTTCAATTAATTTTAAAGTATCTTCTTTATTATTTTTTTTTTGTAATTTTTTTTATATAATCAGTTTCGATTTTATTGTAAGTTTTATAAATAAATAAAAATTCTTATTTCGCGATTAACTAATAAAATTTTCTTTTTTTCCAGGTAAGTCTGAAGTATTTTTCATAAATCTAGAAGGAGAAAAAATGAGTGAGTAGAATTGAAAATTTATTGATTTTTCCATTTTATTTTTGTCGAATGAAAAAACAGTTGAGATTAAACATTTGTTGATAAATAACGTGATACTCGCGAGAGTAGAATACAATTTTACCGACGCTCAAGTCGGTATTTTACCCAGAACTTGACAATGCTTTACCCTCTCCAAATCAATAAGAACAAAATGATTCTGCCATCTAAAGGACACTATTTTATCCTCTTTTTTCTTCCTTTCCCCGAAAAACATATTTACCGACTACAGATTAGTGAAAAATTTATTAATATTCTAAGGATAACTTAACGATGTAAATTATTGCTAAGCAATTATTTTAAAATCTCTTCAACTTTTAAAAAAGTTTTAAAATAATCTTTAAAAAGGTTTTTATCTTTAAAATATAAAAGATTTTTTGCTAAAAATCCTGATTCAGTGATAATAAAAATTTGTAACCAACAACAGATAAAAAAAGAGATATCTACATTGTTGATGACAATTGAATTATTTTTTTTTTTGAAATTTGAAAAAAGAATTAAACAAAATAAATAACATGTTAAATATATATTTTAGTAAATTAAAATGTTTTAAAGAAATTAAGTTGAAAAGTACTATTTTCGATTTTATTGAATTTATCGAATTTATTGAAATTAAAGTAATTAATCAATGATTTTGGTCAAAATTATACCTGGAGATCAGAGTCAAAGCCATGACCTGATTTGAGTCGGATTTGGACTTTATGTGAAGAAGCTTTGCTGACGTAAACTCTTGTCCCACGCGGGAGCTTAGTACCAGCCAATTTCGTCAAAATATATATCTTTCTATTTTACTGTCTTCCGTTGCATATATATATAATTTCAAAAACCACAAATTCTTACTGCAAATGCATATGACATCTCGCCACGTAATTAACATATTATATGTATAATATGTAATTTCCGGAATAAGAAAATTTACGTCTGGGTCTAGACAAATTCCAATAAGCGTAGGAAACAAATAATAATTTTAGATATATGAAATGAATAATTTTCATATAACTTATCACTTAAATATTCACATATCTTATTTTATGTACCAATGCAGAAAACGAATTTGCGAAAATCAAATTTTTACTAATTTTTTTAGAGAGCTTTTAGAATATTTTTATTATTTATTTTTTTTTAAATATATTATAAAATGTAAAATTGTGATTTCAAAGAACTTGGAAAAGTTGGAAAATGATAACTAAAAGGAGAATAACGACTTCTTAAAATAGCCAACCCGTTTGAACTCAGAATGGTGGAAAATTTATTATTTTGGGATATAACTTATTCCCACTGTGAGATAACTGATGTTGATTTAAAATAGATATGCGTGTAACAAAAGAGCTTCTCTTTTCATGTCAAAAACACTCTTGAACCAGCAAAAGGAACTCATTTTCAAGTCTCTTGAAATACCTATTTAAAAACTTTTCTTTTCAAAGTGAAGCAAAAAAAAAAAAAAATCTTTTTTCTGAAAAAATTTTGGCACTTTTTTTTTAATAACGATAGAATAGAATTTTGTGAGTTTTTCGTTCATATTTTTATTCACAAAACGTATATATGATGGAAACTTGTGAAATATCTTCGAAATTGACGTTTGTTTGCTATACACATACTTAGAAGAACTTTGAAGAAACTCTGTGACAAAGGTCTTTAGAAATTTCTTCAAACGGGAATCTTGAAACGTTAAAAGCCTTTTAGTAGACGAAACAAGTGTCAAAGTTCCTTATAATTGAAAGACGAGAAAACTATTGAAAATTTTAATGACCGGGGGATATGTACAGTTTTTTTTTATGTAAAATTTCAGAAATTTTTTTTTTCAATAAACGAAATAATTTCTTAACATTAGAAAAAAAAAGTTGAAAACTGATTTTCTGATTAGTTTTATTATATGGTCAACAATGTATAAATAAAAGACACTTTGTTACTCGAAACAAAAATATTCCGAGTTAAAAATATGACTGTTATTTTTGCGATGTCACTTAAAATTGAAGCCAACTGACTCATAGAACTTGGTTCTCAATCAAAATTTTCAAATATGAATTAAAGCCAAGTTCTGAATTTTCTTATTTGCTAACGAAAATATGCGTCAATTCGTAAATTATAATGTGATATTGCACTCACGTGTTTATTTTAAAATATATTCAAAAATTATGATAAATTTTATTTGCGTTTAGTAAAAAAATATTTGATTTAGAAATATTTGATTGAAAAATGATTATTATTGTATAGATTAAAATAAGTTTAAATTTTATTCGAATAATATAAATTTTTAATGAAATTTAAACTCTTATAATTTTATACATTTTATATAGAATGAAAAATTTGTTATTCTTCGATTATCTATCGTTAAATTAATTTTTTTTTCTACAACTCTTCAAAGTTTAGTGTTTGATTTAATAGAAAAATGTATTAAAAGTAAACTTGCCGTTATTACAGTTTCATAGCTTTTGAAACTCAATTTTGTCGTTTATATTGGCTTCAGTTGTACAGGGATAGTTCAGAATTTCAAAGGAGTTCTCGGGTTTTCGGATGTAATACCCGTCTACCAAAAATTCGATAGTTTTGAAATAGGAACTTTTTTCTCGTAGGCGTTTTGTTCGCTCATTCCACTCTCATTCTGAAATATTGGAAATTCTAGTGCGAACAAAAGGAATTTTTATACAAGGTTCTCTTATTTGCTCCCATTTTTTTTCCGAAAAACAAGTTTATTTCATGACAGGAAAAAGGGGGAAAAAAATGTCTTTTTCTACTTTATAAGAAGAAGGAAAATATATAAAATAAGAATTTTATATTTCTTATTTGCACCAATTTTAAAAAAGGTATTTTTTATATTTTCCTTTCTGTAAAAGGTAGAAAAATCTGTTTTTCCTTTTTTAAATTCAAAAATTATTATAAAGAACAAAAATTAGTTATAGAATTACTAAAATTCCGGTTGGTCTAACCAGAATAAAATCTTAAATCTTAAACAACGGATTTTTTTTAGTAACTGTCACTGGTAGTGATATTCACAACACTTTCACTTATCACTTATGTTTGCGCTTCAAATATTAACCTATATTGAGCATTATTTCCATTTAAATAAAAATTGGATCTCTATTTTTACGAAGATGGGATTTCAAATGGATTCACTTAAAATGTAAACTTCTTTGTCGGAATCGGATATGAGTAACCAGAGCTGGGTGAATTTCGATGCAACAAAGGAAGATTAGATCCAAAAGAGGAACCGGATGCTGAATTAAAAGATGATTCGGAATCCAATGACGAATAAGATCCAGATTCGAATCCAGAAAAAGTTCCAAGAGGTTTGGAAAAAGAATCGGAACTAGTTCCAGAAACTGTTTCCGACACATATCCAGAGTGAAAACTGCACTGTAAAAAATAAAAAAAATTTACATTTTGAAATAGTAAAATTACATTTTAGAAATTATGTAATTTTACTACTCCTAGTGAGGTATTAATACACTTTTTAAATTTAGAAATACAATCGAATTTGTAATTTTACAACTTTCGTAGCGGGAAAAGGACAAAACGTTGTAATAGTACAAGATTGTATTGTCTTTGTGTGAGTTTCCAAGTAGGTAAGAAAATGGACCCTCTTTGAAAGTGACAAAAATACTCTATAATGCACAAGTACACAAAATTGTAGTCTTATATTTTTTTGTGGAAATTTACATTTTTAAAAATTAAATAAACCCACTCAAAATAGTAAATTTAAAAAACCCAGTAGTTTTTCAACTTTGAAAATGAAACAAATACAATTTTCTCACTTTTGCATATAAAAGTAAATATACTCATTTGTCACTTTAAAAGTAATAGTTATGATAATACTTAGGTGTTGTGAATTACTTTTCGTTTTTTAATAATATTATTAATATAATATATATATATATTTATGTGACCCGATATGAAACGCAATGTAACCTAAAATTTTTTGCTCAATATATTCCTTTTTATTCCTTTTTATCTCGTCACACACATATTAATATATTAATATTATATATTGTAACTCAAATAATAATAATTTGTTACAAATAAATGTTTATATAAATTTGATTATTTGTATCACATATTTTTCATTGCAATGAAGAAAAGTAATAATTCTATAATATAAAAATAAATGGCAATTAAAATATTTTTAATACGATTGCACACAAAAAATAGCATTGGTAGAAATGACTGAAAATATGTAGTTAAAAAAAGCAGTTAAAAGTACCATATTCAGAACCATTTAAACTAAACTCAGACATTTGGTGGTACTAAATTTTAGTAGTCAATTTCACCTAGTCAAAATTACTGATATTTGTAGTTGAAATAACTGTCATGTGATTTTAAATGGCTTTACAACATATTAATAGTTAAAACTACTGTTAGAAATTGTTATTTTTAGGATTTGCGTGTAGGTGAAAGAAACATTTCTTATTAGTTGCAGAAAAAAATTTGATTTACTGTTTTCATGTAGTTAAAATAAGTGTTGAAAATAGTTATTTTTATGATTTATGTAGTTGAAGAAACCATTTCTTCCTAGATGCAGTAAAACCATTAGACTTACTGTTTTATGTAATTAAAATAAGTATTAAAAATAGTTATTTTTATAATTTGTATAGTTGAAAGAATGTCCTCAAATATCATGCAAGCCATCTTAGCGTGCGTGCGTGGTTAGATGGTTAAGTTGTCGGCTTGCGAATGTTAGGGTCGTGCGTTCAATCCCCAGCGTTTAGGGATTTTTCTCTGTTAGGTATACAAAAATTAAATAACATAAGGCATATATAAACGAAAGTAGTAGGGGAGAGGGTGAAAAAATGGATCTCAATACTAGTATTAATAATAATAATTTTACTACTTTGAATAGTTTTTTTTTCTAAATTTTACAGTTGATTTAACCGTTTTTACATAGTTGTCTCAACTACTTTTTGTTAATAGGCGCCTCCTAGAACTAGGAGAAATAGTTAAAATTTAGTCAAATTTACTATGATTTTTTTTCAGTGTATAATATTTAAAATTACCGTGTGGTGTACTTTTACACTACGAGATGTAAATTTACAAATTCTAAAAGTAAAATTCCCCATTCTAGATGCTGTTATACTGTTTTATGTACTTATGCCACTTTCACAGTAGGTAAGATTTTGGACCTACGTAGAAAGTGGTAATGTTACAAGAAATATTTTTTACAGTGTGGAACCGCTTTCAGGATCGGAGGTGATTCGGGAACTTGATCCGGAATTAAAGGCAGTGGCAAAGTTTAAATGTGAACCAGCTCGAAATCCAGAATCAAGTTCGGAGTACGAATCGGAACCAGAATATGAATTGGCAGCAGCCAATGAGAGAGCATTTGGAACAGTGCGGATGACTTCGACTGGTATTGGTTGGCGAACAACAATTGGCACTGGATAGGGTTGTTCGATTTTGATGGGAACAGTGCGAGTGACTTCAACCGGAACTGGATGTGGTACAACAATCGGATATGGACGATCAACCTTGACAGGATAAGGTTGAGGCACTGGATAAAGTTGTGGAACTGCTATTGGAATTCGTATTTCTCGATTCACAGTAATTCCCGTTATTCGCTCGTTCTTTCCTAATCCGTAGCTTGATAATCCTAAATTGGAACTTGCAAAATTGCCTGTCGATTTGCCGAAGGAATAATTAGGAGCGTAATTTGTGTGTAGATTCAGTGCGGAGTTAAAGCCAGTGGCATAGGAGCCTAAGCCATGACCTCTAGAGTATCCAGAATGTCCCGAGTTAAATCCTCGTTTTTCCACTTTTTTCAAACTCGATGCGCAGGCGCTGATTAGCAATAGGCAAATCTAAACAAAAATATCATTCACTTTTAGAGAAAATTTTTCGAATCATTGAAACATTTTTAAGGGGACGAAAATTTACACTAGTCTCAGAAAAAAAATTAATTATAAAATGAAATAAAATTAATTGTGAAACAAAAAAAAAAATAAATGATAAATGGAAAAAAAATTCTGAAAGGAAAATATTTTTAGAAATTGAAACTTGCGTATATTTGTGGTTTTTTAATTATTGAATCACGTCAGTCTTTGTGATGTTTCAATTAAAAAGTGACAAACGTTTAATGAAATTACTCACTAGAAAGAAGGTCCTCATGGTTCCTAAAGGAATGTAAACTCACGTGTGTCATCATTTTTTGGCCCGATGGTGTTTATATATATATCATTTCGGCGCCATTGTGCCAAAATACTTTCACTGCAAGGCCAGTACACGCCCCTATAGATACTTTTTTTTTTTATTTTTTGCTCGCGCGGTCCATCCGATTTGCAATTGACATAACTTTTTTTTATTCAGACATGAGAAAGGAGTTCAAATCTGGATTTAAAGAAACGGATTTTTTTTTTCACAGGGAATTAGTCGCCTTCCGTTACATTGAATGACAGAAATGTTTTAATTCAAAAAGTGAGAAACAATTTCTTTATAAGGATCCAAAGAACTTTCCCTTGGCTTTATTTTTTAATTTTTTATTTTGTAGGAATTTTTAATTTGATTGAATCGATATTTTGTTTATAAGTAAATAATAAATTAATATAAAAAATTTTTTATTGAAATAAAAATATTAAAATAAAGAATGATTAATTGTAATAATGTAAAAATTTTAGTATTGTTACTTTTTACTCGAAAGATTCAAAAGTTAATAATAATCTTTAGAAATTATGGAAATTACTTAGGGAAATTTTTGAAGAAGTAGTCTCAAGTTTTTAAATATTCTGTTCTAAAATTTTGGTAACTATATTTGCTTGGAGTAGTCTACAAATGAAGTTTACGAGAACAAGCCCCATGAGGAACTTTCTCTACTCGCTTTTAAATTACATCTACTTTAATTCATGATATGACGAGTGCTATATTTGCATATAATCAACATAATTAGAAAAACTCACCTAAAAATGATCCTCTCTTATTATTGTTATTTTCATTACTAAATATTAATATTTTTGTTAGCATTTTTACAAAATTATTTCATTATTATTATTCAATTAATATTATTAAAATATAATTATTTATTACCAATACTTTACTATTAATATAAATTTATAGAATAATTCCTGAATTAAATTTAATATTGAAAATCAATAGTTCTATGAGGACACTTTTTGTGAAATTTTCTTCTCAAAAGGTTAAGTTATCCTTTGTGTTACTTGAAATCTCTTCTCTTTTGCAACTTGAACTCCTTTTTGTACACATTAATCTTGCGATAAATTCAAATAATAATAATAAATCATATTTTCTTTGTATAATTATTAAAATTCTAGTCTCATTTAAATTTATAATTTAAACATTGTGTAAGCCTTTTTTGAGCTTTAAATTTAGTTTCATAATAAAATTATAAACTTACTTTTTTAATTGGAAAGAGTAAAATTCTCATTTTAACGCCGTTATTATACGTCTTTCGTTGATTCAACTTTTTTTAAAAAACTTTGTCAAAAATTATCTTTTTCATTTTGTATGTTTTATACCTGCAAATTACAGTTTTTCTTTTAATTTTTAACGTAATAAATTTTGATACAAAAATAAAATTAGGAGCAAAATGTTTTGTTGGTGAAATATACGTATTAAAATTACGTCAGAAAGGAAATAAATATTTACATAAATAAATCATCATTCATTTAGTTTTTAGATAGGGCCAAGTGGCACTTTACTTTCACTCAGATTAGAGTCCTGGATTCGCGAAGTTGTTCTTCCTTTTATGACATTCTGGCGAAAATTTGCATTCACAGGTAGTCTTTCGGTTTCTCATGAATAACAAAATTTCCTAGCCATTTTCATTCTTTGTCTCTTGATATTAACAGAATAAAACAGGTTTTACCTGGCAAAATGTGTATAAAAAAAAAAAAAGTTTCGTTATTATAATATCAAATTTTATTATTATATATAACGCACGTGACATTTATTGTATATTTATGGAATTGCATATAAATAGAAATCAATTTTATTGCACTTTCATATCCGAGAAATGCGATTACATTATGCACTCAACAAAAGATATTACATTTTTTTTTTAATAAGATGGAGCAATCACATAAGAGATTCAGGTCCATTTCTATACTGTCGTTCGAAATAATACGATGAAATGATATTCTTATTCACGTAACGGAAAAAAAATAAAACACACACAGTCGTAAGAAAAAAATTCCTCTACTTACATTTTAAAAACAGTTTTTAATCATTCGTAATGGATAAAACTGTCTTCATGTATAAAATTACTTTTCCAAAGGTTTATTTTGTATATGTTTTTCATATATTATAGGACATGTATAATTATTCTTTTACTGAAAATTATAATATATACCAGTTTCTGCTTTCTGTCTAATGAAAAAGTTGGTGGAAAATAATAATAATAAAAAAGTTGGAATATAATAATAATTTTCAATTTAGAAAATTACCCTTAATACAGAGCCTGTAAAAACTTTAAAAATAAAAAATTGTTCAATATTTAAAAACAATATTATAATTATTACACACTGGAAAGAAAAAATATATAAAAATAGTTGAAATGGAAAATAATTTATTTAAATCGTCATTCCCGTTTGATCAGAGCAATAAACTGAGATCAATAATACGGAAACTGATGTATAATGAAACGAAGAGGCGATTGCATTGCCTCGAAAACGGAAATAAACGTGAGTGAAATTGCATTTCGATTTGTCTTGCTCATCATGTTTCGATGTGGTACATTTCGCATTGTATAATTTTTTCCCCATTTTTTTTTTTTTTTTTTGTTTCTCACATTGAAAATGTGACCATTTTTATATTTCTTTTTTTACTTCATTTGAAAACCACATTTGCACCTTTCACTTTGACGATTCGAAATGTGAAATACATTATTACCAAAAAGCAATTTCACGAAATAAATGACTCCAATGCAGTGCCAATTGTGTGGCGCAAATGTATCACTTCGGCTCACAATGGATTAATATATATGTAAAGAGAGAGAAATCCGCGAAACGTACGGTAACAGTTGTAATAAATCGTAAGGGGGGAGAGAAACTGCCAAGAGAAGAATATGAGCTGATGAAAGGCAATTTAGCGAAGGGGAAGGTCAACCACCTTGAAGAATGAAATATTAAGTCATTATAATACTGCTTCCTTCGTTAAGTGGAGGATTTAATTTTAATTTTCTTGAATTTTTATTTTAATATTAAAAAAAAAAATTATTGAAAATTATTATTCTTAATTTCCAACTGATTGATAAGATTAATTCTATGTGCGAGTACAATCACAGTATAATGCTTGTACATAAACCAAAATTATTAATGAATAATGCTGAGGGAACTTTTAATGAGCAATCATTCTCCAAGTGGCTGTTTGTAAGACGAATATATATATTGCGAGAAACAGTGTTGAGTAAATTAGTAATAAACACTTTATTATATATATTCACGTAGTAGACTACTTGTAATCTCGACATCGTGAAGTTGCTCATTAACACTTTGTAGAGGATAGTTCGAAAAACCAATTACCATGTTCATTATCCGTTTTATACCATATTTTTATTTACACTCAGATATTTTTACAGCTTTTTTCCCCTTTTTTCCTCGTAACATTCAATAAGGGTTTTTTTTTCATCTCAATTTTGTTTAATGGATTTTTTTATCAATTTTTCTAGATCTATTTTCATTTGTGTTTATAGTAAATAATTTTTTATTTTTAACGAGCGTTTAGTATGCTTTTAATAATGTCAAACGAGTTATTTGATTTTAGCTTTAATGCAATAACGTTTGTACTATGGAAACGTATTTCACCAAAAAACGTGAGAGAAATACAAAATGCAATACAATTCACCGCGGAATTGGCAGTATAAAGATAACTTCATTTATTTACAGTGTAAAGTAAGAATTCAGTTGTTGTTAATTTTATCAAAATTGTCATTTATATAAACAATTATTAAAGTTGAATAATTTAAATATAACTTCAAATATTAATTAAAGTCGAATAATTTAAATATTAATTAACAAATAATTTTTTTTTAAATATTAATTTTTTTTTAAATCGAATTATTTTTATTAATTTTTCTATTATCATTTTGACAAGAAGTATCTCTCCTCAGCACAATTGTTAGTCAAGATTAATTAATCATTTTTCACCTCCACTTAACGCGCACTTCTCCCTGTTGGCATTATAAAAAGCAATGCTGGCGATCATAATTGTCGACCCTTGCGCACATACGTTTCTCTCTTGTTTATCGAAGCGCCGTATAACCACGCTAATTTCCAGTACGTTAACTCATCCTTTGTGTCAAACTCACGTTTATATATATACACATATATTAAGCTGAAATTATGCCACACGCTTTGTTTGGCACAAAATTCCGGAAGTTACAATCTTTATCAATTACAACGAGACTAAAACAAGTAACATAAAAATCGTCCTACGTGAATTAACCTTTAAAAAAAAATTTTTTATTTATGAAATTTTTTCACGAATTTTCTATGAAATAGAATAAAAATAAAATAAGTCGAAAAATTCAAAATTTACAATAAAATGAAAAATATAAACGAAAATAAAATTGATAAAATGTCTTGGACGACGATTTGTAGGAAATCAGAGTCCGTAACAGTGACGCGTGTATTATCGGAAAATTATATTCAAAATTCAAAGGAATTTGACTCTAGAAGAACAATTTCAACTCGTGGGATCAATTTCGGAAACTTTGAGTCAAGTTCTGTCCGCAAATTATCAAGTTGCGGTGATTCAGAGTCTGACGGTGAGTATCAGACTTCGAGTGAAGGTCGCTTACTTCCTGAACCGGAAACACTGCATCCGTCACGATGCAGAACACGTAAATCCGCTTCGGCAAGTTGTACTCTTGCTTCTCATGAAGCGAAAATTTCAACATTACTGGAGCAGAGTTTAGAGTTGAAGAAAATTGAAAATAGAGACAAAAAAAGGAGTATTGTGCCAAAAATGAAGGAATTTGTTAATACAATGAAAAATGTGACAGAAACTACTGTTCAGTCAATTGAGAAAATGAACGAATCACTATTGAACTCGAAATTCTCATCTGACACTGACGACAGAAGATATTTGCTCTCGGATTCTTGTAAAACTTTACAATCAAGAAGCTCTGAATCTAATTCTGTTCTCTTCACAGCGAAACATTCCAATACAGATGTTCAAAGTGTTTACCGAGAAAGAAAGTTTCATTCAGACTCTTATTCGTGTTCTATTGAAGCAGAATCTCTAAAGGATATCTATAAAGGAAATGAGAAAAATTGTTTACAATCTCACATGGACGATGATTCAAATATTGACATAGGTAAATGAGAGGTCCGTACTTTATTTTTATTATTACAATTTTTTTTTTTAGAGCTAAATCTATTTATTTTTCTATAAATCCTATCAAATAAATAATAAATGAATACTTTTAATAGTTGGAAATGAAATTCATTTAACCGAGGCAAATAATGAGAAGGCTAATCACAAAGAGGCGAAAAGTTTTTTGAATTTGTCACATATTGTGACCCAGATAAACAAGGAGCTCTCACCATTTCCTGATAAAATCGATCAAATTTTGAGTAAAGTTCAAACTGATCTGCATAGAATGCGAATCGAGACAGCAACATTGAAATTAGGTCATTTTCCGAATAATACAAATTTTACAAATTATCATTCTCATTGTCTATGGTCTAATAAATCATTTAATACAAATTATCATCATGATATGCTGCAATTGCAAAATAGATTTGAAAAATTTATGTTTCCTCGAAATTATTTTTGTCATAAACCGATGAGTTACATCTGTGGAAAATGTCATCAGCATTCGGAGACAATTCTTTCCGAAAATAGCCATTTTCCAAATTCCTCTATGTCAAGCAGTTCGTACAGTTTAGGAGGATATTGCGGTGTTCATGACAATTTACAGCATCTCAGCATGAATGATTTTCCAATTGTCAGGCAGGACTCCCATCGAAACATTCTGCCTGTAAATTCGGAAAATTTGCATCGTCATTACAAGAGTAAAGTACCTTTTTCAATGTGCTCTTGCCAAATGCAGAAAAAATTGCACAATTCAAAAAATTCGAGAGAAGAAACGAAGAATGTGAAGAAATATTGGAAACATAAAAAGAGAGAATGCAATCGTCGAAAACGTCATCGATATATACCAAAAAAAAGTTCAAGTTCCGTAACGTTAAAAAGTTCACATAATCAAATTGGTGAAAATAAATCCATTGAAACTATTAGAAAAATCAATAAGAACATGAAAGAAATCATCTCTATTAAGGAATCCATGAATTATAAACAGGAAGTCGAGTCCGGAAATTCCTCGTCTGAAAATACCATTAAATCGGAAATGATGTTTTCGTTGAAGAATTTTGTAAAAAAAGAGGAAATGGAATTTCAAGTTTCCTCGGCAAATGTATTAGAAACTCAGGAATCTTCTTCGTGTCGTGAAAAAATACCATCGTATTTCATTGAAAAAGATTCCTCTCCATCCAATGATGACAGAAAAAGCATTTACACCGAATACAAAGAATCCATTCAAGTCACTGAACAAAATGTCAAATGCGATAAAGCCTGCAACACTGAAAGTATCGATGTGACATCGTATCAGTGGAAAAATCAATTACTTTCAAAAAAGGACACTTTAAATACAACTGAAATTAGAAAAAAGAAAGAAAATTCAAACTTTTGTTTACCGACATCGATGGAAAAAATTTCTCATGATTCCATGAACAATATCACGCGAAAATCAATTTCGTGTCAACACTCGAATTTGTCCAAGACGCATGAAAGGATTACAATTGTGCCGATAATTTTCCCAACTGGAAATTGGAATGAGAAGTTTCCGGGAAAAAATAGCGTGGAAAATAATAGACGCGGAGAAAAACAAATACTTGAAAGTCAAGGGAAATTATTGTCCTCGGCAAGTGATTTTTCATTGTCAGAATCTTTTGCCACGGAGATAACCCAGTTGGCGAAAAAATGTGCTTTCATTGTTGACACCAAAGAATCTGAAATTTTGACGAATGACATCAGCAGCAGCAGTTCTTATTCATTTAGCAATTCCTCGACACAAATTAGACAAGAAGAAAAACAAAGAGTCAAGAAAGTGTCTTCAGGGAATAATGAAACCTTTGAAAATATTGCGAAAAATTCAGTTACCGTTAGAAGGATTCTGGGGATTATAACTTCGCCTGAGGATTTCATGTATGAATGATTCTTTAATCCTGTATGGATTTTCCCTGATAACTGGTGTATTTCAAATAAAAAAAAAAGTTTTACTTTCATTGGAAAATTATTCCTTTTTCAATAACTTGATATATCACAATTATTTATTAATATTAATTATATTGAACTAGAGCATAATTTTTTTTCTACGATTGAAAATTAGTAATTTTTCATCGAGTGAGCGACAATGAAATTGACCTCGATTGACAATATATTGCATTTATTTATTAAGAATGACTTCTTTCGAGTACAAAGGAGATTTTAAAAATATTAAGAAAAAAAAAAGTGCACCACTATTTGGAATAAAAGTTAACTTAATGCATTCTCCGAGTTCGTTTTATACACTAAAAGGTTTTTCTCCATTTCATCTGGCATCAGAATAATGAAACGTGCTGTGAGTTAAAAAGATTTCCTTTGACTGATACTGTACTTGAGAAATTGACCCTTTTCTTTAAAAAGTTAAAAGGGAGTCTCTGTTACGTTTATGACGTCACACAACTTATGCTAAATTCTTTTCACGAATTGTTAAGACACTTTTTTTTAAATGATTCTTGAAAATCATAATTTTATCATTTTTTAAAGAGAAAAATATTTAAGAAACCCTCACCGAGATAAAGTTGAAAAAAAAAATTAATATTTTTCTTAAAGAAAAATTATTTTGGAAAATGTATAATTACAAGAATTTTTTTAATATTACGTAAATATTAAAATATTAATAATTATTAAAATTTTAATATATTAATTTAATAAAATTTAATTTTGAATTCAAAAAATTTAATTTTTAGTGAAAAATTTTTGAAAAGATTGTATTTACCTAAGCAGGTATAATTTTATTGCTCAGTTGTTATAGTTCGCAGACACAGAATATTTTATTATATTGTTCTGAGAGAGAAAACAATACCTGCGTATAGTCTGTCTTTTTCTTTTTTTTCTGGCTCGCGTTAAGTAAGGGAGCACCTGTTTCAGTAGTGATATTATATTTCAGTGAATAACATAAGTGAGTGGTTAATAAGAGTGAAAAATTTTGGCACCGATCAATCGTTAGGAAGTTAATTTCAACTACGTGCGAATAAAACGGACCGAAGCTGGAAGACAGAGGGCTTCTTCAATACGAGATTTCTTCCCACATCAAATTGGTAAATACATTCATATTTTTTTTTTATTTATTTTGTTATTTATAATATTTTGATATTTATAATATTTTGATATTTATAATATTTTGATATTTATACTATTTTGTTATTTACAATATTTTATTATTTTTTATACAAAAACTACTGTCATTATTTTTAACTGTTATTCTAAAAAGTCCTCCACTAACTGAAACAAGATTTTATCTCGCGTGTTCTTGATTTATATTTCCAAAGTTAAGATATCTGAAAACATGACCGTTATGTCTCTAAGGGATGCTGATCGTTGTGAATCATTTGTGATGCACAACAGAATATTTCATCTAAATTGACACAGCTTGTGGAACTTTATCAAAAATTAATGTATTTTTTTTTATTTGTTAAGGAAAAATAGCACAAACAATCGGAATACAAATTATACCATCTCCATATTTTCGTATATTTAAATAAAAAAATTTGTACTTTTAAAGTGTTGCAGTGGTAAACCATACTTTCACTAAAAAAAAATTTTTTTATTTAGGAACAAGAAAATGTGAAGTTGGTATAAATTTTGATTTGTCCCTCTGATTCTTCCCTTGTATATATTATAAATTCAAGGTCGTGGAAATGTTATTTTCAATGGTTTATTTATTGCTATTATAATGACTAAAAGGCGCTTGCAGTTAACCAAAACAAACATCCGAAATTACCTGTCTATCGGTCGTTTGTAAATTCAATCGTTGTTTGACACTTTAAACTCGGTGGTCGATGGACATATCGTTGGCAGTATTCCATGTGGCATGTTCGAAATGCAGCAATAGCTCAAGCGATATTTACAGTTTGGAACTATCATTTAAGTTGTTGTAGTTGTGTGCAACTATAAATTTTACACTTTCAGTTGTAAACACACTAAAGAGGAAAATAATCTCACTTTTTTCGAAAAAAGTTAATGTTTTCTTCAGTACATTAATATTCATTTAGGATATTCGTAGGAAAACTCAATTTTTATTTATTTTATTCGTGCTTCATCTTCTTATTTGTTTCAACAATAATCTAGAAAAAGTATTGCCAAGGGGTTAATTTAGAAATTTTTAAAAAAAATTTTCCACTTTGGTCCATTGTAGCTTGGATGCTGTAGGTCATTTCGAAAAGTAGCATACACATTTTTTGTAGATCTAGGGCTAACTCTCCTGTTGTACCCAAAATTTTATTTTATTTAAAAAATTTTTAATTTCAAAATTTTGTATTCAGTTTGGTCCATCGTAGCTCGGATGCTGTAGGTCCTATCAAAAAGTACCCTATACATTTTTATAGAGCTCTATCTGGGGATTTCTCTCTAAATCTGAATTAGTAAAAATTTTTACTAATTTGAATTAGTTAAAATTTTTACTAATTCGAATTTAGAGAGTATTTCCAAGAGTTTATCTCGAAAATTTCTTTCCACTTCGGTCTCGCTATTAAATATTAGTGAAAAACTCCTAACTAAATTTTTATTTTGACTCTCGTGGTCCACTTATATAAATAGAAAATTTGAGAGCTTTTGATTTCGAAATTCCAGACAGACGCGGAAACGATTTAATGTGCATCACTAAATTGCGTAACTTTAAAAGTTTTTCAGGATAGAAGAAGAAGTGTTTTTGAGGAGAGACTTAGAATATAACGGTTGACCTCCCATTAGCATATCTTGTTGAGGATATTTATAAATTTTCCAAAATTGCAAAATTAACAAGCTGCCAACGAGACGAATCGCGGCTATTTTGACGTAGTTACCAACTATACCACTGCAGGTAAATTCGTCGGAATTTGGCAAAATTTCGCGCCAGGAAGACTTTATGGCAGCCATGATTAAGTATCATGACGAAATTAATGAGAGCTAAGCTTGTTAAATTGACCTTATTCAACGTTTAAATCAAAAACATCATCGCGGTTACAAATTTTCTTTTGCAAATTTCATGCACTAATTAATAATTGGTGCAACTTTCTTCATAGCACATTTTCCAAGCTTATGAGCTTTAATTCATAAAAAAAACTATATATATAAAACGATTTTTGGTTTATTTGGTATAAAAGAAAATATTATCAAAGCTAATGTCACCAGTATTTTCACCAAAAAGAAACCAATAAAAATTATTTGGTTCAATATATTTATTTGATAACACCTAAGTAAATATTTGAATCAAATAATTTTTTTCACTAAAAAAAGTTATAAAATATCTTATTTATATTCTCCGTTAAAAAAAAAATTACGTGGAATATTAATGAAATAATTGAAATATTTTTTTTAGTAAAAAAAACATTAATTTAATCATCTGTAAGTGCTCGGTGAGAAAATTGACATCCAATAAATTAACACGCATATATATTGTGCGGCGCATTACATTAGTGACGTAACAAAAAAAAAACGTTTAGTTGACGATTTGAAAGATTCATCGCATGAATACATTTTGTGTGCAAAATAGTTTTGCATCGTTCGTTTTGGTTGAGATAAATCAGTCGGAGCGGAAGCTAAATTATCATTTGGATAAAGTGCTTGAGTCGCTTGATGTTTCTGTGATGCGATGATTCGTTATTAATTGTCGGCAAGTCGATATATATACAATACATTGTCATTTCATTCTACATGTGGCGTTTTCTTTTTTGCGCGCAATGTCGCACGTTACGAGTTATGTCACGTAGCTTCAACAAAACGCGTTTCTTTCTGTGTATATATTCTTCGTATATATCTCTCTATTCTCTTTCTTTCTTTCTCTGTCTCTTGACAAAAACGACTTCGTTTTAGACTCGACACTCCCTAATTTCAGTCGTCTCGTTATAACGTATTTATATGACTTTATTAGTCCGCGTCGTTCTATTAATAATACAGAGTTTCATTTTAAATTAAAATTTCAAATTAGTGTTTTATACACTTTTTGTAATCATTTTTAAAAACAGTTTTTTTTTAATAATTTAAAATTTCTATAAATAATTTTAGTCAATTTTAATTTAAATTATAATAATAATTTCACTGCACCGATTTTGTTAAATAAATTAGTGTTTTGACTAGTTCTTGGTAAAAAAAAATAACTGATAGTAGAAAACTACTAATTCATTTATTAAAGTTTACTAATTGAAATAACAGTTTTACTGAATGGATTAGTAATTTAGTCAAATTGATAGTAGAAAACTAATAAAGTTTAGTAAAGCTACTATTTTAATTAGTAAAATTTACTAATTAGTATTTTTATACAATTAGTCATTCCTGATTAAGAATTAGTAAAAATTACTAATTTCTGATACTATTAAACTTAATAATTCAATTAATTAACGAATCATCCGGTTGAATTATTCAAAAGTAACTAACTAAAAAGAGAGTATATTAGGATTATTCCATGGAATATTTAAACCACAATGGAATATTTTTTCAATACTAGGAACTAGCCTTGGAATATTTAATAATTTTATGATTAATTTCAAAAATATAAATTAGACAATGCGGATTTTTTTTCCCTTTTTTTTTTTTTTGTTGAAAAAATCAAATCACAGACGAAAAACCATAAATCAAAGAATTACGTTCTTCAAAAAGGTCTTGTAAGCACCCTAAGTTTCTCTTCCCTCATGAAAACATTGTAAAATATCGCTTTTAAAAACTGGGTCAATTTTGTCAGAAAGATAACGGTAAAAAAATACATTTTTACAAAAAAAGAAATGATAAATTCAAATTTTTAAATATCATTAGTTTTTGATAATTTTTTTTATTTATATGGACAAGTGTCAAACACCCAAAAGCTTTGTTTTAAATATCAAAAAAAAAAAAAACAAATTTTGGAATCTCTATTAAAAGTTTACTGTTTTCAAATTATTTTTGATAAACAGACGTGTTAGATTTTTTTCAATTTTTTTTTTACAAATGTCAAGGGGGCATTTTTCATTGAGTTGAAATTTATTCTGTAATTATGATTTTTTTGAGGCAGCGATCACTAGTCAATGTACTACCTGCGACTTATCGGTAGGTGCAGTAATGATAAAATTTGCGGTCACAAGGTGACGTAAATGCATATTTGTTGCGTATCCAAAGTTGCATATATGTTATATATATAAATAATATGAAATTCCGAGTCAGCATTTGAACCACTAGCTTTTAGGTATTTTTTTTCATTTTATTTTCTCCATTTGCTTTACATATCCTGTATATATTTGGACATATAAATGTGTAAATAGTATTTTTTTAAACAATTTTTTTATCTCTTCAACAAGGCATTTGTCATTTCGCGAGTACAAAGAATATATTTCAATGTTAAAAATGAACTCAAAAATATTGCGAGAAAAAATATTTGCAAATGACACTGAATGTTATAACTGGGACATTTTTTTTTCGTGGCTTTTATAAAAGATTTAGTTTCAAATTTATAAATTTTGTTGTATCTCTCTTAATTCATTTGGTAAAAGAAATTTTTTTAAAAATATTTTTTTTTTTGTAAAAATAAATTTATTTATAAATTGCAAAATATTTTGAAAAAAATGTTACAAAGTTACATACATTAGCGCTATTTTTTTGGCTGATTGTAACAAATAGCTTGACCCCCCTCCTGGAAATTTATTTGTCAACAAGAATTCAAACAAGTACTTTTGTCACATACACAAATTTTTATTATTTTCATTGTTATAAAAAAATATGATTTTTTTTTCATAATTATCACTCGAGAATTTTTTTTTTTTTTCTTTTTTTTCGAAATGAAAGTCGAGTAAAGGCAGCTTCTTTATGGAGATATAATTTACACTCTTTGATAGAAAATTAAATATAAAAAGTATGTCGAGTGTTCTGTGTATAAAAGACAGGGGAAGGTTAGTTACCATAATTAGCATCCTGGGAGCAACGGTGGAATATAATTGCCGATATATTGCTTAGGAAAATTCTCCTTTGATTCATCAATAATATTATACACATATATTAATAACAATTATTCTAACAATTATGTTTTTCAAGATTTAAAAAAAAATTTTTTTTTGAAATTTCTTTTTTGTTTTTGTTTTTTCCTTGATGCCTATTTTGCATTATAATCTATACGTTTATTGTTCTTTTGCATTATTCAACTTATGATGTGTCATTTAACAATAAAGTGATTAAATCATCATTTTTTATCAATTTTAGTTGAGCCTTGTACAGAAATTTTTATATCTCTCTCACGAATAATTATCATTACGTGAAGGAATGGAGTTTTTAAATTAAGAATATCAAATTAATGATATATTTGGAGAATAATTGTACTATAATATTAATAATTCTCAAGATGTTTTAGTTTAAAATTTTAGTAAAAAAAAATAGTACTAAATTGAAATAGTAATATTTTACTAAACATTTTTGAAAATTATTAGAATTTGCAAGGAAATAGTTTAGGAATATTAAAAAGTCATAAAGGAATTATCGCAAAAATATTCAACAAAAAAAATTTTAGGAATTTTAATTTTCATTGGTGAATAAGATTTGATATTGAATAGAATTACTATTATGAACATTCAGAGCAATTAAACATTAAATTGATTCGAAATAGTTACGATTATATAAACATTTAGAAGAATAAAAAAAAACAATCGGCAATTAAAGTGAGTTGAAATAAATTAACATTCCAAAGAATAGTTATGCCTGTTAAAAATAAAAAAAATTAGTTAGAATTATTAAACCTTAAAAAATTAAATACAAAAGGACTGAAAATATTTTTTTCCGTTTTCGAATGTTTTTTTTGCTACAAAAAAGCATTTGCGGTTTTGGTCTTTGATGTGAATTTTTTCAGCATATAGCCCGCGTTTCCGTTAATTCTTTTTTGTGGAGCTTCCGGATTTCTTTTTTTTAGATTGTCTTTTCTGTGTGTGCTTTCTTTGCCCTTGATGTTGAGGTGTTCGCGCGCGCGTAGAAAATCACGTCGTGAATTTCCGTGAGATTCCGGTGTTATTCGCGGGGGACATCCCTCCTTTGCAAAAGACTTGTGTAGAAAGCACGCGTTCATTCAGTATGTTCTAAGTTCAACTGCTTGCCGGTTTGTGTGCACAAATGTGACAACATAAATGTTGCACAATTTCACACGTGCGTGACTTGTATGTGGAGGATTAATTTTTTTCATTCTTCCTTCCTTTGTTTTTTTTTTCATTTTTTTTTTTTTAGAGTGTCAGAATGTTTGATTGTGCTCATGTCTTGTATCAAAGATGCAATGTGGTTCAATATAGAAAGACGGAAAACTTGAAAAATTTTTCAAATTCACGAAAGCTGTATTTAATAGAGCACATTAGGTTTTTCATAAAACTGCATCCATAACCACGAGTGCACAAGTGGAAATAAAAGGATATAAAAGAAAAATGTGCGTGTGTGGCAAATAGTAGCATTGCATGACTTTCGTATTCTCTCTTTTATTTCTTTATTTTCTAAAGGAAGACAGGTATTTTTAATCTAACTAAAGTTTATTGCAAATGGAAAATAATTATATATTCATTGAAATTAAATTGAAATTCTATTAAAAAGGGGCTCATTAAAACATTTAGTATTTTTTATCCAATTGCAAAATTGTCAAAAAATTGCTATTACCCTTTTTAATAAATTGTTCTGAATTTAAATGTGAAAATTTTTAATAATTTTTCAATTCAATGTTTATTTTCTATATATTTATATTAATTTCCTAAGTTAATAACAATAATGCTGTTATTTTTAACATTAGTTTGACATAAAAGTATCACGGTCTCATTAAATGATTTAAAAATCAATATAGTCTCTATATGATATAAATAACTTGAAAAATGTTAAGGGCTAAAGAAGTTAAAAGAAAAAGTAAAACTAGAAAAGGATGTACAAGTTTAAAGATAAATGAGGGACTGGGAGAACTTAACTTGTTAAAAAGAGGAGTTCTCTTCTTTCTGTTCGAACAACAAAAAGTAAACTTAATGTGAGCTTCTAATTCAATTGAAACAAATGTGTTTAATGTTAAATTTGCACTGAGGAGAGAGCATGACTTTAAATTCAAGACAGAAATTCGATTAGATCTCTAACTAAAAAACATTTCCTGAATCTAATGGGCTGATTTTTTCAATATTTATTTCGTTTGATAATATAGTTTTAGCATAATTATCATTATTATTTTCCCGATTTTAAATTTTCAGTTTTTAGTTCTATTAATTTCTATATAATTAATATTCAACAGTATGTAAATTTATATTTTCGTTATAAATTAAATTGCACACATCTGACCTAACGAAAGATTGAATATGTTTCAGAATTTCAAAATAAAATACGTTGTAGGTATTTTTAAAATTATTTTTAGAGCTTCGAAATAAAAAAAATTCTTTTCTCCCACTAAATTCTTTCATTTTCTTTTTTTAATCGACTCCTGAAATATTTTTTTACTTTCATCTCGAAGAAAAAGTAGATAATAATTTTTTAAAATATATTTTTTTTTAAACAAACTTTTGGAGCATATAAAATAACCGCTCTCGCTACTATACGCGATTTTAATTATTTTATGATTAAAAAATGCTGAAAATTAAAAAACTTTCATGCTTTGAAAACCAAACTATTAAAAAATCGTAAAACTCGCAGAAAAATACGAAATCTGATTAAATATAGCATTTTAATGAGATTGTGTTTTAAAATTATTCATACGAAAAAAAAAAATTAATGTTTGAAAATTTAATAATTAATTTGAGCCCATTTATTTGTCGTAAATATAAAAAATGTATTTGTCATAAGTTTTTAAAGAAAAATAGCAAAGATCACCACTATCTTGATATTTGACTTCCTGATTCTTTACTTGTGACTCGCGGAAAAACTACCCGACTTAGCGAAAGATTGTATTTTACAACCAGTGAAATATAGCACGAAAAAATTCAATTATAAAATAACTAATTACTTTTTATATTGGGTTATTAATAATTTGGAATTTTTTTTTCTTTTTACTAAAAGTCAGAATTCCGCGAATTAATCTGATCTTCAAAATAGAAAGTTTACTCTTATACTTTCTGCAACTGTTTTCAACTCATATAAGCTTTTAATGAAGTCTTCCGCAGTTTTTCACCAAGTAAATGGTGGAAGAAATACTGCTTTTGCTATCGTGATGTACGGCTCCGTATAAAATTAATTTCAAAATATGATTTTTCAAAATACTCCAAGATTTTAAATTAAAAATTTCCTAATGAGTCTTTACAATTAAGAAAATTGTGCCCTCGATTGAAAAACAAAATTATAAAAATACAAAAAAATTATTTGATACAAATAAATATTTAATTGATAATAAATTCGATAATTATTATGAAAAAAAGTAAAGCAGGAAATGAATTATTTTTCGTAAACATTAAAGAAAATTATCTCATTATTTGATTATTAGAGTTTTTTTCTGAAAGATAGAGAGAGAAAGAGAGAATAATATGAACTGTTAGAAAAAAAAAAATGAATGAAAAAATAAATTTAGTAAAAGAAAGGCAAATATTTAATTTTCCGATAATATTTTAAAAGAGTTACGTTATCCGTTAATCTCATATATATATATATATAGTTGGTTACTTTGAAGCAGGACGTGTGTACGTTAACTCACTTGCCAAGTTGCCATGGTATACCTTTTTCATAAGACTTAGGCGAGTTATATACAGTTGATAACGCAACGTGCACATATTGCATGTAAAAAAAAAGATTAAATAGAGCTGGACATTGCATTAAGACGTCTTTTTGAAACATGCTAATTTATGCAACTTCTCGTATACATTGAAAGTCACTGTCTATACAAAATGAAATGGGGTTAAATTATGTGTGTAACTAACTATTATTAGTCAATAGCGTTGATCTAATTGTCCAAAATTCTGGGTAATAAATATGCTTCTCCCATTTCTGTCACACTATGTTGGTTTATTATCCATGTTACAATTATTTTCATTATACACGACATAATTGATAATTACAGTTGGAATTCAGTTAATTAATCTACATATCCGATGATAATATGTCAAATTATCGATAATTTTTCCTTTATTTTAGTTTACGAAATTACTCAAATTTCTGCTAATTTAGTTAAATTTGACTATTTTTTCACTTCACTAAAAATTAGTTACTAAAAAGAGAAAAGAAATTACAGAAAAAGAGTCGAGTTGACACTTTTTATTAAAGAAAAATTTAATTGACATTAATTTTCACAGGAAATTGAAAATATATTGTTTGCAGTAACAATTTACTGTGCATAAAAGTTTACAGTTTGACGATGCAAAATTGTATTTACAGCTATTTATACAGCTGTTAAATAAGTGTATACGTGTGACTGTTGGTCATTAACCGGCACTCGAAGAGTCGCATGTAACGTGTTGGCTTAAAACTCGTTTATCGTTTCTTGCATATACACCTACAAATTCCAAGGCTATTTGATAATATTCTTATACAATGGTAAACATTGTTTTACTTACAATTTGCTTCTGATGTATATATATATATATATGAAAATCACTCGAGTTATTTTAAAAATTCCCACGAGAATTTTCCCTTTCCCCCTCCTCTCTTTAAATCTCTTAAATTACAAAATTAAATGAGTTCGTATTTTTTATTTGCAGAATATTATTGATAGTAAGCAAAATTGAAATAAATTTTTTTTTATTTTTCATTTTTTGCTAATGTCAGCGCGACACACTACGTGATTTCACTTGCCGAGGGAATTCGTAGACACTAATGACGACTTCATCTCACCACCTCATTTCAACGATTTGACGTCAAAAATGCTTTTGTCTTTTTTTCCCTTTTTTTTTCTTTTAAAATTAAGCTCACTCGACGATTTACGTGTATAATTTTTTTTTTCAAATCTCTCGCGCGTGATAAATCATTTTTCTTATGAAAAGTTAATGTTTTTTTCCAGTTTGGATTTTTTTATTGATTTTTCTAATTTAATCAATTCGTTTAAATTATATAATAAATTTACAATTTTTTTTTAAATTTGTTAAAATTTGTTATTAATATTTTAGTTGTATTAAACTTTATTTAAATATTCGTGGAAAAAAATAATTACATTATTCGATCGTATGTTTATAAGACTTAAAAGAATTGTTTGCATTGGCGAAGGTCAGTGTGTTATGTAGAAATATGTCGACCATCAGTCGCTATCACATGGTTGTGTTTCGTTGAACGAAAGAAATTAGAGCAAAACGTCATTTGAGAGAAAAAAGGAATCATTTTTTTTTTGTGCGTCACATAATTATCGGTTAATTAGGGACAATGATTTTTTTAATTTTTATACCTACATGGCAATTTTTTTTTTATTATCCTTGTTAGATTCTATTTTTTAATATCACTATTTTTCGTTTCGTCACGCTACTTTATTTCCATCAACAAAGTTAGATTTTATTCTTGCATTCATCTTTGATATTTCGTTCACATTCGTCTCTCACATGGCCCGCCTTATGCGAAGAATGAAAAATATCCATGCACGTGTGTATTCCCTAGCGCTTATCATCCGTGGCACATCTTAATTTTTACATTTATTCTTTTCGCGTCTAGCTCCTTTTTATCTTTGAACTGAAACTGAGAAATTCCTTGATGCAAATAATCGGAATTTATTGAAATCGAATTTTTTTTCGTTCACATTTATTTTTAAAATTTTGTATATTTATTATTATTTTTTGTTATATTTTTATTATAATTTAATTTTTAATTATAATTTAATTTGTAATTATAATTTAATTGAAACTTAAATCTGAAAATCAATATAATGATTGGAAAAAACAAAGAGTTGATCGTCACACATAAAACTTAATATGTACAAGTTATTATTAAGAATTTAATAACGGTTCATTGCGAATATAAAACCCAATAAAGAGGAATATTTTTTAATCTCGCAAAAGCGGAAAAGGGAGAGCGCAAGAGAAAAGATATCTTGAGATAAACGAAAGGTTTAGTTTAGCGAATTTAAAAGCTCGAGTGAGCAAATTTACCTATAAAAGAGTATCAGTTGGGTCATAATTAAAAGATCTTGGAAGAACTTACAGTCATAATGAAACGTTAAAAAGAATTCATTTCTTGAAATAAGAAAACACACACTAAATATTTTAATTAATTTCATAATTCTGAATCCTTTATGCAAAATTTTAATTTTATATTTAAAAAAAAAAATATATAATTTACAAAAAATTAGAAAAACGTAACAAAATTTGCTTGAGAGAATTAGAAACGCTTTTGTTGAATGATAGTGTAATTTGCATTTAATTAATGTTGGAAAATTTTGTAGCTAGAGAGTTTAATCTAAGTTTGAATTATCAATTTGCGACGTTAGGGATTACGGACCATTACATTTATCAAAGCTAACAAACCGTCAAATTTCTACTTTGAGTTCCAATTAGTTCGAAAAGTGTATATTACCAACAATTCGCTGTACGGATTTTCCCTTACGCATTAGACACTTTAGTTTGAACTGAAAACCAATCGCATCCCCTTTGATCCGTGTCTCTCGTGCGGTGTGCAATGTATAACAAAACTCAAAGTTCAAAATCGACTCGAGAGTGCTCTTTCAAAGTTGTTATGTACTCTAAGTTTGCGGTTTTGTTAAGAAAAAATAAAAATAATTTTATGCTTCAAAAATTGTTTTAATTTTTTCTCTATAAGAAACGAGCATTGAAAAAAAAATTTATTTTATCAAATAATTTTTATTAGTATATTATATAGTTGAGAATGGAAAAATTATGTCTACACTTCTTTTTAGAAAATGCAATAAAATATTTCGAAAGCTTTTTGAAATAAATGGACGATTTATTTTTATAAGTGAGCTTTATATATTGTGTGTTTGGATTCGAGAGGGTGTATATATATATAATGTATAATATTCTATAAAAAGAAGGAAATATGTAAGACGAAAGGAAAATTCGATATTGCAGCTGGAAAATCTCTCTAAAGTATTAAGATAATATCAGCATTACCGGTATAATTTTTAACAGTACATTTTTCCAACTCGACGAAACGGATAATGATCACGCGATCAACGGTGAAGAGCAATTATTATTTTTCTTCTTCTAAAAATAGACACAAGTTTTTTTTCTTTATTTTAAAAAAATTATCTATTTTTATTTACAAATTAATATGTAAAAATACGAAGAAAAAAACAATATTTTTGTTTACAGTGCATGTAAATTTTATTAAATTAAATTAGCATCTGCACTCGATCAAAGGTGATATTCTAATTAAATTTCAACATTTAATTGCAACGAGTAGCAAATACCCAAATAACATGAATCAAATTTTGAAATTTGTTTTTTCATTTTAAAAGAACGAGAATGAAATTGAGTTGATG
The DNA here is from genome assembly GCF_019393585.1 of Leptopilina boulardi. Classification (NCBI taxonomy): domain Eukaryota; kingdom Metazoa; phylum Arthropoda; class Insecta; order Hymenoptera; family Figitidae; genus Leptopilina; species Leptopilina boulardi. The sequence goes on from NW_026137866.1 coordinate 210,575, forward strand.
TGCATGACAAATATATTATATATATCTATACAGAAATGAGAAAGCATCTCCAAGGGTTTCGGTTTTGATTAGCTGACTGTCAACTACGTGATATCCTTTAGAATATCACGTGACTTTGCATGCGGGTAAAGTCTCCCTTTCAGCAAATATCTTCATTAAATAAGCTGTGCATTACACGCTCAAGTAAATTATCTTCACTCTACCATCTAAATTAATTGTTGACTTTGTCATTTCAATCTAAATTTCTGGTATACGTCAAACTTTCAAGTAATCATTTGGTAATGATGTAAACATGTTTCTTGCAAATATTCTCAAATTATGATTCTTTATACAATTTTTTTTTAAACAATTATGGGTTCATGAACCACAATTTTCTTAGTCACGAAATTTATAAAATTTATTTTTTTTCGTAATTTACATTTGTGAGAGAAACTGTTTTCGTTATCAAGGATTTTGTTAATTTTCCGAGGATTTACGGGTGCTATAAGTCTTTATTGCATTCATTTGAAAATCGTAATATAAAGTGCTCATTTGCATTTTGCTGCATCGAGACACTTTGCTCTCCCGCATTTACTAGTTTCGATTCAAAGACACTGTTCTTTGCTTTTTTTTTTATTTTAATGGGGCGCTTCGCTTTTATGTACCAGTTCTTTCATTTGATACTTTATTATTTTCTTTGGGAGATAATTCTTAAAATTCACTAATCTAAAAAAATTTCACATTTAGGTATACGTCTTCGTTTATGCAAATTTTCTTTTATTTGTTCTTTTTATTTTTCTCGAATCTTTAATTCTATTGAATTTTTAATTTTATTGAATATTTTATTCCACTGGGTTTTTATGTGTGAGTTTTTAGTTTAAAAACTTTAATTTTTTTTTCAATTGAATTTTAAATTGAATTTTGAATTTTTATTAAATTTCAGTTTTTATCAAATTTTTTTATTTTTATTTTCTATTTTCTAAATTTATATTTACATTTTTGTTGATTTAATTTTTGGGAAAAATTTCATGATATTTTAAAAAAGAATTGTTCGCTTGATGAATGTAATTTTAGTCGATATACATTGTTATAGATAACTTGATTTTGAGTTTAATTTAAACGTATGGAAGTGGAACATTTGGAAATTGAAAATTAGACATAATATCTTTTACCGTTTGATACATAGGCAAAGGTATTGAAATAATGTAATTTTCTAGTCTAAACCGTTTATGTTTTATCATATGTGTACCTCGTTATGATGCGTCGACTATAACTACATTGGTCAGGATGACGTATAAACGTGAATGCGAACACATTTATAATTTCATGTCAATATGTTCAGAAAAATGCGAGTAATCAAAAACAAATGAACAAAAAATATCTACATTTTTATATTTATATTAAAAAATACCAATAATTTTTCTGACAATTATTTTGTCAAAAAAATTTCTGAAATTTGAACTTTTTGTTATGCATCAAATTTTCGAGAAAAAAAGGAGGGAATCGTTTTTCGGTAAATTAAAGATGTTCTTGTTTTTTTTGTCACTATTTGTTTTTCACGCATTTTTAAAAGCCATTGAATATTTAACCAAATGGGATATATTCAGAGATGGAAAATGTGTGTAAAGTAAATGTGATCTATGTATAATAGCGGGAGCACGATCGCGTCGGCCAATTTGAAACAATCACAGCTCGTTGAAAGCATTCATTGCAATCGGTCAAAATAAATCTCAATTTTCTTGAACGAAACGTGCTCCTGCATTGAATCGATAGAATCATATTTAATATAAATATAGACATCGATTTTATTTCTCAAATAAATTTCTTCCCGGTTTTTGTTTTCAATTTTTTCTAAAGAAATGAGAGAAGATTTCTTTTACTTTAAACCAAATTTTATTAAATTAAAGAAATAATTTTTTAATAATATTTTATTGATATTAATAACAATTAAAAACTAATAATAATAATAATTATACTTCAAATTCAGTTTAAAAAAATTTTTTTAAACAGAAATTTAATTACTATTATGTTTGGTGATGCAATTTCATATTTACAGCAATAGACAGATATTTTAATGTAATCGTATTGTAGGTGAAAATTTTTTTTTATTCGTCACTTTAACGAATCATGAGAACGAAAAAAATTAGGTATGCATAACCGAATGTGGTTTGATTTTTTGGTTTTATCGACTATCTAAAAATGCGTGCTTCGATAGTTAAATTTGAATAACAAATTTTTATCAGCGCTCTCGATATTCATTGAAAAGTTCATTTTCCTAAAATACTGCCCCTACAACCTTTATCGCGTTTAATTTCTGATTTATTTTTACAGTCCTGTTTTAATAACTGATTTATTACTTATTGCAAATCGAAAATGCAAATAATTCTTCGATTTTAAAATATTAAAAATTTTTTTTATTAAAAGCTGTTTTGATAATGAAATATTTTTTTTAGAACTATGTTTTCTTTAGTAAATAATTATCTGAAAAAGTCAAAGAGAAAATAAAAAAAAATAAAGAAGTGAATTGTAAAAAATTTAGATAAGCCGTTTTCTTGTAAAAGAAAACAAGTCAGAGTTGCGAAAAAGTTGCGAGATTTATTTACGCGAATAGGTTTTTCTTTATATATGAGACTATTTATAATCGGTGGAAAAAAAAATATATATGAAACATTTTTATTCTCTTTTTAAGATACGAGACGCGGTCGGCAATGCTTTTAGCATTATAACATATTAATGTCTCTTGGCACATAATCGTATATAAATGGCGTTAAACAGACAAATGAGAAATTCCGACTTTAAATCCGTGTATTCGTTTAGAGAGAAAATCTTACGAAACGAAAAAACGAAGACAAAAGCTTGCAAACTTTCGAGTTTTATCTCTCTCTCTCTATCTCTCTTGAAAATTTTTCGCATAAATATACGGGTTTACTTTTTTTTCAAAAAGGGAGAGAAAAATCCTTCAGGGTTTACGAAACAGTTTGTTGCTGTCTGAAAACTTGTGCAATTTTTAAAAACAACTTTTAATAAACTTTTTTACTTTATTCTCTTCTTAGAAGAACGTAGACAATTTAATTTCAAGTAGCAATATAATATTTATATACATACATCGTGTAAAGTTAACAAATGGTTCTTGATAAGTTTTGTCATTTGAATGTCAAAAAGAATTTAAAGTTTAATTTAATTTTCAGTTTTGACAAATTTTCCAACTTTATAGTTCGTAAAAAATTTTCTAAGTCAAATAAAAGAGAAAAATTTATTGAAAAAACTTTTTTTCTTAGAAATTGTTATATATATAAAAAAAAGATTCAAATTCAAATTGAAGAAATGTTATTTTAAAAGGGGAGAAAAATTTTTCTATCAATATAAATATAAATACGTTAAAAATGACACAAGTGGATATAAGAAAATAAAGTTGTGCGGGTTCTGGTTGTAGGTACGATACATTCCTACAGAGAAATTCCAATCTGCCTACGTGAATTTGATAAACAAAGTACCAACAAGTAAATGTATGTTTGTGCATAGATATCATATTATGTAAACGTAGCATGTTCAAGGTCTTCTTTGACGTGTTAGTTGGTTACAAAAAAGTGAATAAATTAATGAGGCAAAACTTTTCTTATAACGTATGCCAAGTTTTGCTCCAGAACTCTTTGACATACTAATCATGTGCACATCCATTTGCACAAATTCACATTTTTTATGCACATCAATCCTGTTTTTTTTTAAAGATTTTTCTATTAATATTAGTTTTTCGTCTTCTTATCTTCATTTATTATACATTCATAGAATTGATAAATATTTCGTTTATTTAAACAAAAGCAAACGATTCGAATTATATGTATTTTAGGAAATCGTCAAAGAAGGAAACCCGGAATATCTATATTTGTGTAATATCAATATTCTAATATGGCATTTGTCATTTTCCAGCTCTTGTATGCAAATGACAATTGTTATTTGAATTATTATCTTGCAAATAAAGAAACGAGATATCAAAATGTTAAAACAAACCGCCGACAATTAGATTAGATTCATTACACTGAAAAAGAAAAGATTTTGTGTTTGCAAGAAAAGTTACTGTTGCCAAAATAACTAACTGTTGCCGTAGTAACTTCTGCCATAGTAACTGTTGCCATAGTAACTAACTTTTGCCATAGTTACTGTTGCCAAAATAACTAACTGTTACCATACTAACTTCTGCCATAATAACTTCTGCCACAGTAACTGTTGCCATAGTAACTTTTGCCATAGTAACTTTTGCCATAGTAACTTTTGCCATAGTTACTGTTGCCAAAATAACTAACTGTTGCCATAGTAACTTCTGCCATAGTAACTAACTATTGCCATAGTAACTGTTGCTATGGAAACAGTTGCTATAGAAACCGTTGCTATGGTAACTGTTGTTATAGTAGACATTTGCCAAAGCAAATGTTCCGACCTTTGGCCACGAAATCGTTAAAAATTAAATAAGAGAGAATACAGAAAGTCAAATGAATTTAGTGAAAATATTAATAAAATTAATTATTTAATTGTCCTATTTATACAAGATAAAATGATTATTAAACAGAACGAAAACGCAACGAGTGATGATTGTCACGAACTCGATAAATGATTTAGTGAAAGTGTTTGTAAATTTCGACAATAAAGTCGAAAGATGAGCAGCCTTCAAGTTCCGGAGCTTCGGCTTCCGGTAAATGATGGTAGCGGTGGGGGTGGTGGAGGAGGAGGTGCAAGTGGCTCTGGCACTGGTCATAGTACCATAAAAGGATTAGTTCCTCTTCTATTGGTTCCACCTAGCAGTATTCCAAGGAGACGACATTCTTGGATTTGTGGGTGAGTCGAAATAAAAAAGAAAATTTTTGAGAATATATTGAATTTATAGAGTTTGCAAGTAGTATAAAGTTACGGCAAAGATTTTGGCTGGTCCTGTCAGATGTTATACTACTTAGGTCGAGTAGAAATTTTAACTTTATGTATATATAATACCAAGCGCCATGTAAAGTTTTCAAAGATGAAAATTCTTTGCTTTAAAAAGTTTAAAAATTTTTTTTTCTTTGCATCATATAATACACGAATGGATATTCCCTCTTTCGCAAGGAACATATAAATATATGTATATATCGTGGAATATTATTTGAGATTTGTTCAGTATGACTTTTATGTGACATATAAACAGTGAAAAAGTTTATATGAAAAATAAGGTTCATTAACCTTGTGCACGGGGAACGTGCTAAAAATTCAAAACTAGATTCGTTCAATGTAACGTAAGAAAAAAAAGATTTTCGCGCGATGTATAAAGATCTGTCAATAAAAATGAGTAAACGATAAGGATTTTAAAAATTTTACTCCATTTTCGTTTTTGGTAGCTTCCTTTTTTTCTAGTATTGCATTTAGAAATTGTAAGTAATTATTATTATCGTTTATAAGAGAAATGAGCAACAATTGTTGATTATTCACAAACTCGAGAATAGAATGCAAAATTAATTGGGATTCGAGGGAGTTTATATTTTAATACTGGAGGAAACTTTTCTTAATGGGGGGGGGGGTATGTTTAAAAGGACCTATACACTTAGTTTGGAGCACTTTAATGGAGTTGAAATTTCGTTTAAGAACTATTACCTTAGCAACCGCAGAAGACCTCAGGAATATCTAAGTACGATTGCTATTCATCGATGACCTAATTGAAGACTTTTCTATATAAATTCAAATTTATGCCATCTTTCCTTCTATTTCTTGTTTCTTTTTTTTATATTCCATTAAAATTGCAACAATGTTGCATTTCAGAAAACTTTCTATAATTATGTTTCGAGAAATTGAATTCTTGGAAAAGTTTGCTGAATCTATTCGATATTCCATATCTCAAATAATTAATATGAAAAGGATTTTATTTAGCAATGAAAAAAGTATTAGGCACATATAATTTCTTTGAATTATTTATTGAAAGTATATTTAAACGAAAAAAAATATTTGAAAATATATTTTTAGCAAATTATGTACGCAATTCAAATACCAATTGTTTTTTTTGAAACAAAAACCGATTAGGATTTAAATATATTTGTACATCATGAAATGAAAAAAACAGAGATAAATGTGTGTTTTGAAATGCACAATGACGCTATGTGCGCAATCCCATCACGCTTCTTTTACTTTTTTTCCTTACTTTTTTTTTAGAGAAAAATTATAGTGAGTGAATAATTACTATTTATTTTATATCAGTGATAGTCATTGCTCAAAATTACTCGTAATTATTCACTCAAATTGTCGAACCCAATTAACATTGACAACGCGTAAAAAAAGGTTTTTTAATTCTAGAATTGAAATCTCTATTTTAATCTGTATAGAATTGAGAAATTCTGAAATTAAGAATAATTTTACAACTGTTTGTTTAAAAGAAAAAACTTGTGATACAAATAGAAAAAAGTAGAAAAATAAAAGTTCGCTATTTTTGATATGCAAACAAACAATTTGAATTTCAAAAGACACTTGAGAGCAATAACAATGAAATAAACTAATCGTTTAGACTGACGTTTTCATTATATAACGATGCTCGTTGAATGTTGATAAGAAATTCTTTGTCAAAATTTCTTGAATGGATACATGTGTTGGCAAGTAAATGGTCCATTTCAGAATAAGTCTTGTCTTACGAGACAATTTGTCAGTGGTTATAAATCTTTATATATAAATATATCTCAGCTTTCAATCTTATTAGTACACATATTATATATATTATGAATTAACACAAAGTTCTCATATTATAATTGTCTATTAATATACAACGCAAGTATTCGTAATCGTTTCTCATCCATTTCAGTACATCTGAAATGACACACACGTTGTCCACTAAAATTGATTATTTACTGCCACTCAAAATAACACCCAGTGTCTACAACGTAGGTGGTTCCGTTGTTAGCTGTTCCGAAGTGTATCATAATTTTCACATAACGATAATCAGATTGAAAACAATGGTCTTCGATTTTTTTTTTTTACAGATTTCTTATAATTTATTTGATACCTTTTGTATAAATTGAATTAAATAATAATAAATAAATTGAATAATGAATTAAATGTAATTTGGAATATGTATTAAAATCGCAATACTTTGCATAAATTTTGACGTTTTAATGTTTTTTGACATTAATGACCTTTTAAAAATCCAAATTACACTTAAGAATTCGCTAGTCGAGTCGTGTCGTTGAAATATACGATATTATTTGAATAACAAAGTTTTCTCTTGTTTGTTTCAGGTGAGTCACCTTTATTGTTGTTTTTGCCCATTCCACACGTGTAAGTACCTATACCTACTCTTGTTTTAATATCATTGCAACTCTATTGTTCTTCATTTCAAGTTTCCACTGAGTATATCTTCTCTCTCATTTATGCTAATATGATGCTATTGTAGTCGAACATTAACCTGATGATAACGTTGCGATAGAGAGTGCGAGATAATCATTTTGATGTCATTCAAGGGAAGGTTTTTTAGAAAATTGTCATTTGATTACGTGACAGATGTGAAGATGGGTTTTAATCCCTGTGGTTTCTCACAATTTTCTTTCACGGAAAATCTTCTCGCAATTAAGAAAATGGGTCATTTTTTTCATACGAAGGATCTTGAAAAACATCCTTTGAAATATTTATCACTGTCAGAAATTATCGGTTTATTTTAGAGTTGTTGCACAAGTTTTCTTAATTACTGCGAGCGATGTTCATTATATTCAAACGAGATTATTTTTTTTTATTTTATCAATCAAAATTGCTCGTGAGTAGATTTGAACTATTTAATTATATTCGAAATATTAGTGATGGTTTAAAAAAAATAGTTACGAGAAATTATTAAATTTGTTTTTCTTTCAAGCAAAACTTTTTTAATACTTTTCTGAAAATAATATGGTGGAAAGAATATTTTCAAACAGTTGAGATTCTGATGGGTGTCAATAACGTATGCAGATTGAAAGAACATAAAGTTTATTTTCGGCAAGCGAAAATTAATATGAAGTTGTCTAATGCATCTTTTACGATCGAAGTTCTCCCGGACATTAGGGGAAGAGGAAAAAGTTTTTGAGTAAAATAACTTTGTCCTAAACTTGCACTTTAGAAGCGTAGCTAGCTTCCTTGCATGAATACCATTTCAAAATGGTATAGGACCTCGCAAACTTTAATAATCTTCAGTGTGAAAACTTTAAGTTTAGAAGCAATGCAAAATAGACTTATTTCCGTTAAATTTGAAAATAATTATCTTGAAAAATATCTAATAATTTGATTTAAAATTTTATATATATTTAAAAAATATATATTCATACGAGGATACATATTTCTCAAAAATAATAACTAGGTCAAACTATATATCGGCCTCTGTCATAAAAGATGTTGACGATTATGGGTTCAAAAGTTAAGCAAAGCAAATGTTGAAAAGAACTTTCTGTATAACTATTACGACTCTTTTTTTTCTTCAAAAATATAAAGATTATTATTTTTAGTTGAGTTTGAAAAGAAATTTGGTATTTATGCTTAATAAATTATTTATTTACTTTTTCACAATCAGTTTATTAATAATACAATTTATTTATACATAATTCATGAATTTAAGTCAATAATAATAATAATAATAATCAATAGTTTTATTGATTATTCATTATTAAAAGTTTATTCTTTCTCCAATTAGAGGAAACTTGAATGAGTAGTAGTTAAACTGAACCATCGGCAAAGTAAAATTCCCAAAGGTAGGACTTACATTTGAATGTAGTACTAATTTAACAAAGCCCCTTTTTTTGCCCTTTAGAAAATTCTCTGCACGTATCTCAGTCGGTAAAGTATTAATGACGAAACTGCACTTTGCCGAGAGGGTCAGAATAAAGTTTTGATAAAATTTTCGAACCGTGGAATTAAGTAGTAATTTGATATCCATTCATGGAAAATATCATACGTAAGTGCTTGAAAAGTTTTTGATTCATAAAATAGTTATTAAGAAAAATGGTGACCGTAACATATTTTATTTATTTATTTATATAAAAAAAAAGAAAATGACCTTTCGTAAAAATTTTACCCTAAAGTGAAAGAAAAGCATCAAAATTTATAAGCGATAATTAAACTTGATTAAGAACTTGTCTGTATTGTTATAATAGACTCCCTAGAATATGAAGAAGGAATTTAGATTTGAAGATATATATATGCTGTTATCTTTTCTTATTATCTATTTGATACATTCTCCTTCACTCCTGAACGTGATCTGATTTCATGAAACTATATATTAAAGTTGAAGCTTTTTTTTTTAGTCTTAAGGAATGGAAAAGCCAAGATTTTTGTTTGTATTGCTTGATATATACAATGAAATCGGATGGCCCCGAATTTCGGGAAATTGTCCTTGATATATACTCGTTTTGGCGGCCGCTTCTCTCGTGGATGGGAGAATTTAAGGGAACCGTCACGTTGAAATCGATACTCAGCTCATGCATTCTTTTAATCAGGCCTATACATGTTTTTTTTTTTTTTTTTTAACTAAAATCATTTTTACACAAGAAAACAGGAATCTTACATTAAGAGGAAATTTCTCTTTTGATATCCTATTTTTAATATTTTTTTTTGTGTTTAAAAAATTACGCGTAATTATTTTTTATTCATTTAACTGACGTAAATCTATTTTTATTTACATAATCAGTTTCTTTTACCATTAAAAGCCTCACGTTTTCCACATTAATATTTACCAACTATTTAAATAAAAAAAAAATTCTTTTTACATTTACAACCTGATTTTTTTTACAAGAAATATATTAACCGATATGAAAAATTGATAGTTGCGATAATTTATTGATTTCATTGTGACGAGAAAAAAAAATATTTTAATACACTTTATTATTAGTTGATTTTTTTTCTCTATAAATTTTTTTGCTCTTCCACTTTTTTTGTCATAATTTACAAAACTTAGGTGGAGATAATTTAAAATAAGCCAAGAAGCTCTTTATTAAGCGGTGTAATTTTAAACTTATTAATCGGACTTTAGCAAGAATCTAATTAAAAAAGAAAGTTTAGAGTCGCAAGTTATTAAACTTGTTTATATTTAATAATATTTTATTATAAAAAATTGAATTCTGTACACTGACCTAAAGTAACGTATTTTTTTTTCTTTCATTATAATCGGAAATAAACAATAAAACTGTATATAATATACTTGTTCTCATAAAACGTAAAATGATATTTCAGTTTATGTTTCACTTGTTATAAACGCTTCGTAAATAACGATTTTTTAAAATAGATTTTATGTCCTTTTATTTATACGTTTGAAAAAGAAATATTTATAAAATTTTTTCTTTTTTTTCGAAATGAGAAAATTGTAGAATAAAAAGAGAAAATTTCCTCTCAAGATGAGATTAATGAGATCAAATTCAAGATAATTTTAAAAAAAATTTTGAAAATTATATTTGAGTATCGATTTAAAATAGTATAAAGATTTGTGGTGTAGTTGTCGAGAAATAATTTGAACTTTATATAAATATAGTCTACGACGATCAACACAATCCATCCATCATTCGCTGTCGTTTCGAGATATCGCTGCATTGTAACTTTTTAGCATTCATTTTAAAAAGAGGTATATATCTATCCATTCCATTTAGATGAGTATAGGAATGTAAGTTATCATGAACATGAATCAAATCCTAGGTCTGGGGCTCGGCCATGCCCTCGTAAGTAAAGGAACTTGACCTATAAAAGCTCACCGAGCTTACACGCGGTAGTAATGCCCGTCTGCACGCGATCCTGCAATTTAGGATTTAAACGAAGATATATGAACTTGCTCTGAGCACTTTTACTAACTTCAATTTGCAAGATGTAAATTTGTCCAAGTTGATTGCAATTCGTCTATCCAAGTAGCACGTAATATCATCTTCAATATCACAAGTAATATTACATGAAAACATTTGTAATATTACGTTCTAACATTGCAGTAATATTCAAATTTCCGCCTCAAGGTAATATTGGAAGTACTATTAAAGTAATATTTACATGTAATATTAAAGTAATATTACATGTAATTTTAAAGTAATATTACATGTAATATTGAGGTATTATTACAAGATTTAAAACTGTATAGGTTGTTTAGTTATTCATACTTAGCAAAAAAAAATATTAAACTACTGCAAGTCAGATTGGTTCATTGGTTAAGACTTCCGACTTGTGTGCGTTAGGTTCGGAGTTCGATTCCCAATAGCGAGATTTTTTCCTTAAAACAAAATGTATCTTAATATTACATTGTAATATTTCACTAATATTACGCGTAGTATTACCTCGATATTACAATAATATAATATTAATAATAATATTACATGATATTACTGTAATATTAGGGTAATATTAAACGAAACGTGATAAAAAGAAAGGAAGAACTATTAGAATTGAGGAATAATGAATGAAGCTTCTTTAAGCTTTGAGGTGAAAAATCTGTAAAAAAAAAATTAAGATAAAGTGTATTTTAATAAAAAGATGACTATGATTTTCGAAGGTAATTCTTTAAAATAAAGTGTGTTAAATACAGGGCTATTTCCCGTGGGAGGGGTCTGCACAATTTTCGGGGACGGTCGATACAAACTTGAGTAACGACGTGTTTCACATGAACCACTCGTGGTCTATGTTCATCTCGCGTACTTTTAGAAGACCTTGCAAGAAGCTTATAGCAAAGATATGGATCCTCAAGTACGTCACATAAAACGTGAATTTAAGAAAAAAAAAGCTTTTTTTCTCACTTCTTAGTTCTTATCTTATTTAATTTTTCATTTTTCTAATTACAAACGGCCACAATGCGAAACGGGAAAATTGTATTAACAAAAGTTTTAATTACAAAGTAGTAAATTCGCATAATTAAATTTAAAATTTAACTTCAAATTATATAACAATTTAAAATCGAAAATAGTTAAAGAAGTAATATAATATAATAATTATTATTTTCAATTTTTTTAATTATTATTCCCATTATGGTCCTTGTCAACCACTTTATTATTAATTGCATTGTAATTACAATCGGTTTTCGTAATGATCACTTCCAACCATATTATAATATTATTATTATTATTATTATTATTGTTATTATTATTATTATTGTTAATATGGTTATTATTGTTGTTATTTTTACAGTATAATTATTATCTTACTGTTTCATTTTTTCCTATAAATAATAGATGCAATTGTTGATAGTTTTCATATAAAACTTTGAATCGTAGGCAACAGAACATATTCTACTTTGATTGATTTTAGAAAAGTTGAAAAAGTTCTTATTAACCAAGATATGAAACAATTAATCCCAAATCGAAACGATATAATAATAATCAATAGTACAAATTGGAGAAGAGGAAATTTACTTTGAAACGTTATTTTATTTTGTTTGGAAAAAGTTTTGTGACAGAAAACAATTATTTTAACTGTCAAACAATTTTCAATTTTATATTAATATAAATTATAAAATTATAAACTATATTTTCGAAATAATTTTCCGAAAAAAAAATAAGATAATTAAATTTAAATATGTCAGGGTTATATATTCACAGTTCTTATACAGAGTCGTGTGTTCATTTTGAATGAAAATGAATAATATTCAGACATAATTAGTTTCAATTTTCTTTATCTGAAATTAATTTTCTTCTCGCTGAGGTTAACTGCAAAGTGATGCCTTTTTTTCTCTCTCTCTCTCTCTCTTATTTCACCTATTGTTCATTTGCATTAATTATATGTATAGCAATTCTACCTCGAACTTTGGGAAAATTACCGTGAGTTCTCTTGTTAAAATGAAGTTTACCTATTCAGAAGCGCTGATTGGATATATTTGCATAGTATATACATATATTGCTACCAAAATATATAACAAGTATATTGTTGATTCACCTGCTATATATATATATTGAAGAAAAACAATTTCCTTCGCATTTAATTAAACGATTGTTTTTTTATTCTTAAAAGTATAATTTGTCTTCTTTTTCTTCTTCTTTCTATGTTCTCTTCAATTATATGAAAAATAAGAGGGTTAGTAGAGTACGGATTTAAGAAAAGATTAATTGTTGCTTTCAACCTTCTTTTTTCTCTATCCATTAATTCTATGTTTTTTCTGTCACTCAATTGGTAGAAGGACATCAACTTTTTACAAAATTTTATTTGGTTCAATTAAATTTTTTCTTCATTCGAAAAATTTATTAATATACAAAAAAAAAATGAAAGAAAATTTTTCTCTGTATTCTACCTTCTATTTCACAGTGAATCTTTGCACGATCCAAATTGCTGGTTGTAACTTCGACTCGGCCAAAATGTAATTCTACCGCCTTGAATTTCGCCACTGCCGAATAGGCATATTTGCATAATGGTCGAACCTAGAGCGTGAATTTTCATGTAACACACACAAATATAGAACAAAACATACAACTGTTCCAACTTTTATGGTATATATCTATATCTAGTTATATAGATTTTGTAATTTTATCTCATCCCTGATACAAAACTTCATACTATCAGTGCACATTGTATTGGAGATTGAATTAATTGTCCATAAATTTTGTCAATTCTGTTAATGTAACCATAAAGCGGATATTGAATAGAATATATTCAAAGGGTTTAATTTAATTCTTCTTAATATAAAACTGATACTATTATTACTGATAATGTATTCTGATTGTGAGATTTGACATTATATTAAATATTTTTAAGTTACATTAAAAAAAAAAAATAATTACACTGAAAAATAAAATTTGATTTAATCGACTATTATCAAAATAACATTCACTTGAATTAAATATATAATAATTTTTGTATTTGAAACAATAATTATCTACCAAAAATTGACAGTGTTCATTACACTAGTACTGCGTCAATTTTTGATTGGATAGTAATTTTTTGTTTGTTGCACCAACGGTTCTAAAGTAGCAAAAAATATATGTGGATCAGATGGAAAAAAAGTCTCATTTATTCCTCAAAGAGTGCAATTTAGATTACTGTAAGTGATGAGGTCTTTTATCTAGCGATGTGTGGTCCATTCCATCTTCGGCGAGGTAAAATGCTTCCTGTAAAAGTTTTCGAATACCTCTTGATGCACGTGACATAAAAGCGTTTGGCATTTCAAACGAGTTGAGTTGGAAAAGAAATTTATAAAAGAAGTGTAAAATATTGTCGAATCAGTAAAGGTATCATCTTAGAAAGGAAATATATCTTGTCATATATGTGAAACCACCTGACGCTCAACATTTGAAATACACTTGTATGTATCTCAAATATATAATAAGAGAAGAAAAATAAATAGTTGTTTTTTCTGATAATTTATATTTAATTTGTATAAATATTATTTGTAAAATATTTTATGTTCAATATTTGGATTTTTTTATTTTATTAAGATAGGCGTCTTATTTATATTATATACAGTAATTGTGCATTTACATGAACTTTTAATGATATTGAAATATTGATTTACCTGGTCTTTTGAAATTTTCCGCGATAACATTACATTTTCGATATTGGCAAAATTAAATTACGAAGCTTTCATTTATTAATGATTATTATGAATCTCCATGATGAATGTGATTGTTATTAATTATAACTCTTTTTAAAAAATAAAAATAACTGATATTTTACATATATAGAATAAAAATGTAAATTAATTTAATTTTATAGAAATTAAAAATTTACGTTTTTCTGGATTTATAATTAATTACTGTGAATTAATTAATTGCTTTAAATATTTATTAATTTAAAAGTAAAAATGAAATAAAATAATAAATTGATCGCGCAAATAATAAATTGAAAATATTTTTGTTTTTTACACAAACAAAGGGAATATTGAAACTTGTTTATCACGAAATCATCATAATTATTTTCACAAAATTAGTATTGAATTAGTTACCATTTTATTTATGAAAAAAAAATCAATTTTCATCAATATGCATAATGAAACTAACTTTAACATAAATTAACTTATTATACTGTCATTAACTTGTGTATTAGTCTTTCATAAAAGTAAAAGTTAAAATTAGCTCGGACGTTGCAGGTCAGTCACACGAGTTAAAATTACGTACGCTAACTAGAATCGAAGCATGTAAAGTTAAATTTACGTTCATTGAATTTATCGTTGATTAAAATTTTGAAATAAAAAGTGAAGCATTTTAAATATAAATGTTATTGTATAGAAAAAAATTTATATGGCTGACAAATAGTTAATAATAATAATTGCTTTTTTGTTGTAATTTTCAATATTTTACAGTTTGATAAGTATACTTCATTTTGAAAAAACATATATTTTTTAAAAAGGCAATTTTTTAAATTTAAATATTGAATAGTGAATTTCAAAAACAATTTTTTCGAAATAACACCAAACAGCGTTAGTTAACAAACAATTTTGTTAGTTAACGAAAAAAGTTTTAAAAAAAATTTTCTTCAATAAAATATTTTATTGGCAAAAAAAATTATATTTTTATACATTACGCAAGAAATTTTGTCGCAGTATAAAAAAAAGTGAAACATAATTTTATATGGTAATATTCATTTTTATCAACAAATTAATGGTTTGAGTCTGAAGTGGAATAAAGTCTCATAAACTTTTGTAGAGATGGCGTAGCAGAAAATTCCGGTTACCGACATTGGGTATCGCTATACAGAATCTCTATTTTGTATATAACAGTTCAGAATTTCAGATATAATTTCAAAATGATTTTTCTTTTTTTATCGAAACTAGAGCAGAGCCCTTTTAAAAGTTTATTATTCTAATCAGATCATTATAGTTGACTATCATAATATATGATATACGCACTTTAGTGAGTCAGCATCAAATATGACTTGAAATTTATATTAATTTATAATTTAAAATCCCCTTTTAAAAGAGCACTCAAACAATTTTCAATCATAAATTTAAACGACATTAAAAAGCATTTTAAAAGTCATGAGAACGAACTGTTAAGTAGGTGTGAATTTCTCATGAGTTTTATTCGAGGTTTAATATTTTATATCAACACTGTTATTAATGAAGTCACAGGTGTTTATAAAATATTATAGACTGGAAAATGGACTTCAAAAATGTTTGCAAAATTGAAAAATTGTCTGACAACAATTTATCACTGTTTTTGACCTTAAAAAAAATATTTTGTTGAGATTTATTTTTATTATTATTACGTTTCAATAAAAATAATTTACTTATTAAATTTTTATTAAAATCATTAAAAAGGAATAAATATGTAATTTTATTTTTATGAATGGAAATTTTCTTATCCACATTTGTAGAAAATATGTTTTTGTCAATTTGGATCACATCTCTCCCTTTTACAAAAAACAGTGATTCATATTTTCATATATTATATTTTCTCATTGTCATGACATATATGTTTGTTTTTTGTACTATATATATACAATTTTATTTTATGTGCAATTTCATTTTAAAAAAAAACTTTTCGTTAGATTATATAAAGAGAAATATATCGCAGGAAATGTTATAGACTTGAGTATGATAAATTTATTTTGCATACTTGAACAACGGCCAATTGGAATTTTCGTTTTGATATTGAGAACCTCGTGCGCAATGTCAAAAATGACATCAACAACATTGGTAGTTACTGGAAAATGCTTTGAAAAAGAAAATTCACATTTTAAAACACTTTTTCGTGGAAAATAAAAATTGAAGTTGTCAATTATTTTCTTCGAGATATTTTTTATTAAAAAAAAAGAAATCTCAATAAAATAAAAAATATGATTTTTTGGCGTTTAAAAAATAAAAAGGTGAAAATTATTATGATTTTTTGGCGTTTAAAAAATAAAAAGGTGAAAATTATTATTATTTTTTCTTTTTATGAAAAAATAATATTTATTTGATAATAGATCAAATAAACAGTAATTAATTAGTTAATAGTAATTAAATAGTAGATTAATTAGTAATAAAATAAATTTTCTTTGTATTTATTTTTAATTCTTTTTATTTTTCCATTAATTTAATATTACAATTTTAAAATAATATATATTCTTTTGTTTCAGGTGAGTCTATTTCCATTTTCTCTTGTCGAAACTTTCGCACTGTAAGTAAAAATTAATATAATTAATTTATAAAAATATATTTAAATTGCCCAAAAAAAAATTTTTTAATGGCGTAGAAAAAATTGACTTTTGGAAAAATGATCGATTTCTGAAAAATTTTTTTCTTGGTGAATATGACGAATGCACCTGGTATATGTTTATAAGTTTCTTATGCCACGATGTATATGAAAGTATTTTGAAATGCTTGTAAACGATGCGAGCTATTTCTTATATACGAGGTCTGAGTGGGCGAAAGGGTTTCGGATAAGAGGTGGTAGCTTGGGTGATTTCAATCCAAGATGTGAAATATACATCATGCTTATTTTGGCAAAACAAACGTTTTAAAGAAAAAGCCGAGTTTATCGATACTCTGTGTAACCAATAAAAAAAATGTCTTTTTTTTATTGAATTGCTATTTTTCTTTCTGCTATTACAATATATAGCTTGAAAATACAAAAAATACTTGAAAAACAAAACGGTATTTAATAATAAATTCTTTTGAAATGAAATCACATTTCTAAATAAACAATATTGTAATAAATTTTTCGAAAACATGATTTTAATCGGTAGTATTTTAAAAATATCATTTTTTTAATTTACTGAATTTGTTCTTTTCTTCTAAATTGTCCCATTATTTCAAATTTAATTCGGAAAAAAAACGTTAGTTATTTTATTCATCAAATGGTATTTATAGATTTTAATATATTAGAACTATGAATATATCAGAATTCCAATCATTTTTAGTTTGGTGATAAATTGTAGTCGACAATGTCAAGAGAAAATTATGTTTGAGTTCAATTTCCTGTAGAGTGATTTTAATTACCTGGAATTTATGGCAGAAATTTGGATTTACTCCAGATTCGTGTTTAGAATTTTCGCCAATTTCCGATATAGGGGGAACTTTTGAAAAAAATGAAGATATTGACTATAAATGCTTTTACCATCAAAAATCGTAAATTTAGAAATTGGCAAAAAAAAAAAAAATTAGATTGGGTTTGATTTACTACACACTGAAAAAAAAATTTATTTGATTCAAATACAGGTGTATTTGGTTATTATCAAATAAATATTTACTTGAATCAAATATTTCTTATTTGAATAAAATATTTCTTATTTGAATCAAATATATAATATTTGAATCAAATATTTCAGTATTTGATGCAAATACCATTTATTTGATTCAAATAAGAAATATTTGATTCAAGTAAATATGTATTTGATAATAACCAAATACACCGGTATTTGAATCAAATAAATTTTTTTTCCAGTGCAATATTATTAATAAATAATAATATAATAAATATTAGTGCTCACTGATGGTTCAAAATTGCCATTTCAAATTTTTGGGGTTCAAACACGTTGACGAGAATTCTCGATCACCAATTGCGTTGTCATTTCGTATTCTGAGAATAAAATCCCTCGAGTCTTTTGTCATTTATTTATTTATTTATTAAATATTAATTTTGTATATAAATTTCCTCGGGAGAAAATAATCGAATAAAATGACGTTTGCTTTGAGAAAAGCAAGGGTGTTCAAAATAATCCGAGTTGCTCTATAAATACAATACGACATTCAGTTCTGTGTGGCGCGTCGCGATGTTCAGTCGTTCTTTAAAATATATATATATAAACTATATCACGTTTCAAAAGTAATGCAAACACATTGTCTTTAATATGGTCCATAATAAAATCATCAACCCTTGTGTCACGTGGTGCTTTCAAAACAAACAATTCAGAAAATAGTCTCAGCAGTGTGAAAGTATTTTCAAATGATTTATATAGTGTAAGTGAATAAAGTGTTATGTTTTTTTAAAGTGGATTTATAAGTGGAAATTAAATTAATGTTCGGGAAGTAATTAAAGTTTCACGATGGAAAAATTAAGTCTCGCTGAAGTGTCGCGGAGAAAAGAAAAAAGACGTCGTAGAGGGTGGACTGTTGTTGTTGGACCGGAAATTCGGTGAGTTTATTAAAGACGATTTTTTTTTTATCTGATGACATTTTTGATATATTTTATGAAACGAAAGAAGAATTTTTTGAAATGAAAATAATTTTTGAATAAGCGCTAATCGCCGGGTTGTTACTGAAACAAATATCGTTTTTGATATTGAACGCTTCTGTCGGTAAATGTGAAAATCATTGTGTCCGATTGTTCACATCAAAGTAGCGTGTCGCCATCTTTCCGAGATAAATTTCAACTGTTTATAATATTTTTAAATGTAAACAATATATTTATTTTACTTTTTCAATTTTTAAAAAATTTATTGTGTTTTACTTTTTTAATACTTTTTTCTTCTTTCGAATTAGTATTTTATTTTACAATTTATTTATTTTTTAACTAGGAATTATATTATTTATCTATATTTATATTAAGAAACAATATAAATAAATTCAAAAATATTTATTGATAATATTAATAACAATTTTTTTTTTACTATTTTTTAAAAAAATCGAGTGAATGAAATCGAATCTATATTTTGTTGTAGATATTTTTAAAAGTCAATACGAATTTCAGAGGGCAAAAACTTCAATCTATTTCGGGATAAAAGGACACTTATAGACCTTTGTAATTTATATTTTTTCGCCTTCAGCGAAAGCTCTCAATTTGTAAGGTTCGTTTCTCAAAATGCTCCCATGGGAGTTTGCCATATATGTCTTTTTACTCTTATATGACACGTGCATTAAAAAAAAAGATAATTAAACTATAAAAAATCACGTAACAAAATCAATTTTTAATTTATAATAATAAATTATTTTTTTAATTTATAATAATCGTGAATTATTTTTATAATAAAAATTGACAAATTCATTTTAATTTTTAAATAATCTTTATTAATGATAATGAAATTAAAATTTGTTCTTTTGATAATTATTTTAATTATCTACTTTTTATTTGCAGAAAAAAGAGTGCTTGCGTGCATTCTAATTTCTTTCATAAATTTTTATGAAATTGTTTATTTTATTTTATCGCTTAAATTTATTTTACCAAAAGAATTTTTTTTAGCCACTTAAAAAAAATGTTTGCAAAAAAATTAAATTTAGTTAAATTTCAAAGCCATTTAAAAAATTCTTTTGGTAAATGGAAACTTGCAAATTGAAGTTGAAAATGATTGACAAATCACTGCGGGAATGTGTTATATTTCCAGGATCCCTTAATTAAAATGTTTCAAAATATTATACACGATGAAGAAAAATCTTTGTCATTACTTTTAACACATGGCCCTTGTTAATTTTGAAGATCTTTTATTTTTTTGCCAGCAATTTTTTAACATTTCGGGTCGCTTGGCGAATGAGGTCAAAGAATATTGTCAGAGAAAAGATGTGAAAATATAAATTTTTTTTTTTCACTGCTTGAATCATAGTACTCACAAAATTAATATATGTAAAAAAAGAATTTTCTTAAAAAAAATGAGAAATCACATATTAGTTTTTTGAAAATTAAATTATGTTTCAATTTTCTTAAGAGGGTAAATTTTGAAAATATAGTACAACATATATAATTTTCATTCTCGAAAATGAATTTCGTTTTCATTTCTTCTTTATCCTTTTATTTTAGAAAAAAAGTGTTGCTTCCATGTGAGTATAATACAAAAAATTCATTTTCTTTATAATTTTCAAAAATAAATAATTTTTAACGAAAATTTGAATTCATGGATTTAGCATATTTCTCGTAATTTTCATTGACTCTTTTATTATTTTCGACTTGACTCATGTAGCATAACGGACATTGAAAGATTTCTTGGCTCTGCTTCTCTAATTATAAATGAAGATTTAAAGATTTCCTTAAACTCCAATTAAAATACAACTAAAATTAATGATAATATTTCTTTAATTAATTTAAAACAATTTCTTCAGCCAAAAATAACTCCCATTTCATGTACAAAAAAAAAATTGTTTTAAAATGTAAAAATTGTTCTCTGTTCCAAATAAAATCCTCAAAAGTCATCAACTGGCAATATTCCAATTAACAAAAAAAAGAAGGAAAGAAATGAAACAACTTTACACTCGAATAAATATTTCAACAGATAGAAATTTTATAATTTTGGGAAAAAAATTATTTTGTAAGAAATGTGTGTAATATTATTTAAATCTTTTTTGAATATGAAATAAAAATAATGGAATAAAAAATTATTATTCTGAAAAAATTTTTATTATCTGAGAATAATAATGTATTTTATTAAAAATTATCTCTTATCTTTCAATGTTATCACGATTTACATTCTCGTGTATTTTGTTTATACATTATTACATCTTACTTAAGCGCTTCAATTACTAGGTAAATTTAATTTACAAAGAAAATTTTTCAGATTAGTATTTCCGTTCTTCTCATGTAAATTTTCATAAAAATTTTGAAATCTCAATCTTTAGACAAAAAAAAAATAATTTTTATTAGATACAAAAACTTATCTTTCTTATTTTAAAGATATTGTACACATTTTTTGCACTTTAATAAACTTATATAATGATTGTTGATACTATATTAATACTAATTGTTAATTATGATAGATTATATTGCAATTGAGATTTTTATTTTCAATAATAAAAAAATTAGCCGCAATTATTAAAATTTTTTTTGTTAAATATAATAAAGTAATTATTAATTAAAAAAGTAATACAGAATTGAAAAATAGAAAGACAGACGAGACAAAAATAAAATAGAATTTCCTTGTTGAATGTTAAACACCTTCAGAAACTATTTAGTATTCCAGAAAACTGATTTTCTAACTTCCAGAGTAATAATTTTCATGCAAAAGTTGAGTATTTTCATTCAAAAGTTGCCAACTTTTCTATATATGTAAGCTGCTAATTGAAATAATATTTTATGAAATTTATTCACTGAATATTAATATTAATATTTAATAATAATGTTGATAATTTTTAATTAACGACTTGTGAGGGAATATATAGGGGTCGTGAGTTTGATTCTCGGTACGTTTGAAAAAAAAATTTATTTAATTCAAATCGCTTAGTTGACTATTATAAAAATAAATATTTACTTGAACCAAATAATGTTTATTTGAATTAAATAAACTATATTTAGACAACCGAATTTCTGTATTTGGAACAAATACCATTTAATTGACTCAAATAATATTTAATTAGATATTTTTTCATTTAATTCAAATAAAATTTATTTGGTTCAAGTAAATATTTATTTATATTTAAATTTAATTTAATTCGTTCAAATAACCGATTATTTAAATGAAATAAATTTTTTTAGTTTAGTTTAGAGTGATAAAAATTTCTTTCTTCTTGAAAAATTTTCTCGAGATTTTGTGAATTTTAACCAAATAGCATTCATCATTAGCCGAATATTAGTTTGACTTGCATCAAATGTGTCATTTGAGTTGACAAGACCTTTCGCCATGCTCGAATGCTCGATGCAAGCAGAGAGAGCATGCCCGACAGAAGGCAAGCATGTTGGAGTGTAGGGCAGATGCTCAGTCCAATAGCACTCGCGATGTCGTTCGGATGTCCCTTCCGGTTCTCAAAAAACAAAAAAAAAATTTGCCTACCGGTCTTTTATTCCAATAATTATTTCTAAATAAATCGCGCCCACCTTTTCGAATTGTTTTGGAATATTTTCTATTTTTTTTTCTTCTTTTCTTATTGTTACAGTGAAACCATATTAAAAAAAAAATAAAAACACAGTGCATTCTGTTATAAAAATATAAAATTTAATATAATCAATGCAAGAGAAACCATTGTGAGCGCAGTGAATCTGTGACATTGTTCCCAATGGTCTCCTTATTGCCTTTCACTCTACTCTGTGCAGATTTTTATTAGCTGGTCCATATAATAATCTACCGGTAAGAATTTTTTTTTTATAAATTTATTAATCGAGCTTCGCGTTTCTTGCATTTTTTATTTTTTGCCATTTTTTTTTTTATGTAACATTGGTATGTTATGTAATATGTATGTGATTATTTTTTTATAATTTTCTTTCATATTTTGTATAAAAAAAATAATTTAATTTTGCTTCTATACATAAATTATATATCTAAAAGAATTGTTTATGATAAAGAAAATATTTGTTTACAAAAGTTTCTTTGATCAAAAATAAATTTTCTTTGACACAAAGTTACTTTTGTAAAGGTAAATAAAAATGTTTCATTAAGAACTATTTTTGTTAAATTTAAATTCAGGCCAAATTTTTCTAGAATTAAATTTATTTAAAAAATAATTGTTTTTATCAAATAAAATGAATTTTTTGAAATAAATAAATAATAGGATAAAAAATATTTCCTTTATTTTTCTCGTTGCAATATATAAAAAATATGTTACGTGTATATAAATATTTTTATATAATATTAAACATAAATATACCATGTTTTTTGTAAAAACAAGCAAATTTTCTTTAAAATATTTTATTTAGTTATTCGTATATTTTTTTAAAAAAAATATTTTCCTTATATTAAACAATGGAATGTTTAATGTAAATATTATTAAAATGCTTTTTTCCCGTATTGAAAAATGAGTAAAACAAGAGTGATTCAGTTAAGAATATTCAATAAAAAAAAAAGTTTTTATATTTAAAAAAAAAATAGAATATGGAAATATAATATGAGAATTTTTTTTTTTTGTTATCTCCATTTATTTGTAAAATATGGTAGCACTGATAAAATATTCAGGGGAAATTTATCAAATTTGAGAGAAACAGGAAATTGTCAATGTTTTTACATTTTTTTTTTAATATTTAAATTTTATTTGTTTGTATAATTAATTAATTTGTTTGTATAATTAATTTAATATTCTCTGAAATATATTTTTAAAATACAGAAAATTTCATTCAAAAATTTTAAATTATTAAAGTTATCAATATTTCAAATTTAATAAATTATTATTATTTTAATATAAATTTAAATTGAAAGGAAAATTAAATTAAAATTCTTATATTTTCAAAGACTTAAAATTAAAATTTCTATAATTCTTTTCAATATTTTCTCTTTTTTTTTTAATTACCTACTTTAGATTTTTTCATTTCGATTTCATTTTCTTCGAAATTTTTTTTCGACGATCTTTCATTTCTTTGTAATCTTCCTTTTGAAGATAATCTTCGTATTCTTGATGAAAAAACGGTAATTTAAGCATTTATTGAGTTAATAACTTATTCTTTGCTATAGGTAAATCAAATTTTTTTTATTTAGAATTAGAATTTTTGGATAAATAAATAATAATTAAATAAAAAGTAGTGATATCTTCAAAGTTAAATATAAATATATTTTAAATATTTTATCACATTTTTTTCATTATGTTTAATTTTCTAAAAATTGATTTTTAATTTACATTTTACCTTCTTTTTATCTTCTTTATAAATTATTGTTACAAATTCACTGAGTCATTTCTATGAAGTAGGTTTTTTTTTTTGTTGAAATTTCTCCCAAATTTTCTCTTCAATTTTCCTTCAATTAATTAATGTAAAATATTCGTAAAAATGCCAATTATGTATCGTTAACCGTACACCTGAGAAAAATGCAGTAGAGTTGTTAACCTCGAGCTAAAAACGTGGTACACGAGCCAAGTTTAATATTTACGACGAACATAGTATTTTTACTATAATATAATGTTTCCTTATAAAGGCACGTGTTCACTTTTTTCAGAGCGAGGCCGTTAGATGGTTATAATTTTTTTTTTATTTTCATCTGATACAATTATAAAATTCATCTATTTAATTTGTTCAATACGGAAAAAAGCTAAAGAAGTTTTCACTTTGTTAAATTCAATGCAAGAATTGCGAACGCTCGATAAAAAAAATTTTATTTCAAATGCTTGGAGTCGAATTCAAGGAGGTAGAAAAATTAAAAAATAAAAATATAATTGTTATCTTATATGCAGAAACATTATTTTTAAGGATTTCCCGGTTGGTAAAATCGTGTGTATAAAATTTTTTTTAAAGTGCTCTCTTTTTTTTCAAACCAGTAATTACATTAAAGCATAAATGACGTAGTGTTTAAAGTACCCACTCGCGCTTCAAAAAGCGTAATATTCAATTATAATTGAATAGGATTAAATGAAAAATTGTGCTTACTCATATTAATGAAATTGGAATATGTATTTATGCAAAAAAAATCCATTGATAAGAATAGCAGCTTTTACAATTATGAAAGTTGGACATTAACCTTTTACCTGTGCGAGAGAGAGAGAGAGGAGAGAGACTTTTTTCCACGACATAATAGCTTTATTGTTTATTGCCATTTCCTCGCTTCAGAGGAACTAAAGGTCATTCCTTTGAGCTTATGTAATAAGCTTCTGATATTTTTTTACATAGTGAAAAAATGCATAAAATCGATTACTAATATTTGGATTATTTCTATACTTTCTTTCTTTTTTTTCGTTATTTTTTTGCATTCATTATTTCTTTTTTTATTATTTATTTTTCTTCTCGTTTTGCTTTCTTATATATTCTTATAATTCTTTTTAGAAAATGGAGGACATATCATAAATATTCAATTGAGGGTATTTAAAATGCCAAGTTTGACAAAAATATTTACCTAACGAAAGAAAAATCAGCATTTAGATAGGTAACGTTTGTCGTGAAGGTTTTTTTTTCTTTTTTTTGTTTTGTTGAAAAAAATGAAACTCTCTTTGAGACTGTGAAAGCAGTTGAATAAATGGAAAAAGCTCGATAAGAAACAAAACAAAAGATGGTTTATAAGATCAAAAGAAATTTTCTGCTCGTACAAATATTGAATAATTGCACTAAAATATAAAACGCAAAGTTATTTAGCCTAATTTTACATAAGCAAATTAATTCTTTTATCATTTTTGAATATAGTTAAAACATTTAAAATTTACATTTAAATGTTTCTAAAAATTTTAATAATTGTTTTTATTTATATTTTAAAAATAATTATTTTCTTATTAATTTATTTATTTCACATTATAATACAAATAAATAATTTTTTATATTATTTTTTTTGTACTTTTATAGACTGGGGAAAAAATTGAATAGAACAGTTAGAATTTACACCTAATTGACAAAAGCAATTTTACACAGTGAAATATGTTGTCTAGAATTTGAAAAGATTTGTGCGACACGCAAATCGAACTGGCACTAAAAAGAATTCCGTGCCAACTGTGTAAATACTTCTTGTTCTTCTAGGTCGACCTTTGTCGAATGAACCTGTGAGCTAAAAATGAGAAATCTTTAGCTCGCGACTCGAAAGAAAATTTAAGAGCTTCGTAATTTTATTTGAAATGATCCGAAATGACACTTTTAGAGTAATTTTAACTATAACGAATATTAACAGGAATGTTGAGAGATTTGGTATTTCATATTTCATTTTCATTTTTGAATATATTTGACGAAGAAAAAAAGTTGAAATTATTTTCAAATATTTATTGTTTTTTTTTTAATTTAATTTTTTTAAAGCCGTTATGCAAAAGTGAACGATAACGCATTCCATATAAATACATTTACATTTAGAGATCCTTGAAATTTGATCTTTATCGCACTTGACTGCAATTCCCTTATCGCGTTTCGAGGTTTCATCAATTAGAATTTTTCTTTGTATCAAAAATTCCATTGGAATTTTATTTTAATTACTCCAAATTTGTTGCTTTTTCTATAGAAAAATTTCCCAATTAAAATATAATGATAATTTTTCAGCTGATGAAATTAAATTTTTTTTAATAATTTGTATTTTCTTTTTAGAAATTTTTTCTTCTGACGCAAAAAAATTATAAAATTAGATGTTGTTGTTGGAAATAATTTTCTAAAACTTGTTATATCAGTGCAATTATTTGCTTCCGGCGTTTCAGGGCAAAATTCCGAATCCCCTCGTTGAAAACGAAATGATATTTTCACTTCAATGATGAAGATTGAAACACGAATCGATTTATTTCAGTACTTTCTAGTCAAGTCACTTTTTCATATATACAGAATCATATACACTTGCGTCGAACCTGCAATCGTGAAAACACTTTCATTGAGGGCTACAAAAAATTAATGAACAAAAAAAAATGAAAAATAAACCCCCTAAAATTTCTGCCCCAATTACAAAATAAAAAATCATTTGTGCTATGAATTTCAAAAAATTTCTATCCATATTAAATATAGAAAAATCATTTGAAAATTGGAAAAAATTAATATTGAATTCACACTAATTTAAATGTATCAAGTTGATACCAAAAATATCAAATTGATACGAATTTTTATATTAATTTGATATTTTTGATATCAATTTGATACTTTTAAATTAGTGTGTTTGGAGAAGGAAGAAAGGAATTCGTTTTTCGAAAAATTGTATTAGGAATAAATTTTCGCAAGTATTTGAAAAATTCTAAAATTAGAAAAAGGAATTTAGAAAAACAGGAAATCGAAAATTGAATACAATTTATTAAAAAAATTTTGTTAATTTAAGATTTGGTTCAAAAGTCTCTTTGATAGTTGCAAATGAGGGCAGCGAGGTCATTTTTCCTTTTAACAAAGTTTTGTGTCGATATTTGTATAGGTATGTGTATATGTATATAGAAACTTTTTGGTTGAGAAACGAAAGGGTAGCAATTCGTGTAATGAAACAATTGACCGAAAAGCTGCCGGTTAAGTAATTTTCAACATGAATCACACACACACAGATCTAGAGGAATTCTAAACTAGAAAATGAGTTTCTAGCATTTGCATGTTCGCTTTTCTAATCAAATAGTTTGAAAATTGAGTAAGGAAATTTTGCCTGAAGCTCACACAGAAAGCAAGACATCAAGATCCGAAGCCTGAAAATGATAGAGAGTTTGCTTGGTAGTATAGTCAGAGCTTTTGATCGCTTGATCACCATACCGTAAGATGTTTTCCCCGAGGGAAAATTCTTATACGGCATGAAGCTTTAGATACTTTTCTCAGGTTATATAGAAAGCAAGAGATGAAAGAGTTATACCGTAGGATGTTTTTCTAAAATAAAAATAAAAAAAAAAAAAAACAGAAACCGACCACCGACTAAATAAATTGAACAAAAATATTAAACAGGGTTTATTTTTAAAAACTTTGTAATACACTTTTCCGCTGTATCATATATAGCAGTTTCCTTAATTAAATTAAAGCTTTTTTCATAACCAATAAAATTCTCCCATTCTATTCAAAATTTATTTCTTTATTTCAAAATTTTAAATACAAAAATAATTTGCAATACTTTTAATATTTAAAAAAATTTTATTTTTATCAATTAACTGGGATATAAATTTGAAATTTATTGTTTTATTAAGTAGAAAAAATTGTTTTTTGTGGTTGAAAATCCAATTAATTGTTGGCAAGTTCATTTGCTGTCATTTTGATTTAATTAACTTGCTTTTGATAAAACTTTATTAACGTGTCTGTAACGTATATATATGTCATAGAAAGTTAAACGTTCAATTCGAAAATAAAAGCCGTTCTGATAACTGCTAATAATAATTAATTATTATTTAATATAAATAATTTATGTTTGGAAAATTTTCCAAAAATATACAGGCTTAGGTTTTAGGCTCGTTGAAGTGTAAATAAATAAATAAAGAATTGTTTAAATATTATTATACTTATTACTAAATCGATTTTTTATTTCAGATAACTAAAATTTAGAAAATGATTTGCCAAGTTAACAAATAAATAAATAAAAAAACAGTGCCATTAGAAAATCAGTTGAATTGATTTTTCCTGAATAATTCTTTCAGAGTGACAGTTTTGAAATGGGACTTGAACGAAAGTGGTTCAAGTTTTTCTTTAAAGTTCATGAATAAATTTTTTAAAAGCCTTTAACATCTCTCTGATGTATGAAATATTTATCGAAGAGATTACAGATACATAAAGTATATGAATTTTTTATATTATTATAGGGAGTCTATAGAAACTTGTTCTTTGAACATTAGCAAAAAAAGTTTCGTTTCGTCAAATAATGATAATTTATTATTAATTATTTCATCTATATTTATGTTGAAGAAATAATTAATAGTGACATTTCAAATGGTTCTTCTTTTAAATAATAAATACTTTATTTTCTATTTTATTTATTTAAATATTCTTTATTTATTTATTTAAAAATATTTTTATCTATTTATGAAAATTTCGACAATTGTTTCTTGATAAAGTTAGAATAGAGAATTTCACACTCGTCATTATGTTGAGAGCGTTAAAAATCAAAGAAAATTAATTCTTTTCGGAATGTTGTCTTTTTCTCTACACGGGACGGTTTCATTAAGTGATTTTCTCATCTCGTAACATTTCCTTGTCAGGCGATCACGAGAGCGACTTGAGTGCAAATTATGGCAATCGATCCAATTACGGTTAGGCGTGGAAACAACTTTTTTTCTTCGTGCATCGATATCCCAAAAAAAAGAAGGTGTAAAATCAAAACCGCCAATTTCTCCATAGAAAATCGTTAACTTTTTTTTATTTTTTTTTAATTAATATTCTTCGCAATGCGAACTTTGTAATCATTATCTTTTCCAAATTCCTGTTTTCTATTATTTAATTTATTTCTTATTTACCATAAAATATGTAAATACATTTTTTTTTAATTGGCTTAAATAAAAATAGTTTCAAACAAATTAAATAGCATGTGAAAAAAAAGAATCAACATATATAAACAATATTGGAACAAAATGAAAAAAATAAAATGACAAAACAATCACTGAAACGAGAATACAAGTTGGTACTTTGTTGAGTGAATTGAAAAAAATTATTACGCGAAATTCATGAAAAAAGCGCTTCTTTGCTTTGTCAGGCGAAAATCGTAATTTACTGAGCGGCGCACGTTTTAATTAAAAAAAAAATTTTTTTTTTATTTTACATCGCCATGAGAGAATATCTCGTGTCGAGATGAATAATTCAGTTTGTAAGATGAAAGCTTACATTCAGGAAGACGTGGGAAAGATGTAAGCTGCCAACTAGGGAATCGAAAAAAATATTCTTGTTAATTATTTATCAAACCATGATTGAAGAACAGTTTCCCTCAGGTTTTCCTCACGTATTTTTTATTATAGTCATAAAAATTTCAATTCAATAGAAAAATAAATTACAATTTGCATTTTTATATTTTTATTATCCGGAAAATAGATAAATATTGTTTTTTTTTATGATCGAAAAAATTCGCGTAAAAATCCGTAATAAATTACACTTTTTTTGGCATATACGAGAACCGTGCTTATTATTAAATGAGTGAAATTTTGTTTCGAGAATATATATTAATATTCATGTAAGTTGAAGCATTTTCTAGTTAAGTGATGAGAAATATCGATCAATAAATTCCACACTGTCTGTCATTGCAATGAATAATAATTTTCGCCTAGATGGAGAGTGCTTTGTCTATATTAAGTACTTCGTCGAGTGCGTTCAACTCATAAACGATTAATGTTATCATAATTCCACAGGGGGTTATCAGGAATTTTCATTTCACCTCTGTAAATGAAAACTAGAATCTGAGAAAATTTCTTTTCAAATTATTTTAAAATTTTTCCTCGGTAGAAAAAATCAGCTTAAAGGGAAACAAAAAACCTAACAAAAATAGAAATAGAGGGAAAAAAATAGAAAAATAAATTTTAATTTTAAAATGCAGGAAAAGTGGAAAATTGAATTAGAATTTAAATTAAATTGTTTTATGCCACTTATATAATTATCTTCATTTAGAGAATAAAGAATAAAAATAGAGATAAAAAATTTTTTTTAAAATTGTTATAGAATTTTAATTAAAAAAAATAACCGAGTGTTTTTTTAAAGCCACTTATGTAATTGGCCTTATTTAGAAGAGGAGTTTATGTTCTGGCTTCTTTCTTTCTTTTTTTTTTTCTTATCGGTTGACATTATTTTTCAAAGTGAAACATTAGGACACGTGCGATATCAGCTGACTCCTCTTATGTACGATTTCACGAATAAAAAATGAACTTCTGTTCATATAAAGTAGCTTATGTAAACCAAAAAAAATTCCTCATTTTTTATTTGACATTATTCAGGGAGTTTTATTATATTTAAACGATCAACTAATTTTGATGACCACGCGATTTTTTTTTATATTTTTCACCTATGAAAGTAAGAAAAAAATTATTTAAACAAAAAAAAAAATTGTATAAGAAACAAAGAAAACTGACAATTGTGAGCAATTTTGTTACAAAACTTGATTCAAAAATAATAAACACATTGTGTTGGCAGTAATAATAAATGTGCTCACGGTCGACGTAAGAACGTAATAAATACTTGAATATTTACGTAATGACCAATAATTTAACAACTGTCAATTATCCGTATGAAATGAACGTATTAGTCATAAAAACAAATTTCAATAGTTTTCACAAAAGTCCTCTAAACAAGCGTTAAAATATATTAACTTGTTCTGTAAATAAAAAAACTGAAAATTTTTACTAATTTCAATCTAAAACTTTAGTAGAAAAAAATATTACTATTTTTTTTTAGTAAAGTTTTAGTAAAATATTATTTGATTTAGTAATATTAGTAATTTTATTTAGTAATTTTATTTTACTAAATTTTTTGTGAAAAATGACTAAAAATTAGTAAAAATTTGCAAATAATGTAAATGAATTTTGATTTTTAAAATAATATCGTAAAATTGAGAAATTATAAAGTAAAATATATTTGAGTGAGGTTTGCATTATGATGCTGTATATGTAATAGCTTTTTCCAAAGAATACATCAATATAAAATATACACCACGTTAGGTTTCTCTTTCACAAAGCTCTCTTTTACAAGCTTTTATCGTTTGCTGATCGAGAATCGTGTTTGTTTGTGAGTTCTCATCCCACAAAGTGAAACAAAATACTACAACTGACATGGCATATATATGTCATATATTAATATATATATATATATATCTATATATCGCCATATGTCTAGTATCCCTTGCTACTATGTCACATTTATTTTTTTATTTTTTAAAGTTACTTAAATCTCTCTTCCAATCATGTGGCAATTTTAGCAAACATGGCTTCACATCTTTTATTTTTATACCCCTTTCCATCGCAATTGCGCGCTTACTTTAAAAATTCTAAATAATATTGTCAGCAATTTTTTGTTTGTTCAATACTTTATTATATTGTATTGAAAATTTCAATTTATATTAATAATTAAGTGCTTAATTAATAACACTAAAAAATTATTTATTATTTGACATTATCAAATGAATTTCTGTGTTTTAAACAAAATTTTATTTAATTGACTTAAATAAAAAATTGTTTCAATGATCCATTAAATTTTTTCGAATAGAGAGACTAATTTTAGTGGAAAATACTTTTCTTCGTTAAAAAGAAAAAAAATAAACATTTTTTCTTACTTTCACTTAACAAGATATTTTATATCTCAAAGAAGAATATAACAAGTGTAGCATCTCCAGGCTAACAGCTTCGTAATAATTTTTTTTTTTATTTTTCTCTAAAAACTTTCATGTGTAAGCGATAAACAGAACGTGTGTAAAAGAATTTTTGTTTGTTTTCCATTTTTCCATCAAGATTCGCGAGAGAAAAAAAATTTTCATTCTCTATTCTTCATTATCTTGATATTTTTTTTGGAAGAAATTTTTTTTTAATATATTAATGGAGTCATATATATATATATAGGTATAAAATACAATCCGTAGAGAGTTGATGAAAATTCAAAAATGCGAGCATAAAAATAAAATGAAATTTCGCCATACTTTGTAACCCTTTCTTCAATCTATATCTCACCTTTCTTATATACATGTTGTGCACTTTTGAAAATAAGAAAATGTCTTATGTATACCTTTTTCAGTTTCGTAAAAGTTGATTACCGACATTGACGGTAGTTGAGATAAGAATTTTCTCGTCTTTTCTCGTTTCGATCGCTACACCAGCTTTGGGGACAAATACTAACGCGCTTAGGGAAAAGGATACGCTTACAATATTCATGAAATAACTATACTCGATCCGTGTATTTTATACATATGGGTGCTTTCACACTCTGTCTTTACCTTGTTTTATGGTTTGCTTTAAAAAAAAAACCCCAAGTAAACGATCTGTCTAATGTTTTTACAAATCAGATTATTTATCGTTCAAGTATTAGTAAAACTTTTGATATGATAATTTAAAAAATTTTCAAATTAAAATTTTTTAAAATTAAAAACATTTAAACTTAAAAATCATAATTTTTAATTAAAAATTTAAAAGTTCTTAACTACTGATACTGTTTCATTAATTTAAAAATGTCTGACTGAAATTGACTTTTACTACTGACCAACTTTCCTTCACTATTCACACTAAACGTACAAAAATTCACGTCCGATTAAATCAAAAAGTAATATTTTTATTAAAAATTATTCAAAATTTTGAAACATTTTGACATTATTAATTATTATTAACATACTTTTGAAAATAATTTAATAATAATAATTTCTCAACTGTAATTTCATTTTTCTCCAGTGAATATATTATCGAATATATAATAGTGTACAAATTGATAAAACAATTGCACTTGAAAGCGTTGGTAAAAAAACAGAGAGAGAGACAAACGTTATCTTATAAATCAAAACTTTTCGCTGGGAAAAGTCAAGATTTATGTTTCCGTTTCTTCCACTTTTCTCTACTGTCAGCTTAAGTCAGTTAAACAAATGTCTAGGTGTTTGATTCATATCTCGCTCAGTTATTGGTGTTTTTCATAAATTTTACAAATTTTATTTTTATTCTCTTATCATGATCATAAAAAAATTTAATGTTTATAAATTAGTTACTAAAAAAAATACTTTAAAAAAATGCATTTTTTTAAAATACATTTTGAACTAGACGAAAATTTATATTTTTGATAAATAAAGCTTCATCAAGAGGAACTTAAAAGTGCATTTCACGAATTATGTTGGATAATGTGAAGATAATAAATGTCCACGCTTTAGAGATTTTGAAGGAAAGCAAACAAGACATAGAATTAAGTTAGCTCTTAATTTACAAACTTGTTTAAGTTGAAATTTCACAGTTGTCCTTCCATAATTCAGGATTTAAAGTCTCACGAAGAATACTAATTAAAACTTTTGACCTTCTCTTTAGAGTTTATATAACGATATTGAACTGTCTAAAACTGAATTAGATAAAATTTTTCCATGTGAATTAGTCACTGATTTTTTTAAACTTTGAATTAATTAATTAGTAGAATAATTTCCCCACTCATTTGCAGGAAGAAAAAGCAAATAAAATTATTATTTAAAATTATTATACTAATTCACTATAGAGAAAGAATTGCGAAACTAAGGAAAATATCATCAATATCGATTTCTCTTTCTCTCTCTTTTTTTTCTCTTCATTACTTGATTCTCACATTCTTTCCACATTGATGCTACGTTTTCACGAAACAAACTAATTGAATTTTATATCCATGAGAAGTCCTGTATTTTCATCCTCGCATTCAACTTTGATGAGTGAGTTCTGCATCATCAACAATAAAATTTGAAGACAGTATATTCCTCCGAAAATTTATTTTTTATAAAATTATTAAAAAGATGGATTAAAAAATTGATTAATTATTACATTTATATTTTTACATATAATTTGTATTGTTAAATAAATTATTAACAGAAACTCGAATCGCGATTCTAATAAAAGAATTTTGCCAGCTTTTCAGGGTTGAGATCTCTTTTAAATTGAGAATGGATTTTGATATTCATTTTATAAACTCGAACTCAGCAAGTTGTTTAGGTATGACGTTTCCCATTCTGAATTTAAGTACTTCACTTGAAGATAAAGCCCCTTTCAGAATTTCGTAAACCTCCACAGGAATCAATACACCCGTCCCTCAATTTCAATACCTGCGAGAACTGTGCCATTTTCAGCTTAAGTCACTTAACTTCCAATTCCTTTTGGTATTCAAAATA
The DNA here is from genome assembly GCF_019393585.1 of Leptopilina boulardi. Taxonomy (NCBI): domain Eukaryota; kingdom Metazoa; phylum Arthropoda; class Insecta; order Hymenoptera; family Figitidae; genus Leptopilina; species Leptopilina boulardi. The sequence goes on from NW_026137866.1 coordinate 245,351, forward strand.
AACTTTGATGGTTTCAGTCATTTAAAATTTAAATTAGCAGCACTGTGAAATTTCTTTATTTTCCAATAAGCTCGCGAGATTATAAATTTAATCTTTGATAAATATAAAGAAAACAGTGAAATTATTTTAAAAATTAAATTGTGAATTTTTAAAATCAATTGCAATTTTTAATAGGGTCAAAATTTTTTCATAGAATTTTTTTTAGCTATAACATTGTCTGGTGGAAAAAAAAATGACATTGTTTGTAATGTACACTTGGACTTGAAGTGTCATTCATATATGCAATTGCAGCTTCTCTTAAACTGTTATCGATAGTATTTTTGGATTGGTGCCAAGTTCCACAGAATCGTTAGATATCGTCGTACCCTTGGTACCATTACCGCACTGCACCGTATCAATATATTTGTACATTTAATATGGAAACTTCTCGCCAAACTAACACTGAGAATTGAAATTATCCTTTCGCCTCTTTTAAAATATAAATTCAAAATTAAAAATTCTATTTAAAATTGGTTTTGTTTTAATTTCTCTCAGCTTCATTTAAATCAACTTTTAAATCACGATTTTAAAAGCGTTTAATATTTTTTTTTTAAACATATTTTTAAAAATTTACATTTTTCATATTTAATTTTTATGGGTCATTTTATATGAAGCGGACAACTTTTTTTTTTTAATTTAAGTAAATACTACAATTTTATTAAAAATCCACACCTATTTACCTTCGTTTAATTTTCAATAAAATTGTAATGAAAAATATACCAAGATGTTGGCTTTACATGAAATGCTCCATATTTCAATTTTAAAATTCATCTTTTTAGTGACGAATATTGACATTTTATCCAAAGTTATTTACATTTTAAAAAATTTAAACATGAATTTTTAAAGTATTTATTAAAAAATTTTATGTCAAAACTATCAATATTTAAAAATGTATCGATTCATTTATTTGAGAAATACAAAATTATTTACGTTTTAAAAATTAAGATACCTTTTTTTCATAATTTTAGTTAAAATTTGTTCTGATAAAAAAAAGTTATATTCAAACTTTCTTACTCTTTAAATTTGAATTAGTAAAAATTTTATTATTTCATTAAGTAAAATTTTTTTCTGTTCACAGCGAGTGATAATTAAGTTCAGTTTAATTGACTATAATTTGCATCTTTTGCACGAATTTATTAATTAGAAAACCGAGAAGAAATTAATTTACTTTTTTTTCCCTGCACAAATTTCTTTATAATTACCTCAATCCGTTTGTTTTTTTTTATGGTGCCACTTACTCTGTTCATTTCACAGTATATATCTGAATAATGTTTGATTTGTCACTTGGGAATTTATGAACAGTTTTAATCAATACGTATGTACACATGTTTGTATTTTTAGTTAAATTTTGCCATTTCGGTTTTAAATCACAATTTATTAACTAATTAATGAATAAATGTGTATGTAACTATTAATTAGTTGTAAACTTGTAATTCCTCGTAATTAGTACTTATTAATAATTCGTTATTATTGCTTATAATTAATTACTGGTTTTAATTAATTATAATAATTAATTATTTATTACAAATAACTATAATTAATTATTTAATATAAATAACGATTTTTTCTACTCACTGATTACTTGTAATTACTGATCCGATTTCAATTAGTTAATTAGTTGTAATTAGCGATTTTCCGTAATTACAAATTTTTTCAGAAAATTTCATTCAAATTTTTCTGTAAAATTAACCGATCAATTTGGTAAATTTAATTATACATAATAGTAGCTGCATACCAAGTCTGGTAAAGTTCGTTTGAATTTTTTTTTCGGAAAATTTTATTTATAATAAAAATATTTTTGCAGAGAATAAATCATATAGATTGAATTATAATCTGTGAAATTTTCTCAATTTTTTTTTATATATATATGTATAAAAACCGCTTATATTTTTCGTTAGTGTAGCGTGGAAGATTGTGAAAGAGTATATATAAAAGATGAAAAAGAGAGAGAGAAAGATCAGTGACGTCATATCCGCAGATTCCTTTTTCTGGTCCTCTTAAAGCCCAAGGCTCACATTTTTCAGATATATGAGATAAGCACACTATGTTGTGGCAAACAGGGATTATTGATTTAATATAGAAAGCCATGTAGAATATGTTTCCTATACTGAGTTTTGGCTGTTCATCTTTATCTCAAGCGTATTTCATATGAAAAAGAATCTTATCTATTCGAAAAAATTTTTTTTTTTTACATTCTGTTCATATTATTTTTACACATTTTTAACGTAACTTTTACATACTATATTTGGTTTTGTACATATTTTATATTTTCCAGTTTAAATTTATTCCATTACATTCATTTTTATAAATTTCTGGTTTTTTTTTAAACTTTTTGTTGAGAAAGTAAAAAAGAAATTTTAGAATAGATAATTGGGACAATTCGTATAAAAACCAGTTTTTTAGAGTAAATTAAAAAAAAATGTGTCATTATTTTTTTGTTTTCGAAAAAATTATATTTTTAACTTTTTTAAAAAGTTTTTTTCTTTTGTGAATAGATAATGTGCTCTTGAAATTTATAGAGTTCAACTATAATTATACTGTTGCACTTGACAAATATTCATCCATGAAAATATTTCATATTTATGAAATGTATATCTTTAATTAATTAGAGTTTCCGTAAACAAGGTGGCCTCGAGGTTTTTGATAGAATAGGTAAATGAAATAAAAGAAGCTCTCCCGTAAAACAGATGTATTCATTTCCTACTCGTTATTTTTTGCTTTTACTTGCAACATATATATATATATATATATATATATACAATATTATAACATCGAAATGAGAAAATTCTGTTGGTGAGTGAAATAGAAGATTTAAGTACCAATTCCACTTTTTAATTTCTTGAAAAATATATTTAAAAAATGACAACTATTGTTTAATAATAATAATAATGATAAAGATGACAATACTAATACAATTAATAGTAATAAAAAAATAAAATAATAAGGGAATTTTTCATTGAGAATAGTTGAATCTTTATTACTGGTAATAACTTTTTAACGATAGGTGAATAAATGTTAAATCTTGGTTTGATTATGTTCGTAAAAAATGTTGTAATAACTTTGAATAAATTATAGAGTTGGTAATATCAAGATATTAATTGAAATGTATGGCTACGCTTCTTGTCATAATTTTCAATTTTATTGATCAAATCGTAAAGAGAGGAAACAATGAGCTCGTTAAATATATTTGTTAATAAAAGAATGAAAAAAAAAAAAAATATCCATGAATCAAACTGTCATATTTCAGGAAAGTTACAAATTATTCGATATGGGTTTATCAATTGACAGTTGAATACACTTACAAAACAATTGAGCAAACTATTGAATATAGTTGTCAAATAAATAAGTTTCTGGATTTTCCTTCAACTATTATTAGAATATTAATTAATTATTTATTATTCCTTATTAATTAATTAATATTCATAAATAATTAATTAATTATTATTCATTAATAATTATTAAATAACAATAAAGAAAAAGTTCTGTTTCATAATTTTAGAATATATAGCTCAAATTGAACTACTATATGAATTAAATGTAAAATTCGCAACTTGCGATGTGTTATTTAAGTTTTGCTTCAAGTTATTAATCAGCAGTAGCTGACTTCTAGTTTATAATGAGGAAATACACGCCAAGCTTAATTAACATTAAGCCTAGAAATTTTGAGTAAAATTCGTCACGTGCCTATCGATCCTTGAAATTTATCAGGAGATTCGCCTTCTCATATCAACCCGATAATAATTAAATTGCTATTATCAAAATCAAGTCTGTTCACACGCACATGTTTTAAAGTAAATAAATAATTCTACAGTTAGAAAAAAATTTATATTTTTTTTAGATTAATTTTTTAATTTTGTATCAATTATTATTATTAATTTTTTTTTTAAATTAAGAATATTGAACTTTACATTAACTCTCTTGCACAGTAAGTGACCTTTGTTTAGTTAGTGGACAAAATTAACGATACTAAACTAGGAAAATTGCACTTACAGCGCTGTACCGTAAAATGGATTTTATTAGTTTATTATGACAAAAGACTTTGTGTTAGTTACACTGACATTAAGGAGAATATTCTTTGAGAAATTAAAAACGAGCCTCTTTTGTACCAAAATACAAAATTAAGAAAATTTTAATATAATTAAAAAATATAATTTTTAATAAAAACTTTTAAGAAAATATTTACGGTATCTTTAGTAAAATGTTAAAAAAAAATTCACTCAATCTTCGTGTAAAATCCAGTTCTAAGTAGTTTTAATCTTACAGTTCAATATTGAGAGAGAGTTTTAGATCGTGGGCAGATCATTTACCAAATCCTTGCCAAGTTTCGAGGGGTTTCTCACTTAGAATTCCAAAGGATTCATTTCGGAAGAATCCCACAGGGAATCCCAAATGATTTCCAATGATTCCCATGGATAATTTTCAGAATGAGAATATAAACCCCTCGCCAAGTTTCTTATCTTGTTTTCCAATTTCAATGGTTATAGAGATTTACTTCGATCTGTCAGTGTTGGATTTATATTTTTCATTACCGCATCTCTAATTTTTACCTGAAAACCATTTTTTTTATTTTGGTCTTTTTTTCTATTTTTATCTATCAGTATTAAACAATTTTTCTTTAAATATTTTTTTTCTCTTCTAGGTTGCAATGAAAAAAAAATATTTTAAAAACTCGTGATTTTTATCGGCTCTGATTTTGAGAATAAATTTCGTTACATCTATTTCGTCATCAAGCTATTTTCCGCAATATAACGTTTTCCTATAATGAGGTAAACTTTAAACTCTCTCGTAAATAACATGAAACTTTTTGACAATTTTTTGTGTGTGTGTAGGAGTGAATAGCACGTGCAACTCATTATATGTAGCGTAGGCAGATGGGGGATAATATTTCGAGAAGATATTATGGACATAAAATGAGTCATAAAAAGAGTGTCTCGAGAATAGGTGTATTGTTATGTAATTGATGTCACATTCTAGAATATTGCCTGTCAGACTTTATAACGACCTCTTTTGCTGGATTAATTATTGCTCAATTTAGATGAAAGTCAATTCTTGTTGCCATCTTCATTCATCGTTTTGCGATCGTAATGTGATTCGCAGTAACGCTGACACGCTTGACCCAGAACTCAGGCAATCTGGGGTAACCCAGCTGCTTTTCCGAAAATCGATAAGACTATTAAATCATCGAGCATCACCCACGTTGTGGTTAGAAGCTTATTAAAACTACCGATGAAGGTAATAGTGGATAAACGATTGGAGAACAATTTAAATTTTCATCCCTGCAATTTGATCCTCTTTTAATCACAATGTGTGAGAGTGTATTCCATCGATGCTGTAAATAAAAATTCTTTCTTTTCATTTATCTCGTACTTTCCGATTTGTAAATTAATTCAATTATTACTAAATAAATACATTATTTCCTTTTTAATTATTTCAATCATTATTTATAATGAATCTCATTTCGAAAATATCAAATTAAAATTTCCTCGCGAATATAACGAAAATAAATTCATTCTGAATGCAATTTTTTAATTCTAATTTTAAAAATTGGAGAAATTAAACAGAAAAATATCTACTGTATAGATGAACTGGATTAATAAATATATAGAACTTTGGAATTATTTGAAAGTAACAAAGAAACTTTTTTTTTATATAACGGTAGTTTTGTAACTTTTTCAATCGCTTGGGGAAATAAATTGGAGAAAGAAAACTCAATTTGTAACAAGTTGTAGAAAGCTATAATTCGCGTAAGTTTTTTTTTGTATATGTGTCTTGGTCATTCAAGTTTGGTGACTGTGATACCCGCACACTATCTGCAACGGAAACAGACCAGCTATCCATTTCATTTGGTGAACAAGGTTAATATGCTACTGGTTATTCATATGTTCTTCAACGACATGAATTTCACGAAAGCAGGTGACCCTTTCTTATATTGACCGCTTGTGATACACTTCATGACGCAATCATTAACGTAAATAAAATTCAAAATCAAAAATTCTTTTCACCCTAAATTAGAATTTCTATATTTTTGTTTTTTTTTATTGCATTTGTAATTGTATGTTTTGAGAAACATAAATTTCCGTTTGGTTTACAGTGGTGTGTCCTTGTTCATTTCCGAATGAGACCGCAACGCGGTTTAACTAAATGGGGACAAATTAATTTTGAGGATATTGATTCTCATTTTGCCCTGGCACTTTAAAGTCATATTAGTGCAAGTTCAAACAGTGAAATTAACAGCGATTCCGATATAACTGAATGACCAAATGAAACTCAAAATTAATCAAGCGAATTGGTTATCTAGTTTACTAACAGTTTAACTCCTCTTTAGTTAACCTTAATGGTATCGTTTGCTTCAAAATTAGTACGAACTCATCACACGTACGTTATGGAATGCTCACGCTTCACAATATCAGGTTAACAGCCAACAACAATATTCGGAAAGTAAATTTAGGTATATAGAAACTTACACGCATTTCTAACAGCTAAAATTAATTTCCTAGTCTTTTTAGTTTCCTTCTTTTTTAATTGCCCAACTTCTTTATAAATATAGAAATATTTTATTTCTTTAATACATCGAAAAAATAATTTTCCCACTAAAAATATCTCTAAAATAGGTGCGAAATATTTTTTTAGAATTTAATTTTAGATTTAATTTTTAGAAAATTGGTTCGAATATGTACTTGATGAAATTTCATAATATGAAATGCTTTCGCAAATATTGATTAATTTAATAAATAAAAAATAAACAATTGACTCAAATAACAAAAATTGTGCTCTCTCTCTCTCTCTCTCTCTCTCTCTCTTCCAATCTAAAATCCATTCACGAATGAAAGAAAAGTTTTCAAAGAACATTATCGAAAGACGAAGGAATCAGAGTTGAAATATACTGAGAGCAGAAAAGGATTTCTCGCGCAGTAATATTGGAAAAAAAATACCAAGTAATAAAGGAGACAAAAGTTGAAAAAGAAAATAATAGCAACATTTGATGCTTAAGACTTTTAAAGAAACTCTTTCTTTAGTGCTTTCTTCATCTCAGTTTCACTTTTATTTTATTTTCTCCAATTATGTATATATATTTAGATAGAGACATTTCTATATTTTTATATTGAAAGCTCTCAAAACATGCAAAATCTGATATTTTGTCATTTCTGCAATCTGATCTTAAGAATAAAAGAAACTTTGACGCGAACTTTCTTAGGAAAAGCAATTATGTTTTCATTTTACAAATAGTAAAATTTAAATTAGAAAACTTAATCTCAGTTAATACTTATTTTTAAAGAAAACCTCTTCTATTAAAAATTACTTTATTTTTTTAATCAATGAAGAAAAATAGAAATCTAAAATGATTTTTTTTCTGGCTGTATTCTTTTTTTTTTTTATTTAATGGCATATCTGTGTGAAACGCGCTTTTCTCCTGTCCTCTTTACGGATTCTCATCCTCCAAAAATAGATTGGTCCAAAATGCCTAACATATTGGTTGCCTGTATCACGCAAGTTCTGTACTTGACAATATATTTGAGCGAAGGGTATTTTAACCTTGCTTTTATCGATTACAGGTGACTTACTCGTATAAATAATTTTTATAAATTCCATAGTTTCTTTCGTCCTTAAGATAATGTTATTAAAAAATAACATTTTTTTTTTAAATGAAAATGTCAAAGAAGAAAGCCTAATTTTATGGAAAAATTTCTTCATTTATTTATGAATAATCCTCTATTTTATTCACACTTTTAATTACTTAATTTTTAATTACTTTATTTTTAATTAATTTTTTATTAACTTAATTTTTAATTACTTAATTTTTATTTACTTAATTTTTAATTAATTAATTAAAAGTATAATAATTGGTACTCAACATCAGAACATCAGAAATAATATTTTTCTAACATTTTTTAATTTGAAAAATTGTTTCTATTAATTTAATTTGTACATTTTATATTTTTTAATGTTAGCACTGTGATAAATAGAAAATTCATGTCCTTGACTTACTGATAAAAAAAAGGATAAAACATTTTATTGAGCCTGCGGTAGAAATAAAATATTTGTTGAAATAAAATTACCCCATGATTAATCATTGTTTGTTTTCAATGGAATATCAAATCTCATATCAAGGGAAGTGAATAAAAAAATGTTTTCCCTGTTGGAAATTAATTTCCCTCTCGTGTGTATAATTTGTTTAATCGGGTAAATTTCTTCGCGTGAGTCGAAACAGTAGATAAACAGAGGCGTTAATATCGGAATTTCTTGATTGAGATTTTATCTTGACGTTCTTTCCTCTTTTCTTTTTTGTCCTAGACAAACGATACTTTCAATTATAAGGAGGATGAAAGACTCAAAGAGCAAATTTATCTCGATATGGGGAGGGACCTCGAAAAGTCAAAAGCTCTTTTCTCGGGGAAATAGACTTCGTATTTATATATATACATACACACAATGGTCATGGTCGCGTGACAAAATCGAATAATTGCACAATGTTCGTGTTTAGCACAAAATCTGATAATATATTTCAATTTAGTTCGAAGGTCTTTCCACGAATCAATGATAAAAAAAATAGGATACTTGTGCAATTTCAAAATGTTAAGATAAATAGGTGATTGACTTTCACTTTTTTACAATTTATAGGAGAGGAAGATTAATTATTGAAAAATAACTTTTTAAAAATCAAAAATATTTTTGAAAATATTGAAAAGCTTGTAATTAATCCCATATTCTATATATATATATATATGAAATATTTTTCAAACTATATTTGCATATCATTTTCGCAAGAAGCTTCCCAGTAATTTCTGAATGTCGTGGAAAAAGTTTTTAACGATAAACTCGCTGGCAAATGAAACTAAGTAGCGGAAAAAATTTATTCAAACCGGTTTACAGACCGCGGCTCATAAAACAAAAAATTGGAGAATAAATAATAAAAGAAGTTTCTTTTATGAATTATTTCTATCCACATGTTTTATATAATATGTATATAAAATTTTGTGACGATAAAAAAAAATGAAATCCCAAGTGAGAAATTTATTCGATTTTTCGTAAATTGTGTCACATGCCTGGCATATGTGTTTTAATTTTGGAACTTGCGACCGACTTTTTTTTAGAGCCGTCGGAGTTCTTTTTGCACAATTTTTTTGGTGAGGAGAAGAATCTTTAAATGATTAAAAAAAGATATCGTAAAATCAGAAAAATTTACTTGCCAAAGAGTTGGAGAGTTTTTTTTTCTAAATAAAAGCTATTTACAAAACCGCAATGATTTTTTATGAGTATAATATAATTTTTTTTAATTCAAAAATTGCAATTTTATAATTTATTTACTTTATTTATATACGCGGGTAATTAAAATTTTTTAATTGAAAAAGTTGAAACGAAAGTTTTTTAAAAATTGAATTAATTTTTTCAAATTAATTCTCCATATTATTAGAGAAGTCAACATTTTAAGAAAAAAAAACTTTCACATTACATTTTCTGTTATCTTTTATGATACTACTTAGTTAAAGGCATTCACCCTTGGGTATTACAGTGGAAATTCTCAAAGAAAAGTGACACTAAAAGAAAGTAGATTTTTCCAAGTTTTATCGATGACTGTTTCCTTTTGTCATTAGTTCTGCTCTTTAACTATAGTAATATGATGCTTTTTCTTCAGTTGGAAATTTTTTTTTAATCTAATAAAAAAAAAACACGATACCGGAAAATTTTTTTCATCATTATATTTTAATAATTATTTCTGCATTAAAAATAACCTCCGGCTAATTCAGCAAATTATAACAACAATAAATAGACTAAAAAAACATGGATATGGCAACATTGCTAATTTAATTAAATTTTCTGCTTAATCGAATTTATATGACTCCAAGCGTTTGATATTATAACATAAAAATCTCTTTTTCGAAAAAGCATGATTGATTTTCAGAGTACAATTCCCATCAAAGGAAAAACAGACAACAAAAAGGATGTCGACCGGAGTAAAAATGGATTTCGAGTTTCTTATCTTGTGACCTTTTACGAATCGTCATGTATCTAAATTAAAAGGAAGACAAAACATCCATGTTCGTTAAATGTTCTTCCTGGTTCCAACAATCCGGAAGTTGAATCAAACGGCTTCCAAATGATTTTCTGACGAATTCTTTACTTGCATTTTTCTTTCGTTAATTGTGCATGATTTTATTGATTTTCACCAAAAGAAAAAAGAAAAAAACTCAAAGAAAAGTTAACGAAAAAAAAGATATATCATGGACGAGGATGATGCGGAGGATTTACGAGAATCGGTAACACTCGTCAATAAATTTGTGAAAAAACAACAAACGTCAAAACGTTTAATTTCAAGTCGTTCAGTGAAGAAAGTAAATTCTAATGACGAGTCAGAAACAATGGAATGCACCTCGGAGAATGAGGTAGAAAATATCCCACCGGATGAACAGGATCCAGAGCCAATTGTCACGGATGAGAAGGGCAACCGCATTTCCGGAAGGGAGAAATCCACTGACAATGAACTTCCTGATGTTTCTGAGGAGGTGTCGGAAATTTCCGAGATCTCAGAGGCGCGAGTCACGCTTCACAAAAGCGAGACTCAAAGGCATACAACAACAGCGCGAATTCAGATACAGAGTTCGTCCTCATCAAACGAGACTGAAAATCCTCCGAGATGTAGTTTTGCTCGTTACGGTGGTGCTCGACTCTTCATGTCGGCCAGTCGAAGTCCCCAGTCGAGCTCAAGCCAAGAGGAATACGAACCGGAAGTGAAGACAATACCAAAACAAAATTTACTGACCATTGGCTCGAGTCACGTGACAGCGAGGTCCATGGAATCATTGAGAACGTCGAGAAATTTTTTGAGTGCCGACGATCGTTATTGTGAGGATTCGCGATCTCTTGAATCGCTTTCGTCAGCATCGGAGACGCACGTCAGTGCCGGTGCAAAGGGACAATATCGAAGTTTTTTGACGTCATCGAGGAAGGACGTTAGGCGAATTGTTGCACTCGAATCAAGAAGCAGCGATAATCTTCATCGTGAGGAGAGTCTCAATGCTGAAGTGAGACGAGGTCTGTTTGCAAATATGGGTCTTGAGCGGAGATTACCTCAGCATTTGAGTTTGCCACCGCCTTCGGGCATGTTTTCTTTGACGAGCCCCGGCGGCAGCGATCGACGAATTACGATCCTGAGTCCACATTCACCGCTTCCGGCTCCTGATTTTCAACAAAACTTCACCGTCCAGAGTCTCAAGGGCAGAAGGAAGAAGGCCATCGTCTTGCCGAGGTTGGTGTTGCCACGAAGCGATTCCGAGGTCTTTTTAGAGTGAGTAGCACCTGCACAAAATGCACTCTCCTTATCATTTTCCGTTGGACGTCTCTATGTTCATTATTTTATTTTTCAACATTCTTAAATGTCTATCAAAAAAAATAAATATCAAGCTCTTCTAGTAAAATACTATGCCGTCAATTTTGGACACGACTAAGAACTGTATTTTATATTTTAGTACGAAATCGTGGAAATGCAGTGCATTGTAGTACCAGAAACTGACGGCAGAGTATAGTTGATCGGTCGATAATAAAGTTTCCTTCATTTTGAATAATTTCTAATATCACAGAGAGAAGGACGTTTTATTAACACTGGTAGACTTTGTTTAAAATCTAGATTTACAAAATCAAAAATCTCGTTTCCTCTAACGATTATTTCAATTGACAAACTTTTTCTTAGTTCAATTCCGGACGATCCGTCGGTAAACATGGTATCAATTGCACGTATGGCTTTTCAAAGCATGCACCCTATATATATATATATATATGACACTCGTAGATTTCACAAGCTTTTCACAACTCCTTTTAATTGGAATGTTGTATCTATTGAAAGCTTCGATTGCTTTTGATCAATTTCATCTAAACCCGTTTCTGTATCATATTCCTGAAATCTAATTTAGCCAGATTGTTTGCAAGGTTATATTTGATTGACATTCCTCGAATATTCTTTATTATATTTATATTTGTAATTACTTCAATAAGATTTCCAATGAAATTTACTCATATTTCACTTAAAAATTAGATTGAAATAGTCAAATCTATTTAACTAATTAATGATAATGCAGATTTAACTGTTATTGGTAGAATGGAAAAAATTAATTAGTAATTTAGCTTTTTTATTATTGTTTTTCAATAAATAAAGTTAATAATTTAAAATATTTTATTTGAAACAACAATGGTTATCGACGGTAAATGCAATAAACAAAAATCTTTATAAATACCATATAAAATTCGTAACATTGCAAAATTTAAGCCACATGGAATTGCGGACGCATAAAAAACGAGAATATCGAAGGTTATATATAGAGGGATAAAAGGGCCGGGTCTAAATTGCAAAAAAGAAACTAAAATTTTAAATTTATTGACGCTTGTATAGCGGAGATTTGAATTGGGAATAAAATTCATATTACATTCGAATTGAACGTTAAAAACATTTTTCCCTTGATTTCAAAAGGACATATAAAATTAAATGATTCATAAGGAAACACAAATATGAAAATATATATATAAGTTTACAAATATAAATGCATTCATTAAATGAATGATAAAACAAAAGGTAAAAGGGCTTTTAACAGTGCGTTATGAAAAAATCCCATTAAAGTTAATTATATTTTAGTGACAATTTTTTTTTTATTAAATCGATTTTATCATTAAAAGCTTGCGATTTTAAACGACCATCACCATTCATCTCTTCGTTATGGGGATTGAAATGGCTTTGCAAACTATTGAATTGGCCATCAATGAATTTAGTGACAAATCAATTCTATTAAGTAGAAATTTATTATATTTATCATTTGGATGCATATTTTGAATAAATCCATTGTTTTTGCTTCAAAAAATTATTCTATAATATTGTTTTACGCATTGTTGAGTATTGTATAAGCGTAGAGAAAAATAGTCATTGAAAATGCACTTTATTTTACCTTCTGTCAGCTAAGTTGAGCTTTACATAACGGTAGCTTTAATCAATTGTAGTTTGAAGAGTCATTAATTTTAATTGACTGTAGTTTTGGTTATTGATAGTTTCAATTTATGATAGCTTTAGATGTTGTAAATATTTTTTAAGAATAAAATATTACTTATCGATTTGTTCACTGATTTATTGTTGTAATAAAATTTTGTTATTTAATGAAAATGAAATCGCTCCATAAAATGTTTGTGATTGAACCTACATCGATTTGAAAACCATAGAGTTGCATAAATTATGCAAAATGGAAACTCTTGAAAGTTATCATACTATATCAAAGTTTGCTTTCCACTTGAATAAGTTAGTCGTAAAATTTATAGTACGTGAATCTCCCAGTTTAGTGCATATATGTATAAATTTTGGATGGAATTAGCTCTCTATTGAAAATATCAGTAGCTACTTGAAAATTTTCTATTCTCTTAGAAATATGACATTTCATTAAAACTGGACTCAAAAAATAATTATTTCATTCATTACTTGACAATGAAAATTATTAAAACTTATTTTATTTAATTTGTTTTTATTTTTTTTTAAACTTTCCAAATTGTAAATTTTTATTCTCTTTTATTAGGTATTTTGCAATTTATGTTTTTCTCTATTACAATTAACAAAACTTAAAGAATTTAGGATCAATAAATGGCATAGATGTTACTATATCAATGTTAATATAAACTTTATTGACATTTGCGGCAAACTATATGTACACATCACACATATTAAATTAAACTACGTGCTTTGATATTTTTTTCAAAAAACAAAATGGTAAATATTTGCATTTCTACGAAAGAAATTTTCTCATATTTACATATTTTATATATTATTTGTCTAAATAAATAGCATTAAATTTTCTGAATTTAAAATAAATTCATTGTATGAGAAGAAAAACTGAAATGTTGTTTTACGAAATTGAAAAATGAATTCTTTTTTCTTTTACATTTAATTAAGGTTTGCTTGTAGCAACAAAAAAATTTTTAGCAAACCAGTTTTTCTTTATTGCTCCCCCATTGTTAACTGTGTTTTAAATTGAGCTTCTGACGTCACGAGTTTAGTTGAAGAGAGCCCTTGTTCTATAACTGTAGATTCTAAACGAGGCACTTTCAATTCGGCCTCACAGTACTGTTCTCGCCTTTTCAGCGAAAATTGTCTTTTCCAGTTGAAAAATAAAAAAAAAGAACATTACAAGCATTACGAGAACGGTTAATCCTACTGGTATTGATCTTTCCAAGTTCAGCCTATTACAAAAACGTTTTAACTTTGTATTTCAGTCTTCTCTCTCGGGATTACGGTATAATTTAATAAAAATTACCATTTCTTAAGCATAAAATTTTTTTATTTTGTATTATTGATACAATTATACTACACTTTGATTCAACTGAAAAAAAATTCTTTTTCAATTTTACACTTTTGTAAAAATAAACTTATTGTTTATAAAAATAATTATTTATAAAAAAAATGCATGAATAATTTTAATTAAATAAATAAAAAAAATTCGGAAAATAATTTTAATAATGAATTTCGATATTTTCAGTAAAATAAAAAAATTGTTATATTTTCAAGAGAACAATAGATAGTTGATCGCTATTATAAATCTAATTAATATATTGATGAACAATATATAAAAAATCTATTGTTCTTTATATGAGAACATTCGACAGGTAATTAGAGCTTTTAATATTTTATAATGGAATTCTCTTTTTTTTTTCTACAACAAGAAAGTGTTTCGACAATGTGATGCATTTTTGAAATACATATTTTTAATTATTAGATAAATTAATGACGGGGAAAATGATTGATAAAAAGATTAGACTGCATAACTTAATTAATCGAAGATGACTGAATTTAAATTTAGGAATTAGCGGTTTCACTATGTACTTGTGAATATACGCTTTAATTGTAATTGCAACCTATAGTAGAATAGTAATTACTTTGCTGCCAATTATTCCCACATTTGCATTCATATAATACGCGTGACGTGCCCTCATGAGTATGATTAATGCCACAGGAATTTCCGAATTGGACTTGCCTCTAACTGTATTGCCCTCTTGTGTCACGTGATGTCATTCTGATCGTCCACTTGACACCTGCAGACAAAATTACGATCAAATATATATATATATATATATATATATATATATATATATATATATATATATATATATATATATATACACAGGAAATTAAAAGGCATTAAAATAAGCTGCAACGCTTCTTATTTTAATCCAATTTTGCTTATTTTAATCCATTTTTGTATTAAAATAAGCAAAATTGGATTAAAATAAGAAGCGTTGCAGCTTATTTTAATGCCTTTTAATTTTCTGTGTATATATATATGATTATTATATCGAATTTTATTATATAACAAAATGTTATAGATGAGAAAAATTATCCTCGAATTCGTATTACAATACTTCTTTAATTTCTTATAAGTCTTTATATCTAGATATTTTTCTGAGATAAAGATTTTATGATTTTAATTTTTCTCCCGGTGTTATTCAGTTCAATTTCTTTAATCTAGGATAATATTCTTTCGTCTTGTAATGTTCTCCTTCTTCTTTCTTATTATTTTCTGAATTGAGAAACTCAAATTACAAATTTTTACCTCAGTTTTAATATTTTTTCATTTCCTCACAATTTCTTTAAAAATAATTAAAGTGAAACCCACGTATATTTGCGAGCGATACGTGATCATTAGGGTAAAAATATTTGAAAAATGAAAATATAAAAAATTATCGACACAGAAATCTACCTTACCGACTGATGATAAAACAGTCGGTATCATCACCCTTAATCGGTAAGGTTGACTTCTGTATCGGTATTTTTTTATATTTTCATTTTTCTGAAAAATTTAACACAAGGGCTCTAAAAATTAGTCCGATGTAATCGGGTATTTTAACACAAACTTCGAAAGAAACCTTTAATAAAATTTAATTAATTAATTTGATTTAATGTTAATTTGAAAAATAAATTAAAATGTTATCGAAAAAGTGGAATTTTATATAAATATTAGAAATGGAATTATTAATGTCAAAAGATTTCTCTAAGTTGTTGTTGACTGAGATGGAAATAATCTCTTTGAATATACATTAAATTTTGTTCCTTTACAAATAAAGTTCTGTTAACAGGCTTTATTTAAAGACACCATTTAATATATATTATATTCCTAGCAACTTTGAACTTTAAATTTATAATAATATTATTTGTAAACAATATATATATATATAGGTCAGAATGAATTTTATCCCGAATTGAGACAAATAATAATGAATTGAATTTACTGAACTGAAATTAAACAGAGATAGCTTTTTGGTTTAAATAAAATAAACTATTTGTTTGTTGGACAGAATCCCATCTTCGCTAATTAGTCAAATATGGTTTCGATTTGGTAACATGGGAATTTAATTTGATCCGTTTGATCGAAAACTGTTATTGTTTGCAATATCATTTTCATCGAGAAATCGGGTTGTTTTTTTTTTAAATTTATTTTATTCAAAAGCTGAGCTTCTGATTAAACTTTAGATGTGAATTTAATCATTAGGATTATTCGAGGGTATAATTAATTTTGCGAAATGTGTTTGTCAGGTGTGTATTTCGGGCGGGATTTTATATGATTTTCAAATGGAATCATATATTCGTTATTATTGGTGTAAAATTCCCAGAGCTATTTGGAAAATATACGAAATCTCTTTTATCTAATGTCATTCGTAAAATTACGTTCCAAATTAGGCAATTTCTGCATGAGACAGTTGAACTAATGCGCCTGCTAGTCATTATGTTACGTCACAACATTATCGTATTTAACAAATCAAAAATTTTCTGTTTTTTTCTATTTAATAAACTTGTATTGAGAATATGTTTTTAATAAACCACTTTATATAACTGAAAGTTTTTTGATTAACTTTTTTTTTCAACAAAAGTTTCTTTTAACTTTTCTTGGATAGCGGATTCATTCCAAACTTTTTTAGTTATATGTAGATTCTAAAGTTTAGAATTTCCTAAGTTCATTTCTTTTTTCTAAATGAAAGCTTAAATTAGTTAATTATTTTCACTTTGGATCATAATTTATTTTCGAATTTTTATTTTAAAAAAAAAAAAAAATGTATTTTATTGGGGAAAAATTGTCAATGTCAAAATCGTACTCTTCAAAACGTATTTATACAAGAATATTTCTAGTATTCATTTAAAATTCATATTTTTCGAATTGACATAGAATTTTATTTTTCGCTCCTTGAATAATAAAAATCCAATTGCAGTAGCGGGGATTTTTAAAATATTACTTTTCATAAAGGTCTTGGTGGTTATTCGATTTCTTTGCAAAAAAAAAATTATTTAAGTGGTGGAATCTGTAGATATATTTTAATTATATTCGATAATTAGAGACGGCCAGAGTAACTTTGCCATTTGATATCGATTTTCATTTATTCGGGTTGCCCTTTTCATATATATATATAAAAGCGTGTGTAAATATATATATATTTTCCAGGTGCACTATCTTTGAGGCTATCATACAGTCTCCGTCAGATCGATAGAATTATTTCCGGCAATACGAGTTAGGTAAGCTGCAAGGGACTCCACTATTTACAGGGTCATCAAATTTTGATTAGCTAATCATGTTAACAAGGAGAATTTGATTTGTCGTCAAGTTAAAATCTATTAAACTTTCTTTCTATTCTTTTTCGTTTTTTCCCCGAACAATTTAATCTCTAAATTCGAATAAGTAAAAATTTTAACTATTTTTATTTGCATTAAATTATATCAATGATTGAAAGATAATTATGATAATTATGATAATTATGCTTTTGCCTAAAAGTAATTTTAACTAGTTCTAAATTTGATTAAAAAAAATTTGGATTTTTGAACTTTGTATTTTTTTTAAGTTATTACTTTGAATGTAATTACATTATTTCTTTCTTTCGCTAACTATATTTCGATAGCAATTTTATTTTAATGCCACACTGACTCGACATTAAAACCAGAATTTATTTCATTTGAAAATAAAAAGGGTCAAGTGAAAAATATTAAAAAAAACTAACTCCACTGTACTTTTCTTCTTGATTTATGGATTCATATTTCGTATATGCATCCATATAACTGTCGGCTGCACAAGAAATTTTCTTTAATTTACATCTTTTTCTACACTTTTACGAGTGAATGGAACTGTTTTTTTTTGGTCTATAAAATTTTCGTTCACGTTGAGTTTTGTTCTGTTTTGTAAAATATGCGTATTTCATGTTTCAAAAGGGTAATTCGAGAAATGAATATTGAAGAAAACATGAAAATTTTATTTATGATGATCGAAAGACATTGATTGTTACCAGAAATAAAAAAAATGTTTTTTTAAGATTCTGCATCTATTTGAAATTTTACAATCCACTCTTTCTTTTCATATATTCAATTGGATATCGATTTTATTTGTTCTTTTTTTCACTTCATTAAATATTTAATAGTAATAAGTATTTTGTTTTTACTGATGGAATTCAGTTACACACTTGGGAAAAGTAAAACTTTTTGACCTGAATTTCTTTGCATTTTTACGGTTCTTTTACAATTTCACTTGACGTTTCCGCTAAATTTATTAGAGTAGAAAATTTTTTTTAGAAAAATATAGACAAATCCCTAAGCTGAAGAAAATAAGAACTTATTTTATCAGATAATAAATTAAAAAGTTAAAGAAATTTTCTTTTTCAAAAATGTCTTACTTTTATTAATAATAAAAATTTTAATCAAAATATTTTCAGCAGTGAGATAAAAAAAACAAAACTTTATAATTTGAAAAATTCGTTCATCAAACAAATAATTTACTTTTAATTTTGAAGCAATAGAAGCTAGAGAAATCTGGCGTCAAAACGAAGAAGTGATACGTTTTTAAAGAACCCTGTTGGACTAGATTTCTAGTGAAAAATATAAGCGATGGTCGGTAACTCGCTGCAATATCCTTATTGATTCTGAAACTGTTTGAGCTTTTCTCCGAAAGACAGAATGTTGGCAGCACCATTCAATTTGCCCTCGATTTAAAATTAAAAATAAATTCAGCGCAAAAAACAACAAAAAAAAATTCTCTCAAATATTTTAAGGAAATTTATCTTGTTTATACATAAATTAGAAGAAAAAAAATATTTATATTAAAGAATTTATTATGCAATCATCTCTTGTTTTAATTTTTAATAAAATATAATTTATTTTCAAAATTTTTAATGTCATTTTAATCAGGTAATTGAGTTTTCCATTAAAAGAACAGAAAATAAAATAGAATGAATAAAAATAAGTTTAGAAGATAATGAAAGGGGACCGTTTTTATTTTCACGCGCCTGTCTGACACGATAGGGTTTATACTACTGCGGTTTAAGTGGAGCAGTGATTTTAAGTAGTGATGACCATTTTAGTCGGTCATGAAATACTACTGGGGTGGAAAAATCATTGTCTCATGAAATTTAAAAATTGTTTAACCTTTTTTAATACCGAAAAAATTATTATATAATAATGAAAAAGGAAGAAAAAAATAAAATAACAATAATATAAAAAATAAATTGGTTTAAATAATAAAACCATTATTATTTAATTAATTAATGTCTTATTGTTATTATCATTACTATTATTTATTTATTATTTTACATTTTTTTATTGTTCTTTTCCTTTGTTTAAATATTTTTAATTAGCCTTTACGTATAATTAATTACTTGGATATATATTTTTGAATAAGAAACAATAATCTGATTGGGAATTTAGATCGCTCTTAAGAGACAAAGAATGTCGAACAACGGATTGATTTTTATCACACCCTTAAAGGGATTTTTGCTGATCTTTAAGAATGCTGAAGATTAATTTCTGTGCAAAATATACTATATAAGTATGTCAAAAGAAGTTTAGAAAATTTTAAATTAAAAATGTTTTTCATATAGTAAAAAAAAAAAAATTATTCGTTCCTGCTAGTGAAAATATTTTATCAGTAATAAAAAATAATTTTAAAAATTTAAAAACAATTGTTTCGCCTGACAATGGAATATATATCCAGACGATTTTATATATTTTAACATTGAAGCTGCTTTCATAAATTCTTATATTTATTCAAGAAAAAGCTCACAAGAAATAAAATCTTTTGAAAGAAAATTCTCAAGTAAAAAAAAAATTTAAACGAAAACATGTTCTCTGAGATATAAATGACATAATGAGAGAGATATTTTCTATCTTTCTTGGCTGTCATAAAAATCCTTCATCTTTTTCAAAATGTCTTAAGACTAGTTTGAGTGGTCAGCAAAATTGACCCAGTATCCATTTCAGTGAGGAAAAGGAAAAAAAATTGAGATTTTAAATATTATTTCATCTATTATAAATATTCACTTTTCCTACAATTAATTAGTTTGCTCTATAGTTGAAATTAGTTACATTATTTAACTTGAGTTAAATATTTTTCCAATTTATTTTTGCCATATAAAAAAAAAATTATAAAATACATTTTTGTCAGTGATATTACTTGATTCTTTATTCTATTTGATTACTTTAGGATTTCCATTAAAAAAATTGCAACGTCAACAAATTTACTTATCAATATTGTGAAATTTTGCATTTTTCTGTTTTTTTGGAAAATAGAATCGTAAAACAAAAGCGCAAATGTTGACAAATAGTTTTACTTAAAAAGAAAAAATTGAATGTTTTTCGAAATTAAAACCAGGTCGATATAAATTTCAGTAGTTTAAGTAAACAATATTTAGAAATCGTTCTTTTTGGAATTAGTGAAAATGTTTACTAACTTTTAGTCATTTTTCACTAAAAATTTAGTAAAAAAATGTTACTAAATAAAATAATAATTTTTTAACTAAAAAGCAGTGAAAATTTCTATACTAACATTTAGTCATTTTTCACTAAAACTTTAGGAAAAAATGTTACACAATAAAATAGTAATATTTTAACTAAAAATTAGTGAAAATTTCTATTAATTTGAATTAGTGAACGAATTCTCAATAATTCTAGAGAGTTCACTTTTGGAATAAAATGACACATTTGTAGGAAGGAAACTTTTTTGAAATATTTTTTTTTTGCTTTTCGGACAAAGTGATTATTTAGATAGTTTCTTTTAACAGAAAGAAAGTCGTAGCAGTTTCCACCGAAAATTGATCAACCCCGATGAGAGAGAGAGAGAAAGAGAGAGAGGCGCTCGCGTCGACGCGCGTTCCGTTTGCTTCGGGTTGTACGTTTCTAGGCAGAACTCGTAGTCAGCTTCTATTTAACTCCGACCCGCCCTTATCCGCTTACCTCTTTGATATACCTGTCCATTTTTATCACCACTACTTGCAACAAGCGATCGTCTTTATAAAGTGAATTTTTCCAAGCTCCATATCGCGACCATATAATATTCTCGCGGATAAATATTCAGTTTTTTTTTTTGTGAATCATGTGTCTACAACCCTGAATACAAATATACACACACTGAGGTGATACTAAACACGTGTTTACCGTGAAATTTAATTTCTCATTTAATCTGATTGAATTTTCACTTATAATAATCGTCCAGTCGTGTATAAAAGTTTCTTTTTTTTTTTTTAATAAAAGTCTGTGATCAAAAACTAATTACATTTTTCGAATTGATAGGTTTTGAAAAATATAGTAAGGCGGTCTTTTATTTGACGATGATAAAAAAGTAAAGAATAATTATTGTAATTGTGAAATAATAATAAATATTAAATAATATTTCTGAAATTTTTAATTCAGTTCCACTGGAAAA
The DNA here is from genome assembly GCF_019393585.1 of Leptopilina boulardi. Classification (NCBI taxonomy): domain Eukaryota; kingdom Metazoa; phylum Arthropoda; class Insecta; order Hymenoptera; family Figitidae; genus Leptopilina; species Leptopilina boulardi. The sequence continues at coordinate 267,079 of NW_026137866.1, forward strand.
ATTTTATCTATAAACAAAAATATTTTTTAATTAAAATGCCATTCTATTTTAAATATTGAAATGATAAATGTAGAGAATTACTCTGTAAATTTGAATTAGTAAAAATTCGATAAAAATTTTTTTTTACTGTTAATTAGTTTTATTTTACTAATTCCATAGTAAAATAGTTTTTACTATTAGTTAAATTTTACTAATTCCATAGTAAATTTTTTTTTCCTTCCAGTTAAATTTTACTAATTCGAAAGCAAAAAGTACATTAGTAATTCAAATTCGTTGAAAATTTTTTACTAATTCAGATTTAGAGAGTATCTAAAAAAACAGGAAAAAAATTTTCTATTCCCGACAAAATCTAAAAATAATCATGTCCCTCGTGAAATTGTAGAAAAAATCGTTTCTCGCGCCAAAATGCAAGAGAGAATTTAATTATTATCGTCGACGACGACGACGACGACTATATAGTGTCTGCAGTTTCTCACGGAATTAGAAACAGTAATTAAAGTCTTGATGAAAGTGAACGCTATATAATATAATATGAAATGTTGATAAATTGCTGGGGAAAATGAGACAATATAAATTACCGGCAATGAGATGTGCGTTTTGTAATGTCAACTGTAAAATGTGTAAAAGATGAGTTTAAAAATTAATAAATGTGAAAATCGAACTTCTCTGAGTGTCGAGAGAAGAAAAAGGAAAATTGGCGACGAAACGGAAGTTTCGTCAGCACGTGCTGAAAATGTGAAAAGAAAATAGTGATAATGGGCCAGGATTGGTGCGCGCGTAGAAGAAAACGTACTAGCAGTGGATGCTGTCCATGTGGACCACGTGTTCATCCTTCAAATTGGTCAGTCACCGTAAAAATTCCTCTAAACTTCCAAAAATTCACCTTTTCAAATTTTTATTCCATTTTTTTTTACTATTTTTTCCCAAAAAAATTGTTTTTCCGAAATTCGCCTTTTTTTTAATTTTCATTCTAAGTATTTTTTTTCAAATTTATTTTTCTCCACTTTTCTTTACTTTTCACTTCATTATTCTATTTTTATTTATACTCCACTTCTTTATCCATTACTCTTACTTCATTTGTTTATCCATTTTTTTTTCTTTTTTACATCATTATTTATTTTTTTTTTTTACTCATTATTTTTACTTCATTTTCCTTATCCATTATTTTTACACTATTGATTGTTTTTGATAAAATGAGATTAACTTTTTTTTATCTTATTTATTAATTACAATATTTACAATTAGAAAAAAATTAATTTTTTAAATCCAAACGTAATCCAATTATTGCAATTAAAATTGAAGAATGAGGTAAATTACTTTTTTTTCAACACGTCAAATTAAAAAACTGATTTATATTCAGGTTTTGAGTTAAAAAAAAAAAAGAGAAATACAAAGTTTTTTTTCGTATAGATATATTTTTTTCAACGAACTCTTTTCCTTGGAACAATCCTAGTAATTAATCTTGATGAAGAAATAATTTTCATCGTCTTTTCAGTAAAACGAAATTTGTCAAACAAATTATGAGACGTTGATTTACTGAATTTGTCACTTATTCTATACATAATAACTCATTTCCCTTACTCGCTTCTCATTTTAAATCTCAAACTTCAAAAATTAATTTACAAGAAGGAAAAACAGAAAAAAATATTCTTAAATTAAATAGAATATTCTGCTTCAGAATTATGAAAATTTCTATATAAATTATTATTATTATTATTATTAATTATTATAATAATTGTAATAATAACAATTATTATTAATACGTAATTCATGCAATAATTCTTAATTTTTACAAAAACAATACAAAAAAATCCTCTTTTAAGAAAAAAATTTTTTTCTTAATTTGAGAAGAAAATTGAATAAAAATGAGAGGGAAGTTACTCTGATATTGATAATAATTTTTTTTTTCGGTACAGAATTAAAAAAAAACATAAATATAACTTTTGTTTCCGCATATTCGTGTCACGCATATAATAGATGTGTTTAGTGTATTTGCATATCTCTCACCAATTGGTTGTTAAGATTCAGAAGTTGAGGAATAAAAAATTATCGTCCTAGATCACTTTAGCAATAAAATTATACATTCCGTGACTGCAACCGACACAACTTGAAAGTTCAAGGCCTTGTATACGCGTATAAGTTTTTCCCAGATAATATACACACACATATATATAATATAACCGTCTCAAGAATTAATTAATGATTATTTTTGTTTATTAATTATTAATACGGAAAATTTCAATTTAAATGGGATTTTTCTTCAATGAAGGACAAACAAAAATGATTACATAAAAAAATTTTTTTTAAATACTGATAAAATTTTATGAAAATTATATATATATATTATTATAATATATAATGAAAGAGATTTTTTTTATAATATATTTATAAACATTTTTACATAAAGTTTTCTTCTTTATTTTCATTTTAACTTTTGTTGATGAATTTCACAAATAATTACTTTTAAGTGTATATTTAGAATCAGTTAATAAAGAAAAGTCTCATGAGTCCTTGAACTAAATTCTGAAGATAAAGCTGAAGTGCTTTAACCTTTGAGGTATACAGAGCAAAAATTGACTTTCTTTAATTATGATCTTTTTCACGTGTTCTAATTCATGTCTTCTGAAAATTTTTCGTTTATATTGTTTTAAATCGTTGTTAAAAACTTTTGTTTCACTTAATTTTCTAATTTTTTTTTTTTATTTAGATTTAATTAGTTTCATTATAGAATTTTTTAAATCAATTTTTTGGGATTTTCATTTCTGAAGTTTAAAAGAATTGTAATTTTTAATATTTTTTAATGAAACAGAATTTTTAATTCAAATAACAATTTTTTATTTATTTATTTATTTATCACTGAATTAAATATCTTTAACTATTGTTTAAAAAAATTATTTTTAAATGAAATAAATTTTTTTTGCTATTAAATATTTACACTTACAGAGAGGTAATTAATTAATTATCATGTTAATTAATAAATTGTACGTATTAATCTAACATTTATTTATGAATTTTTTTCTTTAATTGCTCATTGGTAAATTCAAATTTAGCGGGCTACGGAAGTGGCGCCCTCACGAACTGAGCTTGCGCTTACAGAAAAGAAATGGCGCCATTTTACTCAGTGTTTGATGCAAGCCCCACTTTGTTTTTTGTGCTTGCGTTTGAGTTTACTTTAAAATTTGAGTTTTAATACTTTGCGTTTTTGTTTCAAATATAAATAAGAGTAATCTCGCGAGTGTGTGTTTCATAAATAACAATTTACTTGCAACAAAAAGTGTTTCAAACTTGCGCGTTTAAGGCTGTATCCACAATAAGAATTTTCAGCGTTGTTCGCGAAAGGTACACGTAAGTTACGCGAATGTTTTGCGGAATTGACAACTACTGGAAAAAAAATTTCGCTTTGTTTTGATCGTGGATACATAACCTCCAAATTAATTTCGGTAACAATACCTGATTGAAAGAATGTCATTAATTCTAAAAAATATTTTCTTGAAATTTGTAATGAATAAATTTTACGGTGAATTAAAAATATGTATGCGTAAACATTGAACAATAAAAGTCAACTTTCAGGTAATGAAAATATAATAATAATAATAAATTAATAATTAATAATATTAATATTTATTATTATTATTATTATTATTATTTTATAATAATAATTAATTAATAATTAAAATAATAATAATAAACGATAATATAATATTATAAAGTTGTGTTTGTTATTCGATGCCTTTACCGAAATTAATTTGGAGATTATGTATCCACGTTCGAAACAAAGCTAAATTTTTTTTCCAGTAGTTGGCAATTCTTCAAAACATTCGCGTAACTTACGTGTACCTTTCGCGAACAACGCTGAAAATTCTTATTGTGGATACAGCCTAAAATCATACCCAGTGTTTGAAGGTTATGTTTACCAAATTTAATTTTTCCGATTAGCATAAATTTTACATTTCAAAAATAATTTCAAGTGTTAATTATAGAAATATTTTATTGACAACAACTGTAAAAAAACGTCGAGGTTATGTTTGGAACTGATTACATTTTTTTGGTGAGTTTTTGTGAATGTAAACAATCAGTGATGACTATATTTGTATTTTCGTAAATTTAGGAAGTGTAAACAAAGATTTTAATTCATATTTCTAGTGATTTCAAATAATATAATCGATACAAGTGAGAAAAATAATTATTAATTTTTTAAATTGCATTTGGAGTATTTAAGTGTTTTTTTTTGCCAAATTCTCAAATCACCTTTGATTTCTAATATTTTTAACTTTGAAATCCTAATTAAAGAATCAACTGATTATGGCACTATTGATTTTAAATAAGAATTAATGGAGCGTAAAGGTATTTAAAATACATTGCACTTAACAATTTCTCAAGAACGTTAACTTAAAAGGATTCCCAAGAAATTAAATTTTCCTCAAATATATAGAATGAATTATAATTTATTCTGTAAATTAAAGACCTGAAGCTTTGTTGAAACGTTATAGGTTCTTTATGAAGAAATTATATGATTTTCCCACGTGGCACGCGACCAAAGATTTATACGTCATTGTTTCAATGTATTCATAGATAATCGTCAAAATTTAAACTCAGTCACACTTATTCGATTGGCGGGGAAAAATTAGGTCGAGTCGATTCTTTGCAACTCTTTTTTTTTTTTTTTTTATTTAATTCTATCCATATTTTAAACCACTTAACAATTTTTTAGAATTAAATTTATTTTACCTAGTTTAGTTGTTACTTTCGTTATTTATAAGAAGGTCAATTGTTTAGAAAGGGAATAAGAAAAAAGGAGTTTTACATGCGAAATCAATAAAACCAGAATTAATGTTGAATTTTCAAAGAAAATCTCTATTTCTGAGATTTATTTATTTAATGATAAAATGACAACGTATTTTGTAATTCATAATATTTTTATATAAATAATTAAATTGTAAAATACTTTTTCTATTTGCTAATTATTTGTGTTTTATTTTTGTTACAGGTAAGTTGACATTTTGGAAAAAAATATTTACAAAATATTCTAGTCGTTTGGAGTCACGTGAGTTTTTATCTTTACAATAATACAATACTATTTTCTTTAAGAATTATAGATCGAAAAATTTTTTTTTAGGACAAAAATTCCAATAATTGAGAGGAAAATGTTTTTACGCAATTTATTTATAAAAAAATGTTCTTTGTCATATTGTTGATAATTTTTGTTCCGCCTAAAAAGATTGATTACATTTTTAAACAAATTTCCAAATCAGTTTCAGTTTGGCAATTATATTTAATAGAAGAAGTTTATTAAATCTTTTTCATAAATTGGTCTCAACTGACCTTTTGACATGTATCTGGTTATATGCATTTGAAAAATCGATATTTAATTACAGTTGAATTGAGTGGAAAGTATAATATATATACAGATACAGTGGCAATGTAGGTACAAAATACACTATATAGAAGTTAATCGTGTTCCATTGAAAACTTTATCGAAACTATCGACGATTAAAAATTTCACAGTTTGCGATACATGTAATTTAATAATAGAATAGATGTTACATTACTATGATCCATTGTTGAAAAGTCTCGAATTTAACAAGCTCGTCCATTATCAAAGTTATAATTGCATTAGGAGAATCCTAATTAATGCAACAATCGCAATTCGAATCAGCAGAAACTGTGTGATATAAAGTTAAATTTATTTCTCTCTCTCAATCTCGGGGCAAACGGCTTTGTCTGAAACTTTTAATTTTTTTTGCTAAAAGTGAAAATTAAAATTTCTTTCCAGAAAATCCACTAAATAGAATTTAATAATTATAAATCAAATTAAGTTTATTATTTGTTTATTTTTTATAAAATAAATTTTTATATTAAAAAATATAAATCAGAGAAAGAATTTATTTTTTCAATAGTGGCGAAAATAGATTTAAACTGATAAATACTTAAATTCATGTTTGATCAATAAGTTTTTTGTAAAAAAAAAAAAATATTTTTCAGGTAATTTTCAATCGATAAAATATGACAAAATCAAAAAGCGAAATTTGTTTTGGTTATCAGATGGGAATTCAGTGATAATTGGCATATTTTCGGCTAACATGCGATTCGATGCCATTGCACGTCGTAAAATTAAGTACCGTGTATTAAGACGTGATGATAAATCAACACTGTACCTTTTGGCATTATTCCAAACCAAAAATCCAGTGAAGAATATAAATCTAGAATCAACATTCTATCTAGCTTTTTGTCATTCCAATTTTACTATAATTAATATATTTTTTAATTTATTTTTCTTGTATTAATTTAGTTATTGCATTTTTTTACAATCATTCAGTAAATATTGATTGAAATTTAAAAAATCTTAATTTGCCTTCTGAAATTAAAAATTTAATTACTTAGGGTTATATATATATGAATTAATAATTGAAGGATAATAATGAGTGTCATCGTTTAATACTATAATTGTGGAGCAAATCCAATTATAGTATCCCTAAGTGGATGGGGGGATGAGGTTTGAAACTAGAATGCAAAATATCGACAAATATTCAGAAATTTAATTAATAGACCGCAAGGGTACGAGAACTATTAATGACATTTCATCTTCTTGCTTTCTTTATCCTCTTCTTCCTCTCTCGTTCGTTGTCTCTCGTCTCTGGTGCTGATCGATGTTGCAGCAGTGGAAGCTGGCCTGGGCCAGTGACGTAACGGGTACGACCTCCGCCTCCCAACTCTGACGTCATTCATGCCCTCAAAATGCTTCGCGCAAAGTGTAGCAAAAATGAATCTTGGCCAGTCAAAATCAACTGCTCAAAATTATCACCAAAAGCAATTATAATATGGAACTTCTTTTTGTCGATTATTTTTTTTTTGGTTTTAACACAAATTATTATATTTTATATTGGAAACTAAATTTTAACTGTTTGGTTAATTAGCATCTTTTTGACACATTTTTTCGAGATAAAAATTTCTCACATAATATATTGAAAACTCTTTCTTCTTTAGATGATCACAGGAATATTGATCCTTTTTTCTAGCTGTTTTTTTTTTAAATTAGAAAATTCCTTTTAATAAAGTAAGTTCAAAAAGAATTTCTTTGTATCAAAGGAAAATTGCGTTGAAATCCGAACAAATTTGAATGCTACATATGTAGAAAAATACTTAGTAAAATAATGAAAATAATAATAATGAAAATTTCTTAGTTACAGAAGCTTATATAAATCAAAGAAATATTCTTATTGAATTTAGAAAAATTTCTATATTCTGCTAATTCGTTATAATTTATTTATTGAGAATAATAATTATTAATAATTGAATTATTAAATTAATTCATAATTATATTATAAATTATTATATATATATATATATATATATATATATATTTATTTTTTTTAAAATTGAATTGAAAAATCGAAATTTAAATTAAAAGTAAAGGAATTACACTAGAGTCTCCGAAGAGAGGACAGAAAGAGTCTTGGACCTCTCTACGGAATTCGTCCTTGACGCCGAAAATTGTAAACACTCCAGGGCCGTATATCGTATCACAGAGATGTGTTTTTTTTAACAGAATACATTCTGTTACGTATGTAAAACACTACGCAAGAAAGGTACACTAAAAACAAACGCTCCTGAGTTCACGTTCCTCTTTCTGATCCCGCCCATCTCTTCCCCCCTCACTCCTTACCGCGCCGCGTCACTACTTAGTCCTCTCTTCAGAAGTCCTCTCTTGGGAGACTCCAGTGTAATATATAGCACTGCACTGTGGTGACATCAAAAAGTTTAGGAATGAGAAAAAATATCTGTAGAATCGCGGGTAATCAAGAGAGACCTTCTTTATCGAGCTGCTGCATCCTATTTTACCCCTGAGTGAGCTTTCGACTTTTTGAACAAAATATTCCTCAGTCGGTAAACTAAGTTGTGCTTTCTAACAAAAAAAGACACTTCTTTCTTTTCCCGTTTAAACTTTGCCACAATTTTTATTTGATTTGATTTTAAAAAAAAATTGTTATATGAAATTCTAATTTGATTGATGAAAATTTTTACATTTTTTTGTAAAGAGTAATTTTCATTATTTAAATTGTTTTTGATTAAAAGAAATTTTTGACAATATTATATTAATTAAAACTAATTAATTAAGCAATTATAATTTTCTAATAATTATTTACTTTTCTGTTGCAGGTGAGTTGACATTTTGGAAAATATTTACCAAGTTGCTACTTTTAAACATATATAGTCACGTAAGTTTTTTCTTATAAAATTTAAAAAAAAAAATCCCCCCTTTTTTGCAATTGAAAATATTACAGTTGTCATGTAAAATAGTGGAATAAATTATTTCCCTGTGACAAATAATTTTTATTTTCCTTCAACAAATTGAAGGCGTACGTGACTGTGATTTGTAGGTGTGAAAAAAAAAACAAACGTCATTTTCTATATCAATTAAATATCAAGACTGACTCTGCCATGACTTAATTGCTTCTTTCCTGGCTCAGCAATTTATTAAAGATGAGTTGTTTCATAACAACATTACTTGCTGATATAATCTTTGACACGTTCCTCATAAACGTGCCCGCGTAAAAGTATAATTACACTAAGGGAAAGAAGTGGAATTTTTAATTTTTTATACATATGTGTGAAAAAAGACACCAATTTTTTTTTTAACACATTGTCCTTGAGAAAAATTTGCATATATGTAGAAAATCTAATATATGAAACTTGTTTTTAATTTAAAAAAGTTGCATTTTAGTTTCTTTGTCTCTGGTTTTTGTTTTACATTTAAAAAAAAAAAAAAATAAGTAAAATACAAAGATTTTCCCGTCTTTTCTGAAGTGCAATTTAATTTTAATTGCAAATAAAATTATTGTGCAATTTGTAATGCAAGACGTGTTTTTGAAATGTAGTCGTGACATTTTACGAAACTTCAAATGTACAGTGATATTCGGTTTAGGGATTGCTTTTAAGATACGAAATTTGATGCCGGGCATTAGAAACGTGAGATGAAAAGGCTTAGTAGGCGTGCTTTATATAAAATATATAGTGCGACATGGTTACAGTTTCTTTGAATCAAAGAAAATTTCTTTAAATCCAACAATTTTTAGTATTTAAGTCTCAGCTATATTTTTTTCAAGAACCGGACCACCTGAAAAATGTTTAATCCACTTTTTCTATGTTTAAAAACCCAAATAATTAGATAAAAAAAATTTTAATTAGGGGGGGGGGTTTATATATATAAACATTCTTTGTACGTCATAAGTTATTGCAATCGACCAAACTGTAAGATCGCGAGATTTGGACAGTATCCAATCAATGACAAGTGACCTTAGCTTTGCCGTTTTTAGCATTGAACTCTTTTACCTCTTGTATATATATATAGAATTTTTACTATAGATTTTTTTTTTTATTAAAAATTAAGTGATAATTTTCAAGATTGATCTATTAAAATAGGAATATTCTCAGGTGCGGTCTTTTTAAAACCTATATTATTTATGACTCATGAATTTTTCAAACAGTTTTTAAAAAAAAATTTCTTTAAAATAGTTTTTGAAATATTTTTTTAAATGCTTCGCTTTAAATGAAAAAAGCAAATTTTCTATCCTACCATGGGAAAACTAGGATTTTTTTGTAATGGAAAATCAATTTTTTTTATCTCGTTGATTTGTGACCTATATTGTTGGTTTTTCTTTTTCTTTATTTTCATGAAACAAAAAGGTATTTTCCTGAAGGAATTTTACACTAAAAAAATAATTTATTTAATTCACAATCGATTACTTGGCTATTATAAAATAAATATTTATCTAATATTTAATAATAATAATTATTTGCTAGAAATAATAATTATTCGATACAAATAAATTATTTTATAATTATTAAATTCTCATCGCATGAATAAATTATTCTTCTTAAAAGTAAACTTTTTTTTATGGAATCTTTCTTTTAGAAAAGTTAAATTTTTGCTTTAGAAAACTAGGGAAAATTTGTCTCGGTCATTTTAAATAGAAATAATATCATCTGCTAAGGAAAATGTGTAATGGAATTTTCTACTAATTTTGTTTTCTCCCTAAAGGCAAAATGTGTTTTTCGAATTATTTCCAACTCCTAATTATATTAAATTTACAAGATTTTTTCAAGTTTATGATTATGGCAACTTTTTTTATAAAAATGGATTAGAAGAAGAAATATCTTTAAATTATTTATTAAATTTATTTATAAATTTATAAAAAAAAAAATTTGCTAAAATTGTATATAACTTAAAAAGCAAAAATACGTGCATATTTGAATTGACAATTATATTATTGAACATTCAGAGAATGTATCTTTCGAATTATCTATGAGTTTAGGATGTAAACATGTAAGGATACAAGATGACACAGATCTTATCAGCATCATTTGTGAAACAGCTTAAAGTCTTATTGAACGTTTTGCAAAACAGAAATAGAAAATTACATATTTCTCAAAAAATTGTTTCAAATTGAACTTCATCCGGATTCTGATCTCCCCTATAGTCGATTTCATTCATTTACCAAGGGCAATTCTCATTAAAGATATTAAACAGAAAAATCAGGTAATTTTCCAGATGCGAATAAATTTTTTTTTTCACTTTATTTTCTCTGGAAGCATTAAAAAATATATATATATATATGAACTGAAAAATAAGGAGGGCATCCTAGTTTTTTCTTGAAATTACTTAAGTAAGCCGAGTGCAAAATGATTTTGTTTCCGGTTGTCCGCAAGCGCGTATCGATTGAACATCGTGCACAGGCAAGATTAAGCCCTCGTTCGCGCATGCCTTAAATTCGTAAGCTTTCCAACCTGTTTGCACGCGGGCGAGGGTGGCGCGAAGTCAACGCGGCAGCGTGTAAATGCGATGTAGCGGCGCGTAAGGATCCAACCAATCGTGTTATCCAGCTGAGAAAGTTTCACATTCGTAATGAGAGCGCGCGCATTGCGTATATAGACTATTTGGAAATGTCGTGAGAGTTGCAAGGCTTTTCAGACGGTGATTTTCCTTCGTATCGTTGTATATAAATTTATATATATATACATATATATGTGTTAGTGTCTCTCGAAGATCCGTGAGAGAATCGATTATTTTCATTTTCGTCGTCAGTGCCACAGACATATGTATACATACATATATGTATGACACACCACCGGCACAAAAATGTTGACTAAAAGCCGCCGGAAGTGCCTTTTCTCTTGTCACGATAGGTGAAAAAAAAAAAAAAAATTCAGTTCAGTGTGAGTGTAGAAATGTGCATCGGGATAAATAGAAATAATAATAATACATTTCCAGTGAAATCCATTCTAGTCAATATTCGAAAAATGGTGAAATTTTAAGTGAGTGGAGTATTTTTTTTTATTATTTTTTTTATCAAAAATAATTTACTGAGAAAAAAAATCATTTTCAAATTTTTATTTACAATTAAATGGACCGAATTGCGGGGGAAAAGATGAAATTATTTAAGAGTTTATTTAGTTGAAATAAAAATTATTTGATTCAAGTTAAATATTTTATTGAAATCATTTATTTTATTCAATTAATCGAATAAAATAAATGTAAATCAAAAACATTTATTTTATTCAAATAAATGAATAAAAAAAAATGTTTTTTTTAGTAAATTTAAGAGAATGCGGTTGTGATATTATAAAATTTTAGTAAAATTGCATTTTTTTTAATGTTTGATGCGAAAAATGAGAGAAAAAGACAAGTTTTGCATTTATGCAAATTTTTTAATGTTTAAATGATAACAATCCGGTGATTTATCTAAGCTGTTACCCCAACTTGAAAAATTTAATGCAAGAAAACGTTCGTTTAATATATGTATAGGGAATTACTTGAAAATATAGTCAATTTATTTCAAATAAAAGTTAATGTAAATTAATTCAACAATTTTTCACATGATTAATTAAATAAATTATTAATTCATAAGAATATGTTTCTCGAATTAACCAAAGTATATTTTGACTAAAACAAATTTGTTGGGTTAAATTATAATTATTTTGGGACTGAAATAATTTTTCTTTTCTTTAATTTATAATAATAACAAGAATAATAATAAAAATAATTGAAAAAATTTTTAAAGTAATAAAAATTATTATTAGTTAATTAATAACAAATTAATAATTATATAATAATTGTAATAATAATTTAAAATATTTTTCTGTTTTATGTAAATATTGATTTAAAAATAGTCGAATAATAATTTATCGAGTTTTTACTGTATAAATAAAAATTTGCTTTTAATTCTTTTCATATTTTAATGAAATATTATTTTTTCATATTGTCATTTTTAAAATTTCTTGAAAACTGATTGGACTTGAAAATAAAATGAAAAAAAAATCGTTCAAATATACATCCTTAAAACGAAAAAAAAGCGAAAAATTGTAGATCGGAAAAATGTTCATATAATTAACTTTACGATCACTTTTTCTTTATTTTTACATTTAGTCTCGTCATGCTTCTTTAGAATATATAATCAATATAATCTTCCCCTTGGTTATTTTTAAGACTTGTATGGATATAACTTTTTTGCATCTGCTTTATAAACTTATTATGAAAAATCCATCATGCAACGAATTCATTCATTTTTTTTGGTATTTTTTTTTACTCGTTTTTGTTTATGCTCTCTTGAAACAAAAATCGAGTTGCGAGGATAATAAAAGCAAGAAAACTTAAATGCATTTAACACGAATGATCAGTCATAGGATAAATGAAATCACGTGTAAATATGCAAACGCATATGAATTATTCATAAGTTGAGTTAATGATAATAGTAAACAGTTGAGTCGAGGTTTTAACCAAAAAGGTGCGCTTCATAGAGAATTAGTTTATTGTAATTTAAAATGAATGTGTATTGTAAAATTTTCAATCATATAGAGATAAATTTTTTGCGTAAAAACACGTTTTTTATACTAAAAGAAAAAAAATAAATCTTTAACGACGAAAGTCACGTGAGCGCTCTTATATTCTATCCGATAAATATCCATACGGAAATGTAAAATATTCAAAAGTTTACTTTAATGTATGGGAACAAACATCGTAAAGCTGGCAAAGAAATTTATGTTCTTAATAAAAAAAAAAAAAGGTCAGATACAAGAATTTATTTGTATTAAATAAGTGTTGTTTGCCTTAAACTTAAATTAGCTTACGGTACTCCAGTTTTAATAAATATACACGAAAGATCAGTTTATTCATATAGTAATTTACTAAGTCTATTTTCAATTATAAGTGAATTTTTATTTTTTGATCATGTTTTAAAAATTTTATCTTTAGCGTATATTTTGCATATTTAAAAAATTATTATTATTATTGTTGTTACTATTAATTTATTTACATACTTAAAAGTACCCTAACATGTCAGTAAAAAATGTATTTTAATTAATTATACCTGACAAATTGAGAACAATATATTCGAATGATAAAAATCTACTTAGAGCTAATTAAATTATGAAAAACATAGCACTTAAATTAACTAGAGAATTTTTATATAAGAAAAAAGTTCCGTCCTAGAAATAAATATTTGAATAATAATTTTCATTTTAATTTCATTTGTTTTCTCATTTTCATTAAATTTGTGTTGGTAATTTTTATTTTCATCTAATTTCCCTCTTTATTTATAGTCATTCATTTATCTTTTCTTATTGTCAATTTACAAGTAAATTTTTTTTTTATATTTAAAAATAATTTTAATAATTTTTTAATTAGATATATTATATTAATCTTGAATTACGCTAGATAGGTATAGGTAATATGTATAAATTAATAACAGGTTATTTTTTTCTAATTTATGTTTTGATGCGTTCAAAAAATCCAAGTTCAACTGCCTGACGATTATAGGATAATATAGGGTTCCAAGGTTAAGATCATTTAAATTTGAACAAGAGGTCAGTGGGTTGTATCGATGATAGCTATATGTATGTATTATTCAGTTCATAATACGAGAATGCTTAGGGGCGGATCTTAATTTTCTTTTCTTTTTATAAGAAAAATTGCTGACAATTTTAATCTGAAATCTTAAATTAAACATAAAATTTTTTTGGTTTCATTATTAATATTTTTCTTATTTATTGATGATCAATAAATTATTTATTTATTTGTTATGAAATCAGTTTTTTAAATTTATATTTCGTGGTCGTGTGGATAATAAACCTGTGCTATAGTCTTCTGCTATCTCAAGATTACACTTCTATTCATAGCGACAATGTATTCATATATGCAATGCTAATATTTAGTTTCTGAATATTACGTTTCATTTGATTAGAACAATTTTTTTCCCCTCGTGAAAGTTAATTAAATTTTTAAGTAATTTGAAACGCCTGCTTTTTAGAAAATTTAAATTTACATAAAAAACTAAATAAATTCTTTACAAAATTAATTTACCTGTGGATTAGCTATACGAAAATTTTGTCTCAAAAATAGAACATTATTTTGAAATTAAGAACCATTTAGAAAAAAGTGAAAAAAATGTCTTTATAGTATAATAAATAATATTATATTAAAATATTCTATTTAGAAGAATAAACATGTATAGGAAATAGATTATACTTAAAGTAATTATAAGGAAGATTTCATATCGAAATTGGAGTTTCTCATTACGTTTTGACACGAGCAAACGAACAAACTGAGGACTTAGCAGTCCTGCAGGATGAAGTCAAGTTAATCCTGGGATTCGTTCAATTTAGGAGCCCTTTTCGTTGAAGTAGAGCGACAGTTCTATATTTTCTTGCAATGATCGTAAAGAGAAATTCTTACCTCGAGAAATATAAAGTCGACGTTACCTTAATGCTTTTTTGCAAAAAATTGTTTTTTTTTGCGCTCCCGTAATTACTTTCGGAAGAAGCTCTCATAACACTAATAAATGGCAGTTGCCTTCGTGCAAAACATCATCTCACTTTAAATCGTTACATTTCACAATTATAATAAATTAAAAAAAAGTATATATTTCCATATTTTTGGCTTATTTTGATATTTTTAAAATATATTTTATCATAAATATTTTCTCCTAGTAAATTCGTGACATTTGCTTTTTGTTAAAAAAATAGAATTTTCTTTCTTTAGTATTCCTCAAGAGTCACAACAGTCATGTCGGTTAGATATTTAATTTAAACAAAAATCTGTTGAATATAGTTCACGGATGTTTAAACCGTCTGTTTTGTGTATTGTCAATGTATGGAAACTATATAGTTATATATATATATATATTATTTTAAATAGCACTAGAAACATTGAAGTCGCTAATTCGCAGTGAAGGATCTCTCTGTGTTTTCAATTAACGATTTGCTTACTTCTTTGTTTCGCGAAACTTGCAAATGAAAGTCAAATACGTAGATCTAATGCGACTATTGTAAAACATAATTATAAAACTGTTATAATAAGCAACAGTATATGAATAATATAATGTAATAATAATAATAAATCATTTCCAAATTTTAATTTACATGGGATAAACTCTTTTGTATATGTATGTATTTATCGCGAAATTGGATCAGATTCCGCGAAACTGGATCACGCATTTCGAAAAAATAAATCGCAAAACTATATCACGAAATCCGTGAAACTAGATCACGGATTTCGCGAAATTAGATCACGGTTTACGCGTAATTAGATCGCGAAACTGGGTCACGGAATGCGCGAAATTAGATCACGAAATCCGCGAAACTGGCTCACGGATTTCGCGGAATTAAATCACGAATTCCGCGAAACTAGATCATGGATTTCGCGAAATTGAATCACAGATTACGCGAAACTAGATCACGAAATCCGCGTAATTGTGTCACTAATTACGCGAAATTAGATCAGAAAATCCGCGAAATTGGATCACGGATTTCGCAAAAATAGATGACGAATTTTTTTTTTTTTTTAATTGAGCTCTCTTCTGTGTGACTGCACAAAGGAGAACATTTAATCTGGATATAATATTAGCGGCATAGAAACGAATTGATAACCGTAGTATATATGACAAAATGAACAAACTTTGAGACAATGAATAATTTTCTATTCATATTGACACTCAAAGTACATTATTGTATTCATAGATTTAAAATTGACATCTCACACGAACATCGACCCAGTTTTTAGTTTATTTTAAACTTTCACTCCATTTATTATAATATTAATGCAAAATGTGTTCAATTTGTATAGCATATTAAAGTTGGAGCAAAAGATCCTCCAATTCTATTGGTGATACCTTTTTCTTTATCGCACCAAGTGGATTTACATTTAAAAACATTGCTTCTTCATTTAGAGTAAATTAAGTTGAATGTCAATGTTGTCTCTGGCATTGAAATAAAAAATACATTTGAAAAATATGAAAAAAAAATATTAATCACAAAATTCTACAATTTGCGTTAAACAAAATTTTATATATATAGTAAAGATTGCGTCTAGGTTATTCAAAAGCTTTATCATCAATTGCAGTGAGTAAAGCTCTATGGAATTCACATTTTGCTTAATAAAAGAATCGATTCTTTGATACAAAAAAAAGCTGAATATACCCAGAGGAAATCAGGAAAGAAGAGTTGACGTTACGTACGTGACTTATTGTTGTTCAAAACTGCGTGATTATTGACCGTTTGTACTAATTCCATTTTATTAAATAAAAGAAAATTGAATAGAAAGAAATTAAAAAATATTTTTCTACTTTAAACGATAGTAATAAAATGAAAATCGATAAAAAAAAGTAATATAATTTGCCATAAATACGAGCCTGTTTAATTAACTTAATCGCCTGGGATTAAATGTCACTGTACGAAGATGTAGATTACTAAACTGTACGTTAAACAGAAATAACGATAAAATTATTTACTTACGCGATTTAGACTGAAGGCTGCTATGATTTGTTTTTTAATATATTTTCATCATTTTTGAATGAAAAATAAATTTGGTTGAGGTTTTTTAAATCTGTTCTATACTATATTATTTTATATTATGTACATAGTTTAATTATACTTTTCACTAAAAAATTTCACCATATTTCTAAATTTGAAATTAGAAGTAGAAAATGGAGGTGCTGCAGTTAATTACAAGACAAAGGAAATGGTCACCGCGAAAGCGGTAAAAGTGAAAAATGTCATAATAGAAAATTGAAAATGATAGACGGGAATTTAGATTAGTAAAAGTGATTAAAATTTTTTTTTTTTTTTTTTTTTTGAAAAAAGTGTTAACGACGTCGGTAGTGTTTGAAATTCCTGACCTCTCGAACCTGGTGAAATTCGGGTCGGGAATTTGTGTGAAAATTTGTGACGCTGACATGTTCACTCTGTCATTTTTTCTGTGGACCGTTTTGAGATCGATAATTTACAAGATCGATATAAAAAATAAAAGAGATTCTTCCATCCCTCTTGATAAGGAGAGAAGAGACTCGTGTCGTGATTCAAAGGAGAATTCCATTGCTTTGCTACATTACGACAAACGTAGACCTCGTGTTCGACGTCATTCGCGACGCTACTATATCGAACGACACAGGAGGTGAGTCGATAACAACAAAAAATAATAATAATTTTAAATGTTTTTCATTTTTGAAAAATTTTTATTTATTTTTTTATCGACAATTTTTGTTGTATTTGAGTAGAAAAAATAACTTTTCTACAAATTTTTTGGATATTTTTTTTTTTGTCTAAAACAGAATAATACGAAAAGACAAGTTGAGGGTTTTTTTAAAAAATTATTTTTAATGAAATTCTAGTCCTGAAAGCTTGTGCATTTTAATTATTTCGTGAAAGCGACACTTGAAATTAATAATACTTCACTTACGTGAAAAATATTTTTATAAAAAAATTTTTATAATTACGAAAATATGTAAATATTAAATAGTTTTAATTTTTTAAATAATATTTTCCAGTAAATTTTTGGCCCCCCCAAAAAAAGAAAAGGATTTTTTTTTATATTTTATTATCAAAGTTTTAATATATAAAATTAAATAACATAGAAAATCTACTAAATCAATTGACAATTTATTGTTTTTAATTTCCTGCTATTGCGTAAAATAAACTTTATTGTTTACTTGACTAATTTTACGAAGAGTAAAGCCACGACAAGACTAGATGAAAATTTATTTTCTCTTCTTGAAATTTTTTATGTATCCAATTTTAAACGAAAGTCACGTGAAAATAATATTAAATTCGTATTATTGATTTATTTTCTTATCACAGTAAAATTAAATTAATTTAATTTAAAAGATTTTCTTTAAAGTACCTCACAGGAAGTACATTTGACTCGCAATTTTTCCTTAACTTTAGGATGTTGTAGATCTTAAGAAAAAAACTACAAATTTTATTTATTAATGTATATTTATATCTTATTTTGTAAGAAGAATGTTCTGGGTTAACATTTGTTTGGATCGTAAATTTTTCTTAATTTCATTAGGGGCGGACGCATGTGAGCAAATTTTCCCTCTCAAAAATTGTTTCATATTGAATTATGTTGAGTAAATTTTCTAATATGTTTATGATTTCTTAATCTTTGTATACATATATACTTTCATAAAGTTAAGCAGTTCGGGGAGTATTTTATGAACGAATGAGAGAAGTTCTTGACACAAATCTGGCGACCCTGGGGTGAACATAGGTGATAAACATCCCTAATAACCACATTGCACGCTAACGTTTTAACGATCGATGCTACCTTTTTAACAACCCAATGAAAACATATGATTTTTTATGTTCAAAACTGTTAATTCAAAATCTACACATTTCAAAAAACTATTAATTAATTGACAAATAGGACCAAATTTTTCTTTTATTAATTATATCCCATTGCCATATACTCTGGAGTCCCATTATGTATTTTTTTTTCCTTTTTAAAAGTGATCTTTGGAATAATTTTTTTGTTTATTTAAACAAAATAATGACAAATTTTTTTTTACTATTATTTTTATTTAAAATAATTGAAATTCGTTAAAATTTAAAATAGCCTGATATTTATTTAAAAGAAGCAAGTTTGCACGAACTTTGCACTTATTTTCTTCCCATGAAGATAATTAACCTGCAAGATGTAGAAAAGTTTTTACAGGCTGCTTTCAACGGAAAATTAGAAATGTTTAAAAATAACTTTATCATAATATTTGGATGTGTATAATATATATTTCTGGCTTAAACTTAGAAACTTCCCTCTGTTATTCTCTTCTTAAAAAGACCACAAATTCTGGTTTTACAAATATTAAAAATTTTATTTTTCACTCAATTATTATTTTTTTCGAAAATTCGAATAGATTTTTAGAAACTTTTAAAAGAAAAACAATTTCGAACTTTGATAAAAATTTTGTTTTATCTATTATATGATAAAATAAGATTAACTCTTCAGAGACACCGCAAGTGATCACACATCTTTTATATCTCTTTTCCATCATCAAATGTGCCATAAGTTTCAATATCCGATTTAATCCTCATATCAATTTTAAGTATATTCCATCAAGATATAAATTTATCTTTTACTTGAAAATGTTTTTGCAATTTGTTTAAAATAAACTATTGTGTAAATAAATGTTCGTGAGTATATCTTATCGTTCAATATAGAAAGTTTTCGTATCCTCTAGAGGATTCTTCAAATAAAATTGGATTTAATTTTTTTCTGAAATTGCTGTTTATTTTTCCATAATCTACGTTACCTACTTTTTTTGAAGAAGAAGGTAAAAAAGAAGGTAAAACTGAAATGTCAAGAAAATGGGGGAAAATACTAGGATGTGTAATTTTGGCTATACAAGAAACTCATAAAAGTCAAGTTTTATTGCACACATTCTTATGAAAAAGTATGGCGCAGTTGAAATTTTACGGTAGAATGAAAATCTACCACACTAAACATATAATAAAAGACTTCTCTATGTCTAAATTAAAAAAAAAATTGAAAAATCGTTTTACGAAATTTTATACAGAAAAAAGTTCTGTTTCTGTAGAATTTACGTATTTTTTATAATATTTATTCTTTAATTTCGTTCTTTTCGTTCGTTTCGTTTTTCCAAATTTTCCACCAGAATTAATGGCAGATTTTAGTTAAAATTTGGAAATTTTTGAATTAAAATATATACTCGAATGTTGATGGTATTTTTAATCATCAATTTTACAACCCCAAAACTGTGGTAGCATCAAACAATAATAATTTCCCTTTATGGTAACTCCAATGGTTGTTTCTAATGACCTAATATAATTTATCCTTAATTACAACTTCGAGCGACAGTAGTTCTAAATAATGTCAGTCTTAACTAACAGCACTTTGAGCTAACAACAGTTCCAATAAAGGATAATTTCACTAAACTCGTGGGTACCACAATATAAAATATTTTCTTTTTTTTTCCTCCTTGAAGAGAAAAATTAATTTTGACCCAATTATTCGCGAATAAAAATTGAAAAACTCACATATATTGTTGAAGGAATTTTTGAAGCTATTTCTATTTTGTTTTTGATGGGTTGCGACGTCGCAGCATTAGGGTTATGTGGTTAACGTGAAAGCAACAGTCTGGTCGACCGCATGGTGGGTGCCAGTGCTAAACCGGCATGCAAGTGATGAACATCAAAACGTCGTCGAGAGTTTATTATGTCAAAGCTTTTTTTTTTCATTTTTGTTCATATTTCGAAACGACACAAGAGAAAAAAAAATGCTTTTACAACCAAAGTGTTCTAGTTCTCATATTCGAAAATTGATTTTTAAAAAATAGAATGAAACCGATGGTGGACGGTATATCAATTGCAAAAAAAAAAAAAATTAATACGTGCAATGAAAAGTTATTTTATGATAGTGAGATTACCTTTTTTTGTCAGTTTATTTAATCTTATGCAGGCTCATCCTCGATCGATTTAATCAGTTAATTTTAGCTTACTTCCGTAAAAAAATATGCAACGGAAATACCTTTTTCCAAAATGTTCCATGTTCGTTAACGACGCACAGTTTTGAAAAAAAAATGTTTTAGTGGAAAATTTCTTAATGTTTCGCTAGTCAATTAAAATTAGTTTTTCCAAGGATATTTATTTTTTCAAAAAGTTATGCAAATAATTTGCATAATTTATTAATGTTTTATTTTTAGTTTTCTTTATATTCTTTATATATGTCCTTATCTGTATATTTATTTGTTTATTTAGTTGTTCTAATCTATTTTATTTATTTTCCAATTATTTTTAACTAAATGTTTATACTTTTATCTTTATATTTATTTCTTATTTATTTATGTCTATTTTCATATATTTTCAATAATATATTATTTGTTAAGCTTTTATTCCTTATTTCTTTTATTAATTTTCAAATAAGTAAATTTTGACGTTAATTTGTTTTTATAAAAAAAAAAAAATATCTATAATATCTTGTAATTAATTGTTGAAATGAATCAAAGTATTCAAAACATTCGTGGGCGAGTGACCTATCTTTTTTTCTTTGTTAAAACAATACTCCAGTGAAAATAGTTACGTTTCGTTCGCAATAATTATCTCTGTAAAAAAGTGAAGAAAATGCATTTTTTCCTCTATTTTTTTTCCTAGATATAGCGAAATTTATTACATTTCACGTCAAAAAAAAATTATACACTGATAAAAAAAATTTATTTGGTTTAAATAATTATTTATTTTACTATTATCAAATAAATTGTATTCGAACTGATCATTTCTGCATACAAATATATTTGTAATAATGCAAAAATAATAATAATAATAAATAATAGAATTAAAAATTCAAATTTTCGCCAAAAACAACGGGAATATTTTTTTATTTTTTAAATTATACAACTTTTTTTTCTCAATTTATACCAATAATAATAAATTAATTTTTGTCCATAATAAAAGGTCAATTTTAAACTGAAAATTATCGTTGTTCTCTTGTAGATGAATTTTAACATTACAATGCATACATAATAACTGCTATTAAGCCTTGGTTCACAAAGCCTGATTAATTTACTGCAAAGATGCGGTTAAAAATATAAACAAAGAAGTGTTGGCCATTAAATCGTTAAATATTACATAATCTACATTTATCAAGATTATTCGTCACGTGGGCTGAAAATTTGAATTTTTTTCTTTGTCTTTAATGTAATTTAAAAAAAAAAAACTTTAAATACGCTTTACATAAAAAAAAGTAAAATACACATAACAAAAATCTTTCTTTTTTTATAAATAAAAAAAAATTTAAATAAATAAAAAAAAACTATTTTATTATAGCAAAGTGTAGAAAACTTTATGAATCACATAAACATGTGAGTTTGCCTTCTTTACTAAATATTTAATATCAACAAAATTTGATTTCTCAACGCTCAATAAAATTTTACACATAGTTTTTAGACTATTTATAAATAAAACTATAACACTTACGATAAATGTTAAAATCTCTCATTAAAAATGTTACCCTACATTAAACTGGTGCTATAAACTTCCTCTTAATTACAACATTAATTTTTACTTTATCGCACACTTTGAAATAGTCAATTGTCTGTAAAATTACCACAACGTATAATTATCTAATTATTCAGTATGTGATGAATAAAATAAAACTTGCACTAATTATTCATTAATTATTAATTAATAAATTTTTACAACTCATATGACAATAAGTTTTTCATTACTATTTTCTTTCATGTAAGAATTTAAAAATCTAAAAATAAGACGAGAAAAAGTTTTTAATTTTCCTTGAGAAGAAAAAGTAGGAAAAAATTCAGTTATTTTAAAGAAAGATTCCATATTTTTATAAGAGTTGAAAATGATTTTTTTTTTGTTTTGTTCTAAGGAAAAAAAATTTAATTCGGAGAGAAAAATGCATTTTGTTTATACGTAAAAAAAAGTGAATATTGTTTTCTGCGTGTACAAAAGATTTTAGGTAAAATTATTCGCAATATGGCTATAAGTTTCGTTGGTTTAGAAAAATAGCTATTTATTTACAGAAATAATTAAATTTTGTTTGTCGTAAATGTCGAACTAAAATTTGAAATCATATATAGGATAGAAAAAGGTAATTTCACAGACTGATAAATGAAAATTTTTTTTTGAATTAGAATTCGTTCAATTCGTAAAATATTACTATTTGATTTAGTAATTATTTACTAATGTTTTAGTGAAAAATGACTGAAAATTTTCCAATACAAAAAATCAAATTCTCGTGTAAATAAAATTTATAAACTTTCTTATTCGCTAAAATAAACAAAAATATTTGTGATTTTCTAATTCTGAACAATAAATGGATAAAAATATTCAAATGTTAAAAGTTGTAGAATTAGTAAATTAAAATAGTAAATTAATAATAACGCAAGGAAGAAGGGAATGCGAAACGAAATTTTGTGCAAGTTGAAGATAATTTATCATACAACGTCATAATGAACGAGTATTCAATTTTGATGCCTCATGAAATTTCATCAAAATTCTCTCGCAGAGATTCAGGTACGATGAGAGTGACACTGCCGATAACATCACTGAGAAGGCACAGTGGCTGTGTGTCGACACTTTCGCGCACAAAACCTCATCCAAAATTACTGTACGTAGCAAAGAATTATATTTATCTTTCAAAATTGAATAAAGAAAATTTTTTGCTTTTTTAAGTTTTTTTTTCCACAAAAGAATGAAATAACTTTCCCTTATATGAAATTCATAAATCCTCTTGGGATAAAAAAAAAACTAAGTTTTCTCTAAAAGTTTAATAAATCCAGACAAATTTTTTACGAGATTTACTTTATCTTGAAAACTTGACTCGACTTTTCTTTTATAAACTATTAAAACGATTGCAGAAATGTCATTAGATATAATAATATAAAAAAAAAACTTTTTCTAAGACAATTTTTGTTAATAGTGGTTTTAACTGATTGTATAATTTTTATTATTTAAAAAATTTTGAAACTAAAAAAAAATGAATAGCAAGAAAAGTGACGAATAATGAAAATATAATATATATATATATAACGCTACGATTCACAAAGGAATGAAAAGAAATAGTTGTGAATAAATAAATTATTCCTTTTTATCAGAAAGTGTGAATGGTGACATCATCTATATAAAATGACGATCAATTGAGGGTGTAGTTACATAAAGTTTTGATGAGATTTGACGTAAGCAAAACTTGAAGAAAACTATTGTTCGATATATTGTCCATTCGCATTGCTCATGCTCATTTGCTCGTGTCAATTGCATAAAGATATAGAATCATTTCATCAAATGAACCTTTCAATCCTATTTTCCCGATGAATGAATTTCATGAGATTGTTTGAGATTTAACGCAAACAGTCATAAATCAATCAACTTTGGCACCTGCGAAGTGTCGTGTCTGAGATATATCGAAAGCTCATATTCTTTGCACCAATAATAATAATAATAATAATCGTCACTAAGATAAAAATTAATATTAGAATAAAAGTGTTTGAGTTACAAAAATTTGTAATAAAAAACTATTATATAATAATATAAATCATTAATATTAAATAATATATAATAAATAAATTATTACATAATAATGTTTTGTTAATAATACAATTTTTTTGTAGGCATACAAACATTTTTATTATTAATATAATTATTACCACCTAAATAATATTTTAATAATTTTTTATTATACTCTACTCTCTAAATCTGAATTAGTGAAAAGTGAGCTACTAATTTAAATTAGTAAGAATTTTTACTAATTTTTAGTTACTTTTCACTAAAAATTTAGTAAACAAAATTTTAAATTACTAAATCAAATATTAATATTTTACTAAAGTAAAAAATTCTTACTAATGTGAATTAGTAGCTCACTTTTCACTAATTCAAATTTAGAGAGTAAATTTGAATTAGTAAAAATGAGCCGCAAATTCACATCAGTAAGAATTTTTACTAAAAAGTAAAATAGTAAAATGTTACTAGTAATTAAAAAAATTTTTATACTAAAGTAAAAAGTAAAATAAAAAGTTTTTTTTAGTGAAAATTCTTACTAATATTAGTATCAGTAGTAGTAGTAGTACTAAAATTAGTAGCATTTTCAGATTTAGAGTAAATTTTTGGTGTAATTTAATTTTTTTTCGTATTTTTTTTAAAATAAAGAAAATTTTTTTTTAATTCATTAAATAAAATTGGAAAAAAAATGATGATTTTTATCAGCTCTATTTTCTATACATCTCTTCTTCCTGGATGCATTTAGCAATTGATTGCGTGCAGTGCCCACCAGCGAACGATTAAATGTTGAATGGCAAGGTTATAGTATCTTACATAAGGCATTTTATTTTTGCCTATTGGAAATCGGAAATTTCGAGAGTATATAATTTTTTTTTCGCATGTATAAAACATAAATATTTATCAATATATCTGTTATTACAAAATAAAATAGTAAAATATTTAAATGCTAAGCAAAGTTTTTAATATATATATTTTTTTTTATCTCTGGTCAATATTATAATATCTCGTTATTGACAATTATTTACTCAACCAGTGACAAATGATCTGATTGTGAGTGTGTAATATTTGTCTAAGCTATTGAAGTTTTCAAGGAAATTACGTCAGTTACAATTGATTCACGTCAATTCTATCATTCTTCTTTAAATTCGACATGTTGTATATTTTTTATTTTATTTCATCATTAACGGTATTACTGTATATATTTTTAATTTGAGAATTAAGAATATTATTCTTATTTTAAGAATAATTTATTTTAACTTTATAAAAAAAAAAACAAAATTTGAAAATTAGCAAATTAAATTGGTATTTATGTATTAAAATATTATTTACTTTTTCAGTTTCGATGTGGAAAATGGCGCGTCAACGCTGGACGGAGGCGCAGGGGGATGTGGAGGAGCATCCCCGAGTGCAGGTCTGGTTTTACAGAACCTGCCACAAAGGAGAGAAAGTTTCCTGTACAGGAGTGATAGCGATTTCGAAATGTCGCCAAAATCAATGTCACGGAACAGTTCTATTGCCAGTGAGAGGTGAGTTTATAAACTTTTCATTTACTTCTCTTCAATTTTTTTTTTTCAATCGTCTCTCTCACCGTCAATTTCTTTCATCAAACAAGATTTGCATTGAAATTTTTTTCACAAAAATGCAAAAAATAATCACATATTTTTTTCATCATTAAAAAAAATTAATGATTAAATAATAATTATTTTTTAATATAATAAATTAAAAAAATATAATAAAATAAATAAATTATAAAAAAAATATGAAATATTGAGAGAATTCAGTGAAATATTATTATTTTTCTGTATTCGGAATTTTTATAATTCAAGTTAAAATATAGTTATGGAAATTTAAACATTGAAGCTTGAGAATTCGTTTTTCTCAATCTTGATTAGTTTAGTATGTAAATATTCTTCCGTGTCTCTTGAGCGTGGAAAATTCTTTTTTTTGAACTCTTAACAAACTAAAATCCACAATCTTTGTTAAATAAGAAAAATGAAAGTGCGATAAAATTCAATTTAATTTCTATAATTTATAAAAACCATTTATTATTAATTTTGTATAATTTGAATATTTTTAGATTAAAAAAAAATAATTTTAATTAAATAATAAGTAAAATGTACCTTTTTTGTCGAAATTAAAAATCTTTACTAAAATAACTAATTACTGATATAAATTATCTTTAATATAAAAAAGAATATAAATTAAAAAATTATATAAGCTAATTGCTTCAATTTGTCAATAACTTTATCATTTTAATAATAGTTTATTGTTAAATAAAAATTAGTAATATAAATAATAGTTAATTTTTTTAATAAAAATTTAAAAAATAAAACAATTATTTTTTTTATAAAGAATTTGCTGTGACAACAAAATTTTGATAAAGTAGAGAATTTTTATTGAAGTAAAAATCCTTTTTACCGTCGTGGATAAAACAGAAATCTTTTACTTTCTTGTCGGTG
Organism: Leptopilina boulardi; assembly: GCF_019393585.1. Classification (NCBI taxonomy): domain Eukaryota; kingdom Metazoa; phylum Arthropoda; class Insecta; order Hymenoptera; family Figitidae; genus Leptopilina; species Leptopilina boulardi. The sequence continues at coordinate 293,838 of NW_026137866.1, forward strand.
GCTCCCTCGGTTGATATTTAACAAATTTCTCATGAAACAAGAGTCGGTTAAGTATATTTTTGTAATTTGTTGATAAACCCTTTATTCATTTGCTGGTAATAAAAAAATTTATTCAATAAATTATAAATAAGTAAACTTCTCTTTGGAATAAATAAATTTTTTTTAAAGTGCAATAAAAAATTTACAAGTTGCATTAAGTTAAATAAAGTTACTTAAAAAAATTAAATTATTTACTAACGGATATTTAATTAAATTGAACATTTCAATTTTTCTATATGTAAAATATTGTAGATTTTTAAAAATTGTAAAATTAAATATTAAATTATTAAAATAAAAAATAAAATAGAAATCATGTGGAAAAGTGAAATTAAGAAAGTCACTGTATAGTTATACAATTTGGTTCAGTGACGTCATTACTATGACTGACGTACATCACGCAGTGAATCTGAGTCGGCCTTGTACCCCAATTCAATTGCGTTAGGGCTGACCATTCAGGTCTTTACTACTTAAATCATGCTTTAAAAATCATTATAGGATATTGAAAGCTTTGAGCGCGCGGGAACTTCAAGGCTGTTCTCGATATTTTTTTTTTTTTGTTGCCAATTAGTAATTTGTATAATTAAACAATAAATAATCGTTTATTTATATTCTTATCAAGTTATCCATTTTTTCTGAATAAAATTAAAAAATATCTGATTAAAATAAAATTTTTATCAAATCGTTCCTTTTTATGCAACGAAAACAAAGCAATTATTATAATATAGATTATAACAAATTAGAACAAATAAATAAGAAATAAATAATAAAAAAATTAAATAAATAATAAATAAATAAATTCTAAATAATTGTATTTTTATTAAATCGTTAATATTTTTACTGAATTAAAAAAAATTACATCATTTAATAGAAAGTTCTGTCGCAGGTGAATAATAAATATTTTTATCGAATTTTTTCCTTCCCCTTTGTTGCACATTAATTTGTAACTTATTTAAAATCCTGAATATTTATATAAAAAGTAATCTTCAATGTTAAATAATGTTTTTTATATATTATATATATATATATATTTCTTTTAAATGTCTCCCCCTGTGATTATCCTCGATATTTTTGTACATATTTAATTAATTTCAGATTTCTGTAATAATCTATATAAATATGATATAAAAAATATTTTTGCTTTTATGAATAATAGGCTCTTATTTTTGTACATATATATTTTATGGTGTTTTAATAGTTAATTGTTTAGCAATTTTTTTTCCAACTTTTTAATATTTCTGATTCGTCATTCTGGACAGTAAAGTTTTGTGGGAATTATTTTCTTAAAAATCTATATAGCGTAGAGAAAGAAAAAGTTTAGAAAAATAGTAAAAGTGGCAACTTTTGTTCTTTAATTTATTTAAATTCACTCAGAAAAAGATTTGACTAAAACAACCAACCTTATAAGGTTGAATCAATAAAAAGTTTATTTAGATCAAATAAATATTTATTTGAATCAAATTTCAAATATTTATTTTATTTCTAGTTATTTCTATTTCAATTGTTCTTGTTTTAAGAATAAAGTGAAAAACAACAATTACCGTTAAACGATATCAATTGTTGTCAAGTAATTGAGAAAGTTTTTTGTGTTTCTTTTTTTTTATTTATTTATTTATTTTGTAATGAGAAAAGAAAGTGTGATATATATTCCCACTGACTTTACAGATCCATTTAGTAGATTTTCTTTCATTAAACTGGTAGTGGATGCGGGGTGGCATTATATCACGTTTATTGTCCTTCGGTTGCAGGTTCAAAGAGACAGAGCCGCCTGTCGAGCGAGCGTATGTACTCGATCCTATTATATATCTTAGTTCTCATATATGCTACTACTACTACTAGTTTCGCAAAAAAATACTCACAAACACTAAAAAAAAAAAATTATAACAAAAAAACCGTTTTGAAATTTTTTTTTGAAAAATTCTTTACCAAAATATATCTTATTGACACGAGCTCTTGCCCTTTTTCTCATTTTTTTTTTTAACTCAATATATGCATGAACTTCTTTTGTGTGTAAAACATTCGCCATACAAAGTTCTCTCGTGCTAAGTTTGCGTTTTTTTCCTTTCTTCTCACGTTCACGAAACATTTTTTTTTCTTTTCTGGTAAAATTAAACCTTGTTAAACTCAATTCTTATTTTTCGTGGATTAAAAAAAATCGTTATTTATTTATAAGTAGAAAAATGCTCTTTTGAACTAAAAAATTATAAAAGAATGTAAATTTATTTATTATAATTATTAATGTTTCTTACTATTATTTATTTGTTTATTTAATTTTTATTTTTATTAATAGTATTTTGTTTCTATTTTTAAATTGATCGGGAAGTTAGAAAATTTTAAAGAAAAGTTAGTTTTCCCCGTTTTCTCACAAGTTTGAAAAGAATTTTGCCTTGTATTGTATAGAGTAGAATAGAATAAAATTAGAATAAAATTATTTTTAATGGAAATTGAACGGGAGATCTTTGATTGCACTTTTGCCTGCTGGCACTATCCTCAAATAAATGCACTGGGAAAAAATTTATTTGATTTAAATAATCTTGTACTTGACTATTGTCAAATAAATATTTATTTAATACAAATAAATAATTATTTGATACAAATAAATATTTATTTGATAATAATTAAGTGAAGGATTATTTGAATCAAAAAAATTTTCTTCTCAGTGTATGACACATTAATTTCTTATATGCTTATATTTATTTCAACACAAACGATATAAACCAATCCATCACTGACTCAGATACATCTTTGCAGAATAGTTGACCCTTTGCACCATTTGCACTTATCCTAAAATAATATTTAAGCTATATTAATATAATGTTTTAATATGAAGGCAATGCGGTAAGCGGCTTTCCAGCTAAAAATAATGTCAATGATTTTTATAATTATAAATTAATATAGTAATCCATTTTTTTAAAAATATTTAGATTATTAAACTCTTCAAATATTCCAATTTTCATAAAAGTCCTTTTTTGGTAAATAACAATTTATTGAACATAAAATAGTTTGTAAGGACTGCATGACCCTTAATTAAAATTCAAATTAAAGTACTTTTCCCCATACCCAAATTTTTTGAAATAATTTACAAAAGTTAAAATCAAAAAATAATAAAAAATTGAGAAATTTTGCTTACATATAGTTTTTTTTTCATTTGTTACAAAAAAAAAACTTATTAATAAATAATTTTTTCAATGACACGAAAATTTGCTTGACAAGTATACGCTTAAATAATTTGCTAATCTAGAGATTGATAATAGCTTTAGAAAATAATATTAAAAAATGAGAGACGCGAATAATTTTTAAAATGCATGCAAAATATTATACGAAAGTCTTTAGAATAAAAATGAATTCTTGTTTTCAGGATATTTACCGATCAATACAGGTAAGTCGTCTAATTACGTAATCCGTGTTTTATGCGTTACATCGTTACTAATTTGTGTGATTGTATCGTCATAAAAAATTCATCAGTGATTGATTTCTTTTTGCACAATATATAACAAAACGAGAGGAAATTTTACTTAATTTTTTTGTTATTAAATTTAATTAATTAATTTAACTATGAAATGAAAAAATAAGTTTCCTTTGATTTAAATTTAATTTTAATAATTGAATTAGATAAATTTTATTTTCATTAATTTGATCTAAAAGAATGTGTAGAAAATTAGTAAAGTAAAATGTAAAAATGTAATAGTAAAAGTAAATGAAATAGTGAAATTAAAAAAAAAAAAAAAATTAAAAATTATAATTTACGAAAGCTTTATTTAAAAGTTAAATAATTAAAAATTAATCACAGTTGGATTTCAAAAACTGCTTACAATGTTACCTTTTGCTTGGATATTTTCCCTCACTAAAAATGAATTTCTTGCACATTTTCCAAAAATTCTATTGTCTACTAATCTTTCTAAAATGTGAATTCAATATTTTCTATATTTTTTTATGTTTGAATTAAAATTATTTAAATATTTTTAATCATTTTATCCTGCTGATATTCCTCAAAGAGAGGAAAAGAGAGAGAAAGAGAGAAAAGTGGGGGGTAGCAAATAATAAAATTGTAGTTGAAACAAACAAATTAAATATTATACAGTTGGCTCAAGTTCGTTAACGGAATTTCACTTTGAACATTCTGGACCACTGTCCTTTTAGGGATTAGAGAAAGTTCACATGCTCTATTTGAATGAATTTCCAAATCAAATTTCAAAGTGGAATTCAATTAGATCCATTAATCGAGTTAATCTTTTCGGTTGACGAGACATTACATCAAAAGTTTATATAGCGCCGAAAAGTTATGTCCTGAAAATGTATATAAATTTTCACTTGTATTCCCTACGAAAATCGTGTACAAACATTTTTCTACAGTAAACAAATTGCAAACGATAAAACACATAATTCGCGCTTTTTTTCCAGCAGCGAAGCATAAAATTTTTTTTATGTCAAAGTCGTAATTTTGGAACATTTTTTTTTTAACATTTTGTACGTATAAAAAAACATACGTTATAAAAAGAAAAAAATTATACTCAGAATTTATTTTAATTCATTAATTAATTGATCTTAACCTAATTTTATAATAAAATATAAATTAATGAATTATTGAAATTTTTGATTAATAATTTTTAGACAACATTAAGCAAAAAGCATATTTTTCCAATTTTATTCTATTTTTATATAAAATTCACATGAATGAGTTATCAGTATATATATTTATAGTGATAAGTTTCTTAAAATTTACCTGAGATTCGATTTTTTTTTTAAAGGCAGATATATTTACTGGTAATGCTTTCTCACGTATCTCGAGAATCGAATGAATCAATATTGATTTTTCCCGGTGAAATTGGCGTCGATCCAATATTAGATATTATTGAAACGTGTCTCAAACATTAGTAATATCAAGTGGCAATCCTTTACATCCAAAACAATTTTTCTGATCCAATTTATCTTCACTTAAAAAAAAATTCAAACTAAAATCGAAATTAATAATTATATTTCGAAAATTTATAAAAAGTTCTTAACATTATGTGTCAGTTCTCACTTCCTGAGATCATTGACTTTACTCGAGGAGATATTATATAATCTACTTATTTTGCATAATTTTGCATTTTGCAAAAGTTAATATGAATTTTTAACGCATTTTTTTTTAAAAAACCTCATGGTTCTGTTTGTTATGCATATGCTATTTTTCGTTTCCTGGACTTTTAAATTTCTGTCGCCTTCTGCCAGTCCTTGAAATTGATAGCCTCATATTTCATCGTCCCGTTAATTACTCATAATTTTTAATGAGCTAAACAGAGCTGAGAAACTAAGATTTCCTATGTTTGCATTTCATTTTCTGACTTTTTTCCCTTTTTTTATATCTAGTCATAAATTGCAAATTTTAAAATTAAGAAAGTTAAAAAAAAAATTAACTTTGGATTGATATTTTTAAAAAATTGAATTTATTTTTACAAAGAAATATGTTGTTTTTTTTTAAGAGTTACATTTATTTATAAAGAAGTCCTTGGCCCAATTTTCAATCTGAGATTTGAGCCTATTTTGAAGTAAATCTTGGCAAAGGGTTTTTAATTTGTTAATTAGAACTAATGAAGACCAAATTTTATCTTTCTCTAAAGAACAACATCTACGCGCCTACAGCAATAATATAATGAAATGATTCTCCTTTTCATACAGGTTTGGAATCATTTCAAAAAAAAAAATGATTCCAAATTTTCTGTTCTATATGATTTATTGCGTAACACACTTAAAAGTATAAACTCAAAAAAATTTGTAAATTTTCATAAAATTAAATCATTGAAAATATAATAATTTTTAATTAAAATTTTTGATTTTTCGAAATAAAAAAAAAATTGTATAACTGTTTTGATTATTAGTATTATGAAATGCGTGTAAATATTTGCTACTATCGTAAATTAATTCGAAGCCAACATCCGTTACCTAATAAACGAAATTTCGAATTTACTCATATGTAACGATCCTTCAAAATGCTATCGGTCATTATCTGATTCCCGGTATTGGAATTTCCGCGAATAATCATTTGTTCATAATGGCGCGATAACAATAATTTGATATTACAACAATGAATTGATAATATAATAATAGTATTTTGACTATTTAATCAAAATTTCCTAATAAGCTTCTAATTTCCTTAATTATTTTATTTAAATTTTTTTTTTCTATTTCATACAATTTAACAATATATTATTTTAATCAAAGAAGTTTCCTTGAATGAACATATATTTATTAAAATTAATTATTAAACACTTTAATCCTTGACAGATAATTTACTTATCAAGGAAATATATTTTCTCCTTAAAGAAGCTTTTAATTAACATTAATTAAAAGTCTGGAATAAAAAACATTAAAAAAAAAAATATCAAAAACAAAAGGGAAGAGAAAAAATAAATACTTTCCTTGTATTAATTACTTTTCTGAAATATAAACATCGAGAAAAATATTTAGCTTTAACCGTGTTAATTTTTGTGCAAAAAAATTTTTATGACACGAATAAAATTTTTGTCACCAAACAAAATTTAAAAAAAAAATTTATTTTCTTGAACCAAACAATTATTTGAGTCAATTAGTTAATTTTTATTTCAATTAGGTCATTAATTTTTTTAAACTAAATTTTTCTATTTATAAAAAAGCACTTGGCACTTTGATGGATCCGCGAGTAAGATAAGTGATTATCGAAAGATTTTATCACAAAATTCTACACACGATATATGCGTAAAAGTTGTATTTATTTTTTCTTTTTTTTTTTTTTTTTATTTTAGTTGAATTTTTTTAATGACGGGTATTTGCGCAAAAGAGACGCGCAGGTTTCCCGCGCAAATCGTAAGTATCTCCCACCCTTTCGAATCCCCGCGAAACCAGAACACCCCGGCCAGTTCAACATCGCGGCAAACATCGACGTGTTGATGTCATACAAATCCCTGTCATTCAAAGGTGTATATTTTCAGGGTGAATGCGCTGAAATATACTCACAAATCGGAAGTCGCGCGTGACAAAAGTTACAGCATTAAATTACGTGATTATGTCCTCGCGAGTGAGTCATTCATAAGGAGCAAAAAAAAAAAAATTAAGTGCATTAAGAAAAAAAAGAAAGAAAAAAACGTTTACTTGTCGGCATTATATCGACGACCTTTATAAATAAAATTCAGTTTACCGTTATTTATAACTTCCGCGAGTTTTATCATTTTTCTTTCAAGAGGTATATAATGATATAATAAATCTGACAATTCATTGATTGCTCTTTTGTTTTTGTCAGGAAATATGTTATTCATATGTAAACAGAAATCATTTATTAACAAAAAAGTGTCGAATTTTTTTTTGGATAAAAGTGGGTTTGAAATTTTAAATTGTCCCCTTTTTTAACAATTGTAGAAAAAAATAGTGTTTACGTGAATATTTGCAAAAAAAAATTAAGTTACTTATATTTTTACTGATTTGGAATATTTATTATTAAAATTAAATAAATATCGTAAAGGAGATGTTTTAGTCTATTTATAAAAGAAATTGTATTTCGGTCACTGAACATAAAATTTTAATGGTGAACTAATTTTGAAGCCTCTCTTGAATCACATTAGAAACAATTGAAACCCTTTTACGTTGAAAAAAAATTTGATTAAAATAATCGCTTACTTAATTATCAAATAAATATTTACTTGTATTAAATAAGTTTTATTTGAATTAAATATATTTAATTTTTTATAATTATTTTATTTATTTATAAACACGTATAATTATAGAATGTAAAAAATAAAATAAATGAACAAAGAGTAAAAAGAAAACTAAAAAACTATTTTTCTAAATAAATTCATTGCAAAAGAATTTTTCAATATTAACGATTAAGAACAGTTGGAGAGAAGAATTTAGTAAATGTTGCTCGATTGAAATGAAATTTCCCCCGCAGGATAAGGGAAATTTTTTATCGGAATCGGAAAAGATTTTTTTTTTCCTCACAAAGTGAATAAAGTCCGTTTGATTTACATTTTTTTTTTTAGAGACAATTTATTATTTTAACATATTACATCATTTTTTTTTTTTTTGCCACCTCTCTGGTGTGACATTTTCTTTTGATGGAAACATTTTTCAACGGTACAACTCTCTACGAGAGATGAACATATATCACGCATACAAAATGAGATGAAAATATAATTTTATTTCTCTGAAAGATGGAGATATTATTTTATTGCATTGCATAGAAATTGCTAAATTAGACTTATGAAATTACGCATTTTGTCGATTTCTCTCCGCACCTGTTCTGCCTTTTTAATATTTAAATTTTTAATCTTATTGACAATTTGTTAAAACAAGAAAAATTTATAAAAATAATAAAAAGCCAAATTGTACTTTTACGATTTTAGAATTTAAATTAAAAGAATTTATTTAATTTTTAGTATTTTTACGTTGAAATTTAAGTTTACGATCAAATAAATATTTTTCACGCGGAAAACAATAAAAAAAATTTCTTTACTTATTCTTTTAATTTATTGATAAAAAAAAAAAATTGCAAAAATATTTTCATACAGAAAATTATAATAGGGAAAATTATTTTTTCTTAATCGTTGATCGTAAAACGTTGAACTTGAGCAACGTAAAAATTTTCACGTTTTAGTCCGAAAATTGAACTATTAGATTTGGGGCATGTGTATAATCGGATAAGGATAAGAAATCAAATGATTAGTGTCAGTTGACGTAAACATGATTTACCTTGGCGCCGCGTGTATTATGACACGTTGATAATAGAGTTTTATTACATTTTTTTTTTCGCGATAATTTCTAATATCGAAAATTTGACTTTACTTGACAATGAAAATTCAGCAAAGAATAATGAAAAAAAAAGTCAAAGTGAAATAGAAGCGGTGACCTAGCCCCTGGCATTTTTATTTTTCTTTTCGTTACGTGAATCCTCGTGCAATAACTGAGAAAATTCTATTAATATTCATCGATGCATCACCAAGTCAATTTTATGCTAAAAAGTGAAAATTATTAGTTTTGTTGTCGACGATAACGACGTTGACATTGAGAGAATAAAAAAAAACGTGAATGTAGGAAATCCTGCTAATAATAAAATATATACCTTTTTTTATAAATAAATTCGCTTTAAACTTATATGCAACGTGATATTTATTTTTAAATTGCATAAATCGTAGGCATTGTGAGGTTTTTAGCGCGCGTGCTTTTTTGTTTTTTAATAAATGGTGTTTTAAAAAAAAATTGTGCGAGAGAAATTAATATATTTAATTTATAAAGTGCTTTTTTCGCAAAAAGCGTATTTTCACGCTCAATTATAGCTTATAGTATTTTTTATATTTTTTATTTGGTAACAGGTGCAGAAATAATAAATAAATTTTTATTTAATTATTTCTGTAATTAAACTAATAATTTCTCTATTTGAATCAAATAAAATTGAATTGACTCGAAAATTATTTGATACAAGGAAATATTTTTTTTTTGTAATAGTTTTACGATTATTTCAAATAATTTTTTTTTTCGTGAGACTGAAAAATCTTTTTCATGGGATTTAAATGTAATTATGTAAAAGTAATTGCAATAATTAATTACACTCGGAAATTGTAAGTAATTTATTGTTACAATTTGCCAATAGTGGTAAAAAAAATTTGCATATTTTACGGTGCCTTTACTATGACCTTATATATATACTATAAATCTCTCAGTTCGCTGGTCTTTCATTGATTAGAAAATGTTGTCCCTCACTTTGACCGTCAATTTCTTTTTTCTACGCCTTTGCTTCTGGTTAAAAAGAGGTTAGAATATATAGATCCTTACTATATTCAGATAAATTCTTGTGTGCACAAGGACACCTTAAAAAAGATGGACTTTTTAATTCATGATTACTCAAAAACATTCGTTTATTATTATTATTATTATTTTCCATCCATTTGCTTTGTTATTTAAATTTTTCTCATTTATTGTATGCAAGGTAGTTCATTTAAATTGAATAATATCTCTCTCTTTTTATTTGTTTCAAAGAAAAATGTCTTTTTAATGAAGGAACATTTTTTTTAAGTAGCATAAAAGTACTTTTTCAACTTTTTAATATGGAAAAAAATAAGTAAAAACATTAATTAATTAACTGAAAAATATTACTTAAAAGTTTCTTTTTTTTTAATATTATTTCAATTCAAAAGTTTCTTCTTCTTCTTCGAGAAGATAATATTCTCGGAGCATATTTCTAAATTGAAGGAAAGTGGACCTCAAATTCTAATTAGTTTAGTTAAAGTAATTAATATCTAATGAAATGTTTTAATAATTTAGAATCAAGCGGTTGACTTTGCAATTTGAAATTTACATTCTAAATATAACTTTATTTGTTAAATAATTTTTCGAATTATTAATAATTAATAAATTTGTTAATTTTCGTTAAATTTTTTTGCAGAATTTTTTTTTTGGAAAATTTATTTATCAAATGAAAAGAATCATAAAATACTGAGTACTTTTTTTAAAAATTCGAATTGGAAAATTAAGAAAGTGACACTTTCTTTTGAAACGTACTACTTTTAGTCACGGGGGTGAAAAAATTAAAGCTATACTTAGTTCACGACTTCGATCGTTTTAAAGACAGCGAATTGACGTTTTTGGCATTGAAAAGCGCCCTTAAAATAGACAAAGCCATGGATAGAAATCTTGAGAGAGAGAGAGAGAAAGTCAGTACACAGAAACCTTTACCTTGACCGATAATGAAAATCGCGACGCAAATATTCAATATCAGCTATCAAAAGAGGATTTTTACTAGGACAAACTGCGGAGATTTCATTTCAATAAAATATATAAATACACGAAAGACGAATATTGAAAAATGCATTTTAGAATCGAAAAAAAAAATGAAACCTGATTACAAACACTTAACAATTTTGTAAAGTGCTCTTTTAAAAAAATTAAATTTTTATCCTCACAGAAATAATTCATATTTTACTTGAGCACGAAATAATTTTTAATTGTTGAAATAATGAAAAAAAAGGTATCCCACCCACACACATACTCGGAATTTCAATTAATAATATTATTAAAATAAATTAATGAAACTTGCGGAAAATTCACGTGGGAGATAACTCGTCTTTTTTTTATAGAGGTGTTTTTATTTTAATATCAGAATTTTTTGCCCGAATTAAATAATAAAAAAACAAAATTCTAAAAAGAATATTTTCTTGACGCCTATTTAAGAATGTTTCATATGCATTTTATTTTCTTAAAATTCTTAAATAAATAATAATAAATATAAATAATAATAAATGTTAGTAATTGAAAATTAAATTTTGAAAAAGAAAATTAAATTTATCCGTAAAATTATATTATATTACAAATAAATAATTAAATATTATAATTGGAAAGGAAGTTATCTCTATTATTGCAGGAAATCTAAGATATCATGTGTCCTATGATATAATATTCAATATGAATTCCAAGATTCGTCTGAGAGAATGTTAATCTATATAGTAACAATATACCATTGTGCTCACGAAATTCTATAAGGCTCCTCCGAGAGGAGAGTGCGAGAGAGAGAGAGATAGGCAGAGAATTTCCTGCTGCAGCAGCAATAAAGAGAAACTACATAACTTAGAAACTAATTAAGTTTTTAATTAATTTTCCTCAAATCTTGAGAAGTCTTTTACGAATAACAAATTAATAATTTGAGAAATTTGAGAAAAAAAAAATTTCTATATGATTTTGCAAACGTAATGGATTAAATTTAAATTATTATTATTATTTTAGGAAACATTTTATTATTAATTTATTAATTATTAATTTTATAATTAATTTTAACCAATTACTAATTATTTTAGAAAACATTAGAATTATTTATTGATTAAAGGAGATTAAGATAAAAATAATACGTCAGCATAATGGGTTCTTTGACTAATTGTTATTAATTGGTTACAATATGTTGCCCTAGTCTTTTGTTTCTATAATTAAAGTGAGCTTATTTTTAGCACAATGGTCGTTTAGAATTGTCTTAGGAGCCAAAAGTCATATTTTTTTTTGTTTTAAACGATTACGCGAGCCTGACTTGATGGATTTATGATTTTTTAACCACGACATTTCCTCCATTAAACAACGCACAATTATTTATTACGCAGTCTAATTTTTATGCATCGCTTTACAAAATTGCAATTGTCATCATATATGAGAAATTTTAAAAATAAATTTAATTTTCGAGAGTTGAATTTTTAAAAATAGATTTTATTTTCTATTCTATTGAAAATAGAATATTTTTTTTCCTTCAATTTAGAATAGTTTCTTCAGTGTACATCTTGTAAATGATCCGTGTAATTAAAATAACACTCGTGGTTTTTTTTTTTCATAGAGAATATGTCCATTCTCGTAATTGCAAGTGAATTTTTTTCCACTCAATGGAATTTTCAAAGCAATCGAGGTTAAGGAACTTTGTACTATTTAGCAATTTCAATGAAATTAAAAAAAAAGTTTTTAGATATAAAGATATGTTGTCAGTCGAAGACGAAAGTAGGTACTAGTCTAATTAAATTCATTTGGTACTTGGCCTAATTTCTGAACCTCACTTGGCAGTTATATATAAAATTCTATGTCACACGACACACACTTTCGCGAGTAAATTTCCAAAAAAATTGTTTCTACTAGTTTTTGTCCTGTCTAATTTTTTTTTTTGTTTTTTTTTTTGGAAAACGAATTCCAAAATCAAATAAAAAGAGAGAATTTTAATCAAGATAGAGAACATTTCGAAAAAAAGATGAAAGATTCATTATTGCGCGCCAATCTTTAACAACGAACTTGTTTCAAGTTACGAAAATAAACATCAACATCCCATGGACCATCTGGGATTGTAACTGTCTCGTACAGTTTGCTTTGTCCTCCTCCGCAATCTCAACGAATTTTCATTCCCGGGACTGAAATAAAATTGCTGATTGTACTTTCCCCCAATTTGGAGATTTTTCTTTAAATTAATTATTTTAATTTAATAGATGAAAATTAAGAAAAAAAAATTCTTTGCTAATTGTTTTTTAATTACCTGTATAAATAATTAAATTAAAACATTTTAATTAAAAAATTAAATGTTTTAGGGAGAGTAAAAAAAAAATTGTTTTTCTTTGAACTGGGTATGAAATAAATTTTCTTTCAATTGAGAAATTATCAAGAAATATAATTACTTGACAATTAGATTTTGTTTATTATTAAATTATCACTTAATTTACTTTACTATTGAGTTGATAATTAATTTACTTAGTTTTGGAATTAATTATTATTAAAAAAAAATTTTTATGTCCCGAAAAGTTTAATGAACATTTGAAATGTCATTTAACAATTATGGGTTTTCTGTCAGCAGCATTCATATGATAATCCCGTGTGGTTAACGCCTTTTTGTTGTATCCATATTGCGTATATTTTATATAAAGTATGTGTATTTTTATTTAAATTTTAAATTTACATTTTAAATTTATAAATGTATTTTTATATATTTTGTGATGGGAATTGTGTATTCTGAAGTATTTTTTTTTTTGTAATGAGGATTCATGACCCGCGAAATTTAAATATTCATTTCAATAACGTGCTCGATTATAAACAAATGAGATTGTCTATTCACTCACTTGTCGATGAGTCGCATCATCCGTTTTTTTGTCCCCCACTTTTGATTTTTCGACAACTGCGCATTTCTATCCAGTTTCGTTATTTAAATTTCATGTAAAAATCTTGAATTATTATTTTTTTCATTTTCTCGTCATATACGTCATTTTTATGGCTTGCGAAATCTGTACGATTTTAGTTCCTTTGGAAAAAAAAGTTGATGAACCAGTCTCAATTTTATTTTTTGAAAACATTGTTTTTTTTTTATTTATTAATTAATTTTTTGCTTATTTACTTATAGGACAGAAATATAAAATTTTTCTGATTAATTAAAATTAATTAAAAAATTGATTTTACTATTAAATTACTTTTTATTTACTTATTTTTTTTTTAACATTTATTATATTTTATTAGTTATTTATTAGCCATTATTTATCAATGTAGAGAGTAAATTTATTGTGACCCCTAATATTTCAAAAAACAAATGATGATCCTGCCCTTTAACCTTCTTTTGCCTGTAAAAATCAATTAATTACAGAAAAAAAAAATAGTTGTGTCTGAAAACTTTTAGTATAAAAAAATCATTGGGAATTTTCTAATTTACTTTTTTTTTTAATTAGAAACTGATCCCTGTATCGATTTTATTTTGTCACGCCATTTGAGGCACGCAATTTATTGAATTGTAAAAGAGTTTCTAGTTTACACAAAATGGGGAAAATATAAACATTTTTGTTTTATTGAAAAATATTTTTAAAAAATACCTAATAACAAACTTATTGACACACATATTGAAAAATATACAATTTTTCTCTGGCAAAGTATATATTTTATTTTACTAAATATTTTTTTAACTATATATATTTTTTTACTAAAATAAATAAAGGGGTTTTAAACATAAATAAATAAAAATCACTGTTTTAAAAATGTACCCTTTTTTTAGAATGAAAAAGAATTTGCAGATACTTGAAAAAAAAAATTCAGTTTCTTGATATCTATAAGCTATATATATTTTTTTGCAAATATCAATGCGTTAAAAACTTTTCATTTTTAAATATCAAATAATAAAGGTTGCAGGTGAAAAAAAAGTATAGTGTACGCGAGGAAAATGACCTTGACCTTTGTCAGTGACTGAAAATAACACCGTGTATTCAAGAGTATGTGGAATCATATTCCTTTGTTAAACTTTTTGAACGCAGCTTTATCCTGTCAGTAGTGTGATTTTATTTTGCAAAAGTTTAAAGCTTGGAAAATAAAAATTGCTGATTACATATGAATACATTTGATACAAATACAATGAAAGTGATTAGTTTTTTTTTTATGTTTTCTTAAATTATTTAATAAATTGCTTCCTCCTCTAGAGGGAGGATTTGTTTATTGTTAGACCTTTTCTTTTTTTTGCTAATTAAAACGGAAAAAATTTCCACCTTTAGGTTTTGAAATAATGTTAAAAATTTTGACAAAACTAGTGTCAAGGGCAAGCTTCTTGAATGGACATTGAATGCGCGAACAAAAAGACAATAGCCTTGACCCTCATGCAGAAACAAAGACGTATCATCGATTTGCAAGAATCTACGTTAGATCGAAGCAACCACGTAATTGCGGCTGGTCTCGCGAATTATTATTGTACAAATAGAAGTGAAATAATGGAAACAATAAGTAAATGAAAGTGGATTGCCACTGTACTGGAGGAGGAATATCCGGGGGATCTTGTGCTTCCTGCAAGGACGTTGGAAGCACGCCAAGAAGAATGCCGAGACGAAAGTTCATTTGATAGGACGCCAATATTGAGGATGTCGGGATCCAGTGGCGGACTATCGGAATTAATGGCTCCTACAGGTGGATTAAAAAGATGCGGAGGCGGAATGAGTTCACCATCACTTGGCGCTGGTTTGACATCAAGTGGAGGCCTCCCACGAACTTTGTCCACCTCAGCCCTTCGAGTTCGACCTCAACGAAGGCCTGTCTTTTGGGAGTACTGCTTTGAAACTCCTCCAAAGAGGGATTTGTAAGTTTTGCCAAAGTTGTGCTTCAAAATTTAGACAACTTTTCGAAATATAACGCTTGTCCATTAATAATTATACTTAAGTCCTCGGAAAAGTTAACGGGACGCGCATGAATAACTTATTGAAATCAATTTTACAAATTTTCATCCATCAGAATTATTGTTTTAATTATTATTTTCACAGAAAATTAAAAGGCATTAAAATAAGCTGCAACGCTTATTATTTTAATCCAATTTTGCTTATTTTAATACCAAAATGGATTAAAATAAGCAAAATTGGATTTTTAATGCCTTTTAAATTTCTGTGTTACAGAAAGAATCAAAGAATTCTAAAAACGCCGAAATGTGTCCGAATATTTCGAAGCACTCAAATTTTTCTGCTATAAAAATTTCGAACTAATGAAAGTTTGGTAAAATAAAAATTTTAAGAATTCTGTTAAATTCGAACAAATAAAAATTCTGCTAAATTCAAGGTAATTAAAATATTCTATCAAATAAAAATGGTGAAAAATTAATTTTTGAGCTTATTGATTCTATCTTTGAACGTCATTTATTATAATGGCAGAAAATTCATCACTTCTCATGTTATTATAATTAGAAAAGGGTTCGAATTTCGATGTTTATGACATAAATTCTCAAGTTATTAATCCTGTCACCTTCGATCGATGAAAAAGTTTCTATTTGCAATTTACGTTAATATAATGTTAAAAGCTTAAATTTCTATATAATAATGTTTTAAACATTAAAACACAGAGAACGAACAAAAAAATATTTATATTCAATTTCTGCTGTATAAAAAATCCCTCTTCAAAAAATTTGCTACCTGATCGTTTTCCCGATTATTATAGTTTAGGTAAATAAATATTTCCTCCATTATCTTCGTTAGTGTACTATGAATTAATTACAGTAATTTGAAAATCCTTTCATTTTTGTTTAAGTCTAGATTTTTGAGTTTTTAATTCAGAAATTCAATTTTTTTTTCACCAATTTCAGTACCTATAAAAAGTAGGAGTATATATGTACATTGAACATGTGAAAAAAAAATAGTCACCCGTTGGGAAATATTTCTTTTTATGGATACTAAAGCTCTTTTTTTCAAAGCTAAGCTTCTTTTATAACGAAATATTTTGCATTTTCGAAATTTTGCTTGGAAAGTCTCTCTCTCTCTTTCTCTATTGCTCTATAAAATAAACAGGTATCTTCATATTTTCATCACGTTTTCTTATACAAAAACTAAGAAGTTATACTTGAAATAGAATTAAAGGTTCGGAGAAATTGCCCTCTATACATCATATACATAGTAATCCCTTTTATCGTCGTAACTGAGTACACTTTATTTCTTTTGAAAAATAGGGTCACATTTATTAAAAAAAAACTGAAGACAGTAATAATATTTTTTTTTTGAAATTGAATCATTTATTTCGTAATTCAATATGAATTTACAGCATCACAAAAATGCATTTTTTATTTCGAAAAATCTGCTTGAAATTATATTATATATTTTGTTTTATTTTATATTTTTAAATTTTAATATATGAATTTATATGAAGCAAAAATAGCAAATGAGGGATTTATTTTCAAATTAGAAATCTAAAGTTTGAATTTCAAGGCAAAAAAAAAAATTTAATTTTTTAACTGAAAGTACATCTTTTCATGATTTCAAGTTGAGGAATTAATTTGCCAACTGTATCATTATCTGATTTTATAGTTCAGTAGGTAGCGTTTGCGATATTCCCCTAATGAACTTTGACCTTTCTCTGATTTACTCTAATTTTCTCATTTCTGAACATCTTTATACAACTGGTGAGTCTCTTGCTAAATTTAGAAATCTCCTGAAAAGGAGAAGTATATAATCATTCATTCGAATGAATCAATAATTTTTATGTAATGCACTTAAGCGGTAAATAATATTTAAATTTTATCGAGCGATTAAATAGAACATTTTTTTTTTTTAATGTCTTTTATAGATAATAATAAATATTCAATATTTTTTCTATTAAAAATAGATTTACATTCTACTGATTTTACATTTTTTATTTTATCAATTTAATTTTGATTTTCCATTTTTTTTCGATATCTACCTTTTTGCTTTCTCTATAAGGAATTACAATATTGTTTTATTGTTCTCTCTTTTATTAGTTGATAATTCTTATTTTAAGTTAAAATATCTCATTTTTTTTGTCCTTTTTCCGGTCTCTCGAAAGATTTTCAAATTTATAGAATATGGCTATATAAGTATTTCTTTTTGTGGAAAATAACTCGATCTGTCAGTTATCTTTTCATGTGGAAAAAATTCTAATTAAATTATAGAAATACTGGGTAAAATGTCTCGAACAAAAACATTAATAGCGAAACTCATGAAAGTTCTAGAAGAGAAATTCTTGGTTCGCGTGACTGAGATCCTCCATTTTCCATTTTCCGGTTAAAGATTCACTACTGCTCCCTTTTTTCCCCTCTCGTTTGGTCTTTTCATTTATGTCAGAAAATTAGAGCACCGTTAGATATATTTTCAATAGAAAAACATTTTTTTTTTATTCAATTTTATTTTATTTTTATTTAAAAATTTTTTTCCTTTGCAAGAACAACAAAATATTTTATTGAAAAATTTATTTAATTTCTCATTTTTCTTATTCTAGATCCTTTTTTGTATTCCAAGTCTTTATGCTTTTTAATTGCCTATAGATTGCTCTTTGATTTTTATTCCTTCCTTTATTGAATCTTCATTGAGTAGAATTATTTTGCAAGTGAAAATATTTTTAATTTTAGCATTTGTGTTATATCAATTTCCGTTGAACTGACTTTTGATTAATATTATGTAAACTTTTTTTTAAGAAATACCCTACAAAACGGGTAACAGTGACGATGTAACGCATATAAATGTATTTTCTTCATGTATTGGCTTTGCGGACGCTTTAGTTTTTAGTATGTTTTTTTAAACTATATTTTTGTAATTTGAGAGAAAAATAATTGTAAATCTATATAGAAATTTTTTTTATTTACAGTCATGGCGAAGACCTCATCGTCACACCCTTCGCACAAATCCTCGCTTCTTTGCGTTCGGTTAGGAACAACTTTTTATCACTTACGAACGTCCCTACGAACAAGTGAGTAATTCTTTTATTATATTATTTCAATTATAGTTTTAATGCAGTAAAATTTTATACGATTTGGAAATTTATTTTTTTCATTTTTTAAACTAAGAATTATTAATGTTTCGTTTGACTTTGAATAATTTCAATAATAAATTTCCGTTATCGTAAATATATGACGCGCAAGGTTTTTTGATATTATTTCTAAAAAGTCGGTTTCTTTATACGATTTTCCATTGATCTTGAATGAAATCAATTTTTCTTCAATGGAGATCGGAAAATAAATCAAATATATATATATAAAATGTCGTTTTCGATAAAAAGCACTTATTCAGCTATTCAATAGTAACTGATTTAAAAGTCCAAATATAGTGACTTGAAAGTGAAGGCTAGCAACTTATCCGTTGATAATATACCGCAGTAACGGTTCGATTATCAGTTACATTAAAAATAATTTTAATATTAAACTTGCCCATCTCTTTACGGTGGGTGATTAAATTTTTATTTTCAATAATTTAATTTATCGTATTTATTAAAATTTTCCAATAAAAATTTATTTGTACTTGAAAAATATTATTGAGAATTTTTTTTAATTTATATTGTTCTTTTTATTTAGATCGAGGAGGAGTAGTGGAGCCCAGGGCAGTAGTACGCCTCAACCACGGATCCTGGCACCCGGAGGTAATTAACCCTATTCAATTAACAACAACAAAATACTTCTTATTTTGAAAATTTCAATTTAAAAATTCAATTATTTTCACTAATTTTTATAATTAAATTAAAATTTTTTTTATTTAAAATTCTTCGCCAATTTAATAATTTTTAAATAATATTAATTGAAATAATTTTTTATCAAATTCTTCTAAAATTCAATTATTAATTATAAAATCGTTTGTGAAAATTTTTAGAAATTGTGAATTGAAGCAGAATAATTAGTTAATGTTTAGAGAACGTAAGATTATTTCGATTTAATAATTGTTAATCGGGTAGACAGACAACACTTTGATCAATTCAAGAGGTAATCGGGTTCAGAGCTAATCCGATTTTGACCTTTATTAGACAAAAAATTCTCAACGTTCAAAGCTAATAATATCTTGAAAGGTCACATTTGCTTTATCTTCGTTAGAAATAATGAAAATTATACAAGGCAAATTGAAATTGTCATATCTCACTTTTCATTTCCTTTAAATATTTTCCACTGAAACTCAAATTTCTATTTAGATTTCTAAACATTATAAAATCGTAACAAAATTTTTATTGACGTAAAATTTTTTTTTTTTTTTTGCTTCAATTTATTTATTTCTTGCGCGCAATATATACGTTTCGAGATAAGGATACGCTGAAAAGTGTAAAATGTTCGTGAAAGTTTCGCAAAAGTAAATTTAAACTTAACTGTTGTTTTAAAGGAGCAAACTTTGCGGTTCCTTGAAACATCTAAACTAATGAATTGAGAATCGCTATATACTTTTTTTTAAAAGCAGAGTTTATCTGTATATCTTTATAAAAGAAAAGGAGGTTTCAATTTATGAGGAAAATTTTTTTTTTTCAACTTGGATTCTTGAGATTTTCTAAAATGAACTTTTATCTGTGTTTATTGCAGAGGAGCCCTACGTGAAACTAGCTGTGGAAACGATGGAGGAGTTGGACTGGTGCCTGGACCAGTTAGAAACTATTCAAACCCATCGATCCGTGTCTGACATGGCCTCTCTGAAGGTAAGAAATGCTTGTTGATTCAACTATTCATTTCAATTGTCACATTTCATCATCGTCGCAAAAAAAAAAAATTTCTCATCCAATATTTTTCAATTCTCAAATTTTTTTTTGAAATTTTCAATTTAACTTCAAATTTTTGAATTTCTTTTTAACAATTCAATTTTTTTTAACACATAAAAAGAGCAATTTTTTTTCAAACCGTTGTGCTTGCAATAAAAATTGTGATAGAAATATTTTCAAATGGATGATTTTTTATTAAAAAATGAAATGAAATTTAAAATTTAATAAAGGATTTCAAAAAGGAGTTTAAAGAACTGTAGGTTTAATAAATACGATTTTTCTCAATTGATTCGAATGTCGTATTGTATTTTATGAAAACTATATATTGAAATCATTAGAGAAAAATTTTATCACCAGCGTGATAAATTTTGATTTTCTCTTTTATGCAAAAAAAAAAAAACGTATATTTTAAAATTATTCTGTCTCAATTTGTTGGTGTAACGGTTTGAAAAACTGAAAATAGAATATTCTGAAATTAACAACACATTCTTGGCACCTATTTTAGAATATTTCAATGTAATTTATTTTTAAATTCACTATACTCTAGTTTTTAATCAAGAATTATTAATTTGAAAATATATAAATTCAGAATTAACAATAAAAATAATCCTTAGAATATGAGTATTTTTAAAAGTATTAATTTATAAAATAGATGCGCCAAAGTATTTATTTTTAATTTTAAAATATTTTTTCTCTGTCATAAAGAATTTTTTCCACATCGGTAAAATGAGAATGTTTTAAAAAAATTCCTTGAAAGATTTTTTTTGAAGGAGGTGTTATATATATATAGAAATTTAGAATTTCTTGAGTGACAGCTTTACATATTGTCTTTTGTTGAAAGAATCAATAGCACCTACACGTGGAATAGCTTAAATGTAAAAAATTTACTCTTTTATGTATTATAAAATCAAACCTAAAGAAAACGAAAGTTATTTATACTACTGTGAATTGATGAGACAAAAGGAAACTGATCCTTCTTAATTAACGTATTTTTCTATACAATTTATTGGAGACTACTTACTTCCGCATTTTTAGAAAATCCTCTTACAAAACAAAATCTCTTTATCCAACGAAATATTAATTAATTTTAAGACTCCAAAATGAAATTTAGAGTATTTATACACTGTAAATTAAATTAATTAAAATCCGTAAAAATTGATTCAAAGAGGGGATTTTTTTGTTACTCTTTATATCAAAGAAACATTTTTTTGATTGAAAGAAATTCTATAAAAAAAACAAGTAAATAATACAAAAAAATTTCTTTTATAATTAAATTCGTAAAGTAATTTAAGAATTTTTTTAATACAAATCATTTTCTTAATGAAAAAAATAGATTCGCTAAAATATTAAAAAGAAATAATAATTCGTAAGGCATCTTTGAGGATTTTTTTTTATATCTATGTAATGCCTGTTTGCAACTTAATTTATTCATTTTGTAAGTGAATTTTAAGAGCTAATCGAAATTAAATCGCACTTGACAGTTTTCTCATTAGAAGCTTCTCATAAATTTTTCTGCTCTACTTCTACAGTTTTCGAACTGCATTTTCTGTCTTTAAAAACAGACTCGGACCACTGAGAAATCTTCTGGCGAAGTTCATTTATCTTTAAAAGATAAATGACAAATAATAATAATCCCTAAAATGAAAAACTTGTCAGTAATTTTAACGAATTACTAACTATAAAAATTTCTTCTGTAAATCTTTTTTTCCTTTAATACAAAAAAAAAAAATTTCTTTTTAAATCTCGAATTAACATGAATGAGATTCGATTCTGATGCCCTTGAATATAAATCTATTAGAGCTGGATTCAAGGTATAATTTTCTGTTACTTTTTTTTTCATATTCTTTTCTGCTACAAATTACAAAATTCTTATCTCATGTCAATGTGTGAGTGAATAAAAAAATCAATAGACATTCGCCGTAAATTATAACTTATCACAAACTTGTTATCTTTCAAGTTTAGCTTCACATTATGAAGTTTTGTCAGTAGCCAATGAAATTCGGTAACGAGAAAAGTTACATTCGCAAGTGTACTTTTTTTTTAGAAGAAAGTACTCCTCGTTTTCTTCCACTTGTAAAACATTGAATTGAGTTACATATTATTTTGCGCTGAAACTTGATACAATTTCAGCCACTTGGATGCTCTTCTTCATTTCATAATTAAAACTCTTTTTATTCCATAGCTAATTAATTTACTAAATATTCTTTGAATATTAAAAAGTCGATCCGACTAATTATAACTAATTTATGCAAATTTTTTTTTTTAATTTAGTAAATTATTTAAATAGTTGTTTTAGGCTATAAATATTGTTATTTTTGAACCGTAAGTCAAGGTTAAACACAATTACTGTCCTAACTTAACATAAAGTGCAAGTTGATTTAAGCGCTACTTAAATATTTTGCCCGAGTAAAGTAAAGATAAATCATGATTAATAACGTGCATCAAGTTTTCGCTTTGATGGAAATTATTTGCAAAGACTTTAATATCTAAAAACGAATTCATTATTTATCATTTTGCCTAGGAATATTAATTTCAATTTACCTTGTACAATTTTCCTCATTTGAGTACTGCATCAGTTCCTTTCGCATTTACAAATTTGCAATTCTGTATACTTTCAAGAATATTTTATTTTTATACTTTTGAAATTTTAGAATTCATGATTTTTAGGGAGATATAATTTTCTTTTTTCCTCAAAAATTCCAATTAAGTGTGAAATTTTTTGCGGAGATTGTAAACAGTTTAAGTATACAGACATGTAGTATTGTTCGAAGCAAAAACTCTAAGGAGAGTTAATTCCACAGCCTTGAAATAAGTTTATTGAACTCAACACTTTCTAATGAAGCACACAATGTACGTGTCTACGAAAGCTTCGAACTCGTTTATTCTCATCGAGACAAATGGAGCGTCAAGACCAAATCTGCAAAATCAGGGACATCAAGGTCCGAGAAAATTCTTCCGACCTCGATTTCCTTAAAAAATCTCGTATACTTTTTTTTTTTTTGATCTATCTCCACAAATTTTCATTTTCTGAATATATTTGAAAATTTATGTTTTTGTTTGCTGTTCATTCTTTTCGTTTATAGTATTTTTCAATCGTAAATTTTCCATTAGATTTCGAAATATATTTTCACCGATTCTGACGTTCGAGAAATCTGGGAATTGTTTTTCTAAAAGTATATAGAAAAGGACACACGTGTGAAGAGAATAAGATCGTAAATTTTCCCAGAGAGAAAATTATGAACAAACTTGCTTTTGTAAATGCACGTAAGATATGAGGGAATTTGTAATTGCAAATTTATATACTCTATTAATCTCATTTTCCAAGAGTTGAGAGATTCTTATATACTTGAATCTCATTAGGTGATGAATTTAGAAAATCTCTTTTCACGTAATATTTTATGTAATGATAATGTAATTTACAAGCAATTGTAATGATTTATGGTAGTTACAATTGAAAACGATAGTTATTTAAATATAAATTATTATTATTTTTGCGAAATATTTATCGAATGAGAAAAAAATCATTTTTTTTAATACAGTAATGAGACTTGTAATGTGTAACGAACTTTGTACTGTAAAATTTTATCAGATAAAGGGGCTTCTTTAAAATTACGCCGTCTTATCTGTAATTGTTTAAGTCTGATGGAAAACTTTTAGTGAAGCTGTTGTTTCTTCAGTGGAAGTAGTGAAAATTACCTTCATGATTTATAATGTTACACAAAGGCACGTACACACAGTTTGATAAAGTTACTTAATGAAAAATAATGAAGCTTCTTCATCGTAGACATAACTTCATATGGCAGATCTGTTAACCTTTCGTTTACAAGTTTAAAGGTCATCAGCGATTGTCTCTTGGGAATCACGTTTTAAGCTCGTGATCCTTTTAATTTCTGATTGTACGATTATTATCCCACCTAATTGCACCAAAATATTTATACATTGTTATGTATACGATGGGGTTAATCCATATTTAATGCTATTTCAATTCGCTATTTTGAACGTCATTTTAAAAATTATTTTAGGAGCTTCTTTTTTTATCGAAAACTATTTTTTTTCTATTGTAACGATTATGGCAATATATGGTATAAAATAATTTTCATATACATTTAAAAAGCGACAGATCGAAAATTTAATTTCAATTAATCTATCTTGATAGATTTTGAGGGTCATTTTGCTGCGTCATTTCACGTGTATAACTTTTTTTTTTTATCAGATTCCCCTCTGTCTACTCTTTACAAATGATAAGTGAATAGACATGATTCATCTCTTCCGGGATCGTAAATTATTTGGCATGCATATGTTCATTGACTCCATTAGTAATTGACAATAATGCTTTTAGATTTGAATCAATTTTAATTTGGCGATACCTTCTTTCAAAATTATTGGAAGCTTATATTTTTAAAAATAAAAAATTTAGGACTTTATTATTCAAAACAAGCGTGAAAACAATAGAATCATTATCATCGTTTTGCTAATTTTACATAATTTATGTTTGTTTTAAAATATTTGGGACAAAAATTTCTATATTTGAATCAAATAAATTTTTTTTCAGTGAATTAATTAATTTAAAAATTAGTGATAATTTCTACTAATTTAGTTCTACTAATTTTTTAATGTATAAAATTTCTATTTCTACTAATTATATAATTTATTTTATAAAATTTCAACTAATATCAGTGGATGAGTTCGCACTAATTGAAATTTAGAGAGGTAGGGAGTTACAATGAACCTATATAAATTATAATAAACGTAAATTCCTAACTTTGATGCAAGGCCCACATTCAAATTGTAGATACAGTTGTTATATATCAATACAAGATAAGTAAATTCATAAATACGTGAATCAACTATTTGATCAAAAGCTTAAAAAAAATTCGCTTCATCACTTGAACTATTAACAAGATCGAAATCGCTATTTAAAAGTCAATTATTCGCTTTTGCTTTAATTACATTCATTAATATTCAGCTCCCTTGACATGAAAAATTGAGATTTTTTCATTTAGAAACAGAGCAAATTTTTCAAATTAAAAAGCAGAATTAAATTTTTGATAGTATAAGAGGAAAAAGGGAATTCAACAAAACAAATCATATTTTTAAAGTTAGAAAAGTTAAAGAAAAAAAAAATTCAATCGATTTAAAACTTTTTTTTTTTTTTTTTTGATAGTACTTTTCAATTGAGTTAAATTATTCCTTTAGAATTTGCATTTCCAGTTAAAAAGTTCCGCATTCATGAGTGTGTTAATTAGAAGTTTCTAATGGAGAAACGCAGAAAAAGCTTCACTCTATTTGGTACGAGACCGAATCTCCTGTTAAAATTACGTTTTTTCTTTCCTTTTTGTATTCGTGCTTCTTTCATGATAACGCACAATTTTTGTGAATTTTTAATCAATTTTTTTTTACAATTGATTTTAAAAATTTAAAGCGATAATTTAAAACAAGAAGATATAATAAATAAGAAATAGTTGTTGTTGTTGTTGTTCTGACGATAGTTAGAAAACAATTTTTGCAGTTTTCATTTTTCGAGCTCATTTTTGGTTGAGTTAATTCCTCTAATTTTAAGATCCAATTATAACTGGATTTTGTCAGTGAGAAGTGAAATTAAAGCAAAATAAACTGTCATTGTTTCCATTTGACTATTGTAATGAGTTCCTCAGTTTATATTGTGTTCCAATGGTCATAGAGTTTCACTCTCTACACACAACAAAGCAATAATTAATTACGACAAATAAATTGGAAAATTATTTACTATAGTTGGATGCCATTGCTTTGTAGCAAGTTCTTGAAGTGGAATGACGCAAACCAGTAATCCAATTTATAAACAATTCACATTTCTTCCTTATCGTTATATACGAATATGCCATATTTCATTATAACGTTGGAAAAAAAATACACATATTTTAATCGACAAAATATCTTGTGAAATCCACAACTTGATCTTTTAAGATGT
Source organism: Leptopilina boulardi (assembly GCF_019393585.1). Taxonomy (NCBI): domain Eukaryota; kingdom Metazoa; phylum Arthropoda; class Insecta; order Hymenoptera; family Figitidae; genus Leptopilina; species Leptopilina boulardi. The sequence goes on from NW_026137866.1 coordinate 320,236, forward strand.
GAACAGATCCTTGTGTCGTTATATAGAAAACTGAGTCAAGGTTGTTTGTACTTCCAATTCTCATTGACGGAAGCAAACCATCTTCGCACTCGGAACTCGTAAATCAGTTTTATCCATTGATTTTTAAATTATATATACATTTCTAAAAATTATTGTAATGATGAATTTACTTAGACGACGGACAATCGTTTTGAATTGTACTAAATGACTCAATGTGTTTTTTTTTCGCACAAATGAAATTTTCCACAGTTAAAGGCGCCGTTCTTGTTATTTTGTTGCATATGTCATCAAAATGTCCAACTTGCATTTTATTGTAAACATTCTAATTTTTACTATCGTTTTTTTTTATCCAATATAATTGACAACTTTAATTTTTCGAATCAACATTTTTTTACTCAATTACTTTTCGTAAAAAAAAATCTATTTTTTTATTATTGATCGTTATTTTTATTCATCTTCATGTTTCTTAGAAAAAGAGCAAAATTACATTAATTCAACAGGAAAAAAAGATTTACCTGAAACAGCGAAATATTTCACTATATAGCAAAAATTTTTTCTTTTAGTTAAATCTTTCACTATTTTAGCGAAATATTTCAAATTTTTTTTTCCATACATATGAAACTTGCATAATCTAGTTTTTTTTTTTGCAAATGAAAGAAATTAGAAACGCGAGGATAAAATTAAAAGCAAATAGTTTTTTACGAGTCTCGTTTGTTACGATAATAATATGAGCGTGAATAGGTACATTATACATAATATATATGTGTCCGTATGAAGATCAAATAACACGATATTGAAAGGGTATATCAGCTAGGGAACAAAACACTATACCCATCCTTTTACAATTTGAAATAATATCCCTTGGAATAATTCGATAAAAAAAAACTAAAAATATTATTTCCATTTTTCAATTAAAATAATTTCTATTTAGCGAAAAAATAATAATTAAATAATAAGAAATCAGTAAAACATTTTCTTTTTTTAATTAATTATTTGTAAAATTCAATGAGTTTAAAGTTTGGATATAAAGTGGTCATCACAAGAACAAGGTCAATTTTCTTGGACATCCTGTGACGTTTTGAATTCAACCACAATTCGAAAATTTGGCACCGGGCCAATAGACTTTTGGCGCCAAACATATTCTGGGAATGCTCTTCATCTTTGAGTATCAGTTTTTTTTTTTACATACACATTCCGACACCCGCTGTCTTTCAATGAAAAAGGTAGATTTACGAGACTGGATTTTATATTAATTTCTTTATTTTTTATAAAAATTGCGCAATATTGGGCGCGCACCCTTCAACAAATATTTTTTTAAATTTATTAAACGTCCGACTAGTAATCTCAAAAAAAAAAATATATATATACTTTCCGGGAGCAAGTTTATTTAAAAAAAGGGAAATATATATGGCTTGTGGTTTTCTTCCTAAGTAACGGAATGTTATCTTTACTTCGTAAATGTTTGTCTAACGATTTACATCAATGCAACACTTCTCAAAAGGAGTGCGACTCTCTTTGTTGACAGCGCATGCAATTTTTTGCAAAAATATATATGCAATAATTTGTTTATTTTCTCTAGCAAAAAAAAAAAAAAATTCGACTGTACTCGCGTCTTGAATCTGATAATAAAAATGCTCTGTGTGAATAAAATTTTCCAACTTAACGCATTTCGTGCGGTTCGTTATTTTTAATTATTTGTCTTTCTTTTTTAATTTTTTTGTCATTCCTTTCATTTTTTGTTTTTGAAAATTTTATTTTTTTTCTTTATAGTTGGTTAAAAAACCAAAATTTGTTTTTTATTTATTATATTTTTTCAATTTTTACTGTGATTGATGAATGAAGTATCTCCGTCGAGTATTAAAATACATATATATGTCTAAAGGAATTCATGAAACAATTATAAAAGGGTATCAGTGTGCGGTAGTTTATTTCTGCATATAAATAAATGATTGGATGACATTTGTATATGCAACAAAGCCCACACACTTTATATAGTTGGGTGAATATATTTTATTCGTTATCTTCACGTGTCAAAACACGTTTCTAATATTATGGCATTAGATTGTATGGTCTAATGAAAGCGATTATTATTTATTAAAAAATATTACATAATTCTTGTAAATTTCCGCAATAACAAGCTTTGAATAATTCTTGACAGTAAATATTTATCGTTCATCTATGAATTCCAAATTTAGAAAAAAATTAAAATTTTTTTTTTTAAATTAACCGAATAAATTGATTTACTAATTCAAATTAGTTAAAATTTTCACTAATTAAAATTTAGAGAGCATATAAAAGCAAATTTTTCTCTTTGTACAATATAAAAATTAACACGTTACTTTATAGAAATAATGTCAAATATTGAATCAGATGTTTAAGCAAAATGTAAATGTGACGTTTTTTTTAACAAATATAGATAAAAATGAAAAGTTTCACAATTTATTGGAAGAACTAGAAAGTTAAAACTGTTTGCAGATAAATATATATATAGTGGAAAAAACAGTTTTGTTATATGCAGAATACAATTACTTTTCCCTGTCAATAGCGTATATCAGAGACAATTAAATAGTCAGTGTGAAAATACAATGATTTTCACGTGTTATACCTATATCCGTTGCACGTATATCAAGAATGACGTACGCAGAATATAGAATAATGTAACTTGCTCCAGTTACTGCAAAATCCATTTGAGTGCTGCGACAGAAAGCACGTACATATATATCCGTGATTCGTGCAAAACGTGCTCAGATTTCTTTTCAGTGTCTCCTAATTTCAATATTGTATACAGTTTATTTCATTTATAATTTCTTAAATCACGTTTCTTCCTAAATAGATAATTTTCATATTAGTCATTTATATATATATATCTTATTAGGTCGTTATTAATTACGATTTTGCTAATTTTATCTAATTGCCTATTAATTTTAAGTGGCTGAGTTTTTTTTCTTAAAAATCCTGTCACAGCAAATTCCATTTTTTGCTATGACACATTTCAATTACATAGAAATGATTGTTTTTTTTTAATTTTCAACTTCTCGGAAGGAAGTATTTAATTTTCGAATTAGATTTCTAATTTTTGTTTCTGAAACAGAAATTTTGTTTAGAAAAAATGTCATTTTTATAATTTCCCGTATTTTATATATAGTTCTGTCTCCCTACCAATTGGTCTATTTTATATCAAATTCTTTGTATTAAGTGGAGCAATGACGAAAGCATAAAGATCCACTTCTCGGATTCTTTAAATCAAACAAATAATCCAATTTCCTGTGGATCTTCATCTGCAATTCATGGATTTTGTGCTCACATACTTTCTATACTTGTTAAAATTTTCTGTGTGTGTGTCTGTTTTCATTCGAAAAAGGACCCGGGAAAGTTCCATTTGTCTTCATCATTAGAAACATAATTTATTCCAAGAATTCGATTTTTCGGTCTTTTTAATTTGAATTCATTATTCTGACACGAGAGAGCGGATAAATTTAGCTTTCCATGGCAATAATCAATTTTTTTCTTATTTTCAATTCTTAAAGAAATCTTTTATTTTCATTTTATTTGAGACAAATAAAATTTGAAACAAAATTTATTTGGCTCTTAGACAAATTTTATTAATTTAACAAATATTTAATTTAACAAATCAGTATTTAATTCAATTAAAAAATTTGATAATAATTTAAGCAATGTAATTAATATTTAGCATCGCGAATATGCGAATATTTCGTTTGTGACATAATAGAAGGCAAAAAGCAAAGCAATTTTTCAGGAATAATATCGTTAACTGTTCCAATTTAATTATCTATGAATTATTTATGTACGATTGCATTTATTATCAATTAATAGTACAATCAAAAATTGACATATTCATTGCGATTAAAATTCTCGTCTCGCGAATATTAAAAAAAAAGTTAATCCGAGAATCATTGCGACAAATTTAGTTTCATGACTGAAAATGAACAATTCTAATTACTAATTTTCTTTACTGATTAGAAAAAAAAATAAAGCACCGAATAAAAAAATTACTTAAAAGTAAATAAATTATATAGAAATAATAATAAATAATAATAAATTTGTGATATTTTTAATGATTAAGAATAATTGGAGGACAAATCGATCAGTGATCAAGGTGGAAGTTTAATGCGATTTTTAGTATCGATATATATATAACTTTATCAGTAAGGTATAATTATTAAATCAATTGGATAATAATTGTGCGGTGTTAGTTACATATGCAGATATCTAACAGTATAATCCTTCGATTTACCACAAGACAATAAATACGTAACAAATTAACCGTTAGAACAATTAACCTCACATCTTGATTACATTTTTTTTTTCAGTATAATTTGCATCGTTATATTTTAGTTATATTTCTGTTAATAAGTATTTTCATAATTATTATTCTTGTAAACAAGAAAAAAACAAATCATTCTTAATATTTTTTAATATAAAAATAATAAATAATAATATTTATATTATTTATAAAAAAAATAATATTTTACTGAAAATAAACCTATGATTTCTCTTTTTATAATATATTAGATGCCAATGACATTTAGTTGTAAATCGTTTGTGTAATTATGAAAGTTCACATTCACCAGGAAGACAAATTGACATGATTACCTTTACAGAGACACGATTTATAATATTGCATTCTCCCGACGTACATGGGTCAAGTACGCACAATTGGAATTCAGTTGATTAGAGTAAATTGAATTTTTTTTCCCCCCCTTTGGAATTTCTATTGCAAGGACAATGATTGTTCAAAAGAGAAAATTCAAGTCCGACAATTTATTTTATATCCTACACACCCCGAAATATTCTCCTCGGGGATAAATTTTAAATTCGCTGATTCAAATCGTATTTTTAATTCAGAAAATAAATCGCGAGAAACTTTTTAGAAAACGATTGAGAAAAAATTATTTACATTTTTACTTATTACCGTAAATATATTACATATTATGTAATTTTGTTTTTATTTCATTATTTAACGAAATTCCGAATAATTTCCAAAAAAAAATTGCGATTTATTAAATCGTTTGCAAATTACAATTAAGTTTTTATTTAAAAAAAAATTTGCAATTATAAATTATAATTTAAAAATTGCAATCGTTAATATTAAAATCGTTAAATAATTATGAAACGTACAAATTTGCTTATCTCAATTTTTTTTTTATAATTTATTGTTAACTCGGCCTCTTTTTTTTGCGAGAACCAAAATAAACCCATAAATCAACAGATGACAAAAAACAATTTTGATATGGAACAAAAAAAAATACTTTCATTCAGTCACGTAGACAAGTCGTCCATTTTTGCAAAATCCGGTTTAATATATAAATTAATAGACTAATTAAAAATTAATCGAAAACTAAATATTTTTAATTAAATAATATTCGGACTTTTATATATTTTTTATTTAAGTTAAAAATTTAAATAAATAAAAATGCAAATATTTTTTTTTTGTCGATTTTAAATGAAAAAAATTAGTAAATTAAAAGAATGTATACCCTGAAGGGAATATGTAATTGAATATATAAGATCAATATCTTGTCGAAAATGTAGCCTCCAGAAATTGAATCCTTTGTTAACATACGACCGTCTTAAAAAACAATCTCAAGGTCTCGTGATCGCGGATCTGATTTTTCTCCCATTTGTCGTTCATTAAATTAATGAATTAAAATTAAATTAAAAATTCCAATGTAAAAAAAAATCTTTCTATTAAAAATCATTAATTTGTTTAACATAAAAATAACATAAAAAAAAATACATTCACGAAGTGATTGTTCATTAAGTGTCGTCTAAATGTTAATGAGCTGTAAAATGGACGAGACATTAAAAAGTCAAAAAGAATATATAGAAAAAAGTCAATTGAAGAAATAAAAAAGGAATTAAAAGTAACAAAGTTTATTCGTGATTTCTTTATTCTCGTGTGCATATATGAAAGAAATAAAAAAGTTGGCTTTAATGATTTTTGTATATGAATTGGATATTTGCAGTGCAAAATACCCAATTTAAGACACAAGGTTATTAACACACATTTTGTACCTTGATGCCAGTTTTTTTAACTCATTGAAGGAGAAATGACCTTGTTCCGATTAGAAAATTCAAATTAACTTATTTTTACACAACAGCAACACATTTCGCGTTTATCATTTATTTCAAAAATATTCTCATGTTTTTCTAATCGCCAAATAACATTCGTCAATTTTATTATCTGTATAGAAATAATGGTTTTACACAGAAAAAAAAGAATTTTTCTAAAACTAATTTCTTTGTCCGTTTTATTTATATCTGTACAAAATTTGTTTTCAAATATTATTCGTTTAATTAATTTTTATAATTAGAGATTGCTTGATAATATATGAGACAGGTAGTTTGCGAATTCTTTTTTGGTTTATACGTCACAGTTAAGTTTTTAGCAGCTGTAGTAAAACATTTTAGTTAGCAAATTTAAAAAAAATGAACGCAGCGATTAAAATTGTATAAATTATTCGTAAATTTAATAATTGTAGAAAAATTCAAGGAATTTAATTAATTCTAAAATTGGATTATATTTTATGGCAATATCAACAATTATTGTTTGACTCATATAGAAGAAAATTAGAGTAATCTCCTGTCAGGCAATAAATCCTATTAATTAAGATAACTATATCAATTGAAAGCCATTTTCGTTTCGTACGTACATAGGGGATTAAGAAGGTAAATCATTGATCGAGTTAAGAATCACCGAATGACGCGCACACCGCAAGAGTTTCACATCAGTTTCAACGCTTTAAGTCAGGTGTAAATAAAGCAAAGTTTACATATACTCTCATGAAGCAATCAGCTGTAAAGGCAGAAGGACGTGAGAGCATCAAAATCGATGAACTAGTTTATTACACGAAATCTTCAAGTACCATTTGCATAGGTCGTGACATTTATTTTCCATGCGCACGTTTTATTATGTATACATGTGAACTCGGTAAAAGGAGAATTTAACAAAGTTAAAACAATTAGCAAGAAATTTAATTAATGAAATCTTTGTAATTTAATTATAATTCATTATATAGGGTTAGAATTTCTCAAACGGATCATAAATTATACCTGTTATATTCTGTTTGAGAAATTCTGATTTGTTTTTCAAAAAAGATTTTTATTTTTATTATTTATTTATAATTATTAATATATTTAAAAAATATTATTATCGCAAAAGCAATATTATTATTTTCTATTATTATAATTATTATTGTGACTAGTGTCAAACAGGTTCGATTGTAATCATTCGCAAGAGGAATCTGAGTTATTATAATTGGGAGCAGTATTTTTTGTGATAGGCGCGACCGGTTGTTGGGATATATCTAGAATCTTATTAATAAAAAATAGTGCTAAAAACCCGTTTGGTTCGTTGATATGTTCGAGAAAAATTTATTTAACGGTCTTTTCGTTGAATTTATTGTTGAACATTATAATATTGCAAAGTGTCTCAATAAATTCAGAGAGTACTCTTTCTTTATAAATATAATCATTATCATTACCAGTCATATTGACGTCGACTTATATACGCGCATCCTGTGAAAATATAATACACACATGCTAATCTTATTGTTTCGTCACTGATAGTTTGTCTTTTATTTTTTTTTTTTTATTTAATTTTCTATCATTGTATCCAAAATCGATAGGATTTGTTTACTACATACAAATTATAATATTTAATATATTCAATGCACATTTTTCGAATGAAAAAAAATGAAAAAAAACATTTTGCAATATTATTACAGTTTTGTTAGTTTACTGAACTTGTCTCCTTTTTGTATTTTCTTGAGCTTTATATTTCGCAGAAAAACATTTGTTTTTCCAGATGCATATGATCTTGACATTGAACATTTGCAAAGTGGAGTCATCTCGTCGAGTTTGCATTGTACACGTTTTCAATGCAAAATGCTTTATATGTAATATCAAATCATATATCCACGTGCTTCAACACGCGAACATCTGTTACTTAATAGTATTTTTATATTTAAAAAAAGATTTTCTTTTTCAAATCCTTCTGGAATGCGGTCCAATAAATATTAATTATAATTACTGTATGCAATTTCAATTGAAAATATGATTTTTCAAATACATATTTTATTATTTATTAAATAAAAATAATTTGATTAAAATTAAATCATTATAATAAATCAATTGTTGAATATAAAATTACTTAACTGATAAAACAAAAATTTATGCTAGCGAGTGAAGTATTTTTTTAAATGAGATGTTTTTATGAAATTTTAAATGTTTCTAAAGAACAATTTATTTATTTACATTAAAGAGCACTAAAAGTTTTAATGGATTTTAAAAAGTTGTATCTGAGTAATTCTGCGGAAAATTTTAATTTTTAAATATATTTTAAGTAAACTTTTTTTTAATTATTAGTTTTTTACTTCTAAGAAGTAAATTATTAAATATTTTTAGAAAATGCGTTTTTTAAAATTTATATTAATTATCTATTAATGGTTTTTAATTGTCAACTTACTGTTATAAGAAAAAAAACCTTTCGTACATAATACTTATTTGATAATCAGTGCATAAATTTTTTTTGGAAAGTCCGAAATGAATCAACGTAACGAGACCCGGATGATGCATATATTTTTATCAGGTATTAAAGTGACAAGAATTCATTCATCACTTCCGGCGTAAAAAATAAACATTTACATCTTATTTAATGTTTTTTAAGGATCACGATATTAATAAGAATCGAAAATACAAACTAATATGTAAAAACTATTTCAAAGAATTGTTGAACAAACAATTATTTTATTTTTTAATAAATACACGTAATATGTAAATTTGGGAAAATTTTTTTAAAAATAAAAAAATTAAATTAAAAAATTAAATTAATTATTAATTTCTTAATTATTTTATTTATTTATCAGTTTATCGACTAATTTAATTAATTTATATTCAACAATTTGATTTTAATCAAACTATTTTTTCTTTATCGATTAAAATTGTTTGCAAAAAGTAGCAGATCGGGTATGAAAATACTTTTGAAATTTTTTTTAAAAAAGTACAATATTTTTTTTTTCCATACTAATCTTGTGGTAGAGAAGATAGTGTGTTTGAAGTCGGAGATTTTATAGCAAAATTCTATTTTAAAATTTCTTCTTCAAAGAGTTCTTTATGGTCATTGAGAAATCTTTACTTCAAAATTACGATTCGATGTATTTTCTACTTTAAACTTTTGAGTCTCTTTGCTTCAAATATGTGTGTGTGTAGCTCAAATTGAAATTCCACAAATTCCTTGTAGATATTGGCAAATATTTCTCTCGACCTTGTCAGGTTTTGATAATAATAATAATTATCATTATTATTCATAGATGATCATTAATTTTATTCTCAAAAACATATTTGACCTATTTTTTTAATACAAAAATCAAAATAAAAATTTCATATTTATTGAACCTGTTTTGGGTAACAAAAAATTATAATTTAGTACCTAATAAATACCTATTGCTTTATTAGAATTTAAATTAAATTAATTTATAAATTAATTTTAATTTAAATTTAAATATTATTATTAATTTAAATTTTACATTTTTAAAGTAAAAACAATGATTTAATTAATTTTGAACATCGAATATGCTCAACATAAAAAAATTACAACCTGAAACATATAAAATCATGAAAATTTTATTGATATCCATTATATATGTCTCGGATGATTGTTTTCAATTTTCTCAAAAGTTTTTATGCTCGCATAAAGAAAAGAGGTTTATTGTTTGATAACTTGCGATTCAAATGGTATCAACTTATAATTCATGAGTCAATTTTTCTTCAACAATGATTCTCGCTTTATCTTTGTCTAAAAAAAAAAAAAAAAAAAAAAAAAATCGTTTCCCAATCCATTTTCTCGATGAAAACTCTATTCTTTTGTTCAAATGAATTTTCTGTCGCTCTGTGGATATCTAATTGTCCAAAGGAATCGAAATATGATCAGTGGAAAATAAAAGGCGTTAAGAATTACTCTTCTTTTTCAATAAGAATTTTTTTTCTTTCGATAAGTAATTATTTTTTTAATATTTCTTTTGTACTTTATATGCAAATTTATAGAAAATTCGTTGAGAAAAAAATTTTTTTTGTTTCTAAATGAAAATTTATTCTAAAAGAAAATGAAAAAAAGTATTTCACATCAAAGAAATTGATTGAGCCAAATAAATTTTACAAGCAGTTTGGTTAATAGAAAAATAATTAATTTTTAATTAGTAATATAATAATTTGGTTATTGGCATTAAATTTGCACCAAAATTTTGGTTGTTTCAATTTTTTTTTTTTGGATAAAATAAAAAGCACATTAATTTGTAAAATTTTCCCTGAAAAATTAGGAAAAATACTTCCTCTATAGAAAGGAGGTAAAATAGACAAAAAGATATGATAAATTACAACAATATGAAAAATGGGAGATTCGTGAAAATGAATTGAGTAGAAAATTGGGTTAATTACTGTAAAGCAGATTCAGAAATATTTCCAGAAAGCAGAATTTAAAAAAGAATTATTTTTTTTCCCATTCTCTGTAATAAATCTCATATGTGGGTTATCAAAAGGGTTCAATTCCTAATTAGTAGGATAAACAAGAATTAATTTGCGCACATAAGTAAAATTATAGAAAAGGGATGTAATTTCCCTTCTCTTTTGCTCCTCTCATAAAACATAGATTCCCCTCTCTGATTGCTCTTGGTATTCATATATATATATATATATATATATACTCATAAATACGTGCACATTGAGAACATTCGCACGCCAGATATAAGTTAGCCTGAACGATACGAGTCACGTAGACCACGTTGAGCAGTCGAAGCGGAAAGTACTCATCGGTAGTTCCAGAAAACGAGGCTCGGAGTGGTTTATTAAAAAAAAAAAAAGTTCCCAATTCAGTGATAAATTTTATCAAATTTTTATTTTTATCGAATTTTTTACGTGAAACAAAGTGTGAACAAAAACGGCTCTATCACTAATAATTGAAAAATTTTGTTTATTCGCGAAACTTTTCATTTCTTCTTCAGCCGAAGAAGTAGGAGAAGAAAGAAGACAATTTATAATACGAAAGTTGTTGGCGGGAAGTTGTCGTTTTTTAAAAGAGCGTCGTGCACAAACACGTTAAAAAAAAAAAAAAAAAAGGACGTTTCATTGACCCTGTGTGACGCGTTGTTTGTCTGTGATAAGTGTGAATTTCACGTCGAGATTTTTGTTTCAATTCGAAAATGGTACATCAGATTAGCGAAGAGGTTGATACTGGAAAAGTTGACAAATCCAGTAGGTACCATCGTTACTTAAAAACTCTCGCGGATCTCACCGCGATGGCCAGCATTATGGCTGTTCAGGTAAACAAATTTTCTCTTATCTCACGCGTGAATCTTGACAGTTTCCGCTTTCTGGTATTTTTCTATTAATTAGTACAATTTTATTAATTAGTTAATATTTTTTGTACTTATCTAAAATTTAACTGAAAAAGAAAAATTTTCACTTTAAGGAACAATATCTTTTTCAGTAGACAATTATTACTTAATAATTGAAATTAATTGTTTGGTAATAATTAAATATTCTGCAATAATTGAACTTAGTTGAATAATTATTAGACAATAATTGAAAATTGATATATCTAGTCAATAATTAAATTAATAAATTAATTATATATCTATTTAATAATTAAGGTTAAATTGACGTGGACAGAAGGCAATTACAAATGTCCTTGAAAAGATCATACAATGAAATAGATTGTTAAATTTGTTGATTGATTAATCAATAATTAAACTTACTTAATAATAAGAAAATTATAAGTGATAATTAATAAATAATTAATTAAATAATAAGTATAGTAATTAACAAATAATAAGTAAATTTAGTCAATTAATTTTGAATTGTTGAAGAAAACTTCTTCTTTTAAAAAGCAGAAATATTTAATAAAAAGATAATAGTATTCAATACTACGATTTTTTATTAATTAAATTTTAATTCATAACTACGAGCCACAGTCAATTATTTATTCCTTAATAATTTAAGTAATTGATTTATTAATAATTACTGCTGGTTAATTAATTATTAATTTTTATTTATTTATTTATTTGTTTCAAGTTTTGTCAAAAATCCAATTTGATACTGTTTATTAATTTAAATAACTAAACATTAAATTATTTAAACAATATTAATAAAAATTTTTAATAATATTATTAATATTTTTAAATTAATGCATTTAAATCATTAACTTTAAATAATCATTATTTACCTTATATTCTTGATTACGGTTATTTCACTTTAGCCACAAAAGTTTGTAAACAATATTTAATACTAGCTTTCGGACTAATTGATGAATTGGGATGAATTATAGGAAAATAAATTGAAAACATTGTGACAATGTAATAGTTGAAACAATCGAAAAATTAGGAAATTTGAGACAAAAAATTTCATTTAGAAATATTAATTATTTTATGAAATTAAAAAATATTAATATACTTAAGAAAAATGGGGAAATTAAAGAAATTTTCGGTGAATTTTTTGAAACAGGCTGAAATTTATCCGATAATAAATAATTTTTGTCAGCTGCGAAAGCAAGAGACTTATCAAGGCAGTTGCATTTTAGACGATAAGAAGTATGCCAAGCTTTAACTTTATTTTCGCAAATAAAATTCAAATATGTTGACTAAAATATGTAGATTAAAAATATATTTAAAAAAAAATAACCATTTTTTTAAATCAGTATAAAAATGATTGTCAACATGGAATTTAAAGTTCAAAGTAGAACGTTAAATCATCCCTAAATTGTGGGTAATTGGCTTAAATATTTCAGCCAATTGAACCACTTTTCTCAAAATACACATCTCCAAACGTTATAAGCCTTGATTAAAAATTATTCCACTCAATCAATAATTATTATACTGTTTATACCAAGTATTTCCATCTCGTTTTATAATTTCAAAATTGACAAGTTAAAAAGTTGAAAAATATTATAAATTTATGAATTATTTTTTATTAAAATTAATTATTTAAGTGTAAAAGAAGTAGAGAGTTTTAAATAATTTAATTAATTTTTCATTAGCGTTGGAAGCTGTGAGAATGATAATGAGTCAAAAAATCGTTTAGAAACGAGGTGAGAAAAAAGGAAAGGAGTAAAAATACTCAAATATTAGATATTCTTCTCTGATATCCCTCCACTTATATTAATTATGCAAAATTACTTTTTAAAATTCTCTTAAAAGCGAAACAAGTTCAAAAGTGCATTTTCCTGACCTTTCACAATAATATTAAAAATTGTCTTTTGAATATGTTTTTTCAATAAAACGTCTAAATTTCATTTTAATCAATTTTAATTTATTAATATTTGAGTATGATAATGAAGTGTGTAAAAAAATTGTTTTATCTTTTTAAGAATGAATTATGGAGAATCATATCATATATTTTAAATGAGAATTATAGCGTATATATATATAGAAAACAGATGACGTCTAACTGGTATATAAAAATGGGTAACCTCGAATCAATAGTTGAAGTTGATGTTGGACTTCCTATGTCGACATACATATATATTTCCTTTTTTAATGATATTGCTTTGTAATGAAGAAAGGATCAATGGAAACGATTAATTAACTTTTTCAGTTCACTAAACGATACGCAATTATTGTTAATTACAATGTAACTTCAATTTTCTACCAGTGTTAAAATTTCCTTTTTTGGCATTCAATTTCTATTTTCTATTGTTAGCAATTTATTTTCTCATTAGTCACTTCGTTTTTTATCATTGAAAATTCAATTTATGTGAGTAAACTCATTTAATTCCTAGAATCTTAATTATTTAATTATATTAAATTATTTTTATGTCTCCATGTTAATTTTAGATAAGCAAAAATTTATTCAAGTTTAATAAAAATTAATAATTAAAATTATTTAATTTAAAAAATTATAATTATTTATATTTGTAACTTTAATTTGATACTTAATCAGAATAACTGCAATATAATGTAATTTATTTAGTTAAGTAAAGTTTACTTTCTTTTAGATTGTAAATTTTACGATCCAGATAGTAAAAGTTTATGATCAAGATTTTAAGATTTACGCGCGCTTTACCGTTTTGTATCTACTATGTTGTAAAATTCACAAATACCAATTTAATCCTTTTTTTAATCAACATCCAATACTCTTTTGTTATATTTTAAGAAATAAACTATTCTATTCTTCTTAAGAAACTTTTTATTAATTTTCAATATATTTTCTATTTTATTAATTTTTTTTTTAAATGTCCATTTTAATTTATTTTTTCATTTTAAGAAATTTTTCACAATATAAAAAAGAAGATAATTTTTCTTGTAGATTTTTATCATGAAAACGACCCAAATAATCAGAAATACCAAAAACATTTTTTAACAACATTTTTGTGTTTAAAAAAAATTTGAATAAATTTTACAACAAATTTTTTAAAATCAAGACATATTTCTGAGTGACTTGCTGAACGGAGAACTTATCTCGTACTTATCTCGTGGAAATATCTTTTGTTTTTCTATTCAATTTAACGATAAACAATCGTAGGCATATAAGAGATGTGTTTAAATCATTTTTTTAAGAGGAACCATAAATCACAACGTGTGTGTGAAATCTTCAAAAAAAAAAAGAAAAAAAAAATTGGAAAAAAAAATTTCCATAATCCTTCCACTCTGATGGATGTGGTTGTATGTATATTATTTAACATATACTGATGAATGTTAAAAAATTTTTGACTGTGGGACATAATATAATTCGTGTGAGATATCATTTAAAGACTGTTCATACAAAACGAGTGTTATGTCACTGTCATTATAAGACTTGAATCAATAGGCTTGAAAATTGTCAGACAATTTTTCGTTTACGCACGTAACACCTATTTATGTCTTTCACGTAAGGGGGCAACACACATTAAGAATTCAATATAATTCTTTGGATGAGAAAAATTTCCAACCCAGCATCCATTATGTAAACTTACATTATATATTTAAGATGAAATTTTCAAATTCCTTATATATGTTTAGATGAAATTTTTTATCAATATTTCATCATCCTTGATCTTTATTGATAAATATTAATTAGTTGTCCAAGCTGATTAATATTTCAACAGGCTTAATCTGTTTTGATTATCGACAAAACATGCTAGACAATAATTTTAACTCGAAATAAAATTATTATTTTAATTTTTTTCAAATAGAAGTTTGAATAAAATTTAGATATTTTATTTTCTTTTTGTTCAATAATTTTTTTTTGAATAATGTAAATGTATCGACTTTAATAATTTCAAGAAAAAACTAGTCTTTTTCATTTATTTATTATTTTGTTAATATTTTTAAATCATTGATGAAAATTTTTAAAAGAAAGAACCTAGTTGAAGCCAGGAAATAAAGTGAAAATGTAGGAAATAAAAGAAAAGCCTTTGAAATCGAATGAAATTTCTGCAGGAAATGAATGTTTTTAATTAAATTTTTTCGAGTTCAAAAGAATTCTAATCCAATTTCAATCGATTTTTAAAATAATTTTTTTTTATCTACAAATTCGATAATTTTGTACTTATTCTAGAAAAAGAATCAATTTTCCCACTTGTTTATGATAAATGACCCTTTTTAAAATTATAAAACAGAAAATGTTATTCTTATAGAGAAACTTAAAAAAATCGCACTATTAATTAAAAATAGTGAGTAATAGTAATTTTTGTCCATTTTCCATCAATTGACAGTTGTGAACAGAAAGATTTAGAAGAAAAAGAAAATTCTCCTTTCTCAAGAAAAGAAACATGATAAATGATGAAAAACCCAATTGCAAGAAACGAGTCACATAATTTTTCATTTCTTTTTGAAATTCTATTTGCTGGGAAAAATCTTTTTCTTAAAAAAAAAAACGATAAAAATTAACTTATATTTAAATTTTATTTTATTCATTTTTGCGATTATTTCTGGCTTTGATCTCATCCGAGAGATATATAATTTTAGAGACGCAATTTTACCAATTCTGAGAAAGATGTGTTACATTATTGTTTTTATTAAGTAAGCTACTGAAAAAAAATCATTAGCAAGACAAAAGGCAAACGATTAATCTTTTTTTCTTATGACATCAATCATTTTTCTTTTTTTTTTTTTTGTCAAAATCAAAGACAATTTAAAAAGAAATCATACATAATTATCGATAAAAATCCATCGATATTGATAGTTAAGTTTTCATTTATTATCAGAAGAATAAATTTCCTAAAAATTGACTAATTTATTAAGTAAATGATTATCAGATTGATAAAGAAAATTTCTATTTTAAAAGAACAAAACGAGAAAGTTTAAATTAATTAATTAAATTACAATGAGAATATTTGATTTCTGATTACAGTTTAAAAGGATGTTGAACAAAGAACTTTCACACTTCTCGGAGTCATCCAAGTCTGGCAACCAGATTTCCGAATATATTTGCAGCACTTTTCTTGGTAAGATAAAAAAATTGATGAATTTTTAATTATTATTTTTCTACAAAAAAAAAAGTTAATTATTTAATGAAAAATGAATATAATTATAATAAACTGTGTGAAACAAATTGAGTTAATGAGAGTCACACGTTCTGAATGATTGATAAGAATAAAAAAAAAGAAAGCTTTATCAGGAAAACGTACGCCACTTTTAATATCTTGACCACTCTGACGTATTGATAAGTGAGAAAACTTGAAACGACATGACAAGACTTGTAACTTGTTTAGTAAGATAAAATTGATACTGCGAGTATCTGGTTTCTGTAAAAAGGAAAAATCTTTTTTTGTGTTTTCAAATATTTTCAAAAAAAAAAAAATAAATAAATAAACAGAAAATTATAAGAAAATAATCTAAAATAATATGGAGGAAATTTTGAAAAATTAAAGACATTTCGTGAAAATAGAAAAAAAAAATTTTTGATAATAAAAACTATAATTAATAACAAAATTATACTTATAATTTACAACAGGAATATTAAAGAAACAATAGAAACAAAAAAAAATTTAAAAGAGGAAATTTAAAATCTAAAGTTGATAAAATAATTAACTACAAGTTTATTTGATTTTTTTTTATTTTTGCAAAAAACGTCGCACTTCTCGATGAGAAAATTGATTTTAATCGAGTGTTACAAAAGTTGTCAGAATGGTAGGTAAACTTTACGCGACAAGTTAACAAGCAGTTTTGAATATATGAAACCTTGAATGTGACTGACATATTCCTTTGAACGTGTTTTCATTTTTATTTTTACGAAAGACGAATCTAATGATTAATTCATTAAAAGGTGTTAATTACTCTGAGAAACGTAATTTATAAAATTATAATTAACAAATTTAATGATTTTAATTTCTCTAAAAATTTTTGTTTTTTTATTAATTTTATTCAGTTAAAAATATGTACAAAAAAAATAGAAAAGATTAGAATAATTTTATATTTTAAAAAAATGACAATTGAGCTAAAAATAAAAATAAATTAAGTTGTAAAAAAATATAAATTGTCATAAAAATCGTTTCGTCGCGCCTAATCTCTTTTCTTGACGATGATCTTTGAACGGCGTCACTATTGATAAATCTATTTATACTGTTATAATTATAAATGAACGCGTGTAAAACAGAAACAAATTATTAAATATTTAATTCAGTAATAATCGATTCGATTAACTGCGTAACTGTAAAATTCTGATATCAAGGTGTGGTACATGATCTTAAAATGTATCATTTTCATATATAGTAAACCAATTTTCTATATTCAAGTGCGCAGTTAAAAAAAATATTTAAATGCAATCAATCGTAACGGTATAATTTATTTTTACTGCTCCTCTCATTCTTCGAATTTGATTTCTTAATTGAAAAAATATCTGCGTCTTCTGAATATATGGAATTTGATGAAAAATTTCAAATTCTTGGAAGAATAAATAAAATTAGAAATTTCAATTTTTGAAAATTCTTTAAAAATTTTATTGATAAAAAATGATTATATTTATAAATATTAATAAACTTTTGTAATTTCCTATTTTTATTATATTTTCTAATTTTATTAACATTTATGTCAATATTTTGCGAAAATATATTTATCAGCGACAAAAGTGTTTGGTCTATTAAAAGAAAAAAAAAACAAAAAAAAAATAAATGACCATCGGAATCCCGGAATTCTGACGTTATAAAGGCTTTTAGAATTTTATTGGCGTTGATAAAAATTATGATCAGCTTACAAAAAAATAATCTAACGGGCTTGTTAAAAGTTATACTTAAAAATAAATTTTTATTATTACCCATACAATAAAATAAAAAATTTATTTTGAAATTTTACAGATTATCGAAGTTTTATTTTATTTAATGATTTTGAAATAAAAGGAATCTGATGACATTTTTTTTACAGATAAACAACAAGAGTTGGATTTGCCATCCCTACGAATTGAGGATGCTGTGGCTTCAACCGGAAGTGCAGATGCGAGAGCAGCTAAGAAAAAGGATCGACTACAAAAAGGACCATCCTCAATGTCCCATATTATTGGTGTTAAAAAACCCTTAACGCATACTAATAGTTTTACCGGAGAACGAGTACCTGTACATGGGGTTGAAACACCTCATGAAGAACAACTTGGCAAGGTATATTTTTCATTGAGATTTAAAATTTTTCATCGTTTTAAACCGCGTTTCTGTTCCCATTCCCAGAAATAGTTTTAATTTTGTCGGATATTGTTCCAAAATTTCGAAAAACTTAAATATTGGTTTTATAACTTATTTCACTGTGGAAAATTGTTTCATTTAGAAAACAATTTAAATTTAAAATTTAATATATCACTTACTTTGTCTCTAGAAAAATAATTTACCTTTAAAAAAATAATTTTCTTTTTAAAACTAATAAGATTATTATTTAAAATTAAATTTCAACAAAAATTAACTTTCAAAAGAAGGTAATTTTATATTTAATTTTGAATTTAAAAAATTGTAGTATGTAAAAAAAAGTTTTTATTGGAAAAAAAGTGAAAGAAAAGGAGAGTAAGAACATAATTAAAAACAAATTTTTCCCTATACAAAATACGAAAATAATATTTTCATAAAATCACAGTAAAACATTCGCAATTTTGTTTGCACCCACGCGAAATTCCCTAATCGGTCGTTTCTTCAATATTTGCCATTTTCAGAAAGTTTATTTCACATTTTTTTCATACGCCCACACTCAGTGGCGCCAAATAAAATAATCAACTTATTTTACGGCCTTCTAAAATTAACCTTTAAAATAAAATATTTATCAATAATAACGACAGTGTTAAATTAAATAATGAATAAATTATCATTGGAAAAAAATTTTTTTTATTATTTATTTTTAAAAATTAAATTCTTTTTTTTTAATAATATTATATTATTTTTCCCTCTTGTAACTTTGTTTATACTTCAAAGAAATAAATAAATAAGTGTTTTTATTATTGTTATAAATATTATTATAAGTAGATAATATCAGTATATTAAATTAATAAAAGCTTATAAAAATTTGAAAAACGGAGAAAAATTTAAATATTAAAATAGTAATTTATATAGTGATATCACAATTATTTACTAATTAGATGAAAATTTTGGTAAATTATTTTCTCTTTTAACACGCAGTAGGGCTTTTTTTGTTTTTTTAATAGATTAAATTTGTATACAAAAATAATTGTTTTTTCATCCGAAATTAACTACAGGAAAGAATATATGCACTGCACCTTTTATGGCGCGAGCCAAGTAACGTCGATAGGTTTTTGTCTGGAACACGTGTCCCACGTGATTCATTTATAAAAAGAGAATTTTTTTTCCAATAAACAAAGCGATAAAGTGGGTTAAAAAGATGAGTTTTAATCTACTTTATCCAAAAAGCCGTTTTCTTCAATGAGGAAATAAAGGCAAAGTCAGAAAAAAAGTGTCTCACATAACATTTCCTTATCCGCACTGAAAAACTCGATATATTCAGGAAGCAAAAGAATCTTTTCTTTCAATTAAAAATTAATTAAAAGGGTATTTAAAATTTGTCTTGTTCTTGTGCTGCACGAATTTATTTAATTATAATTAATAATTATTTTAATTACGTTATTTTATTTATTTTACGATTGAAATTTTTCTTAGTAAAAAAAAAAAAATTATAAATAAAAATGAATATTGAATTTTTGAAAATTTCTGATTGTTATTCACACCGGACAATATTGAGGATTATAAAGGATTGTAAAATATACGATTAGAGAAAGTCGGATTAAATTTAATCTAGAACAATGGGACGTGTAGCAATGAGGTTTTAGAGAGGACACATTGGTGATATTAAAGTTGTCCATTTGCCCGTTTAATTACTCGATTCAGAACGATCAAAGTAGACGTATTAACGAGAGAACCTTTCACTTGGAAATTGCAGCTTCTGTCGGACATTGACAAGTGGGGAATCGACATCTTCAGGATAGGTGAACTCAGCAATAACAGACCGTTGACCTGCGTGGCGTACACAGTCTTCCAGAGTCGTGATCTGCTCAATTCCCTGGCAATTCCTCCCAAGACCTTTGTCACCTTCATGATGACCTTAGAGGATCACTACGTCAAGGATAATCCCTTCCACAATAGCCTTCATGCAGCAGACGTCACACAATCCACGCACACTCTTCTCAATACTCCTGCACTTGAGGTAAATTTTATTCCACACATTTTTTTCAATTATTTTAATGCTAATAAATTTTTAATAAATTTTTTTTGTATCGACATTGACATTTTAATAAATTGTTTCAGTCTGTATTCACGCCACTGGAAATCACAGCAGCTCTCTTTGCAGCCACTATCCACGATGTTGATCATCCTGGTCTCACGAATCAATTCCTGATTAATTCAAGTAAGTCAATAAAAATACAGAAATAAATAAAAATAATTCCCCCACTAAATTGACGATTTATTTTCCAACAGGTTCAGAACTCGCTCTGATGTACAACGACGAATCAGTGCTGGAGAACCATCACTTGGCAGTGGCGTTCAAGCTTCTACAGAACGAAGGCTGTGACATCTTTGTCAATATGACGAAGAAACAACGTCAAACATTAAGGAAGATGGTGATTGATATGGTGCTTTCGACCGATATGTCAAAACATATGACACTTTTGGCCGATTTGAAAACAATGGTGGAGACGAAAAAAGTCGCTGGATCAGGTGTTTTATTACTCGACAATTATACGGACCGAATACAAGTCCTCGAGAATTTGGTGCATTGCGCCGATTTATCAAATCCCACAAAACCACTTCAATTGTATAAACGATGGGTTGGACTTTTAATGGAGGAATTCTTTTTGCAAGGCGATCGTGAACGTGAACAGAATATGGATATTAGTCCAATGTGTGATCGACACAGTGCCACAATTGAAAAATCTCAAGTTGGCTTTATTGATTATATTGTTCATCCACTTTGGGAAACATGGGCCGATCTTGTTCATCCTGATGCCCAGGAGATTCTTGATACTCTGGAGGAGAATCGAGACTGGTACCAATCAATGATACCACCCTCGCCACCTTCTGACGATCAACAATCTAATGAGCAGCAATCTGATCGAATACACTTTCAGGTAATTGTCTTCCTCTTTTTCTTTATTTGAATTTTTATTCATTTCGTAAAGAATTTCTACTTGAATAAAAAAAATAAAAATTTCCCATTGCTTAAATTTTAAATTCAGAAAACTAATGAAGTTGTCTTTTCTGCAGGTAACACTGGAAGAAGGAGATGAGAGTGGCGAAGGAGTGGATGGCGGCGATCAAACAGCAATATCCGGCGAAGAAGGGGGCGGTGTGTCAGAAGAAACTGCCGGCGATGCTGGGATGTGACGGAGGCTGGCCGGCATTTGCAAGAAACTTCATGAAAAGGTGCAACAAACTTGGTGGCGTGTACGTCAGTGACGTCTGTTTCTCGTTTTCTCGTCACGGTGACGATGAGAAGTCTCCTCGGAAAGGATTCAGATGTTTTTTTCTAAAATCCAAGTCGTCCTTTACCGGTAAAATACTCGTGAGTTAAACAGGGGAAACAAAAAAAAAAAAAAAAGAGGAAGCTTGTGGAACAAGCAAAGAATGGTGATAGGAAAAAAGAAAAAAATTTTCGACCTGCAGGTGCTAAAAAATGGAAACAAGAAATGTGAGAGAGAAACAGAAGACAAAAATTGAAAGCAGAAATCGTTTCTTTTTCTCCATTCGGCTGGTCCGAATCGCGAAAGATGAGGGCATCTCCATTCGTCGAAAGGGGAGACGCATAGAGAACGAAATAATGAAAAAAGAAAACAAGAAAAAAACGATATCGAATGGAAGAATGCTCAAATAGAAGGAAAGCTCAACGTACGTTCTCACAAAGTACTTCTCCAAGGAACGAGTTCTGCTTATCAAGAAAAGATAGTCAATACTCGAAGCGATTGGGAATATTGTGAATTGACAATTTTTTGAGAACTGGTCTACGACTTGTATTATTCAAACGAAATTCTTTATTGACATATCAAGCGAAGAAGAGGTGTATAGTTAACAAAAAAAAAGGAAAAGGAAGAGGTGACCGAGAATTTCGTCACAAGTTCAATCCAATCTAAAAGTACGATTAGAGAAACCGGAAATCTGAATTTACTTGAAAAAAAAGAAATGTTGTGTCCTCAAAATCCGTCGTAAATAAATTGCTTTGGCGAATTGAACGCTTATCGTGAAACGAACGTACAATCGCACAAGCTAATAATTCCCCGATATTGTAATTAATTAATTAATCTGTACCTCGAACTTAGAGTTGATTTCCTTAAATATTGATTTTCGTACTTGACTGTCCATCATAAAAAAAATAATGGTTTTGACTTAAACTCTTTAAAAATATTTATTAAAGCTCCCAGGATTAAAAAAAAAATTACAAATGATTTTAATGATATGTACAGGGTGATAACGTACGTTTTCCTAAAAACGCACACAGAGAGCCTGCGGAGAGAAAGACAGAAGATATGATTGAACACACAAAAAATAAAAATAACACAAAAAAAAAGAGAGATTCGTTTTTGATTTGTTTCAATTATCCAAGTTAGTCGATAGTTACCTTAAAACAGCAATCGAGAATAACCAAATCTCGAGAAAAGAACCTAAGCTTTCATCTCAATCGCTTACTAGAAAAACTTAAGCGAGAACTCAGAGTAGTGGCATCTAAATAACGAAAAAAAAACACTAACAGTTAGGAAATTATAAATAAGTAGTGTGTAAGATTTTATTTAAAAAAAAAAGAAAAAAAGCATATTAATTTTAATATACAACTGTGAAAAAGCTGGTCTTTTAATAAGGTTTATATTAAAATTGATTCGTGACTCCTGCGACGACGCTTTTCAACTCCTGCGACGTGTGTACAGTTTAAATCAGCGCGATATAGAAAAAAAAAGAAACCTCGTGGATAGTTGTTTTTAACCAAAGAATAATATTAGCTTACTTTAAGCCGGAAGCCGGAAGGTCAAGAACGTCCCATGAAAAAAAAAATATATATATATTCGTTTTCCACGACAAAGACACCGATCATTCTCGCATTTCTCGACTTGTAGCGTCGCTAGAAAAACACACCTTTAGAGTATATTATAATATAGAGACATTGCGAATTAATGTAACAACAACAAAAAACCTCTTTATTGCTTCTGTCTGCCAATTGGTTTGTAGAAATCTTATTCTTGCCGTAATAACGCGTCTGTTGGCAAGTCATAAACAGAAAAACCCTGCCTCTAAATTGAAAGACGAAAGCCGTTATCATTTATTTATTTTTCAAATGATTTCTGATACTTTCGAATATTTGTGTAAAAATTACTCTAGATGCTTAATTAAGTGTTACTCTCATCTTGTTCACTGTGATAAATTGATAATATTAATTATTGTAGAGATTAAATGTACCGGTCAACAATTCATAATTATTTCACTAATATTTTTTATATTTATTTTATATTTTTTTATAATTGCCGAGAAAATTGACAATTTCTAAAATAGAAAAAAAAAACAAAAAGTGACAGAAAATATTTTTAAAAATACCAATTTATTATTAATAAATAATTCTCTTATTATTTAAGAGAGTAAAAATACTTAATTAAGTGACTAATAATGAAAAAGGAAATACAAAAAAAAGAAAGTAAAATTCGAAAAAATAGTTCTATCTGCACAAAAAGAAAAGAAAATTGTAATAAAATTGACGCAAAAAAGCGAGATGACACGAGAGTGATTTGAGAAATGTTCCCCTCAAGTCTAACGTAATCGTAAAAATATTGAAACTCTGAGAAATCTGTATCTGTGTCGTAGGCATTGATCTAGTAACTGTTTGGTGCTGGTCACCAAGTATAGAAAATTAAGGCTACGATTACGATTAGCAATAAGATGAAACTTTTATTTAAATAGACCTCCTATATAGAGAGTAAGCGATGACAATGTTGTAACTCTCTTTCTCTCTTTCTCTCTCTATCTCTCTTTTTCTCTCTTTCTCTCTATGAAGAACCTGTGCTTCGTGATGAGAGTGCTAATTAAAAATCATTTAATATCAACTGATGTATTTTCAAAGTGTTTTCCAATAACAGTAGCAAAACAAACTCAAAAAAAAATTGTGTAATTTTCGAGTAAAGCGAAATATTGTTGTGTGAAAAAGTTGAGAGATACGAACTTTATGTCCGGAAATCCTGGCAAAATTTTCGGATAGACATTTTTATAAATTATGTTCCAATATTACAAACCAACTGTCATTCATTCATTAATTAATCCAATTCAAAATACATTTTCAATGTTCATCTGAAACTTTCGCCAGGGAAATGAAAGGAGCGAGTTTTATAATGACGAAATTTTGAGAATCAAATTTCATGACGAAAGTTAAGAGAAAGTGAATTTTACAACATAAGTTGAAAGAAATCGATTTTGAAAAAATGGAGAGAATTAAAAGCGATTTTTATGCTGAAAATTGAGAGAATTGAATTCCTTGCATAAATAGAAAGTTGAGAGAAGCGGATTTTTTGTTGTTGAAAGTATTTCAGGGAAGCGATTATGGTTATTATGGAAAATGTTATGAATATATATTCAGATGAAAAAATATATTTTGCGGATTCGCAGGTACCATTAACGCATAAACAGTAAACGGACCCTCCCCCATCTTTGTTAATCGTTTGTCAATTGTTCGCTGCAAGCACTGATTCTGACATTATGTAATTGTATATTTTTAGTTTTTACGAGTTTTGTCCCTCGCGTTTCATGACTGCTCTAACGACAATGTTTTACAAAGAAATATGAGAGTATTGCGATTATTTAACGAGATATGTAATAAATTAAAAAAAAAACAATACGTGTTTGATTGCTGGACAGTTAAAAAGAACATGTATTAATATCGTGTAACCCTCGTACGAGATATATGTGTAATAAAAACATATTTATTGTCGGAAATTGTTCTATTTTATATTCCCTCTTTTATATTATTATTAAAAGTAATAATAATAGTAAATTGAAGAATATGAAAAAATAAATGATTATTTCTCTCTTCCTTACATTTCTATTATTTTCTCATATTAAGTGATTTTATACCTTTTACTTTTAAATTGATCAAATTCTGTAAAGATACTCGTAAAAATAAACTATTTATTATATTATATTAAAAATTGACAAGAAAAAAAATGGAAAAACATTGTACATAACATTTTTCAAATTATGTAAAATATACATTAACAAGGATAAAATATCCCGAAAAACTCTTTTCACAAATTCCCCCATCCCCCCCTTCCCCTAACAATTTATAATAATCAAATTTCATTATTTGATTGACGATTAATGAATTCAGTCCTTAAATTAATTTATTCTATATATTTAATGATCTAAGTCATCAATATCTTTATAAGTTTCAGCAATCCAACGAAGCAAATACCTGATTCTTTCTGCTGATTCGTCGGACGGCCTGTAGTCCTCTATTCCTATTATCAGGCACTTTGATAAATTTTGTAGCGTTTCCTGAGAAAAAAATAGAAATCATTTTATACTTTTACTATTTGGAATAAAAGGACAAATTTTTTTTTGAATATCCCTAATAATTAATCAAATTATAATGTTTAATAAACAAAAATAAACTTACTGTTGGCCACTCTTGTCTCAAAAGTGCTACACATTGATCGCTGAGAAATTCTAAACTCAAAACTTTTTCCTTCAACAACAATTTTATAAATTGACCACACTTGGTCCAAACATCACTGTTATTGGATTTTTCTAAAATTATTATATTTCTTGGACTCAATATTCTTGATAATGAAAAACTTGGTTCTGGTATTTTTGTTAATACGAGCTTCCAAAATTTGATAAATTTCATTTCTATTTCATATGTGAGAATTTCCCTTCGATACGTAACTGTAAAAAAAAATCCAAATAAATTTATA
Source organism: Leptopilina boulardi (assembly GCF_019393585.1). Lineage (NCBI taxonomy): Eukaryota > Metazoa > Arthropoda > Insecta > Hymenoptera > Figitidae > Leptopilina > Leptopilina boulardi. Next base: position 346,588 of record NW_026137866.1, read on the forward strand.
ATATTTTAATCACTTTAATAGTTAGTAATTAAGAAAAATATTATACCGAGAAATAGAAACAAATCAACACTCATTGTGCGTAAACAATTTTCGGGCCCAGGAATTAAATCTTCTCGTTCAGTAAAACTGGAATACAATTGATCCAAAATGTTCGAAATGAACTCCATTGTTATAAATTTTCCATTATTGTCCAGAAATTCCCACGAACAAGCCTAAAACATTTTTCATTCATACCTAAATATTTATGTAAATAAAATTGATGTACTTAAATAATACAATTAAAAAGACGACTTAAAATTAATTGTTAAAAATTATTTCTCATTACCCGAAGATCATCAAGTACATCAGTCGGACAAGCTGCAGCGAGATTATGTTTATTTTCATTTTTAACAATCGTGGCATTATCATTTTTCGCTACTTGGCTAATTTTGAATTCAATATCTCGCATAAATAGCAAATTCCCAATATGAGACTGAATCCATTGAGCAATACGATCCTTTGTCATTCTAATCGTAATTTCAGTACAAGTTTCCATTACAGTCAATAAAGTGTCAACTGCTAATAAAGAATCAATCGACTGAGAGATACGAGTCTTACACATTGGCGGGATTTCTTTCTCAATTTGTTCATTCACTTCTTTTGTAATATTTGCAGCCAAATTATTCACCTCCTTTAACATCAGCGCCTAAACAAGAATATATTTTATTTCAATTGATAATAAATCTATTAATATAAAACTTTAACAAGTAAATTTTTCGTTAATCACCTTCAAAACATCAGGATTATCTTCTAAAATTTTGCGATTTTTTTCGACCACCTTTTGCCGCAATTGATTTAAACAATTTTCTCGAGCCGTTGGTAGCAAGGAGTTAAAAATATATTTAACACAAGTCGAGGCAACTCTTTCCGAAACAAATTCAATTGTTTTTCTAGTAGAAGCCGGTTGACCATGAAAAAAAGCTTCTTCCAACTGGAGCTACATTGTTTATTTTAAAAAACAATTAGAAGTGTAATTAAAGAAAATTAAATTCATCACGGAAATAGAATTGAAAAGATAAAAATACCTCTAAATTTTTTGCATTTGTACTGTCGGTCGCGTTTGGAAGTTGACTAGAAACTGGAGTGATGTGTCTGTTAGTTTTATTGCTGGTCGATTGTGAATTTCCCGTGAGAAGAATTTTAAATTCAACCAAGAATGGACAACAAGAATATAAAACTCTCTCGTCAATAATGTCCAATCTATCCAATGTCACACTATTTTTATTATTAGCAACGGCAATTTCCATTTTTCCATTTTCACCATGACAAAAAGTCATTAATTTTTTTTCGATGTAACTTGACTGCCAGGAAAAATAAAAATCAGTTGGAAAATTGGACAATTCAAATAACCAACCGAGGGAGAATTTAATAAGAATTAACGTTTGCTGTGACATTAATTGTTCGGAAATAATAGGAACATCTAATTTTGAAATCCGATAAATGCAGTAAAGAATTTCCAACAGTCGCTTGTAATAAGGTAAACGAAGAGAAGCTATGTCCAACTGTGATAAATATTCAACAATCCAGGGTATCGTTAACGTCAATTTCCCTTGAATTATAGACTCTTGAAGACAGGTTTGCAAATTTAAGACTGGCACAATCTGCAAAGAAACAAATTTTTTAATTGAAAAAAGAATTTGGTTTTTTTGTATTTTCAATGATTTTTAATATTTAATCAGAATAAAATAACTTACTCGACTGCGTAATGAAACCTGAGACTTTATGACTTCATCAAATGAACTTGTCGATGATCGATATGGTAACGATACCAAGAAACCCAAAAATTTACCAAGAACTCGTAAACTTGATAAACAAGTTATAAAATTTTGTTTTGTTCGTTCATCAACCGTTGTTTCTGAAATAAATCGATTTTTTTTACAAATTATAATTTAAAAAGTACTTAATCAAATTATCAAAATAAAAATTACCTGATTCTCCAATATCACTTGCAGTGAATTGAATATCATTCAATTCTAAAATTTCATGAATAAGACAGTCCTCTAAGTGAGCATAAAACATTGGATTAAAAGAATAGAGTATAAAATTTTTATAAAATTCTTGAATTCCCTGAAAATTTGGCTCTGGAACTGGACCTTCAGATGATAAAGGAGTGACTAATCTTTCCTTTAATTGTGTCAATTTTTCTGGATTAACATCCTTTAAAGATTTGAGAATACTCAAACTTTCGTCATCAATTACATCTCCCTAAATAATTGACACAAAAAGATTTAAACAATAAATAAATATTAAAGAAAATTAAATTAGTATTACATTTTTGAAATTAAAAAATTATATACCTGTTGTCCACTATGTATACAGGAAATAAGTAACTGCGATTTAAAAAGTCTAGCAATGTGACAGTGATTTGTGACATCGCTGTGAAGTGTCAACATCATTTTAATTTTCGGACTCAACGCCACAGAAAATTTCCAATTACTATTTGTATGATTTTCCTCCCAAATTTTCAATATGTCGTAAAACATGTCGCGTTGTTTACGAAACGACTGAAAGGCAATGGCTGTTGGAAATTTTTCCCTATTATCAGTATCAATTTGGAATGAAACATTCGGATCGTGAAAGCTAATAAAAAATAAAAACAATCGAATATTAATTTTCAATAAGAAATGAATTTGAAAAAAATGGTTTTTACGTAAAATAATTAAATACGTAAATTACCTAAATGTGTGTTGTTTAATGCGATTCATTTCAGCAAGTTTCGTGTCATACAATTCTTGTAAATAAATTTGCAATTCTGGCTGAAATTCAGCAATATGTGAATTTTCTGAAAGTAATTTCAGAGTTGTTCGATCAAGAAATTTTAACCAGTGTCTTTCCTGATTTAAAACGTGTGTAGAAAAGAATACACAATTATGAGGAGTCCCTAAGATAAGATCGTCAATTTTTAAAATTTTCTCCGAAATACAATCATTTTCATTGTTAAGAATTACAGGATTTATCACAGTCTTGTCATCAATTTTCAGCTCACTAAATTGTTCGACATCTTTCTCGGAAACTAAAATTTTACCCTCCGATTCAACATCTTTGCTCATTTCTTCACTGAGCACCGCACAACCCAGATCAATTTCTAAATTTCGTCTCAATGAATCCGATTTTGAACTGTCACTCGTATCTGGAGATTCTTTAACAGTAGATTTGCGCGGCGTTATTTGTCGATGATATTGCGTTGTAATAAGAGAAAGTATAAAATACATTTCAGTCATGGGATTTAAAATTAAATTGTTATCGATAAAGGCGCAATATATTTGCACTATTATTTCTAAAATGTCCTTTTGTTCAATCATTGCTAAAGAGGGGACAATAATTGATTTCGATAATAACGGAATTCTCGTCGGTCTCACTACTTTAATTGATGAATCGAGATCTATTTTATTCTCAACTGAAGTCTCCTCCTTTTTTTGTCTCTCCAATCGTAACAATACTCTTTCCATTTCAAAGGATTCTTTATCAGATGTCTGATCAGTGGATTGAACATCGGAGAATTGTGGATTTGCTATTGCTGGTCTATTCACTATACCAAAAACGGTATTTTCCTTGTCACCTAAAGACAATGAAGATCAAATTAATTTTTAAATATAAACAAATTTAGAAACTAATAAAAATATTTATGCAAAGAAATACCTTTATTGCTGGAAATATCCAATTTTGTTGGTTTGATTCTGCGTCGCCTTTCGAAACTCTGTCCAACTTCGGGAAAGTTTTCCTCTGACAAGACCGAAGTTGATACCGGTATTTCATCTTCTTTGCTGTGCCTTGACAATTGTGTTTTTTGATTATTTTTTTTCCCACTACTCTTTTTCGATGAACGCGTATCAACAGTTATAAAATCTGCAAGACTAATATTTTGTCTTGACGAAGATTTTACACCTTTTTGCGAGGAATTCGTTATTTGTTCCGGTGTACTATGTTTAAAATAATTATTTGTTCTCAATTGTTTTTCCGTTGATTTGTTCTGTGATTTATAGGTGTTCTTTGGTGTCAACATCATGCTTTGACTATATAATGGAGAAACTGGATTCTTTGTTTCATTATGCAATAATGGTGAATGAAGAAAGTGTAATTCACTTTTGGTTGAATTCTCGGATATTTGTGACGAATTACTTGAACATTCATATTGAGTATAACTTTGTGACAAAAGAGATGCATTTAAACTGCTACATTGTTCTTTCGATAAATTTACAAATGAATCATTACCAGGTGAGAATAATCTATTGAAATTTGATAAAACAGGCTCGATATTTCGATTGCTTGGACTTTTGGAAAAAGATTGATTTAAATCCGACACTTGAGATGAATTACTTGCTTTTTGTTGTTGAAAATCAAGATTTTTAGAAACAGTTAAATTATTTTCAGTGTAATCGGACTTTTCTGTTACATTTTGAAGAAGAACTCGTTTCTTAAATATTTTATTTGATGGAGGATTTTTAATTTTACCTTCTGACCCTAAGAGATTGTCAGATGATTTGTTACTTTCAACAATTTGTTTTCCATTCTCTGGACTTTTTATTATTAAAATACCCTTTGTTAATACGTTATGATTTTCATTATTAGTAGAAACATTTAAAGTGCTGATATTTTCTGAAGACCGTAAACTATCAAATGAGTCATTTAATTTGTTAACATCGTTCAAGACACATCCAGAATTATCATTTTTGAGTGATTCTTTATTAATTATATTAGTCGTTGATAGTTTTGATGATTTTCCCTTAGAAGGTGTCTGCTTTATGTTAGTTGCGACTGGTTCAGCACTATTTGTAAGGAAATTAAAATTCGAAGCTAAGAAATTAAAACAATAAGCGTAACTTATGAAAAATAAAATTAGTTGCAATAAAAAAAAACATAATTTGTGTTAATAAAATAAAAGAAAAGGCAAATTATAAATTAATCAAATAATTATTAATAAAAATTTATATAACAAATTTATTTTATTTACCTATACTTTCATTTTAAAATCATATTAATATAAATTTTCTTATTTACTTACACTGCAAATTGGTCTCTCACAAAATTAAGAAAACAAGCAACAAATTCAGCTCTCGGTAAATTTTTGTTGACATTAGCCCAATTAAAATTCTGTAATATAGATGAAGAAAGAAACATTAAAATTTTTTTACATAAAACAAATAATAATGTTTTTTATTAACAAAACTATAAGCAAATGAATTTTTCTACTTTCAGTTATTGAACAATAATTATATTATACATATATTTATTTAATAATTGTTTTTTCCTTAAAAAATAAGTATGAAATAAAAAAAATGAGATTAACAAAAATAATAGCGGCGAACATAACCTAAAATTAAACATTCAAACAAATATCTTGTAAACAAATTTACCTGTTGATTATCTTCTGACAACCATTTAATAATTTCTTCCGGTAATATTTTAGAGTTAAGTACATTATTTAAAATTTCTTGAGCCATTTTCGTTCCGATTTTAGTCTTTTAAAATCACTCCTCTAAAATGTTATAATTCAAAAGTAACAAAGTACTGAATTGTGTGCCAGGACATTTGTAATCAAACACATTTAAGTAAAGTATCAACTTTTTATTAAATTTCCTTGGGAAACTTTTAATAACATGATTTTTCTTAAAATGTCTAGAATGAAAAAGGGAAATTCGAGATAAATCAACGGCAAAGAAAAGAAAACATTTGTTGTTAAAAATAACCATTATTTTGATGCGGCGCTGCGATCGTTTTTTTTAAAGTGCGGGGATATTTGAAATTATTTTCTTCAATGTTCATTTTTTATTTATGTAAAATTAAATTTATTTTTTGAAAAATTACATATTCTTTACAATCTTTTTTTTTAAGGACCATAGTATAAAAAAATTCGCTTAATCTCATTCTTAATACATATTATACATAACGGAAATGTAAGAATAATATATAAAAATTTACATTTCTTTGGAAAATTAAACGTTAAATATCAAACAAAGTTTTGTTATCACTATTTAGAATAATAAAAGAAAATTTAAAAAAATTTTAAATAAAAAGCTGCATTCCTTACTTATATAAAAGTCTTACAATAAATTATTTTGTTGTTTCAAAGATTAACAACACAAGTTAAAAGCAAATCTCTTTAAATGCTTTGTTTTTTACAATTGTCTTAATTCTTTCTTTTTCATAGCTCTTAGAATAGAATTTTATCTAAATGAAATTAATTGTATTAAACAAGAGGATAACTAGCAGATGAGGCAATACCACAATGATTATTCTTGTTTCTTGCCATTTTGATGTATCCTTTCTCACCCCAAGTATCGCCCCAACTATTTTTCACCAGCCAATAATCTTGAGGATTTCCCTCCTTATCTTCCTCAGTTCCATAACCGACAACTAAAACACCATGATCTAATTGTTCACTGGAACATTCGGGTTCATAATATACTCCTATAAAATTGAAAATTTATTTTAATTAGATATAAATGAATACAAAATTAAAAAAATGTAATTGATAATTTTGTTTTATTTATAAAATATACCTTCAGAATAAAGTTGGAAAGTTTCATGAGAAGCATCAATGGCTACTGCAACTGGTCCCATGGTTGCAACGGCAGCTTTCAATTTTTCCTCGTCACCTTGTGGAATGTCGACGAATCCTTTATCATCTGCTCCCTTATTTGCCTTTTTGTACCTATTGATTGAAAATTATTATTATTACTGTATGAATAAATTTCTAATTGTTGTTGTAATTAAAAATCAATTCATTTAGACGATTAGGGAAATATTGGTAATTTTTTTTTGAATAGGGGAAGAAATTTATAATACCTGCACTTGTCATCTTCAGCTTCATAAGGATAAGATTTTTCAGTATCGAGACCACGATTATCTTTTATATATTGGAATGCTTGATCCATAAGACCACCTTCGCAACCATTGTTTCCATATTTTCCTGAACAATCTACCAAATTTTGTTCACTCAATGACACAAGTATTCCAGTTTTTCTGAAATGTTGTCCTTCTAAAGCTCCAGTCTAAATATAAATAAAAATTTCAATTCTTCGTTATTACATTTTGCAAAATATGAGGAAATTCTATTTTTCAATTTAATATAAAGCACAACTAATGAAGAGTCAATAACTTACGGAAGAAAATGCCCAGCAAGAACCACAGTGTCCTTGATCTTTAACAGCAGTGACGAGACCTTTTTTTCGCCAATCAACTGTATCTGGAAATTTAACATTGTCTGGTTTGACGTAAGTAACTCCTTCAATGTTGAGCTGCTGTCTTAAAAGATGATTGGTGCTTTTATTAAAACCGTTTAAGGTGTCTACAAATTCTCGATTAAGCTGCAAAAGAAATATATTTCGACTAAATTAAATTTATTTCAAATTAAAAAAAATTTTCCGCCTATTAATTTGTAATTTTAATTTTTAATTTACATTAATACGCAATTCAGACTTTTGCTTTACATTTTCATTAATAAAGATCAAATTTTTTACCATATCACTATATTTGTTGATTTTCAATCTAAAATTTTTATTTCCCTTCATATATTCAGCATTGTGTTTTGCAACTTTGTGACGATTTTCAAGAAGGATTTTTAGCCTAAACGATTCCTCTACAACGTCCTTATAGATTTTTCTGTACTCTCCCTGTAAAATAATTTACAAATTTATAATTTTAATAAAACAATTTAACTTTTAATAGTAATGTCCACAAATTATTATTATTTTACCTTAAATGCTAACCACTCATCTTTCATGAGTTCGTCCACATTAATAGCTTGCGACCCAACAATGACCGTCGCAATCAAAAGAAGGAACTTCATGATTATCTAAAAATAAAAAAAAAACAAAATTTATAAACTTTTCAAATCTGAAGATTAAATTTCAAATGTAACTCTAAACGAGCCATGTGTATATATAAAAAAAACGACACCAACAATCACTGAAATAGTATCATGTTTATCGTGACTCAATTATCACAGTATGTGAAAACAGAGCATTATTTTATCTGCATTAAATTACAAATGAAATTTACAAACACGTGTCCGCACACATATCTCAGTTATTATTTCATGATGTATTCAATATTTCCGGGGAAATAAATAAAAATTCCGTTAATTTTTTTTTGTTTATTATTAATCCTGATCTTTGCAATAATCAGTCTTTATATTTGTTGAAAATTTAAAAAAAAAATGATTCATAGAAAGTGACTAATAAATAATGATGGATGACTTATTTCTAAATGTAAAGAAAATATGATTACATTAAATTCTTTATGTACGAACAAAGGAATGGTTGCTCTATCGCCATCAGAAAGAAACTGCGTCGTTGATTTAAAAAGTCTTCCAAATCCCCCAAAAATGTATATATATAGGCAATAGGCAACAAGTTTATTGAGAACCAAAGGTTAAATTTTACCTGACCCTTTGTAATGGGTGTACCAAATTCTTTGTACTGGAACAAAGAATTCTGATGGAGGAGAGAAAAATTTTCATTTTAGAAATTTTGGAAAATTCCTATTTGCAAAATGTCATTTTAATCCAGAACATTGAAAAAATTGTTATAATTTTTATTTTTAAATACAAAATTTCCAAGAGGAAAAATACATTTTGAATTTAAAATCTATACAATTAGTGTTAGTTAACTAGAAATAATTATATAACAACATAATCCTTTTTCTTTAAAGATTTCTTTACATAATACCTTGAACTTAATGAGTTTTTATAAAAACAAAATTTATAACGACACAAAATTTTTGCTTTTTTCTAATAAAATAACACATTGTTAAAATTGCGCATTTTTTTAAAATAATAAATATTTTATTGTGAAACTTTAAATCGTGTATTAGAAATCATTTAAATATACTTGTTATTCCAATGTAATATTTTATGATGAAATTGACAATGAAAGTAAAATGTTTCGTCAGAAAAATAGAAGTGACAATACATATATAGAAAGAATACAAAACATTCACTATACAATAAAAAATATCTGAAACAGTTAAAAACTGCAATAAAATAAGAATTTTTATCAAAAACACTCGAAAAACAAAAGAAATAAGTAGTTGAATATCAATTTTAATAAATGACTCATTAGAAATCTTCTGACCATCTCTTATTACAATAGATAATTATTAAGAGTTTAGATATATTATTTTTTAAATGTTTACAAATTAAAAATTTTATCAGTTTTTTGAAAGACTTATTATTAAAATTAATAATTTACCTATTTGACGTTGGAATTAATCTATGTTGAGCACTCTTTTGTTTACAGAATGTTATGCCAGAGCCAGGGTCGACACAGTCTAGTTCTCTTCACTTCTCTATATATACTGAATTAGATAGTTAAACGCTTATAAAGCTAAGATGATCGAATAAACGGAAACAAACAAGTCAGAACGTTGCTTTGCTTTGTTATATTTTACAGTATCCCCTCTTTTTATAACTCGTGATTCTTTAGAATAAAGGTTATGTTTCTTCTTTATTCACTTTGGATTTATGCGCATTCGTACTTTACCGCCATCTTTGTTACTATGGCAACGACTACAATTCATTCAAATAAAGTAACAATGGAGTAGTGAAATGTACATTCTGATTGGTTGAACGTACTCTGTATGCGCGTGAGTACAAACCTCGTATACTGTGATTCGCTTAACGTATTTTCTCTGTGTCAGAGTACAAATAACGTACACTATGATTGGTTGAAATTTTTTATCAATAAACTTTTTTTTCTTTCAAAGTCACGTGTATGTCCAACTTTTCTGGTTCTGAAATTTACGAATTGTTTATATAAATAACTTAATCAGATGATCACATGCCAAGATATTAATTTTCTGTATTTTCATATATGAAAAGTTATTAAAATAATAGAAGAAAAGTTTTATCAACTAGGTTAATGTTTTTTGCATGTCGGCCGTTTATTTCGTAATATAAATAAGGAAGCTGCGCATCATGTGAGATCACATGCTTTTAATTTATCAATATAATTAATTTTCATGAGTCACTATCATGTGAATTATTCTAGAACTTTAATTTTTCAATAAATATCTAATTAAATTATTTTTAAACGTAAAATTTAAAGTGATCAGAACAAAAGAATTTTTTTAAATTAATAATGAAACATTTTTTGTTTAAAAACAATTAAAAATTAATAATTTTCCATAAATAATAACAGAAATTATAAAAAATACCACAAGTTGTTTGCAAAAAATTACAAGTTAATTTTAATATATATAAATCTTTTTTTTTTATATTATTAGAAAAATCAATATTTCGAATATTTTGAATTTCCCCGCTTTCTGAATTGTCACGTGATCGACGATGATGCACGAATTGAAGACGATCGAAATACGACTGGACCGATTCCAACAATTGTCAAGAATTTTTTAGGTTAGAAATAAGGCAATATATAAATATTTCGTAAAATTTTCATTTTCTTTAATGTTTCCATCGTTATTTGTTCACAGAAAGTGATTCTTATAAAAAAATGGTTCAATTTCGCGATGTATATGACGTTACAGCCCGTCAAAAGAAAATCATCGAAGAAAAAGCTGCTCGAAGATTAGAGCTCCGAAATGAATATCTTAAAAAATATCTAAATCCTTATAGACCTCTTGCTAATGGAACAATAGTAAGTTTCTGATTTATTTTTCATTTAATTGTTTGAAATTATTTTCTCAAATTTTTCATCAAATGCACAAATTGATAGTTTACTGTTTTTATGTTTCCTGTTACATAAGTGTGTCTTTCTGTATTAATGGTTCATTTTAGAATGTTTAACAATTTGTTATAATCTTATTTGCAATTTGATGAACAATTTTTAACTTTATTTACAGTTCGATGAGCCAATTCAAAGATTAATATCTTTACGAGAGACAAGGAGAGAATTTAATAGACCTACTATTTTAAGTTGGGTCTATCACACTAGTATGGTAATTGTACCCATGATTTTAACAACGCTGGCTGTTAAGAGAGAAAGAGTAAGATAATTATTTTATTTAAAAAATCAATTTCTTTTATTAGAATAAACCTTTTAAGATCTGGTAATTGAGTCTGAAATAAATATTCTGGAATCCATAAAAAGTTGCATACTATCCAAGATAAATGTCAATGAATTAAATAATAATATTAAAATATTTTTGCGCAGGATGCTAAAGAACGTCAATTCAGGACTGGTCAAATTGCTTATAAAGATAGATTCATGCAATTTGGTTAAGTTTATAAAATTGTTATTGTAGAAAGGTGAGAGTGAAAAATCATTTAGCTTAAATAAAGAATTGTATATCACTTTTGTTTTTCATTATCTGTGTAAATTTAATTACAATCACTATTACAAAAAATTTAATTTACTTTAGTTACTTCTTTAAAATGATTTAATTTCTATGTAATTATATTTTTATTGTATTACCTTGGTGTATATTATAATTAACATTAAATATATATAAAAAAAATTTTTTTATCTGTCATCTAATTGTTTGTCTCGAGCAATAACAGCTTCATCAAATTTAATCATGTAGGTTGTACCTTTATGCCAATGTGCCGTAACTTTTGCGGGCTGCAAGTATAAATATTATTTAAAAATTATTTAAATATATGTTAATTAATTAAAATAAGACAATAAAATTACTTACAAATCCACTGTCACACAAAACTGCTTCAACAATACCAGCGACAAACGATGCACAATTTAAACTACCTTTGTCTTTTGGAACAGACACAAATTTATTAACTAAAGATTCTTTTTCAATAATATAGTAGGTGCGTTCATCATCATTAGCATGTTCTAATTTATCAGCTTCACGGCCAAACAATGATTTCCATAGAGTACTTTTCACAAAGAGAAGAATATTGAGCAATTTTATTTCCCGTTTACCACCTTTTTCTCGCACGACAAGAAGATCTGTTACCCGATGTCCAACCTCCATTCCCAACTCAGCCAATCTGCAAATCAATTAATTGAAACATCTATTATAGATTTCATGGTGTAACATAACCTGCTATAATAAGATTAAAATTTTTAAAAATAATTATTTAATATAAATTCTTGCATTTAGTTCAGAAATAATTAGAAAACTTACTTGTTTTGAAGTTCTGGTACTGTGTACACTCGATTTTGACAATATTGAACAAGTTCCGAAAAAAGGAGAGCAAAACAACTTAAACTAACTTCTCCTTTACCTTTACTGAGTGATTTATCAAGAATGCTTGTTCTTGGACGAACGGCAGATATTGTTATAGTAGACATTATTTAATAAAGTGTAAATATATTATTTTACGACAAGAAAGATAAAATTACAATGGAAATCTTCAAATGTCGAAATCAAACATTTGTTTTGACATTGTTTTGACACATATGATTCTGGTGACATTTGGTTATCAGTCATGCCAATAGTTTATACTCTATAGAATAAGAATTCACTAAACTTAATCAAGTGCTGCCAACTTTATCAGTTTTATTCAAACGAAGGTTAGGTTAGGTAGTTATTGATTTTGAGGTTAGGTGTTGATAAAGCCGATAAAATGGATAAAAATCATAATTATTTGTTCTAATAACATTATTGTGAACGTGATTATTATCTACAATTTAGTTAATATTTAAAGTACTTCAATAAAAAGTATTTGTTAAAATATTTTAAAAATCAATTCCGTGAGGTGGTGTAAAAATTTCGTCGTCTGCTATTGTTCAAAGTTCATGTACCACAAAAACGTGCTCTTTAGTTGCTAGCACGTGAGTAGTTTTTTTTTAACGATTTTGGTTTGAGTATAGCCAAAAATCTCATTAATTAAAGTCACATAAACAGTGTCAGTGTTTAGTGAATTTCAATAATGTCGTGGTTGCTGGGAAATCGTTATACACAATCGCAAGACTTTTCACAATTTATACAACCACCGGCTTCAGGAGGTGGTGATGGCGGCGGATCGAACGATGGACCCCCATCGAAAAATCCAACAAAATCTCAAATGGATGCATATAGATTTGATTCCAGTGCCTTGGAACGGGCTGCTGCAGCTGCCAAAGATTTAGAAAAATCAGGTAAACTTTTCTGTCACCATTCTTTTTGAAACCAATTTTCATGTTATGTAAGATTACGTAAGCCAGACACTGCTTTTTTTGGGTTAGAAAATTCTTAGAGCACTAGGTCTCTATCGACACGTGAGATTTCCCACGTGGAATGATAAAATTTTAATTATTGATCTTAATGTTTAGGTTGTATGTTTTTTGAAGAGAAGAAATATCTATTTGTTATTCTTTTTAATGTACATTTTGTAATACCTTTTTATTTTTATTTAAAAACAAATAAAATAATTAGAAAATAGTTCAAAAATACAATGAAAAATTTATTTCTTGTGAAGTTATTTCAAAAAGAAAGAAAAAAAAAAATAGTACATATCATTCGTTGCAGCTCACGCTCTGGAGGCGTTGGAGCTTTCAAAATTACAAGAAAGAACAAGACAGACAGAATTACAAACGGAGCTCAAGAAATACGAAGCCAGTATTGAACAGATGAAAGTCGAGCAAAAACGAGTTGATGCTGAAGAGAGGAGAAAAACATTGGCTGAGGAAACTAAACAACATCAAATGAGAGCTCAATATCAGGATCAATTGTCGAGAAAAAGATACGACGATCAACTTGTTCAACAGCAGAGAATGAACGACGAGAACTTGAGGAGACAAGAAGAGTCAATTGCTAAACAGGAAGCAATGAGAAAAGCGACCATTGAACATGAAATGGATTTAAAGCACAAAAATGAAATGAAAAAACTTGACGCAAAATTGCGAGCTCAAGCAAAAATTGATCGCGAGAATCAGGATTTAAATCTTGAAAAAATTCGACTTCAAGCTGCTGAGAAACGAACGACTGTCCTCGAGTCCATCAAGTATGTTCTCAATATTTTCATTTACAATTCTGATAAACAAAATTTTTAAAATGATTGTTACAAAATTAAAATATGTTTTTGAAATTATTTTCTTGTTTTTAGAACTGCGGGTTCAGTTTTGGGAACGGGAGCTACTGCACTTTTGGGCGACTGGGACAAAATCCTGGCGGCCGCCGGAGGTTTGTCACTTTTGGCTCTTGGAGTTTATTCAGCGAAAGGATCGACGGGAGTAGCATCCCGTTATATCGAATCGCGTCTCGGCAAGCCATCTCTTGTTCGGGAGACGTCGCGATTCTCGGCCTTGGATGCTGTGCGACATCCTATACAAGCTGTGAAGAAATTGACCGAGAAGAAGAGTGACGCACTGGCCGGTGTTGTGCTAGCGCCAAAAATTGAGGAACGACTTCGCGATGTTGCGATTGCCACAAAGAATACAAAACAAAATAGAGGAATGTATAGAAATATATTAATGCACGGACCGCCAGGAACTGGTAAAACAATGTTTGCGAAAAAACTCGCGCAACATTCGGGAATGGATTACGCTATTTTGACGGGCGGTGATTTGGCGCCTTTGGGTCGTGATGGTGTTACGGCAATTCACAAGGTGTTCGATTGGGCTTCAACGTCAAGGAGAGGTCTTCTTTTGTTTATTGACGAGGCCGATGCATTTTTACGCAAACGATCGAGCGAACATATCTCGGAGGATTTGCGTGCCATGCTGAATGCATTTTTGTATCGTACCGGCGAGCAAAGTAATAAATTCATGTTGGTATTGGCTTCAAACACGCCCGAACAATTTGACTGGGCAGTGAATGATCGATTGGATGAAATGGTGGAATTCATTTTACCGGGACGTGAAGAACGTGAACGTTTAGTGCGCTTGTATTTTGATAAATTCGTTCTCCAACCAGCGACACAAGGTGCGAAGAGATTGAAGGTGGCGCAATTTGATTACAGCGCTCTTTGTACGAAACTTGCGGAAATTACAGAAGGTATGTCGGGGCGAGAAATTGCAAAATTAGGTGTTGCTTGGCAAGCCGCGGCTTACGCTTCTGAGGAAGGCGTTTTAACGGATCAAATGATCATTGACAGAACTAACGATGCTATTAAGCAGCATAAACAGAAGGTTGGTTTTTTTAACACTTTTTATGGTTTTAATTATTTTTTCCCCCTTTTATTTTATATTTTTACTTTGAAACAATTAATTTCCATAACTGTTTTTTCAAAAATATTGTGATATATTTATTGATTTTAAAATTTAATCAATTTTAGGTGCAATGGCAAAGCGAACAGGAAAGACAAGAGTCGAAATCGATATATGCGGAAACGACTGATTCGAATCTGTCGAAGAAGGATATTAAATCAATACAATCATCACCATCTGGAGATCATTTAGCAACTGCATGAAGTCCATCTGTAATTCGTAATTAAAATACGACGAAATTTCATCAATTGGAAAACCGTGTCATTTCCTGAATGCAATTTTCCCAAACTATTTTCATTTCTTCCATTTAATGAAACTAGTCGTAATAGTATGGAAAACTAATTTCAAATTATAACTATTATTAATAGAAATAATAATATTCCGGTTCAAATATCTTTATAAAATTTATCAAATGAACCAGAATTTCTATTTTTAAAGACAAAAATTGCATTTTACTAAGAAAAATCCATATATTCACTTTAGAAAAAACGTGTCTTTTTTGTAGAAAAAAAAAATTCATCTGTACAGCATTGTTGACAATGTTATTAGTAAAAAAAAAAAGAAAATAATATTCTTGTGCCTAATAATTCGCCGTTTTTTTTCTTTTTTTTTGCACAAGATTCATCACAATAAACAAAGATTGTAAATAGTTAAATAGAGAGCTAACTCTCAGGGATATGATAATGAGTTGATTCTCCGTTTCCTATCGAACTTTTACAAAATCTTACCTTTTTAAATTGCGACATTAAACACTAACAAAATAAATTACGTAATTAGTTTCATTAAAATTTCTATTGATTGATTTAAGAAATTTTACTGAAAGTAAATCAAATTTTGTTCTTTCTTTGCAAAGATTTTTTTTTTTGTAAACCGTGTAAATGATTAATAAAAAAAAATTTATTTCATATACATTTTTTCTTATTTACGAGAAAAAAAATTAAAAGTTATTATTTTATTTGAAATTAAAAACTTAGGAGCAAAGAAAATAAAAAGACTTTTTTTCATTTGTTATAATTATATTGATGAAAATGTTTCATAATATAAAATAACATTACATTTAATATTAAGGTATTTATCATAATCACAATGGATAAAATTCTTTTGGAGCAATGTCGCTTTTAAAACTAAGGGTTACAGTTCATTTTTTCGTAAATTGTCTCGACAAGGCACTTTAGTTATCTTAAAAAAAATTTCTGATGCAAAAGTGATCAATCATGTAATAAAACATTGATTCAAAATTTCAATTAATATATATTACAATTTCTTGGTTTCACCGTTGTTTCTAAATTAATTTGTTTTCATCGTAAACACATGCCAATAAATCTGCTTTTTTTTAATAATATAATATGATCAAATCGTGGTAAATTATTATTTCAGAGACATACATTCATTAAAAAAAAAATAATCGAGTACCCTTAACGCACAGCCTCAGAGAACAATGAAAAATAAACAAGTCTCTGTGCAATACTTCAAAAAATATATATCTATATACAAATATTGAAGAAAATCTAAGAAACAATGAAAGTAAATACCTGATTTATTTCTTCGCAATACTTTTGTATCACGTTTAGTTGTTTTTTTTATACCTTTAAGTATTTGAAATGAAAAAAATTTAACAAAACTATAACAATTCAAAAAAAAAGGAACGTGAAAATTCAATGAATATTTGAAAAAAAGATTCACTTAAACTATATTTAAAATATATGAATGTAAAAATGTTAAATTATTCTTCGAATTTTCAGTCTGTATAAAAAATTTTTTTGTTTTATTTATAATTAATTTTTTTTAACGTTTTTCACATTATGTTAATTAATCTCTGACTCGCAGACCCCAAATGCTTGTTCTCCTCACTCCAACTGTTGGCCTGGCAACCGAACTATATAGGAACTTGTTGATTTCAGTTTCGTCGCAATTAGCCTGAAACGATTGTAGCATTGGCTCGGTCATTAGACCAAACAAATCCAAATACATCAGAGACGGCATGTATGCTAATCTAATATACATCGAGGTTGGAATACTGTAGCAGCGACTCAACGACAAATGCTCCAGGTGCGTAAATTTCAGAAGACTGTGGACTGTGTTTATTGTTAACAATGTGCAATCACTCAAATCCAATTCCACGAGATCGGGACAATTTTTCTGTAAATCCTTCACGTCTGAAATTTAATACGATAAATTTGTTCAATAAATTCAATTTAAATAAACGGTGATTTCAAACGAAAATGTTGAAAGTTAAATTTGTAGATGTAATTATATCGAATGTAGAATTAAATTACTCGAATCACAAAACATAACTTTTTTCCATATATCATTTTATTTGAATATTAAATCTTTTATGCATTTTTGTCGGAGAGAATTAATATTTTAAATAAGTAAAATGTTGATTTTTTAATGTTTTAGTTTAAAAAAAAATACTGAACTTACTATCATCGAAGAGAGTTTTCCGACAACCAGCAATATTTAACCGGGTTACAGTTGAAGGTAATGATTTGCAAACTAATGTCATACATTCATTGTCAAGGCAACACCAAGACATATTAAGAGCAGTCAACCTGAAAAATGATGAGATAATGTTAATCTAATTAAGAAAATAATTAGAGAAAAAAATATAATTACTATAACTGTACATTACCTTTTTAATTTCATTAAATTACGGATGCATTCGACGTCCATTCCTTCGCACATGGTTAAATTTAATACTTCTAAATTTACATTTTCACCAATAGCAACACAACACGATCCATCCAATACACACTTTTCGAGTGACAATTTTTTTAAATATTTACATTTCGCGAGTAAAATTGCCAAGTCCCAAGGAGCAATTACTGCCATTGAGAGATCTAAATATTGTAATTTACTAGAGTAATGAGTAGCGGCTGCTTCGCTATTCAAATGAAAGACTGGCGAAGCAATTTCTGCCTGCGCTAGCCTCAAGATTTGAACTCCTCGGGGAATTATATGACCTAAGTTTCCATCACTCAATACTTTACTACCCAAATCTAAACGGGTCCACAGCGCTTCGTCTATCGCTATTTGACACCATCTTTTACACACCAACATGGAACGCACCTAAAAATACAATTTTTTTTTACCATTTATAACAATTTTTTCAACGAATAATATATTATGTGAGAAGAAGAATAAATATAAGGACAATACCAAACATTTCTTTGGAAGCCATTTTAAGATCATCAAGATCATTTCATCCGACAATTTATTAAATTTATCCTCGCCGACGATTGAAGGTTTTTTTCTCCTCCGTAAACCGAATTCTAAATCTAAACTATTACTTTTTTCGGATGTTGTATTCAATTCGTCTTTTGTGAAACTGTTCTTAGCATCGGCAAATGCTTCCAATTCTGCTCTCGAACCATATTCGGATTCATTTTCCGTCGATGTGAAATCTATTAAGTCCTCCAGCCTTTAAAAATTTTATATTTAAAAAATATTTTCCTATCGAAATGTCCTTTAGTTTCATTTTTACATTACTGAAATATTATCCTTCGAGTCTCGTAAAGTATGTCTCGAATTTTTTAAAAATTTAAATACAAATAATAAACATTAAATGACAGCAGTGAAACAAACCTGTCATATTTGTCCGGCACAACAGTTTCAAAACTAGAATGTCTATATACTCCTGAGTCTTGACTGATGCAGACATTTTTGATTTGTGATTGAGTTGGAGAAGGTTCCTGTAATCGTGGTTTTTTTAAATCATTCTCACAGCTCTCCTCGTCCTCCAACATACTGACACCCATGTCTTCTAAAATTTCCGGTTCGACAAAACTTGTATCACCCGAACATGACCAATGGGTGGTGTTGCTTTTCGACGTCTCAGTTATTTCATTTAAATTATTATTACAGCCATCGTCTAAGCGTACTCGTTTACTGAAAGTAAAAAATACTTTAATTTTCATTGTTCCATTATTGTCAATTAAAAGTCAAGGACACGATTTTTTGAGGAAAGTGAAAATAGAAAAAAATGGTAGCAATGGAGAAAAAAGTACTGAAGTTATAACTAAAACCAAAATTTTTTTTACCTTAAAAGATAATGTAAAATAAATATAACCAACGCGTAATATTCACAGATAAGACTTAAAAAATGGGTCGCTTTTTGACGTCTCGAGTTATTTAAAATGGTAATTCTCAGCAATGTTTCATAATTTCATTAATAAAAGTTTATACAGTTGTGCAAAGTGAATTAAACTATTTAAAGAACAATATTAAAAGTCTACAAAATTATTAATTGTAATTGTCTTTCACTATGACGTAAATGAATTTTTTTTTTCATTTTAAAAATAAATTACAAACATTTTCTTTTTACTTATAAACGTTTATCGAATTATCGAAAAAATATATAAACTTTATTATAAATTGTCCAACTATTTTATACTATACTTGTATAAATTTAAAAAACAATTTATCAAATTTCACTAAAAAACTTAAACAATGTGATGTGATGTAAAAAATAAACAATGCCTACCCTAACAAAACCTGAGCCATGTGGTTATTGGGAATCACGAAGCCAAACAAATAATAAACAAAAACTTGTGTAAAACTTAAAAAAGAGATAAACAAAAATTGAAAAATCCAGAGAAGCTAAAAAATAAGTTGTTTTTAATGTTATTTTTTTTTTTGAACGCAACACGAAGAAAATAGGAAAGCGTCTGTAAACATCTGCTATTTCCCAGGTATTTTCACTCAAACACACGCACTCAAAATGCAGGTTAAAACACTATTCGAACAAAACTTTTTTATATCTATTTTTCTCCAGCACTTTAGAAATTAAATCATTTTAAGATTTTTTACCTGTGATACCAGCATGTTTCGGACATGATTAATTTAACAATAATTACAAAAACAGAAATTTTAAATAAATAAAAAATATCCAAGCCACACAAGAGGGTGACTCGTGTACATTCGGGGATGAAATGAAAACTGAGGACCAGGGGTTCTTAACCTTACCTGACCGCGCGGTACTACCTGCTCAGGCAGGTAAATGTGTTATTTTCTTATACCTGATTGTACCCAAAGAACCCAAGGATTATTACCGAAATTTTCCAACGTTCAATGTAAATGACTTGACTTACCTTTCAGGTGGCGATAGTTCCTCCGTATTTTCAATAAACTCATCGCTCAGCCTTGTGTTCTCGTCCATGCCGGTATTTAGTTTTTGGCGGAATATTGATGCACTTTTTTACTTTTTCTTGTCAGCAACCTCACGTCGTAATAAATCAACAACCGAGACTGGCGGGCTTGTGATTGCTCTGTCGCATCGAATTTTCTCTGAATCCAACTTTTGATTGGTTGTCATTCGAAATAATCCCGAGATGCGCGGCCTTTTAAACATGTGGCGCGCATGCTCCGCGAAAAAGCGGGTACATTAAGCGCGAAAATTTGAATTCTTCGTTAGGTTAGAGTAAAGTGAATTTTAAAATTTTTTATTATTATTTTAATTAATTGTTGTATTTCAATTGCTTTTCACTTCGAAAATGTCAAATAATATTTTAATATTTATTATAATATAAAGAAATTAATAATATTCCTGTATTATTATATAATTTTCTTTTTATAATTAATAATAATAATAAAAATAATAATAATTAGTATTAATTTTTGAATTTGATAATTTTAGATAAAAATTTATGAGATCAAAAAACTATATAAATATAGTTGCGCCTATAAATAAATGAAAGAATTTGCTGAATAGTAATAAATCAATTTCTTGTGTTCTTATTTTCTTTATATAAAAGGTGAATGACTTTACGACCACAAATCAAAGCAATTTGCATTCTTAAGCATAAATCTGTATTACTTTATATACTGTAATATTCGAAAATAAATTTATTATTTTTCAATTTTAATAATAATTTATTAATTTTTTTGTTCAAAAAATGTAGAGTACAATATATGTCGAAAACTAGTCTTTTATACCCTAGGGAAATAATAAATAAATATCTAAATATAAATAAACAAATTATAATACATACTAATAATGATTTATAAATGAAATAATTAATAATTAATAAAATAATTAGAATAAAAAAATAAATTAAGTTGAAAAAAATTAATTTAGTAAATTAAAAAATTTTTAAATATAATGAAAATAAATAAGTTTAAATAAACGTTCTTTGTTTTGTCAATGATCAAGACCCTTTATTTTTCGATCCTCAGAATAGACTTTCATTTGGTAACTTACTAAATCGGATGTTTTTTTATGGAAATTAAATTTTCCATCTATGGGACGAATTCCTTTATCATGCCACCATCCATATCTAAAACAAATAATAATAAAAATAAATAAATAATAAAATAGTAAAAACTAATGGCAATTATAATAAAAATAATAAAATAATTCAAAAATAATTAAATTAATTAATATTAATAATAAATAAAAATTAATACTATACACATGACTGGTTAAAACTGGCCAACGATAGAGTTTCTTTGGTGTTTTAAATTCCTCTTTTCCTTCAATGATATTCTCATTCGGAATGCAGAACGTTTCTCGCGAATAAAATTTTGGTGTGATAAATTCAGCTGAAAAATATAAAAATTCAATTGGAAATTTTACCTTTATTTATTAATTTTAAAAAATAGCATTTTAATTCCTCTTGTAATTGCATTTTAATGGAAATTTAATAAAAGATATATTACAGATTTTTCTAATTATGGAAAAAAATACATTTTTTTTTTTAAATAAAAAAGTTGTTCATAAAAAATTATTATTTAGAAAAAAAAATCGATGATGAAAATTGTTCTTCGTATATTTGTAATTTATTGGTTCATATAATTAAATTGAAAAAAAATGCCATTTGAAAATAATTCTCCCGGGGACATAATTACATAATTGTGAAAAATGGTCATATATGATGTCTCTGGGAAAATTAAAAAAAATACATATATATCGTAAAGCATATAGGAAAAATTGGGTAAAAGTTTATGTGCAGAGTCTCGATTGAATATATTATTAAACTTTTTCAGTGCGACCTCAAACTTTGTCTACTTCAGCTAGAAATTGTTGACGACAGTCAGATGAGTTTCCACAGTGTATGTGTGTGGAGTAAAATTTTTTACTACACTGGTAATAAATTCTCAAACAGAAAAACTTTCTTTTCGTAGGATAACTCTATTCCATTTTCCGATGCGTGTGCGTTTTGTTTGATAGAAACTTTTTATTTTCTTTTCTAATCCCTTAAAATGACATTGATTTTAGAGATTTTATTTTACATTTTATTTTATAAATATTTATTTTTAAATCATTTTCTTTTTTATCAATATAAAGAAATAATAAATAATAATAATACTCTTCAATTATATTATTACACT
This sequence comes from Leptopilina boulardi, assembly GCF_019393585.1. Lineage (NCBI taxonomy): Eukaryota > Metazoa > Arthropoda > Insecta > Hymenoptera > Figitidae > Leptopilina > Leptopilina boulardi. Next base: position 369,003 of record NW_026137866.1, read on the forward strand.
TTTTTAAAAGAATTTTTGAAAATAAATGTAAACTTTTTACTTCTTATTTCAAATGAAAGATGAAATGATATATTTTCAGGTGAAATATCCTCGTATATTTTTTCACTGACAAAAAATCCGAGAAAAATCTTTTTCTTGAACCAAATTCGTTTTCGTTTTTTATTAACTTATCACTGATTTCTTCTCAAAAAAAACATTTTCTCAATTTCAAATAAATATTTATATACATATTTATTGGAATATTACTCGAAAAGTAAATTTTAAATACAACAAAATAAAAGAAAATTAGAAGTGAAAAATTGTAATAATAAAAAGTATAAATTAAAAAAATTAATTTTATTACTAATTAAATACTTCATTCAATTAAAATTCAATTAAACTCATATTTTAGTGGAAATAGTATCTATTTTGGAAAAATATAATTTTTTCTGTCAGGGAAGCTAAATATTTTTTTTCTCTACATAAGAAATATGTATTTTACATTGAGAGAATTATGAGGATAGAATTGTAAATTACTTGAAAATACTATTGTAATACATTTGTTTTGAATAAATTCTCTAAAATTTCCATTTCCTAAGCATGAGGGCTTCATTTATTCATATTACATAAGGCACAAATCCGATCCGGATTAGGGAAGAGGGAAATTATACGAGGTTCTGAATTTCATCAGAAGTTATTAGGGTTCCCTCCTTATCCACTCAATGTTTAAAATTTGTCTATATTATCAGGTAAAAAAAAATCCTAAAATTCCATTTTTTCAACTTTTTTTTTTTATTTGTTTAATATTAAAAAAAATATTTAAAAAAAAATACAAAGTAATTGTAAAAAAGGCTTCTTTTCAAATTGTTTTTTTATCTTTCAATTTTAATTTGTATAGAAACTCTGTATATTAAATAATGTTTATAATTACACAAATATAAATTAATTATTCAATTGAAAATGTAAATTTGATCCATACATGATATAATTAATAATTAACAATTAAATAATTGTTGAGTGTTTTACACTTGACTCGTTGGGAATAATGTGAATTGTAAAAGCTTATTGGAATAAATTTGCAAATGGGTCAAATTTTCTCAGATTATCGAAAATTAACAAAAAAATTTCGAAAAATTGATTTTTCTTTTTATTTACTGTGATGAAAATTAGATTCTAAAAGTTTCAATTTTTTTTTTATCAGGAGAACGTTTTCGTGATCAAATTTAAGAACAAAAAAAGGGATTTCTCGTTTTTTTTTTTTGGTATTATTTTCTTAAAATATTTTTTAAGTTTTTATCTAAATATAATTTTTGTTTGAAAAAAAAATTGTTATTGTAATTTCATAAAATTTTGATTACCAGTTAAACAAGTGAAATAAATTTACCGTTCATTTTGGGAATACAAGCATCGGATCTTCCAGTTTCCGGATGTTTGGCAAAACAAAGTTTGAATGGCGGTTTCTCGATTATTTTTTTCTGCGATCCAGAAGCGGGACTGACACGGGTACTGCGAGATTCAATTGTATTGAGCTCAGCTGACATCTCCCTTGAAAATTTTCACGAAAATCACCGCCTCCGAGCCGCGGTCTCACGTTGAAATTCGAATTTCCCCAAGTTCCAACTGTTAACAGCAGAGATTCGCACTTTGGAATAAAGTTTAGTCGCGTGTATAATACCGTTTTGGAGACACCCCTATATATATATTGCGGCGCACACTAGGTTGTGCTTTCCATATTTGATCGATATCCTTATACGCGGAAATAAATTGTCGCGAACAAATGTGTGCAGACATTACTTTTGGCCAGAAAAAATGCGTGTCTCGTAGATCAACTTAAATGGAGACAGAGCAATATGCCTGGGTTACAATTTACGCCCATAACCACGATACAACAAATTTTTTTATTTGATTTAACGCTTTTTCAAAAATTTTCCTCTCGTATTATTTGTCTCCACGATAAAGCGCGTGTCCAATTTCGCTCACATATCATATCGATTTTTTCTCCTCTTTTTTTTTGTTATCAATGAACAAAAAGCGGAATTTTTTGGGAGTTACTCCGGTTCACAATGAACAACTCCAATAAAAAAGGGGTGAAAAAAACATTCCTTTAATATTCTCACTTTTTTTTTATATAATTATAGAAATAATAATAATTTTAATATTTTTTTTCAAAAATGAGAATTTTTGATGAATCATCAGAAAAAAGAAAATAAAATAAATATAAAAGCGATATATAGAAATTATATCGAATAAAAGTTGAAATGATGGAATCACGTTCTGGATGAAATTGGGTAAGTTGTGAAAGGTTTGTAGTTTGAAAAAAAAGAAGGAGTGTGAGAGAGAAAAAAAAATAAATAAAAAGTTTGAGGACCAGATGTAATAAGAGAATCATAGAAAAGTGGAATGAGTTCCAAATGACTGCTCCTTGCCGTTTTGCTCCTTTCCGTCTTTCCTGCCGTCTTTTCTTTATAACTGCACTTCATCATCACACGTCTCTTTTCCTTTTAATGTACCTCATATTCCTATAAAATCCCTTTTTAGTGTCCATTCATCCCATCCGGCAATATTTCATTCCTCGAATTATTATCAATTTTATATAAAGTTCCTCAAAAAGTTCCTTCTTTTTTTTTATCTGACAAAGTTGCGCGATTTAAAAAAAAAACAGTCAAAATATTAAACATATATAAAAAAAAAAAATTGAGAATTAATTATAAAGAGCTGTAATTAATTCTCGCGATGAAGACATTAATAAGTCAATTAATTATCCATAATAAACGGAAAACTACAAACTTGGAAACTGGGAAAATTCTCCTATATAAGGAAAATTAGGTGCAGTCATTAATTAATTATTACAGATTTAAACTTTTCAAGCTGTCAAAACAATTTTGACAATTCTTCTTTAGTGAAAGCTTTTACGATGTGTGAGGGTCGCATTGCTTTAATTTAAACTTTTAAGTATTTGATAGCATTTCCTTGTGCATTGTGTAATTCAATTTTAGAGAATTTGAGAGAAATTTCATCGAACCAAATAATTATTTGAATTTTTGTATTTTAAAAAAATTCAATTTAGTTGAATCAAATAAATTTTTTCAAAACTGCTTTTAGAGTGGTAAAAAAATTTATTTGATTCAAATACTCGATTATTCGATTGAAATAAATATTTACTTGAACCAAATAATTTTTATTTGAATTAAATAAATTATACAAATAATTATTTCATGCAAATAAATATTTGTTTAATATAATCGAGTATTTGAATCAAATAATTTTTTTTCCAGTTTAAAATTGCATTGACTCGAGAATGCCATGTCTGACTGAAACAGTCTTTTACTACTGCCTCAATAATTACGTAAAAAGTTACTAAAAAAGTTTTACTGAAAATAACTTTTACTATTAAAATTTTTTTAAGTCAAGTCGGTCTGATTAAAACATACTTTTACTACATAAAACCAAACACCAAAATTTATTTGATTCAAATAATCGATTGTTTGATTATTATAAAAAGGTAGGTATAAGGTACTTGAACGAAATAATTTTTATTTGAGTCAATTAAATGATATTTGTTTTAAATACAGAAATTATTGGTTCAAATACAGTTTATTCAATTTAAATAAAAATTATTTGGTACAAGTAAATATTTATTTGGTTAAGTAAATATTTATTCGGTCCAAGTAAATATTTATTTGGTTAAGTAAATATTTATTTAGTCCAAGTAAATATTTATTTGGCTCAAGTAATCATTTACTTGATAAATTTTTTTTTTAATTTTTGAATAAAATAAATTTTTTTTCTAATACCTGTTAAAATTGATTGAAATTTATTTCGAAAAACTATCGAATAAAGAACAAAATTGTAGGAAAAGTATTTGAATTATTTCAAAGTGGCAATAAATTTAGCATATTTTTTTTGTCACTTTTAGTGTTTGTGTAATAACAATTTTCATGTGTTTGCGCAGCAATTGGTGTGAACTCAATTGTATTCGTATATATATAGTGGGAAAATGGTGTTTGGGATACACTTTTATTACAAGACAATTCGCCATGAAATTACCGCAGCAGAGGCAATTTTCTACGTTGATCGCGCTGTATTAGATATTAGGTAGAGGATAATTTTGGCACGTCCCACGCGATACACAAATGCTCACGTACCATGCATGTAGTTCTTAGTCTCGAAATCGCTCACGACATAACTGAACGGAAGTCATTCTAAAATATATCGGCGTTCATTTCTAATCATCTCACGCGTATATAACTTTAAAACAAAAATTTTCTTTTTTTTCTATATAGTTACATATCGGAAAAATGATAAAAACAAACTTTTTTTTGTTCCATAAATTTTTTAATAAGGCAATATGAAAAATAATTTTTTTTTTGATTTTATATAAAATTAAATTTTTAAACTACAAAAGAATTTTCAAATTTATTTTTATTTTTATAAAAATAGAGTGAATTTCAGTGCGTTTTATTTATGATGAATAAAAATAGTGAAACTTTATTTGTAAAATGGTTTACAATGTTTAATGGGAAAGTGAGTGGGAAAATAAATGAGAAAACTAAACACTATATGTAAGATGTCTATTGCCTCGGTATTATTTTGACAGATTTATAGGCCATGAACTAAGTTGAATATGATTTAAATATTTACTTATTTTTAGAAATTGAATATTGCTGAGACAAATGGTAAAAAAATTAGAACGGTGGAGAACGTTTTCCTTTTTTGAAAAAATTTTGACTTTTTTTTTTAAAATTAAAATTGATTTAAAAATTAATTCCAGAACTTTTTAGAGTAAATTAAACTGTTTTTTTTTGTGTGAACAAAAAAAAGGTGTTTAAAGTATATAAGTTTGATCTGTGACATGAATGGAAAATTCAAATCGAACGGGATGTGATCGTTATTTAAATTTCTCAACTCCGACGACAATATAAAATGCCACCTCGACTTGATGCAGTTGATTCGATGGATGTGGAAAAGCCGTCGAGGTGTTTGAGATTCTTACGTCTACTATGGAAATTCTGCAAGTGCGTTTTCTCCCATGTGAGCCTGGTATCTCTCGTGGTCGCCTATTGCGTTTTGGGAGCCCACGCTTTTGTATCTCTCGAAGCAAACCATGAGCAAGAAGTAAATATATAGATATATCTCAAACACGAATTTCGAACAGGTTTTTGAACATGTGAATCCCCTTAGGCAATACACTGGTGAACTTACCAGCAATTTTTTTTTTCACAATTCCTCGACTTGAAAAAGCTTCTCAATACTCAACTTACGACTTGAATATATAAACACTAACAATGTTCACATGTACCACTGTTTTACTGGTAAAAGGAGTTTCATTTTGGTTTCAAAGTACGGAATAAATAAAGAGGCAAATACTAACGAAAAGGCTTTCCCATGGGAGGGCTTTATTCCAGCTTTTAGTGTTTCAATCGATACTTAGAATTGGTTCTCTAATTCAAATGAGTAGTTTTACTATTTTTTAATTAAATATTACCTTTTAATTTATAGTTTTTTATTAATTTTGTAAAAAAATTACTAAAATTTAGTAGAAATTTTCACTAATTTAATAAAATATTACTATTTGATTTAGTAACATTTTTTTTATTACTTTTGTAAAAAATTACTAATTAGAAATTTTCACTATAATTTATTTAGTAAAATATTAATAGTTTTAGTATAATATGCTAAGTCTGAATAAAACCGTATTTTACCGCCTCAATAATTACGCAAAACGTTACTAAAAAGTTTCACTGAAAATAATTTTTACTATCTATTTGTTAAGTTGGTCTGACTAAAACATGGTTTTACTACTGAAATACAAAAAATATACCATTGAAATTCAATTGCTGTATAGTCGAAGGGGTTACAAAATGACAAAATTTCATTATTTATGAACTCATCTCTGTACCAACTATTTTTACAAGACTTTTTTTTATTCTCATTTCTTCTTTTTTTTCTGTTCTTTAACATGAAAGCCAAAAACCCATAAATATCTGAATAACCGGAACAAATTCCAATTCTATATCAACTGCTTCGCAAGTCTGCTTGCCTTTTCCTCTTATTGACGAATGAATCTCCACGTTCATGTTTATTCTGCAAATAATTTTCACACTTGCTTTTTTTTTTTTATTTTCATATTCATAACTTCTATTTAAAGATATAAAAAATTTTTTAGTGTATTTCGAAAATTTTGGTTTGAAATAATTTTATATAGAAAATTTATCTTTTCATTTATAAATTCGTATATATGCAAATACATGAAAAAAATGTTAAAATTATTTAAATTTAGTTCTCTTTTGAAAAAGAATAAACCGCTTTAATATATATATAATATATAATTTTTTCTTCTTTTTAACAAAACTTTTAGAAAATTTTTCTAAATAATTTTACATATCAAAAAATTTAACTTATAGTTTAAATACGTATATGTAAATGGATAAAAAAAAAATTTTTTTAAATTGAAAATAAATTTACAAAAAAATTAAATCAGAATTTCAGTACAATTAAATAAAACAAAATGTTTATGTTCATATCTTTTGTTCCATCAATTTTCACTGAAACTAAACGAAAATTCCTTTCGCACAGATGAATATAAAAATATGTACGAGTATCGACATTGTTTTTTTTTTTTTTTTTTATTTCGCTGCAATATGTATGAAACTCAGATTCTTCTAATAATTTCAAAGATAATCCCTCGAAATCCCCCGGGGTATATTTCAGGAATATCGCGACTTTTCAGCTTTATCTATATACATATATACTATCATTAAAGATAGAAAATGAATACATTTTTCCATTTATTAAACATTAAAACGAATAAATATAATAATGAAGTATAAAATTAAATTACAAAAAAAAGAAAGAAAAAATAAATAAAAATGTTAATCTTAAACAAAACAAAAAAAATCTGTATTCAAATTTGATTAATGTTGAAGTTTATTTGAGTTTCATAGGAGAGAGGAAAGGGGAAGAGAAAGGCCATCAATTTTGATGGAAATAAACATCAATTGATGAATCGCGTCAACTTTTCCAACATTAATGTATCTTTAGGCGGTTTATAGATTCGGTGAAACTTGTTTGTTATATAATTTGAGAACCGCTTTTATCCAATTTAAGCTGTTTATCTTCGTTATTTTCGTCGATTTGAAGCATGCAGGTACAGTTTAGTGTTTATCGATCGTTTGACCAATCCCGAGGTATATATATAATACAATATATATTTATATAAATATATATATATATATACGTATATCGACTACACGATTTATGCACGCTTTGTTGATTAATGTATGCATTATTGAGAAAGACCCATATCCAATTAATAATAACGCACATACAATATTCCATTGTTGATTTATTCATTTTCACAAATTATTAACTACCGGTATTTATTCAATAACAGAAAATAAATTGCAAACTCTTGGAAGCATTAGTTTATAAATTGATTAATTAATTAAATCCGTAAATGCTTGAAAAAGGGTCACTTGCTCTCTTTGTCTGTCTGTCTGTCACTCTCTTTCTCATTTGGATGTAATTTTGTTAATTTGATAACATTTGTTTAAATCATTTTCATTTATTTATATCGACGAATTATATTTTAATCAGTTTTAAATTCAATCGTTAATTATTTGGGATGGACATATTTTAATTAGACAATTTTTGGATTAAAATACTAATAATCATATTATATTTATTGAAATTTAGAGAAAAATTAATTAATTTGTCTAAAATTTATGGCAACTGCACAGAGAACAATGGAAAAATGAATAAAGTAATTTTTTACTACTTTTAAAAGTAAAACCGGAACTGCCCACAGTTTCTACGCATTTTTGGCAATTTTTACTTCAGAAATAGTAAAATTTACTAGGTCCGAAATAATTTTTACTACTTTCGGAGTAAATTTTACTATTTTCGCAGTAAATTTTACTATTTCTGGAGTAAAAATTGACAGAAATGCGCAGAAGCTACGGACAGTTTCGGTTTTACTTTTAAAGTAGTAAAAGTAACTTTATTCGTTTTTCCATTTGCGAAAAAAAATTATTTTACTAAAATAATCGTCTACTTTACTATCAAATAAGAATATTTATTTGTATCGAATAATTTTTATTTGCGTATAAAATAATTTTTATTTGCATAATAATATTTATTTTAAAATAATTTTTACTTGAATCAAATAATATGTCAGAAAAAAATAAATTAAAATTTTTTTTTTTTTTTTGAAAGAATCGTGAAATTGGTTTTATTCCATTTAAAAAGAATTTGCTGCAAATAAAGACCGAGAAGCTATCGGAGAAGTTGAGGGAGAGAGTAGTGGACTCTACTTGATTGAAAAAAAGGCATGAAGAAGAAAGAGAGCAAAAAAAAAAAGAGTGCACTTAGAAATATGATCCTGTGATTTTTCTTAATTGCAAAAGTCCTTTAGCTTGTTATTCAATCCCTGGCGCTGTATGGATATAATAATAATCGAGACACTTGAAATGCCTTGACAACATGAAAAGTGTCATACGCTCAAGACGTGTTTTTTGTCAGGTTAAAAAGAGCATTAAACATCTTCGAGGAAATATGACGCAGAAGCTGTGGAAGATGACGTTGGACTCAAAGGTGTTAATGGAAGAGAATTGGACGATCGGAGCCATGGATAAGCTCAAGGTAAATGGAACTTTTCGTTTTTTTTTCTTCTTCTTCTTCTTCTTCTTCTTCTTCTTTTTTGCCCTCTGCTTAAATAAGTCTCGTTCTTTCATCTTAAAAGAAAATTTTAATTGCATCCGGAGTTATGATCGTTCGCAGATCTTTGAGACGAATCTGCTAAAGAAAATGAAAGAGGAGGGATGGGATGGAAACGAGGAGGTGAATAATGTTCAATGGACATTTGCTGGAGCACTATTTTATTCCATCATTGTTATTACTACCATTGGTGAGTTCTTGTTACATGTATATACATAATCATCGTTTATTTCACATTTCTAATTATTTTAATTAGTCAGAATTCCTTTATTTATAGGTGAAAATTTACTAAATTTATACTTTTTATTTAAAAAAAAAGTATTACTAAATCAAATAGTAATAGTTTACTAAAAAATTTAGTAATATATCAAAAATTAATAGAAATTTTCACTAATTTTTAATATATATTTACTAAATTTTTTAGTAAACTAAATTTGATTTAGTAATATACAAAAAATTAGTGAAAATTTTTAATACTAATTTTTAGTGATTTTTTACTAAAACTAAAAAAATCGATAATATTTTACTAAAGAGTTAGTAAAAATTTCTACTAATTTGAATTAGAAAAAACTAATTCTCACTATTTTATAGAGAAACATTATTATTATTTACAAACAAAGTTTTTTATTTCTATTTCGATTTTTACATTGGAAAAAAAGAAAAAGAAAATGTTTCAATTAATTTTCATTTCATAAAAAAAATTTTGAAAATGAATTTTATTTATTGAACAAGATTAAAGGGAATAGAAAAAAAAAATTCCTCGACGAGATTAAAAAAAACATGTTTAATGATAATTGAATTTTCTCTCCTTTTGGCTATATACGAGAAAGAAGGTATTTACTTAGGAAATACTAGGAAATCAGTTTTAATTCTCGGTAGATTTTTTCGTCGCGCTTGCGTCATCTTTTAGTGGGTCTTTATTTGCAGAACGTGAATAAAAATCAACTTCACTGTGAGGGTTAAAAGGTCGTTGATTTTCGTATCTGTCGGGTCCGTATGGCCTCCCGCCATATGGTCGGCCATAATTAATATCATCTGGACGATAATGTCCGCTTAGATGACCCTGGTAATCACCATGGAAATTGCCTTGAGGTCTACCGTAATAATTTTGTGGAAAAAAATTCACCTGCCCCAAATTTGGTCTTATCTAAAAAAAATCAATAAATATCATCTCTTTACTATATTTTTCACTCATTGAACAAATTTTTTTCTTTTTTAGAAGGAAAATTTATTCAACGTAATTAATATATTACACCAGAATGGATTTTCCTTTTAAGAAAAAAAAAATTAATTCACAAAGAATAAAACAAGATTTGAACTTGTTTTTGAAAAATATATTTCATTTATCTTTGCGGAATATTTATTATTGCATAAAACTTGTGGATTGCTTTTAAAGAATGTTGTATAAGATAAAGTGATAAAAAAAAGAAAGAAGGGAATAAAAGTTAATAGAAGCTTTTAAAAAAAAGTACCTTTCTTCTTGCTGTTATTATACTATTATATTCTTCTCTCTTTCATTATATTATATATATTTTATCATTTTTCATCATTTCTCTTAACTAGAATTTTTGCACAAAAATAAATGAGAATATAAAAGATACGATTATATATATTTTTTTTTATTAAATTATTATTAATTAATTATTATGTTGGCAACTTTGAAAAAAACTAAATGAAAAATTGAATAGTTTGTCAGGCTAACCAAAAAGTATATTATTTTCAATTATTCAGTTTTTTTGAAAGAGAAGGATTTGTATATCTTTTGAGGAAAATAAAAAAAAGAGATAAGGGGGCAAAAAAAAGAATGAAGTAAAATATCAAGTCAGCTTAATATGCCAAGAAGATAAATCTGATGCTGCTGAATCTAAAGCATATAGTAAATTACAGCCTATAAGCATATAAGCTTATTCCTAAGCTTCTTCAGTCACACTCACCGGATAAGACGCGTGGGAGCCATAACTGGGATTTCCTGCAGGCGTTAGACCAGGAAACTTGTTGCTATTGTAACAGCAGATCGCTTTACCTTGCGAGCAAGTGCCCTAGAGACGATTTATAATATAAATATTTATAATTATTATTTTCAAAAAATTATTTCATTATGCTCAAAAAAAATATTTATTTTATTCAAATAAATATTTCACTATTTTGAAAAAAATATTTTCCTGATACCAAATAATTTTTATTTATTTATATATGGCAAAACCCTTTCGTACAAAGTACTGTAAAATACAAAAATTACAGGAAAAAAATTTTTATACCTGGAACAGCAATAAATTTCATTGGAATAGCAATATATTTCACTAAAACAGAAAATTTTCGCTATTCTAGAGAAACATATAGCTGTTCCAGATAAAGATTTTTTTCCATTAATTAAATTTTATTTGTTTCAAATACAGAAATTCAAATAAAAATTAATTAGTAAAAAATGGAATTATTTGATACAAATAAATATTTATTTGATAGATAATAATAGACGAGAAACCGATTATACTAAAATCAAAAAAATTTTCTTGGTCATTTATAAAATATCAATTATTTCATTGAAAAAAATACTAAAAAAATGGTAAATTAACTTGATTATTTACTATTATTCATTGAAAATAATAATTTGATAGAAATATAATTTTTTTGTTTCCCTATAGTGTGAAAATAAAAAATGGTGCTGAAATTATTTATGTGTGTGGATTTATGATGTAACATTAATGTCCAATTTCAGAGCTTACAGAAGTTATTAAAGAAATAATTTCGTTCAATGAGAAATCCATTTGGAATCTCGCAGTGGGGTCACGTAATAGATTTCAGTATAAGCTGGATGCCGATATCATTTAGACATTAGAGTTCGACCCATACGGTCGAGAATTCCCAGACAGAAACATGCTTTAAAAAAAAAAAATTTGTTTTTGATGAAAAACTCACGAAATTCAAACCTGTCGAAGGACAATTAAAACTGTAGGCGCATTTACAAATTTCAAATTGTCGATATCGGGGATCCTCGGGTCCCAGGAAATCCTCCCTTCCGCCATTTGGCCTAAAACACATTTGAATGTGAATAAAAAATTGCATCTTTCAGAAAAAAAACGCTTTTTTAGATAAAAATATAATTTTTTTGTTTGCAGAAATAGAAATCGAAAGTATAAAGAAAATAAATTATTGTTAATTAAAATATTGAAATAATTTTTTATACCTACTTGAAAGAATTTTATAATATAAAAATAAGTTACAGTTTTCGAATTATATACCTATTCAAAATTCCGGTTGGTCCACCGGGTCCCACCAAAACTTCCTCTCGATTTGGACCAACATGAGGTCCATGACCGAAGGATCCTCCAAACTGTGGTCTGTATTCATTAAAAGGGTTGTTTCCAAAATTGGAGTTTAGATTAAAGTCATTTGCAAGGTACCTATATTTCAGAGAAATACAATAATTTCTTTTAAATTAATATTTTAATTTAATTTAATAACTTTAAAAAAAATTTTTTTTCCTAGTTAGAAAGTTAAACTGTCAATTGACGTGTTTCACATTGTCCTTTCTTTTCCATTTGCCCCCGTCAGTTATGTTTTCATTTTCAAAAAAAGTTGTTTTGAAAGAAGAAGAAGAAGAAGTAAAATAAAAAAGAAACGCAACTAAGAGCTTAGATGTTTTCTCGGAGAAAAGCACACTGAGTGGACCAAAAGCGGAAACTGTGCTCACCTCGCTCTCTTTTCATCTCGATTTCTTGGTTCTCCGTCGTCGTTCCAAACCCATTTGTTTTCATCATGAAGGGCGATGGCAAAAGCGATAGCGGTGAAAAATAAAGCAATGCTGATCCTACACATTTTTATAAGCGGGGCCAAAAAAAAGGCCTATAAAATTATTTACAATGAGTTGCAGAAAAAAAATTAAAAAAAAAAAAAAACCACACGAATTTTTTTTCTCTCACGTTTTATTTATAATTTTCCAATTATACCGAAAAAATTGACATAATTCTTTTAATTTACTATTAAATAAAATTTAAAACAAAATTTTTAGTAAAATTTTATCAATTTTTTATTATTTTATTTTTATTAAACATTTCACAATACTGTATTTTTCGATATTTATTGTTTTTGAATGTATTATTTATAAATAATTAAATAAATTTGATTATCAATTGATTTATTTTGAAAAATTAAATAGAAAAAAATAAATATTGAACAATTGTCACATGACTGATTTTACATGATCGCTAACAAATCCGCGAAATGCGACTAAACGAAAGTGAAAGCGAATGCTTATATATATTGCTACAAATTGTAGACGATAGCCATTCCCTGTTGAAAAGACCTTCGTAGGCTACTCATTCACTCGTAAATGAACCAAATTTTTTTTTTATTCTTGGGGATTCCCCTGTTTCTTAAGACATTTGTTTAAAATTACATAAATTATTAAGAAAAAAAAAATAGAAATGGAAAAACCAGTACCTATATATTTTCTTTGAGAAAAAATCAACTTATAAATAAATAGATAACAATTGAGAAATTAATGCAATAAAATAGTAAAAAAAAAGTAAAAATAGTAAAAAAGAATTTTGTTATTAAATTAATTTCAATATTTTACCTAATATTGGAAAAATTTTATTTTAAAAGAATTTTTTAAATTTAATTAAATTCAATAATGATGTAATTTATCAGAGAAATTATAAACGTTTGTAAATTTTCGAGGATTCTTAATTAACTTTCAACTTAATTATATATTACGTTGTTTTCAATATAATTTTCGATTAAAAGCTCTCGTTTATATATAGAGTAAAGTGAACGAAATGCTAATTTGTTTAAAATGTTTATAATCGATCCCGAAACGAATATTGTAATACATCATTTAAATTAATTTTGAAACATGAATTTTGTTTCGAGAAAATATCATTTTGTTAAAACACAATTAAATTGACTGTTTCTTCGAGTATATATATATATATATATATTATTGTGCTCTTTAATTTATTTTGAAATTTTCATATTACGCATTGATTAATTTCACTTAAATATTGTTTTACATAATTCAACAGGTTCTGAAAATAATCGCTAAAATCAAATTTTGATTAATTTTTTATTTTACAATACAATTAAATTTATTTACGAAAAGTCGTTTTATTTTTTAAAAGAATTATAAAAATATAATTGAAATTTGAAAATAATGTAAAGAATATAATAAAAAGACATTAAAATAAAAAAATGTTATAAAGGTAAAAATTATTAAAAAATTGAAAGCAATAAAAATCGTTTGAGAAGTAATGGAAAAAGATAATGAAATTTTTTTCTGGATAAAAGGTGAATGAAAACTCTTTTGCGTGGGGAAATAAAAAGGAAAATTGTAATAACTGCAGATATTGCAAGGAAAGACAAAAGTAAAGCGTGTGAAGATGACATGTAATGAGAATCCCTCCTCGTTTTACGGTAACAGCATATATATATATATACATACCATGACTTCTGACAAAGGTGCGTGACGCGTGACCGACTTTTAGGATGCAATCGGATCGAACGTTTCGGATATCCGGTTCCATTCTTTGTCTAGATTGATCTTCTCTTCATTGCGGGTGCGGTCTGTTTTACGTGATAGACATCGCTTTTTCAATTTTCTTTTGCATTTTTTTTTTTTTTTTTTTTTTTTGTTTTCACGCAAAAAATGACATTTATCTATTAACTATATACTCGCCTATGTTGGATTGTAAACGTCCAATTTGTCATTCTCAACAAAAAAAAATTCATGTATTCCATTCCATATAAAATTTCTTCAACATCTACTTTAAATCCATTTATTCAATTTGTCACGCACATTCGTACATTTATTTTTCCATTACAATTTGTAATTTTTTTTTTTTACCAAATTTTTAACTATTTATAATATTTCTGTTTTTAATATTTTTTTAAATTTTCTTTTATGTTTCTTTTTGGATTTTAAATCGTTGATATGTTGCAAAATTGATTCTCTTATTTACGATGAATATTTTTTATTGCCTTGATTTTGTAATACTTTGTCGAATCACTTTTTTTTTTATTCATTTCGCTAACTTTTGTTTTATTAATAATATAGTTATTGAAGTTTTCTTTTTTTTTATATATATACAAGTCTGATCTTATTTTATTGTTCAATATTATAATTTTATTTATTTTAATGCGCGGAAGTTTTAAATATAACAATTTTCATTCCTTGAACGAGTTTCTTCATCCGATAAAAAAAAAAAACGATAATAAAAATTAATTTACGAGAAGAAAATAAATGCCGCTTCTTAGAGAGCAACTTTTACCGCAATTTCATTTATTTGTAATTCTTTCATAACTAATATAAAGTTATTGTAATTATTTTTCCATTAATCTACTACTACTTTTATTATTATTATTATTATTATTATTTATTAAATAAAAAATAAATTAGATAAAAAAAATTGCAAAAAATTAATAAATATTTTTTTTTCTATATTGTCGCGCTCAGAAAAAAATCTCGTTATAAAATTTTGAATCCTTTTTTCGGAACACCAGTATCTTATTCTACATTAGCACATTTTTTCAAGGAGCACAGATTTCCTTTTTTTTTTTTTGTTATTTATTTGATTGAAAGTTGAAAAGATGGAAATAGAAATTTTTCTCATGGAACACAATCCATCAATGTAAATTTTTATGCGGTGAAAGAATCAATTGGCCCCGCCCCAGCAGCTTCCATCGACTCTTCTTCTTCTTCTTTTTTTTCCTATCCTTCTCGTTGCATTTTCCCTCCTTTTTGACATCACTCATCTTTTTCTTTTCTTCGAGGAGACCTTGTCCTCCTTATCGTCCTTGCCATCCGCGTACAAATCATATCCCATAAATCTCATACATATACACGTATATATGTATGTATGTACATACGTGGGATTTCACCACCTTGGCCTCAACCCGTACCCAGCCAACCAAAAAGCGAATAATGAATAGCTAAAAATCAAGGTGACGAAGTGGGCTCATATTAAAACCAGATAATGACCTCAACAAAACGAGAATTATATTTAGAGAATAAAATTTCTCTTTTTCATTAGACGAAAATATTTCTTGTAGAAAAAAAATTATACTTTCAACCAAAATTATTTAACTAAATTACTTTTAGCCAAAAAAAGTTGTAAAGAAAAATAAATTCTTTTCTTTTTAGAGAAGAGATTAAAAATTTACTATTAATTATAACTATTTTCTATACTAGTTATAAATTTTTAATATATTTATTTTAATTCGAGAAAAAAAATTATTTTCTGTGAAAATTACTTGTATATATTAAGAAATACAATAGATATTTTTATGCCATGTTTACCGGGAATATATATGTTTTATCAGAATTTAATAAATCTTTTTTCTTTTGAAAATAAATATTCATCAAAGTTTACTAGCGACGGAACATAAAAAAAATGTCATTGACTCGTTAGTTTATTGCTGAGAACGAAGCACACTGATAAACGGATTTTTTTTTACCCCATCAAAAAAAAAAAAAAAAAGAAAGAAAGAAAAAAAATATAGTCCATTCTAATCTTTACCCAGCTGTAATTTTTGTTCTGTAGGCTATGGCCATATTGCACCGAAAACTCGAAATGGTAAAGTCGTAACAATATTTTATGCCATACTGGGTATACCTCTGATGCTCTTATGTCTTTCGAACATCGGTGACATCATGGCATCTAGCTTCAGGTACAACTTTTTTTTCTTTTTTTTTCTTTTTATTATATTTTCATATTCCAATTGACATTTGAACGTTCCATCCATAAAATTTTATGCAAAATCGATTTTCATATTACAAAAAAAAAAAACATTTGGTAAACGAATGAAATGTAAGGTATTTTTAAATGCTTTCACTACTACCTCTAACATTACATTTTTATTGGTTTTTTATTGTTGAAACATTCTTGCAAATGAGCGCCTTTTATAACAAAAGTTTAATTTTCGCAATCTTGCATGTGAATGTGTGTTTGTTTGAAATTTCTTACATAGGTTTTCGAGGCCGCTACATCAGAATAACAATTTTTGAATATTTGTCCGCCATATTGGATCTTTAAAAAAACCGACAAATTTTTGTTTTTGTAATAGAAAATTATTTTTAATTTATTTGCTGTATTTTTTTTTATATGGAAGTATTATTAAATTGTGTAGCTTCTGTTTAGAAAATGGAAAAATTCTCAAATTGAAAAAAAAGTTTTTTTTTTTGTTTCGAAATTTGTTGTTAAAAAAAGGCGGCATAGATGAAAATAATTTATAAAACTGATTGTGTTGATTTAGTCCTGTTCATTTGCATTATTCCAACATCGTAAAAGCAGGACGATAAATTTTTAAGCTTTAACCCACTACAGTGGAATACAAATTTCTACTCTTCGAATTATAGATGCCTCGACTATGCAGTAGCTTTTAGTTCATTAAATGCTGCGCATTAATACGGTCGAATTTTAGCAGACATTACCGTGGCTTTTAATAATGATCGAATATACGAGCTTGTTCCATTATTACGCAGTAATTCCTAGTCCTAAAAGTTCCAAAAAATTTTAATAATCAAAAGTTACCCTCCAAATATTGACTTTATTATTGATTTGCTTTTTCATTCATCATGACATTGTAATATTAGTGAACAATAAGTGATATTAATTGAGATTCTAATTGAAAGATTTTAATTTATTAAATTTTTTATTAACATAAATTATCATATTTTATTTAATACAATTTAAATTGTAAGTGTGGTTTATCTAAATTATCTACTGGCACAGTACTGCGCTAGTATAGTAAATTCCCCTCTAAATTTGAATTAGTTAAAAGTGAGAATTTTTACTAATTTGATTTAGTAGTTTTTATTTTTTACTTTTACTGAAAAGTGACTAAAAATTAGTGAAAATTTTTACTAATTTAAATTAGTTTTTCACTAATTCAGATTTAGAGTCTGATATATGTTTCAAAACTCTATATAAATTTTGTGTGTTAGTGTGTAACAACGAAGAAAAGAACGTGAAAATTTCATACTGACATATTTCAAATAATTTTTCTCGACAACGTGTGCTTCGCAGGTTTTTGTATTGGAAGGTATGCTGTTACGTGTGTACTCGACCTCCAAAGAAAAAGAGACCTCGTAAAAATTTCTCCAGAGCACAATCTGTCCGTCAATCTTCGTATGTATATCCTGTCTTCTTCTTCTTCGTCCACATAATTAAATTATTACATTCATTTGTTGTCCTTTCACAACAACAATTTTATTAATTCACTTTTAATGAAAGTGAAACTTTCAGAAAAAAAATCGCCAATTCAATCACAATTTTGTAATTTGTTTAGTTTTTAATTATTTTTAAAAATACAAATTACTTTGCCGTTTTTTAATAAAAATTAAGAAAAGTTCATCTAAATTTTTAGAAGATATTCGGAAAATCGAGCACCATCTTTTCGTCGATCTATACGAACTAGTCAAAGATCCGCTGATTCGGCATTGGGACTTTCTGGAAGTACATTACGTACATCGTATTCCGATACTGAATGCAGGTGATTTTTTTTTTAATTGAATAAATTAATGAAATAACAATAATATTTAATAAATAATAATAATTTAGTAAGAACAAATTAAAATTCAATTTTTATTATAATATACCTTAGGTATCAGATTCAAAGGTACGATGGTATTGATCAGAGGAGGCCGGGGTCTTATCTTCCATCAACCGGAGCAAACTTGAACGTAGATACTAGGCAGTCGACTTTCTCCAGGTATTCCGATGTTCCTGTCTCGTCTCCGAAGATGACCAGAGGTACAAAGTTAATTTTCCTAATTGAAAATTAGTTCAAAAAACTTTTTTTTCTAATTAATGAAAATTATATTCCACTCTCATTCTTTGTCTGAAAAAATATTTCTTTTCAAATGAAATATTCTTTTCATATATAAAATTATTTCAATTTTAATTAATTATTAATTTTACATAATTGGCATTTTTAATTTTAACAATTTTTTAATAATTCTCTTTTAGGCCTATAAGTTTTTTTTTCCTGTGATTTAAAATTTTTCAAGCGAAAATGTGTGTGTGGAATAGCAATTTTTTTTTCGTAAATTGATAAGGAAATTGGTTAAAGGTGTGAAGTTGATTCCCTTCGAATTAAATTTTCAGGTCCCGCCAGGTTGACAACGCAATCACTTGATAGGCGATTATTGGTCAACCCCCATGATAATGATCGTTCACCTGTGTTCTTCAACAAGTATGCTCTCGATGATTTCGATGAACCAGTCAACGTTCACTCAAAATGGAGGACTCTTACCACTGATAGAGGTTTCAGAAAAAAATATAATACCTTTTTTTTTTTATTCAGTGTTCGCTTATTGCAAAATTGGCCATTTTTCAGCCTAAAATTCCGAAAAAAATATTTACCATTAAATTATTTATTATAAAAATCAAAAAATATATATTATTAATTATACACGGAAAAAAAGGAATTGCTTACAGATGCGCCACTTTTAGTTGAAGCTATTTTTATTTGAAACTACTTTTATTTGGCGACATTTTTAGTTGAAACTACTTTTAATTGGCGCCACTTTTAGTTAAAGCTACTTTTATTTGGCACATCTTTTTTAGTTGAAGCTACTTTTATTTGGCGCCATTTTTAATTTTCGTTACTTTTAGTTGAAGCTAATTTTACTTGGCGCCACTTTTAGTTGAAGCTACTTTTATTTGGCGCCACTTTTAATTTAAGCTACATTTATTTGGTACCACTTTTAGTTGGCGCCACTTTTAATTTAAGCTACATTTATTTGGCACCGCTTTTAGTTGAAGCTACTTTTAATTGGTGCCACTTTTAGTTGAAGCTACTTTTATTTGAAAATACTTTTAGTTGGCGCCACTTTTAGTTGAAGCTACTTTTATTTGGCGCCACTTTTAGTTGAAGCTGCTTTTAATTGGCGCTACTTTTAGTTGGCGCCACTTTTAATTTAAGCTACATTTATTTGGTACCGCTTTTAGTTGAAGCTACTTTTAATTGGCGCCACTTTTAGTTGAAGCTACTTTTATTTGAAAATACTTTTAGTTGGCGCCATTTTTAGTTGAAGCTACTTTTATTTGGCGCCATTTTTAATTTTCGTTACTTTTAGTTGAAGCTAATTTTACTTGGCGCCAGTTTTAGTTGAAGCTACTTTTATTTGTAACTATTTTTATTTGGCGCCACTTTTAGTTGAAGCTACTTTTAATTGGCGCTACTTTTATTTGGCGCCACTTTTAATTAGCGCCACTTTAAGTTGAAGCTACTTTTTTTTGGCGCCATTTTTAATTGGCTTCACTTTTAGTTGAAGCTACTTTTACTTGACGCCACTTTTAGTTGAAGGTTCTTTAATTTGGTGCCACTTTTAGTTGAAGCTTTAAGTTCAAGTAAATATTTAAATAATTAAAAGATTATTTAAAATAAATTGTTTTTTTTGGTGTAAACAAAGAATATGTTAATTTAGAAAAATTGAGGCATATTTTGTAATAATATAATAAGCGCTTATGTGAAGAAAATTCACAAGATGGTGAGAAAGAGAGAGAGAGAGATAGTTCCAAGTATTTATCGCTCTATATATTTGCATACAGTGAATTCAGAGAAAGCTTGCGGCAAAATAGAAGTTCCGGACGACCTGGAGGAAGAAGAAGAAAGGACACCCACGTTAGTAACGAGATCGTTGCCAAGAAGATGTCTCTCGGTGGAGGGTGCCACGAATAATAGATCCGGAATGAACCAAACGGCGCGGCCTGCTTCAGTTTTCCTTGAGATGGATAATCCTAGGAGGCTTCCCACCTCCACAAGATCCAGACGTCCTCGAAACTACTACATAAGTATAAATCTTTTGCATAATTTACACAAAATATGCCAAGAAGCGCGTCTCAAGAAATATCATCTTCACTTTCATTTTAAGCGTGGGAGGGGGAAATTTATTTTTCTCAACATTAGAATTTGCAAATAAAAGAATTTTTTTTTATTAAAAAAATTATTAAAAAAATTTTTTCAGCTCGACCTTATAGAAGAGAAGCTCCATCGCCACGAATAATGTCACCAATGGGTTTTGCAGTTCACCGACAAGTTTACGCTGATGATTTCGATGTAGATTACGATTATAATCCAACGGCTGAAGTTCAAGATCGAAGATCTGTGATAAAACCAGTGCCAATTTGGCTCTGTGTCTTTCTTGTAGTGAGCTATATATTCGGTGGTGCTTTTCTCTTCAATTACTGGGAGAATTGGGTCTTTCTGGACTCAGCCTACTTTTGTTTCATTACACTCACCACAATCGGTAAGAGGAATCCACCAAAGATTTCAACTCCTTAAGGAAAAAAGGTTCAAATTAAGGGGATTTTTTGTTCCTTTTTTTTCCCTCATAAAATGTGAATTCCAGACGAAACTAAAACCAAATTCTCCATTTCTTTTACTTTTTAATGCATATATATAAATAATTTTTATTTTTGGAGTAGAAAATATTTTTTTCTATTTAGAAAAGAAAATAAGGGAAACTAATAAATATATATATTCAGTGAAAAATGTTCTTTTTAGAAGGAAAAGAAAATTGTGATTCTTTTCCAAGAAGATATAGGTTTTTAAACTTTCTTTTAATTAAACACGCGTCCTTTCTAATGCGATAATGAAAAGTAGTTAAGAATAATTAATAACCAACTTTATTTTCACCGAGACTTGCATTTTCCGGAAAATTATATATATATTCTTAATTAATGTAAAAAATGGAAAAGACCATTATTTTAAAATAAAAATCATTTTATTTTGCGAAAAATTGATTTTTTCAAATATGATTAATCAAAAATAGAAACTTGTCTTTTAATTAAGAAAACGTCTTTCTTAGATAATGAAAATTAGTTAAGAATAATAAATAACGAACTCAATTTTGGATGCGATGAATTTCCTCTTGAAATGTAAACAGTCTTTTAATTAATATATAATAAAGTATATGCTTAAAAGTAAATTTACCGGAGAAAATCGAATTTTTCATTTTCCAAGTAAGAGCTAACTAATATGAAATTTGAATTCTCATGTAAATATTATGATTGCAGGATTCGGAGATTTTGTACCTGCACGAAAACTCAACGCCGAGCAGGGAATAGCCTTGTGCTCGCTTTATTTGCTTTTTGGAATCGCTCTACTTGCAATGAGTTTCAATCTCGTTCAGGAAGAAGTCATTAATAACGTGAAAAGCGTTGCGAAAAGACTTGGAATTATCAAGGAGCACGATGATGACGAAGAAGACGATGAGGACGATGAGTATGAGTACGATTATGGGGAAGATTGAGAAAACGAGAGAGTACCACCAACTCTCAACGGTTTAAGGATTAAAATCTCTTAATAATATCTTTACTTCTTCTGATTTCTGCCAACCGAGATTCCTCTTAATATAACCTTTTTTTGCTCCTTACAACCTTTTCTTTTTTCCTCAGCCAATGTCCTTTTTTGCGACTCTTTTTTTTATCCATATATTTAATTAAATTTTATTTCTATTCACAATAATTGGTTTTTAATTTATTTAATGTTTTTTAACTCCTTTTTTTATGTATCCTACAATTTAAAATCATTTCAACGTAAATCTTAATTAAAAATATATTTCTTTTAGAAATTTTAGATAAAAAAAAGAAACTAAATTTTTTACCGTGAAGAAAAAATAAAATTAATTAATTCCAAATATTGAAAAAATGACAAAATCCACGGAGTAAAGAATCTTTCCAAAAATAAAGCAATTAATTTTCTGCAACTTTGTTTCATATTCCAGCTTCTTCTGAAAGTTAACCTTTGTAGACATGAAAAGCTTTACAGTTCCAATTTCATTCAAATCGAATTTTGCCCGGTGGGAAGCAAATTCAATTATTCAAATTGAAGAATTTTATTTAACATAAATTCGTCGAGGACGAATACATATTTTTCTTTCAACTTTATATTTTTATGAAATATTTCTTCATTTAAATTTTTCACAAAGCTAACAAAACAAAAGAAAGCAAAATAAATTTTTTTTAAAATTATTACTATATTATTTAAAATATTTATATTATTTTTAAATTTCCAAATTTTTGGAATGAATACTGAAAGAATTACATTCAAAAAATTTATTGCACTATTTTTAAAAGAGGATGATTTAAAAATTCTTTTAAGGGGGGCAGTTTAAAATTTTTTGGAAATTCTTCTCTCGAAAATATATCACTAAATCGTAAAACAGGTAGGTAAATATTATTTGAGGCCATGTGGGGAAGACCTTCGATTCAATCGAAAATGTACTGCATTCACTTCATCGTGGTTTAGTTACATTTAACTCGAATTCAATTGTCAATTCTCGTTAATTAGACCAGCTCGAAAATCCTCTATAAATAATCGTTTTCCCACCAACACTTTCATCCATCATCCATATAAACTTCTCTCACCATTTGAAAATCTGTATTTAATTCATTAAAAAATCGTTTTCTGACACTCCATCATTTTTTTATAAACAAAAAATCTAGATCAAAAAACTAATTTCCATTAGTGACTCACTTTTTACTTTTATTTTAAATTAGTTAAATTTTACTAATTCGATAGTAAACAAATTTTTTTTTTACTATTAGTTAAAGTTTACTAATTCAAAAGCAAAAAGTGAGTAATTAATTCAAATTAGTTAAATTTTTTTTACTAATTCAAATTTAATTCAAAATACTCTTTTTTTTTAAAGGAAACATTTAATATCTAAGCATCTAAATATATAGAAAGGGAAGAGATTATTATAGAAATGGGAATAGGTCAAAACAGTGAAATGGACTTTAATTGTCATCGATTTTACTCTCGAAGAGCAATATAATCATAATGCATTTTGAAAAGCTCTTACAGAGCATTTACATTTATGTGTATCCATAAATCACAACACTTACATGTCAAATATCTTTCTGACTAAATAGCGTGTTTACAAGAGGAGTTTAGTGGATAATGACTCATAAATCATAATCAGAAATCAGATCCTTGTAACCTGTAATTTACGAATCGTAAAACTATAAATATTGTTATAATATTTAAATATATAGAGTAATAATTAAACAAAATAATACCCAAAAAGAAAACATAAAATAAAGTTTAATTTAAGAATTCGTAAAACAATGACAAAAATTGGAAAATTCAATGAATTAAAAAAATTTTTGTCCTCCATATTGGATCCGCCATATTGAATTTTAAGAAACTAACATCGGATTCGTAATCAGCTAACTCAACGAGTTTCGGGGGCTTCGAAATAACTATTATTTAGAGGTACTTTTATTTGAAAATACTTTTAGTTGAAGCTATTTTTATTTAAAACTACTTTTATTTGGCGCCACTTTAAGTTGAAGCTCATTTTAAGTGGCGCCACTTTTATTTGGAGCCACTTTGAGTTGAAGCTACTTTTAGTTGAAGCTACTTTTATTTGGCGCCACTTTTAGTTGAAGCTACTTTTATTTTGCGCCACTTTTAGTTGAAGCTACTTTTATTTTGCGCCACTTTTAGTTGAAGCTAATTTTATTTTGCGCCACTTTTAGTTGAAGCTAATTTTATTTTGCGCCACTTTTAGTTGAAGCTAATTTTACTTGGCGCCACTTTTAGTTGAAGCTACTTTTATTTGGCGCCACTTTTAGTTGAAGCTACTTTTATTTGGCGCCACTTTTAGTTGAAGCTATTTTTACTTAGCGCCACTTTTAGTTAAAGCTACTTTTATTTGGCGCCACTTTTAGTTGAAGCTACTTTTATTTGGCGCCACTTTTAGTTGAAGTCACTTTTATTTGAAACTACTTTTACTTGGCGCCATTTTTAGTTGAAGCTATTTTTAGTTAAAGCTACTTTAATTGGAAACTACTTTTAGTGGAAGCTACTTTTATTTGAAACTACTTTTATTTAAGGGCTTCTATACAATAAAAAGAAAATTTATTTCATTCAAATAATCGGTTATTTGACTTTTCATTTATTGATAAAATCACTATAAAGATTGAAGAAAAAATTGGTTTCTTTGATTTTATGTAAAATGCAGTTTTTCATTGGCTTCACGTTTTGCATTATCGATTCTTTTTGCATAGGATTTGATCCGTTGGAACAACAAGTGTGCAGGTGTAGTGTCGACTATGTGGCCTTTTTCTAACATAAATAACAGAAAGTTTGGCATTTATCCAAGACTATCAAGCAATGTCTGTGTGAGAGAGAGAGAGAACTGCTGCTGCCCGAGACCCAAATCGGATTGTTATCTTTGCATCTATGAGTGATATAAAAGCCACCTGTTAATTAATTGGCTACACTTTCAAGGAATTCATTTATTCAAAGGCTTCTTTTTTATAAATTGTATTCGAATCCATAATTTTTGTATATTTAAAATAAATAATTTGACTCAATTATTATTTTGATAAATATTTAGTCAAGTAACGGATTGTTTGAATCAAATAAATTTTTTTTAGAGGGAGGGATCAAAATTATCCCCTTCTACCCTTCAAATTATGAAGGATATGAAATTTTAAATTCAGATGTAAAATAATTTTAATGAGAATTTTTATTTTTTGTTCTCCAATTATATATAAAGTAGCTGTTCATTATAATTAGATATCTTTGTATGCATAACATTCACGAAAAATTATTCATATTTCACTCTCATTAATTTCTATTTAGCTCTTGCGAATGAAATTATATTGTAATTAATTGCAGGATAATTTAATTAATTTAGAAGTGATTGAAGTGTAATTATGGAAATATGTATATTGATAAAAGCTCCAGTGCAATTACATATGTAGCAAAAAAAAAAAAAAATTATTTATAAAAAAGAAAAAATCTTATTCTAACTTTTTCTTTACCAGTCAGGAATTTTTCATTCATAAATTTCATGCATTTTCTAAATTTTTTTTTACTGTTTTACAAGAAGAGAAAACAATTTTTTTGTTTTTCCGATCAAAAATAAGCATATTTTTTTTGATAAATCTGCGGATTTATAAAATTATGTGCTTTAGGTAAATATATATTTATTTGAATAGTCGATTATTTGAATCAAATAAATTTGTCTGATAATTTATGAAGTTTCTTTTTTATTTTTCACCAAATGAAATAGTTAAAAAGCTGTCATGAGCAATGCAAGAAACTCTGTTGAAAAAAAGTGGAGAACTTTTTTTTTTTAATCGGGTCAATCTAGTCTATATTCTCTGGAGGAACGTTTTCATGGACTTTTTGATTTGCAGTCGGCGCACAGAGGATAAAAGTGTTGAAAGTGAAAGACGAATGTCGTTGTTAAAGTCCTATTGAAGCTTTCATCAATTACGTACAGACCTATATGTAACCGCTAGTATGAGAAAAATCAACGAATCGAGATATTTCGTTTGGAATAAATTCTAGTTAAAATTCCAAAAAATCAATTCTAATAATTGGTTTCGATTTAGTAATTAAAATTATTTTTTTAAACTTTTACCGAAAAAAATTCTCTTTTTTGGTTGAATTTTATTTTCTATCTTGACCTATCTGTAATCTATGTGTTGAGTTTTCACCGCGTCTCGGCTAAATTGTGTCATTTGGTCCATAACGTGTCCCAGTTGGAAGTAGATACGCGTTCGTTTTTGTTGCGGCACGGACGTCACATACACGCAAAAAGAGAGGGATATCCCGGTTTGAAAAAGTCAGTGGTTGGGTCCGACCCGGTGTAAGTCGAACTTGAGTAGGTATTTTTAGCCAAGTGCTATTTTCAGTTAGTGTGTCGAGCGGAGAGTCTCGAAGCCAGTAGACTGGAAAGCCTCGACTTGATTCCTTTCTTCTGATGGGGCGCCGCCGCCAACGTTGCCGCCACCGCGTGTACAAACCTTCGACATTCCATTTGTACCTCGAAAAACTTTCGCGACTTTTTTAAATCCCAGATTAAAGGCTTTCCAAAGCAAGTTTACTGCGGTCGAACAACTCGCGGATAGAGACTTTTCGAAGCTCTCTGATTTTACAACTCGTCCCCAACAAAAACAAGCCAACTCCGTTCACAATAGTTTTGCCAAGTTAACAGGAAATTTCAGTGTACGAATTTTAAAAAGAGGATCAAGAGTAAAAAAGTTTAGTTCGAATTTTTTCTTTTTTTTTTTTTTTTTTTTTTTTTTAATTTTCCAGGGGGGGATAAAAAAAAATCATTTCCGCAGGTGCTGTTTCTACGTGACGTTTTACACATATTAAGTAAACACAACTGCTCTCAACAAATATTCACTTCCTCCGAAAAGTAGCATTTCAATTAAACTGACATCACATGCAGTCGGCAGAGTAGAAACTCACGTCAAAAAGTTTCTTCATATTCAGCAAATGTTGGAGAATTTCGTGAAAATTGTGTGTTAAATTCACCGACCGACGTTGCACAGCCACTTATTAAGATAAACGGAGCCATTCATCAAGATTCAAGACAAAGTAAGCTGTTGAAAAGAAAATTAAAAAAAAAAAAAACGTAAACTCTAGATAGAGCCACTTGATAAATGATGCAATTAAAAGTGCCGAGGTTCGGCCACTCAGATGCGGATCAATACAACAAACGAAACAGAAGTTGTAAAGTGATTATTAATTCCAATCAGAGATTAACTTCGAGGAAAAGCTTTTTCAGATTTCTATTATAATATGCTTCTTTGCTTTTTTTTTCCTTTTAAAAGCTGATTCTCACTATTCAGATGCAGAATCGATTTTTTTTTTTTTTTTTTAATTGCACTAAGTACCGAAACACGAACTTTTCTTTTTTAGACGAGAAATTTACACTTTTAAATTACTCTGAAGGGATTTAGCTTTTATCTTTTCACTTTGTTCGGTTTCATGTTTTTTCGGACTGTTTCGAGTGAAGGAAAAATATAAATAAGTACGCAACGATTAGAAATTAATTTTTATTACCATACCAAAAATTTGTCAGAGTTGTCTATTAATAATTAATTATCTAGTACAATTTTATAATGTCGGTAAAAGTAGTAGAACAGGAATGGTAAACAAATAATAAATATTTTTTTTGCAAACTCTTTTAGTTGAAATAAAGTGAATGGTAAAATGGAAAATAAAATTAGCTCAAGTGAAGCTTAATTTTCTCTAATTTAGATCCAGTGGGACTTTTTAAAAACAGGTGGTAATCGAGGGAATAATCACTCTTGTTAATCTCCAAAAGCGCTCCACAATTTTATTTTCTCTTGTAAACACATAAAATATTTGTAATTCCTCAGATTTTAAATTTTTTTAAAAAACAGGATCTTTGTAAATATTTTTGTTATTAATAATTACAGTTTTTAATTTTTACACTAAAAAAAAGACATGCAGCATTTCTGCCAAAATTGTTGATTCTAAATCATATGCTAGAATCTATATATTTTACAAAGCATATGCTTCAGAATCAAGAATTTTTATGCCCTTGCTGTTGATTCAACAGCATATTTTTCTCAGTGTATAATTATTTATTATTCTATTTTTATTTGAAACTACTTTTATTTAACGCCACTTTTAGTTGAAGCTATTTTTAGTTAAAGCTACTTTTATTTGGCGCCACTTTTATTTGAAACTACTTTTAGTTGACGCCACTTTTAGTTAAAGCTACATTTATTTGGTACCACTTTTAGTTGAAGCTACTTTCATTTGGCGACACATTTAGTTATAAAGCTACTTTTAATTGGCGCCACTTTTAGTTGAAGCTACTTTATTTGGCGCCATTTTTAATTGGCGTCACTTTTACCTGAAGCTACCTTTACTTGGCGCCAGTTTTAGTTGAGGCTACTTTTATTTGAAACTATTTTTATTTGGCGCCACTTTTAGTTGAAGCTACTTTTAATTGGCGCTACTTTTAGTTAAAGCTACTTTTATTTGGCACCACTTTTAGTTAAAGCTACTTTTATTTGGCGCCACTTTTAGTTGAAGCTACATTTATTTGGCGCCACTTTTAGTTGAAGCTACATTTATTTGGTGCAACTTTTAGTTGAAGCTACTTTTAATTGGCGCCACTTTTAGTTGAAGTCACTTTTATTTGGCGCCACTTTTAGTTGAAGCTACTTCTAATTGGCGCCACTTTTAGTTGAAACTACTTTTATTTGGCGCCATTTTTAATTGGCGCTACTTTTATTTGGCGCCATTTTTAATTGGCGTCACTTTTAGTTGAAGCTACTTTTATTTGGCGCCACTTTTAGTTGAAACTACTTTTAGTTGAAGCTACTTTTATTTGGCGCCATTTTTAATTGGCGTCACTTTTAGTTGAAGCTACTTTTAATTGGCGCCACTTTTAGTTGAAGTCACTTTTATTTGGCGCCACTTTTAGTTGAAGCTACTTCTAATTGGCGCCACTTTTAGTTGAAGTCACTTTTATTTGGCGCCACTTTTAGTTGAAGCTACTTCTAATTGGCGACACTTTTAGTTGAAACTACTTTTTTTTGGGCGCCATTTTTAATTGGCGTCACTTTTAGTTGAAGCTACTTTTAATTGGCGCCACTTTTAGTTGAAGTCACTTTTATTTGGCGCCACTTTTAGTTGAAGCTACTTCTAATTGGCGCCACTTTTAGTTGAAACTACTTTTTTTTGGGCGCCATTTTTAATTGGCGCTACTTTTATTTGGCGCCATTTTTAATTGGCGTCACTTTTAGTTGAAGCTACTTTTATTTGGCGCCACTTTTAGTTGAAACTACTTTTAGTTGAAGCTACTTTTATTTGTCACCACTTTTAGTTGAAGCTATTTTTTATTTGAAATTACTTATTATCCTTTGTATTTGCCGTGAGCCTTACAACAAATAAATGAACAAAAATAATATTTAATAAAAATTATTATAATTAGCCAAATATATTATTATTATTATTTATTAAAAATGAAAATGGTAAAAAAAGAACATGTGTAAAAAAAATAAAGGCGCTGAAGAATTTTGTAATTTTTTTTCTTTTTTGTCCAAGTAGTGGACCACGTCTGGCATACGTGAAGATTGGAGGTAAACATTTGAGAGGGTGATGCATTCTAAAAGACGCTGGCCCTGCCTCTTGCGCTTAATTCTCTGAAGATAGGTGGCTGGGGGTTGGCCAGAGCTTTTATCCTTTAGAACCTGTATAGATCCACACGACTTGAACTACACACTCAAGAGGACAGAGACGAGTCAGAGGCGAGGTACACTAAAGGGTGCGGGAGAGGAAGACGCTTTGGTATAGCCTCGAGGGTCAAAAGGAAAAGGGGTGGCGCCGCTCCGACGAGCGACTAATTGCAAATTACTTGCGATTCAGTGTCGGTATGCCACATACAAAATCGCAGAAAAGAGAGAAAAAAGAAGAAAGAAAGAGCGAGAGAGAGAGAGACGAGCCAATAGGGGGGCAAAAAAAAAAAAATTGCAGCGAAACCTTTGACGTCGTTACACGCGAAAAAGGTGAAAAAGACCACCTTGAACTTTATGAATCTTATTCAGTTTCGTACTTCCGTCTTTATCGTCAGGGAAAAAGGAAGGTAATTTTAAAAGGGGAAACTCTTCTAGATGGAGGAAAAAAAAAAAAAATAAAACATAACTGAGAATGAAGATCTTCTCTCGAAATGTCAAGGAAAATAACTGTCGAAGTTCATGGAAAAAAGCTAAAGAATGTTTTTTAAATCCTCTTTTAGAAGAAAAATAATATCTCCAAAATAATGGGAAATGGATTTCGATTTCTTTTTCATAATATATATGAATAAAAATGCTTTTAATTTTTCAGAACATTGCTATTATTTTTCCCGTATTTCAGGAACTAAAAATATTGAAAAATGATGGAAATTAGAGGAATAGCAGTGAATTTCAGTTAATTATAAAAAAAAGGGCGAACATTTAAATGGCAGAATACAAAGGACTTAAAAAAAAAAGTGTGTGAATAATTGCGACGTGATGTATAGAGAATGGGTCGATTCATGAAGGTGGTGAGGCGAAATGGACAGTAACGATAATTCGGCCTATTCGTCGGTGATTAGAGAGTGGCAAGGTGGACATTTTCGTGGTCGAAGTGGACGAAGAAAAAGAAAACGACGAAAGCCATGGTGTGAAAGAATAGCCGATTGGACGCGTGCTTTCATTGCCTTTTTGTTTAGCAATGTTGGCATTGTATGCCTCGTGGTCAGTTATACGATTGCCGGTGCATTTCTCTTTCAATTTATTGAAGGCAAAAACAGTCAAGACAGAGCCAGTCACGTTCTTATTTTAAGAAACGACACTGCCTTTCGCCTATGGGAACTCACGTGCAAGGTAATATTTCACAATTTATATTTTGTCGCACAATCAGAAAAATTTAGTAAAAAAAAATTTATTTTTATGATTAAACTTTTCTTATGGAATAATAATGGTACTGGATAGGTAATTTTTGAAATTATTTTTCGATTCGTGAAAATAACTCTAAATAAAGATTTTTCCTATTATCATGGGAATGCGTGTAGTTTTTTTTTTTATCGCTTCTTGAGGAAATTGTTCAAAAAAAAGGTGTATTTTCAATAGTCGTGAAGAAATCCCTGAGGCGTATAAAAGTGAGAAACAAAAAGTTTCGAGTCTCTTGATTGCTATTAGACTCGAGCTCGAAGAAACAAACCAACAAGAAACTTTCGTTTTACACTTGAAAATCCCAATTGGAAGTAAGGGCTTTTAGAAACATTCTTATGAGAGATTGCACTTGACAGAGTAATTTACGATCAGATATGGGAAGTTTTAATGTTGAAACTCGTTCTATAATTGATGTTGAAAAAAATAAAAATACTTGTTATCGTATTCTACCGAGTCTTGTAAACAGCAAACAATAACTTTGTGAAATTTTCAATTTTTTAAATGTCGAATCCTTTCTTCGAAATTATTTAGTTAAAAAATTAAATCTTTATAGAAGAATAATCACTTAATTTGTTGAGAGGTAAAGATTGCCTATGTATTCGTTAATGGGTCTTTTGATTCTTGTTTCTCATTGTTTTTATTTTCAGTTAAACGTATTTTCGGAGAGGACCTGGAAGGCGAGAGTTCGTGCAGAGCTTGCAAATTACCAAAAAGAGATCGTGAGTGCAATAAAAAACGGATACGAAGGAGCTGATACCACGGGTGAGAGTAAGCAATGGAGCTTTGCTGGTGCTTTCCTTTACTCTCTCACAGTCATTACAACTATCGGTAAGTTTATTTTCTACATATTTTTCACTTTTCATACACTGCCAGCAATTAAAGTTATTTACCTGCAATATAGAATGGGTTAACCGCAGACCACTTCATCAAAATGGGATTAAACCCACATTACAATATTATATCCTTCTGACATTTTTTTAATACTATTTTACAATTTTTACAATCATTTTATATAATTAATAATTAAATAATTTTTTTAATTCTTAAATTTGTCTATAAAATCAGTTAATTTATATTTTCTGATTTTTTATAATCTGTTTTTCAACAAATGTCATTTGCTGTATAAGAACTTTTCTCATCTCGTTAAGAGAGATGCAGTTTCAAATGTAAAGATAAAAGACGGCCCTAAAACTCGTCTTAGTTTCATCGGTAATTAATTGCATCGACAAGTAATTGCCAGCTTTGTTTCATTAAGCTGAGCACTATAATGATCAAGAATTAACATCCCTTCTTTAAAACTCCTGCAAATGAGGAAAGCAATTTGAGTCTTAATGGGATAAATGTTCAAGATCCTATTCAAAAGCTGAAACATTTTTTTTTTTTTGAGACGCCATTTTTATTAATTTTTTAAAATTAAAAATATATTTTTTTTTAAATTTCCCGTTGCGTTTCTCTCGCGATTTTTTTTAACGAGGAAGGAAACTTATTTTTATTCACAAGTCTGACGTTATCTACATGAAATTATAAATATAAATTTTCAAACTTTTCATCAAGTATTTCATTAAAATAAATGTCAAAGATTTATTAATAGGTACAAAATTGAAAAAAATTAAAGATTCTTTTAATTGTTTTTATTAAAAAAAATAGGAATAAAGAAATAAAATATAGAAAGAAAGTTTTCTATACTGAAATCGAGTATCAAAATTAATTTTTAAATACTGAAATATGCAAGGAATTATTTTGAAGTGATTTTTCAAACGTTAAAATTTTTATAGCATCGGGTATTAGAAGGAAGCTTAAATTTTTATATAAGGTTGACCTAACGTGACATTTACTACTAAAATTATTAATCGCCTTTTTCTGACTTTTTCAAATGAATGACATTAAAATTCACTAATAGCTACTAATTAATAACTGACTCAAATTAGTAAGAATTTAATTTAAAACAAAATTTATGTTTACCACTATAAATTAATTGAATTTATTTATTAATAATTAATGAATTATTTAAATATTCTAAAAAATAATGTTAAAAATAGTTTAATAAATAAAATATTAAAAAATAGTTGAATAAATAATTTGATAGTTTCCTTATATTTTATGAAAACCGCGTGTAACTTTTGTGTCTGACTAAAATCGATGTTCACTACTGAAACAGTGACATTATTAATATAACTTACTTTAATGTTATAAAACTCTACTTTAAATGTTGTTTTTAGGTCAAAAAAAAAAAAGTTTTTACAAAAAGTATAAAGAAGCGCGAGAACTAAAATTTCTAACTGTGTCTGACTTATCTCGACATTTATCACTGAAATTACATGCGAAAGGCATTTTCTAATTGTCTTGGGAGTGTACGCTTAAAATCTATTGTATCTCACATGTAGGATACAGTTTCACAGTCAAAATTGAGAAAGTTTCAAGGGATTTGAATTCAACGAGAAATGTCTGACCTAATTTCACATTTACTACTGAAACACAAAATGATTATAAACATAAATGGCCCATTCTTGAGTTTTAGTATATGGAATTTAGTAAATTATATATAGTCAAAGTTTAATTTAATAATTTTACGCATGCAATATATTTTTAATTTTCTATATATAGTAAAGTATTTTAAAAAAAAGAAATTTAGTTTTATTTCTAAAAATTAATTTTTATTTGTTGGAAAAATATTTTTTTTATACATAAATTAGAGAAAAAAAGTTTTTATTTTTTAAAAAAAATTTAAATGAGACATTTTCAAGTCTATTTAGAGCGATAAAACTTTGATCGTATCCAGTGAAGAAACTTAAATTTTTATACGTGCCTGATCTAACTTGACGTTTACTACTGGAATAATGAATGACCTATCCTGTCAGTAAAATCGTTTAATATTCTACATCCAAAAGCGTTCGAGAACTTTTTTTTTTTTTTTATTTATTTTCTTTTGTTTTCGCAAATTTTTGTTTTTACGTTCATCATATGAAGAATAATATACGTTAAATATTGTCATGGCTCATTTTACATATTGAATATGTTTCAAAGCAAACATGATTATTAGTTTCAATTGGATTCAACTGGCAGGGTAAATACTGAAATATTCAAAGCGAAATGCAAGTTTACGAAGTGAAGTTATTCAATTATAACCTATATCGAAGATTAACTTATTCTATTCATTTCAAACGAAATTTTTTTTTTTGTTTATTTCCTTAATTACCGATTTCATTTTATATTTTAAATTGTAAGTGTTGAGATAAAATACGGTTTTTAATCTTCCTTTGTCCAACGTCAACTAATTGCATTGAAAAGTAATTTCTGATTTTTTTTCTGATTCTTTTACTTCTTTCCGTTTAATTTTTTATTGCTTTATTTCTGATTTCTTCTTTTCTCATTTCTTACGTTTTTAATTTATTTTTTCAATGCTTTCAATTAACTTTGGTTCTAATTTTTTATTTCTTCATTTTAAATTTCTTTATACATTGGTTTTGTTTATTTTATTAGGAACAAGTGACAAAAAAATTTTGGTTTTTTTCAATAATAATATCGAAAACATATTTCTTGGAGAAATTCAATGATAGGCTTTTAAAATATTTGACGATGCATTTTTATGATCAATGACATTATCATAGCTTTTTGTGAGAGAAAAATATCGAATAAAAATGAGAAAACATGTATATATATTCCAATAAAAAGTGTGAAAACGGAAAAAAAAGGAATGAAATCTCTCATATATTGGAGAAATTTAATAACATGTTGGTCGTCGTCGTCCTATAGAGTAATTAATTTCCGACCTAACGAGACTTGAGAACGGTTCAGCAGGCAGTTTGACGACGAGTCGAGAATGAAAGTAATTTCAGACGACACCCTGGAGAAATCGGAAGGGAGCAAAATATATATATATAGAATAAGGTTTTGGGGGGTAAAAGATGATTCGCGAGAGGAAAGTAGGTGGCAATTTCAGAAATCCATCCTCCATCCATATCCTTACATAACTGCGAATAGTAACTGTAAATGTGAGATGATTAATTCCACCTCTTGATGAAATGAACACGGCCCACAAAACTCACTAAAAGCATTATCTTTGTTGCGGTCGCACGTACATATTATACTCCCTGACTCTCGCAACTTCCTTCATTTCATCACGAAATGTTATGAATAATTAACGCCTCAGCCTTCCATTTTCCTAAAACTGCATCCGCATATTAAATTCATTCACTGACGCATATAAACAGTTTCACTTTTATAATCAGTTTCATTAATTGCCGCAACATAATGAGAAATTGATATTTTATAAATTCGGTTTTTATTTTTGAATTTTGCTGTTTTTCAAATATATCGACTATAATTTTCATCATCGACTGGAGTGTTTTAATACAGTTTCCTCCCTGTATAAAAGAAAATAAAATTACGTCTTAAGTTACCGACAACTTGTAAGTGGATTAAAATTAAAATGCGCGCAGCATCCTGATGCAAAGTTGCAATGAGATTTATTTTTTTAAAAAAATAATCCTCTCAATAAAAATGGATTATCAAAAGAAATATATAGATAGAAAAAAAAAATGAGTCAGTGTAGTAATTCAATATTGGCAATCGCAATCTCAGACGCCTTAAGGGAGGTGGGGGGGGATGGAGGGAGGGTGGACCATAAAGTCGCGATCGAGCGTTAGCTTCCCAAGTTTATTTGTGGCACTAGTGTACAAAGCTGACAGCCGGCGCTTACGTTTGTTTACTGCAAATTTTATGATGCATTTACTATCGCGCATACGTACGCCATCCGTTTATTATTGCGAAAAGGCGTCTTATATCCTCTACATTAAAGCCTAACTCTCTCTCTCTCTCTCTCTCTCTCTCTCTCTCTCTCTCTCTCTCTCTCTCTCCTTTCTCTCTCTTTGTGCCATGCTACATACGCGCACCTCTGCAAGAATCGTTGCCGAGGGATATATGCCGGAATAATAGACTAAATAAAAAAAAAAGCTCGAAAAACGCGAATTCGCTTTCCACGCTCTAGTGAATAAGTAATTCAGAGTTAAAAGGGGCTCGGAAAAAGAGTTTGTTGGTTCAGCTTTATTAGATTTCCCGTGTGTAGTGATTCAGACTTTTCACATAGGGAGATAAGACGCGATAAATAAGTTTTAAAAAAGGTGTTGCCTTTCAGAAAATGAATTTTTTAATCAATTATTATTTTCAATATTCTAGAAAAAGTGAAGTGAAAATCAAGTGAAAGTGAAGTTAAAATCAAGTGAAAGTGAAGTGAAAATCAAGTGAAATGAAAATAAATTGAATATTAAGTGAAAGTGAAATGAAAGTTAAGTGAAAATGAAGTGAAAGTGAAGTGAAGGGAAGATCAAGTGAAATGAAAATAAAGTGAAGTAAAGTGAATATTAAGTGAAAGTAAAGTGAAAATGAAGTGAAAGTGAACTGAAAATTGAGTGAAAGTGAAGTGAAGATCAAACGAAATGAAAATAAAGTGAAGTGAAAGTAAAGTGAATATTAAGTAAAAAAAAAACAAAAATATGTTCTGCTCGAGTTTTATAATTTTTTTGGAAAAATATTATAATACACTTAAATTTCAACCTGCAGCAAAAAATTAGCAAAAAAAAAATAACAAAAAAGAAAAACTAATTTTTTTTCAAAATTAGTCATCTTCAAATAAAATCTTGGCTACATATTTTTAAAATGTACTCCCCTTTCGAAGTGGAATTTATTTAAATATACACGCACCAAGTTGCACTACCAGACATGTTTCCCTGCTAAATAATAATAATTTTCAAAAATAAGTGACAGAATTATATTTATAATAATATAAATTGTTGCGGGAAATATAATTTAATGGTTATATAAGAATGAAAATTGAGAAACCTGTAGAATAAATCTTACTGAAACCTCTGCACGTCTCGTAATACCGGATCATAAAATCCTCTGAAATGGAAAATGCATAGAGCTTCCATTTTCCACTTTTTTAAAACGTATATCTGTCAAGTTTGTCAAGTGTAATTAACAGCGTGATAAAATCCACGCGGAAATTTCATTACACAGCCTTTCGACGTCGAAATTGTCCAATTCTGTTACTTTTCAGTGTTGCTATTCACTAATTCAGCTTGAAATAAAAACGCGTTAAAATGAGTTACGAAAGGAAGATTACTTTATCACTATTTTTTAATTCACACACCAATACGAAAGGCATGTATGGAGATTATGCCAAAAAAAAAAAGGGACGAAAAATATTTCCCACTAGCGATATGAAAATGTGTGTCCCTTCTAACCGAATAAAATGCAGATTTTTATCACCGCCCCCTTAAACAATAGACTTTTTTTTTAGATGCCTCTCTTATATTAATATCGTGTCTATTACTTTTCAAGAATTCTACTTTGCCTCTTGTTTTTTTTTCTGTGAAAAGAAATTTTTTTCATTATGAAAAATTTTATTCCCCATTTTTTAATATAAATTTATATTTATACTTTTTTTTATATTTTACTTCTGTTTATTATTAAAGAAAACTAATTAAAATTTTTTAATCAAAGCAAATTAAAAAGTATTAAAAAAAATAATTGAAAACAAAATTCGCTTCTCGAGAAAAGAAATTCCAATTGATTATACAAATTTTGAATCTCTTTACGTGCAAATTCACAAAATTTTTGCCAGTATTGCGTTAATGAAAAAATTCCTGTCACTTTGAATGAATTTGACTTTTGAAAAACTGTTTAAAGTAGTCCACTAGAAAATTCATAGAATCTCTTGCTTTTACGAGATTGTATATGTAAAAATGTAGTCACAGATAAAAAATGCAATCAAAGCTTTAGTGTAATTACATTTTTTTGGAACCTTTTTTATTATAAGTATTGCCTTTTTTTGCACAAAAAAAATATGTTTTGAATGTTCAAACAATACAGTGCTTAGAAAAATAATTTTAAAAAAAGATATATATTTATTAACGTTCTAATAAGCATGAGAAGGAGCTTTGCATATTCAAATTTTGAGTGCTCGAAAAAGATTACAACAAACGCGCACAGTCTGTAGAACAACAGATAAGGGGAAAAAAAGAGAGATAGAGAAAAGCAAGTTTAAAAGAGACGAGAATTCCGTGTACCGCAGTGATGCGCTTTAAACCGCTTTAATGAAGTAATCAAGCGTAATCAAAGCGTTTCGCGTGCTTGCGCTACTAGTTAGCCCTGTACATGTAATACCCAGAGTGTATTCAACTTCACTGGTGAACGCGCATCGGAGATCACGATACGAAATCAAGTCATTGCAAATTTAGATCTCATTTCTATAATAAAGATGAAAATAAGGGGAAAATTTACCCCATTAAATGCAAAATTTTATTAGAGAAAGAAATTTTTTCTTCTTTTTTTAATAATAAAAATTACAAATAAAAAATTATATTTAAAAAAATTGTACAAATAAATTAATGAATGTAGAAATTTGTAATTTTTAAATATTAATTAGTAAAAAATTGGATTTAATTTTGACTTAAAAATAATTTTTTTTTGCCTGTATTCTGACTTTTAAAATAACCAGAAACACACGTTATGTCTAAAAACAGTTGAAATAAAAGTGCGTGCGAAAATCCCCATAGGATTTGAACCAATTATCGAGGATTGTCGACTAATAGAGATACAATGGAAAAAGTCGAGATTTTATAGAATTGAATTTTTTGTTTTCAAGATTTGTATACAAATTTTCAAATCAATTTCCTGACACTAAATAATTTTCATTTAATTCAAATATTTTATTTAATTTGAAAAAAAATCAAATTTTGATTAAAAAGAAAATAACAGA
Source organism: Leptopilina boulardi (assembly GCF_019393585.1). Taxonomy (NCBI): domain Eukaryota; kingdom Metazoa; phylum Arthropoda; class Insecta; order Hymenoptera; family Figitidae; genus Leptopilina; species Leptopilina boulardi. The sequence continues at coordinate 407,667 of NW_026137866.1, forward strand.
AGTCAATGAATTAATTAAACTTATAGTTTAGTTATTAATTTTTTTTTTAATTTTTATATTTTATTATTTTTTAATTCTTATTTTTCCATAAATAAAAATGTTTTCTAAAATTAAATTTCCTGCTACTAAGTTTACTTTACTTAACTCGGTGAAAAAAAAAAAACATAATAATTTCTGTATTTGCTCGAAAAAGGGAATCTATTTCTTTGTATAATTTATATGCAAAAAAGGTTTATATTAAATTTATATTCGTAAGAGATTTTCCAAGAATAAGAAAAGTTTGAAAATATAAAAGAAAATTGTAATTCTGCCAAACTTGTGAAATTTCTATATTTTTCTTTTTTAAATGTAATGGATTTTTATTTACTTATTTAATTAATTTTCGTATTAATAACTCGGTTCTATATTTAAAAATTCCTTTTTTTAAAAAGTAAAAATTGAAAAAAAAGATAACTTTAGTTGAAAAACGAATTTAAATTCTTTATACCCAAAATGCATTTTCATTTAAAAAAAAAAAAAACTAAAAGCACATTGAAAACTCAAATAAAATAAAAAAAGGGAAATAGTAAAATGAGTGAGTTAAATGTAACGGTTTCTTTTTTTATTATGCAAAGGAATCGTTTTTCGATGATAGCAAAGGGGGAAACTCGTAAAAGACAATAAAAAAAAGTGTTTGATAAGAAGAAAAAAAAAGATTCTTTTTTTTCGGTTCTGTGAATGAATAGAAATCTCTGTTTTTGCGTTTAAGGTTATGGGAACACTTGCCCTAGGACCAAATGGGGTAAAGTGGCGACAATAGTGTACGCCATTGTTGGAATGCCTCTTTTTCTCCTCTACCTCAGCAACATTGGCGACATTCTCGCCCGGAGCTTTAAGTGGACTTACGCCCGTTGTTGCCTTTGCAGGTGTGTATAAAAGCTCCTCTTTGATACACGACCAGAATAACAACACTGGATAACGGTTAAATCTAAGCTTTTGAACCGTTTAAGTAATAGCAAAGCTTTTAATTATGTTTCTTGATGAAAGTTCTGCTTCCATGCAAAACTAATTGTTTTTCTCATAAAGTTCATTATTATTGCTATTATTATTTTTCATTAAAAATTCCAACTAAATTTCACGTTATATTATTGTTATTTATAGTGGTCATTTCTCACCTTGTAATGAAAATTTTATTCTTTTGTAATTGAATTCATTTTAAAACATATTTTTTCATATTTAAATACATCTTAATTTAATTTTTGTTGTACTTTCAAGACCTTTTTTGTAAATTGTTTTAATCATGAATCCCTAATGGTTTCTTAAAGCTTTTTTTTGTTAAAAAAAAAGTAACTTTATTCCATATAAAAGGGAACTGCATAATCAAGATGGTTTTGGTTAAAGTGAGTTTAAAAGCTTTTAATGATTCAGTAGATTTTTTTTAAATAAAATATTTATTATTAATTATTAAATTCCCGTTAAATTTCTTCTTGGCTATGCTTATTTAAACAAACAAATTTTTTTTTTGGCAGAAAAAAATTAAAAATATTTTTATCATGGTTGCGAGTAATAAAACTTTGTCATTTCAATTTCATTTGGAAATATAATACAATTACAATTTGCAAAGAAAGTTGAAACTCTATATATTTTCTTCTTTCCAATCTCCAATTTCCTTAATTCTTTAATTTGTAGTTAAAGCAGAAGCTGGCATAAGTAAAAAGTTGAACTGAAACTCTCATAAATTTTAATTTCTCTTTTAGATGTCGCAGGAGACCTCGAGGACCTCCACCTCCTCGAGAACAAATAGCAAAGAAAAGCCATTGGCAAGTAAGTATATTAAAAATAATTTTAAATTAATCAGACTCCTTTTACACTTTATAAAAAGTGTATTAAAAAAGAATTTTTTTTAATTACAATTACAAAAATTTTCTTTAAATTTTGAATAAATAAAATAATTTAATTTAAAAAATTTTTGGAAAATTAATTTGAAATAAAAATTAAAATATATTTTTAAAGATGGTAAATTTACATGGAGGTGAAATGGACACTTCAAGTTTGGACCAGGAAAATAGTTCCAACACCGAAGAGATTGGCGAAGAGGAGGACAATGACGATGACGAAGACGATGATGAAGACAGTGACGGAAAATACGATCCGCAAAGGGTCACAGTACCTCTCACTCTTTGTTTCGCCATTATGGTGGGGTAAGTTTTCTTAATTGTATAATTAACTAATTAGTTTTTAAACTAATTTTTCAAAACTAATACAATTTTTAAATACAATTTTTAAAATCTATTTTTATGAATAAAAAATGGAATATTTTTCCTCTTGGATAAATATGAAAAATATATGGAATATTTTTTTTTTTTATATATGATAGTTTGTTGTAAACTCGAGTTCAAAAGGGGATTTCAAATGCATTATTAGAAGAAAATCTGCTTAGCATATGAAAAATGAATAAAAAATCTATATATATGGAAACGTTTTCTGTCTGGTTGTATATATAGGTATGTATGCGGGGGAGCTTTCCTCTTTTCCGAATGGGAGGAATGGGATTTTCTCGACGGCTCCTACTTTTGTTTCATATCCCTTTCCACAATAGGCTTCGGTGATATTGTACCTGGTGATAAGATCACAGGGCAGGGCCAGGGATTCGAACTGTCTTTCGTCTTTTGCTCCATGTACCTGATGCTGGGTAAGCACTTCAGATAAATCACATTTTTCAAAAAATAAAATATTCTTTCAAATTTAATTTAAATATAAATAAAAATATTTCTAACTAATTTTATAATTTAACTAAGAAATGAAATATTTGTTTAAGGTATGGCGTTAATCGCCATGTGTTTCAATCTGATGCAAGAGGAAGTGATCGCCAAGATGCGTTCCCTCGTTCGCACAGTAAAACACATATTCAGGTGTGACAGGTGACGAAGATAAAGTGGTTGCTGTGAGAGACTCTCCAATGAAAGATTTCAAACCCTCAACACGTCAAAGGCTATCAGTAAGTTGCGTTTCACATCCCCCTAAAATGTCACAACCACTTTCATTTCTTTCTATATTTCTACTCTATTCCGTTTCACATCGCGCAATAAAACAGACATGGTGTCATAAATTTTTACCACCATGTAGAGAGGCAAAAAAGATCAAAAGATTTATCTTTTATCAGCGATCGCATACATTCAAAAAACCGTAGCAATTTTCACAATTTCTATTTTGTAATTAGTTTCTTTAAAAAAAAGAAACTTAATCCAGAAATTGAATGTGAAAATCGAATCTGATGGAAATTAGAGCAAGTGAAATGAAATTATCGGTTTTTGAAATTTGCTCAGAAGGCAATAATATTTGAAATTGCATTCGAATATTTTGAAAAATGATTTTTTTTTGTCTTAAGATTTATTTACTATTTGAAAAATGGTAATTTCTTTCTTTAAAACAGTTCACATTTTTGAGGACATTAATCCAGAAACTGTTTCATTATGTCAATTGGGGTTTTCATAAATTAACTGAAACTCGTTTCACGTCGATGAACCTTAAGTACATCTAATTCTGAGTAACTTGCTGAGATTTAAGTTAAGTTCCTTCTCTTCTCGTGGAATTCCTCCTTTTACGGTATAATAATAAAACTCATGCAAACGCAAGAGAATTCTAGAACTACTATAGAATGTAAATGGATGCTTTATACAAGTTTGACGCCCTAAAGGGTTGCCGGAGAAATAATATAAAAAAAAAAATAAAAGATTGAATAATGTGAGAAAACATATATGAATATCGAATTTTTACATTATTATCAATTTTTTCAAGGATGAAAGAAATATTTTTTCCCCACACGCGTGTAAATTATTTTTCCCTTGCAAATAATTCTTTTCGAACATAAAAATTGAAATTGAAATTGAAATTGGCTTTTGAAAATAAAATGAAATCAAAGGAGAGAGAAAAAAAAAGAAGAAGGCCATTTGAGTAGATGCCATGAAAAATAATAAATCTTTTTCGCAGTGTTCTCTAACACACTTTCAAGAGAGTTAATCTTTATAGAATCGTATCAAGCTATAAGCATGACTGTGCAACTTTCTCCTCCCTTGCAACATTGTAAGAAGCCAAACCTAGAAGAAATTCTCTATATCAAACACATTTCATTTGCTCGAAAAAATATTAAAAAGTCAAAATATATTCGTGTTCTATAAAAAAAAATTTATTTAATTCTAATACTTGATTACTTGACTATTATCAAATAAATATTTACTTGAATCAAATAATTTTGACACAATTTGTTTCAAATACAGAAATTATTGGTTCAAATACAATTTATTTAATTCAAATAAAAATTATTTGGTTCAAGTAAATATTTATTTGATATAATAGTCATGTAATCGAGTATTTGAATCAAATAAATTTTTTTTCAGTGTAGAATTGGATAAATTTTTTTCCGTGTATTTGACAGAATCATAGGGTTAAAATTAACAAATCATGAAAATGAAATAAAAACTCATAACAAATTAATTTTAGTCATTATTCCAAATTGAATTTGATTTGTCAGTATAAGAGAGTGAATTTAAAAAAAAAAACATTTTTCAAAAATAGGTGCGCGTTTACAATATATTGAAAAATCGAACCCGATCGAGAATGAGAAGATTGAAAGGGTCGTCTTTTAAATTTCAATACACCCCAAGAAAGGTAGAAGTCAACAAATCTTCGCTCAGTCTTTTTCATTTGCCTCGATCTTTTTTCTTCTTTCGTACCCCCCCCCCCCACACTCCGCACAGCTTCCCTTTGCGCCTTTTTGGACCAGGCGTGTCGTCCTTCCCAAGACGAAATCGAGATGAAACGATGAGTCTCTGCAATTTCAACCATATACGGATTTGCGAAGAGTAGAAGAGCTCATGCGTCAACATTTTGTCGATTCTGCGCATTTATATGAAAACGGGGTGCGACCGGTTCGTTCTTCGCATTCGGCACAGTGTGCTTTACCTTTAAAGGCCAGGTTCACCCACGACCTGATAAAGCGCGATTCTCTCGCCAAAAAAAAAGAAAAAAAAAGTTCGTGAATAAAACCCCTCGCGCGATATATTTTATTCAACGTTCACAAACCCCCTTTCGCCTCTCACGACTGGAAAGTTCACACCCAAAATTGACTTATCGAGTGCCACACGACATCGTTTCTTTTTTCAAATTCAAATTCTCTCTCAGTGACCACGCTTCTTTTTTTTTCTCCCTCTTGGGAGTATTTTACGAATAAAAACAAACTTTTTCAATTCGAAATAATAAGAAAATTTACAAATTGTCATTAATTGAGAAAAAGAAGTTGATTCGAAAACAAAAATAAAAAATGTTTGGAAAAGTTTTGAATAGGGAAAATAAATCAAATATTGTGACAGAGATGATAATTAAAAGATGAGAAAGAGAGAAACAATAGAAAGTAGAAGACATAAAGATAACAAGAAACGTGGGGAACAAATTGAAATCAGAAATGTCGAGAAATTCTCAATTTAATGAAGCGTTTAATTATTATCATCATCATCAACGATGATATTTTTCCTATAGACAAAATTCAACCAATACCATCACCGCACTGAGAGTCCAGTTTATGAGGAAATAGTGGAATCAGCAACAGGACTGGGGTTATCAGCGAGATGGAGATTTGATGGCGTAATCAAAAGTTATAGCTCTAACCAAAGTGCATCAGCATTAGTATAGCACACGGCGCGATTATGAAATCGATTCCAGATATATACAATGTTACATAGGGAGTGAACAAATTCAAATAATAATTATAATCTTATATGTGTTTCGCGCTTTTAATGAATTCATTTTCTTTTGAATTTTAATCAGTTTTTTTTATTTTCATTTTTTTTGAAAGAAAATTTGTATATAAAAAAAAAAGGGGGGAAGAGATTGTAGGGAGAAAACGAGTTAATATAAAAAGAAAGTAGCGGAAAACTGATGCATCCTCTGGCACCCTTGTGAGAAGTTTGAGGGGTGCAACGAGCGCGAGCATATAAAAGGGGGAGACAAGCGAAAAGGAAGAAGAAGCATTCAGTGTCGCGTGAGTACCAAGTTTTTGAATCTTTCCAACTTGCGAAATACATTGCATGCACGGGTTTTTGCATCTTGTCTAGAACGACAGGTGTCAGACTCTATATAATTCTCTGAATTTCATCGGGGCTAAATCTCCCTTCTCTTTCTCTCTTGAGTTTGACAAAGTTTCAGGAAAGTACAAGGGATTCGAAAAATAAAACATTTTTTTATTAGATAGAGATTTTTTTTCCAAAAATGTATTCGATGTTATTAAATAATATTATATTATAAATGTATAATATTATATACTAATATTACATACAATTTCCATTTACTCGAATATTGAATGTGTATCTTTGAGTTTGAAGATGTTTGACAATGTCTTTCGTATTCCGTGACTAATTTCCACCAAAGTTTCAATTGTGTTCTTCAATTAATAAATAATTATACATACTGGGGAATTGCCGGCGGGCTTCGAACTTTGTTCGTATATTAGAAACAAGAATGAAAATTGACCACAGAGATAGAGAATTATTAAAATTAATTTTTAGTACAAATATTGTAAATTTTTAACAAATTAAAAAAAAGATGGAAAATTTTCAGCATTTTTTATCAATTTAAATATTGCAAACAAAAATATTTTACCTCACATGAAAATTTACTTCGAAGAGATAAAATAGTCTTATAAAATATTAGCTGCAACTTTTATATCCTAAAATAAGATTGTTTCTATTGCATTTGTTACATAATTTATAATTTAAAGTCCAATTCGGTCGGAAAAAGGTTTCAAGAAACTCGAAATGTTTGGGATTTCAATTAAATTTTTAAAGAAAAAGTCGATGAAAGGATAAAGAACGTGTTCTTTTACGATTTTTTTAAAACATTAACGATTCTTGACATTTTTACATCTGAGATCTTTTTTTAAATAAATAAAATATAAATAAAGAAAGAAATTAATAAATAAAATAATATAATAATAAAAAATAATTAAATAAAATTATATAAATATAATAATAAAAAAATATAGTTAAATAATAACAGTAAAAATATAAAATTGTAAATTAAATATATACGGAATATTCTTGGATCTTTAGAATTCGCTGATAATAAGTTAGTCCATTGTTAAACGTCAGTAATCGTTGTAACAATAAAATATTCTTTTGTTAAAGGATTCTGATTGAAATAATTATCATTCATTTTTGTGGAAGTCCTTTGTAAATCCGAATATAATAGCTCTATATATTTTTAGACGCTTTTGCTTTTTTTTCCCCGTTCATTTCAAAATACTCAAGGTGATGTAGCTAATACTTTGAAAATGGTTTCTATTTTTATTTTGATTTTGAAATTTTTCTATACTCTTCAGAAATTTTTCTAGTGCCGCAAGAATTAGACATTTTTTATAGCGCGAGCTTTTTTCTCTATTTTTCGACCTTCTTTTATACTTTAATTCTTTTTTTTTCTACTACATTTCTCAACAACTACACCATTATTACTACTTCAAGTCTATTTCTTACTTTTCGCTTGTATATTTTTCAGATTTTAATGTTTTCTTTCAAAAGGTTATTCTAACTCGAAAACTGTTTTTCTTTTAAACAATTTGTTCTATTTTCATTTTCTTTTCAGCAAATTTTTCTTCGAATTCAATTTTTTAAATACAGTAGAAAATATATTTTTTTAATTCGTATTTTTAAACATTATTTCTAAACAAATTTTCTTATTTTTTTAATTTTTTCTAAAATAATAGAGAATAATAATAGATATTTTCTTGTACGATTTCCGCGAAAATATTTTTCCATTTCGAAAAGAATTTCATTTTTGTTGAACTTGTAAAATTTAAATTTTTGATACTGCTTTTTAATATCGACATCTGCATATTTAGTCACAGGGAAAAATTTGAAACGTCAGTCATATATTTCAGTGCTTCTATATATATATATATATAGGATTTTAAAAATGAAAAATCGTGAAACAATATGCTTTTAGCTTGACAAACTATTTCGGAAAATTTTAAATTCGTTCACTGTCAATGTTTAAATAAAACGAAATATGACTTTTCCTCTATATTTTCAGAAACTAACAATTTCTATGTGAAAAATTCTTTTTTTTTGGGACAATAATACATTTTTTTTTCAATATTCCACTTTTTTCCTCGCCATTGTGTTGTATTTCATTATTTTAAAAGCAAATAAAATAAAAAATTTTATGATAAATATACTTTCAATAACAATATATTTTAAAAGCATTATTGTTTATATTTGAAAACAAAGAGCTATTATGTTTTTTTTGATATTATAAATTTATTATCCATTTTTTTATTAAATTCAATTTTGTCCTAAATAAAGGAATGCTTTTCATAATATACAATCAGAGGAATTTTTGTCTCAGAGCCAAATAAATATTTATTTATTTCAAATAATTTTTATTTGATTTAAATAAATTTTATTTATCAGAAATGGAAATAAAATATTTCTTTGGGTGTATAATATAGAAGTAACAATTTTCTTTTATTTAATACATATTTAATATTATTTTATTAATTGTGACTCGCTCTGAATAAAGGGACCTTAAAAGCAAACGAATTATAGGTTATGTTTACGGTAATTTATTGTTTAAAAGTTTCTTTTTACTTTTGTAAAATTAAAATCAGTTTTTATTGAATATTTCGGATATGTAACGAAGACTTAAATATCAATTATTTCTATTGAGAGTTGATTCTCTTAAAAATGTAAAAACATAACCTATAATTTTTTGTTTCTAGGGTCCCTTTCTTAAAAGCGTGTCACAATTTTTGAAATTGTTAATAAAAAAATTGAAATAAATTTTGCAATTATATAATAAATTACTAGTTTCGTATACCAACAGAAATTGAAATCCCTGATGATTGAATTATTACATTTTATTTGACATGCTTAATATGACAGGTTTTCGCATGGCATTGCGGTTTAGAATATTTATATACATACAATGAAACAAATTACCTCTTTTTAATAAACATTTGAAAATTTGTATAATATATATATGCCTATTGATGCATTAATCGGGCGCTATTGACTTCCTATTCGATATATATATATACATGTATATGTAGAGGTAATTTCGTTTGCACACTACTCTCGAAAGCGATTGCCTCGAGTAATCAATTTTATATTAATGGGTAATATATACATATAAGTTAGCTACTGGTCCATGTCAATCTGGACGTCAATTTTTTTTTTCCTCCCCAACGAAATATCGATGGAAGCAAAATTTAATTGCCTCTACATAATTTACTGTAATAATTTGTTTCATTAAATATTTCATTACCTTATCATGTAACCATATGTAAATTACATATTCATTACTCACACATTATGGATACATAGATACATTGTGGATAAATTCTATAATTAATGTTACATATTTTATTTAAAAAAAAAAAGAATTTATTAAATTAAAATTTAAAAAAAATGTAATAAACGATGTATGTGTTTATTAGCGGGATTGTTTATGATATTGAAAACATATATAAAAAACTATTTGAAAAATGAATAATCTCCACGCCATTTATATATTATATCCAAAACATATTTCCTTTCAAAACGAGCGCGAAAAATGTACAGCCATAAATGAAAACCGTGCGTTGGCTGATTAAACCGTAAAATTTTATTTTATAAAATTCATTGTTATTCCTCAAAGCGCGTTATTAACGTAACGGGCAATACAATGAGTCCAGAACACCTATATAACGGAGAATAATCGGTTGTAAAAAATACCAACTTCGTGCGTCGGGTAATAAATTATTTTGTATTTTAGCATCATTGTATATCTATATAGGTGTTTGCAGCTTATATGCACTTATACATATATGATAAAACATTCTTATGCATTCTAATTAGTTCACTTATAATTTATTCACTTCCACTTTAATGGCACAATATTCCATTTTTGTTTCAAACAAAATTTCTCAATTTAAAACTGATAAAATTCGATGTCAATTTTTCAAAATTTTGATGAAATTTTAATTGTTACTCGAGTGTTTTAACAATTATTTATTAAAAAACATATAAATAAAAATATACTAAAGCAAATAAAGGATAAAATGGGGTTTAGGATATAATCGGACTTAACAGGGCATATGATTGAAAATACAAACTGAGGCAGGTACTTTCTTATCACTTGGAGAGCAGGGCTTTATATATACATATACCTGGGAAAGTGTATGGGTTCAAAAAAAAAAAGAAAAATGAGCTTAAGGAAAGAAAATGGCCCTTTTCGTTGCTTCCTGAGCTCACATGCTCGCAAATGAGGCGCGAGGGGCAAGATAAGGATAAAACCCTTGGGCTACAGTTGCCCTTAAAAAGAAGGAGAATAAAGGGTGATCAAACACGATAAAATTTCTGAGGAGCGATAAGCTCTAATTGAATGTCACTTCGCTTAAATTCTTTTTGTATACAATATGTTCAACCTTACGAAAGACAAATTCTTTTCACCTTTATTTTTTTGCCCTTTTTTTTGGTGACGAAAATTTCTATTTTATTTGCAAAAAAATATTTTTTTCAATTCATCAATTATGAAAAATAAATATTTGTAAATATTTGTGCGAAAAAAACTTTTTTTCTTTACAACAAATAAAACTCTGAGAAAACTTTATTTTTATTTTCTTCAAATTTTGTCTCAAGTATGCCAATAAAATTATTTCACGGAAAAAAAATTATTTCTCCAATTCTATAATATACAAATTATAAACACTGTGCTGCAAACAAAGAAAATAGTGTTTCGACGAGTCACAAAAATTCTTATTTCGCAAAAAAATTTTCGCGTATACCAAAAAATTTTGTTTTGTTCACAACCGATTTGTGTATTTCCCAAAAATCTGCTGTTTTTTGAAGACAACTTCAGTTTGTAGATAACAAAGATAATGCAAGAAATTTTTTTGTATCTTCAATTAAAAAGCAGCAATTATCTCTAAAAAAAAATTTTTTTCGGTAAAAAAAAGTTGCAAGCAATTTTTTGAAGAATCTCTCATTTGAAGATTTCCGTTTTGAAATGGTTTTGAAAAAAAAAAATGAAATATAATATAATGATGGAATTTTCGTCGTGAGAAGAAAATGTCAAGTTTGTATTTATATATACATATATATATATATATATAAAAGTTGGATCGAAAAACGTGGAGGGAAAAATTCTTCATCTGCACAATCCGTGCATTCTTGAGAAAAATCGATGGTTACCTAACAGGGTCAAAAGACGAAGATGCTAGCTATCATTAGGAAGGGGTTGTGCATCGCCCAAGAGAGATTTCAAATACGTGTGCATACTTTTACACATAAATCTTGTACGGCACACCGGATGGAATTTCAAACAGGTCACTATCACCACTTCCCAGGCTATTTTCCCCTCTCTTGTATAAAATCAAAGAAACGCGACTGAAAAGGAGGAATGCATTTAAGACCCAGAGAGATATCCCTCTTTACGCCTCGAGAATCCCTCGGAATAATGTTTTCTTCCAAGACTTATTAAACAATCAAGTAAAATGCAAATGCACTTTAAGATTCCGTAAGTCGTCTTTGAGGTCTTTAACTCCGTTTAAAACTCTATTTGAGGAAGTGCTCGTAAAAAAAGGAGAGAGAGAGAGAGAGAGAGAGAGAGAGAGAGAAGGAGGGGACTATAAATAAAAGTAATAAATCTCAACTCGAGTAGAGTATAAATAACTAGTTACGTCTACCAGAGAGATATCCAATCAGTACATCGAAATTGAGTGGGAAGGGTAAATCATGGTACGTTATACCTATCTTAGTGATATTACACCTATAGCTGATCCAATTACATTGACTCAGCGAAACGAAATAAACCGGAAATCTAATCAAACGAAAATCATCTCGAAAGTTTGGCTCCTTCTTTTTTTTCTTCCGCTTTTTTTAAGCGACCATTAAATAGTCTCGCGCTATTTTTTTCTTTATTTCCATATCTCAGGGAATTAGCGCTGGTAGTTTTTAAATCTGCAAGGTAAAAAAAATTAATTAAGAAATTCTATTTTTATCCTTTACATTTTACGTTTCTATTTTCTCTTTTTATCTTGATTAATTTTATTTCTTAACTATAAAAAAAATTGTTTTCTACTATAATAATTTTGGTTAATTTTTATTTTAATAAAGAAAGAATTTCATTGAGCCAAATAAACTTTTGGTTGATTCAACTGGTTAACTAGCAATACATTTATTTGTTTGATTCAACCAAAATTTGCTTTTTAATAAATTTTTTTTGCAATAATTTCTGGATTTGAAACAAACACCATTCAACTAAAAAATTATATTATTTAATTGTTTTATTATTTAATACAATAAATATTTATTTAATAATAGTCAAGTCGATTATTTGAATCAAATTTTTTTTATTATCGAATTAGTAAAATTTAACTAAAAGCAAAAAAGTGAGTCACTATTTTATTTCTATTTATAATAAAAAAATATACTAGATTTATAAATATCGTTTATTTTCATTTTTGTTACTAGATAAATTTATTTTAATATTTTGATTACACTTTAAAATTTTTCATTTTTAATACTTGCTTCGAATTTAATTCGTTTATTTTCAATCTTTAATTGACATTTTACAATCGAATTTTTATTATATATATATCACTTTTTGATCTCGATTCACATTTAATTACTTTCATTTAAATTTTTATATAAAGTAAAAAATATTTGTTTCATATTTTATAAATCCGCTATATATCGTGAGTTTTCATATTTTTATTAACCATGACATTTAATAACCATTGTTATAACAATTATTAATAACTGTTATTCTACAATGAATGTGGGATTTATTTGAACGTAAAATATGAAGTGATTGAAAACGTGATATTGCGAGGGTTTTTGAAATTAAAGAAATATTCAAAGTTTTATATTGATTTTTTTTTTTTTCTAACAATGAAGTTAAAAATTGAATGACCAATTTAACGGCATTCAACATTGGCCACTTTCAACACTGAAAGAAAAATTGATGTCAATTTTTATATACAATTTTCAATATAGTTTTTTTTTTTATGAAGAAAACATTTATTTTTCATTAAAGTATTATTATTTTTTAATTTAATTAAATAATAAATATAATATTTATTTTTTATTTCATTCTTTGACCGCAAAGAATTTTCCATCAAAAATGTGTTGGAAATTTCAAATCTTAGAAAGAAAAAAAGTTTTTCAATTAAAAAAGTTTTATACGAAAGTTGGCAAATTATCACAGTATCATGTAAAAAAGAAAAAAAAATGATACCTTCGCGCGTGGAAAGTGATAATGAATTAATCTGTCGATTTCGTTAAATATATTCCAAGTTTCATTTGTGAATAATGAATGTCAATATTGAAGGTTGAGGCAAAAAAAGGAGGAAAAATTTTTCCGTTGACTTAACATTCCATGTTTTATCGTTTCCTTTGCAAAAAGGCAAGCTTCTTATATGCGGGTCACTTTTTTTTTTCGTTCGCCTTATATATCTACTCGCTCCACCCTCGACTCCACCTTTATCCTTCCGATAATCCGACTGCCTCGAGATTACTGCTACCCTCGCTATTTTGAGGTCCTGACTTCTGACTGCGTGTGGTGTTGAAATATTTGAATATACGACAGTCCTTTCTGGGTTAAGTGACATTATTCAAATGGACTGCTTGCGAGAGTGGAATTATTAAAAAAAAAAAAAAAAAAACTGCTCACACATATGTGCCCGCCTTTCAATATATAAGAAATGAAAATGAATTTTTTTTATGAAAAAATATTAATAGTTAATTTATATAAAAAAAATGTCAATCACGAAAGAAGAACAACATATTTTTACCAAAAAAAAAGATGTTCAATTTTGTTGAAAAAACAGGGAAAAACAATATTACTTTTGGTAAAAAAGATCTCAGGAATTCAACATATAATTTGATTATTTTCTTCTATAACACCCCATATAAAAAGAAACGGAATACATTTCGAAAAATTTCGTAATATAAATGTAAATTTTTCATATTTCCATTGAAATTTCTTCTTTACGCTAAAATTATTAATCTTCTTGATTAGTAAAGAATCATTAATTTTAAAAAATCGATTACTTGGTCATTATCAAAATATTTAGGAAAATATATATTTATTTTAAGTAACCGAAATCTTTTTTTTTCAATAAATAAAATCTATACTGAAAAAAATTTATTTAATTCAAAGTTACTTGATTATTACCAAATAAATATTTACTTGAATGAAATAATTTTTATTTAGTATTTGTTTATCAAATACAGAAATTATTTGTCTAAAATTTATTTAATACAAATAAAAATTATATATTTGGTTAAATATTTATTTGATTTGATTTTTATTTGAACCAATTATTTGAATCAAATAAAAATTTTTTCCTCAGTGTATGGATAATCAAAATGCAACTTTTTGTTTAGCATAAAGATAATTTTATACGATCAAGAAAATGGAACTGTGTATACCCTCCACGAGTTAGCGTTTAAGAAACAGAGAAATATATATCCAGTCTAATGCTTGTTTCAATGGACAACTTTAGCTCGTTATGCGGAAGAGAAATGAGATAAGAACCTTACTGAAAACTTTCCAACCTTTTCAAGCATGTTTCTTTTTTCCTTCCATCTCTTCTTTTTCTTCTCTTCTTTTTAAATAGAATACATTTTAAATTGTGTATCAAGTTTCATGAAAATTCAAAGCATTTCTTTTTCGCAAAAATATAAAAGACAATACCAATTATAAAATGTTTTACAGATGTTATATTTTGTAGGTTTTTTATTTCATTTTCTTTCCTGGTTTAAAAAAAAGTTTTATATACAAACGTTAAATGCAACATAATATTCGCGAATAATAATTAATATTAACAATTATAGGGAATGTTTTGGAAAATTGATATCACAAATGAATGATGACGATTTAATAAGCATGTTTGAAATTGAATTATTATGTAATTAATATCATAGAGTAATAAAATACCACAATTTAATATAGTAACGCAATAATAAAATATTAATGAACTTGTATATAATACAGATATATATATATACAATATATATATAAGCGAGAATAAAGAAACAAGGTCAAGACGTCTTTTTATTTTATGAAAAGCTTTTACACAAGTTTCATGAGAATGTTTTTTATGCTGTTTCTTAGAATCTTTTTTGACATATTGAAATCGAGGTACTTGTCTGTTCGTTAAACTGGAAAATAACGGCATCTACTTTTGCGATGGAATGCCTTTTTCCCATATGATAATAAAAAAATATAACTTCTTTTTAAAAAGTATGAAACACTATTTTCCTCTTACATGAAGGTGATTGACGTCAGTTTTCCCAGTATATGAAGCACGGAAAATAACTTGTTGTTTTCTTTTCAAGCAAAATATCGTTTTAGATAAAGTTATGAGTTTCTCACCTTCACTTACTAACTCCCCTGGATTTTTAAAAATCAATATTCGAACCTTAGTTCTTCATTATCTCGCAAAGAGGTGAAAGAAAAAAAAAAAAAAACTCGGGGATATAAAACAATTTTAAAAAGAAAGATTAAATTGATGTTGAACGATACATGATTTTTTTGAATTTTCTTCTTTTATAATTTTTTTGGCATTATTATATTCAATTTACAATCAAGCTAAATTTATTTATGAAAAATTATGAGAATTAAAAATTTTCATATTGAAAACATAAATTTAATTTTACATTTATCAAATAATGTTAAACAAGTAACTAAAAACATTATATTTGAAAATGAAATGACATTTTACAGGGTTTGTTTGCTATACAGCTTCAGGCATTTTGGTGCTTGTTTAATTAAAATATTTTTATTAATGCATTTTATCCACGAAGCGTAAAATCAATTAATATAAGAGACGAACAGTGAGAAAAAAAAAGTTGCATAAAATAATGAAATATTACATTTTTCTTTTAATATGTTTCGACAAAATAAATTTTTTTCTAGTATGATATATATAACTAATGATGAGAGAGGTTTTCTATAATTAAAAATAAGTTTTAAAAATGAATAAATTTGATATCGAGGGGGTTTTTTTTTCAGCAAGTTTTTGAAAGAAAAGTCCTTGAAAGAAAAACCATATACTTTATCTTGAGTGAAAGTGGCAAGTGTAATGTTATTAATGGCCGCCTGTTGGTGATAAAAATTAATGAAAGAGTAATTAATAAAGGATTAAAGTAAAGAAGCAAAAGGGGATGTGCTAAAATAATTAAAGCTTAACGACTTGCTAGTGTGAAGGAAGTTTTCCAATGTAAAAGAAATAACCGATTATGAGTCCTCCAAGTGGGGCGAAAAGGGGGGTTGAGAGAACACGTTCTTGATGAAGTCAGATAACGAGTTTCCCCCGAGAAAGAGAGAAAGCGAAGATAAAGAACACAAGATCACGTAATTTCTTCCTCCACTATTACTTTGACCATCCGAAACCACATCTCTTAATTCTATCACTGAGCGTGATCTTTCCAACCTGCTATATTTTTACCGCACATTTTTTTTTTTATGTACATAAATTCAAAATGAAAAAAAAAATTTTTGATTTTGTGATAGAAAAGTAGAAAAATATTTAAAAATAGTAATTTAGTGAGAAAATACAATATTATTCTAGAGTAGAAAATATTGGTAAGAAAAAAAAAAGTTGATGCTGTATATGTTAGTTATATAGTCTAGCTGAGGTAGACTGATTAGATTGACCTGAACCATAGCAGACGGAAAGTTCTAATTTTGCTCTCCCTCCTTGCACAGTAAAAGCAGCCTCGATTCTCGACGAAGAAATAAAATTTCTTCAAGAACCTCCGAGAAATGAAGTTAGGCATTCATTGCCCAGCATCAGAGGTGGAAAGAGACTCCTGGGCTCTGAAAAGCGTTCGAACGAAGTTCCGGCTTCACTTCCGAAGGCAGTGGCATAACTGGCTTGAGAACAGCCGATAACTGGGTAGACTTTTATCCTCCAACTTTATCCCGTTCTATATAGACTATATATATACTACCACACCAACTCAAAAACACATCCTACTACTCTCTTTAAAAAGATTACTCTACTTATATCTTAACGATATCATCCCATGCTTCGACACACAAAAAAAAGATCGTCATTTTCTCATAAAAATCATTTTTATTTTCAAAAATTTTATTTGGTAGAATTCTTAAACTGCGCCGAATTGTCCGAAATTGGAATTTGAAATTGGAATTGGACAATCATTTGATTGGTGAATTTTAAATACTGCGCTGATTGTTCGGCCATTTGCAATTTTTATAATAAAAATTCGTCGTTTTAAAAATTCTACCAAATAAATATTCAGCGGCCTAAAAATGTTAATTTCAAAAAATAAAAATTCTAAAAAAATTAACTATAAAATTCTTTTAAAATGAAAATTTTAACTAATGATTAGTAATTATTGAAAATTTTATAGTGTGATAATAACAAAATCTTTGATTCCTTACTGATTAATTATTGGAATATTCATTTCGAACAAAATATTTGAAATTAAAGATTAATCTTTTGTTTATTAATTTTAAAGCGATATTGTTAACACGCAAAATGGAGATTTTTAATTAATTTCATACATGAAACGGTGATAAAAGGTTCATGTATATATGGAAAAACAAAGTAATTACCTCCCGATGCAGAGTAAACTGGAAATTTTAAATCTGATACAATTATAGATTTATCAAGTGCAATCTACTGTGAAATTGTTCAAAGAGACAGAACCATTTTTTAATTTGCTTTACAAAACAATAAACTTTTAATTCGATATTAAAGATTTTCATTCAAACTCGATTTTAATTTTTCGAAATAAAATAAAAAAAAAATAGGATAAAAGAAAATTGATTTTTTATACCGAAAAAATGAAAAGTGGAAGAAAATTGGAAATATATGATATATAAACCTCGTAAAATCATATATACACGAGATAGGTGATAATAAGTGAAAATTTATTGTACAATTTTCAGTTTTTTTCTATGTGTCGTTTGTGCAAGTTATTGTTCTAAAGAAAAATCTGATTGGTGGGATTTAGAAAGGAAGAAATTGGTCCCTCAAGGACCCTTGTAAGGGGTTCGAATCCCTCTTTATGTCGGCAAGTATCTTTCAGTTACTCCACACTGTCCGTTATAGTCGAGCTTTTACTCACACACCCTATTTACTCCTCACCACCTTTTCTGGCTCAGGGATTGTCAGCAGAAAAATGGTTTTTGCTCAACGCAAGAACGAAAGATTTCAAGTCATCTCAAGTCGAAGATCAAAGGATTTGCACGCCTTTAAATCTCTTCATTTTCCCAAAAAAAAAAAAAAAAATCTTCAATCCTACCTGATGGAAAATCGATTTTCTCATTATATTATACTAGTGTCATTTTGAGTAAGAGATTTTCTTTCTCGCAATTCAACAAGAATAGGGTGCATATTATATTTCAATGCAAATAATTTTTTTTTTTATAAACTATATATCAAATAACCCAATTTCGGATTATCTGTATAAAACTTATCATTTCTTTGAGGGGGTTTGATTTATTTTATTCTAAATTGAGAGACATTTTTTTTTTCATAAGTTACTAAAATTTTTATTTCCACAGAAAAATATTTATTGTCGATAAAGTTGAAACCTTTTATTAAATCAGTTTTTTCCTCCTGGAATTTATTTTTAATATTTTTAATTTATTACAATTTTGACGGCTCCTTAAGAGTATAAATTTTATTATAATGAAAATTTATAATTAAGTAAATTCCATTGTTTTTTTTAATAGATAATTTTCGATGCTGACCTTTTAATATATAAATTTTGACAAAAATGCAATACGCTTTTTTTTGCCTTATCACGATCGGAAGATATGTATTATACATTGAATCGTTTTATGGGACAATTTTTATTGACCAATGTTTTTTTTTCGAGTAAAAATACCATATACATACATAAATTGAAATATATGCGATTTAAATTGTATAATGGAGAAAGAGTCAATTACATTGAATGTTAATGTTAGTGAAACCAAAATCCTTTTACCGACAAATTTTATTGAAAAACAAAAATCAAGTATCTGATATTTTTCCATAAAAAAAAAACACATTTTTTTTTTTTAATCTCAATGAATACAGTCCGACATATAGGGTTTTTAATGAAATTGCTTTTTATTATACACTATCATTAAATCTTAAAAAAACAAAAAAAAAATATGATCCCAGGATTATGTATTCAATATATTCCTATACTTAACTTAATTAAATTATAAACTCAATATTTATTTTTTAATAATTTAATATTAATAATTAATAATTTATTTTTTATTAATTAATAATTTATTTTTTTATTAATTAATAATTAGAAGCTATATAGCAACAATTAAAAAGTGATGTAAATTTTTAATATAAAAAATAATTAAATTAACTTACTGACTATATAGTGAAAAATTGATTAAACCAAATTTAGTCTTTCAATTTGTATCAGTGAAATGTGATAGATTTGCAATCAATTTCGATTGTTTCGAACAATATGTAATGGACAACTGGCGAATTAGTCGAAACTGATTGATTACTTATATAAGTCATTTTATCTTATGTAACACATATTAGTCACTTGTTCTGATGGAATTAGTTATTACATCACATTGTCTGAAAAATAATCTTTTTTAAAATAATTGTAAACTTCCTTTCTCTATATGGGCAATTTTTTTTTATTATTTCACAACAAATATAAATTACATAAATATAAAAAATTATATGTTTAATTTTTATAATATATAATATAAAAAATTATATAATATATTATTTTTTATATTTATAGAATATTGTAAATATTTTTTCCATCAGTAAATAAAATATATGAATTTATTGTCATTGATAAAGGTGTCCGATCATGAACATCTGGAAAAGAAAAATTGAAATGGAGGAAGGTGCGAGTTTTCTTATTTGCATTATTGTATTTCATACAAATGGAAATAAATAAAAGAGATGAGGGGGAAAGATAAATAAAATCTTACGTAACAATAAACGTGGAAAACTTGACAATATATATTTTATATAACCACAATATACACGTAAACAATATTTCAATGATAAAAAAAAATTACGCCGAAATCATTGTAATTTCGGACAAATGAAAATTCTATCAATTAATTATTTGTTACACTGAAAACAAAAATTTATTTGTTTCAAATAATCTTGTACTTGACTATTATCAAATAAATATTTAATTGTAATATAATTATAATTATATTACAATTAAATAATATATTATTTGAATTAAATAAACTGTATTTGAACCAATAATTTTTCTATTTGAAATAAATATACAATCTAATTATTAGAATTAAATATTTATTTGATATAATAAAGTATCAAAATTATTTGAATCAAATAAATTTATTTATCAAAATAATAATGCAGAAATTTGCCAACCTGGCCCTAACCTGGTTGAAACAGGAAACCGGGTCCAGGCCCTGGTCGGGCCCCGGGTTTTAATCTCTTTTTTTGTGGCCCCGTTTCCCTGTTTCATGCGAATTTGGAGCTTCCCGACGTGGGCCCCGCCAGGGCCCTTTCAAAATTTCTGCATGTAATGAACCCGGGTAGAAATTACCCTACCGGGGCCCTAGTAGGAAATGAAACACCGCACCTTATCAGAGCCAAATCCCCGTGGAGAAATATTGCCAGGGCCCAGATCGGGGCCGAATTAGGCTGCCCTATTAGGGAATTAAACGCCGCGCCTGATGTGGCCCAGATTAGGAAATCCACATTTTCTGCTAGCCCTAATTTGGTCCTGATCAGGTGTGGCGTTTCATTTACTAATAGGGCAGCCTGATCCGGCCCCGATCAGGGCCCTAGCAAAATTTCAGCACGGAAAATTCTATTAAAATTGAAAATTCTCAATTGATTTTTAAAACTTGTTCCTTTTGAAATGTATCCTTTATATTTTCTGAAATTTCTTCTCTTTCTATAGAAGGATAAATCTCATATATAAAGAATGTTATTTTGACCTTATTAAATGGTGAAAAAAGAAAGTATACTGAGAATTGGTTCCATAAAAATCTCAATTTCCATAGAGGAAGTAATATTGACATGTATGATATGAAGGAGAGAGCTTTTTGAAAGTTTCCTTTCTATTGTTGGGGAATCTGAAGGTGGATTTAGCGGAGGAAAGATCTCTCTCTCTTGTGGTTATTTTCGAAGATCTTTAATCCGGGATGGTAGTTGACGTCGTTGCGACACATCGTAACGCACTGGAACGGGTTAGCAAAGCCAAACCCAGGGCCTGTGGCCCTGGCAGCTTGCAATCAATAGCTGTACCGTCGGCGAGCAAGCAGCGGTTGGTGGGTAGCTAAAGGGCGGAAGTGAACAGCGGAAAGGAAAAGAGGAGTGAGAGAGAGAGGGAGAGAGAGAGAGAGATGAACACAAAGGACCGAATGACCGAATCTCAGAGAATGAGTGTCAAACTGACTTTACCTCTTGACATCAACTCCTGTCGATCGAAAGCTCCATTGCGTTCAGTTACTGGATGCTGGTTGCACCAATCTCTTTGACGACCGAGCGTTCTTCACTGTTGCGCTCAAGCACCCATTATGTCGTTAATACACTAACAGCTCCTTAAACTGATACTCAAATAGTCGCTTATTCCAATTATTTCCACTTGGATTGTGTACCTTCATTCATTTTTTTCTCTCTTTTTTTTCTGAAATAATCCAATTACATCTTTTTTCACAATTTGAAATTTGACAGTCGGAATTTTTGCGAATTAAAAATTTATTTTTATTTAGCTGAAATAGTCGATTTTATTAACCATTTTTATTTAACTGAAAAACAGATTCTCGCTGGCAGTATAGCGAAAAGTTTCAATGTAAACTAAAAGCCAGTAGTAAAAGAGAGTTTTAGTCAGACAGGAGTGATTTTTCTGTTTGGTATAGTAAAATACTAGGCGAATATTACGGACAATATTGTCTCAATATTGCAAATAAAAATAATAATTTCCTTACGAAAAGAATGAGTAAAATTACATTTAAAGAAAAAATAAACTTGATAGCAAGAAAGAAATTGAAATAAAAGCAAAAGATATATATAATATGAAATCGATGGAATGTTTGAAAAATGAAGTTATTAATAATTTTAATGAAAAAATGCTGATACTGTCGATGCATAAAAAAAACCAATTTAAATATTTTCCGGATATTATCAAGTCCATGATGGATTACGTAAATACGTAATTTTTTAATTGAATTTCCGTCTGTTTGATTTTATAATCTTGAAATAGTGTATTTATAACTAAAAATACATTTTTAAAATTAATTACACTAAATATAAAAAAAAATGAGAAAAATTTTCGAAAAACTGTCATTTACAATATCTAATCAAAGTTTTAACTGATTGTGACAAATTAATATTTCGTAAAAAAATATACATTTTACTAATATATATAAGCAAAATTTTCTCCACCGAAAAGAAGAAAACACTTGATTTCAAAAATATCAAAAACGAATTTTTTACTTTCCTTTTCAACAAGATGAAAAAAAATTGTTTAACAGAATGTTTTGAGTAACGAAACGTAAACAGTGAGTGAATATCGACAGAATAGAATAGAAACAAAACGAAAATAACGAAAGTAGATTGTTTCGTTTCCGACGGATTCCTCGTTTAACGATTTTTATTTAAATGCAATAGCTGCGCTACGTGATTTCAAAAAAAAAAAAAAAAAAAAAAAAGAAAACCCCTGTCGAATTTTCACGTGCGAACAAAATCATATAGCGACTTTATTTTTTCCAACTGTGATCGATGACGAAAATAATTTTCCAAAAATAAATGACAATGTCATGAATAAATTATTCATTGTGCGAACATGATAAATAAATTGTTCAACTTTTTTCGCCTGTATAAAGTGTGAAAAATGAATTCAGAACAAAAAAGAGGGTAGAATCAGATTGTAATATTTTTTGATTGAAATTGAAAAAAAAAATTGCCGCACAACGATGAAAGTGAGAAAAATTACTTTAAATTATAGATTTGGGGGTTGGCCTGTCAAAATTGAGATTGATAATATCTTCAATAAGTTTGAAACCACTTTAGAAACCATCAGATAGGATCGACAACCTGCCGGCAGTTACTACGTAACTAAACGCAGCATAGTTACTATCGATAGTAGTTACGATCGGTTTTAGTGCCGTTACTCCCCCAATGTGCTTTAACCACAATAAACGATGTAGAGACCATTTAAACGTGTCCGAAATGTGATATAACGTTTCCGTTAATAAATTTCATTGACAAAAGAAATTTTATTCTCCTCATATACCAAATACCAATCTTGAGCCAAAAAATTTCCTTTTACTTTTTCATTTCTCTTCATTACAATTTTATATTATCCCTTTTCTATAATACATTATTTGCCTTCATTCCCTTTAATCAAATTTTTTCGCATTATTTATTAAATAAAAATAATTACATTTTTATTTTGAAATTTTTAGATAATTTTCATTTTCATTAATTAATTATTATTTAATACAAAAATAATTTATTTATTGATTGGGAAGCAAAAAATAAAATGGAAATTTTATTTTATTATCTATTAATAAATATGTTTTGCAAAATACATAAAAAAAAATCATATATAAAGTTCGTTAAGTTACGGTGAGATTCAACATTTTGAACTTCAATAAATCCATAAAAAAAAACCGCTCGTAAAAATCCAGCAAGTTCATTTGTGCTAAAAGGCATGAAATTTTGAACGTGAATAAATCATAAAAACTACACACATAAAATCTTGAGTTTCGAGACTGAATTAATAACCGTAAAATAAAGGAAAATTGTCATTAGTAAATTTTAACGGATAAAACAAAAAAAAGTTATCTTATTAAGAAGAGGAAAAAAAAGTAGCTCTCATCAAAAAATTCCATTTATTCGTATATATCAAAATTAATAACAAAAATCAATAAGTTGAATATATATTCCAAGCCACAAAGAAATTAATTTTTATAAGAAAATGAAAAGTATGCAGTAAAGTTCGTAGAGTTTAAGCAAATAGCCAAAGGAAGTTACTTGAGAGAAAATTTCCTCTCTCTCTCTCTCCTCTCTCTTCTCTCTGTGGTTATTGATATTAGAAGGAATATATGATATCACTTATCACCATAGAATTGCTCATATCGTGCCAAGTTTATGAGATTTAACCTTTTGAGCTGGAAAATGGAAGCAAAGTGCGGAAAAGTGAAGCAAAGAAGGTTTCACAAGGAGGAAATGAGCTCAAGAATATCATCATTTGCATAACATGGCTTACATACAAAATTTTATTTAAACACTTGAAATCCTTCTCGCTAAAGCTTCAAATTTTTTTTCCTCCCATTTTTTTTAGACAAAAATTATTCATATTATGAAAACAAAACGATTTATTCTTGAAAGTTTAATGTAATTACAAAAACATCGTCTTATTATTGTCAGTGCTTTTTCATTTATTCAAATTTTTTCCAAAAGCAAAAATACAGAAAAAAAATTATTTAAAAAAATATTATAATTATTATTATAATAAATAATAATAATAATAATAATAATAATAATTTGTTTTAAATAATATCATATAAATATTCTTTGTCGGAAATGAATTAAATTTTTTTTTTAATGAAACTCTCATTGTATCAAAAATATTGCTGCTGCAAACAATTTTTCTGATCAAAGAGATCTTTAGTTGTTTGATGACCTAAAAATTTTTGAAATAATGTATAATTTTCTCTATATAAGCCAAAAGTGGTGCAAAAGATTAAAAAAAAGAAATTATGTCACAGTTTTATTCACTAATTATGTGTGTTTGAAACTTTAAGTATAGGGTAGCTCTAGGTGCTCCTTAAAATGTAAGGTATTGTAAATTGTATTTCCTCATTATGAATAATTCCTCTATTCTCGTTTCGTTTGTTAATTAATGATATTGACATATATAGTCTACAAAATGTAGATTAAGTACATTTTCTTTTTAATTGTCGATTTTATATAATAATAATAATAATGATTTCACATGATTTTTCACACACTGCTTCGAATATATTTCACAAATGAAAGGAAATTTCTTGTTTTAAAAAATAATTAATAAGAGAAAATAATTTTCTACCCTTTTTCTTTATTTTCTTTTTTTATTTACTTCTTTTGTCCATTTTTCTTTACCTACAATATTTTTTTATAAGAAAATTACATTTTAAAAAACAAGTAAAAAAATCCTTTTAACGTAGAAAATAAAGTTTCAAAATCATGTTAAATATTCTAGTGAAATTTCATTAAAAAGTAACGACACAAATTCCATTGATCAATGTGATTAAAAAGTTTATTTAAGCTTTCAAATTTAATTAAAAAATTTTTTTGAATTTGTTTTTTAACTTTTATGTTATTTTTTTTCTTTAAAATTCGAGCGAATTTTTGAATACTATATTCAAGTACTAGAAGAAAATTAAGAATGCAAAAATTAGAGGATCAACTTTTATGCTGAAGTTTGTTTAAAATTTCATAGAAAAGTTTTTCTTTAATTATTCATGTAAAGGGACAATTTTTTTTTTTCAAAATAGCATCTAGCATTGAGATTTTGCTGTATATTGTTATTCTTTAGCACTTATATACGAACGTTGTTTGCGTTCTAAATATTTTTCTTCGTTTACTCTTCGACTGGTAAATATTCATGACAAATATCAAAAACCTGCTATCGTAAATATTGCGGAAGCCAGAGACGGTAAACGAGATTGAAATTGAAATTTTCCTGTAAATAAGATAACCATTTAAAATACATTCGTTTAACTAAACTTGCTTCTTTTTTTAAAGGACATTTTCTGTTTTTTAAAGAATTTTACTATTTCTCTTATTAAAAAAAAAAATTTTCAAGTTAAAAAGACATTTTTAAAATTAAAATTTCAAACTTTTTATTTGGTGAAATTTTTTCAAAGAAAAAAAATTAAATCAAAAAAAAATGATAAATAAGTTTCATCCACTAATTGGATTGGTAAATATGCATTCTCAGCGTATTCCATTATTAGATAAAAACTGCTAATTAAGAAGTAGAGAACGAAAAACGCAATCAGAGAAGAATTTTCGTATTTAAAGAGAGAGAGAGAGGAAGGAATTCATTGCAACTCGTCAGATTTAAAACCACATTTTTGTACTACCAATATTTGATTAACATGCTTGAATGACTAACCATTGAAATGTGTCGAAACGTATAGAAAAAAAAAGTCATTATTTAATATTGACGCTGAATCGGAGGCAATAAATATCGTCGAGACTCTATTTTATCGAATATATATGTATAAATTTTTGCGAATACGCTTTTTGGGTAAGCGAAATATTATTTGGCGCGCCAAGAGAGAAATTTGGCGCCTGAATTTAATTCGAAAAAATTTTTAATCTTCATTTCTCCCAGCGATTACTTTTTTATGGTCCCTTTTTTGTTTCTGTTACTTTCCACATTGCCCTTGACATTTTTTTGTTTTTGTCCGAACAAATTTTTAGTAAACTGAAAATAATAAATCGTTTTTAGGACAACAAAATAATTTAACAACAAAAAAATAGGTTTGGTCTAGAAAACCAAATGATTCTAACAAAAATTTGATTACAACCGAATAATTTAGAAAAATTAGTTTAAATCACTCACGAAGATGGTACAGTGCTTTAAAATCAGAGCTTCGATCCCAGGCGAGAGAGATTTTTCAAAATCGAAAATTATTTCAAATGGATAAATATAAATTAAACAAATAATAATAAACTGCTGCACCTGAAAAACATATATATGTATATATATATATATATAAAAAGAGAATTGAGAGAGAAAGAGAGAATACAAAAGGGGGAAGATTGTATTGGATTGAAAACTCGCTGAATAAACGAAGGGGCAATGGAAAAACAGATTCCTCGCCGACCCACATTCCGTCGAATTTAATTTCATGCCTTATCTCCGGTAGCCGAGGTACAATGCCTCAACTAGGGCAGTGCCTTCGCGGCACGGTTTCTACCCTCATCGCGTCTCGCATCCCCAACACACATCTCTCTATATATATATATATACAATGGGAAGAGGAACACGTAACCATATATATCTTACAAATGTATATATAGACGTGTAAATATAGGTCTGGCTATATTTGTGTCTACCTCCACTGTGTCTATACAGAGGAATGATAGTTGCATTGGACAACGTTGGACATGGCCCGTTTATGAATCGGCCTTCAAGATCCTTCTCCGATTTGAGCAGGGAAAATGGCTCGTCGGTTTCCGCTCGCGGTTTGGCTATACAATGCGCATAAAAGAATATAATATGTGTGTCACATATACAAACGAAAATCTCTTTCAAAAAAAATTTTCACAAATACTATTTTTTGTGCCACAAATAAAATTCTGCTCGGGATATTAAAAGAGATAGAGAGACAATTACGCGATTCTATTTCCTCTCGCCAAATGCATCATTATATGGATTTATTATGTGAGCGCTATTTTTAACATATATATAATAATAATAATTGGACTGTGGAAAAATTTCCCTTTTGTACTTTTTAATCAAAGAAATAATTTTCAATTTTATCGAGACTTTGTTATAATTATTTTAATATAGAGAAGAATGGAAAACAAAAATTAATTTATTTTGAAGTTAAAAAAATGGCAATTTTAGTCTAAACTAATTTTTGCTTACCAAAAGACTATAATTATGTGACTTCTAAATAGCTAAAATGATAAGTTTTAATGGAGTTACATCTCGACTTATCTTTCGAATCTAATTTTACGTCTCATAATCTGATTAATCTTTAAGTTTCAAAACTTGCTGTTAGGAAGAAAAGTTAAATTATTCGAAAGCGTTTTTGGTATTCGTTTTATAAACATTGAGAAAAGCAGAGATTAACAAACTAATGTTCTATAACAAGATTAATTAGAGTCTATGCAAAACTTTAAACCAGACTCAAATATTTCCTATTCATATATAATATATACCGCATGCTTTCTTCTAATTAAGTATTCATTAAAAGTATATTTAAAAAAAAAAAATTTCTAATTATAATTTTCATATTGCAATTTGATAAGATTATTCTTTTGAATGTAAAAATACTTTTCTTTTGGGAATTATAAAAATCATAAATTTCCTTAGAATTACTTTGCAGAAAAAAATTTATATCCACCGCGGTTCGTTTACAGTAATTATTTATTGGTTTTCAAAGTAAATTGTCTGGAAATAATTGCTCAATTATCCAAAAATAACTTGTATTTTAACAGAAATAGTGCGGAATGTTGCGAATCTTAATAGAATTTCTATTTGGTCTTGACGGAATTTATAAAGAATTTTAACAATTTATGGAATCTATAGAATCTCAAAGACGTGAATTCCATTGTTTGTGAGTTATAAATTTATCTATCAATTGTATTCTTTCTTTTCATTGAAAAATTTTTATTATATGATCAGTCAATTAATTTCTTTATTGACCATATAATTATTCGAAATTTCGAATTAACAAACTTTCAATAAAAAATTATAATTTAAAATAAATAAATATTAATTATTATTTTTTCAATTTATTAAAATTTTTCAATATATTAAAAATTAAAGTAAATAATATAATTGCATATTTAATAATTTATAGAAATTTATTTCTGAACGGAGAGTATAAACGATTTTGGATCTATTCCAATTTGCCAGATATCTCTAAGATTGATACGAAATGGTTTTATTATAGATATTAATTTTTTTTTTTGAAATTAAAAATAAAAAACTAGAAATTATTGGTGTGGATGTTCAATTATTTTATTTTCCACTTTGCATACTTTTGTGAAATAAGCTCTCTTTCTTTAAAATTACTCTTCTCGTAGATTTTAATATTCATACATGGAAATTATTATATACGCCTTTTAGAATAATATGCCTGAGTTCTCGAATGGAATTCATAATTTCTGGACTCTCTACGAAAATGGAATTTTCAAATGTCGGACAAACTTTTTAACTTCGTTACATTCTCCTGAGAGTATTTCTATTTGATCCATTTCGACCAAAATAGCAAACTCTTGACTTCCGAGAGAGCTCTCAGCGACTCTCTTTCTATAAATGATAATTTGTTTTATATCAGAAATTTAATTCACCTCGGGAAATCGTTTATCTAATCAAAAAATATATTCAAAGTTTCGTAATTTAATATCTTTTTTTCGTATTAATTATTTTTTTTATGTCAAAAGAAATAAAATACGAACAATTCTTTTTTCTAATAAATAAAAATTTAATAAAAAAATAATTTTTTTTTATGAAATTTTGTGAGTCATTTATATAATAATAAAGCAGAGTAATAGAGTCGACTATGTGCGGTAAGGATGTGATTTATAACCGGTTTATCGGTACATATTCCAATGTAATTTATTTTACTGATAATATATTCAATGTGTCTTCATTAGATTATAAAATTCATTTCGAAAACCTTCCGTTATTGACCTAACAGTGAGTGAAATTAAAAATGGTTAATTTTTTAAATTTAATTTTTTTTTATAATTTAACGACAAATTTATTTTCTATTTACAATTACAAAATTTATTTTCAGTGAGTGCGAGTTTAATTAAATTTTTACCCTTTCTGAAAATAACCAAAATCCGAGTATAATTTATTCGTTTAAACTAGCCCAGAAACTGTTTTAAAATAAATAGACCGCCGAGAGAGAGAGAGAGAGGGAAGGAGAAGGAAAAATATCTATACTTTCAAGTTCTACATTGAAATTGTATTTTAATTGACTGATCCGAATTACTCGAATCCGGATTTAATGAACTCGTTGGTCTGACGTTCTGGCAGTTCGGTGAGTGAGTCAAACTGAAATCAATAAATTGTTTTACAATTCTCATTGTGGGTTTAATGAATTATTTATTTTACAAAAAACTTACAACAAAATTATAAATAAAATATAAAAATTCTAACAAATTTTAATTATTCAAAAATAAATACGATGGAGGAAGTAATTTTAAACTCGAAATATTTTTAATGGACGTTCTCGAAGGAGTCGCTCTTTATATTTTATTATACTTAACAAATTTTTTGATATTAACCTGTCGATGTATCTTCGTTTTTTTTTTGTATGACTTCCCGCCGATGCAGGAAACCCGAGCTCCGTTCAAAATTGCAAGAGACTCAATAGTAAAAGCCAATTTAGTACACCATTAGGGATACGATAAATGCGGATAGCACGTTTCAGGAATGAGTTTCGCGTCTCAATTTACAAAGTTCTCAAGTATCGCTTTGATAAATTCTTTACTGAAAGCAACCTCTATTTCCCATCAAACTGAAATAAAGTACTTACAGTGTTTCGGTTACGTTTTACAGCCCCTCACGATATACAAGCGCGTGTTTTTCATCCTTTCAACATTATTATTTTTATTTCATTTTACAATTTTCAATGTAAATATATTAAATTATAATATCTTCTACTAAAAAAAAATTCTTCCACTAATAAAATGAGCTAATTTAAATATAAAAATTTTATAACAAAATTTAAAGAACACTGCATTAATTTTAATAATTAATAATTTTATTATACGCAGAAAAAGGTGGAGGAAAAATTGCAGTCGTGTAATACTTTTATTTTAATATATTTTTTTTTCTATTAAACAAGTAATGAGAAAAGGCAATTTCAAATTCAATCTCTGTAGAATTTTCACTTGAAAAAAGTTTACAAGTTGACATAAAAATAAAACTATTGACAAAAAAAGAAAATGTAAATAATTTTTCTTGTAATAAAAAGTTGAAAATGTAAATTTTTTGATCATTTTTGATCCATTGTAAATGTTGCGGTTCAATCAAAAACTGATCTATAAATTTTTTGTACGGAAAATTTGAATAATATTATATTAATCAAATTTTAAAGTTCAAATTCATTTTATTAAATTTTTTTTATGTTTATTATTCTGCTGAATTTAACTCAATTTCAGGTAAATTAGATAAATTAAATTCTACTGCATTTAAAGTAGATGCCTTTTGTTTGCATTAAATTGAATGGAATGTAAAATAAAACTATGAATAATATTTCATGGTTACAAATAAAGGTAGCAACCATTTGGAAAATGTTTTCAAAATTATTTGTTCGTGTGTATTCATTTAAATTAGTAATTTATTAATGTTTACTGAAATACGAATTTTTTAAACAGAAAATTTATAATTTTTACCCAAAATAAATTACATACTAACTAAATAATAAACTTTATACAAGATAAAAATAATAATTAAAAATAATAAAAAAGAAATAATAATTAAAAATAATAAATAAAAATAATAAATGAAAATAAATAATAAAAATAAAAATACTTAATAAAAATTACAGTAATAATAATCCAAATGAAATAGGAGAAACCGTTTTAAAAAAATGTTAATAAAACCATATATACGTATCTATTGGGAATATCTTGAAAAAAAGTGTATAGGGGAAATGAAAAACATTAATAACTGAGATTGAAACGATTTTCGCAGTGTTTTGAAGGGGGAAATATGAAATTTTTCTTTTAAAACAAAAAAAAAAAAAAAGAATGCGAGAGGGAAAATGGAAGAACAAATTGAGAGACGATGAATATGCTAATTTATACAATCAAATCAACCAATTAGCATTGCGGAACAACGACACGTTTGGTGCTTCAAACGACACGATATACCTGGAAAACGAAAATTGCATGTCTAGCAAAGAAATACTTGTTCTACTTTATATACACCAGAGGGTAGGAAAAAAATAATGGCTAAAATAAACTAAGAAAAAAAAACAACAGGAAAAAAAAGTTCTCGCGTTGTCTTTCTCTTGTGTTTCGAAAAATTCCGAATGGTATGTGTCTCGCTGTAATATACTTTTTCTACTTCGGCTGACAGATCTTTTTCCATAGTATACTATATAAAGTGAAAAACGCATATTCTGATCAGACACATATTATACATATGCAAATCATCTTAATATTGTGGAAAAGATTTCATAACTTTCTCGTTAGCTAATTTTTTTATTTTCTTTTTCCCTAACAAATCATGGGGAAAATTTATATGCGACTGGCTGTAAATGACTTTTTCTATACTTTTCGGAAAAAAAATTTTAAACTGTTTTTTAAAATTATTTAATTTCACTTTTTGCAAATATTTAGCCTTTCGAGAAAAAAATATTCATAAATTGTTTATAATTATTATTTGGTGAAATAAGCAAATATTAAATTAAAAACATGAAAGTTAAACTTGAACTAATTTTCTTTTCCTTCATTGCTATTTCTCTTGTGAATACAAGACGGACTTAAATAATCTAAATAAAAGTTTGCTTAAGTCAAATAAAACTTGTTTACTGTACCATCGATGCTGGTCTAGGTTTTTTTGGCTAAAAAGTTAGAAACGGAAAGGTATACAAAATAGAACTAGAAGAATCATTATTTCAAAGGAATGGAAAATAGCTATGTAAAATTATTCCTATTTTGCTTTAAGTTATTAAAAAGTATTCCTTTTAATTTAATTTTTAAATAATTTTTAATTTTTTTTAATTATGTGGTTGTACTTTTTTAAATTCCAATTTTTGGTTACGAAAGCGAATAATTTAGTTCGCTTTCGTACCTTAAGAGAAAAAATTATTTAAATCTCTCACTAAGATGGGTAGTCCAGTGATCAGAGCTCCCGACTTGCAATTTAAAAACAGGGGTTCGATCCCAGGCGCAGATGAGATTTTTCAAGCTCCACAAATATTTCAAATTAAAATAATACTTAATATATTTAAATATTTAATAATAATTAATTAAAAATAAAATGTTTGTTACAGAATCGCAGAATGGAGGAAGAAAAATCGACACGCTAAGGAGCCACTAGCTGCAGCTGCAGCTGCGGCGACTGCACATGCAGCGGTCCCTGCAACTGCGGCCAATTGCAGCGCCAAGTGATATCGACGCTTCACGAAAAAAGCAATGCAGAACGTTGCCGGCGAATATTATCAACGAGCGCCAAGATGTTGTCCGAATCGCTCGGCACCGGACAGAATCAAACTTTCCAACACTGGTCGTGGCGCGGAATTGCTTTGCTGTTGTTGCAGCTGCAGCAACTCCCCGTCAACAAAAACGCCGGGATTTCTTGCGAGCCTCGGCGTTTGCATCCTTGTACTTGGTTACACGTTACTCGGAGCTTTCGCCTTCATGGCCCTTGAGGGCGGACTCAAGTCGGTGAGTGAGTCTTCTTTTTCATCGATCGCTTTTTCCTCTCCCCATTCCAGTATCTTGTCTCTGCGTTTTTTTTTTGCACAATGCTTTTGCTCATTCTTCTTCTTTCTTTCTTTTTTTTTTTTATTCTCCTTTCCCCACCAACGAACTCTATCTCGTGTTATTTTCACGTTGAAAAAAAAAATGTACGAGATACGTTAGCTAAGTCAGAGTCCTCTTAAAATGAGAACACTTCAATAACCCACCCTCTCTCTCTCTCCCTTCTACCTCAATCCACAATTCTCGGCTTAGCAATTCATTTTCCCCTGTAATCGCGTTCTGCAGATGAAAAAACACTGCTCTCAATTCGACCAGGCTTTCTACTTTTTTTTGCATAGAAAACATAATGGTACAAGGTAAATAAGGTATAAATAGTCAAGTTGGTTTCAATTTCATCTCCGTCCATCGAATATTTATTTATCCCGATGAAATTAATTTATTTCATTCTTTTAATAATAATAACTTAATTTTTATTTAACAAATAATTTTTTAATTAAAAAAATTTTAATTTCAAGGAAATATTTATTTGGCAAGCAACTAATTATTTGAATCAAATAAATTTTTTTAAAATTAAGCCATTACAACAAAAAAACAAGAAATAATAAACCACTAAAATTTTATTAATGTTCCAGTTAAACGAAAATCGTTCCTTAAACAGTATTGTGCAAAACAAGTTTTGTTTGAACTAAAAAATTTTTTTTTTTTTTTATTGACTTTATGAACAAGTGTGAGCTTTGATGTATACGGTCAGAGATTAAAAAAAAAAAAGTTTCGTTATTTTTCAAATAAAACTTTTAATTAAACTTGTTTGGAATCAAGGAAATACGTCGATAAAGAGATATATTTGCAATTCAGGAATATCTTTTTTATATAACTCTCAAGCATAAAGAAAAAGTATCCAGTAAAACTTGTTTTACTTCAAGCAAAATTAGAATAAATATTAATTAATATATATTATTTTTATTCAGTATTGCAAATATATTAAAAATATGTTTTAATATCATCCGTTTTATTTGCGAGTATTAGAATTTTTTATGAAATTTAAAATATTTTATTTGCACAAGATAACAGAAATTATGTAATATTTTTTTTATAAATTAAATAGAAAGCAATGTAAAATTTTCTTTTATAATTTATTTTTTTATTACTATTTCCTGTGTAGAAAATTTGCCAGGTTGTCCCCAAACTTTGCCCAGATCGGGGCCGGATCAGACATTTTTTGGTCGCCCTGATTAGCGTTTCATTCCCTACTAGGGCCCTGGTAGGGTAATTTCTACCAAAAAATAAATAACATAAGAAATTTTAATTTAATCTAATTTTAATATCTACTTTAAATTTATAATCCCGTGTGGTAATTGCCCTAATAAAGCCCTAGTAGGTAATGAAACGCCTAATCAGGCCCCGATCTGGGCCCTGGCAACATTTCTACACGGGATTTAATATAATTTATAACACCCAGATTCTAAATGTTCATTTATGTTTGACCGCAAAAAGTTAAAGTGGAAAAAAAATAAAAAAAAACTATAAATTCAAGTGAAAATAAAAATAAACATTTGTTTATATAAATATGAGTGAAATGAAGAGAAAAATGAGAGAAATAAAAACAAATGAAAAAAGAAAAAATAATAGTATATCATAAAAAAAATAAAATGATAGATAGAAGGGAAATAATGTTGTCATTGTTTATTATATATGGAAAACTCAGATATCGTGTCTAACTGACAAAACCTCTCATTGTTAGACGAACTGTGAAACGTACACGTTGATAAGACATGTTCTCACTATGTTATAAAATTATGTAAATTACGTCTGTTTTCATGAAATCAATTCAATCTATTTTTCCCTGGTTTTATACTATATAGAATAGAAAGTTTCTTTAGATTAAAAAAATGTATATTACAATTTACAACACATTTTTTCATTACAAAAGTTTTTTTATATTGAAAAAGTTTTTTTTACTGCAAATTTTTTTTTATTACAAAAAATTTTTATGCTTTAAGACACTTATAAATACAGTTCAAAAGTAGGTTTACAAAGTGTCAAATTACAATATTAATTTTAATAAATAGTTAATAAAATTCCTTACAATTCTGAATTATTTTTTATCAATGAAATATCTCACAATTTCCTCACTTACAATAGAAAAGAAAATGATCTCGAGATAAACGAAATTAGAAGAAAAAGCTTTTTTAAAGTTCTCTCTCTTTCTCACATGAAATGTCAGGGCGAACAAAAAGATAAAGTAACAGTTAACTGTTTTTTTGTTAAATGAAATGTTCTTTGTTGTGAAATAAGACCAAGTTTTGAAAAGATGAATTGTACATTGTTGTATATAGGAGCCACCGACTGAGATAGTGTCATCGTCAAACCAGAAACCCGACGCCTCAGGAAGTGGTGGGTTATCGTCGTCGTCGTCATCAACTTCGTCCTCATCCTCATCATCAGCAGCAGCATCATCAGGATCATCATCATCATCATCATCATCCTCGTCGCCTTCTCCGTCTTCGCTAGTTCCAATTCTTGAAGAGGATAACACAGTGGTACAACTGAGAGCACAAACTGTCGAGAGGCTTTGGAGTTTGACCGAAGATTTAAACGTCCTCTACAAGGAGAATTGGACTCGATTGGCCGCGCACGAAGTCCTCAAGTTTCAGGAGAGTCTGGCACGTGATTTGAGGAGTCCTCTTTCGCATTCTGTGTACGAATCCGTCATACCAACACGACGCCGAGATCTTCACGAGAAGCGATCACACTTACGGCGATGGACCTTCAGTAGCAGCCTCCTTTACTCTCTCACGCTTATCACAACAATCGGTGAGTCTCACCAGTTTCCCAAAACTTTATTATATCCCAAAAGTAATTCAATCTCCCATAACAAATATATATATATATTCAACATCTCCAATTTCAATATATTGGCTTTATTATCAATTTTCATATTAGCATATTGCATTACTTTCAAATATACCATCAAGGCAAAATTTCTATATACAAAGATTTTCGTTGTAAATGATAAAATTTCCGCCCTAATTGGTCAATTTTTAAAAATTGTGCCAAAATCTTTCTGTCAACTGTTTGTTCGGCAATTTTTAATTTCGGACAAATAAAAATTTGGCGCCTTAAAAATTCTATCAATTAAAAATTCGTACAAATTAAAATTCGATTAAATTAAAATTCTGACAAATTAAAATTTGGGCAAACTAAAATTCGGATGAATTCAAATTCGAGTAAATTCAAATTCGGACAAATTCAAATTCTGACAAATTAAAATTCGGATTAACTCAAAGTCGGATAAATTAAAATTCGGGCAAATTAAAATTTGGATAAATTAAAATTCGGACAAATTCAAATTCGAGCAAATTAAAATTCGAATAAATAAAAATTCGGATTAATTCAAATTCGGGCAAATTAAAATTCGAATAAATTAAAATTCTGACAAATTAAAATTTGGGAAAACTAAAATTTGGGCAAACTAAAATTCGGATAAATTAAAATTCGGATTAACTCAAAGTCGGATAAATTAAAATTCGGACAAATTAAAATTTGGATAAATTAAAATTCGGACAAATTCAAATTCGAGCAAATTAAAATTCGAATAAATAAAAATTCGGGCAAATTAAAATTCGAATAAATTAAAATTCTGACAAATTAAAATTTGGGCAAACTAAAATTCGGATAATTTAAAATTCGGATTAACTCAAAGTCGGATAAATTAAAATTCGGACAAATTAAAATTTGGATAAATTAAAATTCGGACAAATTCAAATTCGAGTAAATTAAAATTCGAATAAATAAAAATTCGGATTAATTCAAATTCGGGCAAATTAAAATTCGAATAAATTAAAATTCGTACAAAATACATATTCAGACAAATTAAAATTCGGATGAATTCAAATTTTTGTAAATAAAAATTCGGACAAATGGAAATTTGAATATATTGAAATTCGGATAAATTAAAATTTAGATAAATTAAAATTCGGATAAATTAAAATTCGGGCAAATTAAAATTCAGATAAATTAAAATTCAGTGAATGGGTTCGTTATTATAATATCGAACTGACCATTAGCATGAGCATTTTTACTCTATACTATATATAATTTTAAAAAATTCCTTTAAATCGCGTGTTATTTTTCTCTATTTTTAGAAATGGTCCCAGGCTACGTTTTTGACCCAGTTTTTCCTTTGTTCGGGAAAATTTCGATTTAACTCTTCAATCGTTATACGCGAAAAAAAACCGTCATTCAAAGGCCAAATAAAATGTCAATTGCAACTCGTTGGATCTTGTTATTTTTAATTGTCTTAACAAAATTCAACAAAGATTCGTTTACGAGCAATTTTATAATATAATATACAGATTTGCTATATATATAATATTTAATTAATGAAAAAATTTTAAATAAATATCTTGAAAAGAAAATTTTGCTGGAACCATATATAAGAGAAGAAATTCGTTCGCAGTAGTGTAAATCAGTAAATCAGTTTTAGTCAGACAAATCGTCCTTATTTATTTCTATTTACAAAATCAGTTTTTGTTTTCGTAGCATAAAAACGTTATTTAATTTCTGAATTCTATTTTTTTTCAGTAGGAAAAGTAAAAAATAAGTGATATTATTTTAATAGGTGAGAATTTTTAGTCAAATCTATTTTCCATTATAATTTATTCCCTTTGAATATTTGCAAATTCGGATTTATTATGAGTAAGGAGATATTTTTTTTAAGGAATATTTTAATCCAAATATCAGAAATAATGTTGGTTATGCATTATT
The DNA here is from genome assembly GCF_019393585.1 of Leptopilina boulardi. Lineage (NCBI taxonomy): Eukaryota > Metazoa > Arthropoda > Insecta > Hymenoptera > Figitidae > Leptopilina > Leptopilina boulardi. Next base: position 445,561 of record NW_026137866.1, read on the forward strand.
CTGTAACATTTTATTATTTAAATGAAGATAATGTCTCAATGGCAGAAAACACAGGTAGTGTGTTCATCTAGGGTCACTTGCTTACCTTATCCTATGTATCTCCTCTGGGAGTATGACCTGCATATTAAATTACTATATCTATACCATTCCCCAAGCAACGATCGTGCATTTCATTCTGACAAAATATCTTATCTTTCTTTCTCTCTAAAAGCTGACACATATTATTCAAAGGGAACAATTTTTCTATATATATAAAAAAAATATTCCTTTTTTTTATGCATCAATATTTAACACGGGAATTAATTCCACTTTCAAGTTAACCAAAAATACACGCGCGGATTATATTTATGCGGTTATTTTTTTCTTCTTTTTTTTTTGCCGCCACAACGATTTAGTTAAAACAATGTCATTCTAATTGAGTATTGAAATGGATCTGCCAGAATAAAATTTAATGGAAAAGAGATATCAGGCATAAAGTTTCGAAAGCATATTTTACATTTCAATACATCAATCTAAATCAAACATGTATTTGTATTGTAAATTTTATCGAACGCAGCAAATATCCGCCCCCGCCGTCGCGTCGATGAAGGATATTCGGTCATTCAGACTATTTTTTTTCCAATAAACACAAAAAGTTTTTTTATTTTATTTTATTTTTTCGTTTCAATATATAGAGAACGAAATTACAAACTCTCTTTTCTATATCTCTATATAGAATATTAAATATTTACCCTTTCCTTTTTCTCTCCGATATTAAAGTGCAATGCTAATACGAATTCAGAAACTTGTTCCATCATATCTAGAATCTGCGTATAACATATCATATTTTATATTTTTCTTTTTATCATTATTGTTTGAAAATTGTGTCTCGAGAAATGCTTTAATCGATATGAGTAATTTTTTTTTTTTTTTAGTTTAATTTTTCACTCTCGACGCGAGAGAAACTGAGATCCACTTTTACATGAGTGGATAATACAATGTACATTAATTAAAAGTTGCTTCATAGTGTACATACCACCTTGTGTAATTCAATAAAAATCACCTCGCAACGGTTGCTTAAAACACCATTAAAAAAAAATCCTATTTTTCTTTTCTCCACTTTCTTATTATTTTTTTTTTTATAGATTCCTGTGAATCATAAAATTACTTCAACCCTCGACATTAATTAATTAATGTTCTCCTTAATTTATTTTTCACTATTCCACTCATTTTCTATGCTTTTTTCAAGCATTTCTTTTTATCCTTTCATTTCAACTTCTTTTTACCTAGCCCCCCCCTCTTTTTTTCTTAGGTTACAAGTGTGTGTTTTGTTTTTTTTTTGGTAATTTCATTTTTTTTCGCTCAATTCGAAATAGTTTAAATTTTTTTATTCTTTTTTAAGACAAACAATTTTGGAAAAATTATAGAAAATTGATTCTATTTTAACTTCCGCCTAAAGAACGATATATTCTAAATTTTAAAATTTTTTTTGTAAAAATACTTTTTTTACATATCCCTGTCTTTTCACATTTCCTACATCCAATTTTTACTTATTCATTTACATCTTTTTTCAATTTTTTACATTCTTTATTTTTACGTTTTTTTTCTATTATACTTTTTTTCACTTTGTTCCTCTTTCGCATTTCGCCAACATTCTTCTTCGCCTTGTTCCACTTTTACATTTCCTTTTTATGTTTTCCTTTATTTCTTCATTTTTCTCCTCTCTTTCTCTCTCTCTCTCTTTCTCTCTCATTCTCGATCAAAGCTAGACCTCCAGAGATTCAACATTGAAAACAATTTTATTCTAATTTTAAAAACATTTTTCTTATTCTAAATTATATTCTAATTATGTGAATTAATCACACTCTCTAAATCTGAATTAATGAAAATTAAAATAAAAAAAAATAATTATAATAATAATAAAATAATTAAAAAAAATAGTAAAATTCCTCTTGGAATCTACATGTTTATAAATCTTTGACTCGTGAGAAACTGGACGAATTTTCCTTGAGAAAAACTACTTGACCGAATTTACCCTCTTTCTGAAAAATTGACAATGTATAATTAATATTCTCTAATATTATACTCCTGACCTTTATTTTTCAACTACACGTTAAACTTAAAAATCAATCAGCTTTAATCAAATCGAGTGGCTTTCAACATTATCCCTTATTTTATGATAGGAAAAAAAAGAAGATTTGAATTTTAAATTTAATCAGTGTATTGTACTTGAAATTGTATTTGGCGTTAAATTACTCTCGAAGTTGTAAATTCCAAGACTCCATTAATTATTAAATTTTAAGAAAATATTACAATAGAAAATATTTTTAAAAAAAATAATAAAGTTTAAAATTTTTTGCAAAAAAAAAAAAAATTATTCGATACCAACAAATTGGTATGAATAATAATTTTTTTTTTTCAACTTTATTCTCATATCCTTTCGTTTAAACTCATTATTATCGTTGAAATAAACTTTATTTTTCATAGAATTTTCGCCAATTAAAAAAGGAAAAAAAAAATTCGAGAGAATGAGAATTATGAAAAATATAGAATTTCACAATTATATTGGCCAAGTAAAAATTTTAATGAATAAATAAATCGTTGGTTTTATTCCCAGTGAAAAATCATATTTTTAAGCTAAGGAAAAGTTGTATTTGTAAATAATAGAATTTTCATTTGAGAGAATAATTAATTGCTGGAATTTTTATTAAATAGAATAGTTATTGCAACAAAATTATAATTATATTGATTCAAATTTTTTAAAGATTTAAATTTTTCTGACAGATATTTATTTTTGTTAAATTTAACTACTGTGAATTAAAAATTTTTATAAGAATTATTTATTTATTAATTTGGTAAGAATTATAATTTATCCGAATTATAATTTGTACGAATTTTAATTAATCCGAATTTTAATTGGTCCGAATTTGTATTTTGTACGAATTTTAACTTAGACGAATTTGTATTTGGTACAAATTTTAATTTATCCGAATTTTAATTGGTCCGAATTTGTATTTTGTATGAATTATAATATATCCGAATTGGTATTTGGTACGAATTATAATTTATCCGAATTTGTATTTGGTACAAATTTTTATTTATCCGAATTTTAATTGGTCCGAATTTGTATTTTGTACGAATTATAATTTATCCGAATTTGTATTTGGTACGAATTATAATTTGTCCGAATTTTAATTGGTCCGAATTTGTATTTTGTATGAATTATAATTTATCCGAATTGGTATTTGGTACGAATTATAATTTATCCGAATTTGTATTTGGTACAAATTTTTATTTATCCGAATTTTAATTGGTCCGAATTTGTATTTTGTACGAATTATAATTTATCCGAATTTGTATTTGGTACGAATTATAATTTATCCGAATTATAATTTGTCCGAATTTTAATTGGTCCGAATTTGTATTTGGTACAAATTTTTATTTATCCGAATTTTAATTGGTCCGAATTTGTATTTTATACGAATTTTTAAATGATAAATTGTTAAAACGCAAAATTTTCATTCAACCGAAATTGCAAATATCCGAACAAATAATCGACAGAAATATTTGAGCTCGTCTTTTAAAATTATAAATCAGAATTTTCCTAACAATTTCTGATTGATCGATTTAAAAATTCGTGCAAAATTCTTTTTATCGTTTCAATTAAATAAAATGAAAATTCTAATTCAATAATTGATTCGCAATGAAAAAAAAAGTGATTTGAAATGGGTCGAGTTTAAAATCTGCCTTTCCCGTGACTCGTTTAAATCTTGATTATCAGCAGCAATTAAATGTTATTTTTTGTTTTTTTTTTTTGGCTATGTTTTAGGATACGGTAGTGTCGCACCACGTACAGTTTGGGGCAAATTAATCACGATTGTCTACGCCCTTGCCGGTATTCCATTAATGTTGGTCTATTTGAGCACAGTGGGAGATGTCCTGGCAAGAAGCTTTCGTAGACTTTACGGTCGAATCTGTCGACCTCGAAGTTGTGCGCGAAAGCAGCAGCCACCACCGCCACCGCCGCCAGTGTCAGGTGTCATGGGAAAAGCATATCGCTACGACAACCACGTCGAGACAAAGGGAGCTGGAAACTTTTATGCGCCAAGTAAAGAGAGTTCTTGTGACGATCTTGGCACTCGTAGCACCGGAAGTGCGATTTTACTCGATTGTGGAAGCGAGGGTCTTCTTCATCCGACGACAAGTTCCACCATAGCCCTCCAGGTAGATTACCTACTATTTTATGCTTTTAAGGATGAAAGAGAACATTTCTTTTTCTTATTTCTCCTCCTCCTTCATCTTCTTCTTCTTCTTCTTTTTTTCCTTCGAGCTAAAATTATCAAAGAATTCTCGAGAAAGTTGATCTGTCGAGACCTTATTTTTTTTATTTTTATTATTTCATTGTTTCATTCGGAGAGTTATTTCTTATTATTATGCCACTGACGAAAAATATTTTAAATTAAATACCAAATTTTTTTTTAAAAACAAGGAAAATTTTTGAATTGAAATAAAAAATAAAATTAGGCATATAAAAATTGAAAACAACAGTCATCGATTTTTTTGTCCCACTCAAAAAACCCCTGTAGAAATTTTGCCAGGGCCCAGATCGGGGCCGGATCAGACTGCCCTATTAGGTAATGAAACGCTGCTCTTGATGTGGCCCTAATTAGGAAACATAATTTTCTGGTCGCCCTGATTTGGCCCTGATCAGGTGTGGCGTTTCATTCCCTATTAGAGCCCTACTATGGCCCTGGTATGGCAATTTCTATACGGGAATTATTATTTTAATTAATTTTTCGGACTGATGAGAAAAAAAAATTATTTATTATTGAAATTATTAATAATTCAGTATAAGAATAAAAATTCAAGTATAACATTTATTCGAATTTTTTATATGACTAGGAAATATCAATTTTTTATTTCTCTTGTAAATAATATGATTTTCAATTTTTCTTTTGAAAATTCTTGACTTTCACTTATTTATAATAGTAATGGTACAGCTTTTAAAGTAAAAAGAGTGAAAACAGTATGTCTTGCTATAAAACACATTTTCTACTTGTGTTGACATGAGAGCGGAAAACGAAAATTGCATGTCTGACCATAAAGCACTTGTTCCACTTGATATGATACGAAAGTGAAAAATTGTAGCCAAAATAAACAGGAAAAAGGAACTGGAGGAATGTTTTTCAAAAACCTCGTCTTTTGTATAACAGAAGAAAGGAATTCAATATTATTACTAGATATCATGTTTCTTTGTTGTTAGAATAAAAAAATTTCAACTTCATTCACCATTTTTTTTTTTTTTTTCATGTAATGCAGAATTATAAATATTTATTTTTCATTCGCGTTTCAAACAAATGAACACAAAAGAACATTTATTATTAAATCTTTTAGTTTTTTTTTCTATTTTAAAATTACTATGCATTCTCATTATAAATGAGAAAATATTCAAAGTGGCCGATTTTTTTTTAAAACATAAAAAAATTAGGTTAGAAAATTAAAATAATTTTTTTTCCTATTTTGTATAATTATTAATGCTTGAAGAATTTTTTCCGTTTTTACAGTTTTTTCCCTTTTAATGGAAAAAATAATAAATCCTGTTTATTGCAAAATTATGTTCGTATATATGGTTTCATTGAAAAGCTCTTCAATAATAAAAAAAAAACTGCTTTTTTCCAGAACATTAAATCAACGAATAAAATTATTATTGACTGTTAACCCCTTTTAATGACAGTCAACCTTTGTATATATGTGTTTATTTAATTACCCTTGATTTTTTATTCCGTGTAGTAATTTTTTTTATCAAAAAATATAAAAATCACTGCTTTATAGTCTATGTAAAAAGCATAAATAGATATATTAAATAATAAATATTAAATTAAATCAATAAAAAAATACGATAAATGCAAAAAAAAGTTTTATATTAAAAAAACTCCATTCCTTTTTACGGGAATATTATTTGCTAGAAAAAAAAACTAATTTTCCAACAAAGCGGTAAATTTTTATATTTAAAAAAAAAAAATTTAAACGTTCTTTTCAATTTTGATGATTTATAATATTTTTCCTGTTAGCTTCGCTAATGGCTGTGAAGCGTGTTATAAAACCTTTCATAACTTTTTATGTGATGTAAAAATATCTAATAAAGTCTGCAAGGATTTTAATAAATTTTTTTTTTTCCCGGAGAAAACAAATTAAAAAAGAAAAATTCAATTATTTTGTTTTTTTTTTTAGTTTGATAAATGTCGCAAAAAAAAAACTTTTTTTGTTTCACGATATTTGAAAATTATGGATGATGGGGAGAGTTGAAAAAAAAAACGCAGTCAATAAATATAGAAAGGATTTTTTCTCGAAATTTCAGACAAATTGCGCACACGAACCGACGTCTTTTACTTGCAAAGAGACTTTTAGAGAAGAATGAAATTTAAATTTCAAAAAAGAAAGAATATTTTCGACTTACATTGTTCCTGATCGATGAATAAATTCCTCGTTTAATTTTTTTATAATTCAGAGGAAAAAATGGGTTATATAAAAGAAAATTGTGAAAATAAAAGAAAAGTACTGGGAAATTATTTTGGAGAAAATTGAGCGAGAGCAATTTAAAAAGATCTTTGTAATGCACTGAAAAAAAAAATTTATTTCATTCAAATAATCGACTTTACTATTAACAAATAAATATTTATTTGTATCAAATAGTTATTATGATATTTGTATCAACTCTATAAATCTGAATTAGTAAAAATGTTTACTAATTTCAATTAGTGACTCACTTTTTGCTTCTAAATTAGTAAATTTTACTAATTATTAGTAAATTCTAGTAACTATTAGTAACTTTTACTAACTATTAGTAAAATTTAACTAATTTCAAAGCAAAAATTAAGTCACTAATTTAAATTAGTAAACATTTTTACTAATTCAGATTTAGAGAGAAATGCGGAAATTATTGGTTCAAAGACAGTTTTTTTAATTCAATTATATTTGGTTTCAAAAATTATTTGGTTTAAGTAAATATTTGTTTTAGTCGCAAGTAACCGATTATTTGAATGAAATAATTTTTTTTTTACTATGAAATTCTGTTAATTGCACTGAAAAAAAATTTAATTGATTTAAATAATCGATTACTTGACTATTTTCAAATAAATATTTATTTCTATCAAATAATTATTATTTGAGACAATTAAATGGTATTTGTTTCAAATACAGAAATGATTGGTTTCAAATACAATTTATTTAATTCAAATAAAAATTATTTGGTTCAAGTAAATATTTGTTTTAGTCGCAAGTAACCGATTATTTGAATGAAATAAATTTTATTTCACTATGAAATTCTGTTAATTGCACTGAAAAAAAATTTAATTGATTCAAATAATCAATTACTTGACTATTTTCAAATAAATATTTACTTCTATCAAATAATTATTATTTGAGACAATTAAATCGTATTTGTTTCAAATACAGAAATGATTGGTTCAAATACAATTTATTTAATTCAAATAAAAATTATTTGGTTCAAGTAAATATTTATTTTAGTCGCAAGTAACCGATTATTTGAATGAGATAAATTTTTTTCGCTATGAAATTCTGTTAATTGAAAATTGTTTTATTAAATTGTTTTATTATTTTTGTATATAAAAATTAAGAAAAGAAATTGTTATTGTTTTTTTTTAAGGAGTCCTACAACAATGGAAAGAGACATTACTATCCATGTACACTTTCGTTGAATTCATCGACAACTTGTGCCAACGATTTGAATAATCCGGTGAAAGTGCCAATAACTCTTTGTCTATTAATAATAATTGTGTACATATGCGGCGGAGCAGTGATGTTTAATCGCCTCGAGGGTTGGACACTTTTGGAAGGTGGTTATTTCTGCTTCACCAGTCTTGGTACAATAGGATTTGGCGATTTATTGCCAGCTGGCAAGAATGCCCAAAATCCTACACTCGAAGAATTAAGTCTATGCGCCTGCTGCTTGTACATTCTTGCTGGAATGGGATTGATCGCCATGTGCTTCAATTTGGTACAAGAAGAGGTGGTACGCGCGGTCAGAGTCTTTGGTAAATCTTGTGGAATGTCGAGCGGGATGATGGTCAGCGGCCAGATAGGAGGTTCAGGTATATCTCAAATGCAATAAAAAATCGTGCTTTTGAGCTTTAAAAAGATTTACTTTAAAAAAAAAAAAAATTTCTTTTTGATTTAAATACAAAAGTTGCTTTGTTGAAAAAATTAACCTGCGCGGTTTTATATTTGAGTACACCTGTACCTGCACATGAGGATTCCCTCCATTGTGGCGCTTGACATTTAGTTTCTTACTTGGCAGAGCTGGTTTCATATTTTCCACCCAGAAAAAAAATAGAATTCCATTTTTATCGAATATTTCATCAATTTTTATTATATACAGTTTTTTTTCAGAAAATATTTCCCTCAAAAGGCGCTTTTGAAAACTTCTCAAAGCATATTTTAGTATTTCACATTTTTCACTTTAATATATATTATATATCAGAAAGAAAATTTTTTCAAATATCTATTTATGAAAGTTAATATTCATATATAAAATTAGTTAAGGTTTTTTTTCGATATGTAATAGATTTTTCCGACTTGAAATCGATAAAGGTTTCAAACGTTTTTATGTCACTTTTATACGGTTGAAACTTTTTTACGACTCATTTTATTTGATATAAAACTGTCCACACTTCAATCATAAATCTTCAAATCGAAAAAAAAAACGTTTACTTTTCCAAAAATTGAGAAAATGAAAGCTTTGATTAACTTTCTCGACAACTCGTGGGATTTATCGCTTATACAATTTGTACAATAATACCTGTCAATGTTGATATATATATTTGAAAATTGTCACGTTTCAATTTTTATATTCCAAAGGAAATATTTTTTTCTCTTAAAAATTTGAAACTATATATTATTTTTGTATCCTGAAATTTTTCTATTATATACCGCAGGAGAAAGAGAACCAGCCTCTGTCAATAAAGAATCAAAGCTCTTAATTTATTTGACTTTTTTTGTCAGGCGGTGGAAACGGCGTCAAATCCGAGCCAGATGGTGGCCTTGGAGCATCAACAGATTCAAGATTATCGGAGCAGAATGACGAGGCAATCGCAATGTCAGTGGTGTCGACTTCCTGACAACAGCCAACCAGGAGTTCCACCGATTCGGCGAAACTCCTGGCGCAACATCAATTAAATAGTGCGTTAAAAACATCATCGCCAGGACATCATTCATTGCCAAGGAAAAAATCTCTTGATTGTCGAAATTCAACAAAATCACATTTTCAACGTAATCAACCATTGAGACGTAGCGCAATGTCACCGACACAGCATCATCAACAACAGCAGCAGGAGGCATCACTTCTTTTTGAATATTTTGTGCCACGAAGTGTTAGTGAATTTAATCTCGCAGCAGCAATTAGTGAAATTGCCGTGCCCCCACCTCCACCATCGGTATTAAGGCCCCAAGTGACAATAGTGCCCCCAACAAATTCAAATTCAATTAGTGGAACAACAAATTCTGTTGGTACTAGAAATCGTGAAAAAATGGTAACATTCGAGGAGGATATTAATTGTTCTTCAATGACGAGAAAACATTTAAGTGTCGCCAATAACGTCTTTATGTGACGTTGCAGTGCCGCTTAAAATAGACTATAAAGTTTTAGAAAAAGAACTGAAAAAAAATACTCGGAAGATTAATATACGTAGAGGGACAATAAAGAAGACGGATGTTGCAAAAAAAAAAGAACGAAAGGAAGGAAATAGTAATTGGAAAGGAAGAATAACATCGAGAGGAAAATAAAACACAAAAGTGGAAAACTTGTATTGATTGCTGAGAAGCTAAAACAAGAGATAAAGAACCGAAAAGAAAAAAATCCCGAGAAGAATAGAAAATGAAGATTAGAATTTAAAAAAAACCTGAAAAAGAAACAGTTATTCTTTTAAGGAAGAGAAAAGAAAAAACGAAGAAACAAAAATTTAGAATTATATAGAAAAAGAAGAATATAAGATATGTGATACAAGATTAAAAAAAAAAGGTTGGAAAAAATCAAAAGAAGATTTGACAAAAAGTATTAAAATTTAAAAATATAATATCACGATAAAAATTATGCAAAAAGAAAAGGATGAATGATTCCTAAAAGAACCAATTTAAAAAAAGATAATTTTATATGAAATTAAATTTGTAAATATCACCAAGGTTGTTATATATAAAAAAAAAGTTACCACAATTTTTACATGATTCTTACGATAACAGGGACTCATTCGAATCCAAAATAATTTTCAAATCACAAAAAAAAAAACTTTATTTTCAGCTATAGCAGAATCAAGTTAGTGCACTTTTTTACCATCACTCTGAAAAAAAATTATATCTTAGCCAAAATAACTTAAATAACTGTTAATCAAAAAAAAGGAAAAAAAAACAAAAAAAAAAAGAAAAGAAAATCCATTATTAGACAATGTAGATTTTCCGTGAAAAAATTGGTTAAGAAGTTTTAAAAAAAAATTCTATTAACTGTAAGAAAACATTTGTCCCATAAATAAATTTGTATAAATTTCTATATTATTGTACAAGAAATGACGATTATAATCGCTCAATTCTTAAAATTAATCTGAGTGGCAAAGACCAGAATTATAAATATTTAATAAATAAAAAAAATATCATTTAATGTAGTTAGAGGATGTAACTCAAGTTTCGAAATTTGTGAAAGAAAACTGTTATCCATAATAAAAGTAATTTTTATGGAAAACGATATAATATTCAATATTTTTCTTCTGTACATAATTTTTATTTTATTTTTTATATTAATAGAATATTAAATATTCTACAGGAGTTCATACAACGCAGGTAAACGAGTCTCTAGTAATCACAGCTCTTCATTACTCAAAATCATCATTCAGTAAAAAGTACACTTAGTGAAAAATATAAACTTAGTTATTTAAAAAAAAAATTTCCATAATATTAAAATTATTAATCAATATTAAAAAATAGAAATTCTATGAGAAAATTGGAAACACAATAATATTTATATAATATAAATAAGGGAAAATTAATTGCATAATTTGATAAATTAAATGTATTTAAAAGTTTTATCAAAGAAGAAAAAGAACAATTATTGACACTAAATTTTTCATGTTTTATCGCAATTAATTATTACTAAATAATTTCTCAATTTTAGATATTATAATGACGCGTTTATTTTTTTTTATAATATAATTGGGATGAAAAAGTGCAAAACTCAAATAATTCATGTGAAATTTATTTTTTTAAAAATAGTATCAGTAATTGTGAATTTTTCTCTCTATATATATATATATATAAATTTCTCGAATGGAATGTTTTCTTTCGCTATACAAGTAAAAAGTGCAAATCTAAAATATAAAAACGAAGCTAATTAATAATACAGTGATTATTAGGGAATTTTTAAGATTTCTTTCACTATTTTTTGAAAGACCTTGCTGATTTGGTTCGTCGATGTTGTTGCCACCAAAACTTCCTGCCTCTGGAAACCAGGATTCCGTCACTGGAGCCTATGGAAAAATTTAAGATTTTTATTTTTAGTAATATAGTATTTTTCTTTAATTCATTATTTATCAAAAAAAAAGGTAAATTCAATCCAAAGGAAGGTAAAAAAAAATATATTTACTATTTTCCATTTTTTCTGTACCTGATTTGAAGCTAACCAAGTGCTCGTTGCCCAAGCGGGAATTTCTGAAGAAGTTTTCGTTGATTGCGTTGTCCAAGACATTCCTCGTCCATAATTGGGTGATCGTTGTGTCACAACGATAGCAACTTTAAAAAAAAATATTTAAAAAAAATTTTTAAAGTTTTAAAAAATAAAATTTTTGAAAAAATATTTTATAAACAATAATATTTATAAGTAAAAAAAAAATAAAAAATTTAAAAAAATATTTATTTTATATAAAAAAGTTACCTGATTCTTCATTATTTATATTATTATTAACATTGTTGTTGACATCAACTATTGTTGTTGTTGTTCTTTCAGTTGATTTTTCAGTCTTTAATTCTACGACAGATTTTTCAGTACTCATTTGAGGTACAACATTCGATGATGTTTGAGCTGATGAGGGTTTAATTTCACTCGAAGAAGATATTCGAGATTCCGAGCCTACAAAAAAATGTGAGTTATTTTTATTTAAAAATAATTCTCAATTAAAAATATAATTTATTAGTAGTAAAAAAAAAATCGCAGCATTTTTATTCTGAAACATTTCATAATAATTGGAAAATATTTATATACACTGTAAAAAGAAAGGTATTAATTTAATACCGACTTCAGGTACGAACTTGTCATTAGGTTCTATTTTGATACCTAAAATCGGTACTGTTTTAGTACTTTCTTTTTAAAGTGTACTATTATATTATATTAACTATTATACATTTTTTAATAACAATTATATATTTTTTTTGTATATTAAAAATAAAAAAATAATAATAAAATATTAAATATATATTTAACATTACAAAAAGTTTAATTTTTTAAAATTAATAACAATAAATTATATTAATTAATATAAGTTTAATAATTATTATTATCAATAATTGATCATCACAATAATAATTTCAATTTTAGCATTTTGTTTTTTCTATAACAACTTTTAAACACTAATTTTTTAAAGTAATGTTAAAATTTAATTCGGATGATTAAAATTTTACTTTTCAACCGGGAATTGTAGTTCAAGTAAAGTGAACTTTCACTCCACACAAGTGAAATTATATTTCAATTTCAAGTGAATTATTTCACTTTTTAGTGTGTATCTTTCGTTAAAAAAAAGTATTCCCATTAAGAGGTAATCTTTTATTCATTGTTGTTAATACGATTTTATTTCTTTCAATAAAATTCTGGATAATTGAACTTGCTGAGCGAGTTTTCTTTATAAAGCCGAACTTTTATCTCAAAAAGTTCAAGAATAAATTTAGACTCTTATCTTCCGAAAAGCTAAAACATAGAAGAAAGAAAATAGATAGAAACCGAGCGCATAAATTTTCTACTTTTCTCTTCTTCTAGCTTTTTTAAATTCCCATACAACTTTTGCAAAACAATTTTTCGTTGATGTCTAAGTAACAAAAGAAGCTCTTCTCAGTTTCTTTTTTTTATTGTTATTTCTGTCTACTTTTACAATTTTGGTTTTTTTTCAAAAAATAATTATTATATTCTATTTTTATATTATAGATAAAATTTTTCTGAATATTGTAGCGCATTTATTGAACCATGTAAGTAATGGATGTTTATCATTTTTTCATAAAGGAAGATTTTGCGTTTGAAAATTATTTTTCCAAGACACGTTTATGCGATTTCGTAATCTAAGCTTACATTGAGGATTTTTTTTTTTTTTTTGTTCCCCTCCTGAGTTTTATTGGCAAAGTATTACCTTGAATCGGTACTTGGGAATAAAATCCCTTAAGCTAGATTCGTAGAAATGACTACCTGTGTTAGAGGAATACGAGTCACGACTCGCAAACACAATGTCGTTTATAACTTTATGAAATACATATAATGTTGGAAACGTACCTGATGGTGGATTCAGGGCACGTCCGGTACTTTTGAATGCCGTAGGGTAAGCTGTGTTAGGGAAGGCGCTGTAAAAGTCACTGGTTTTACTCGCATAAGTATCAGGCGATGCCGTACGTTGATATGAACGGCTTTGTCCCCCTGATAATGCATTCGAACCCTCGCCAAGTGGACTCACTGACAGTGGCACAGAATTATCCATCATCGATACGGGACAATTGCCACTGTTTGGTCTGAGGACAAAATAAACACAAACATGGAATTTTCAATTTTTTTTCAAATCAATTCTTTTATTTATAAAAAAAAAACAAATTGAAGAAATGTTATTTTATTATTTTATTTATTTTTTTATTTATTTTATTACCAAATTTATTTGATTCAAATAATTGTCTTATCAAATAAAGATTCAAGCATAAGTTAGTTGAAACAGAATTTTTTTCTGAGTATTATATTTAGTTTATATAAATAAAATTTGTCCCCTTTTTTTTAATGATTGCTGGAACTCGTAAAAAATGATTCACGCTATTGATTCTTTTGATGTGTGTGCACATATGCGTGTATATAGAACAAATTTTTAACATACAATTTTGAAAAAATAATATAACAGTACATTCTTTGTTTTTTTTTTTTAAAGAAAAACTAAAAAAATTATTATTTCTACAAAGGGAATTTATTTTTATTCCATTAGAGTTTTATTAAATAGTATATTACGATACTAGGCCAGAAAGTTGGATTTCCTGGCGGGCGTGAAATATAAGGCCGAGGCGAAGCCGAGGCCTTATATCACGCTCAGCAGGGCATCAAACTTTTTGGCCGTGTGTCGTATACAATTTTTCTTTATCCCCACTCGAAAGTACGTTTAATAATTATTATTTTTTAATAAAATGGCATTAACCATGTGTCTACTGCTGTGGCTCGCGTCAGCGCGCCCTCCCGGCCACGTAGCGAAGCTTGTAGCAGAAGGCTTAGTTACAGATGACAGGTAGCCCGCCCGACTTTTGCAAAACCGAGGCGAAGCCGAGGTTTTGCTGGTCGGGGCGGGCGTCAAAATTATATGAAAAATATAAATAAAACGCACAAAAATCCAATGCACGAATAATAATTTGGCATATGGAATTTAGTTTATTAACCATAAGGCATCTAATCACCTGTGTTGTGTCTTTGTGTATATATAGTTAACCTTTGAAAATTTTTGTTTACTTTATAATAGTGGATGAAAGTGAAAGATTTTCAGTTTAGACATTTAAAAAGAAGGAGAAAGTACAATAACACTTACACAAGTACATCTTATTTATACATGATTTGTCACTTTTTTTTAACTTAGGTTGCTTATTTTTGTGGTTATTTACCGCACTTGACACAAAACAGGCCATGAAATAAGCGTTGCTATGTGGTTGCTATGCCATCAAGCCTTTAAAGTCTCGTAGCCAATCAGAGCGCACGTTGTTTCTGGCCGGCCACAAAAGCCGTTCTTCCCTGAACGATTACCGACAGGGAAGTCCGTACTTTCGGGTAGGGGATACAGAAAAATATTTTATTTTTACATTTGAAATATATTTTCGAATCAATGTTTAATAATTTAAACTTATTTATTATTTATTTATTTATTATTCATAGTTCATGCCTTTCGGCTTTGAACGGATTTCCGGTACACATAAACTTGTAATAATATTAAATTAATTATAATTTAAACTTATTTTATCATTCCTCAAACATTTAAATGTGTTTTTAAACATATTTATTTTGTTGATTTAGTGTAAATAATAAATTTAATTTAAACACAAATTTCATTCGATTTAATGTAAATAATTTTAATTGAAAAATAAATTTCGATTGATTTTAAATTATTTATATTATTTGCTTTTAAAATCAAATACGAAGTTATTTTTATATTTTTCCAAATATCTTTTCAATTTATGATAATCAATTTTTTCACCCCCCCAAAAAAAATATAGTAAAAAAAAACTTACATGTAATTTGCACATTGGTCTTGTAAGAAACTGAGAGCCTTATCCAAGATTTGCCTTGAGAATTTTGCAGCTGTTCCTTCGGGTTCATTCCCATCACATCTTTTTCTCGTTTCCATTATGACGCACGTTCGAAAGTGATAATGTGCACTGTAGCAATAAATTGTACTCATTAATCCTTTTAAAGGAAAGAGAAAATTTTTTTTTTTTTCTCCACCTCGTATTGAGGAAATATTGGAAATATAAAAAAAGAAGAAAATTATCACTCGATATTGAAGTGATGAGAAGGGAAAAAAAGAAGAGTGAGAGAGAGAGGGGGGGGTATAATGTAAAGAAAATAAAATTTACTCACCAACAGAGATTCGGTTTTACTACTTCTCTTCTCGATACTTCGTTAACGAGAGCTGCATACTGATTACCACAGTGCTCAGAATCAATTACCGTTGACTTTATGCAAGAAGCGTGTTGCAAGTACTCTGTCAAAAGTTATAATTATTTTCTCGTTGGAGAATTTTTATCAATTTGTCATTTATTTTCATTTATTTAAAAATTTTTTTTATTTATTTTCATTTATTTTAAGTTTTTTATTTTTGAAAATTTATACTGTGTAGAAATTTAACTGTATAGAAAAATGTGAATAATTCGGAAACGTTTTGTCTGACCGAAACTGACTTTTACTACTTACAGAAATATTTCTCTATTCAATATACGAATACTAAAGTACTGTACAAAAAATATTAATTCTTTTTTTTTCTATTTCTAAAATTATAAATAAATAAAAATTAAATGATTACCAGTTTGATATGAAGAAACTGAACACATTTGATGAACAGATTCTATTGAAACTTCAACGGCTGAATTAAATTGCTCTCTCCTCTCTTTGGAAAAGCATTTATCAGTGTACCTTCTAATACAGTCCACAAAATTGGACCACGCTCTGTAATTTTCAAAATAGAAAAAGAATATAATAATCCCTAAAACTAAAAAAATTTTAATTATACAATATAAAGTTTTTGCTTCCAGAAAAATTCAAAGGTTACTTTATTAAATAAATATTTAAACTATTTTTTTTCAGTGTATATAAAATTTTATGTTTTTATAATAAAAAAAAAACAGTATTCCTTCATAAAGAAGATATTTTTAAAAATCCATAAAAGCCCTCATAAAGGTATATAATAAATTTGTTGTACTTTTTTTTTTATCTCCGAACAATAAAATTTAGCAAATAAAGTTCTATTTTTTAATTTATAACTGAACAAATGAAAGATATATAGAATTATATAGAAAGAAAAGTAGAACAGTTTTACAAGATGTTTATTATAACGTATATAAAAAAAAACTAGTCTCTGAGATAAAAATTTCTTACAACTTCCTCAGTTTAATATTTAGCACGTGAAAGGCAGATAGTAATATTCATGCATATTCATATAACGTGCTTGCATTTTTCACATTACGAGATAGTTGGATGTAAACTTGAGAAAAAAAAAGAAAACAAAATATATTTTTTAACGTCTTCATTTATTTTTTCCAACTTGTTTTTCTTTTTTTTTGTTCCTTTTTTTCTGTTACTTTTTTTTTGTTGTGTCATTTCTCGAGAGAATCATATTTTCTCGACTGCATGGAAAATTTGAGAAATGAAGTCTTGTTTCTGCATAGTGAAGTTACCAGCTTATTTCTTATCTCGAATAAAATTAAGATTCTTCACACCCTGCTAAACTCCATTACCTTGTTGAGAGGTGTGTATATTTATTCCACCAACAGAAGCATTGTCTGCTGCATTATGATACATTTTAAGTAAAATTGATATTAATATCCTCTCTTTTTTTTCGCAAACAATATTTGCATTTAACAAATTTTTATTTGAATAAATAGGATCTTGCCGGAAAAATAATAATATTATTATAATTAAATAAAAATTTAGATTTTGTTTAGTAAAAAATGAAAATTTTGTGTCAAAATTAAGATAAATGAAATTATGTCGTTCTCTCGTTTTTTGGTCTTGAACTTTATTACTCACATTTATAACCTAGTATGTGACAACGTTAAACCTTGACATAGGACATAAAAACTATAGTCTATCACCTTCATAGATTTTATACACATAAGAACCTTCACAATACATGTAAACAAACTAGTTTACAAAATATAAAAAAGAAGATCTCTTTCTATATATATCAGACAGTCACAAGAAATGATTTTTATCTTTACTTTCTAAATTGAAATGAAAAAAAAGCAAATGTGCAAAAAAATAATGATCGAAATAAACAGAGCAGGAAAATGTCAAACAATTACATTTCCAAGTTTCCTAAAAAAAAAAAAAAAGAAAAAAGTTGAACGAATTAAAAGTAAAATGGAATTTTTCCAGTTCTACTTATAGACTCGCTAAAACATATAGAAATCAATCGCCTTGACGTGGTTTTTTAAATAATAAATAACAATCTATTTTATTAACTCAATTACCTGCAGACATTATCAATGTCCTTCATGTTGTCTGGGAAAATGAGTTGTGGATCCTTAAGTAAAGGATCCGCTAAGGATATGCATTTTTGGTGTTCATCTTTCATGCAATTTTCCCCTGTCACGATTATCGATTGATGTGCTGTAATATAAAATTTTTTTTTATCATTATATCTATTTTCAATTTATTTTTTTTTTTATATTGAAAAAAATATTTTTTCTATTAAATAATTTTTTCATATTTTATTAATTAAATAATTTTGGTTTATTTGGAAAAAATAAATTTGCAAATTTTGGTAAAAAAAAATTTTCTGCTTTTGAATATTCATGACGCTTATCTATTGAGGGCAATAAATATTTTTTTGAAGGTATATAGGATAAAAAAGTGTGGCCCATTAAAATGAATTTATTCAAAGATTTTCATCTGTCTTAAAAAAAAAGAAAAAAAATTGTATTATCTCACGCAACTCACCTAGAAACAATGCTCCAAACATTAGAATCCATGACGTCATTTTCCAAAGTGTCTCAAACTCGATAATTTTCGTTTGTAATATATCAAAGTGGAAATTCAATTTAATTTATGGATCTTTTATTGGATTATCTTCCAGATTTCGTAATTGAATTGACGGCAACTACAACATACATTATTGTAAGGATCAATATTTTCCATATTTCAAAAATTTATTCTTAACAATTTTTCACTGAATTTAAATTTTTTTTTAAAGCCACCTTTTTTTCCTGAGAGAATATTTTACCTCTAATTATAAAAATTAGAATTATTTATTTTATACACTTTTTTGCTAAAAAATATGTTTTCTAATTTTTATTTTCCAAGTTCAAATTATTATCAAATAAATATTTATATAATTGAACCAAATAATTTTTCGAAACAAAATTTAATTGAAATAAATAAACTCTAGAACCTATTTCTGTATTTGAAACAAATATTTTAGAATTTTTAAATAAACTTGTGCGTGTAATAAGTAACTTCTATTAATGAAAGATAAGAACTAAATGAAATATAAAAATGAAAAAATTCATATAATATAAGAATTACAATATTGAGAAACTCTTTTTATCGGAAGAGGAATAACCATAACAATTGAAAATATAAAATATTCCAAAAAAAAAAGAAAAAAATTTGTTCATTTCCGTTAATATTAGCCGAGAAAATTTCGTCAACATGATAGAATGAGGATATGACTATGGTCCTATCTGACAATGCAGAAATGTTCATCCGGGATTTCCATGCTTACAATGAGAGTTACACCTGAGTGCACCTACGAACTCAGTGAACCGAAGTAATGTTGCGTGAATGCTCTCCTACTTATTTTTTTTACGTCAACTCACATGTATATATGTATATATATATTAGCTAACGTCAAAAAATGGCCCCTAGGCTCTATATCCCCCTTTTTATGTGTACGCGCCTCGAATGAATAATAATTACACCAATTGCCACTTCACAGAATTCTCTCTTTTCAACTTTTCCCATTATTTTATGACAAAAAAAAAAGAAAATGATTCTAAAATTCTGTTTCATATATAATATACGATTTTTTATTATTTGATTATAAAACTAAGGAAAACTTTTTATTTTAAAACTAATTTTTTCTTTAATTTTACAATTCAAATATAGAAATTTTACCAGGGCCCAGATCGGGGCCGGATTAGGCTGCCCTATTAGGGAATAAAACGCCGCTGATGTGGTCCTAATTAGGAAACTCATATTTTCTGATCGCCCTGATTTGGCCCTAATCAGGTGTAGCGTTTCATTTCCTATTAGGGCCCTGGTAGGGCAATTTTCACACGGGAAATATAAAATGTACCAAAATTTATTTATTTAAACAGGAAAAATATTCCAATTTATAAGTTTAAAATGTAATAGAAAAACATAATTATTGTGAAAATTGTATTATTTTGTATTTTATTATTATAAACATTTATCTTAAAAATAATGTGTGACATTGCATATTTTAAGAAAGTCAAGTTAACTTGAACTTGAATTGACTAAAAAAAAAAAAAACTTGAGTATATTCTTCGATGAACTACTGACTCAGGTGCATATTTTATGAGAGCACAAAAGCTATAATCAGTATTTCAGCCTAAGGCTAACACAAAGGAATTTCTTTATGTTCAGAAATTACTAATATATAGAGACAATAAAAATTATGGAATGTTTTAACTTCATTTTTGATTTATTTTTTATTAATTTAATGTTTATTATTATTATTATTTATTTTTACTTCATTTATCCTAAATAATCAGAATTAGGGTTGCTTTTTGGATTTCTATATAATTTAATAAAATAAATATTATTAATTTAAATAAAATAAATATTTCTTTTTATTTATAATGTTATGAATAGAATGTTTTATATTATTGATGTAATTACAGGGATCACCGATGTTTTTCCTCATTTACATGCAATCCAACGAGTAGCTTTACAAAGTACTCGGATTATTCAAGATTATATCGTATAAGCTCCAAGTTAACACTAATTGGTAGTAAAATTCGAAACTATCTAAATTTACAAGTGTCATTTGAGCAAAAAATTTTTTTATCAAAAAACTTCATTTTATAAAAAATTAAATATATAAAGTATATAAATAAATTAAATACAAAAGTAATATTAAATATATAGTAATATTGAATATACATTTGTAATAAAATTTTTAATATAAATTTTTTCGTAATATAAACTATTATTAGTAAACAAAACACGTGTGTCTGTGTCTATTATATATAAATAACCGTTGGTAATTTGTTGCTCGATCAATAGTTAATTCATTATACAAGATACTTATTAATTCCAAGTATATGCTAAAAGATATTTTATACTTTTTCAGGAAATACGCAATGACCTTTTATTCGTTAAAAAAAACCAAAGCCATTTCTCATATAATTGTTTCTCATTAAGAACTATTTTAATTGTTGATTATATAAAATAAACATAATAATTGTTACATATGTACAAATTTCAAAATATACTTGCAATATTATTCATTGTTATATTAATTAACATTATTATTACAAAAAAACTAAATTTGAGAGGGTTTTATTTTTTTAATTAGAAATTTATTTGATTCAAATAATTATTTACTTGACTATATTATCGAATAAATATTTCCTTACATCAAATATAATTTTCATTTAGATTTTTATTTTTGTTTCAAATACAAAAATTATTGGGCATATTTAAATAAAAGAAATATTTTTTTAGAACAAATAAAATTTGTATAAAATAATTTTTAGTTTAATCAAATATTATATATTTATTATTTATTTATTATATATTTATAAATATCAAATAAAAATTGTCTGTAAACATTTGATGCCTGCCAACACGTGCACCGGCTTTTTATTTCTCTCGCAATTAGAAAGATCATCAATTTATAAAAAATCAAGAAATTTTTATTTTCAAATAATTATTAAAAATCTTTATCTGGATTAGCGATATGTTTCTCTAGAATAAGGAAAATTTTCCCTATTTTAGTGAAATATATCGCTGTTCCAGGTAAAAAGTTTTTTTCGAATATGCCAAAAAAAAATACTTGAAAAACGAATCTAAAAAACTTCTACATATTATCTTTTTTTATCCTGGAGGAAGATAAAAAAAAATCTTTTTTTATCCAAAAAAGGTGCGTAAGATTAGAAAAAAAAAAATTTCCACCATAGTGTGGTGCTATATGTTTAATGAGTAAAATGGAGTGCGAAACCGTAAAATACAATAGCTCTTACCCACAACATAGCATTTTTTTCTTTTACTTTCACTAAATATGTATATATATCTATATATCTATATATACATATATACTAGAAATTCGCTTCAATTCCAGGACGTTTCTTCATCAGTCTAATAAAAGAAGATTATAAATTATAACAATTCTTCCGCCACATGGAGTAGACACTTTGGAATTTTCATGGTAAGCACTTGAAATATAAATATTTTCAATCAAAAATTTATGAAAAATAAAAAACTATTTTTTTTATTTTAAAAAAACTAGTCTCAGAAAAGGGAAAAATTTTTCCCAAAAAAAAAAAAAAAAAAAATTTGCGCGCGTTTGCAAAAAAAAAAATAATCAGAGTACACACATACAATATGTATATATGTGTGTTTATATATATTGTATTGTAAGTTTTGTGATTTGAAACCTGAACGACTCGCGTTGAACTGGTCTACAGCTTATACACCGACGGATCTACACCCTGTGATTCTTTGGTTCTCTGAACCTATTGGCAAGACACGCGCGCGCACACACATTCACACATGCTGTGTGCAGGTACAAATTTCTACTGACCGCATTAACAAACTTGGAATTCAATTAATCTAAATGCCGCCGAACAATCAGAATAAAACGAGATATATATATATAGCAAAACGCGCGAGAAATCACACCAAAAAATTTGCTTCATTTTTTCAAACTAAAAAAAAAGAAGAAGAAAAAAGAAAAACTTCCTTGTAGTGAACTTTATACTTTGCATTGTGAAATTCTACTCTCTTTAAATGTGAAGTTTTCCCAAGTCTTTGAGAAGAGTTTTAGTCTTAGTGTAAAACTTACACTGATTCCATTCCTTATAGACATCTAAACTTTTTATCTACTTTTAAAGAAGAGAAGGTTTACTTCATTTAAAAATTTTTTTCTTTTTTTAAATTTATCTACTCCCACGAAGTAGAAATATTATTTATACTGTTTTTTACTCTCTTGATTTTACATAAAAAAAAATAATTTATTCCCAGTGGGCAAGAAACTCGTTCTAAAACCGTTTTTGATTTTTTTTGGCTTTGATTCAAATAATCGGTTACTTACGACTATTATCAAATAAATATTTACCAAATAATTTTTGAAACCAAATAATTGAATTAAACAAACTATATTTGAACCAATAATTTCTGGTATTTAAAACAAATACCATAATAATTTAATAAAAATAAATATTTATTTTAATAATAATTAAGTAAAGAATAACTTGAATCAAATAAATATTTTTTTCAGTCAAGAAATAAATTTATCTTATTCTAGTAAAGTAATCGATTATTTATCTTATTCACGTGAAATTCGATAATATTTTCAGCTCGCGCAAGTGGTGCAGAAAAGTTTAAGAAGAAGTGCGCGGAATAGTTTTTTTTTTTTTTTGCGCACAAGTGCCAGAATTAATTTGATGCTCCCGGCGGGTGGGATAAATTTAACAGAAGGTGGAACGACCAACCCTTTTGCTTTATACCGTATGTTAAGACGGTCAAGCAGGGTCGATAATCTCTGGGTCGGTCGAGTCGTCACGCAATGGTAAAACCTACCCTGTAAAAGACGCTAAAACTTTCAGATTGCCATGCTGTTGAGAATTGCAAACTTCGATTGAAAAGAATGTCCTTATATAAATCGCGCATCAAGTTATCGCTTTTTCCTTTTAGTTATATTTCTTTCTTTTTTATTCAAAGTCATTTTCTTCATTCAATATAAAATATTTTACTTTAAGAAAAATATTATTCTATCAATTTTATAATTTTTTTCTCTCTCTTGTTATTAGTACTTTAGTATTTTACACCTTTTTAGTATTTTAGTGCCTTTAATATACCTTTAGTACCTTTGGTACTTTAGTATTTTAATACTTTAATACCTTTAAGTATATTTAGTATTTTGGTGCCTTTAGTACATTTGGTACTTTAGTACCTTTTATACTTTAGTACCTTTTGTACTTCAGTACGTTTTGTACTTTAGTATTTTTATACTTTAGTACCTTTTGTACTTTAGTATATTTATACTTCAGTACCTTTGGTACTTTAGGATCTTCTGTACTTAAGTATTTTTATACTTTAGTACCTTTTGTACTTTAGTATATTTATACTTTAGTACCTTTAGTACTTCAGTACCTTTGGTACTTTAGGATCTTTTGTACTTTAGTATTTTTATACTTTAGTACCTTTTATACTTTAGTACCTTTTGTACTTTAGTATTTTTATACTTCAGTACCTTTGGTACTTTAGGATCTTTTGTACTTTAGTATTTTTATACTTTAGTATTTTAATACTTTAATACCTTTAAGTATATTTAGTATTTTGGTGCCTTTAGTACCTTTGGTACTTTAGAACCTTTAGTACCTTTTGTACTTTAGTATTTTTATCCTTTAGTATTTTTATACTTTAGAACCTTTGGTACTTTAGTATTTTAATAATTTAACACCTTTCAGTATATTTAGTATTTAATACCTTTTGTACTGAATAGTGTTTTTTTCCTTTTTGGTATGCCCTTTTATACTACAAAAAATAAATAAATAAATTATTAATTATAATAATAATCTATTTTTATAATTTATTAATTTTAACTATAAGAATGAATATTAGATATTAATTGAAATTGAAGAGGTAAATATATAATTGAAAAAATAAAATATATTAAAAGCAACTTATTGCATCAAAAGCAATTCCGTGTGCTCTAATTTAATTTTCCTTAAATTAATTAATTCCATTCTGAGTTCGAAGTTTAACGAGGTTTCAAACAATGCACATTCCCTGGTGATTAGTATCATCTCTGCGACCTCCAAATGTATGATGGGTATTCGCATTTCTAAAGTGGACAAACCTCCGGCAATAATAATGAATCGAGAGGAGATGCGACGATAGAAATGGGAAACAATATAATTTCACCAAACCAAAGGGAATATCCGCGAATTACCATAACAAAAACGTTATATACATATATAGTTATTTAATCATTTTCGCATATAAAGCATTTTTTAAAAAATTATTTTCAAAATATTTTTTTTTTTTTAAACTGTCAGCAATTTATTTTTTATTTATTATACATTATAGTCTCTTTTAAATAAAATTCTAATAATTTTTCTAGAATTTTCAAAATATCTTTTGTGATAAAAATAATAATGATTTTTGCAATTGTTAATTTTTATTTTTCTTTTTCGCATTCGGTTTCTTTCTTCGCTCTACAAAACGAACTCACAAGAAAATGGAACGGTAATCAGCAATCGCATTGTATTTTTGTAAGTATAGCGATAAGTGCCAAGAAACGTGAACTGACGACCTCACACATAAGTTCGTAACCCTTTGCCTTTCGTGCAATTTGTGCAAAATAAAAGAGAGAGAGAAAAAAAAGTAATGTTCTACTTTAAGTTATATATATACTTATCTATAAATTTATAAGGTGATCAAAATGTACCGGATCTCCTCAAAAAAAATTTTCTAAATCGGTTTTTAAACATAGAAAAGGCCAAAATAGAAAAAAAAAATTTTTTAGGGAGTCTGGTACATTGTGATCATTTATATTTCTATATTATTATTATATTATTATATATTATAATTATCTGTATGTTGTCACATATAAATTTCCATTTTTGAATCTTAAAAACGTTTTAGAACGCAACAAACTAAAAAAAGAATTTTTTTTTTTTAATCTTCCTCATACACGACACCAAGCTGTTTTCGCAATTCATCTTCCAATTCAGCAAGCAACAAAGAGTCTGCATGAGAGACTCGAGGACTTTCCTTTAATCCTGCGCAAAAGATATATTACATATTTTAATCTAGTATAACTTTTGTAAAAGAAAAAAGAAACATTTTTCAAGTAAAATATACGCGTACAAGAAAAGATAAAAATTTAATTAATAAGAAAATATTAAATGACAAAAGTGAAAAAATACTGAATTCAAGGAAAAAAATTACTACTAAAATTATTATTTTTATTAAATTACTAACCTAATTGACAAAAGTAATAATTATAATAATTTATTAATAATGTTAACTGAAATAAATTTGTATAATATATACCTTTTAGAAGACAATTACGAACTTCAGTAGCTTCAAAACTAAGGCCAGCACTATTGTGAAAATTGAATTTATGAGCACCTTTTGGCAAAGTGATTTCAATGACACGTTGAGGAAGTTCGGCTTTGGTTGGACACCAAAATTCTGGAATTTTAATTATCCCCTTAGTGCCAATAATAATTGCCTCATTAGGCAACTGTACTTCCGAATTAGTTAAAATAGTCGCTGTTCGATTTCCTTGAAATTTGAGTGTTGCCGACATTGAAACATCGACACCATCCTTGTTCAAATGACCGAGTGCTTTAACAATTTCCGGTTTTTCGCAACCAAATACAAAAATCACTAATTGAAGGACATAAACCCCTAAATCGAGAATTGTTCCACCACCCAATGCTTTAGCGCTAAAAGAGAAAAAAAATTTTAATTCTAAAATTTATTATTATTATTTTTAAAAAAATGCAAAAAAATTGGGGGGGGGAGTTAAAATAATTTTGAGGGGTTTGAAGAAGAATGTCCCATGTATATATATATAAGCAATTTTAATTGAAATTCGATAATTACTTAAGCCTCTCTATGTCAGCGAGACCAAAACCGAAGGAACAAATTACTTGTTTAACTTCTCCAATACAACCAGAATCCAATTCCTTCTTAACTTCGGTGTAAGTTGGGAAACAACGGCTCCAAACGGCTTCCATTAAGAAAAGTCCTTTACTTTTTGCGAGACTGATTAATTCTGACGTTTGCTTTAAATTTAAAGTTAAGGGCTTTTCGCACAAAATGTGCTTTCCTGCATTCAACATCATCTTTCCAATTTCCAGATGAGTTGGATTTAATGTACCAATGTAAACGACATCTGGTGATAAAATTATTATCATTACTTTTTTTCTTCTTCTTTTATAATTAACACTATAGAAAAAAATTTATTTCATTCAAATAAATATATTTACTGGAACCAACATAATTTTTATTTGAATTAAATAAATTATTTTTATTTTTAAAAACAATTTTTTTTTTATAATTTATAAAATAATAGTTGAATTCTTTTTATATACCAATATTTTTATTTTGTGACAATTCCTTGTAACTTCCATAAGCATTTTCTATTTTGTGAAGCTCTGCAAATTTTTTTGCTCTTGATAAATCTCGTGCTGCAACTCCAACAACACAATGTTCTGAATTTGGTAAAGTTCTTAGTGCAGTGACAAAATCGTGAGAAATTAAACCAGCTCCTGCAATACCCCATTTAGTTGCCATTTCTTTGAAAAAAAATAGATTACATAAAAATATGATAGAAAAAAATTTTAGTACATTTTTAAAAATAATTATATACTATGTAAAACAAAATTGCATTTAAATAACATTATATAATAGTAAAAAAAAGCGTACTAAAAATAAAAAAAAATATATTACATAATAAAAAAAACTTTAAAAAAGTTTTAAATGAAATAATCTTATCTGGATTATACTCTGGAAATTTTTTATTTTTAACCTCTACTATCTTATATCAAACGATTAAATATTTATTTTTTTTAATTTTATTATAAATTGAAATTACTTATAAATAACAGTAAAAAAAATAATAAAAATAATAATAGTAATAATAATAATTAATAAATAATAAGAAATATATAACATTACTGTCATAATTGATTTGAATAAATTAAAAAAATTATTATTATTATTATTGTTTTATAATAATTATCATTTCCTTATTAATTTTAATTTGTACAGTTTTATTAATTTTAATTTTTTAAAAATTCACTCTTTTTCATATAAATTATCACTACAAAATTATTATTTAAAAATTCACAAATTAAAGATAATTATAAAAAATTAACTTATGTAATTATATATTTGTTTTTTAATTTTAATTTTCAATTTCAGTGTATTATGTTAATAAATAAAATTACTTGTTTTAAAATAGTTTGACTGTTAAATTACACAGCACACAGCACTTGATTGCTCTGACACTTGTTCAAGTATGATTAACTGCCAACTTCTCTACTTAACATTCTTCAATTCTTTTTCATTGTCAGATACAATGTATGTTACGTAAACAACAATATACAGGGCCGAAGAATTAATATTTCATTACATATAATGTGTGAAAATATATAAAAAAGAGACAATTATTTGTAATTAATTTAAAAAACTTTTTTCTGCTTTTAAAAATTTACAATTGATAATTCGATCATTTTTTTTTTAAAGAAACAATTATTAAACTTATTTTATTAAAAATCAGTAAATTCAAATATTTAATTTTCCCGCCAAAGTTCCTGTTGATGATCTATTTGCCTTACACGGAAGTAAGTTACAATGTCAATTTTTTTTCGCGGGAACAATTTTTTCGTTCAGTTCAATTAATTGCACTTATTATAAACGCAAATGAGATTAAAAATATTTTCTTTATTTAATTATTGAAATGAAGTTATAAAATTATTTCAATTATAAAAATATGTGAATAATTATTATCTAAAATTGTCATTTCTGTGCCATCTACCGGCACATAACCTGAAATTCATTGTTTCGCGCCTTTGCTCTTCCTTTCTCCTCATATTTGCGCATCTAAAGTGCGCAGATTTTTAGAGGAAGAACGTATACCGTCATCCTCACAGCGTTTATGGTCAAGTGGCAACTAATACCGCATTTTGTAATTGATTTTCAAAGATTTTTTTGTCTTTTTTGTACATTAAAATGTTAACAAGTATTTAGAGAACGTCAAAGTAACAATTAAATTTCACATTGTTTTTTGTTTAAATAGTTTGGAGTTTAAAAAATTGAGGTTACTTTGTGAAGAAAGAATTTCTTCTATTTCGGAAGCCACGTGTTCGGCCGTTATCATTTTATATGATTTTTTACTGTTAGTGCAAGAATTTTGCAAAAAGTAAGGAAAAAAAAGGATTTTACAATTGTTATTTTACGTGATTTTTAATTTGTTCTTCTTTTAAACTTGTTATTATCAGTATTTATATGTTAATTGAATATGTAACGCAGTATGTCTTGTGACCATTAGAAGGAATCCCGCGGAAAAAAGAAATGAGATTTCTTTGTGTCGGCAAAAGGAAATGCTGAGAGATCATGATGGAATTTGTCGAAGGTTGGCTTCTCGGGCATACCCTGGGGGAAGGTGCCTATGGAGAGTGAGTATTAACATTTTTTTCGTTTTTATTTTCATTATATTTATAATTCTAACTTCTAAAAATTTCAATTTTTTTTTCCTTTCTTTTAGAGAAGTAATTTCTGTAAATTTAAAAAATTAGAATTTTTTTCCACTTTTTAATCTTTAAATACTCTTATTTATGTCCTTAGTTTTTAATTAATTTTTCTTGAAAAAGAAAGAAGTTCATTATTGCTTGAAATAACAAAAAGTTTAATTTCGTTTAAATCCTATAAATTGATAATTCGGAGATTTATCTTGTTACTATTTTTGTATTTGCAAATAATTCAAGGTCACAGTTTCAGTAGATCAAAGATAAACAATGATTTGACTTTCTTGATGTGTTTCGCAGAGTAAAACTTGTTATAAATAAAGTAACCAGAGAAGCTGTTGCTATGAAAATGGTAGATTTATCAAAACATCCAGACGCACGACAAACAGTCAAAAAGGAATCAACAATTCATAGAATGTTATCGAACCCGAATATAATTCAATATTTTGGGCAACGTAGCGAAAAAAATATGGAATACATATTTTTGGAATATGCTTCAGGAGGCGAACTATTTGACAAAATAGGTACGAATATCAATTAAATTTTTAATTAATCAAGGCTAATTTTTTGCTTTTTAGAAATAATTTTAATTGTTTTCTAGAACCGGACGTTGGTATGCCAATATGGGAGGCACAAAAATATTTTACACAACTAATTTCTGCTGTTGAATATCTTCATAGTCGTGGTGTTGCCCATAGAGACTTAAAACCAGAAAATTTACTTTTAGACGATAAAGACAATCTGAAAATAACTGATTTTGGATTGGCGACAATTTATCGTTTACATGGACGAGAACGTAATTTGGATACGAGATGTGGAACATTGCCTTATGTAGCTCCAGAAGTTTTAGAAAGACAATACAAAGCAGAACCTGCCGACATTTGGTCCTGTGGAATTATTCTCGTTGCTCTGCTGGCCGGAGGTGATTTTTATTTTACAAAACATTCAACAATCCTTTTTTTTCATACAAAAAAAAAACAGTACTTATTTTCATTTCCACATTTTAATTAATAAGATTAACAGATCTTGAAAAAAGAAAAATTATGAAAAACAAAATTACAAAAATTTTGAAATGAAAAAAAAGTTTTCTAATTAACTAAGTGATAATGAATTAATTGATTCTTCAGTTTTTAACGAGTCCCTGTCTGAAATACAGAACTGCCTTGGGATCAGGCCTCGGCAGAGTGTCCAGAATATGAAGCTTGGAAAAATGGAAAATATATGACGATGACACCGTGGAAAAAAATCGACAACTTGTCACTTTCGTTTACTCGAAAAATTCTCGTTCACGAACCCATGAATAGGTTCAAAATAAGTGATATTAAAAAACATTCTTGGAATGAAAAGAAATTTAAACAAGGTGGGACATTTTTTTTACATAATTTATTTATTTTTCATATATTAATTATACGTATATTTTCTAATCTTCTTTGAAAAACTTATTAATCGATCAAGAAGACTAGAACATCGATATTGAATTTGATGACTTCCTGGACAGGTACTGAGTGACTCTGAGTTTAAAAATAATTTCTCAAAGCGACTCAGTACCCAACTAGGCGCTCATTGACACCATCTTTTAAATTCTTATAATCATTTGAGCAGTTGAAAAAATGGAAATTTAAATTTTGCATTTTTTTAGAATAGTTTTTTAAATATTTAATTGTTTTTTATTAGGTAGTTTCAGATTATCAGAGTGGATGAATAAATGAAGATATAAAACTCTGGCCTATACTTTGGTAACACAGCTCTATGATTTAATTAAAGATTCATAAAGCTAGATTACCAAAGCACAGACTAGAAGTTTGTGCATCTTGGAAATGTGTATCGTCAAAGTTAATAAACTGTTGTCCTTTCTTTGGTTATTCAGCTGTATGATTGCTAAATTTCATAAAGCTGAAACACCGAAGCCAGGAAGGCGGTTAATGCGACGCAATTATAATTGCAACGTTGACTAATTATAAGCTGTTTCGTTGTAATGTGAGCTTTTTACTTCACAGATAAAGGCAAACCTGAAATAATACCAGCAAGCAGTCGTGAAATTATATTTGTCGAAATAGTTCATTGTCTCTTTGTTCCTTTGATATTTGAACTTCAAAATCCTAATTATCAGCGTTGCATTTATCCAACATTATTATTTTAATTAATAATAACATTAACTTTTTGCCGATTAATCAAAAAAAAAAATTTGATTTTTAAATATCGATTTAATTAAAAATATTTGATTTGCAATTTTTAGACGGGAATCACGTGGATCGTGACGTCGTTGATGGATACAGATCTAAACGACTTCTTATTGAAGAAGAGGATAGCTTGACAAAAATATGTTATTCACAACCAGAATTAATAGAGAATAATATAATTACAAATACATTTACATCAAAGGAATGTCCTAATTTCTCCTTCTCACAACCAGCTCACATGGAAGATCTTTTGCTTTCCACTCAATTGCCCACCACACAGCCAAACACACAAACTAGTCAGGTATTGATTTTTAATTTAATAATTATTTAAATAATATAATAATTAAAAAACAAGATTTAATTTATTAATGAAAAATTCTGTTGCAGAATTCCTTCCAGAAACTGGTTCGTAGAATGACAAGATTCTTTGTTAAAACGGGATGTGATTTGACTGTACAAAAACTAATGAATAGCTTAATGAAGGATAATTATAATCATCGCATGAATGGTGGAATAGTACGTAAAATTTATTGAAACAATTCTTTAGTAAATACTAATACATCTTTTTATTTTATCTTTACTAAACATTTAAATTAAAAATTCAATATTAATTATAAGTAAAATTAATTGCTTAGTAAATATAAAATAAATGTTCATTTGTAATAAATTTACATTAAAGAAATAATGTCGTTTCTTTTTCAGGTTACCATTTCGACTGTTGATAGGCGAAAAATGCCTTTAGTATTCAAAGCGAGTATTCATGACATGGACGGAAGAATCTTAGTCGACTTCCGTTTATCAAAAGGCTGTGGTCTTGAATTTAAGAAAAGGTTCTTAAAAATCAAAGCTGATCTTAAAGATATTATTACGAGAGGGCCAGTTCCACTAAATGATATTGCTCTCAGCTCATAAACTTATTTGTTAATTATATGAAAATTTCCCCACGTGTTCGATGTCCGATCTTTTGAATTTTATTAAAGTGATTTTTTTTTAAATAATTTATTTTCCAGAAATGTAGGTATTGTTGTTTCATTTCATCGTACATCAAATAAACAAGTATTTTATAACATACAAGAATTTATTTTCACCCACATAAGCAACATTTCCTTTAAAATTTAATTTTTTATTTACATTATTGATTTTTTGTTATCTTTCATGAAAATTGAAAAACTTATTTTTTTTTCTTGTATATATAATTTAATCATTTTCACCAAATTAATATAGTCATAAAAAATAAAACTAAACTCGATGTGAATTTATTTTAAAATTATTAAATGAAACTTAATTTAAAGAAAAAAAAACAAACTATAAAGTAAAATGAATGTTCATTGTTGGTTTTATTATCCTCCGGATTTCATATAATTGATGATTTAATTTCTAACCAATTATTTATCATTAAAATATAATTGTTACTTCAATAAATATATTCAAAAATTTGTTCGGAGTAGTAAATATGAACTTAATAAGACACCTTTCAATTTAAATCTGACGAAACTTAGCAAAATAAAAAAAAAAAACACTTCACTTGCTTTATATACAAATCGAGAATATTGAATTTGTGAAAAATTGCAAAATCCTCGTTTAGAAATCTTATAAAATAACAATTTTGTGAATATTATACCAAAAGTGTTGGCAAAGGCTTTTTTCCAGGCCAAGCTTCCTTGGCGTATTTCTTCTTTTTTGGTTCCATTGCATGACCCTCGACTGGTCCAGGCATCTCCGTTATGTGAGTTGTTTCTATCTGTATTTGATTCTGTGTCATCTCTACTTCAGGAGCAGGATTAGGAAGAGCGATCCCGAGACGAGACGTTAACGATGTCAATCCAACAGTAAATGGATTGTTCGACATACTAGACGTACATTGTTCCGGGGGTAAATCATTATACAGATTTGGAGTCGTGGAAGTTGGTTGAAGATGCTTCATTATATTATGATTGTCTTCTGATAAAGATATCAAACCGCCTTCCATTCGCATTCTCTGTTAGGAATAAAAAAGCATTAGTTTTAATTAGAAAATTAGTCAAAAAAAAAAAAAAAAGAAAAGAAATCTTGGCAAAAAACTAACTTTGCTAGGCACAACAGTGGTTTGTATCAAATTTCGAAATTTGCCAACAGACGGATCAACGTCTTCGGGATTAATGACTTCCTCATCGTCGTTAAAAGAAATTCCTTTTTTCTTTCGTTTTCTTGTCGATTTATGAACATCGTCATCGGTAATTCCCAACATTGAAATTCGCCTATTATGCGCAGTATTGAATTCCGTCAGATTCTAGATTTTCAAACAGAAGTTAGATATTAAATTTTGCAAAAATATTTGAAATAATCATTTTTGAAAATAATTACATCGAGCTCGGTTTCCGTTTCTGGTAAACCCAATAATCCTCCAGCTTCCATGTCCTCCGACGATTTTTCGAGTTCATCTATTATTGTCCGATTGCCCGTTTGCGGGCGTTCTCTTATTATATAGTATCGAGTAGAAGCTCCAAAATGAAAAGTACTATCAATAGGCAATTGAGTTGGTTTGTTACTTTCCAATCTCATATTCCCAATGTATGTTCCATGTGCTGCAAATAATTCATTTTTAAAAATATTTATGATTCTATTAAAAAAATAAGTAAAAGAAAATCACTTACTGCTTCCTAAATCGACTAGGAAAGCTCTGTTTAAATGTTTATGATAAACAAGAGCCGAATGAACACGGGAACATGATGCATGATCTATGCAAAAGTCATTCATTTGCTGATTACGACCAAACAAGTAACATTTCTTTTCATCTACCATTAATTTCTAGAAAAAAATCAAATTAATAAAAATATGTATGAAATTTTAGAGAATATAATTATTTTCATTAACATTTAAAATGAATTTTATAATTCTAGTTTTGACAGATTTCTGTCATTAGTTTTAAATTAAAATTAATGAAACTTTTTGTTGAAGTTAAAAAATTCAGATATTAAAAAAAACGCTCTAATTAATGAAAAATAAACATTACCTGTATTAATTTATCTCCTTTTAATACATCTAAATGTAAACCAACTGGTGGCTTACCAGCCCTGTAATCATAACCTAGGTTACAGTAAACTATAATTTTCAATTAGATTCTAAAATTGAGAATAAAATAACTCACCAATTGGGAACTTCATAATGATTCGCCATATTTTACATTTGAGTTTGTTTAATTAATAATTGTTTTGTTTGATTTCAAACAAATATAAAAAATAACAAAATTCGATATTTCTCTTCAAGAAGACTAGAATAATAAAGAGATATAACTCTGGTAGTGGGGGTACGTAAAGAAATGGGTGGTAGACAGTGACATCCAGAAACGCATTTACCCACAAATGGTAATTTATAATGTAAACACAGCCTAAGTCGTAAAATACGTAAAACTTTACGTAAAATACGTCCAAACGCGCCAATTTTTTAAAAAAAATTACTTTCACCGTCATTTGAATTTAAAAATTAAATATTTGTCAGTTATTTTTTTTTACAAGAAATATAAAACATTTTTAAGTTTTATTACTTTATTAAATATGATTTCAAACAATTACTTCTTGAGGATCACTATCATAAGTATATAAATCTAAAGAAATAAGTTGTAAAAGTTAAAAATTTCAATTATAATAAATTTTTCCACATTTTATCAATATATATAATATATATACGTAATTAAGCTCTATACAATTGTAAACAAAATTTTGGAATTTTATAAATGATAAAAAGCAGAGAAATTAACAAACAAAAAAGAAAAGAAAAACTAGAAGTTAATAAGCATCAAGAGTTAAGTGACATTACATTCGTATTATTTGACAATACAAATTATATAAATAAATGTTCTTATTAGTTTTTTTTTGTTTTTTCTTTTTTTGTTTATCCCTCACGACACATTACACGGTAATACTACTTTATTTACGAAATAGTACCATATACAAGCGTAGTTTTACATAACGTGATTAATTCCATGAATTTTAATTTATTATTTTAGCATAATCTTTACGTCAATTTCGTAAACATTGTCCAATTTCTCGAATGAAAAAAAAAAAATTTAATACACGGTTAAAAAAGGCTTTGCCAACAAATTTACGTTCATTCGACGTTTATCGTCTTTATTTCTCACTTTCTGTGAGATTTTATAATAACCATTTCAATTGTTGCTCTAAACAATTATTGTTTCGGAGCATTTATTCGGCCAGCAATAATTGTTTAAGCGTAACCAGTTAATAAACATTTTTTACAGTAAATTAGAAATACGAAAACAAACATTAAAAAAGAAAAAAAAATGGTGTAAAGATTACAGGGATTATTTCGATTTTTCTTTTTGTACTCTCTTATATGAGCATCACGGTCATGTACTTTTCTTAATTATTTGTGTGTATGTGTGTGTAAGATTCTTTTTTTTTTTCCTTATTAAATTGCAAATAAATTGTAAAATGCTTTTTAAAAGGGGAGGGGGGGGGACTTGTATCATGCGCACCGTGTAATGCTAGTTTACACATGTTTTCATAATTTGTACATGTACCCTTGAAGTTATTACAAACAGACACAAACTTTACTTTTACTACATGAATATCAAAATGTACTTGTTAATTAATAGCATTTCAATCATGTTTCACATGTATAGCGTCGATATTTGAAATAGAGACACGTTAAATACATGTCTCGCGAGTACATTTCTGTATTCTTGCAAAAAAATTTTTTTTCTTCATGACATTGTGAGTGTGTGTGATGAAAATTGTAAATGACGCTAAGTTTCTGAAATTCTTATTATGTACCACATAGGCCTATTTTTTTTCTCATTATGTTTACATTAGTCTCGAGAAAAAAAAATCCCTCCATAGATTTGACAAAAATCTTTCTTTTGGGGAAACTATTCTTATATCTTTGGAGAGTTTTTTTTTCAACGATCTACAGGAAGTCGAAAGAGCCTTAACGTTACTTATTTGACGATTTTTTTTCTCATTTAAGGTGATTTATTTTATCAGTTTCCCTTTTTGAAAATGGGATCTGATGACAATATAGTGATTATTGAAGACTTTTGTTTTTTTTACTTATCTCCATCCTCTGAATCGAGTTTCTCCTCTCTTGGCTTAGCTCCACCGTATATCGAACTTGATTTACTCGATTCTGCAATTGTATTCAGTGGAAGTGCCACTGTTCGTGGTTTAAGAACTAGACGCTTTCTTCCACTTGTGTCTAAGAATAAAGTTTTTGTTAATCATTTTTTTTGCTTTTAATTTTATTTTTGAGTAATAATTTGTAATAATGACGAAATAGATAATAATACAAACCTGGGGCTGGTTCTTTCATGTAGG
Organism: Leptopilina boulardi; assembly: GCF_019393585.1. NCBI lineage: Eukaryota > Metazoa > Arthropoda > Insecta > Hymenoptera > Figitidae > Leptopilina > Leptopilina boulardi. The sequence goes on from NW_026137866.1 coordinate 481,973, forward strand.
CATCATCTTGATAGGATTTTCTCTCTCCACCACGTGATGGTCGTCCACTAAACGAACTACTGCCTCCTGGTCGACCACCGCCACCTCCAGGTCCAACGGCACCTCCTCGAGACCATTCTCGACTTCCACCGTCTTCATTAAAGTGGCCATAATTTCCACGATTCCCTCTTGGTTCATTGCTGAATCCACCTCCAGGTCTTCCACCAGGCCCACTACCTGTCATACGATTTGAATTGTATCCACCTCCTGAAATTAATAAAATTTATCATTTTTTGTCAATTTTCACATAAAAAAAATGTAAATTAAAATAATTGATATTTAAAAGACATACTTGAATAAGACGGTGTGTTATTGTAATCATCTCCATAACCTCTGCCACCATCTCTTCTACCAAATCCTCCGCCACCTCCACTTTGAATGGAACTATTCCCTCGACCTCTTCTGTCAAAACCACCACCTCGATCATTTCGCTTTCCATCAGCAACATCTATTTTTATCGTATTACTATCAATAACAACCATTCCATTAAGATCTATAGCCTGTTGTAGATCAGATAAATTTTCAAATTCAACATAGCAAAAGCCTTTAAACCTGTAAAAAAAATACGCAATTAAAAACACGTTATTAAAAACATATAAAAATAATTTCCATGAAAAAAAACTCACCTATCAGTTTCACGATCTTTCACTAATCGAATATTTTTTACATTTTGATTCCGGAAAATTTTATCAACATCTCCTTGAACGACTCCATTTGGAAGATTTCCGACATACGCAGTAAAAGGAGGCTCCGTAGGTAAAGGTTTTCTACCTCTGTAAAATAAAAATTCATTTGTTAAACAATCACGTCAAACATTAATTCAAAAGATTATTCCTATTTAGTAAAAGTTGATTAGAATAATATCAAACATGTTTCTTTTAATTCGAAATAACTTTTAAAACTTTATACAAAATAAATTTTGCAAAAATCTTGATATGAAATTAATGCCACGTAGAGAAATTTTTTCTAAATATACCCAATTATGTGTATATACAAATAACAATTTGACAAATAAGATAGTCCATAAGACAACATTTGAATCACCGGAAACTGCCGGATATTAATTAATTATAATTATATTTTACTTTCGGTGTTAGAAACAAATTTTAATGATAATTTCCTTTTATTTGGAACATAAATTAATTCCAACAAATCAGTTCGTAGATAATTATATTAGACAATTTTAAAATCTCTAAATCAAAAAACTAAAACAATCAGCTTAAATAAAATTACCTGAATTAAAAACAAACATTGGAAAAAAAATCTTTATCTAAATTTTCAACCATGAAATTTTATTCTCATTTTATAAAACAGATATTTTTGTTTTTGAAATGAAACTTTATGAAAAACATTACCAAGATTTATGTAAGAAAAAAAAGAGATAAGTATGCAATTTGAAAAGTAAAGATAAAGAAAATTATTGAGAGAAATATTCCCCAGAAATGACATTCAAACTCAAAATCTTCCAGAAGAAGCGTTCCGGAGTCGAAGGAAGAGGTTCGTTTGGCCTTGACAACGGCGAATGTAATTGTTTGAGAGAAAGTAAAGAATTACAAAAAAATGTATTAAAAAACTTCAAAAAAGAGTGCACTATCCAAAATAAAGCCGCGTGTTCTTTTATCATCATGCTTGAAAGAAATACTTTGCTCATTCTGAGGCTGAATTGACTTAACCTTAAAACCACGCGTCACAAGTTGAAAAAACATTTTTCTAACTACATCCAAACATATTAAACTTAATTATTTACAACACTGGTCTTGAAAACAACTTTAAAACTTATTAAACAAGAAAAATATATCAGATACTTGCCTATAATCATCATAACCACCTCGGCCGGCCATGTTGGATGCACGAAACTAACCGGGACCGCGTGGGTCATACGAACAACTTCCAACAAATGGCACTTCCACAAAGACCAGTGAATAATTATTTTAATAATTACACTAATCAAATAACTTGTAAAAAATAAAATTACATCTTGAAATTTTTAGTAATAACATTAAAAATTTTCTTCAAAAACGTAAACAAATAATTTTAAAGTTTAAAGTTTAAATATGCGTAATTTGTATACCAATTTTCATCTTGCTTGTGTCATTCTAATAGTTTCTGTCATTTTACTTTCACTTATGAATAATATTTATTAAAATTTTTAAAATGTACAACAGAACAATTATTTTTGTTTAGAAAGATACGTTATTGAAAGTAAATAAATTCGTTATTATATTTTTTTTCTAATGAACTAATAAAAAAGGGGAACCGTATATTTGAATTTGGTGAAATTGACTTGACTTCCGGATTCGCACTTTTCGTTTCAGGACAAAGTGTATATGCGCATGCTCACTTTACCCCGCTTTTTATTTAAAATCTGAAAATAAATTTTAAAAAAAGTATTATTATTATATTCTACCCCTGGAAACAATTTGTTTATCCTAAATATATATAAACTTCATTTTTGTTAATAATTTAACTATGACGATAGTTCTTATATAACTTGAGAATAATTAAATAGTAAAAATAGTAATGGAAGTAATAAGTTAACCTCAAAATTGTAGTCAAAAGGCAACACGATTCAAAATATAATATACTTGTGAACTATGTTGAGAAATGTTTAATATTAATTTAAATTAATAGTTAATATGGCTAAAAATTCTCGACAATTATTAAAAGTAATAACGGAACAATTAAATAAGTCAGCACTATTAAATAATGCGTCAACAGTGCTTGGAAAAACTTCAGAAAAAGCTCAAGAAAAGTTGACAAATATTCAAAATGTTGCTTCTGAGAAGTATGGAAATATTGTTAAGGTAATGATTATTTTAATTAATTTTTAATATATAATTTCTATAAGTTTAATTTAATAAAATATTTACTGCAAGTAAATTTTTGGAGGTTAACCTATAAATTCACAAAGCCGGGAAACAAATTTTTTTTAAAAATAAAATCAATTTTATTATAATTTATTTTATACTGTTTAATAATATTAATTTTTAATTAGCATGTGAACGTAACTGGCACAACAATTATACAAGATTTACATGCCGAATCATTAAAACCATCAACTCCAATTCCAGTTCGTTTAATAAATTGGTGGAAATGGTATCAACAATTGACAGGTTTAGACACTGTTGAAGTGTCAAAACAACATGTAATTCAAGTTCAAGATTCTCTATTTAAATGTCAAGAAGAAAGAAGAAATTTAAATCGTCAATCATCTCTTGTACATGATAAATTAAAAGAAGTTTATGCAGAATTAATACAAACAAAACGTGACGATCCAAAATATGTGCAACTCACAATTATGGAAAATAAAGGTCTTCAAGAAGAATCAAGAATACGAAATCAATTAAATCTTTTGGAAAATGAAGAGAGAGATCATTTTACTCAATTGGCAACTGCAATTAAAGAATATCACGATAGTCAAACAATGAACGCGCAAAAATACAAGTATCTATCAATACTTGCTTCTGCTTTTCTTGCCATTTTATCATTAACTGGATCAATGATTTATAATAATAGAAGAATAGTTGATGTACGAAATGTTATATCTGAGGCGCAAAAGAAAAACGAAAACAATTTTCGTGACAATTTTCAAACACTTGAACAAAGTTCGAGACAACAATTTTCAAATATCATTCAACTTATAAATAGTAAAACTAATTTTACACCTGCCGAGAATAAAATTAGTGACATTAGTAATGAAAATACATCACTAATGAATACTAATTTAGCTGTGAATAATAAACATATTGCATTTTTTTTAACCGGTTTATTAATAATTAATTTTATATTAGTACGATCATTAACTTAGTGAATTAGAATTTATTGTATAAATTTACGATTTGTTAATAAAAAATGTAAAATATTGTATAATAGTAAAATTTCGTGAATATTTTACGATAATTTGTTACGCTTTTTAAGGATATAATAAAATATAATTAAATGTAAATTTTTATTTTATTAATTGTCAAGTCTTTTTTTTTTCATAAAAAACATTTGTTAAATTCATATGCATAATTATAACAGGCGTAAGGCTTTAAAACACTGAATTTATGATGATTAATGAAAATCTATTTATCTAATAATTATGATAATTTCAGTAATACTTAATATTAATTGTAGCATTAATTATTGAATTAACTAAAAAGTTTTACTTAGCATGTAATTGCAAAATTAGATTCATAACAAAAACAAGCTAATTCTCTTATGTAAAACTAGAAATAATTTACTAAATATGGATTAAGTTACAATGGATTAAAAAAAAAAAAAAAGTAAAAACGAAATTACTATCTAAGGGTTCCAATTTTTCCACTCCATTCCCTCGGGAGGTTTTTTATCCACTTTTCCTCTGCCGACTTCATTCCAATTTGTGCTTAAAACAGTTCCGCCAGATTCTTGCTGTTTTTTTTGGAAATTTAATTTAGAAATAAAATAATAGAAAATATTCAATAATAGAAAAATAAAGTTGAACAATTGTAAATGTATAAAATACTTACGAAAGATTTATTCATTGCACGTTTTACTTCATCAGAGCCATTACCGTAGATTTTTTGAAAAAGTTCATTAAGGGCCGCTTCACCTTCGGGATTTTCCGCAGCTTCTTGTTTTTCAATTTCCTTTTCCATTTTATCCCAATCGTGAACCTTTTTACTTGAGGTTGGATATTTTGGCGCTTTATTATCGGATTGTAAGATAACTAAAAGTATAAAAAAAATTTTTTAAGATTAAATATAAAAAAACGAATTTAAGATTTTTCGAAAAATCTTTGTTAAAAAAAAAGAAAATAACAATTCACCATCAGGAATGGGAAGTATTGCAATTGATTCTTCGGCATTTCCTTCCAAATTCGTCCATCTATGACCGTCTCTTTTCTTTAATTTAATTTCTATTTTCGATGCAAGTACTTTGTGCGAACTTTGATCAGGTACAATGTGATGGGCTAAATCTAATTCCAAACTGTAATCATTTCCGTTTGGTAATTTTGTAGATACACTCAACTAGAAATAAATTTGTTATTAAAAATTTTGTAAACTTAAAAATGATAACAAAAATATTGCTATAACGATAAAAAAAGTAAAATGTTTACTTACTGCAATTTCTGATGTATGGACTTTTACATTTTCAGCATTTTTTGTTAAAATATTTATAAAAACATGCGTTTCAGTTTGATACCAATCGTGTCTTATTTTTGGAGTTGGCATCTATTTAAAAAGAAAATATTCAAAATATAATGTAAAATAAAATTTGAGGTTAGGAAATTATATAGAAAATGGTATTATAAAAATTACAACAAACTCACCACATTGTTTTCATTATTTGTTGTTATAGCTTCTTCCGACATTTTTCAATATTTATTTGAATTATTAATGTAAATAATGTGACATTCAAAATATAATATTCAATGTTTTTTTAAGTTTTGTTTTCCATTTGTTTCTGGAACAGTCGTAAAGAATAATAACGAATATTGACGAAGTTGAACGAAATGTCACGAGGTATTTTAAAAAAAGAAAAAATTACATCGAATTTTTAAATTTAATTTTAAATCTAACCAATGATGTTTGAAAATGATCTTTGATTAAAATAAATAATAATTAGAATCAAAAGGCCAATTAAAAAGAAGAATTATAAAATTAATTACTTTCAAATTTTAGCGCCTGATTGAAAAAATATCAGCGCTATCTACAGGAATATTTTATAACCTAATTATTTTAAACAAAATTGATTTTTTATCTTTGAATAAATATTTAAATTAGTTTATATCATGGATGTGTAAAAAATATAGATTTTATAATTAAGTATATTTTGAATATTATAAATTAATTACTCTTATATTGAGTATAAAAATTGCCATTTAAAAAAAAATTCAATATTTATTAGAAAATGTATATTATACAAAATCAGTCTATAAATAATGGAATAAATAGAGTATAATGATAAAAGTGTAGGATGATGAGTTAGTTACATTTGAATAAAATTATTGTCAAAATTCAATTGTTTAAAATAATATCAACGCCTTTTCTTTTTTTCTTGTTTCCTTGGTCGATGAGGCCTTCTCGGTGTAACTTGAGGACTATTTTCCGAACATTCGACATCACTTGGATCATCCTATTAAAATATTTTATTTTTCTCAAAACAATTAAATAACAGCTTTAAAGTTTTACCTCTTTTTTTAAATAATTCAAAAAATTAATTACCTTCAAAGCAGTAACTCCATCAGAAGATCCCGATGTATAAAATACTAAGGATGCTAGACATATCATTTGAAAAATAGCCGCAACATATAATCCATATCTTATAAATTGTTCAAATACTGTTTCCTCGTCAGGGAGTAAAAGTCGTTTTAATTGAGGGTCTAAATCTTCCATTCCTATAAAAAAAAACAAATTTTATTTTTAATAAAATTGACAATAAACAGTCAATACAATGAAAGAATTGTCTCAATTTTCTTAAGACTTTTTACTATTATTTTATTTAATAATCAAATATGTCATACTTTTGACGTTATTCATTTATTATATTATTATATGCATGTTTGCATAATTTCTATAATCACAATGAAAATAATAAAATCATCAAGGCATCACTTCCGACATTGTAACTAGGCCACTGTACCTTTCACCCGATTGTTAAAAAAATCAGTGAATATTACAATCTCAATGTGAATTTATCCAGACATATATGACAACATTTAATCAATAACCTAAACACAACCCTTCAAGTTTCTATTTCACATGAAGTTTGTGCAAAATACTCTCTCCATCCTTACCAACCTTATATTGTACAATTTGTGAACTGCAATAATAAATAATAATCTCTTCCAGGTCTTTTAGTTTTTTCTAACAAAAAGTTAATCAATAAGTACAGTTTCATAATGTAAAATACTTGTAAATCATAAATCAATTGTGTATAAGTTTTTGCGTTTAATTTTTTTATAAATATTATTAAGTTTATCGTGAAATTAGCAACGAGTTATACTTTCGTTTTTCCTCGTAAGATGGCGCATATGTAGGCGAGATTTTTAAATATTGCATTTTTAATAAAAAGTAAATTTCATTATTTTCTCTTAAAATTAATAAATACCAATAAAAATAACAATAGAAATAATATATGGTACGTGTTTTTAAAATTTTATAAGACAGTATATAGAATATATGTGTAGAAGTTGAAAAAATTGTGATAATAATGTTAAAAGAAAAAATGAATTTCAAATTTCCCGCAAGAGTAACAGCGCCGGAAGCCGTCTGGGTTCGAGGCTTCATTGCTTGGAGTCCGTGGATGTGAACCTTTGTTTTGTACAGAAGAATGGCTGCCATCTTTAGTTTTCGATGGATGTTTTCCAAAGATCTCGCGAATTCTTATTATTATTGCGATATTTAATAACGTGATTTTATCAAAAACAGTGCAATAACGTCATCCGCGATGCAATAAGTGTTTTGACGTTGTTTATTCAAGCTGCCCTGGTACCAGTTTCGTTAAAAAATGCTTGTGTTTACATCTCAGTTTGAAACGAGCTTGTATATTCCTGTCATATTAAGGTAAGAGACGCTTTAAAGTGCAAATTAATAAATGCAAAAAAGGGATTTGCCTTTCTTGTGAATATTATCCATAGAAGATTGTTTTCCACGCTTAATAATGCTTTCCGATTATTCGAATATGATTTCGGTAATCATGCAAATTGTTACATACTAACGGTCTTTCATTGCAAAATTATTAATAATAATATTAAATTTTGTTTAAAAATGTGCAATTTTCATGATTTTATAATGCATTTTGGATAAGTTACGAAGTTAGGTTATTGGACGAAAAATTGTCTAAAACCTAACCAAAAAAACTAAACGTGCTAAAGAATAAAAAAAAAAATTAATACGCATTCTAACATTGTGGTGATAGTGAATTGTGAAATTGCGTTTGTTTGTTAAAATTTGCAATAAATTCGGTTTGTTGCAAATTTCATTTCACCATGGTGGTAGCAATGGCAAAATGAGCGAGGGCAAGTCAACCACTTCATATACCCACAACTGACTATACTAACATTCAAATCCTAACTAAAGCTTTGTTACTAAATTCTCCTATTATCCTAAAGTGTTTTGTTTCGAGTTTTACAAGAATTTTAGTTTACTAACGTGAAATGTGTATTCAAGTCCATTTTGTAAATTAAAGAAAAAAAAAAGAATTCGTTTTGTTACAAACTATCACAATTGACAGTTTGTTAAATGATTTTTTTCTTTTTAGTTTGAAGCAGTATTGTCTTTAATTTGATTTTGGATTCAGTGTATAATAAAGAAATGGATATTTTCTGCGAAAAAAAATGCATCAAGAAGGTTGCAAATGTCAAACTTAACATCCAAAAATGCAAATTTATTATAATCATTTTGTCCTCATAAATATTGATTATGCTAGTGAAAAACTTCAAATGGCAAACGAATCATAGTGTCTGAGAAGATATTCTTAGACTAGGTATCTGTTTATGTGACTTTATGACCTCCAGTGAGAGCATTGAAATTTGGTGATTGTAATTCTCACCAAAAATTTCTTTGTCAATAATTATTGATATGATTGTTTTTCGTTTAAAATGGACTTGAATCTACTTATTATTTTAATGCTATTATACATTAATATTATTTTAATTATAATATTTTGAATTTATGTTTATTATGTTTACAATTCGTGAAATTAAAATAGAAAAATAGATCTCTATTTTGTATATATGAAATTGCAACATTGAGGTCTAGTTTTAATGACACATTTGTTATTGAACTTAATTTAATGAAAATTTTTATTAATTGTAAAATAATTTCTGCTTATTATTGACTAGGACAACCCGGCCGGTGAAGAATTTATTTGTCTAACCTCACAGAAAAGTTTAAAATACATATCAAAGTTGGAAACACGAAGAAAATATATAACAGTTCGGCGGGAATATAAAAATTCTACCAGGAGGCGCTCGATTCGCCATTTCAAGAGCGGCCATTTTGAAATTCTCCCCTTTTCCCTGCGTGACCGCCGTTCCTTTCCCCTTAATTCACTTTTCAGCAGCAATCATTTCCCCTTTCCTCCCCCCACCCCTTCACTCTCTTGTGTTCTTGGTTTAATCTATCTCTCTTCTCCTCTATCGTTCGTCTTTTAAGTTTTCTCTCTCTCTCTCTCTTTTTCCTTCACTCTCTTTGTGTACAACTTCCATGCTAAATTCTTGCATACGTCTCCACTTTGCTTTTCGTCCTTCTCTGCGAGTTTCAAATACAACCTGCGCTAAAACATTCTCTCAAATTCATCGATTTTTCTTACTTATTATTCTATATATTTTTTTTTGCAATGATCATTTGAAAATGGAGCAAGCTACCTTCATCCGTGATTTAACTCATTATATCAGGCTCATCAGCCTTGGATTTATTGCTTTGGGATAAGAAAATTATAAATAAAAAAAAAATTATTACGTAGTTTCAAAGAGAAACCTCCAATTTCACATTGGAGAAAAAAAAGAGGCTGAGTTGGCTTAATTCTTTTTTTTTTTGCAGAATATCAAATTAGAATTTCCTCGAGTTTTAATTTATTTTATAAATTTTATTTAGTTTCATTGCTCTCTTTGAAATTTTTTTATGATTCTAGTCGTGATAAATTTTTCCTAATAGTGAAAATTTAACAAAATTTCATCTGCTCCATTTTCTATTTTGGCATTTTGCCATTCCATAGTGTCAGCTAATCCTAATAAAAATATATAGTTTAATTATATCTCTCTTGATCGTTTTTTGAAAAAGAAAAAATTGTAGACAAAAATAGAACAAAATATCGTTTCCATATAATTTTTTAATTTTTGCCTCTTAAAAGAAAGAGATTTTCTATTTTTCCAATTCACTTTAGAATCTTTCTCATAACACAGTGAGAAACAAAATTCCTTTGGCCAATTATAATTAAATTTTGTAATCTTTTTTTGAAGTGTGCTTTTAAGAATATGGTGTTTTCTTGTAGGGACAATATGATGAAAAAGAAAGATTATCTTGTTCGCTCATCAATAGACGGAAGTGCCGGAAGTATACATCATGTGTTGTATATCAGCGTCCCTTCTCTATTTATCTCTCTCTCTCTCTTTCTCTCTTCGTTGAGTTGGCAGCGTTTTCTGCGCATTAGGTGCATCGCGGTACATGGTACATCGACCTTCTACTAGCAACTCTTTCGCATCTTGTTGCCTCCAGGTCAACACCAAAGACCATGCAAGCAGGTTTCACTCTATAATCCAAGAAAATCTCATGCATCCAAAGATTTTTCCTGCACTAAGAGAAAAATGTAAAAATTATTGACGAAATTAATTAACAAATTACAAATTTTATAATTTAGAAAAAAAAAGAAATTTTTTTTTTTCTCTTTAATTTGCACAATTTTTTTTTTCCAAAGAAAAGATATTAAATTTTGCTGATTTAATTTATTTCTAAATTGCATTCAGTGGAAAAATTTTGTTCTTCTTTAATTGCATCATTTTCGTATATATATGAAATTAAAAATAATTTCGCTGTCTCGCGATAAAATTTCAATCAATAATTTCTAATTGAGAGAATTTTATAAATAGAACAATATTCTCTAAAGTAGTTATCAGATATAATTATAATTCAATAACGATAGTTTCTTATCCGTTCAATAACACGTAGTTTTCACCTGTATATATGTATTTTCACTCCCACTTGTATATATTGATGTGAGAGCCCTTTTGCGTCACGAATACGTAGGCAAGGATGTAACATTGCGCAGAGCCCTGTGGGTGTTTCCCAACCTACCCCAACTCTAAAGTTCGTATTGATCTGTCCCTTCTGTCTTTCTTTTTTTTTTTCCTTCTCTCAACCTGTCACAAATATGTGATTGAACAAACAACCATTTTTTTTGCCAGATTTTGTAATTCCGAAATTTTTTAATTAACAATGATTTAAAAATATTTATAGAATATTAATTTTAAGAAAAGATTTTTTGTTTATTAAATTTTAAATATATATATATATATGTTTCAGGTAAATTTGAAAAAATTTGTTTGCAAATTAATTTTGATTTTTTGGAATGGAGTGGATCGATTATAGAAATAAAATTCTTGTTGAAACTGAGATTGCGAGAGAAAAAAAAAAAAGAGATGATGAGAGGAAAGGGTCGACATTCGAAAAAGGACGAAGTACTACGATTCGCGTGGGTGGGTCGCGGCTGCGAGAGAACGTGGGTGATGCCAGTTGTGAGGTGAATCGTATCGACCGCAAGGGAAGTTCTCACACGACCCTGAGCTGTATAATATACAGAGACGATGAAACAGATATGCTTTCGCAGATATGTATACAAGACACAATAGTCGATCAAAAAATGTTTTTAAACGTTTCCAAAATATTTATCAATATTTTTAATTTTAGATTTCCAATTGTGGAAGAATAGAGAAATGAATATTGAATTTTCATTATCTTGTTTAATTGGTGTGAGATTGTCATTTATTTTATTTTTCTCTTTCAGTAATTGGTTCAATTTTTTTCTAAATCGTGATGATCATATTTTTCTAAAATGCGTTAATCATCGCAAAAACCACATTCATGTGTGTATTTTCACTATCAATCAATTGCAATATTGGTCGCTCACCTCCAATATACATAGACGATGAGCGTGACCCTCCCGATTCACAATTGAGTGTGCGCATACAATTGTTGATAGATATGGTAAAAGGCGATGGAGGGTGGAAACAAGATGAAGTAAGGGATACTGTTAGGGGTTGAATGCGTTTGTAAAACAATCTCGGTAGATGGTAGCAGCAGCTTTGATAAAATCACATCCTTTCATCTTCTTAATATTTCTTTTTTTAGTTTTATATTTTCGTTTTATTTTTATTATTTCTTCTTTTATTCTTCGTTTTAGTAAACATTTTTTTTTTTGGTATTTATACTAAAATTAGTATATTCGCTGAATTTTTCTCGAAAGAAAAATCTCAAGAATTTTAAATTTGATCGATGGAAATTTTTTTTTAATATTCAGTCTTATGCACATATTTGCAGGATTGTTCAGTCACTTGCACGATTGAGGATAAGCGTCGTAAAATAATTGCGTAATGTTTTTAAATAGAACCTCAGGCATTATTATGTTGATGCTTTAATTTTATAAAATGAATTTAAATTCTTCGAAATTGCTATTAAATGACGTTTTCTTTCTCTGAGAAAAAATAGGAAATTTTTTTAATCTCAGACGTTTAATAAAAAAAATTTTTTTTTTATTTAATTTGAAAAATGAATAAAGTTTTGAATTGCAAAGAAAAAAATTAATTAACCGACCAACGGTTGTATATATCTGCTTTTTTTAGTTGTCACGAGACTTGTATATAATCTACACATGATACAAAAAATGTATCGATGAAACTTATGATTATTAAATAGTCACTTAAATACTGGTAACACGAGTTTTTCAAATGGAAAACGTATTTTACAAAAAACAAAATTTAATTTATAGTTTACAGAAGAAAAGTATAATTTTTAATTAGTAATTTTTTGTCAAATATGCAAAAAAGAATTATTATTAATTCATATCAATAATTAAATTTAGTTACTAATTTTCTAAAGTTAATATGAAAATTTTAAGTCATTTAAAAAAATCAAATTGTCCCTATAATACATAAAAGGCCTTGTGAAAAAAGTAGTGGGATAAAGTCTTACATATTCATCAACTTCTCGTGACCTCGCCTATATTTTTATGACGCACTGGTCCAGGTACCCATTGTATTGAAAAAAAAAAATATATCATTTCTTATTTGAAAGCAAATAAAATCACATTTATGATTTGTCAAATAAATAAATATTATAATTGTAGAAAAAAAAAATTGAACGAAATAAATCTAAGTTGTTATATAAAAATACCGAAATTGAATCTTTGTTTTAGGTGAGAACAATTCCATAGGAGACTAAAGTGTCATCGCTCTGATTGTCGATGGCTGGTTATGGGTAACGCGGATAATGCAAACGCATGGAAACCCGGATCATTCGTGCAAAATGATTCTCTCAACAATCTCAGCATCTCTCAGTTCTCAATGTGCAAGAAAATCTGGTCCAGTGACCAGTGGAGAGGTCCCATGATAGTCAGTTAGTAGTGCTCGCGCACGCGCTGCGCAGAAGATCACAAGCAAACACAACGATACCTGTGGTAACCTTGGAGGTAAATGGCGGTCGACAATAGGTACTCCTTGGAACTCCCCATCCTTTTCTCTTCTTCTTCTTCTTCTTTTTTTTCTTCTACTACTTCTTCTTCTTTCTCATCTCGGCATTCCTTTTTCTCTCCCCCGCGCACAACTTCTTTCAAACAGGGTTATATGATACCGCCATCCTCGACACTCTATGAATCGAAAAGACAATTACACTTTTTTTTTTTTTAAGTGTAATGTGTCCCCCTTTTTATGTGAAAATAGATACACATTTTATTTCAGATATTAATACTTCTATATTATTAGTTTAGTTGCCAATATTTTTTTTAATCTCAAAAAAAATTGTTCTGAATTATTTTTTTAATTTTCTTCATTTTCTTAACAAAAAACAAAATAGTTTTCAGAAAATTTGATATTTTCGTCTTTAATGATCGAGTTGATATTTTGAAATTCCATTAGGAACATTTATTTGGCTAATTTCCAAGAGATTTGAAAACGATTCTATGATTTAAAATAAATATTTTGGTAGATGTTTGAGATTTTGACACAATTTATCTTGAAATTGTTTTTCGAATAATTTAGAATGGCGAAATTTTGATCTTCGAGAAATGGGAACTTAATGAATTTTGATCGCATCTTTTGAAAAAATTAGAAGAAAAATTTTCATTTCGTAAAATTAAATTGTTAATATTCTCTCATTGAAAATTGAAATCTTAAAATAGAACAACACGAGTTGTGTTTATATGAATCGAAGATTATTGATTACTATTTAAACCAATGTCTCGTTCCAAGAATATATCGAGAACGAAAATAGAAATGTTTAGCATATTTCTTCTATTATCGAATTAGTTATGATTTCTTTATCTAGAATGTAAGAGATTATTTTTTGTAATTTCTTCTCAATATATTTTTATATTGTAGCAAAGGGAGAAACTCGGGAACAAGATGGCCATCTTGCTGGAGTTTGCGGAACGCGTACCAATGAATTACGTATCGACCGTCGCGAAAGTACAAAAAGGGAATTGCAAAACTGCCAGAGAGAAAGAGCAGTTAGGGATAAGGCCAAGAGTGCGAAGGGCATAGCTTTGTACTTTCATTTTGTTTTTTCTTCTTTTTAATTAGTTGACTTCACTTTCTCACAGCATTTTAAAATCTTTCGATTTCATTCTTAAAACGATTTTCGTTTTCATTTTAAAATCATTTTATGATATTCACTTGCAATTTCGTATAACATATCTAATATTATATCACGAAATTTGTTGGCAAAATTTTTGGCAGTGTAAAATAACAAAAATAACTTGGCTCGATATATTATCCCTCCACAGGCGTGTAGAAATTTTTCGACAACTATAAAAGAGTTGAAACTGGGTGATTAGAATTTTTAAGAACTCGTTTGGCTACCGTTTCGTCTAAAGTGATTTTTTGTTTTTTAAAGGACGAGTTCCGATTTTGTTTTTTTCTTTTCTCGATCCCTTCGCTTATTAGCTGTCTCTTTTCTTCCCTTTTGGATTTTTTCTTTCTTTTTTTTTTCTCAACAAGTCTATATCCATAAGTCTATATCCACATTCTCGTTCGCATCTTTCGTTTCTCTTCCCTGAAGAGACAGTTGAAAAGTGAAGAGAGGGTAGCGATACCGGTTATTGGCGGCGACTGGCATATTTCACCGGGTGTCCAGCAATCAGGCCTTTGTATATATATATATATATCGTTCGCAATACACTGCATGAATTTTCTATGCCGCAGACCTCGAGTAGCAAAAGGAGAAATATATCTTTTATATATGTATATAAAAGAGAAAGAGAGAGGAGAAGATTGTTATAAGGGGGAGAGAGAGTGCATTTAAAATTCAACCTGGAGTAGGAATAGACATTGATGCTAGGCATTATACACTGTACACCGATTAATCCTTAGTTTATACACACGCAATTCACGTCGATCACTTTCTGATCTTTCACACCCTATTCTACTTTGTCGACTGATTTCTCCGACCTCAGGCCGTTCCAATTGCTTGCTAAATTATTAATTTGGGACAATTTTTCCAAAAAAAAGGCACAAATTTGAAAAATTGAAGACAAAAATTGTTTTTAATTTCAAAAAAAAAAAAAAATTGACATCAAAAATTTGATTTCGATTTCAAAAAATTATTCCTTTTTTTAATTTGTGAAAACAAATTTTGATTTCAATGAAAAAAATTGAAACGAAAAATATTTTGTCTTCCTTTAATTGTCGATCATTTAAATAAATATTTATTTAGATGATTGTCAAAAATTTTGAGAATAATTGAACTGAGATGAAAGATTTTTTTTAGAGAAGAAAAAATTAAATTATTAAATTTTAAAAAATGCAATTTTAATTTTGTTGAATAATTTTTTATAATAATATATGAATACGGAGAGTTTAAACCATGAAATATTAATGTTTATAAAATACTCAAGTTAGAGAATGAAATAAATTTAATAAAATTGTTTTTAGAGAACACATTGAAGAATAATCGTTGCGAGAATAATTTTGGTTTGCAACGAATCAATGTAAGGGTCGAGGTACGCCAAGTAGGTCGCTGCAAATCCCATTGCTGCCAACAGAATCGACCGCGAGGAGCAAAGGCAACGACTTTCCGTGACGAGCTCTGCTCACTTTACTCTCGGAAGCTCGTTAATTCTATCAACTCAATAGTTTGGTTCACCAAAGAGACACAGAGTCCCCTTTCCTCCAACTATTGCAAATACCATATGATTTATCAAAAAAAAAAAATTTAGTAATATAATCACCGATAATTGAATCCAATTTAAATTTTTAAATTGTTCTTAAATTTAATTTATCGAATTTATTACACATTAGTCAACACCACTTTTAATTTATTTATAATATTCCATTTTATTGAATATTATATAAAAATATCCGAATTTTAATAATTGTCAAAAGATTTTTTTGGACTCGATAGAAAACTATTCGCATAACAATATTCATTATCGTTGAGATAAGAATACAATTTACAGTCAGATATTACGTAGTTTTTTTTTCTCACACTCTGATAACTAACTGATAAAAATTATTGACAAACAACCGGTCGAAGCGTTTAATAAAATTTTATTGTCTCTAACTTGAGTATTATTATAAAAAAAAAAAAAAATGTTTATTTCTAAAAAAGAGAATTTTATGTGCACATTCGTTTATGTATTAAATTGAAACTAATGTCTATACAATAGACACCTGACGGGAAATTGAAATTTTTATTTAAATATTTAACAAAAAGAAATTTTTTTCTATTGTTTATCAGAACTATTGCTATAATTTTTTTTTATTATGTGGCAACGCTGTTTGCAGTTACAATTTAACATCATTTATATTCACTTCCGGTACTCACGACCTTTTAACACCCGCTTGCATTCGGGGTACTTGTAACCAGCTTCGAGATAAAAGACGATATATTTTTTTTCTATTACCAAATTTACATATACATGTATTTTGATTTTCTCTACGAAAAAAAAAATAAATTATAATAAATTTTGAACTAAATTATTTTAAACGAAAGGAAGCTTATCAAAATAGGTTACGTGTATTTATATCGATTTAATGTTATAAAAAAAAAGTATTAAATTTTTTTTTAAATTGAAAAATTTTTTTCTATTAAAATTATTTTTAATTATTTAATTAAATTATTATTAATAACAATAATTAATTATTATTTATTTAATAACAATAATTTTAATAGAAAGAAATCAATCTAAATATATTTATTTCGAACGAAATCATAACCTCGGTCAATTGAAAAATCATTGTATGCACAATCCGTGGGTAGAATCATTGCCAAGGTATTACAATAATTTGTTACGTATCCATTGTACATTAATGAAAAATAGTCGCTATTTGCCAAGATTTATCATCTGTCGTTAAATCTCGTTAAAGTAGAATTTTTTTTTCTCCTATAATAAATTTAAACGATTTTGTAAATGAGCTTCACGTTTTTTGTTTGTTTTGTAAACATGAAAATAACATGAGAAATTTAATTATTAACAATGATAATAATGAGACAATTGTTTATTAAGAAAATTTGTCTTTCAAATAAGTTGATTATATAAAGTTCATATACGATGAAAATCATTGTGAACATGCGTCAATTAGTGATCAGCGGAAGGTCGTTCCAATTAGGGACGTCACGTAAGCTCGTATTCCATTAACATCTCACCATTTTACTTCTTACACGTAAATTGATTTGTTTCATATATATATATATATATATATATACAAAGTTAACGATTTTGCTTTAAATAGAAATATATAGATGTCTTACTTTCTATTTAAAACGAGTAGACGAGATTAATTTCTTAATGGATTTATTCAATGAAATAATTTAGATATATTCATTTAATATTTTAATCTTATATAATTTTTATATTATGATTATTAAGAGAAAATATACGTAACAGTGAATTATTAATCATATTAAAAATTATAACAGGAAATTGAGAATATTAAACTAGATGTAAGAATAGAAACAGTAGAATTTAATAAAATGAATCTCAATTATCCCCAAATAGAATCAATAAATGAGACTTGAGATTCGAAAGTTTTGATTTTATGCAATTCTTGTGACAATGCGAAAACGACCTTCTTGTTAGTTGTTTAATATAAGTTGAAAATAAAGAGAGAGGACTCTTTAAGACTTTAAAAAGATACTCTGTTGACAACACAATGAAATCATTGCAAAAACGGGGACGTTCAATTATTATATTTTTATCGTCAATGTTACACTACATATTTTCGAAAAGATATATTTCAATTTTTTTTTCTGTTTAATGAAAAATTTATATTTTTTTCTATTTTAAATCGTTTCTCTTCAAAGAAACGTTTTTACAACGAGAAAGAGAGAGTTATTTGAGGTAATTGTGGAGAGATTGTAAAACTAGTGAGATTTTCTAATTGAATCGTGAGGCTTTTTAATTTTTTTTATTATAAATATAAATATCAAAGTTTGTTCCAGAAGCTTCCAAAACATGATTTAATTTATACTACTATTGATTTTAGAAGTCTGAATTCTTTTTATAAGGAAGAAATTTTGTATCAAAATTAAATCATGAATAGTTTTAAAGAAAGTCTTACGTGACTATTGTGGTAATTAGAATCTCGAATGTAATGTACGGGCGTAAGAGTCGATTGTATGATATTATGGACTTTGAGAAAGTTGCTCGTGGTTGGTCCATTCCTTTTGAGTACTTCCGTCTTTTCTCTCCCTTACCCTCTCTTTTTCTCTCTCTTTCTCTCAAATCCTTAACATTTATTGAAAAAAAAAAAGTGAAACAAAAAAAATTAATGTTCTCCAGGCAAATAATTCATTTTTCAAAATATTTTTTACGAAAACTATTTTCGAATATACAATATTAATGATTAATTTTGTATTTTTGTTTCAGCTTATGGTACAGGATCCTCAAATAGTTTTTTCAAAGAAAAAGAAAAAAAAAGAAAAAAAACGTGAGTGGAGAGTTATTTGAAAAAAAAAAATCGCTAAAGCCATTTACAAGATATTTTTATTCAACGGATTTGTAAGGCCTTCAAAACGTCGACTCCATCAGTGATCAAGTTAACCGGGGGAGGATCAGGTGGAGGTGGGGAGAAATCATCCCCAGGTCCAGGTCCACCTCCCCCAACAATTCAAACTGAAACTGAAAATCGTTCCAGTGATAATAATGGATCCGAAAGAATTGATCACGCGGAATCGAATGCAGAAGCCACCATGAGTTTTGTATTTCAGTTAGGTTCTGTAAATAATGCTGAAGAAGTTGAGAATAATAATCCTCTATTGGCAACTACAGAAATAAACACCCCCCCATTAACAATTGAAACATCTCTTCCAAAATCTGTGATCGCTGGGGCCAAGTCTCAAAATGTACAGAACCTGAAGTCCGTCAATTCATCTGTAGTCTCCATTTCTTCAGCAAATCCGTCGGCTGTGAAACCTATTACTGTTACCTATCCAATGAATAAAAATTCAAAACAAACGGAGAAAATCAGCTCACAAACAAATACGACTCAGGTTCTGACGACACGTGTCATTTCACAAAAAGTCACGTCCAATTATCAGTTGCATTCACTTCCAATTAATACCACTTCCCAACTAAAGCAACCGTCATCTTCTATTGGAAGCTCTCTTTCAAACACTCCAATACAAATGTCGAATTCAGGTCAGCCAGTTAAAGTTCAAGTTACCTCTGATATAACCATCAACAAACAATCACCACCAATTCAATCCGTTGCCGCTGGACAATTAAAACTCCAACAAATTACCGTTCAATCGGTTAATAATTCACCGATTCAAAATATTCCCAATAATTCTAATTCGACAATTCAGAGGATACAAAACAAGGGACAAATAGTCAATCAGAATGCAAGTCAACAGCAAACTCTAAATCAATCGAGCAATCAGCAACAGCAGATTCATCAACAGAATTTGAATCAACAGTCGACTACAAATAAACCCAAAATTATTAGTAACGTCTGTCAAAATCCTCCAATTCAACGAAACGCCATCACAAGAATGCAAACAATGGTGAAATCGCAAAATCCTCAAATTACCATGAATCAAGTTATGAACAACGCAAATATGCAGCGAGTGCAAATTAATCCAAATGTTCCAAAAGCTCAGGCACCAAATGCTCAAAAAGTGCCACCGAATTTCAACAACCAAAAACCATTACCCCAGGGTATGAATAATTTGAATCCTAATCATAAAATTCAACAGCAACAACAACAACAACAACAAATCAATCAGCAAGTTGTTCATAAGGTGCAAGCATCACCAAAAACAACAGTTAAACAACCGCAAACAGTTATAAATAATGCTCAAAAATCTGTAACAATGCAAAAACAAGTTGTCCAACCACAAGGACAACAGGTAATTCAACAAAATCAGAAATTACAAACACAACAGCAAAGGCCAACAGTTGTTGGTAATTTACACAAATCACAAACACTTGTGAATGTCAATTCAAATCGAAATCAAACAACAGTTTCGAAAAGCAATAGTGTACCAAATATAATGAAAGTTCAGCAAAATTCCAATATTTTAACGACTACTGCTAAAGGTGGTATTACACAATCACAGGTTAATGTACAGCCCACATCACATTTACAACAGCAATTGTTACATCCGAATCTCCATCAACAAATGCAACAAATTCAAATGCAAAATCAACATGGCCAACAATTGCAAAATCAATTACAAAATCCACAATTATATCAAGTTCAACAAATTCAAAATCCACAGATTAATCAACAATTTCCCCAACAGCAAATAATGTTACAAAAACAAGCTCAAGTTCCAAAAAGTCAAAATATACCGACTATGCATCAAAAAGGAGGAGCGACTATAACACCAGTTCCTAATAATCAAAAGCCGGGAAATTTGAATTTAAAGGTACAACAGCAGCAACAGCAACAACAACAGCAGCAGCAGCAAATGGTTCTTCGTATGGCAACACAAAAGAATCAACAACAAAATATTCATGGAAATGTTAAATTAACTCAAAAAGTGACAAACATTGTAAAAACACCGAGTCAACAAAATTCCATGCCACCATTTCAGCGAAATGTGAATTTTCAACCTGTGAAAGTTGTGCAACAAACGCAAAATGTAATTTTTCCACAGAATGCACAAAAACAACCGGGTTGTATTAAAACAATTCCACCACAAAAGCCAGGACCGAAGAATAATTCAACAAAGGGAATGGTGAAAACTTCAATGAATACAAATATGACATCATTGAAGGGACAAAATGTGACTCAAAATTTAGTGCAAAAATCGACTATTAAAACGATAATGCCACAACAACCAGGTGGGCCAAGTATGTTGGTACAAAAGGGTCAAGTTCCAAAGGTGCAGCAGCAGCAACAACAACAACAACAACAGCAGCAGCAACCTGTTCAACAGAAACCAGTTCCAATGCATTTTCCACAGCAAGTGAAACAACAAATTGGTCAAGTTAAAACATTGCTTCCTGTTACTTCCAACGAACCTCGAAGGGATACGGAAATAAAGTAAGAATCTTTGTTTCAGATCCAAAACAAAAAATAAATTTGTTTATTGTAATTTAAATTTTGTAAATAATTTTCAAATTATTTTTTTTACAGAAATGAAGCTGTTATTACTGAACCGAAGGAAAATGATTCTCAAAATCGAGCTCAGTCTCCATCGAGAAGAATGCCGTTACCTTACGAGGTGGTGCTTTATTTACTCCAGATTTTTAGTAAAATTTTTTACAATCATAAATCAGATCAAAAAGTCAAATGTAAATTTTTGTTTAAAAAAATAAGATTTACATTTTAGTTCAAATATCGAATTAAAACTCAAAAGAATTATATTTATCGATTATTTTTTGGTCTGAATGTAACATTTCTAAATTTTTTCCCTAAGTGTATAAAATTTAAAAAAAAACAAAAATAACTGTCCTTTTTGTACTCATTAATTTTTTTAAATTTTAGTGTTTGCAGTTTGTTCTGCAAGACCACAATTATGGTGCTCCACCGCCTAGAACACCACCACCCCAATCGCCGCCTCCACATCCTAAACAACAGCCTGTTAATGGGGCCAGCTGTTCTGCAGTTGTTACTCAAAATTCTTTCATTTATGGTCCAGGTAATGAATATTCTATAAATTTAATTTTTCAAAGTTTAAAAAAAATAAAAAGAGATTTTTTTTAATAATAATTGTTTTTATTTAGCCACACAAACAACGACTGTTGAGGATGATGCCCAAAGTGCTATCAGCAGTGAACAGGGACGCGAGGCCGAACCCGAAGGTGAAGAAACAGAAACTGCACCTGAAGGCGAAGGCGATGATGAAGACAGCATTACTCGTTGCATTTGGTAAATTAATTTTTTTCATATTAAAATTTTTCTACAATTATAATTTATTACAATAATACTAATTAATATATTTCTTTTTGCAGCGATTTTGAACACGACGACGGATACATGATATGTTGCGATCGTTGTTTAGTTTGGCAACATGTCGATTGCATGGGTATTGATCGATCAAATATTCCCGATGAATATCTCTGTGAAATTTGTCGACCACGTCGTGTCGATCGACAAAGAGCGCGTGCACTTCAAATGCGTAAACGTGAGGAACTCTTAAATTCCGATACAACATCCGATTCATCGTCAACAACATCAGTTGATACAGACGTTGGAACAACAAATGCAAATCCAAAAAAACGCTCTCTTCCACAACATACACCACGACGAAAATCAGATCCCCCTCAAGTTAGACGATTGAATAATAACAATAACAATACTGTTAAGAGACAAAGACGTGAAACACATCCACGACAGCCAAGTACCGTGCGTCAGAAAAAAGAAACAGTGAAACGCGTTCCTGGTAAACGAAAAACAAAACGAAGAATGAGCATGGAGGATAAAGAAGATGAAGCTCAAGATTCGTGGGGCTCAAATATGGCACCTCTACGACAATGGATCGAAAGATATGAAGAAGCAGTGACAAATCATTATAGTCCTGAACTTCGTGCTCGTATATCCAGCATTAAAATTAATGGCACTCACAATGATCTCAGACAGAGTAATATTAATATTGCCGCAACTGGAAAATGTCGATTAAATGTACACAGTAATAGTTTGAGGTTTTTAGTTGCAACAATGTTTCTTCCATCAAATACACCTGTACTTGAATTACGTGGGAAATATATGTTAAGTACTCAACATAGGCCATCACATCCACAGGGTCGACAGCACGCACAACGTCCGGGTCCATTTGTATTTTTCTATCGTTTACCACGTGATGGAACGGAAGTTTGTGTTGACACAAGAACATACGGTAATGATGCACGTTTTGTTCGACGCAGTTGTAAGCCAAATGCTGAAGTTAAACATTGTATAGAAAAAGGAACTTTGCATTTATATATCGTCACAACAACGGCAATTGACAAGAATGCCGAAATAACAATTCGACACGAGCAACATGATTTATTGCTATCGCCGAATTCTAATTCTCAATTAATGTCACTTATTTGTGCGTGCAATAATCCCAAAGAGTGTCAAATTAATGCCACTGTTCCCCAGACGGCAAAGAAGAGCACCAATGGAGCGATTGGCGAAAATGCAGAGTGAGTTTTAATTCATTTTTCTTGTTAAATAAATTTTTTATGATTTTATTTTATTAAATTAATTTTTTCAATTGCAGAAGTGGAAGAGAAAAGAGAAGACGAGGAAGACGAACTACTGTCTGCGAGGAGAGTGAAACGGTTCCAACAGTTTCGAACCCTGGAATCGTACAACAACAGCAGCAGCAACAACCGCAACTTCAACAGCTTCATCAACAACAACAACAGCAACAACATCATCATCAACAGCAGCAGCAGCAACCACAACTACAACAGCAACCGGCACCTTTACCACCGCCACCAGCTCCTACAGTTCCAACTCCAGTTGTAACGCCACCGGCACCAATTGTAACGCCAGCGGCTCCGAAACGAAGCGCCTCAACTGGTAGCAATAGCGGAACAACGACTCGTCAAGCAGCTAAAGATGAATCCCAGCAATCACAAACATCGTTCACATCAATTGCGTCATCGCCATTACCAACACCCGAGAAAGAAAAGAAGGACAAGAAAAAAATGACTCGCGAAGAACGAAAAATGGAAGCAATTATGAAGGCTTTCGAAAGAATGGAAAAAGCCCAAGCGAGAAAACAAGAAGTTTTAGCGAGAAATGCTCAACGTAAAGAATCCGGTGGTACACACAGTGATAATGACGATAATCCAAGTATTTCACAAGTAAAACAAATAAAATCAACAACAATCTCCTCCACATCATTGATTGAAAAACCCATGAGACGAAAACGACGAAAGGGTCGAGCGCGAACAACAAGTTCATCACATTCACAAAGTGGTAATCGTCGATCAAGATTAAATTCCGCCGATTCTGATTTATCATCAGGCGATGAAAGTACATCAATTCAATCGCCACCATTATCGAGTCAAAATTGTCTAAACACACCCTATTCAAGTCGCATTCACACGCCGACAAAAGAAAATATCAACAACGAAACGGGCAATCAGGGAATATCAACAGCCGCTGGTTTATTACTCGCCTTGGCAAATTCTAATGTTCAGGGTCCAAGTTCACCGCCATTGAATCAACCAACACCAGTCAAGAGTCCAACGTGTGATAGTGGTGCAAGTAGCAGTTCACAAAGTTCAACGCCGTCCACTCCATTGTCATCGGCATGTCTCCTCGTGGCCGCTGCTGTTGGTCCACTTGCACCTGGTTTCAAATTTCCCAAAACAAAAAAAGTTCTTATGAACGAATGGCTCAAGGAATCACCTGATCCAGTTCAAGTGCATCATCCACAAGTCGCGTCACCCGATTTACGAAATATGATTACAAATACACCACACAGTACTCCACTCAATGTTATGGAAAAGTCACCCGACTTTCTCTCGCCAATTGATCCATCGACGGAATTTTTGACTCAAACTTATGCGGCCAAAGGATTGGCAACATTGGTCCAAGCTGTTAATTCCGTGTCAGGAATTTGTGAATCTCCACCACAGAGACGACAATCCCTCACTTCGATGAATCAACAACAATCATGTCCCGTCTCTAGTGGTTCGGCGAAAAAACGATGGTTAAGACAAGCCATTTCCGAGGAGTGTGATTCGCCAAATAGCCGACCCGAGAGTCCACCTAGTGAAATGGTTGTGGCACCACCGAAAAAACGACGAATCGCACGGGAAAGTTTGTCATCTGACAATTACACACCACCGACAACGCCAACTCTATTGATGCCAGAACCTGTTCATGTCAGGACGATGTCACACGAGGTAAGTAATTTTTCTTTTAGAAAAAAAAAAAAAAAATTGCTATCATTCATTTCTTTTCACTCGATAGCAGTAATTATTAATATTTAATTGATTAATTAGCTCCAAGTAATTTGTTTTAAAGTTTTGTTTTATTATTTTTAAGGTCGTTAAAATTAAAAGCAATATTGAAGATAAAGAAAAAGATATCAACTAAATAATCGACAAAGTTAATTTTAAAAATAATAATAATGTTTATTAATCATTCTTCGATAAAAGTAAAATAAAATAAAAAAAAATACCTATCAATTTTAGAAAAGATATTAAAAAAAAAGAATACTCGAAAGCATTGAGTAAAATTTATAAAGCATGCATGGATCCATAAAAGACCTTAGCCATTAAACTCTCATCGCCTCTTTGAAAATTGTTACTATGGAAACAGAGCGTCACTTCCTGTGCCAACCTAAACATTAATGGTCTGGGAGTCGTATTGTAAGATTTGATCTCATGATTAATAAATGTTGAACCCGTTTAAAATGCTTAAAAAAATTATAATGTGTTTTTTGCAATTAAAATTTTAAGTGAACAATTTTCATAAGTTTCAATTTTTATTTTCCAAATTCTTTAATTTTTTGTCTAATTGCATGAAATTCTGTCTAGTCTAACCTTTTTTTATTTTTTCATATTTCAGGACGAGTTTGTTGATCGTTTAAATTCACCAACATTGGATGAATCGAGAATATCGCAAGATTATGATTCTGAACCATTAAAGGATTATATAACAACACAACAAACTGCATCATATGAAACGGAATCTAAATTGAAAATTGACAATTCAATGTCGCCAATTTTACCAATAAAAAATGAAGTGAATATTGAAGAAAAAATTAAATTTGAATTAATTGCAACAAAAACGGAGGCAGTTATTAATGATATTTTGAAATCTGAAAAATTAGAAATCGATGATGTTTGTAAATCCGAAGCACCAATGGATGTATCGGATTCTAAAAGTGAATCATTTGAAATGAAATGTGAAACTCCGGAACTTGAGAAAATTATTCATGAAAATGAGAAAAATCATCAAGATAATGTTAATAAATCGGATGTTGATATGGAAAATCAAAATAATGATGATGATATTGAGACAGATGAATTTAGTTCACCAACTATTGTAATAAGAGAATCGGAGGCAATTTTAAAACAACGTGTTGCCAATATACGTCTTGAATTTAATAGTAGTAATGTAACACAAAAAATTGATGATACTAAATGTGAAGTTGAGAAAATGGATGATAAATCAGATGTTGAATTTGATTTTGATGAATTTGATGTTGAGGCGCAAATGAAGAAAATTACCGGCGATGATGGTGATGATTATAAAGAAAAAGTCGATACATCATCGGAAAAAGATAAAAGTATGGATGGACTCGAGGGACTTATGGATAGTTCCAAAGAGGATTCTGATTCAGATGAAAAAGATGTTGAGGATTTCAAGAAGTCTCCTAAGCAGGAGACAGTCGAGGAAAGAGCTTTCAAGGTAAATATCTCACTTTTCTTTCAAATCAAAATGTTTTTTTATTTAAAAATTTTCAATTAAATTAAAAAATTAAATTTTTGCAGGAATTGGAATTAACATGTAATACTGCGGAATTTAGCGAAGAAATTAAAGAACCAAAAGCGAAAAGTCCAATACGAGAAATTGAAAAACCCGAGCCAAAACCAGTTGAAGAATTGAAAGTCGATGTAATTTTGCCAAAAATTGAGGAAGTTGTGGAGCAAAAAGTATTTCCGTCAATGTTGCCGTTGAGTGAGAGAATTCGTAAAAAACCTGAACCAACACCAATGCCAAAATCACATTTAGACATTGAAGCAGCAATTATTGAATCGTCAATTGAAATGGAGGCAAAATTAATAAATAATGGCGAAGATAAATCGTCAATGTTATCGACTGCTTTACGGGAATTGTTAGAGGCTCAAATTGATGAAGAACCAATGGAAACCGTTGTAAAGACGGAAAATTTGGAAAAATCGGATAAATTGGAAGAAGAATTCTCACCTATTTTAGAAATGAATCAAGATAAACCCGTGGTGGAGGAAGAAAATTTACAAGTTACAATGGAAACTTCAGTAATATCATCAGTAGTAGTTAATCAAGATATTTCAGTAGATAATCAAGATAATTCAACTGAGGTTATTATTACGCCCGTTAAAATTGCATCACCACCGAGAGAAGTTGGATTGAAGGATCCAAGATTAAAAGATCCAAGAACTTGTGGACCTAAAGATTCATCAAAAATGGAAACACCCGTCAAGCGCAAGGTTAGAATGGTAGGATTATTGTAGTGATTTTGTTTTGAGGCTGAGTCTCGTTTAAAAAAAAACTCAAGTAACAACTTCTTGAGGTTTCTCATTTATTTTTTTCAATCTTTTTCGCACATTGCACGTTTTGATAAATCTTTCTTTTACAACCGCATGTTTTGAAAGTCATTGCAGAAAAATTATCTAGTATTATGTGCATGCTAGTTATTATAATAATTATTTACAAAGTATATTTTTTTCATTAATAAAACTTTATTATTATTGTTTCAAATTGAATAATTTAAATGAAATTGTTTTTTTTTTAATTTTTAACATCACTAGATTATTATAAAAACATGTAGAAGAAAAAATTAAATGTGCACAAGTAGTTTTTATAAATAATTAAATTTTATGGGAGATCTGAAGTTGATACCTTTTAAAAAGTTTTAAATTTCGATTTACTAATATTGAATAATTTGTATACAGCTATCGATATCAGAGTACAGAAAACGAAAACAACAATCAACTGGAACTCCACCTGAACCGGAATCGTCGAATGATCCATCTTCGGATAAAGTTACTGCACGTGGCAGATCTGATAGTGCTAGCAGTGGAACCTCATCCCTAAGTTCCGATGAAGAAAGTTCGAAAGTTCCCCTTGACTTGCCCGGTTTATCAACACTGCCACTCTTCACAAATATCGACGGCGACGAGAAGAAAGGTGCGTTTCAACACTAAATTTTCCACTAATGATATTTCCATTTCTTTTACTATTAATTATTAATATTTATCGTTTCGTCAGGTATAATTTAATTAGTCGAAATTACCTAAACTGAAAGGCTTTTTTCATTGAATTTTTTTTTTCAGTAATTAATTTATTTAGAAAGTTTAAAATAATATTGCTATGAATTTTAATGAATTAGGCTATTGAAAATAAAGTGAATTGACAGGTACCGAAGAGGGGAAAATTGGTTGGTCGGCTGCGCCCACTTTGGTTGAACGTCAACGTGAAAATCTCACCGAAAGGCTAAAGAGAGAATTTGGACTGTTTCTCAGTGATGACGAGGAGGAAAGAGCACGAAAGCAAGGTACAAATCATCCTTTCTTTCATGAAAAGGGGTAAATTTATTTTCAATTTTTTATTTATTGTGAAATTTTTTTCTCCACAAGGTTTGAATGCAGAAGCGATATTGAAGGCCAGGAAAGAACAACCACCACCACCACCGCCAACTCAACCTTATCCAACGACAGTAACAACAAATACAACGTCATATCCAATTCAACAACTACCACCACAACCATATATTCCACCACCAGGTTCGGCATCTATTCACTATTCTCAATTTCCCACGAAACCATCGACAATTCAATATCAAAATTTTACCCCACAATCGCAAACAATTGGTCCAACAGCGAGCTGTCATAATGTTGAGGCAAATCAATTAACAACTGCAGCGACAACAACAACAACAACAACGCAACAACCGCAACAATTTTTAATTCCACAAGCGCCACCTGGATCAAATCCATATCCACCTCAATATGTGCCGCAAATAACAACAATTGCAACATCAAATTATCCATTGGGAACGCCAACGCCAGTACCAGCGCCAGTTCCAATGCCCGTTCCAATGCCAGTGTCGATACCCGTTGTTCCATTACCTGTACCACCGGTTTTTAATACACCACCACCTCCACCACCGTCATCATCATCCTCATCATCAGCATCAGCATCAACGACCCAAAAATCGTTTTTCAATCAACCAGCACCGAGATCGTAACTCTTATTAACATATAGCTTTATTCTAAATTAATTACTTTATTTTTCTTTTTTATTTTTTTAATTGTGTTATTCGAAATCCATACCATTTACAAAAGTCCTAGACTTTTCAAAAAACTAAAATATTCTCTATTTCTAGTACAGTTTATAAAACTTAGAACTTCTCTTTAAATCCTGTACTAGATGTGTACGACCGAAGAAAGTACAATTGTATATTTAATCGAAAGATCTCAAGCTTCCATCATTAATCGAAAGAGAATCGTTCTAATTTTTGATAGAGAAAGAGAGAGAGAGAGAAAATGAAGGTTAAAAAAAATTCTCCGGCCTAAATAAAAAGGCATGAAAAGCAAAAAAAAAAAAAAAAAGAATAAAAGATATATTTCTCATTCCAGTGAAGAGTGTGTTGTGATTGAGGTCGTAATATTCACGACCAAAATAAAGTGCGTCCTCGGGTATCGTGCACTTTTTATGTTCACAAATGTATAATATTGAATTTTCTCTCAAATTATACATTTGTGTACTATTGTTTATACACACATATATAATATAATATATATATATATGGTGCCCTATTACATTAAAAAGTATATAGAATTAATTCCATTTTTTGATAAAAAATGATAGCATGAATTTTTAGTATCGAGAATCAATGAGATCAATCATGGATTTTTGATCTCTGTGTTTAATATTAATATCTAATGTGCACACCTGAGAATTGCACTGTCCATCTTTATCTGTATATATTTCTTTGCATAATGCATAATATGATATAATAATATTAATATTAAGAATAATTAATAAATATAAAGTTATATATGTAATCATAGATTCGACAGATAAAATATAGATCTATAAACGACAAGTAGATAAAAAATAAAAATAGAGGCGCTCTGCTTTTCACTGTTTTTAAATGTTTGCAGAATTGTGTCCCCATCCCCCATAATTCTCTAAAATAAAAAAATTTTATATTTTTCAATTGTAAGATGCCCCACTAATTTAATTGTAATAAATGTAATATTTCAATTAAATTTTTCTTTTCTTTCTTTTTTTTAACATTGATTTCTAGATTAAAGAAAAAAAATCTTTTTAAAAATAAAAATCAAGTATTTTAAATACTGTGGTAGTTTTTTTTGTTTAGAAAAAAGTGACATTTATTCAAGTACAAAAACGACTTTTTGGTACAAAAATTCAAACAGATTCCCCCCCTTAGATATGCAGTCTGCTCTTTGAAAATGCTTTTGATGACTGCAATTTTTTCATATTTTTTTACTTTTGCACATATTGGATGTTTATTGCGTTAAAAACGATAAGATTTGTTCTCCCCCCATCCCCCTATTTTTTTTTCTTTGGGAGGAATTATATTTTTAATTAGAAATCTGTATAAAAAGTAAATTAAGCGCGTCTTTACCCAGTGCATCAAGATTATATTGCCTAAGCAACTAGAAATTAAGGAATGTTTCAGAATAATTATAAATATATATATATATAAACGTTTGTACATGTGTATATAATTAAGTTAGTTATTTAATTAATTATTCTGCTCGAAAAAACAAAACAAAAATGAAACTATTGCAGTATTGGCCAATCTCATTTAAAAAAAAAAATATTTTAATTGAGAAAATATTTGACAGGGATTCGACTATTTTGACAGTAATCGACATTATTACAATCTTCATCATTATTATAATATACGAAATCATTTAATTGGTAAAATAGAGATCACATCACTCTAATTTTAAGATGTTTTCATGAAAAAACGAAGAAAAAAAAATGTTGCAAAGGGATTATTATATAACTTGGACAGGACTATTGTTTCGCCTGGAAAATGCGAGTAAAAAAAAAAGAAAAAAAAATATAGAAATGCAAAGAAATATTTTTTATACTGATTTATTTCGTAAATAAGAAATTTAAAATTAATGAAAAAAAGAAACAAGAAAAAAACTGAGTATTCACGTGAATCTATTTCACTGAAAAATTAATTTTTGTCTTAAAGTATTCCAACATTGTATTTTTTTTTTTTTTTTTTTAAATTATTATATGTTCAAATTTTTTTCAAGTTTCTATTATACTTTTTTTAAAAAAAAATTGGAAACTTTAATTTATTACAAAAAGCAAAAAATGAAAAAAAATAAAAATAAATTTTGTTATATTTAAAAAAAGCGAGCCTGAATAAAATTGGAAAAAAAAATTGTTTTAATGAATTTTATTTGCAAGCATTGTTTTAAAATACTTGACAGTATTTTTTGTATTTTTTTTTTTTAATTAAATACTCTGTAGTCGTTATTTTTTTTAAACAGAAATATTTTGATACTTTCTCGTTGAGAAATATATATTTCTATCTCACGAGTGTGTTATTTCGATACTTTATAATTAACTTGCGAGTCGCACACTTTGAGGACAGTTTAATTGTTACTCTAATTGCTATAAAATATAAATTTTGTACAGCTTTTTTTAATTATTATTATTATCTTCTGTCCTCGGAGTTTTGTAAATATATATATTTAGTAAAATAAATTTAAATATATAAAAAAAAAAATTCTGGTGTCTCGCTTGCAATTTATATCTTCTCGAAATATATAATAATTATCAGAAAAAATAATAAAAAAAAAAGAAAAAAAAATATACATCATTGTGCTCGTATCACCCAGGCTGCCATTTGTATGATTGTATTGATCATCCCTTTAGCAAATTACGAAACCGCTGATTAAAAAAAAGAGCGAATAAAATAATATTTGTTATAAGGTTTCACAAATGAACTGGTTCAAATTAATCGTTTTTCTGTGTTGTACATAAAAACAAAATACTAGCTATGATGATGATTATTATATAATATTAATAATTATATATAGATTGCTATAAATACACGTATATATATAAATATATATACAAATATATATATATATATTCAATTTAAAAAATAGCACCAGGATACATAATTTTTTTATTTGTAATTTTTCTGTTATATGTACGTGCCTAGATATATACTTATTACTTAATATTACACATTGTACTATAATTTAATTCGTACTAAATAATAAGTGAGTTCTCTGATATCAAACACTGATATATAATTATGAATATATTTAGGCATACAAATTTAATAAACGGAATACATTTTACGAATTTAAAAGAAATGTGTTCTTTTTCACTCTTCAACCTGAACCTCGTGTTTGTTTCTTAGTTTCTTTTTTTTTAATAAAAAATTATTTTATTTAAAAATTTTTTAATTTATCAAAAATTTCAAAATCAAATTAAAATATTCGATTTCAAAAACTGAAAATTTGCAAAAAGTGGATTTTTTTTATTTTGCATTTAAAAAAATATGGCAAAATTATTTTTGAAGGGCAAGAAATTATTTGAAAAACGGAAGTTGGCATGAACTGTGAGAATTATATTAAGTGTTATAACTTTCTATTTTATTCGCTATCTATGTAATATAATAATAAGTTAAAAAAGGAAAAATGTCGACTGATATTAAATTAGATGAAATAGCTGTGGAAAATTTTCGTAAATACCTGAGAATTTCTTCGGTACAGCCAGATGTAAATTATGGTAAAAATTCCTCCTCTTTTTCCTTTTTTGTTGTTTTCAATTTGTTCTTTTCCTTAATAACATTTTTTTCAACAGATCATTGTGTGGAATTTATGAAAGAACAGGCTTCAACTTTGAATTTGCCAATTAAAATTATTGAAATAAGTCCCAAAAAGCCAATTATCATTATCACTTGGGAAGGAATAGAACCAGAGAAACCAGCAATTTTACTAAATGGACATATGGATGTGGTTCCCGTATTTTCTGTAAAAAAATTTAATTAATTAGTA
The DNA here is from genome assembly GCF_019393585.1 of Leptopilina boulardi. Taxonomy (NCBI): domain Eukaryota; kingdom Metazoa; phylum Arthropoda; class Insecta; order Hymenoptera; family Figitidae; genus Leptopilina; species Leptopilina boulardi. The sequence goes on from NW_026137866.1 coordinate 514,859, forward strand.
TTAAATTATAAACTTATAAAAAAAATTAATTTAAATAATTTTTTCAGGATCAATGGACCCATCCACCATTTGATGCGCACATGGATGAGAAAGGAAATATTTTTGGTCGTGGATCACAGGATATGAAAAGTGTAACAATTCAACATATTGAGGCAATTAGACGATTAAAATTAAATGGAATTCGATTGAGACGAACAATACATATTTCACTTATGCCTGATGAAGAAATAGGCGGTGAAAATGGAATGAAAAAATTTATACAAACAAGGGAATTTGAAAATTTGAAAATTTGTTTTGCACTTGACGAAGGCGATTCATCGGCGACTAATAAAATTCTCGTTAGCTATGGTGAAAAAACTTGGTTTCAAATATGGATTCATTGTCCTGGTGATCCTTGTCATGGATCAGTGTTAAGGGATAATACAGCAGGGGAAAAATTACGATTTATTATCGATAAATTTATGGACTTGAGACACTTGGAAAAAATGAAATTAAATAACTCACAAATCACATCTGGTGACGTTATCTCTGTTAATTTAACAATGATAAAGGTATTTTTTTTCTCCTTCTTTGGATTATGTAAGAATAATCTATTTAAAAATTTCTTTTTTTCTTTGTTTATTGATAATAGAAGAATGATAAATTATAAAAATTATAAAAATTTAAAATACTTTATATTATTTAAAAAAAAAATTGTTTAGGGAGGAATCCAAGTAAATGTGGTACCTGACGAATTTTCAGTGGCTTTTGATATTCGCATTCCACCTGGAGTAAATCATGGAGAATTTGAAAATATTATTAAAAACTGGTGTCACGAAGCAGGCGAAGGTGTTCATTATTCAATTATTAATAAAGATCCACCGATTGGTAATACAAAATTAGACGGTAATATTTACTGGCAAACTTTTAAAGAGGTTTGTGATGATTGTAATCTCGAATTAGATTTGTATATTGAACCTGGCGTAACCGATGCTCGTTATCTTCGATCTGTAAGATTTTTCACTAATTTGAAAAAAATTATCATTTTAATTTATCGAATTTTCAATTATTATTACATTTTCAGATTGGAATTCCAGCTCTTGGCTTTTCTCCAATAAATAATACTCCTCCACTTGCTCATGCAAGTAACGAATTTTTAAATAAAAACATTTTTTTACAAGGAATTAAAATATTTATGAAAATTATCACCAATCTAGCTAACTTAAAATAATTTCTCCAAGAAGATAAAAACAATCCAATGATATAAAAAGTATAATTAGAATGTAAAAAATTTTTTATTAAAAATATATAAAATCATATCTTATTTACTTGCATTTATAATTTATTTCAATTATCCTTTACGTTTGATAATAGTTTTTATTTACTATAAAAAGTTCATTGTACTTTTCTATGTATCATAAAGAAAATATATTGACACAAAGATTTAAATCAGTTTATCATAATTATAACCTCAAAAAGTATTATTTTTCTCAACTTTTAAAAAAAATCAATAAAAATGTACCGATTGTTTTGTTATTCATTGTTGTTATCATTAAGTAACCATTTTCTAAACAAAACATATTTAATATCACTTTAAAACCACAAAATGATTAAAACACATCTGACAGTTTATTTGTTCACTTTTAATTTTAAAAACCATGATTGCAGTTTATTTAACGTGGCACGTGACCCCGCGGTAAGAAATTTGATTTTGATTGGTTTAAAATACAATACGTCACATGGCTTGAACAATTCTTATTGGTCAGTATTATAGTATAAAGTCGTCTGCTGTCAGTTTGAGCACGGCGTCCGACGCGACGATCATGACTTCACCAAACCAGACGCAGCTGTCTCAGCTGGATTCGACAGCTGTAGAGAATTTTCGCGAATATTTGCGAATTCCATCGGTTCATCCCAACATCAATTATGGTAAGTCATTATTTTTGAAAGACTTAAAAAAATTTGCCATTTATTCAATAATTTAAAATCATTTTACGGCAGTGTGAATGAAAAAGTTTTAAATTTGATAATCGTGGATGAAACATACTTGCAGTGTTCGCGTACGTGAATGGGGTCGTATCAACGACGCGCTTCCTTGTTAGTTGAAATTATTTTTTATTGACATTCGTTGGGGATTTTAAATGAAGCTTAATTTATTCATAGGGTTCTTTATAAATTGTGTGTGATATTGACAGGAAAAAAAAATCTCTACATTTAATTGTAGAATTTGTGGAAAAAAATGAAAATAAAGTCAAGCGTCAGAGACGCTATCCATAGCCATTGTCTTGCCCCACCCAGAGTGAAAATTTTATTTTTACAAAATTTCGTGTCGAGTCAAATTCATAAATAAGTGGTGAATGACTTTTAATGGAAGTCGTGGAAGAGTCGTCTTCTAATTTGAGAGTTTTGGTGTCAATTTACGAGCCCTTTAAACTAGAGGATTATTGGAGCTTGCAACAAGCAAGGCTAAACACAGAAACCTGTCGATTGCTTGTCGCGTTTTCTACGTGTATACCTCTCTCTTATCGGGATTTTTTTTTCTCCGATAAAAGCCCTATCATTGCCTGCAACATCTTGCAACAAGACGGTATTTTTATGGAAAGTACTTTCGCTGCGTTTGTGATGGGCGTTTCTCGGAAATTCCAGAGAAATCCAATGACGCTTGTTGCCAACGTGAAACGTGAGGTAATTTTTTTTTTTTTTTTGAAAAGAAGTTTATTAACAAATTTTCAAATTTAATTATTTCATTTATTTCATTGAGTGGGGAAAATTTGATCTTTAAATTAGAAAAGAAGGGTTTGAAAAACTTTTGTCAGTTCCAGGGAAACTGATCAATATGTCAGACATGATTTCTTGGTCTGGATTTCATGTAAATTTGTTTTTTCTTCTTTTTTTTTTAAAGCAAAACAGATTGCATTTGTTTTTCGAATGTTTGTGATAAGAATTTTTTTTTATCACTGTAAAGATTTCGAAATTTGTGAGCGTTTACTGTAATGTTTTAGTTTCTAAAGATTATATCACACCTCATTTGGCAATTACATGATTTACATTGATGATGATGACAACAGTAAACAGCATATTGACAAATAATTATGACTCATTTGTCAAACTTGTAAAAAGTCGTATTATTTCTTAGATTGAGAAAAATATTTCTTTTTTCTCAAATGGAAAATTTAATGACACATTCGTGACTGTTTTGCAATTAGATTACTTTAAGGATTAATTACACATGTGTGACTGTTGAAATTACATTGTCATTGAGTATACTTTTTATGGAAATTGAACAGCTTTATCGGAATGATGTAAGCTTCATTTTTGAACGCATTATTTATCAGTATTTTCAAATATTGAACAGTTAAAATTTTACATCGAAATTTATGTTAAAAATATATATATGTGATAAGATAAAAAAGCCAAATGCGTTGATTGCATTTACAAACATTTTAATTGTCAAAGCGATAATTTCCAAATTTTTGGACTTTGATATTTTAATTTTTTTTTTGTTTCTTTCGATTATTTTTTTATTTTTTTAAAATATTTTTATTATTTTTTATTAATATTTAATTTTAAGTTTAAAAAAAAAAATAAATTCTTTTTTTTGAGTTAAATTAATTTGAAAATATTTTTCACAGATGAATGTGTCGGCTTTGTTGAAAGACAAGCAAAATCTCTTGACTTACCAGTCAAAAAATATGAAGTGTTTCCAAAGAATCCAATTTTGGTGCTTACGTGGGAAGGAATGGAACCGGAGAAACCGTCCATACTCTTGAATGGTCACATGGATGTTGTACCCGTTTTTCCTGTAAGTTAAAAAAATCTTGTCATTAACGAGAACAAACAGAATTTAAACAAATTAAATGAAAATATTTAAAAAAATATATTTTGATTTTTTTTTTGCTATTATTAATATATTTTTTTTCTTTTCGTTCTAAATTAGGAATTGTGGACATATCCTCCATTTGACGCCCACATGGACGATGAGGGGAACATTTATGCTCGCGGATCACAGGACATGAAATGCATTAATATTCAATACTTGGAAGCCATACGACGTTTAAAGTTGAATGGCGTTCGTCTCAGGAGAACTGTTCATATTTCTTTTGTGCCCGATGAGGAAAGGGGTGGTGTACTTGGAATGAAAGATTTCGTTAAGACTGAGGATTTTAAAAATTTAAATGTTGGCTTTGCCCTTGATGAAGGAATGGCGAGTCCAAATAATAATTTTCTAATGTTCTATGGTGAACGAAGTATTTGGCAAATGTGGATTAAATGCACTGGAAAACCTGGACATGGTTCTTTAATGCCCGATAATACAGTTGGTGAAAAATTTATGAAAGTTATTGATAAATTCATGGAGTTTAGAGAGAAGGAAAAAAATAGATTACGAAATTCAAATCTCAAAATTGGAGATGTTACTTCTGTCAATTTGACACAAGTTCGGGTAAGTCAAAATAAATAAAACCCTCGAGTATTTAATACAAAAAGTTTTTAAAATCACATAATTCTAAAGAAAGAATTGAAACAGAAGAATGAACAATTAAATGTTTTTTTTGATCAATTTTGAAACTGAAGTAATTTTTTTTCAAAATTCAGGCAAATTATTGTTTTTTGAAAATTGAAATAAATTATTCTACTTATTATTGAGTCCTTTAAAATGCAATTTTACAATTTTTAAAATATTTGTTATTTGCACATAAAATTTATTTTAAACTTTATCAAATTTTCTTTAACAACTAAATGGAATTGCTCTTTTTACTATTTCCATGTCTGTTCCATTATAGGATTAATTAATAATCGGTAAGCAATATATTTTCCTTTTCTACTGAAAATTTTTTTTAGCAACGTTATTTTTTTTACAATTTTTTCTCCTAAAATAAGACAAAAAAAATACCTTTTCTTCTATATTTAAAAAAAATTTTTTCCCCTTTTTTCTTTATTTGTTTACTCTGTTGTTTTTTGTTTATTAAATTATTTTACACTAAAAAGAACTAATTGAATTATTTTTTTTAGGGTGGAGTTCAAATGAATGTGATACCAAGTGAATTGAAAGTGGGCTTTGATATTCGTATTGCAACTGATGTGAATCATGTGGAATTTGAAAAAATGATTCAAAATTGGATTAAAGAAGCTGGAGAGGGAATAAGTTATAGTTTTGAGGAAAAAAATTCATTTGTCGAAAATACAAAATTAGATGCAACAAATCCATTTTGGATGGCTTTTAAAAATACTTGCGAAGCTAATAAAATGACATTGGAATCTGGAATATTCACCGGTGGAACTGATAGTCGTTACATTCGATCTGTAAGTTCGTTATTTAAAATAATTTTTATACTTAAAAGAAAATTTCGATAATTTAAATTGAAAAATTTTAATTATAAAATTAAATATAATCAAATTATATCGTATAATATTTTTTCTATCAAGATAAATTTGAATTAGTTATTTAATGATTTGATTTATTATTATTGATAAATAAAATCAAGTTTTCTTAGATTTAAATAATATTTATATTTTATTTAAATATTAGTTTATGAAATTAAATCATTAATATTATTGTAAATTAACGTTTTCTTTTTTTTAATTTATAGTGTGGAATTCCTGCAATCGGATTTTCGCCAATGAACAATACACCTGTGCTTCTTCACGATAATAATGAATTTTTGAACAAAGATGTCTTTCTACGTGGGATTGAAATTTATATGAAATTAATACCAGCCATTGCCAATGCATAAAGAATATTATCAAATATTATTAAGTAATCAACAAGAAGAATATTACAAATATTTATCTCCTTACTGAAAAGAAAATACATAATTAATTTCAAGTCTACAAAGTGCTATGATAGTAAGCTTTAAATAGATTTTCAAGTCCAAAGATTACGTCCTAATTAAAGTTAATATTCACCGAAAAGAAATACAACTATAAAGGAATATCAATAATGATAAATATATTCTAGATAATTAATTAATTGCTGAAAATTAGCAAGACTGCACCTACAAATATAAAGCAGAAAATATATTACAAAAAGAAATCAACTACAGAAATAGACTGAAAAAAAATGCTTCAAGTATTTATTGAGATTTTATAAAGATGTTATTAATAATTTAAAGATTTCAAGCCTGTTATTAAATTAGAGAATATCAATAATAAACCAATCAGTTTGGGAAATTTTTATTAAAACTCAATGGAAATTTTTTTTTATGGAATCATCATTATTATCATCATGAAGAAGAAAAAAAAGAGTATTTCCAAAAAAAAAGTTTGAAGAACTTCCTACAAACACTGCCAAAGAGATGAAAATAATAGCCATCAAAGTGCAATTGGATTATTAAAAATCATCGATGGATTTAATGAATTTTTATAAGAAATTGCATAAATAAGTACGTTAAATTTGTTATATATATATATATATCTCAGTTATAAAAAAAAGAAAATTGTTGAAAAATATAATTTATACCAGAGTTAACAAAAAAAAAAAGAATATTTATAATATTCCTACAAGAATCTCTACAAGACACCCAAGTGATCTCGAATTCATAAAGTTTGAATTCCGCGAAATTTATTTGATGCGATGATAACAGTGTCGGCATATATAGGCGGCGAGAATAAACGTGACAGTGACCGCGTGTATTTTTTTCCCGGCCTATGTGTGAAAATGTGTGTGCGTTTCCCGCGCGCGCGTGTCCATAAAATTGTGTGTGTACCTTCCCGCCATTATCGTCGAGACAGTGGTCCATTCTTATTTAATCCCCCCCACCATCCCCCCACCCCTTCACAAGTAAAATGGACTCGTCCATCTCTTTCGAACCCGATAAATCTGTCACATTCATATTATAAACAAAGCAAAAGTTAAGGTGAAAATTACTCACGTGTCAATGATAATAATATTTTACAATTTCTTCATTAATTGGAATAATAAAATAAAATAGAAATAGTTAAATATTTCAGTGTTTATAAAGTTAGTGTTGGATTCGGCCATTTTAGTTCGGGGAGTGCCGGGGTACTGACAGGTGCTCCATCTCTCGTGTTACAATTGTTTCTAAATAATTTTCAATGTGATAAAAAGGAAAATTTAATTTTTTAATTAATTTACAAATTTTTGGAATATAATTTATTAGTGTTTTTATTAAAGTGTTGACTATTGAATAATAAAAATATTTTGTCGGCCATGTGCAGTCGCACACCCTGTGAGTATTCGCCAATCGGAACGAGTCACGTGACCTCACTGAGCCAATCAACGAGACGGGATTTGAAATCGTGCGTGGTCTTTGTCTACGAGTCTGCCCGTCAGTTCCGTAAAGAGGGCCGTTTATACATGTCCGTTTATACATGGTCGCTGCCGAAAATCGCATAATTTTCCTGTAAATATATGTGTGAAAGTGATATTTGATCTCAAAGACGACAAACGATTAAGCTCGTCAATCTCACGGTAGGTGTTGTTTTCGTTAAATAATTTCATTCGTGTGATATTTTTTTTTATCTAAAACCGGCGGCAAAATAATCACCCATCGCCGGCCTGTTGGCTTTCGAGTGTTTCTTGTATATGCGAAAGGGGGGAATATGTATTTCATACGAGGAGAGAGAGAGAGAGAGATACGTACTTGTGTATAGGTATATTTAACCAATTTTTTTTTTTTTTTGCAATGCGGGCAGTGTTATTGTTGATGTTATTGTCATAGTTGTGAGAACGTCACGTTGACATTGATCGTAATTTCATCGTTGTGTCTAATGCGTTGAGTGAATTTACATTAAATCCATTTTACCGGCGTGCCGGTATTTTTAGATACAAATTTTTATCAATTTCGTGCATTATTTTTTTTCCTCGTATTTTAACAATGACATATATAATTATATAAAGTGATTTGTGATGGTAAAAATTCCATTGTCTGTCGTTCGGCGAAATTTTCGGCGGGAAGGCACTTATGGCTGTGAAAAAGTAAGACCGACCGTTTTTTATGGCGCGACTTCCGGTCATGTTGAATTTCAGACATTCTCTAAATATTAGTTATTTATATAAAAGTGGAATTTATTTTGAATTTGATTTTTTAATTAAATTATGTTTGATATCCGGTGACATGAGTGAGGTTTTTTTTTTTTTTTATTTTTGTTGAGAAAAGAAGTGATAAAATGGTTGTCTTTTTTCCACGGGGTTCTTTTAATCGGTTAGATAATCCGTAGTACTATTTTTGCCCCCTTCCTTTTCCTTTGTTTATTTATGCAATCGGTTAAGGTGTGATAACGTTTGTACGTCGATATTATTTTTTTAAAACAATATGCACTGTTATGTGATATTTAATGACAGTCTCGCCTTCTGTCTACCTAAGCAATTTTTTTTTTTTTTTTTATCATTTTTCAATATTATTAAAGTGGAGAAAAATTTTTTTATCTTTGGTTAATTGTAATTAGTTTTATTTTTCTAACGTGTCAAAATTATCATAGAAAAAAAATCAAATTTTATGAGAGTTAAAAGTGATTTTTTAAAATTTTTTATGAAAGAATGAAATGATTTATTAAATTGATTTGCAAATTAGTTGATTTTCGTATAGGAAAATAAGATCAGGAATGAGAAGGTAAGAGCTCTTCTTTCTTGCCAAGCCAGAGAGCCGTAGCCGGGAAAAGTTTTGACCGTGGGAACCTTCTGGGAACTCTACCCCTCGCCATATGCCCACCGCAGGAAATACCCGACAACACAGGCCCTAACCGAAATATACCCCGATGCATATTTTCGCCTTGTTCATTCGTTCTTGTCCTTGCATTATTATTTATAAGCGACCTAAATTTTTCGCAACTCGATTTATTTTTCTTGTTAATTTTTTTCTTTTTTTTTTATTGTTATTATTTTACCTTTTTTCGTTCAGGTTGACGCTCTTTTTTAAATTACCGAGAAACCGCTTCCGGCTTGCAAATAGTTTGGTTCAGCGAGTGTATTTCCTTCAGAGATGCCTTGTTCATTAATGTTCAAGGGCACTTGGTAATGACCAGCCTAAATGTGCGATAATAACCAGGTGAAAAAAAAAAATTACTTCTCAGTATATTTACTAAATCGTTTTTCTCCAATTTTTATAATTTTGATTTGTTTTGATAAGGGCGCGTGGGTGTTGGATATTCTAATTTACAATTTTAATTTAATTCAAACAGCAGACAATTGAGCGAAAGCGAGAAGTTTTATAATATACGCCTACGATATAATACAAGTCTTTATATAAACAGTCATGGAAAATAGAGAAATTGATCAAAAAATTTCTTTTCCGGAAATAATGTGTAAAAATGAAATTTTTAAATTGCAATCTATTGTTTCAGTTTTTTTTTTTACTAAATGTTTTTAAATATAATTAGTAATGGGAAAATGTTTTCAAAGATTCTCGAAGTCAAATGTAAGTAATAATAATAATAATAATAATAATAATAATAATAATGAAAAAAAAGTGTAAAATGAAAAGCAACAATGAAAGAGAGTCTGTTGAACCATGTGTTTCTTAGTGTTGTTAAACCCGGTCTCGTGCAACCACATGTACACAAACGTTTACCTTTAGACTTTTTTAAAACAGTCGCGGGATTTGTCTCGTATGAGTCGATGTCCATGTACTGCATTCTACTCTTTTTTTTTTTTTAGGAAGCTGCTCCCGCACGCATTCTAGCCGCCACTTTCACGAGACTTTGATAGTATGTCGCAGACAAAGTCTCGTGCTTTGGTCAGCGAATTTGACAATTTTTTTTTTATTATTACATATTCCAAAAAATAGCAATTTTCATCTTTTTTTTTTTTTTTTTTTTGCTCTGGTATTTGGAATATGAGAAAATATTATAAGATTTAATAAAATATTTTAGAAAAAAATAGATGTGCAACTTTTTTTTAAAATCAGATTTTTTTTAAAGTGAAAATTCAATGACTTGTCGGTATTTTAAATTTGATCTTTGCCCTTGAGCTTTGAAGTTAGAAAAAAAAAATTGTCAAGGTGACATTAGAAAAAGCAAAAATGGTCGAGAAGTAAATGACCCTAAATGACCTTGAGCAGTGGTTGTGGAAAAAGTAACTTTACCGATCGTGTGAGAGAGAGAGAGAAAGAACCTTAGGGGGGTTGAAAGGGTAGTAAAAAGACGATCAATGAACTAAGAATAAATCCAAATTCTCTATATTAAAAAAAAAGGGGAGGCGAATAGTTTTCGAAGATTGAAATTGAGGAAATGTAATTAAATCGATCGATAATAATTAATGTCATATATAGATGGTTGTGCGCTATATCAAAAAGTAACCCCTCTAAATTTTTCAAACGAGTTTTTACTCACCCCTTATGTATATATATATATATATATATATACATACATATATGTGTATGTGTTTCTTTCTGTCTCTCACCCTCTCTGATCTCTTCCCCCTTTTTTCATGGCAAGAGGGTGCAACAGACTGTCTCGCGCAAGTTGGCCCCGCATAGTGGGGATATCAGATCGATACCCTCGCAAACTCACAGAGATGTTGAGAGGTACAGTTGGTCCAATACAGGATGATTCTGGCGCCAATGGAAACGCCCAGACGAAGCGAGCTAAAAAAAATCGAAAATATATTATTTTAGAATAATAATTGTTTTCGTAATTTTTTTTTTTTTTTTTTTTTTTTAATTCAAATAAAATAAAAATTTACACAGATTGTCAACTAAATAGAAAGAAAATTATTTCAAAGAAATAATTGAACAAATATTTATTTCAGATTATTTTGTCTTGATTTTTTATTCATTTATACAGATAATGTTATTTAATTTGCAGATTCATTTATAATATGAATGGCAAAAAATTGCAAAATTTATTCTATTTGATTTTTTCGAAAGTTTTTCACAGAGTCAAAAAATGTGAAATTAGAATTTCATTCTCTGTTTTTTTTTGTATAAAAAGAAACGTGTCAATTCCTGGAATGACGAAAGGTAGATGAGCGTGAGTAGAATGAATATTTGGTTGGAGATTCCTCTTTTTTTTTCTTGAATTGTCGCGCGGGACTTGTTCTTTATTCTAAATTTTTTTTTACGATTGAAAAGTATCTATTCTTTGAGAATTATACTAAAGAGCCGACTAGTCTCATCACTTTCTCCATTAGCATTGGCAGTGATGTCAGACTTATATGGGGATAATTGAAGGACAAAAAGAACTAACGCAAGACAACTTCTTGCTAATCGATTAAAGAAATCCCAAGGAATAATTGATTATTTTGCCGACATTTATTTGATTATAGAAAATAGAGAAAAAAACGACATTCTTAAATAGAAAAAAAAAATAATTTACAAATGTAAAACTTTGCAGTTTTTATTAACGTATGTGTGTGTCATCATCGATCATTGACGATGTTTTGTGTTCCATCGCATAGGCAGTTTTATTAGACTGTTCATTGAATAAAAACAAGACACGACAGAGTGCTTAATGAATTATTTGCGACATAGTCAGGAGCTTCGTTAATGAGGTCAATAGCCCTTAAGACGAGACAGAATATAATTGTGTTATTATTTCTTATAAACTTTCTTTTAAATATTATTCTTTGCAAAATTCTACAGCTATTTTTCTTTTAAGAATTATTTTTCACCCCACGAAAATAAGAAATTCTTTGATTTATTGTTAGGAGGGAAAAAAAAAGGAAAAACACATTTTCTCGTGGGTCGTCACAATTTCTAAAGACAGGTACCGGGCAGTACTTAAAATTCTTAGGATTTGGGTCTTTTCATTTTTGGCTCGTTCCCTGCTAATATCCCTCTACTATCTTTTGGACATACCTGTATTTGAAAATAGATAATAGTGAACCCCCTGCCATCTTTTCACAATGACCAACTACCACTTTTCATGTCCCTCCCACCCAATATACCCTGAAAATGAGTTTTGTAAAAATTTTATTTTACCCTGGTAAATGGACCAACAACAATTATTAGTCAGGTAGAAAATGTACAGGTAGTCATGGCTTCTTGTCTCTATTTCAGTTGGTTTTCAAATTTTCAACGAGACATTTGTTGTTTCTAGCTCTTGAGATTATTATATTCGAAAAAATATTGTTTTTTGCAAAAATTCAATTTCAGTGATTAGTGATTTTCTATTTATTTTGTGAAATATATCTGGAAGTGAAGAAAAGGCCTCGAAGTATGTTGAATATTATATTATTTATAATTATATTGTTGAACAAGAAACGTGAGAATCGTCTTTCCATTTTCTAAGAAGGGCTATATTAGTTTTTCAACCGAACGCTTCAACATTTGCGCCGAGGAAGTGACGATCGTTAAATATTTTAATTTCTTTTGCCGGGAGTTCCATTTTCTTCCCTCGCTTTATAATTATAATAACTTCCCAAATGTACCTTGAAATTCTAAAACGAGAATATTTTTTTTTTTCGAAAAACAATTTATGAAAATATTCCAATGAGAAAAATTAAATTTTATTAAATAAATTCCTAAAGAGAATATTTCGTGGTTAAGAGGGGGTAAAAAATATGATTAATTAGATTTACTTTAATCAGGTATTGAAATTTGGAGATTGATGTGTATCTGGCTGGATTGAGAATACACAGCCAGAAACCCCAGTTCAGATTCAATTCACTTCATAAGCGAGATCCCGAATGGAAACCGGTTTCGAGATCACAAAGAAACCCGCTTTACTCCGGCATGGCCGTCCAATCCTGACGTTCTCTGACTCTCGAGTATTTACAAAAAATGTTTATTCGTCATTGGCATCTGTTGTATTTGAAAATGTGGCTGTATTTTTTTTTTTAAACTTTCTTTTTCTCCAATTTTCATTGTTAAAATTATTTTTTATTATTATTTTCAATTTCCTGTTGTTTTTCTAGTTTGCAAAATTTTTTTATTTTGATACAGCACTGCGCCAAGTACCGATTGTTTCGACAGGCCTGCATGGACTTTTGAAAGTACCGAGTGAAAGGGAAATCCTGCCGATTATTGTGTTCTGATATTGTGATTACCTCTGGGTTATTTAATAACAGTGCTGATAATTTCAAACACAGAGAGATATATACAGACTATTTTTCTGCCAGGGTCATTTGCGGACAAAACGAAACAGCATCTCGGAATTTTGTTTTTGCAACTTCTATTATATTTTCTAGAAAATGATTCTTGAATGTTAGAAAAAAATTGCCAATTTGGATTGATAAATTGAAACGAAAAAATAATTTGAATTTTTAATGGAATTTTGGTTTGTTCCAATTCAAAAACTGTGTGAAATTCCAGAGTCTTGTTAAAATATTCGATATTTTGTTGGTTCAGGGTCGAATGAGATATTCGAAACCTATATATGTATATAATATGTTATAAGCCATGGTAACTATTTAGCTCATTGGACTACCTCTTTATGACCTGCGAAGGATTTCAGGCCTTAAATATAGCTTGAGGGTCTCATCTTTTGATTTTTGGGTTCTTCCTGGAAATGTGGTCGCGGTTTATTATTTTAATCTTCTCTAGGTTGTATAAAAATTTGCAAATCATCATAGGACCATTTGAATTTAAAAAATTTTTCTTTTTGTGTTTCCATTCTCGTCAATTTTTCTGCAACTCGTAACTATTTCTGGAAAATTAATAAAAATAATTATTAATATTTAAATAATAATTTTTTGTTAACAAATTATTTTTTTTTGGTAAAAAAAAAAAATGAGTGAATAGAAGAAGATAAGCGCGGTGTACCAAGTGAATGGTAAAAAACAATTGTTAAAAAATTCAAGCAGAGAATGAGGTATTTTTGCCTGTAAATTCGTTGCCTTTTGTTCCAGCGCGCCAAGTGGAACGACCGTTTGATACCGTGCGATATTAGTAGGGGCGAAGCGCGGGTATACTATATACTTTTTCAAGGCTGTTTCTTCGTCGTGCCTCTCGGTCAAGTTTTCGCTAAAGACATTGAAGACTGAAGAGAGCTTCTCAGGAACGTGCTCAGCTTCATCTATTCCCCCATTCACTGTCTTCTATTCACAATTTTTTTTTTTTTTTATTACATATCTTCAATAAAAAGCGGAAATATTTTTCGAATTTCCAAAAATTCATCTTAATTTATCCAAATTTTCTTTAAAAATCAATTTTTATTTTTATTTATTTTATAATCGCAACAGTTTCTATTTCCGATTACGATAATTAAATTTTTTTATTTTATCAACGAAAAAAGATTCTATTATGAATGAAGTAGTTTTTTTTCCATTCTTAAGTAATTTCCGAGAAAGAAAGCGAGTTGGAAAAGAATTGAGAATTTTTTTTTCTTTTTCTTTTATTCTCTCTGTCCATTTCCACTCTACTTTTCTGTCTCATTCAAGTTTCTTGATTTTATCTGTCATAATTATAGATTCCGAAGGCCAAAAGTTTCGTAGAAAATTGTTGTGTTTTTTTTTTTATTCAACCCTCTTTTTTTGTGGACTCAGGAAGAAGATGGAATTCTGGGCAGATGTTGATCTGATGGTTATTTGAAACGAGGGTGGTATATATGTTTAGGGAAACTGGTTTTCCGGTTTGATGCCTTAATATATTCATATTTACTAAAGTTAAAAAGGTGATTTTTAATTTTTTTCGAAAGTAAATAAAATTTTTCATAAAATACAAAAAAAATTAATTAATTTCGGGACTATTTGTTTTTCCTATTCATAGATTTAGTTAAATAAAAATTGCAATTAAACTAGTGATAATTCTGTTAATTCGTTAAATAACACATTAAAATTGTATGAAAGAGAAAAAAAAATGCATTTCCTGTCGAGATGATTCAGAGAAAATAAATTGTCGATAAATTTAACAAATTAAACTCTTCAAATAATTTGAACTTTTCATCGAAAATTAATAAAATGAATCATTTGTACAGAATAATTCTTTTTTTTTTCTGCAATAATTTGAATCCTTGCATTTGAAACTTTATATAAATGGTATTATAACAAGGGATGACGTTCATCAAGTACATAATCACCGCCACATTGCCTTCAATTTGAATCTGGCTTCATTCAAGATACATATACAAAATACTCGCTGAAAGAAAGATTTTTAGCTCTTGAATTTTTTTTTTACAATTTTTATTTTCCATCTGTTTCGAATGTGTGAGCGCGGAGTCTATCTGTCTGTCTGTCTCTCTAAAAATGCATATGTGTATGCATTACGGGATGTTTGGTCTCGTTCAAGAAACACATTCATCCCCACTTTTAAACACATATCTCTCATTCTCGTATATATATATGTATATGTCCATTTCTTTTTCCTTGTTTTGGTGTCGAGAATTCTCATTGACTGAGATTAGCTTATCTTCGTATACTCATGTGGCGTGTTAACATCGCCTCACACTTTAATCGTTTGCGATTCTCTAGGTCGTTGTTCGATCTCCCCTTTTGTATTTTTTTTCTCCTCTTTTTATTTTAATTCTAATCAAAATGTTGAAATATCGGAAGAGAACTCACTCTAATCGCAAATAATTGAGCAATTTTAATATTTTCTTCTCATTAAGATTTATATAATATTAAATTTTCGATTTTCTTATCGAATTTATCTTTTTTTCTGGATTTGATAAGCCATAGGTATTTGTTTTTCTTTTTTCTAATTTTAGATATAATATTTTCTTGAAATTGTAATGAGATTTAGGTTTTATATATTTTACATGGATTAAGTGAGTGTGTGATGATAATTTGTATAGCGCAAATTACAAAGCAGACAATGTATATGTTGAATTACAAAGTAGGAGGCGATTTGCTATTCAAATTATAAATTATAAACTGCCATTGTAATTTACTGGAGTTTGGTCTTATTTTCCTTTTTTTTTCTTCGAGCGCAATGTACTTGAACGAACAACTCCACCTTTGTATTTCTTTTTTCCCATATTTTTTTTTTGTCTTGAAATAAAAATTTTCATATTAAAATTTTATTTCTAAATTTTATATGGGTAAAATATTTTATAAAAATTTTAATTATAAATAATATTTGGCTTTAATAAAAAAAATATTTACTTGGCTTTAAAAAAAATTGTTAAATTTTTGAAAATTAAAAATTTTTAAATATAAAAATTAAAAAAAATAAATTTAAAAATAGAGTGCGACGAATTCGCAGATAGGGGGACTTATAATCCGTAACAAACATGAATGTCCTCGTGTATACAATAAAATGCGCAATTCTGTTCAGTAATAGTTAATAGTTGATGCAACACATTAACAAAAAGAAACTCAAGCAGGGTCAGTTCTGCAGCTGATAATTTAGTATGCGTAGTAGGCCATCGTTTCTACACCGGTTTCTTTTATATATATATTTATATAAATATACATATATATATAATACTATTTAACATATTTGTATAGTCGTATTGGTTTCTCTCTCAGCGAGTCACTCGACAAGAGAGTATGCCGGAGTACTACTACTACAACTACTACTACTTCTCCTCACGTTCTATAGTAAATCGGCTATAGTATTATGAGTCAGTCACACCCACAAGCTGGTTGTGGGTTCAAGACCCTCGTTGTACGCTCACATTCACTGAGCTCCTCACGCGAGGTCACACAAGCAGAAATTGCCTGCTTGAGAAACTATTGCCCTTGCCTTCCAAAGATATAGAGCCTGCAAAGATTGTCCGCGAGAGTCTATATACTAAATAAGAAAAGCGATATCTAATCGCTACGATGAGCAAATTTTGAAACGACTTTCAAAATTATTTTGTCCTTTTTTTTTTCTTTTTTCCAATTTTGCATTTCTGAAATAAAAAATTAATAATTAATAAATAATAATAATTATTATGGGTTGAAAAAAGCGTGTTTTTTTTTGGCTACTTTCGCTCTTCACCTTGAAGTCTCTCTCTCTTTTTCTCAAGGCTGAACTTTGAGTTCTTTTTAAAGATTAAGGTTGTAGAAATAAAAAAAAAATGACAAATTTTGCAAAAAGAAAAAATTGGGAATTTAACTAATTTTTTTTTTTTTCTAAATTACAGTTGCGTGAATGTTGGATACAGAGAGTAGAGGCACTGGGCTAGATCAGGGACCAACGAGGGACCCTTGGCTCACAATGGATTATTATTTAGGAAGTGATAGCCTATCTCTTCAAGAGATGCTGGACGTCGATATTAAATCAGAAATCGAGGGAGTTATTGGCGGTCATACGGAACTAGGATTCAGCTTCACGGATCTATCGCCCCTAGAATTAGATGACGATCCAGTTGGATGTCATGGTGAGCTTAATGGATGGTTCGGCGGCCACACATGTCTATTAAACGGAAACAGCAATAGCTCCAATAGGTAAGAATCGTCATTTTCAAAACAATTTTTTTTCAATTTTTTTTTGAATACAAATTCTTTTTATTTTACAGTAATTTTAATCTTGATCTCAGCGGTGGTGATGCAACAACAATAATGGTAAATCCAAATTCAGTAATGCCACACATGGCAGTAAGAAGTCCATCACCTCGAAGGCATTTTTCATTCTCCCCAACACATGAAATAAAAGAAGAAAAAGTCGATGTCGATGATGATAATGAATTATTGGAATTTGAAAATGATTATGACAATGATAATGGTGAGGAAAATGAAAATGATGATAATGACACTGAAACGGAACAATATGTTGATGATATCACAGAGACAGAAGATGATTATGATGATGATGAAGAGGAGGAAGTTCAACAACAAAAACCAACACCAACAACAGTAACACCAACGATAAAATCGAAATCATTAATATTGCCAACAACAACAATAAAAACAATGTCACCACAAATTGCAAAATCGCATACAATGCCAAAAATGAATGTTGGCAGTATAAGAGTACAAAATTATAAAGTTATACAAAATCAAAATCAAACATCATCACATGTGAGAAAACAAATTTACAATAATAATGTTCATGTCAATAGTTCGAATTCAACTGCCGTACAAACAAAAAGGGATAAAGATTTTGATCTATCGGATTATGATGATAAACCATATCCAAAACCAGCGTATTCCTATTCATGTTTAATAGCAATGGCCTTAAAAAATAGTCAAACGGGATCACTTCCCGTGTCTGAAATTTACAACTTCATGTGGTGAGTATGAAATTTTTATCTTTTTTTTCTCTTCAAAATTTGAAAATATTTAATTAAAAAAAAATTAAGGGAATTAAAGAATTTACTTTAGTGTTTTATATATATATATATATATTTTTTTTTTTACTAATTTAAATGATAGGGTAAAAGCGCGATGAAACCCTCGTACTAAAAAGGAACATACATTGAAAGGGGGGAAAAGTATTGTCCTTCCATCTTTATTTCCAACTTGTGTGTGAAGAGGTAGGGAGGGGGGAGCTGCCATTTTGTATAGGGCCCTTGGAGCACCAGGTGCATGCAGGGGTACAGTCCCCCTAGAAATTCGAGACCCCTCTCTTTGTTTATTCCACGGACCAGACTCTGTACAGTGTTGCCTAAGATGCTAACAATATTCAGATTATTCAATAATATTTTATTTAATCTCTCGCTTTAAAAAAAAAGAAAAAATAATTTACAAAAAATATAAAGCAATTTTTTTTTATCTAATTACAATAAATAAAATTCTTTTGAAAATTATAATTTTAAAAAATATAACATTTTCGTAATTAAAAAATTAATATTAATTAAAAAGTTTATTGAATTTTTTTTTTTTTTTGCAGCGAGCACTTTCCGTACTTCAAAACAGCGCCAAACGGATGGAAGAATTCGGTGAGGCATAATTTGTCATTGAACAAGTGCTTTGAAAAAATTGAAAAACCAGCAGGAAATGGAAACCAAAGGAAGGGCTGCCTCTGGGCAATAAATCCCGATAAAGTCGCAAAAATGGATGAGGAAGTGCAAAAATGGAGTCGAAAAGATCCGCTCGCTATTAAAAAGGCAATGATTTATCCCGATCATTTGGAATTACTTGAACGTGGTGAAATGAAATATGCCAGTAATGGCGATTTATCGGCGGAAGAATCGGAAAGTTCAGGTGATGAAACAGCTGAAGAGAGTCCAGCATACGATGAACCGGTACATAATCATGTGGCTGCCAATTCAGTGACTGACAGCTATGACGAGAGTAGTCAGGATATTGATATCACTGAACATCTTTACGATGAAATTGACATCGAGGATAATAAAGAAGCCCTGCATATGCAATTAAATATCACTAAACAAGAATCATTTGATTATGAATTGAGTCCAAGTGCAAAGAGGCAAAAAACAATAACCGGAACTCTACAGGGAAATTATGTATATCAACCAGTGTCATCATCGCGAAGAAAAACGCCTTTATTATTACGACCTGGTGCCACCACAGGTTCTTTTCTTAAAATCGAATAAGTTTAGGTATCACTTTATATTATTTTTTTCTTCTAATATCTACAGCGCCAAAAGTCTCTGAAACTCTTCAGCGATCACGATTTAAAAAAAAAAATCTCTCGAGAATCGAAAAAATGTTCTCTGAATTATAATATTCAAATAATTTTTTGTTTCGTGTTAACTTGGCCTAAATCATGAAAATTTCAAAAGTTATCCTTTTGATAAATATTTACGAATTTTTTTCCAAAAAAAAGTATTTCCTACATTTTTAGAATGTATTGAAACAAATACAATTATTAAAAGAAAGAAATTTCATGAAGAATTTGTCCAAAATTTATCCTCGAAAATACGCTTTTTCGAGGAAATAAATTTCTAAACGACATTTTTCGATAAAAAAAAGTCAAATTTTTTTTTGTTTAGAATAATATAAAAAAAAAAATGTTCGGTGATGATTTGTTGTGACTTTATATATAAAGAAAAATTATTTTGTAAAAAATAAACCAAGTAAATATTATTTTATTAAATAATTTTGTATAAAAAAAAAAGAAAATGAAAGATAAAAGTATGTGATCCATACAATTTTTATTATTATTATTTTTTTCTCTATTATAACCGTAATAGGCGCATAATTTTTAATACAAACATTTTTTGTACGATGACTTAGAATTTAATTCAAGCCTTTTTCACGAAAATATTCGTGAAATCGATTAGACAAAATGAATAAGGGATGGTAGTTCGATATGTGATAAAGAAAAAAAAAGAAAAAAAAATTAAAATACACCTAAAATAGATAGACTATTTTTTACCATGCAACTACATTATTTTTTTTAGTTCAAAAAGGGGGGAAAAAACCGTGATTTTTGAATATAAACACTTTCAATTATTATGCCGGAATTAAATCCAAGAATTGCCGAAATTTAATTGTAAGAAAATTAAAAGAAAGTGAAAAAAAGCTAGAGAAATGAAAATTTCAAAGTGCGAATCAAGTTTTTTTAGTGAGATTCCTGAGAGTTTTGTGTCTTTTGGAAATATATAGTATATATATATATAGAAATATATAAATGGATAAAAACAAAAAAAGTGTATGTTGAGTGTGAATTTTCGTTGAGCAACGACTTTCTTTAACTATATATAGTTTCGCGAAATGTATAGTCGCAAATTACGGACAAGGATATAATTAATGTAAAGGATTAGGCAAATGCCAATTTATCCTAATTTTTACTAAACAAAAATAGGATATTATTACCCTTGTAAATGGTATTTCATATTTGTACTGAAAAATTCTCGAACGAACCGAGATGATCTTTATATAAAAAAAACAAACAAACAAACAAACAAACCTAATTTGATAAGTATTTGGTCATTTTGATGGCCAGACTGATAATTATACTTTTTTACACGCTGCTGGACTAAGTAATTAAATGTAAATGTCTCTAACAATTGTATGCCTGACCGAATATATAGGAAACTTAGATCCACATAAAAAAAAGTACAAAAGGATACAACTAGAGGAATCTGAATTGTAAAATTTTGTAGTATAATCAAGAATAATGTGCTTCTAGTTTATATATTTAGTAGTTTGAAATCCATCTTTTTAGGTCAGTGAAATTTAAAGAAAGAAAAAAAGGAAAAAAAAAAGGTTTCACGAGATCTTTAAAAAGAAAAAAAATAAGTCCTTCCGCCTACGAAACTACTTAACTTTTTATTAATCGTATACTAGTGTGAATTACCTCGACTATTTAACCGCATTACGAGTTATGACTGTCAGGATAGGAATGTGCGTATCTGTCTTTTAAAATTGACAGATTTTTTTCATTTTTTTTTTTTTTTTTTTTTTTTTTTTTTTAAGGAGTCCAACGCAGTATTGGAAGTTCTTGTCAGAATATGATTATTAAAGAGTGCTGCTACGTATTAGTAAATTAGGGAACTGTATAATTGTATATAAAAAAAGACCCATCTTATTTCTTTCGAATTCGTAGGCCGATTAATTTTGACCTTTATTCTACATTTGTCCCAAACTAGAAACAAAACAAAAAAAAACATTGTATTCTCTATATTTAGCTATATTTTTTGCATTTATTGCAAATTATCATCGCATTATGTAATTTAAGAAGTTTCTTTCATGTTTGCATTTATTTTTTTCATCGTCGCTTTTTTGTGTTCATTATTTGAAATCCGATATATATTTTTGCTCTCAGGTATATATTAATCCCAACCTTACGGAAAATAAAAAAAAACAACACATTTGTAGGATCAGAAATGGGACCAATGTCATATAATATTTTTAAGTTCGATAAGTTTCTTTCCGTTTCATTTTAAATTTAAGCTAGATCTGAACGCTTTAATAAATAAGTTTTTTGTATAGGGCAGTCTTGTAAATATGTTTTTTTTTCGTTTTTAGAATAAAATATCGATAGCTTTTAATTTATGCCTCTTTCAATAAATGCGTAAAAGTTTTGCTATACATGCTTTTGTGTACAAAACAAAAATGTTTTTCTTTTTCTTTTTAGAGAATTGGTCTCAAAAAATAACTTGAAATGAAAATATTTTTCCTGTTAAATGAACAAAATCTATATTGGCGGTGTGTGTTTTTTTTAATATTGTATGTGATTTATTAAAAAAAATCTGACACACAACACTGCCAAGTATGTAATAATTCAATTTCTTTTTTACAATATAAACATAAAATTAAAACAAATTTAATGAGTATGAACAAATTCAATAAATGTTCGATAAATTAAATTTTGTAAAATTAAATTTTAAAAAAAGAACATTCTAGTGGACAATCGATAAAACCGTAAAATTACAATTTTTCATTAATTGAAGTTTAGATTCTATATACAAATATATGAATTAGCTTACAATTTTTTATATAAAAAAAAATAAATTACGAGGTTTACAACTTATTATAAAAGTAAAATATGCGCAATGTATTAGAAAATGATGACAGTAACAATACCGAAATAAAATATAAAAAAAAAGTAGAATAGTTTTTGTACACATTTCTATACTTATACTTAGAACAAGTAACAAATTTCAATTATTACACTACATGTGCAATGAAATTCAACAATAAAATGTCAGTAAGTGTAAAAATTTAGTTTTTATTTTTTACCTTCATCATTATTGCAATTAGTTTTGAAAAAATATTTAATGTATTCCAATTTTAAAATAGTTAATTTTTTTATTTTCATTTTATTTATTCATAATCATTAAATTGTGATTTAATTTTTAGATATTGAAGATAAACAAAAAATTTAAAAAAATTTTAAATTAGTACCTGATTTGTCTCAAAAGCGCAATCGGTAATTTCTTTGTAACCTCAAAATATATAATTCTCCAAAAAATGGAATTATACAAAATTAATCATTATTTTTGCACTGCTTTTTTTTAAATTCAATCTTAAAGCTGAATAGTCTTTTCTAAACAAAGAATATTTGTTTGATTTTTAATATTTCGGGAGAAATCGAAAAAAACGTTTTAGAAAATAAGTTTTGTCCACTGTTGAGATAAACCAATCAGAAATAACTTGTTTTTGACTTCATAGAGTAGGTAAATTTAAAAAGTAATTTAAAAAAAAGTTGAAGCAGTTATAATTAATTAATTATAACAATTACAACTTCATTTTTTTAAATTTAATCATAAAACAATGAATTAAACTTTTATTTTTATAAATTATATTTTATTTATCTTTATAAATTAAAGTTTATTTATATCTAAAATAAAAATTAACTAAAAGTACATAATATAAATGTGAACTATATACAATATAGTATCTTGAACCGAAATCTTGAAATACCCATTGTTTATCCTTTTTTTAAAATCATGTTTAGGACAATAATCATCTCGTACTGAATATCTGCAAGTAATTAAATTAAATTAATATTTAATATTAAAATTGTGACATTAAATTTAAAAATTTGTCAGTCCAAAAATAATAGTTACCTTTATTTTTATCGAAAAAAATAATTTTTCATCCAGAATTTGGGAATTTATAAGTCGACATTATTTAAATTTGCTGATGATCCAGATGGCAAATCGGAGGATACAAATTTACCAATTGGTTGCATGGCTTTTCGTTGTTCGGCTAATTTTTTCATTTCTTGTTTCAATTTTCCCAAAATTGCATGATTCGGTTGATTAACGGTCGCCTTACCCTGAAGCAATGTTATCTCCTGTTCCAATTGTTTTTTCTCTTTAAATGTCTTGACACTACGTGAACCATAGAGCCTGAGTAATGAACCCCATGAATGAATATGTGGATGTAATCGTTGTAATATTTCTTGTGCTGCACGTTGTTTACCATCTTTTTTATTACGACAAACAACAGTTACCTCATGTTTACCAACACGCATTGTAAATTCATTTCTTTGGTGTTTCAATGTATTCACTGAATAATCAATTTGCATATCACCTTGTCCAAAATTTCTCTGCAAACAAGTAATTAAAATTGCATGCGGCGATGGTTCTGTTGTTTTTGCACAAAATTCAGCGACACGCGGATCAGTTATTGATATTTCATCAAAAAATGAAAGATCAGCGTCTGAATCGCCTTTAGATGCTTTTATTGCCCAGCCAGCGTTTGATGATACACCATCGGTATTTGAATCACCTGATATTTTATCCTTCATTTGTGGTATTAGAATTTCAAGTGTTTTACGTGCTGCATTTGCTTTCGCTTGTTTCTTACTACTACCAAAACCATAACCATATTCCATTTCATTGATACAAACAACTGCTGAATATGGTGTTGCGGCATTTTCCAATTCTTTGAAACGATATGTGGGTTGTTTTTTAAGTGCATGCTGAACATATTCATGTAAAATGCAAACATAGCTTTTACCCGATGGATTCATTATCCAATGTTTTGGTGGACGTGCACCACCGCTACAATCCTGTTCATTTGAATCATTATTTCCCGATGTTGTTGAACTTGCTATGGGAAATGTTATTAATTTCGTACCATCGGGTAATGTTGGCCTTTCCAATTGTTTTCTATGTTTTTTACTTTTTGTAAATTTTCTCCTCGCCGACCACGATTGAAATCTCATGACTTTTATTGATTTAAAACGAAACATACTTAGACAATATTTTCTCAATTGTTCACTATCTAGTGAATGAGCTGCACGATTTTCTTGAACAGTTTCAATTTTTGCACTAGGTAAATTACATGTATCAGTGACGGATGTTTGTTCCTTTTCTTTTTCTTCTTGTTCCTCTTGAAGTGCTCTTTTATATTGTAAACAAGGAACTGCACTCACTGGTACCTCGTGTTTTCTCACACTTCCCGCACCGAGAAAATATGGTTTTGACAATGTACAAACACGTGAATGTTTATGTAAATAAAGTGGCATTCCACTATTATGTGTCACTTGAACCCATCCTTCGGGAAGAACATCAAAATGATTGTGTCCAATTTCATCCAATACAAGTTTTTCCTTCTCCTCATATGGTACAAAATCCTTGCATCCTTTTCTTTTTTTCCGAAATTCTTCTGGAAGACTTTCTTCCAACATTGCTTCAATTTCTTCATCAGGCACATCAGAATCACTACTTTCATTTGCATAAGTATCCGAATCGGTTGTACTTTCCTCTCTATGTCGATCTAAATCGTCAAGAACGTCAAATTGTCTCAATTCATCTTCCATTGGCATATTATTATCATTCAAAGAAATATCATTTTCATCCATACAAATATCCTTGGTAAAATCATCTTGAATATTATTAACATTATTTGAAATACACTGTACATTATTTTCTTTTTCTAAATTATTGTCATTTGTTTCTTGAATATTATTCACAGTGTTTTGTGTACAACTTTTATTACACAAAATAACCTGTGAGTTATTTTCCTCAATAGATATTATATTTGTTGTATTAATTGCACTGAGATTTTCTTCTTCCACTTCCATTTTAATTAAACAAATGTCTTATTAATTTTCACTCAAAATATTAACAATTATATTCACACTAAAATATACTGCAAAAACTCGTATAACTTTTAGGTTATATACGATCGGAGAAAATGTGACGTCACTTGTTGTTGAGTTACTGCGCAAACGCAAGCAGACGACGCAAAGTTTGTAAATAACAGTGTGTAAACGTCAAATAAATTTGTTTATTTCATTTTTTCATAAAAAACGAATATTAAATTATATAAAAAATAATTTTCTGTTGTATTTTCAATATAGATAACTAATATTAAAAAAAAAATTCTAAATTTTATCATTATAGGTATGATATTAGAGCAATTTTTATAAAACCTAACCTATAAATAAATTATTGTTTTTAATAAATTAAATTGGTTATTAGATTATTAAATTATCTATTCTTTTCAGAAATGTCTGATAAAGAGGAATCTGTACCCAAAATAGAATTTAAGAAAAAATCACGTAAACCTCTCAGAAAAAGAGAACAATTAAACGAAGAAGAAATTGACGACGATGACGATAATACTTTAAGGTATATATATTATTAATTCTATTTATAATTTTCCATTTGTAATTGTGATATAATTCTATTTAGAGAGAAATTGGAGGAATTGAAAACAATTCAAAAACTTCGACAAAGAACTAATGGTGTGAAAATTGATCCAGATTTTACGGGAGAAAAAATAACTACTGAAGCACCAGGGGTATGAATTTAATTTTCTATCAATTTATAACTAATTATGATTAATTAATTAAATATTTTTTACTTTACAGTCAGATCCATTTAATGTTAAAGCAGGAGGAATGGTAAATATGGCAGCTTTGAAAAATGCTAAAATAAAACAAAACGATGCTTATGAAACAGGAATAGGAACACAATTTAATGCAGAGACTAATAAACGCGATGAAGATGAAGAAATGTTAGTTAATTGATAAATAAAAACATATTTTTGTATAAAAATAGAAAATAATTTTTT
The DNA here is from genome assembly GCF_019393585.1 of Leptopilina boulardi. Classification (NCBI taxonomy): domain Eukaryota; kingdom Metazoa; phylum Arthropoda; class Insecta; order Hymenoptera; family Figitidae; genus Leptopilina; species Leptopilina boulardi. Next base: position 540,984 of record NW_026137866.1, read on the forward strand.
TTTTTAATTTAACAGGGTTAAATATATAGAAGAGCATCTATCTAAAAGAAAACGCATCAATAAAGAAGAATCAGAAGCTAATATAACAAATGAAGGTGTCTATTGTTCACCAGAAGATGCAGCTCTTCAAGCAGTTCCTGATCATTTAAGACAAAGTTCTACATACAGAAGCGAAGAGATGCTTTCAAATCAAATGCTTTCTGGAATTCCAGAAGTTGATCTCGGCATTGAGTAAGTTATTTTAAAATTTTGTGTAGGTAAATTGATCACAATTCAATTAATTTTTACAATTTTACCTTCAGGGCAAAAATAAAAAATATTGAAGCAACAGAAGAGGCGAAATTAAAACTCCTTTGGGATCGTCATAGAAAAAAAGATGGACCCTCACAATTTGTCCCTACAAACATGGCAGTTAATTTTGTTCAGCATAATAGATGTAAGTTTCTTTTACTTAAAAGAAAACTTGAAAATTTAACCAAAGGACATCGTATTGTTAAATAATAAATAATAACAAAAATTTTTCTTTTAGTTAATATCGAAGTTTCTGATGTTCAAAAAAATAAAAATAATTCACGAGAACATAGACAACCTAATTCATCATCGGCAATGACTTCAAAAGAAAAGAGAAAAGAAGCAGAAGATAAAGCAACGGATGATTATCATTATGAAAGATTTAAGAAACAATTCAGAAGATTTTAATTATAGACGCGCTTTTACAAAAATAATTGTCTTCATTTTTGTAAATATGAAAAATAGAAATGACATTTTATTTAATTTTTTTCTATGTGTACGATTTTGTTTTAAAAAAAAGTTAATTTAATAATAAAGTTTTTTTAAATTTCTAAATGCATTTATATGATTGTATAGGGGTGAAAAGGTTAATTTAATTTTACAATGCGCTATTGATGCGAATTTTTTCAAATACACAGAAGCCCCAAAAGAACAGATAGTTAAATCCGCCAAGCAGAAATATATATATACATACATAAACTTTTTGTCCTACTTTATTTCCCTGAAAACTTTTTAATGTCTATAAAATTGATTATATTACAATGAGGTGTTTGTTAATTTTCTTTCTAAAGGACTATTTAAAATTTAACACCTATTCTTTGATTATAAGTAAAAAATAATTAATTAATTTATTATTAATAAAACAAATTATAAATTTGTCAATTAATATTAAAATTACAAAAAAGAATCTTTTTAAAATTCAAATTAAAAAACCAATAAAAATAAATAATTTTTGTTTTTATAAGGAAAACATTACGTATTCGTTTTGAAGATTTTAATCAATTACATAATTATAAATGCAAAATGAATATTGTGCTCTTCCCATAAGCAAGGACGTAATATTTTTCTATGGGACCCCTTAATATTATTTTAAAACTTTTATAACTTTTTATCAATGAAATTTTTTCTAACTTTTTTTAAAATTTTTTGCCCTTTTTCTAAACCAAAACAAAGAATTCGAAAATTTTAATTAGCATATTAATTGACAAATTAATTTCAAGAGTAAATTTTTTCAATTATTACACGTTCCTGACCATACTACGACGCCCATGTTTGACAGCGACTCTGGCGCTGTGTAAACGCGACCAAACACAACTAAAGTAACAGCTCATCTGTGTATATTATCGCTTACTAGGAATCTTTTTCTATTAGTCATTTTCAATATTGACAATTAGGCAAATTGTCAAAGTGTGTGTAATTGTGTGAAATTGTTTTCTTTGCATTTAAATAATCTATATTGTTATAGCTATTAGCAATGGATACTTGTGGATTTGTTACCTGTGGTCCAAATGAAGCTCTCGTTGTATCAGGTAATTTTTTTTCACTTCTATAATTGTAGAAATAAAAACCGGCTTTGTCAATGAATTGTTTGTATTGCCTGCTTTAATTATGACATTTTAGGAGGGGTCCAATTTCTGTAACAAAAAAAGAAATTTGATTAATATTAATTAGTCGATTGGAGTATTATCTTTTATATTATATCAATTTTTTTTCTAAGAATTTATGATCTAATTTCTAATCTAGTTTTGTAATTGTGCAATATTTGTCAAAATCAGAATTATTTTGACATTCGCTTCAGAGTATAGAAATTATTATTTTGAACTTCTGCTGCGAATGTAAATAAAATTTTATTAAAAAAAAAAAAAAAAAAATGCATGAGCATGATTCATATTTACGTTTCGAGCATATAATTGAAAATTTAATTTTAAAAATAGGATGCTGTTATGGAAAACCATTATTGGTTCCTGGCGGACGAGTTTTTGTTTGGCCAATTGTTCAACAAGTTCAAAAGTGAGTTTAAATTCAAACTATAAAGTTTTTAATTTTCTAATGAAAAGTAAATAATTCTTAATGTAATTAATTTTAGGATCTCTCTAAATACAATGACATTACAAGTGGAAAGCCCCACTGTTTATACTTGCCAAGGGGTACCAATATCAGTAACTGGTATAGCACAGGTAAAGAAAATGAAAGAAAATATTTATCAAATTTTTTAAATAAACTAATTTTTTTAATAATTTTTTTAAGGTAAAAATTCAAGGACAAAATGAAGAAATGTTATCAACAGCTTGTGAACAATTTTTGGGAAAATCTCAGGATGAAATTCACAATATTGCTTTGGTGACACTAGAGGGACATCAAAGAGCAATAATGGGAAGCATGACAGTAGAGGTATAAAAAAATAATGTCAATTAAAATACCTTATTTTTTTGGAATAATAATTTTTTTTCTTTTTTTTTGCAGGAAATTTATAAAGACCGAAAGAAATTCAGCAAGGAAGTTTTTGAAGTAGCAAGCAGTGATCTTGTTAATATGGGAATAACAGTGGTTTCGTATACACTGAAAGATATTCGAGACGAGGAAGTAGGTTTATTTATTTTATTTCTATTCAAGAATTGCTCGCTTGCATCAAGAATTGGAATTGAAAACTCTTTTTTTCTTTTGAATTAATATATAGAATAGTTTGAAACCTATAATAGATATTTAGAAAAATTATTTTATAATTTCATTTTTTCCAAATTTTAGCAACGATTTTTTATTTTATAAAACACAGTTTTATATTTATATGATTATACAATTAGTTTTGTTTTGCTACTTGCAGGGTTCGAAGGTACGTTCACTTATTTTCTTTTTAAATAGCAGTACTTCCTGCCCTGCCAATAACTCCTATTATCTAAAGAAGAAAATATCTCTAGACTATAAAAACGAGGACATTTAAAAAAAGAGGAACATTTTTTACAAACTGGTTTTATCTTTTTTTTGTAGTGTAGCACTTTTTTTCCGCACGTTTATTGCACACAAACTCAGACGCATTTTGAAAGACGAAAAAAAATTGCTTTGACTTATTTAATTTTGTTAAATGTTTATAAAATTATTTATTTTTTAAATTTTACTATATGTATTTTAATTTATGTATTGTTTGTCATGTTATAAAATTCGAAAATTTTATTTTATTTTTTTTTTTATTAGAAAACTAATTATTTGGTAGCAATACACTCACGAATTTTGCACGATATTTAATGGTGATTAATTTTAGGAATAACGAACATTATTTTAGTCTCTAGATGTTTCCAGAACCTAATTTCAATCCTATATATTATTAAATCCTATTTTATTATTTTTTTGAAATAAAAATTTGAATATTTAATTGTATAAAAATATTATTTTAAAGGGTTATTTAAAAGCCCTCGGTATGGCTCGAACAGCTGAAGTAAAAAGAGATGCAAGAATTGGAGAAGCAGAAGCTCGTCGAGATGCACAAATTCGAGAAGCAATTGCTGAAGAGCAAAGAATGGCTGCACGTTTTCTCAATGATACAGAAATTGCTAAAGCTCAGCGTGATTTTGAATTAAAAAAAGCTGCTTATGATGTCGAAGTTCAAACTAAAGTAAGAATAAATAAAAAAAAATAAATAAATAAAAATCTAATTTTGTAATCATTTTTTTTTAGAAAGCTGAGGCAGAAATGGCTTTTGAACTTCAAGCAGCAAAGACGAAGCAAAGAATCATGGAAGAACAAATGCAAGTTAAAGTTGTAGAACGTAGTCAGGAAATTGCTGTCGCTGAACAAGAAATGCTGAGACGTATTAAAGAATTAGATGCTACTGTTCGACGTCCTGCAGATGCTGAAAAATACCGGTATTTATATAATTTTCTTTTTCGAATGTGGGAATAATTTTTTTTAACTAATTAAATTTTTCAATGACGATGAAGATTAGAGAAATTGGCTGAAGCTAATCGACTTCGACTAGTAATGGAAGCAGAAGCTGAGGCTGAAGCTATTAAAATTCGAGGTGATGCCGAAGCTTCGGCTATTGAAGCAAAAGCAAAAGCCGAAGCTGAACAAATGGCAAAGAAAGCTGCTGCAATGAGCGAATATAAGAGCGCTGCTATGATTGACATGCTACTTGATACTTTACCAAAGGTATTTGTAATTTTCATTTATAATTTTTTCTTTTAATTTTCTTCTAATTTTCCAATTTTCTAATTTTCTTTTTTAATTTTTACAGGTCGCTGCTGAAGTAGCAGCTCCACTTTCGCAGGCGAAGAAAATAACAATGGTTTCAAGTGGCAATGGTGCAATTGGTGCTGAGAAATTAACTGAAGAAGTTTTGAATATTGTAAATCGTGTTCCAGCATTGGTTAAAAGCATGACTGGTGTAGACATCGCGAAAGTATGTTCAACAAAAGTTCATTGAGCTTAATGACTAACAAAAATAATGGCTTTTAACAAACAAACAAAAAAATGTGGAGCGTCTTAAACAATTTGCTAAAGCGTCAATGGTTTTTAATAACAATTTTTTATATTTCTATTTTAAAATTTTCTTTTACAGTCGGTTCATGCAGCGTAAACGGAATGGAAGACAAATTTTCATAACTGCTGAATCTCTGTTAATGATGCTTATAAAAAATATGAAAAAATCATCTGTCTCTAAAAAAAAAAAAAAAAAAATCTTTTATACTAGAAATAAGTTATGTGACTTTTGCTACTTTTTCTCATCACTTTTACTGCCAATTGACTCAATATTTTCTTTTCTTTTTTTTTTAAATTAATAGTATTTTTATTACTTTGTTTTTATATACTAGATGTTAATCTTGGTCTTTAGAATAGAAAAAAATAATCTTTCGCACAATTCATTCGATTTTAAATATTTGCTTGTGGCAGTGAATGTGAATTAAAATGTCCATTTGTTGCAATTGACAACTTATATATTTAAAAATATGTTGTCCTTTTTAATTTAAATTTTAAAATTCTTAATTTGGTTTCTTTTAACGAATAATAAAATTGTAAAGTAATAAATTCAATGAATAGTGATTTGAATATTAAAATCTATAAAAAGGGAAAAGTTTGAGGAAAAGAATATTTACATTTCTAACTAATGTAAAAATAGAAAAAAAAATTGTCAACGAAAAATATATATGGAAAACAGAATTGAAGACCTTCAGAAAATTATTGAAGGATTTTTTTGACCAAAATTCTTATTTAGAAAAACCTTTCTTTTTTTTTTGTCTGAAAAAAATAACTTATGCCACGATGTGCCGAATGACATTCCTCTATGAGTATTCTGTGACACTGTGTACCTTCTTAATGTTAAAAAAAATCTCTAACTAATTAAGTGTTTAGCGATGAAAGTACCAAATCACTTTGTGTCAGTGTCCGAAATACGTATCTAGTCTCCAAAAAAAAAATCGTATGTACCTTCGGTTATATTTTTTCTATTTGAAAAATGAACTACATATATTGTATTTTCCCTTATAGTAGTAATAATAATTATAATAATAGAATATAATATCCAAAAAAAAGCCGGTAAAAATTCTCTAGATAATAGTTAGTCTGCTAAAAATTAATTTTGAACTTATGAATAGTGGTAAGATCATGTGCAAAGCCTTACAATATAGCGAAGAAAAAAGTTCAAGTTTGAAAAAATAAAAAAAATGAAAAAAAAAAAGGTTCTTTTCATCATTTTCCTAATATTAACAATTGAATGACTTTTGATTCACTTCACGTGTAGAGAGAATAGAGAAATAAAATTTCCCCTTTTTTTAATATATAAATAATGATATTTTCTATCATTGTAACGATATATTTTTTTACTATTGAATTAAAAATATGATTTCAATTTTGAAATTATTAAAAAGTACCAATTATCAAGTATTCAATAGAAATTTAAAAAGGGAAGTAAATATCAATTTGTTTCTTAAACGACATGGACGAGTACAAATCATTTTTGGTCGATTTTTTAGCTGGAGGAATTTCTGCTGCAATTTCAAAAACTGCAGTTGCACCGATAGAACGTGTAAAAATTCTTTTACAAGTACAAGAAACTTCGCGGCACATTAAAGCTGAACAACGATATAAAGGTATGTATGTGAAAATTTGAAGAACAAAATACAAAATTTTTTTAATAAAAAACAAAATAGGTCTTCTTGACGTCTTAATACGAGTTCCTAAAGAAACTGGATTCTTCAGTTTATGGAGAGGGAATTTAGCAAATGTCATTCGATATTTTCCCACTCAGGCTTTAAATTTTGCCTTTAAGGACAAATTTAAAAAAATCTTTTTGGAAGGTGTGCCAAAAGATGATTTTTGGAAACAATTTGGTGGAAGTTTGGCAGCTGGTGGTGCTGCAGGAGGATCTTCTTTAATTTTTGTATATCCTCTAGATTATGCGCGAACACGGTATTTTAATACTTTTTTCAAAATTTAATAAAATATACATATAAAAAAAATGTTTTACTATAAAAAATAGATTAGCAGCAGACATTGGAAAGGAGAAAACAAGAGAATATAGTGGAATGATAGATTGTATTTCAAAAACATTTAAATCAGATGGACCAATTGGTCTATATAGAGGATTTTTTGTCAGTGTTCAAGGAATTGTAATTTATCGAGCAACTTATTTTGGATTTTACGACACTTTAAAGAGCCTATTACCGAATCCTAAAGAGACACCATTGATTGTAAATTTTTGTATCGCCGAGGTGAGAAAATAATCATCTAGTCAAAAAAAATTTTGCACTTATCATTTTGCATATATTTTTTCAGTTAGTAACAACGTTTGCTGGAATTATTTCCTATCCATTTGACACGGTGAGAAGGAGAATGATGATGCAATCAAATAGAGCAAAGTCTGATATGATGTATCAAAGCACAATAGATTGTTGGATAAAAACATTCAAAACAGAGGGACCGAAAGCTTTTTTTAAAGGAGCATTCTCAAATATTTTACGTGGAACTGGTGGAGCTCTCGTATTAATTTTATATGACGTTTCAAAAGATTTAATTGAAAAATCGATAATCAATTAATTATTAAGTATTCGTTTTCATTTATGGGAATTTTGTAAAATAGTTGCAAATAACGAAAAAAAAAAGAAAACGAAAATACTCTATAGACATATACATTTATTTTCAATAATCATTACCTTAAAAAATATATATTTATACATTTACGAACTAAATTAACGGACTTAAATATTTGAGTATGTATACATATATATATAAAGAGACAAGTCAGAAGACTGGAAATGCTTTGTATTCGCGAGACGTACTTCCTTTTTTTTTCCTCCCTTCAAGTCAGTAAAAATTAATTATTTAATTTAACATTGTATGTCGATCGTAAATATTACGTCTCTGCTCTCTGACTTGTCGTTTCCATTTGTCCTGTTGATGTCCAACACGATTTAAAACATTGCCCCTAACACCCATTGGATGAGACATTCCAGGTGCTGATGTATCATCCTATTAAAATTTTATTATGTAAGAATTTTAAAAATTCAATAAAGAAGATTTTAAAAAGAATAAAAAAATTAATAACAGGTAACATGTGTCTAGATTAAAAATACCTCTTCGTTATTATGTTCCTGATAACCAGCTCCAGCTTTTGGTAATCTCTTATTAAGTAGAGGATCCAAGCATATTAAAAACAGCATATAAATTACTAATAGCGATATCACCCATATTACAATAATTACTACAATCTGGAATATAAATTTTATTTATTATTTCATATTATTTATCACTGATTGTTATTACAATAATTTAAAAAAAATTTACTTACTTTAATAATAGTAGTGTTTCTATTTTCATATTTACAATCACACCTAGGACAAACTAGTTGTTCTTTTCCTTTTATTTTATCGCCAAGATGATTTAAAACTGCATCTTTACAATTACTAAATAGAAAGGGGAAAAAAATATTATATTTATCAATTAGAATTATAACATAAAATAAAAAAATAACTACCAATGATTTGGCGTTACGTTCGAAATGAAATTCGAACGAATTTTTGAAGAATCTGTAATATTAAGGACAGCTGCAAGATTTGGACAAATACATTTACATCTTTTATCATCATAAGATTGGGCCTAAAAGTGACACGAAAAGAAATAAATAAAAATATTGATTATTATGTCAATTAATAATTTTAAATTGATATTTTTAATAAAAATGTATTTCAAAAATACATACACTTACCTCGCATTGTGATATAAATATTAAAAATAGTGGTACTATAAGAAGTAAATTTTTCCACATTTTTCGATACACGTAATACTGAATATTTTCACTTGCTATAAATTAGATTTTTCACTAACACTGTTTATAACTTTTTAAAGTGATTTAAGAGTTTGCAAATAATGACAGCATCCACACTACAAGCAGCCATATTTTTTTAACAGATGTTTTTGTCAGAATGACAGCTATATGCATTGTAGAGGGCAGTAAATGTCATCAGTAACGTAACAAGGTAATTCTATTAATTATAAATACCCGATTATAGATATACGCGTATAAAATGAAAATAATAATTATAAAATAACGTAATTTATTACATACCACGAATTAAATAAATAATATCAAAGGACTTAATGTATTTCTAAATAAATAAAATTTGTTTTGTCTCCACCAGTTTATCTCGCCTATCTACTATCCTGAAGAAAAAGACCCTAGCCATTTTTAAAATACAATTTAATTGATTTAAATGCAATTCTTCAAAAGAGATAACTATTCTTTAAAAGAATGTTATTTTGAATTTGATACAAAATACACAATTAATTAATTACCTATTTTACAATTTTATATAATTTAAAAATCAATTAAACTTTTGATTTTGGCGCCTTTCTCATTCAAAGTTACTAGTAATGTCACTAGTGACAAAAGGAAAACAATAGCAGAAGACAGAAGTGTCAGATTGCGGCCGCACTGTGATAAGAACGGTTCTTATAGTTGAAAGATTTTTATCTTTACTATTAATTTTAATTTGTTGTTAATTTTGAAAATACATTTTTCAAAAAAATTTAAACATTCCAATCATTTATGGAAAAAAGATAATTTATACTTTGATGTGAAGTTTTTAAAAAGAATTGTTAAAAATCTTTTGTTTACCTCCTATTGTTATAACAATAAAAATTTGTATTCTGACAAAAAAGAAACATGTTTCCAACAAAATAAAGTAAGTACTTTGTTAGAAATTTTAATTATTATTTTAAAAAAATTATTCTTTAAAGTATTGTATAAATATTTATTATATGAAAAAACAAAATATTTTTGTTTTGTTAAAAAAGAAGTATTTAACAATAATGTATTTATTATTTTTTAATTTCAGTTAACAATTATTTACTTAATTCAACAAATTTTTTTTAAAGAAATGTTTTTTATCGCTAAAGGCGGGAAAATATTATTTCTGTAATAAATTATTTATAACTGATTTGTATTTATCTACTTTAAAAGAATTGGAAAATTCACATTTGAAATATTCAAATAGTAATTTAAATTCTAAAATACCCTATTTTTTAAAAGTATTTTCGATTATTTTTTAAACATAAATTTACGATGCGACAGGAATAGACTAAAGTTGGTGATAGCTTCAGGCTATCATCATCATTTCTGAGATGTCCTATATTTTTTGTGCCATAAGGAACAGAAAAGAAGCTTTTTGAAATGAAATACTCATAAAGTTAAAAAAAAAACTTTTTATCGTTACTTAGAAAGATGTAAAAAAGATTCTGTTTAATAGTAAAAAAATTGAAAATTCTTTTTCTCTAAACTATAAAAATTTGAATATTCTTATTAATAATTTATTTACCTATATGCAGCTCTTTGAAAATTTTAAATATAAATAATAAATATTGAATTACAAGTGACCTAGATATTAAAATAATGAAAACTGACCATGAATGATCAATGTGCATTTTATAGCGCGTGTTCTTTGATGCAGAATTAATAAACCCGATAGATTTACTTAAATAAAAAAATAGCAATGAAATTAAAAAATAATTTTATTAGTTTCAGAAATTTTTTCTTCTTAATAATTTCGATATTTTTCAAATTAAAAAAAGGATCCTCTTGTAAATCTTAATTAATATTTTATAGGAAAATCTTTAAATTTATATATATTTTTTTATAGGAAAATAGAAGAACAAGTGAGAAAATTTTGAAAATTTTCATAGTGAAGTAAAAAAAGAAAATCATGTTGATCAATTATTTTCGAAGATCAACTAGCGCTCCAAATAAAAATGAGGTAATTAAAATTTCTCTGTCTAGAAGAAATCAAAAACTAAAAGTATCTAATAAATTACCTATAGGCTTATAAAAAAAAGTAACAAAGATGAACTTAACATCTACTTATAAAAGTTATAAAGACGAGCTTCGCAAAACTTTTAACTCAATTTACATAATGTAAACATCAGCTACTCACAGTGCCTTCAGTAACCTCTAAAGCAATAATTTTAAGTTTTCATCTCATTTAAAATGATGAATCAAAACTGTTTAAAATTTCTTTATACAGATAATAGGATATAAAGTAACAAACGCCAGTCGCACCAGAAAAGTTGGAGTTGCATGTCGGACTTTTCAGGAGCTCAAAGAAAAGGCTTGCATCAAATTAAAAGTAAGCTGACGTGTTTTTTTCCATTTTCCAATAATTTATCTCGAATACATATTTTAAAAAAAAAACTATGATAAAATATTTATTATGTATGTTAATTATTTTTTATTTAATTGCAAAAAAATGTTTTAATTTTTTTTAAAAAATTGTTATTTTTATTTATTTATTTTATTTTTATGATAAAAGAGTTATTTTTATCGTAAAGTTACTCAATGGAAGGAAAATTGACTTTTATATATAGCTAATTTAAAAGTGACATTCGCACGCTGAATCTGACCTTGGAGCAGGATTATTTTGGCCTTCAGCTAGCTTTATTGAACGTTGGCTGGGTTGAGCTTGCCGCGTGCGAGGCCAGGGACATTGGCATTTATTTTTCAATGTCACGGTCACAGGATCTCGTGAGGTCAAAGCCACACATTTCAATAACATCATTCTTTTTTCATTCAATTTTCCTTTCTATTAAGTTACTCATTTTTTTTTTTAATTACTAACCAAAATAACTCAAATTTAAAAAAATGTTTAATTAAAAAATTTTTTTCAGATTACCGGAAAATTGGAAGATATCAGCGTCTTTCTTCTGGATGGATCAGAAATAGATGAAGAATATTTTTCAACACTAAAGGCGCAGACGACTTTGATCATTCAGAAACCAGGGGAAAGAATAATGACAGGTAAGAATATAGTAATTGGAATATAGTTAAAAATTAAAAATTAAAAAAAAATTTACAGACGCAGATTTACTCTACGAAACATTGAAAAGAGTTAATATAGATTATTTGATGTCCGGTGATGAAATTTCAAAGTTCCTGACAGAAAATCTTAAAGCAAAGATTTCAATTTTAAATAGTGCATTAAATAGCGATGATACAAAGACTCATTTAAGTTCCCGAATTGATCATCAAGATTGGTTTCGAGGACTAGACACAACTTATACGTCCAAAGTAAGTATACTATAGAAAATATAATAACAAATAAAATTCGAAGCAAACAATTTTTTTTTCATTGTAGGAAGCATTCATGCACAGAAGATGTCAAGATAGAATTCGTGGCTACCTCACAAAAGCAGTGGAACAAATTAAATCTTCAGATATTTTTACAACTGATCGACGAGCTAGACAGCATTTATTACGTGCAATTGCTTTTTTTAAATTGCAACTTAAAGAAGATCATTACTATGGTCATTATTTTGATAGAAGTAAAATTTCAACGGGAAATTCTAATGAAGTAAAAAATAATAAAAATGATAATGATAAAGATAATAATGATAATAGTTCCGATGAGATTGATGATAGTGGTTTTTTTCAATGTTACGAACATTGTCCTTGTAAATTGAGAAATTTTGATTATTTCAATCTCTTTGAAATAGAAGAATCAGATCAAATAGATGCAAGAAGAATGCAGCAAGAAAATGACAATGAAATTGAATCATACTATAAAGTGATTCCTGGTAAAGAAAGAAAATTGATTACACTCTGTGATCATAAAGGTGAATTTAAATGTGATGGAGTATGGAATAAGGATAAGTGTACGTATGATGGGAAACATAAAATCAATCCTTATCGATCTAAAGAAGAACTCATTCTTTTTTCAACTTGGAATCTTGATCACAGGTATGATGTCACTTTTTTAATCAAAAATTATATATATACGATTATTTTTATTGAAAATGATTTCAGAATTGAGAGATCGAGAACTTTAATTCCACAATTGCTGAAATTATCACAAGAGGAACAATTAAATCAAAAGGATGTGGTAGAAATTTATGACAATTTGTTTACGATAAAAAATTTAAGGCTCGTGCATATTGTTTGTCATGACAAAGGTGCACATAAATAATAACAAAAAATGAGAGCAAATTTGAAACCGAATTTTGGCACAAATTTAATTAAGAATCATAAAGAAAAATTTTCCTCTATTGAGTAGAGTTTTAGAATTTAAAATTATTCTTAGATCTAAAAAGCGCATGTAATGTAGTCAAAAAATTTGTGTATATAAAACACGTATTGTATTTCCATCCACAATTAATTAATTACGAAATAGTATTAGATCTAGTATGTATATCATATGAAAGCCAAAGATCATGTCTTCCACTTTTATCAAGTCATAAATAGAAGCTAATAATTAATGAAAATATTAATAGATAAATATTCAAAGTTAATTTGTTGTTTATTAAATTTAGAAGTTAAAAATTAGGTTTTTTTTTAAATATCTCCCAGAAAAAAATTTTTTTTGTTCACAAAAAGAAAATGAAAATTATTTTTTAAATAAAACAAAATTTTAGTACAGCTGAACTTTCGCTTTGATATGGAATCTCTATATATATAAAATAATTAGGTTTCAAGTTGTATACACAAAAAATGTATAAAAAAACTTAAGTATAAAGTGTTAAGTAGAATTTTAAAGTTTAACGATAGTTAATATTCCAGTTGGAAATATTTGTTTGTATAAAGATAAAAAAATATGTTTAAACATATTTAAAATTTAAGTGGTTTAAGTTTAGGAAAACTAGAAGATTAAATATAAAAGTAATTCAAATAATAGTAAAATAATTAAAATTAGAAGAGAAATGAAAAAAAAATATGAAAAGTTATAAATATTAGAAAAAAGTGATTTTAGAAAAAAAAATTAGATTTGTAAATATTTAGATAGAGAACTAAAGTTCTGATATATAATTCAATTATGCAACTTTTTCTGTTTTGTGTAAAATTAACAAGTGTACTTAAATTGAACAATATTTAAAGTAGCAGGAAACTTTTATAAAATTATTTCTTAATTATTTACGATTTAAAAAAAAACTTTTTTAACAAAAATTGTCTTTAATTATAGATAAAAAAAAAAAATTATTGTCAATATTTGTAAAGATCTGCTCAAATGGAAAATGTTATTTTTTCCAGGAGATATTTTTTAAGTCTTAATTGATTGTATTTAAAGTTTAATTTACAATCTAATTGTAATTACTAATTTCTTTTCAAATATTTACTTAGACTGCGTTAACGAAACAGGGTTAAAATTTAAGATTAAAAAAAAGTGACCAATAGACATGTTATTTTTTAAAAAGAAATCTGCTTTACAGAAAATATTAACTTCAACTGCAACAATTAAAAAATTTATACAAACAAAATATTGTATATATAATCAAATTAAGAAAAGAAATTAAAAAGAAGCTATATTGTAGTACCTGATAAACAATGAATTTTTTTAAAAATTTAGATCTCTTTCTCTCTCGATCTATCTAAAAATGTATTTTGCTATTTTAATTTTAAGAACCATTTTTTTTTAATAATTTCAAAATAAAAAATGATTTTATGAAGAAAAAGTGATTGACAAAAAATTGTCATATATTAAATAATGTTTCTTGCAAGATGACCTAATGTGAAAGACCCTCCTCTTAATTGACACTAGTTAAATCGCTGTTGTATATATCCTTTGTGCATATTTTTAACCAGCACTTGTGAAAAGACTCTACATATGAATATGAACAACTTAATAGACCACTTAACTTTAATAACGTTTAGGTAGTTCTCATAAATGTCACAGCTTGAGAAATTGCTATATATTTTATGCGGTTTAACAAAGTTATTTAATTATATAACAAAGTTGCAGTAAAAAAGAGTGAGAAATACATTTTTCTCTTGAGAAATAATTCAATAGATATTTAAACTTAGAAAATATAGTATATATATATGTAATCAAGAATTATAAATATTCCAGTTTCAATTTTTTATATAAAAAGAAAATGTTATTTTTAATTTTTGATTGTGAAAAACTTTTCTAGCACAACATAAATTTTTCTATATGTGCAAAAAAAACTCAGGCTCGTATTATATTGAAATAATTCGAATATGCGAAAAAAGTTTATTTGTAAATTTATAACTGCATTTTTGTTTTTAAATTTTGACTCGCGATGAGATTATGCAAGAGTATAAAAAAATATGTAAAATCTGTTCTATTTACATATATAAAGTTAGAAAAATATATATTTTAGCTATAATGATAATATTTGTATATTTTTATTTTCCCTTCAAGTATGTATAAATAAGAAAAAATTTTCCATTTTCATTAACTAATAACTAAGTTCCCTAGAGTAAAAACTTTATGAAAAATACATTTTTTTATTTAATTAATTAATTTGTTAATTAAATATCTTATAATTTTTTATTTAAATTTTGTAAAAATTTTAATTTAATTTTTAATTTTCACGAGAGTAATTAAGAATTCAAAATAATTATTAATAATGAAGATTGCAAAAATAATTAAAATAAAATTACAATGAAAATTTGATATTACATTTAGACTGAAATTAAAAATACAATTTGATATGAATATTAATAATAAGTTTCAGATAATTATAAATGAAATTTTAAATTATTTAGAGTGTTCTAAAATCTAAAAAAAAAATTGAGTGCCGTTGAAATTTTAATTATTCTTGATCAGTTATTTCTGATAATGTATTATAATTAAATGCATAATATATTATATATATATCAAGCAATGTTCCACATGCACATAATCAATACCGGTAAAATATTGCATATTTTTATTACATTCTTTTAATTTCATAAAACCTATTAATCCCTCATAATAATTGGACTTCATATAAAAACATATATACAATTTTGAAATACTTTAGTTTGTTAATTAAATGACCTAATTAAATTAAAAAATAAAACACCAACAATATAAAAATATAATAAAGTATAATAAAAGAGAATTTAATAGGTTTAATTAATTTTGCATAATTATTAAATTATTTGTATTAATAAAAATGTATTTTTAATAAAGTTTTGTGAGAATTTCTATGTCTGACCAAATATATGTTTGTATCACCTCTCATTAACCCAAGATTCAAAATGTTATTAAAATAGAATTTTTCATTTTTAAAAAGTGGATTTTAAAAATTTTCTAAATGAAGTTATAATTTACCATATAATTCCCCTTTATTTTAGACTGAATTTAGCACGTAAAATTATTTTCCGAAATTATTATTAAATAATTACCACCGATTATAAACCACCTTTTTTTTTTTTACTTTTTATCAAAACCAACCAACTTAGGAAATAAAATACCATGATTAGTGTGTTTTAAAATTTAACTATATAATGCTTCTCCCCGCTTTTATTTTTAACTTTATTTTTTTTTTTTTGCCTGGTTACATTATCGCCGAGAGGTATATAACAGCGGTTGGTTTATATATATTCCAGCATCCCTCCACTATCATTTATTTTAATTTATTATTTAAAAAAAAAAATTGATAATAATTTATTAAAGTATTTATCAAATGGAATATTGAACATTTATACACGTCTGAAAAAATAAATAATGTTTCCCATATCTTCTTCACAATAAATAACAGATCGAGAGTGATTAAAAACACATTTGCAACAAGAATATTCGTCCCCTCGATATGTAGCAAATACATACATATAATAATTGGATTCGTCGGTTTTTCAACTTAGGGTTTTTGGAGAGAGAGAGAGAGAGAAAGAGAAGAACATATTTTACCCACTCCAAAATAGAAGAATTGATTATCGTATCGCAATATATACACACACGCCTTCAAAAAGATCGCTCGATCTCATAGATCTAACCTTGAAGCCTCTCTCCCCATATGCGAAATGACCGAAATTTATTTCTACTCCAAAGAGATTACATAGCGAACGCACATGTTGTATGTGTATATATGTACTCGAGACGAGCATTTACACCCGAAATTCAAAGATATCTCTGTATATGTACTTGTACGTAAATGTGAGTATGAATGAGAATATATATATACATATATATATATATTGCAGATATGGGTATATATCCAGCATCGTGCAAGGGTGCGATGAGTGGATATACATATACGATGTTCGTGCGAGGGTTACGAATGGCGAAAAATGGGGGAAAGGAGGAGGGAGACGGAACGGCACAATGAGAAATAATATACGTCCTTTCTATTAGAACCATTTTTCAGAAAGACCTTCTCTCTACCTGGCTCACACACAGCTCTCTTTCTCCTTAATATCCCAACCTCTCTACACCTCGACACCAAAAATATATATATGAAAAGAACTCTCCTATCTCGGGTTCGACGACATTCGAGACTCGTCGCGGTTCAAGCTTTTCAAAAAAAAAATTACCATGCATATACCTATTTTTTTTTTTTATATATATTATTCTATAATACGAACTTTTTATAAAAAGTATCGTTTTGATAATTTTTTTATACCTTTACTAAAAAAATGTTTTCAATCTTTTTGAGAACCGAAAGTCATTCAATTGTTATTATTATATATTATTAAATTATAAAAGTGATTAAAATTTTAATTGCTTTTCTCACTCTCTATACCTCTACCGCAAGAATATTTTTTTTTTTTCAATATCTGTTACTGACAATTTAAATTATTTTACATTGATTTGTAAAAGTGAAGTTTCGACTAATAATTTATAAGCTTTTTTTTAATTAATTCAAAAAAAAACTATTTTAGTTATATTAATCATTTTGCAGTTTAATTTTTAAATTTTCGTTTTTGAGAAACTGAATCATTATGAAATAATAATTTAATTCCTATTTATGTAAATAAAAAATTCAGTTGCAAATGTACTCACAAATATTTGATGAATTGCTGTAGGACATCTGAAACAAAAAGAAGATACATTAAAAAATTAATGTTTTACTAATTAAATATTTTATTAAAAAATAGAAATTTTTATTTTAAATTGGTGTTCTAGAACATCCGTTTTTTGGGTATTATAAAAATAAACATAATAAATGAAAGGTGCGCATAAAACCTGCAGTGCAAAAAAAAGGGAATTGCAAAATTTTGCAGAGATCCATCTTTCTTTCTCTCTCTCTCTGTCTCTTTTTTTTTACTCTCTCGTTTCCTCTTTCTTGCATGTTCGTTGAACCGACAACACCGATATATTATATTACGTATTCCGGATATCTACCGAACGAAGTAACGTTCTTGTCTCGTGCCGCACTAAATTACTGATTAGAGTTGCCTAAACTCCCTTTAACCCCGTTCCATCACCCTCTCTTCTCCTCTTATACCAACATTTCGCACACACATATATCTATATGCCGTATAACGACGATTTAGCGCCGAACATTGGCTGGCATTAAACCTCGCGAATAATTCAAAAGCAATTTCCAACGCTTTTCGTTTCATTTCGTTTCTCGGCATTTAATTCCAGCATCGTTTAATTCCATTTGGTGCGTCAATGAATTAAAAGCTACTCTGTATAATCATCATAGTTTACGTATATATAGTCCCGTTATGTTATTGAAGTCACCGTTATATAATAATATAAAAAATGAAATGGGTTGGCCAAAAAGGTCTATAAATTATTTATATAAACATCAGGCGAAATTTTATTTTTTTTACCTACATTTTAAAATTACCTAGAATTCTGAGAATCATTTTGCAAAATAATAATCCCAATTGGGATTGAAAATTCTCATAACAAAACTTATGCGCGTTTATATACATTAACTGCCGACATTTTCTCGGATCGGATCCATTTTTTTTTCGTTTTTTTTTATACCGCAAAGGTCGAAGGCACATATTAAATCTAAATTAATCTTCCACTACCATCGTTAATGACTGTCCATTTATCAAAAAAGTTCACCGCTTTTGCGAGTTCCTTCCTTCGCGAAAACCTTCGCGAACGAGAACGTCAGAAGGGATTTTATCTCGAGCAACACAAATTGGTATTTATTTCGATAGATGCGCGAGCGAATTTTTTTTTTTTCAAAAATTAAACGTAGGAGAAATTTAATTAAAACTATAACAAATTTTCTATTCATTAAAAATGAAACAATAATATTTTGTAAAAAAAAAATATTTATATGAAGATTTTTTTTATATATAAAAATTCAGATTATCAATTATCTCGTGTATGCAGAAAAGAAAATCAAACTAGATTAACCAGAAATAACAAATTAATTCCTTTAGCATATATATATACAAAATCGTGCAATTTTGAAAGCGAGTATTTTGCTAGCCAGCGCACATATGTTTCATCTTCTCGGATGCAGGTTTACGTTATTGTTTTTCTCCAACGAGAGAAATTGTATTTTAGAGAAAATCAGGTTAGCGCAACCCGCCAAAAGCGAACGAGATAATAAATAGCGGGATAGAACATAGAGGAGGGTTGTGTGTGTGTGTGTGTGTAGGTTGAGCAATTATAAATTGAAACGCTCTTGTGTTATTTATCATTTTATAGCGAATGGACCAAACGACACGACAACGATGCAATAGCGTATGTGTTCTATGCAAAACAATAGCATTCACGATATGTGATACGTGTGTACTATTGTTTTGTATCATTATACTAACAAATGCACTGAATGTAATGCGCGAGCTTGCAAAAAAAAAAATAAAATAAAAAAATTGTACCTCATATTTTCTTTTTACTGCTACTGTTTCAATTAAGCTTATTTATGTTAAAATAATGCAAATTTTTTTTTTTATTATATACAATTTAATTTAAATACATACTCTCTTTGATGGAATGTTCTATTTTATTTTCTACTTCAAAAAAGCTTTTTAATAATAATAATATCATAATCGGTTAAGCATCAGCAAAAAAAATTAAAAGAAAGAATAATTTGTACAAAAAAAATTCTCCAATCATTCTAATTTTAATTCCAATTGAATCCTGAAACATTCCGAATCGATTGGCTTGAAAATTGATTCGGAATGAAACGAATTATTTTGGAATGATTCGGAAAGAATTCGTTAAAAATTTAAATTCGGATAAAAACTGATTCGAAAACAAAATCACAGCTAAAATTTAAAATCGTATATTAATAAAGTAACAGAAAACATTTATTGATATAAATAAATCATAATAAAATGAATATGAGATTTATTAATAAAAGCATATTAAAAATTTATTAACGAAAATAAAATAATAAATCTGCAAATTTAGTCATTAATATATATATATATAAGTTTCTTTTGATGAAAATATTATTGAATAATTCTTCCAAATAATGTTCAAGTATTATAGAAATAAATTATATATGATATATACGGAGTATAAATAATAAACAGTTCGTTATGAATTTATATCCTCGAAAATTTGATTTTTAGCGCATCCATTAAACTGTTATGTGTAAATTTAATATATAGACATGGATATAGCTTCAATAAAAAGTAGATTTTAATTTCTCAAATGTGCACATATACTGGACAGTGCTAGATATACTGACAAAAATAAAGAATATTTATATAAAATCACAAGATATACACAGCATCAACTGCCAATATTTTGGGTGAATGTTTCGATTTTGGAATATATATATAGCACTATAGCGCATGAATCAGATATGATCTCAAATGCAAATCGGGTTTTGGGATGTAAAGTGAATGTTAAGTGGAATGTACTCGAATTCATGTAAATTATTCCACTTAACCATAAACTGTCATAAGCCAAGTGTCAAATAAATGCTTCTATAACTTATTGATTGACGTGAGATAATCACAATAATTTTGTTAGTTAAACATTGTTACAGAGTGGCGACTAAAATTCTTTTTAAAAAAAAATTCCACTTTTCAATAATACAAAATAAAAAAAAAAAATTCATAATAAACTAAGCTGTAACTAAATATTGTAAATAATTTTTAAATCAAAATTATGTAAATTAGATATTTATAAAATGGCTAATCAACAACTGTTGCATCATTAAACCAATATCAAATTACTATATAGGATTATATCATTACATTTATGTACTTAGGTCTTAGTCAATAATACAAGTTATATAACTTATGTTATACATTTCTTAGGATATGTCTAATCGATATATATATACATTCTACAAATGGATTTCCCTTAATATTCTCCATAAGTTTTCTACATATTATCCTATAGGCTATATGGATAAGTCAATATTATTTTCTGGTATATTATTGACTATTCCCCTTAAGCTTTTAAATTATAAATTCGAGTATTTTCAGAATGAAGGAAAAAGAACCAAAAAAAAACTTGGTTTATTTTTCCTTCAATATAAAAAAAATTCTATACATTTACTAATATTCAATAAACTTTGATTTTCATTGTAATTATAGACACTTTTAATTAAGGTACAAAAACTATCGTAAAAAATAACAATATTTTGTTTCTTACATCACTTTCTTAAGAGAGCGTCAGATATTAAAAAAAAAGAAGGGAAAGAATTTTTTCATGTTTTTTTAGAAAGTAGTTTCTTCTACCTTGACAAAATTGCAATGTGTGTGTGCTTTCCGCATATATAAACAGTGGACTATCTTTTTATCCTTTTTTTTTCATCGTTGTTGCAACTCCTGAAGTAAAATTTCGACCCTCATTTACTGTCCAATGGCATGTAGGGATATTGGACAAAAACTTTCCTTGCACGTGCTCAAGGATTGATGGAATAGTGCACGAGAGAGAGAAACTTTTTGAGTACCACATCTTTCTTATAAGAGGATATATGTATGAAAATACTCTATCATATAATTGGACTTGGACTTTCCTATTATACATAGTTGAGCAAAAATGAGGTTTTAATCTAATAAATGAAAATCCTAAAGATAACGAAGCTTATTCGATAAATTTCAGATAATCCAAGTAATTAGAGGCAAAAATTCTAATATTCTCGGATATAAAAAGAGAAAATGTTTTTTTAAGATGCGAATAAACTTAAATTATTATAGTTTTAAAAGTAAAACTATTTTTATATAACTTAGTAAAATTTTATTTTTCTATAACTTGTGAATTCGGAAACTTTATAAAATTAGTAATAGAAATTATGTAGAAATTGAAAAAGGATTGGAAAACAAAGTTTTCTTAAAAATGAAGAACAAGAGAAACACTTTCTAAGAGAAACAAGAGAATGTCTATAATCGGTATAAGTGTGCGTTCGACTCAATGGGGGTTTGTTAGTGTAATTTAATTACTAGAACATTTCCCTCTTTCATCGCAAATAAGTATACACTTAATGCTTAAATTATCAATGCTAAAGATCTTCCCATGAAACAGGGTTTAATTTACTATTAAAGTTTGGATACGATAAAAAATTTTTTTAAAAATAAATTCCTAAACAAACTAGTTTAATGCGAATTTGATCAATAATCCTCATTTTAATTATCGATTATTAATATGTATAGTAATAATAAAATTGAATTGACGTCAAAATGCGCAATTCTCCATGAAGTCGATACAATAAGCTACCTTGAAATAATTACAGAGAATTAAATTACTTCAAAATTGAAACTTGCTCCTTCATTTCACAACTATATGTATATATTTTCTATCGATAATCTTGACAGCAATATCATTTACACAAAATTCCATTATTTGCAAATCTCCATTTGAGTTGAAAAACATTATTTATTTACGAATAACAAAAAAGAGTGCTAAAAAATGTTATGTATTATGTATATATCTTGGACGGTTATCGTCATTGAAAAGGCAGAGAGAGAGAGAGAATCAGTGTATATCGGTCTTTCCTCTTGTTTGAGAACAAAAGCAAACGGAGGGTAAGATCTTTGATAAAACGAAAACGGACTCACCCTTCTTTCAAAAAAGAAATGAACATGAAGCTGTTGCATCAGGAAATAAATCGAAACTTTTATAATAATGCCAAGTGTCCATAATGGCAAGTATAATTGATGTTTTTGCCCTCCCTTATTGTATATATACATCGAGGGCGATTATAAATTATTATTTTTTTCAATCTTTCTATTTGATATTGAAAAAAAGGTGAAACAGTTGTTGAAATTGTTATAAATAGAAATTAAAAAAAATTCCTGGGGCAATATGGTAAATTCTTTTTTAAAAGCCGAAAAAATTATTTCAAAATTGAAAAGTTGAAAATATTGATAAAATAAAAAATGACTCACAGTTGACTGAATCCTGATTTTCTATGGAGCTCGGGCATTTTTTCATTTTTCATATATCCTTTTTGTCCTTCTGATTTTTATATTTTTCTCATCCATGTCTTTTTTATCCTTCAAGTTGTTATATTTTCATCTTTCATGTCCTTTTTGTCTTTTAGAGTATATGGCAGGATCTGAAAAAATAATTTTGTTTTAAAAAAATGAAAAAATACAAAAAAAAAATTTCCAAGATAACGTCACTATAATTTATTGATTGTTGTAATTACAAAATAACTTTCCATCAAGTACGAAAAATGTCAATTGCAAAAGAATAAAATAAAAAAATTGTTTTAAGGAAACAATATATTTTGAGGACATTATTTATCTCTCTCACGCTATATAAATTTTATTAGACTATCAAGAATTACGTCTCTTATATAGTTTTGCTTATACCGTCACATTATTTCGGCAGTAATCTCGTCTATTTCCAAATTCTATATAATATTACGTGTTTCATAGTTAACGAAAATATGAAATATTTTCCCCTCTAAAAACACGTCAAAGCTATTTGTTTTGAAAACCCTCTGTTTTGCTCACATAATTAATGTCTTGTGCGAACATAAAAGACATGAAGAAGGGTGGGTGGCGGGGGACATGAGAGAGAGAGAGAAGCACAAGTGGCATTCCCCAGAGGTAAACTCCTTCGTCGAAGGAAGGTCCAACTGGGGAATTAGTATCTCGTTAACAAAGTTTACCGGCTGCTTTTGTATATATACTGAAACGCTGACTGGTTATTTATAGCAAACGCAGGACACACGTTAATGCTTTTTCCCCTTTCCATACAGGTATAAATAGGCACACGCGAAAATCGGTGGTTTTAGGTGTTCTCTCTTGTGTTTTAGATATATATTACATACAGAAAGCGAAGGGAGAGTGGAAAAGCGAAATTGTTGAATAAACGTTGAAAATACGTTGCGTACTTAGGTTACGGTAAGAGCTTCTAAGCACCCAATGTCTCTGGTGCTTGGTCGTTAACACCTGCTCCATCTCGTAAAGGACTTTGGGGACCATGTATTGTTGCCCTAAAACAGCCTATATAACCCCCCTCATTCTCCTTTAACCCCCCCTACAGGAAAGCAATAATTCGGTATGTGCCTACCGTGAAACACGATCTACTCAATTTGAGCACATATATATATATCTCTACGAATAGAATTTATCATCAGGATGTAATTGTTTGATATGAAAAATCCAATATTTGTTTTATTTCACATTCGTTTGCACACTGTGTTAAATTTTATAACCGCATTCACTTTATTTACTTTTCTTTATTATATAAATTTTTTTTAAATTTTAGAACTTATTTATCACGAAAATCTTTACGAAAAATTCATTTTCATTTTTAAAAAATATATTTAAACTAAAAAAATTGTTTCTTTTTAAAAATTGGATAATAAAATCTGAATTATATAATACCAAGTTTTATTAATTCAAAATTCTTTTAGCAAAATTTCGCTTTTATATACTTTCTACAACTTGTAAAAATTTTTAATTATAATTATTTTCATTATATATTAATTAAATTAAAAAATTTGATTTAATTTGGAAAAATCTTTTTCAAAAAAGAAAAAAAAATTAATATATTTAAAAATACAGGGCTTATGTCACATGCCACTTAGGTGAAGAGGAGATCAGTATTTCATACAGTTTACATATACTATTATACACTTTAGCTCATTTCTCTGTTACCCCAACAAGGGACCATTATGGGTCGCGGTACTTAACGTATGATTCTGACCCCCCCACCCTGATATGCTCGTTATTATAGGGTAACTTGAATTCATATACGGGTATACATACATATATATATAGGTACACTGTGAACGAGACATCCAGAGGACGCACTTTGGCGAGAGGAGGGTCGGCGTTTAGAACCGATAATCGAGGACCGATACTAGAAGGCAGGGCCATTTTCCGATTCACCACTACAACCACATTTGCCGTCTTCCTATATATATACACCAGAGAGAGAGTTCTCGTGTACACTTATCGCGTTGTTATCGATCTCAAACTGAATTACGACGGACGCGTGCCACTTGCTGATCCACGTGCTCTTAGAACCTATCTACTACTTTACCCTGGGAAATAGAAATTTTATGATCTTCCAAGGATGTTCACTGCGGTTCATTTTCTACACTCCAACGACTTACAAATAAGCATATATAATTTTTTATACCTTTTTTCGAAATCAAGTTTAGAAAAACAAGCTACAAGAATTATTATTCTAATTTAATCAAAGAATCATTAGAATATTAGAATGATTAGAATTTATTAGGAAAAAATTTTTCTATCAATTGTATATAGAAAAAAAGAAATTTTGTCTAAAATTTTTCAAAAAATTAGCAATAATAAACGAACCGAAGCAGTGATAATTGTTACTGTACAAATTTATACCACAAAGATTACAATTAAATTTAATACTCTAAGGGTTTAATTCAAAATGAAAGGGTTTAGAGAGAAAGAGAGAGAGAGAGAAAGACCCTCTAAACCGCAAAGCTTTAGGGAACCTAATTTCAATTTCGAATTCACCGGGGGATTTACGAGCCCCAAGTCTTAAAGTATAGGGAATTGAAAATTCTAAGAGCCTGCGCGCTCAGTGAGGATTGAAAAGTGATATCTTTTGGTAAAATGCTCGACATTTTCGCAAAAGTATGGAATCTAGTCCCTTTAAGCCGTATATACAAGAACGACAAACGTGAAGGGTCAAAAAAAAAAAAAAAAAATGGACAGCAAAAAATAAATTTGACCTTTTCACATATCTGCGAAAATTACAGTGAATCGGAAATGATTTGAAAACTGTTTGAAAAACAGGAAGGAAGGAAGGAAGAATAGAAGAAAAAGTCCGAGGGAAAAAAGGAAATAATATTATTTATCAATCTTGAAGCGGTAAAGGGAGAAAGCCAAGACGATCCCTTCTGGTCTCGAAAAAGAAGAGAGGAGAGGGGCACATGTATAATGCATCCCTCGGGAAGGATCTGTAGCCGATCCCGTCTCCTTCGGTGTACACAGGTACAACATTGAGAGTTGTGTATCCGTAGGAGGCACAGGTGCAACTTAGTGTACGTGTATGTGTGTGTGTACACCCAATACGTGATGTGTATATCGAAGGGATGCGGTTTGCCTCTCTCTCTCTCTCTACTGGGATGCCTCGTGTTATTATCCGGACCCGTGTTGTGTGGTTCCAGGAGCAAGTGCTCGCGGTGCTATCAGTTTGGTTTGAATCGAAACTCGAAACCTTACGCTAGTCGTTTGATTTCTATTCCTGTTTCGAGACTCGATGTCGCATGCATTTCAAATGCAGAAAGAAGAAAAAGAGAAAAAAAAGAGAGAGAGAGATAAAGAAACGATATACGCTTCAGGTCCAACGGCGGAAAATAGCAAATTCCGAAAATGGAGCTAATAGAGACCGTTTCCAACTTTAGAGGGAAATCTTTTTCCCCAGAAAAGAAGAGACAAAAAGAAAGACTGATGCAATTCGAAAAGAAATTCTGGAATTTAACTCTCAACTGAAAACTGAATATATAATGTACAATAGTTTATTTTTTCTATATAGAAAAGAGAAAAACAATTCAATTAAAATTAGAAAAATTCAAAATTTAAGTAAATAAAATGTTAATAAAAAAATAATACTAACCTTCTGTTTTCTCCATAATAATTTATTCGCTCCATTTTCTTTTCTCATTCAAAAATCCAAAATCTATGCATCAATTTCTTAATAAATGTAATTTTTTCGTCCCATCGATTTTATTTTTTTCTGATCCAGAAATCCAAAATTTATGCCTCAATTTCTTAATATAATTCTTTTGTCCCATCGGTATTATTTTTTTCTAATCCAAAAATTGTTACGTCCTTGCCAATTTTCCTTGTTTCCTCTAATCAGCATTCTGTTTCTTCTCGTCCAGAAATTGAAAATTTATGCTTCAATTTCTTAGACGAGTGTAAGACCTTAAAAAAGGATTCTGTTATATTTTTTGTAATAAACAATTTTTTTTTTTAAATACTACTTCTATATACAAAGTTTCGATTTTTCTCAAGTTCCATTTTATATATAAAGTAAAGGTTTCTTTTTTTCTTTCAATTTGCAAGCATTGAATAACTCAGACATGCGAGTTTCGAAGCTGAAAATTTACGGAGAGATATTTTGAAATTCTACACTGGTCGAACTTTGCCGAGTGTTCCTTACGAGAGGTTTTGAGAAATATTTCGCAAAATACATGGCACGTGCGTGCTCGCGGGGTCGAATTGAAGAAGCAGGAAAATCGTGCAAAATATCGTTTCTATTCGTTGGGAGAAACCTATATATTTATATATATATAAAATGCCAATGCATAAAAAGCAAAGAAGTCTGAATATAATTCTTATAGAGAAAGAGAGATGAAGAAAAAAGAAGATAATAAATCCATTAACGTCACTAAATGATTTTTCATAATCCTTTTAGTAGCGAGAGTTGATTGAATCGTCGCAATGATTTAGATTATACTTTTATAAAAGATCTCCGCTATATATAAAATTGAATTACCAAATGATCGCTATGATTAAATTACTAATCTTGGAACTCATTTGTTTCTGATTGAAACGTCTAATGAGTTTAGCTGTTCTTATGAGATTCGAAGGTGGTGTTTGGAGTAATTCGCTTTCGATTTGAACGGCCATCCTCTCTCCCTAGGGTGAAACTATCGCCAGACTTTCCAAGGAATCGAGGGATGGAATCGCTTAAAGCGATTTCAGCGGGTTTAAAGTTCTCTCGCGGTTTACCCCCTTCAATGTCTTGGGAGTCAAGAGTCTCGAAGCTATATCCAAGAGTTCCATCCATTGTCATATTTTGTTCGAAAAGAACAAAGGAGACGCCTACACGTAATCAATCAAATTAATATGATTAAATAAATCATTTTGCTTGGAAAAATTTTCAAAAATAATTTGATAAATGAATGTTTTCAACAATAAAAAAATTTGCCCACTACTAAAAAGAAAACCTCTTGAAAGCGTTTACAATTTTAATTTTAGCGAAAATACCAAAAAAAAAAAACACCTTTTTATCGTACAAAGTTTGCTGTGCTACAATTCTCTACTAAAACATTAACCTCTATTTTTCTATTAATTAATATTTATTATTAATTCCACTAAAACTATTTCAAATAATTTTTATAATCTATTTGGCGGGACAAACATAACCTAGAAAACGGTAAAATTGTTTACATTAAAATATATATATGAATCAGAATTTAATTTAATATTCAAAACTGCTGTGTCAATTGTAAATAGTGACAAAAACCTTTATCTTTGACCACAATCACCCCTTCAAAAGAAATGTAAACAAAGACTTATGTGAGAAAACAAATGACTTACCAAAGATGTATCGTTTTCCCGCAAGTAGTTGGAAAGTTTCCAGGTGACAATTCAATTACACTCAAATCTCTCGAAAATCATCAAAAATTACAATTGAAAGGTGAAATTATTTGTACTATACTCACACTTTTAATACAGTTCCAATGTACAAATTCTCCCCCTGCGAACGACTTCGACTGAATTTCTCCTCCCGTCGCGTCGACTCGACTCGATTCGCCTCGCCTCGGATGCTCCATAGTTCAGTATCAGCTTTCAGTCCGGGGCGAACACTTCATGAGTGAGGCACGTGAATATTCTCTTCTTTCTAAACACAAGAGAAACACCCGAACTCTGTGAGAGCCTTTTTCTTTACTGTCTCTATACTTATATTGAGAGCTTAAAACCGGAAGTACTTGATACAAACATACCGTTAAAAACTCGTGGAAAGCTTCAATAGTTTTTGCCGGAAAATGTGCAAGGGCGGAAAAGCAGTTGTAGTAGCACGCTGCTTTTGGTGGTAGAATCGATCGTTGCCTTTCTGGTCCGAGGTGCCGGTTTTCTGTTATACGTGAATAATTTTCCGGAATTATTTCCAAAAAAAAAGCTCTATTGAAAGTGTCATTGCCAACATAAGAATAAAAAAAAAAAACCTAAAAAAAGTCCACCAATCAGGACGCGTTGTTTAAATATCATTGTTGCTGATTTGAACATTAATCCCGCCAAAGTGGAAATATTTCTTCTCAATCACCTCCCCCCTTTTTTTTGTCAGTTATTAATTGGACGTTAAAGATGGAGTATCCTAGGATGTTTTTCACAGTTTTTTATTGCAATAATGTTCGGTGACGGAAGAAATAGAGTGTGATATAATGTGCATTAAGGATATAAATTTAAGATTTGTCGCCTTTTAGTGAAAAAAAAAGAAAATCGTCGATTTACATATATGGAAAGAAGCGGATTTAACGACAAAGGGTTAATCGAGCATCAATTCCTCTCAAAGATTGTCCAGTGTCAAGTGGATTTCGACGAGGGTTACTACTACAGGATTTCATCAACAATGATGGTGAGTTTTCTTTTATATATTATAATATGAAATCTGTTTCGGGTGGTTTTTTGTGGGACCGAAAGATTGATTTCACACATATACCCATATATGTCTAAAAAAAAGGCCGGTACTGTTGAGAGGTTAGACCAATTTTTTACCTGCTTTTCAGAATGTATTTTCTTTTTCTTTTGAGAAGGGTGATTTAGTAAATAGAATTCAAATTAATATTTTAGAGCCTCTTTTTTAACTTTTTATTCAAATATTTATTTGCTGTGGTTGTATCTCACGAACAGCTGTTTTGGCGGCATAAATAAACAAAATGGCGTACATATTTACATTAGTAGGACAATTTTGTTGACACATTTGGTTTTTATAATCCCTGATTTATGTGAAAATGTAAAGTTCATTTGTTTTCAACTTTTATCTCAATTTGTACAATAATTATTGAGAAAAAAATTGTTTTACTCAGTGTTGAAGATATAGAGGTATTTTTAATAAAATAATTGAGGGTAATTATATTTTCTAATAAATATTAATTATAGGTTATGTTCAATAATAAGAAAAGTATTTGCTTGTTTAAAAAAAATATTAATGTTAGATTATAAAAATAATACTATTGGAATTAAAATTTTATAGAAAAAATTAGAACATAATCTTAAAAAAAGTTAGTATAAACGTGTAAATAAAATATACAAATTCATTTTTATTATTATTATTATATTTATAATTATTTATTAATCTTTTCACATTTAACTTTATAAAAAATTAATTTAATACAATATTAATAAGGAAATTAATTTTCAACTGTTATTCAGAAACCATAATAAATATAATAAGCTGAATGATGTTCGTTTTCATGATATATGAATAATTTGAATAACATTGTATAATTACCATTTGCATTAAATTCAATGTTAACGATAATTATAAATAAATAAATCTTTTTGAATATATTTATTGATGAAGGTGTTTCAGTTTAATTAAAATGTAATACTATATATAGACGTGTATATACATATTAATTAAATTACGCAAAATGTTAATATGTTCACTTTGAAAATTAAACCAATATTACTATATATATATATATATATATATACAGAAAGGTAAATTGAAATGTTTGAAAAAAGTTTAAATGATTAATTGTTTTTTATATACCTATGTAAATTTTTTCTCAATTACAAAAATTTATTGTACTATTTTAAAAAACAAAAATTTTTATGTTGAAAAATATTATTTTTTCTGTTATTATATTATAAGGTTATAATAATAATAATAATAATAATAATAAAAATAATTATGATAATAATAATTTAATAATTATTATTATTGTAATAACATTAATTTTTATTACATCTATTTTTTTTCGTTTCTATGATTCAGTACAGTTTGCATTATTATTATTATTTTTTTTTATTGAGTTATAATACAATGGGGACAAAATGACCACGGATACCATTAAAATTAGGTACAAGAAGAGCATTAGTTCTGTATATTCTCTAACCAAAATGATATCTCCTACCCTCTTGGTGTTCTAACTCGATGTTACTTTATCATTCTGGTACTAATGACCTTAGTCTGTGATAACACTGCACAATAGAACAGTGCACTATAGCAGTATGTACTAGAGTCCTATACTCTATGAATAGTGATTATCTAAATGTGACCACGAACAGTCGATGGTCTTTAACAATAAGATTTGAACTCGGTTTTCCTTCTCTATAAATATTTGCTCTTGTAGCCTATAAATTCTTAAAATAAATATACAAACAATTCCATTGTTATTAAATATTTTTTTTTAGCAAATTAATTAAAAATCAACTCATGAATTATTTATACACACAGAGAAATGATTTATTTGAACCAAATAAAATATATTTGAGTTAAATAAACGTATATATATTTGTCTCAGAGTGCCTATTAAATTATTTATTTGGCGTAATTAAAAATTTTATTTGTCATAAATAAATTTTTCTTTGGCTCAAATAAATGTTTTATTTAAATGAAGTAAAATATATTTGCAAACAAATAAAAGAGTTAGTAGGCTCGGAGAAAAATATACAATTTCTCTAAGTGTAGAAGAATTTAAGATTTTGTAATTTATTTTCGCATTTTTTTATGTTGAAACAAAAATTTGTGAAAAAAAAATCAATTTCTTGATGTTTGATATTATTATTTAAGATAATAGAAAAGTGTTTTGAAGGAATGTTAAACAATATCCTAAAATAGAAGAATTATAAATCAAATCATGATTAATATGAGACTTGTGGGAATAGTGCCAAATCACTTTTCTAAATAAAAGCCAATTGTGATTCAACACGTTGGATTTCCGTGTATATAATATGTTTTGATACTTGACATACATATAGACTAAACAGTCGTTTTTTGTGTTGAACGAAACAGTCATTCAATAAAAGATGACGCTACACTGAAGAAAAGAATTATTTGATTCAAATACTCGATTACTTGACTATATTGTCAAATAAATATTTATTTGTATCAAATAATTATTATTATGGTATTTGTTTCAAATACAGAAATTATTGGTTCAAATACAATTTATTTAATTCAAATAAAAATTATTTGGTTCAAGTAAATATTTATTTGATAATACTCAAGTAATCGTGTATTTGAATCAAATAAATTTTTTTTTCAGTAGGGCATTCCACGTGGGATTTTCATTTAATATTTTCTTTTTAAAATCTGTATTAAAAATAAGAAATACGTTTTTTATTTGATAAAAATTATGAATTTTTTTTTAATTTAACGTATCAGAAAAAAAAAATTTTTTGAATGAAAATCTCACTTGAAATGCCTCATATTGAGTTATAAACGAATTGCTCCTTTATAGTATAGGTGTGTGTATATGATATATAGAAAGTCGACTTGAAGGGAAACAAACAATTGTTTAAAGTACCCCCAAGAAGTTTGGTCCTTCGAAATAACTGTTCGCATTCAGCCATCAAGAGTATAGAAGTTAATTGAATGTCTTACTTCGGGCAAGTAAGTTTCAATGTTTCAGAAATGTTATCCGCGCAGAGTCTTCTATATATATATATATAGAAGATGAAGGATTTCATTCGTTAAAACGTAATACATTTTACGATCCTATTGTATTTTATACGACTATAATCTTTTTATAACATAAAATACATATATATTTTATAGATTAATATTTCTATTCCGCACAAAGGCGCTAACTATATATTTGCATAAAAATAAAATTCTTTTGTTGCTTGAAGAAAAAAAAGTATTTTAAAATTATTTTTCACTTACTAAATTGTATCACTAATTGGATGGAAAGATTTTGCTTTGCGAGGAAATAGATTATCTTAGGTAACAATTGAGAAACTGAGGTGCGATAGTTAAAAATAAAAGAAACGGAAAATAATTATAAGAAAGGAATCAGGTTGGCGTGTTCTTGCTTGTTATATAGTTATTAGTGCCTTGTAATCGGTACGCCAACAGGAAGCTGACGAGTCGTTTTTAGTTATACGTTCATCACCCTTTGGATAACCCCTTTTTGCGTTATAACTCTCTAGAAATATAGAAGTTTGTCACGTAGGGATTCTTCAATTTAAAATTTTTTTTATCAAAATTTGCATTTTTACTATACTCGAAAGTCAAAGATTAGAGGATAATTATCATTTATTTACAGAACAAACAAAAAGTAATACTAATCGTATATTCTTTCAATAAGACTTGATTGGTGAACATTAGGAAAAAAATTAAACGTATGAATAAATTATTGATTCCTTTATGGCATGTAGAAAGGGTGTAAATAATTGATTAGGTTTGTTGAGGGGGGGAAGGGGCCCTAATAACCAGAAATTTATTTGTCTTCAATCAAAATGTGTGTGTGTGTATACTTGAGCTTCTCGTAGAAACGTCGATTACTATTGGCGAATAAATCAACGTCAGTCAAACATGCCGCGGATCGATTCGAATTATTTGAAGTGAAACTCAAACCTTTGCTCTCTCTCTCTAGTAATATAACGATGTACGCGCGCGTTCATCGATCGTTGCTGCGCTAAAGAAGAGTGTTTCTAAAACTGAATGAATGCCACGCGCGTGCATGCAAATTTACAAAATTATGTACCAATTCTCGATTTATGGTGTTTTTTTTTTTACTTTTTAGTTATGTTTATTTTATTACATGGGTATTTATATATTTGTGCATATATGATTCGCGGAACGATGATAACAATAGGGGTGTTTTTATGACCTTCAACCTCCTTTCCCCCTTTACTCTTACACCCCACGTTTCCCATCACTTTCTCTCAGTCTATCGCAAAATTTCCCATCCCTATATTTTTCCCCCTTAGCAAATATTAAACGCTTGAAAGCATTCTGATTTTCGAATGAAAATATCATTGAGGGTCTATAATAGGCGTTAATTACACGTGCGTGCGATTTCTGTCCCTTTAGTTGGCTTCAAGGTATTTAGATGCGACGGGTCTTTTTAAATCTTTTTTTTTTTTGCGACAGAGAGAGTGAGAGAGAGAGAATGAGAGAATGAGATAATACGCAAAAAAGGGTGCACGAATTAAGAGCAAAAAAGAAACGAACAAACCTCTTGAAAAGAGGTTGTATGTAAAGATTGGGAAAGAGAGAATAGGGCAAAAGACGAAGGACTCGTTATGAATTCAAGTTGTGTGTGCAAGTATAGGGACCTTCTATAATGTCGCTTGCTTGGAAGACACGGGGATAAATTATCCTGTCGACGCTCCTTTGGAATTCCCACATCCGCACAGAGAACATGCTCATACTTCTTCTTTCTCGGGTATAGTAGAATGACCTTATAGCACTCGAGGAAACTTGAGAAGTTGACCTAAAAGTTGTGTAAACATGGAAAAGTGATAAAAAATTTATTTTTCATCGCTGTGAGATAAATACATTAAAATTCAACTTAGAAAAATTATTCTAACGTCAGCAAAATAGCATTTTAACTAATTCAAAAAATTTCAGACTAATATTAAGCCTAAGCAGAATGAAATTTCTAATCGTAAATCTTAAGCTTTTACATGAGAGAGAAAAGGATAGAAATATCTTTTGTCCTTTTCTCTCTCATGTAAAAGCTTAAGATTTACGATTAGAGATTTCATTCTGCGTTGGCCCATTAAAGATTTAGAATACATTTAGCTAATTTTGCTGCAATTATTTCTTTTTATATATAAATTCAATCTTAATTTTAAGTTCTTTTAAATACTACTATATAAGATTTTATATACGGCTAAGAGAATAAAGCCTCTTACAGTTACCTCGATGAAAAATTCACGCCGTCGATAACTGGCTTGTTGCATTTTTCATAACTCGCGCACAACTTTCTTATCCGGTGCTTATATCCGGTGTCGTTTGGGCCGGAACCCTCTGTAATCGTCAAAGTGGCGTCTCCAGAGAGCGATAAGGGGGCCTCGGTGTCCGCTCCCGGCATCGCGACTTCATTCCCTTCTTCTTCTTCTTCTTCTCTTTCTATATAAACTGTCTGAAAATTTTTAACATTCCTCCTTTCCCCCCCACTTCTCTGAGTGGAGAAGAGTTAGAACGTCTTTTCCCGCGCGCAGAGTTTTCATCCTCTCTTCTCCTTCATGGTTTGCGGACTTTATTCTTTAGAAAAAGAAAAAGTTGGCAACCTTTGTTATACTTCGAAAAGTATAAGGGCAAGCATTTTTCAAGAGAGAAGTATATTTTCAGAATTCAAAGTTGTTGCTGAGCATATTTTTGCCAAGAAAATAATTCTTTAGACATACAATTTTCTTCTGTATATAGTGGCACACTTTATCTAAAGTTTTGTGAAAGAGGAAAAATCCCCAATTTCCCTTACAAATTTGTTGGATTTAATTTTTGGAAAATTTTTTTACTCACATAAAGAAAAAATTGTGTGGCTTTTTGAAACATTAAAATAAAATTGAATCGCAAAAAAAAATAAATTTTTAGCAAAAAAAAAATTAATTAAAACATTCCTTGCAGTTAATTAAAAAAGTGGAAATAAACTTTGTTTTAGTTTAAACAGAATATAGAGCATAAACTGATTATGTTTATAGTTATTTCCTAATTGAATCTTTAATTTTTCCAAGAAACAAAAGGCGCGTGAAACGTAAGCAAGGCAGAGATTGTGTTTTGACCTCAATTGGTAATCGATGTGAAACGATGACTCCTATCTGGCGATACAGTTGGTTGGTTGGATCCCCGTTGGTTAATTGGTAGCTAGTTCGTTAGCGTATACGCACCGATACGGCCACTTCGATTCAACTTGATGACTGGTGGCTCGAACCAAGCAAGTATTTGCTTGCCTTGTTCATGGACATTTA
Source organism: Leptopilina boulardi (assembly GCF_019393585.1). Taxonomy (NCBI): domain Eukaryota; kingdom Metazoa; phylum Arthropoda; class Insecta; order Hymenoptera; family Figitidae; genus Leptopilina; species Leptopilina boulardi. The sequence continues at coordinate 576,451 of NW_026137866.1, forward strand.
CCATGTTCACGAATAGAGAAAATTGAGATCTCTGACTAATCTCGGCAATAGTTGCATGCCAATTGTGTGCGGTCGAATTTTGCTAGTAATCGGGTTCATCTTCTATTGTTCACAAAGGGAGACTTGATTTTCTAATTATTATACTGAATTCTTGTTATTCCATTTTATATATATCATTCGGCGCAAAATTTGCCTCGATTTTTCATTCTTTAAACCTAAATATTATCATATATAAAAAAAAATCTAATATGTAAAACAAGTTTCAAAGGTGTGGACAAAAATGTAAAGTGGCAACGTGCCTCTCATAGCCATTCTTTATGGCTTCTGGAATCCATTTAGCTTGCTATGAACGACACGTGTGCGCTCCTTAAATATTAATGAATCTCCATGGCTTCTTATAAAAGGTATTGTGTCTTGTGTGAAGATGAAAAAAAAAAGTTAATCGCTCTTTCTTTCTCTCTCTTTTCCGAAAGGGTTCGAGGAAAACCACTTGTTTGAATAAGTTCAGACTAAGATTATATTGAGTTGTTGTGCATTTTAAAATAGTGTTACCCGATACGAATCTAGAAGCCAATTAGCATTTTGTGCTGACCCTTTTTATTTTTTGCTCTATACATAGTAGGGCGTATAATGATTCACGAGAGTTCGTATAACAATGGTGATATTTCAATATAGCAATTTTAAAATAATTCTTTTAAGCGAATGACAAGCATATCCTTTATAAAAACCGTATATTCGAATGACAGATTTATTTTTATTAACAATTTTTGACAAAATTATAAATTCTTCAAGCAGGTGGAATTTATCGAAGTACAAAGCTCAAGGTGCTGGGTTACTTGTGGTCGTGTCGATATTATCCGTTTTTTTTTTCTTTCTAAAACGACATCCACGTGCTGATACGATACTCGAATTTCAGATCATCCAATACAGAAGCGAAATACGATACCTCTTCTATATAGAAAGGGGTACAGATCTTATCTATGTAAAAGATATTTAATTATGTGAAAGTCAGGTGAGGCTTTTTTTTAACTCTTTTACTCAAAGAGAAAGAAACTAAATACTTTTTTAACGTTGATCGTGGATAAAGGTATAGCTTATTATTCTTTTAAACATATCATTTTACTTGGCTTGTTGTCATTTTCTATATACCATAAAATATTCAACTTTAAAAGTCGTTTCGATGAATAAAAAATATTTTTGTCTTTAGAAAAGCAACACATATGCTCTTATATTCCCCTCGTTGAATTTTTCTAGGGCAGATGCCAACAAGAGAGAGAGTCCCCTTTTTTTGCATTTGATATTCACCTCAAATCATGCATTTGTAATCGAACAAGCGACTCGATCTACTTTCGTCAACGTTAATCTCGTCACCACTACTGAATGTATATGTAACAAGCAATGGCCAAAAGAACCACACACACACATGTGGCCCTATAAATTCACTACTGGTCAGGAAGAATAGGATGAATTTTAATCCCATCACCAATCACTGTTTCTTCGTGTGCGTCTAAACTGGTTGGTCCGAATCCAATTCTAGTTTACAACCAACTGGTTCGGCTTTTAAAAAATACAATATAGTAAAATATTTCTATTTTAATTATGCTGCCATAGACCTGGAAATTTCAGAGTATGTTAAATTAAAAGTTAAATGAAAATTATTAAAATTCTTTGAAATGAAAATTGTAATTATAGTTTTTGAAATAAAGGATTTGAAGATTGTTCTTGTTGATTAGGTTTGAAACAGGTACACCTGCTTGCATTAACTTAGGTCACACGACTGTTAGATGTTCGTGTCGTCTCCACTTTGATAACGTATTAAGGGATCGTTTTCTGCTCTTTGGGTTAATTTATACGTTTCCCCTCTACTTTCATTCCACTTGACTGTCAGTTAATTTCCGACAATGTGTCGATGATCGTTAAGGATTGCGAAGACACATATTAAGGGAAGAAACGAATAGGGGGGACCAGGTGTCTAAAGAGAATGTTGATCCTATGTGACAGTCGTTCGAAGACCGAGAATATTTCTCGAACATGCTCGAGGAGCTTGACATAGCGTGACAGGCGTTTCTAAGGGTGCGATGGATTATTTCCTGTTAAAGCAGTTTCTCCTCTTGTAGAGTGAGAATCGGCTTTGTGCGTTTAAAGCCTCTCTCTCTCTTTCAGTGAAGTTGCATTAGTAACCGATATATAGAACGTCCGTCTCTTTATCTCCTTAAGAAGCAGGGACATTGATTTCTGCCGAGTTTTACTTTTTAGTGATCGTCAAGGAGTTTTAAAGAGTCAAAGACAGGATAAATCTTTTTACGACTCGAACAAATGAGGTTAATTTCGATTTTGTTAAGAGCGGAACAAATTGGAGTTTAAACTCGTAACTGATTTAAAAACATTTGTTTGTACAAATTACTTTATTGTCAAATATTTTTTAAATGATAATGGATTGTTGTGTAGAATATGTAAAATGCTAGTATAGGGACATTTGGTGAGCAGAGCACGTAGAAATATTTCGCTGCGATTTTTCACACTGTTACATAAGTAATCGAGGGTAATTATTTATAAACCAGGTGCGCGAAGGTATATTGCAACAGGCAAGAGAAAAAGAACAGAGTTTCCATTTCGGAACTCAGATTGGTAAACCTGGACACTATTTTCTTTGTTTACAGAACATTTGCCTATTCTAGAATTGGAGTTGTTGTCACAATAAATTTTTTTCCTTGTTTTTGGGTGCTTTTTAATAAATTTGTTTTAGAACCAGTTAAGAGTCCTAACTTAGGCATTATAAAAACCTTTTTGGTGAAAGTGGTACTCCCATAGGTTTACCGACCTTTGGAACTCTCTCGCACCTAAATGACTGATAGGGTGTGTTCCTCGATGCATTATGACTTCTCTGGACGTTTCTATGATATATTGCTGTTTTAAGCCACCTCTCTGTCTGTCCCTTTCTCTTCTCGCTTTGTTACCAAATATATACTCGTGCCTATTCAGAAGGGAGTTTCTACTGCAAATGTTCTTTGAAGGCACGCGCGTTTCACATATACCTTTGGTATAGTAGCAAACACACACACACACGATGAGAGTGACCACCGTTGCGGGCGTGCACGATATTTCCACTCTGGCATTTGAATATCGGGTACATCACCACGAGATTAACTCTATTATACTTATAGAGACAATGGAGACCTATATATACTCATAAATGGCATCGAATCTCTTCTTGAAATTGCTCATTCAATCTTTTTTTATAAGTAAAAAAAAAATGAAAAGAAATGCTTTTTTTCTATATAAGATATATTTGACTATTGAGACAAGAAATGGCTTTTATAAGTCATGAGAAAGTTGGATAAATAGTTGTAAAGAATGCGAGTATATATTTGGTAAAATACAATTGCTACCAATTGTTTGAAAAGAGAGAGAGAGAGAATAAATTCGATTTCTGTGTTTTCTGAATGAAGATAGGAAGAAAAGAAGGATTTGATAGTAATGGTAGGTACTTTATTCGAACTTTTGTTCATTCAAAAAGAACCCTCATGAGAGAGAGAAAGAGAGAAAAAGCCATTACTGACTTCTGCTATATACAAGGAAACATGATATACTTTTGGGGTATATAACTTGTAGTAGAAGTGCCCCTATGTTTCGTTGACAGTTTGGCGGTTCTAGATAGATTAGATCAATTTTGTTCTGGTCACTGGCAATAAAAGGACAAATTTCTATCGACCCTTAATTGTATTTAATTACTAGCTGAGTGTTTTCGATTATATATACGAAGAGAATGAAACATTAGCTCTCTCAACGCGGTTTTCGTTATTATTCGGTTATTTCCCCAATAAATGTTTAATGATTGTTATATAAAAAAATTATTATTTTAAATAGTTTCAATTAATTAAAAATTATTTTATTTGCTGAGATAAAAATAGATATATATATTGATACTCATTTTGTTTGTTACAGGTCAGTCTGGATACAATATCAATTTATATTTGCATTTTTTGGTGAGTGAATATTACACAAAAGTTTTTAATGAAATTTTATTTTTAATTCTATTGAATTCATTTCACAACAAACGAAGCTCTTTCTTTGTTTTCATTTGATATTTTTGTATGAATATTGCAAATATCTGTGTAATCGAATAACTTTAATTTTTTTTTTGAATTGCATATCCGGTTTTAAATACATTACATATATACGTTTTTAATAATTTAAAAATGTTTCGTTTTTTGTGAATATAATACTCTAATCTAGAGTAGTATTTTTTGAATTTATGATACGTAAGGGAGATGCGTCTAGGTCGAAAAAAAACAGTTTTGCCGATTTTAAAATAAATTATAAAATAAAAAGTCTCAGTGTACGTGAACATTTAGAAATCCGTGTAGAAATTGCCCTAATAGGTCTCTAGTAGGTAATGAAATGCTGATCAGGGCCAAATTAGGGCGAAATGTGGATTTCCTAATCAGGGCCACATCAGGCGCGGCGTTTCATTTCCTAATAGAGCAGTCTGATTAGGCCCCAATCTGGGCCCTAGCAAAATTTCTTCACGGGAATGAAATAGTTCGGTGTTAAATACAAGTAATTCGAGAATAAATTGTAATTAGAGTTTCTTTGGTGTTTAATTTTTCACGATGTCCTGCTCTCAAATCCTAGGGCAGGTCGTCGAACTATATATACATGTATAGAGAGAAGATACGTGTAGTCGAAGGGATGTTTCGCCCGAGGCAATTCGATGGTTGGACGGCCCAACTCATAATAGATGCGTGCTCGAGCTTTGCAAGCTGCACCGTTAGTTAAGTCTCTTCGTGATAGAGGGTGGAGGATATACATGTACCCAAGTATCGTGTGGATAGGGTTGTGTGTTGGGGGTGAAGGGGGAGGAGATGGCATGCAACGAGTAAACTATAGCAGAGAGAAAGAGAAAGAGAGAGAGGGAGAGTGAGTGAGGGGTTCTCACTTGTGCCATATACAGGAGAAACGTTCCGAGAGAGTTTCTCTCCTGCGTGCCGTTTCCCTGTGGAATATTAATATGACGCGAAATATTATAAGCCGCGACAGCCAACGCCGTGGGAATACTAAATATTATCTTGTAGGACCCCAGGAGACACAATCTTCTCGTATACACAGAAGCATTACAGACGTTTCATACTATAGTTCTTGTGGTTTTGTGAATACGCGCAGCAACTTTGCCATGTTTCTATATATAACGAATTAACAAATGGAAAAGGCACTGAAAGCGGTTTGCTTTAACGATATAAAAGAAAGAGAGAGAGGTCGAGAGCAGCGCACAAGATCTTGCCTGGAAAACGTAATACAAAGCGAGTGGCATTTTCCTTCATTTGAAAGTCGAAGTGGTTTTCTCGCTAATGAACCAAAGTCTGCGAGTTTATAGCATTGTGTATAGTAGTGCAAACCAAATTTTATAGTATTGATTCTTTAGTTATAATTTTTTGGATTTATTTCTGTGACAGAGCAGTATATATTTATAATATCCGTTAAGACAGTGAATGACTTCCGTAAACTAGAACCGATTAAAGCCCAGTGTAACTATCTCCACCTTGTGCGGTAATGTAGAGGTCAAGTTTACTTATACTGTCGGACATAAAGCTTGCCTTGAGAAATCGTTCTGGATAAGGTTTCTTACTTGGGCGCACCAGTCCATAAACAGAACTCGATGCTTAGACGCTTTTATTGGCTAATACATTGTTACAACGCGGTGCTTAACAGCTCGTTTTTTTAATAGCAGATAAATTGTTCAGCAGATCTCTTCAAAGCTTAGTGTCTTTTAGAGGAAAGATAAACTCCTCTTCTATATAAAATATATAAAAGAGACGAAAATTCTCATCTTGAAGAGAAAATTTATACTTTGATCATTTTATTTTAGCATTATAGTTTTATTTGTGAAATTTAATTATGTAGGAATAGAGACGAAACTGAAATTGTAGAAATTGTAAGAAAGTACATTTTATGTAAAGTAAGGATAAGAAGTTTTAACATTGATAGCTGTGTTGGGAGAGTGAGGTCTTGAAACAGAGAGAGAGAGAGAGAGAGAGAGAGGTTTTGAAGAGGAAGATCGACGTGCAGGCAAACTCGAATGAGTAGGGCCGGTCGTTAGCTGGCGCTATCGTAAAATTAATTACGCCTCGAAACTGTCTTAATTAAAAATGTGTCCGCCACCCGTCACCTCCGTTCGACCTTCGCAATTCTCTCCTACACCTTCTTCTTCTTCAAAAACCCCTTCCCCATCATCCCTTTCTCGGCGATTTCTCTTCGTTTCTCATTTCGCTCCCTCCGTACAAACTTCAAGTGCGTATTTCTCTTCTCTGTTGGAAATCCCTGGGTGTATAATATTACGCTTTATTCTCAGGGAATATTTGACAGATGTGGTTTTCTCGTGAACTGCCCCCTAATCTCTAAGCAAAGTGATTCGACAATCCAAAATTCCGGTCTTGCTTTTGTTTTCTCTAATCGATAGAATTTGATTAAATTTAACGCTTTCCATCCACTTAGGGAAATTAATTGAAGTTCTAGACAAAAAATTTAGATTTTTGAAACAAAATTATGGAAATCCGTAATTTGTAAATATAAATGAAATAGTAAAAAAGATAATAATAATAATAATGCAGAGGAATTTTTATTAGCGGGAAGAATTAAATCTGTGAAGGTGGCACTGCTATCCCAAACGCCATTCACCCTAGTTTACATTTTCCAGAGAAGACGAGGGGTGGGTTGCTCGACACCCTTATTATACCTTCTACTCGCAAGCATAAGCGTGCACTATGAATATTATGTCATTATACAATCTCGCGAAGCATGCAACGTTCGACCAACTCCAGTTTCTTGTGTTAGTATATGTGTATACATGTTTGCTCCTTGTTCGAACTTGTGGCAAACTTGCGTATAATTCCAACACGTTACCTTGCCCAGTAACAAGTATTTCCGACGTCGCAATATTACCTAGACTTAAGTTTGAATAAGAGAGAGAGAAAATGCGTCCCCGGAAAAAGAACTTCTTTTAACGATCCAGAGAACAATTATTATTCGCGACTCTTTTGAAATAGTCAAGTCGCCAATGGGGACTGCCAAAGTAACACATAGTCAAGTGCACGCGAGAAAGAATGCCTTTTTTTTCTCTCTCCGAGTTTAGTACCAGCATCGCCTGACTTGGCCACTTATCTTCATGTACTTACGGCACTTTTGCGGAAAATTATTCCACCATTAGCTTGCATGCTTGCCTCGATTTCAGAATTATTTTCCATTCTCGTGAATCGAATTTTTTTTGATTGACTTGCGAGTGAGTTTCTTTTAGATTATATATGGGAAAAATAATAAAATTTCAATGTAATTTTACTTGGGCGTTAAGATGCGATAATTGTTGGGTTAGTCATTTGGAACTAATAGCTGCTGAGACGGTTGAAATATCGAACACTTGAGCATAGAACGTAGGCAGATTGCCAGCCTAAAATACATCAATACAAGGTAATTTCGCTTAAATGGACCCTCATAGAGCAGGTGAGAGACAGATTTATGTATATGCTATTTCTCTCTCGCTCGATGTTATATTGCTGTATGCAACATTTCAGAGAAATCATCATCTTGTACATATAACCAATTACCTTGTTACCTTGATACTTACTTGATGAGTGGTATTGTGTTTCACCCTATGGATATAGAAATGATCACGATCTAACTGTTGGTTCTATGAATGGCATAATCGTAATATTAGACAATAGAACCATAGTGTAATTCACTTTCTAATAGTGATTTCAAATATTTCTGTTTCTTCTTCTTCTCAATAGAAATATTTCTTATTTCTCGAAAGAAATTTTATCAAGAATGAAATATCACTGGAAGTAATGAGTTTTATGCAGTGTCTGTTACACGAATAGTCCGCGGAAATACGAGTGGAATAATTCGAGCGAAAAGAGAGAGAGAGAGTGCAAGACAAGTGCCTCAAACTCGGACCGAATGTAAATGGCATCGTGATTCTACGGCATTTCTGGGATATATAGCAGACGCGAAATTAGCCTGTTCAACGTATGCACGAACGAATTGATCGGCGATGCGAGATCGCCGGATCTCCAGGCAAGGTTATGGTTTCGACGTGTATATACATTCCTGGCCAGATGGGCGTACCACGTTATACCTGTCAAGCACAGAGCTTAACCTAACCCCGAAATCAGGATCCTCCCGGGGTCTGTCTTCGTCATTGAACCGCGAAACGAACATCGAATCTTGTACCTGGCGGATGCGTGCGTGTATTTGTGTTGATGTATACGTTACAACATTACCTGTTGCCAATTAAACAGAAAATTATGGTGCAAATTAGAACCTTTTTGAGGTGATTATGGTCAGTAGATTTGTTGACATTACAATTCGAAATGTTAATATTACAATTCGGATTGTTGTCAATACAAATGTATTGTTTTGTTTAGTTTGCAATTTCGTATAGTTGAAGAAGCAAACTGATGGAACAATCCGGATTTCTTCAGCTGACAGGTTTATTGTTCGATGTCACGTGATCATCTTCAATTCTCGCAAACTGCGTTCAGATCGACGCGTCGTTTGCTTCTGGCACATGTGCCACTTTTGCTTTTATTATTAGTTTTTTTTTAAATGACAAAGTGTTGTTAAATAATGAATCCGGTTAAAGTGAGAAATCTATTGAAGAGAATTTGATTCAGAAGCTGCATGTTCCACAGATTTTAATGCAAATGAAACTTGTGATATGACGTACGGAAATCTGCTATCGATTATTTTAGAAGGAAGAAACTGCACAAATTGTATTAGACGGATCAAAGCTTTGTTAATACTACAAATTGTATTGCCAATTTAACAATTTAGTTTTGTTATTTCAACTGTTCCATAACAATTTTCTTTGTTCATCAAACAATTCTGTTTGTTCACCGAACAATCCGAATAGTTTTAATAACAATCTCATTTTAACAATTTTTTTTGTCCCAAAAACAAATAAAACTGCTAGTTCTATATTGACAATCCGAAATTGTTGTGTGAACTTAATTTTTAGTAACCACAACATTTCTTTTTTCTCCGTGTATTTAAATCCTGAAATTTTCTGTCAATTGGCTCATTTAAAAATAATCTTCAGTTGTCAATTTTTTTTTAGTACAGATATACATGCAATCCACATCTTTATTGTTGTTGGCCTGAAATCTGGGGTAGAATTCTATAAACTGGTATAGGGCTAAAGCATAAGGGTGCGCATTAATCCTGATATTACGAGACTCCCTATTCTACAACTAGTGTACAGTGAAAAGGGTGAGAGAGAGAAGGTAGAAAAGAGAGGACCGTACCGAAGACATGGTGTCCGATATTCTCTTTATGGTAAATAAACTTTGATAACCGTTATATCCGAGTTTGTTCTTTGAAACGAATTTCAATTTTCTCGGGAGGGTTAAATTTTCTCTGTTATATATTGAATTTAACGAAATGATGGAACTGACCCGTAACGCAGTTGCGATAATCTCTACCGCAGTCAGTAGCGTATATTATTGGGGACAAAAGTGGGGGATTATATTCGCGCAGTTATGGTCGATCCTTTTGTTACGCATAAAAGCCCCCCTATATATCCATCGTTAATGGAACTAAGTACAAACTTCCTCTTCATTATTTACCAAAAGAAAAAAGTTGTCTAGAACACAAATTTTGTTTAATATCTAGAAAAATCTTGAATTATTTTCTCCGTTTAATAACGAGAAATTACGAATTTAATCCGTGAGAGAGAAAATATAGTGGAGGGTGTTTATTATAAAGAAAAATTACCCTAATTTTTACGACTGGTATTTTTATTTTGTATTTTTGATAAAAAAAAAATATTAGATTTTATTAAATATTGGAATATAAGTAGTTATGGAATAAAGGGAAAATTTGTGAACTTGTAAGTGCTTTATATTAGGAAAAGCGAAGTAGCGTTTGCTACAAATCTTCTGCGTATTAAAAGGTTTTATAAATATACAAGCACATTGCAATTACCTGTTAAAATAGGTCTTAGCACGGAATCTCTCGGGTTGCACGTCCTACTTAAAGTGTTATACACCATAAATTAAAGCGGAGCCGCAGGGTATTGCTTATACGAATCTCATTATAAACCTGACGTGAATTACGCCGTTAACATGCTGGAGGTAAAAATTATGAACGTCTCTTCGCTTTTTGAATATTATAAATGAAATTTAAAATCCTGCCCAACCTTATTAAATTTTTGAATCTCATCCGAGAAGAAAAAGAAGTGAACGCAATAATTGTCTTAAATCTGATTTTTACATATTGAAAATTGAAACACGTATATGAGAAAATTAAATGGTTTTTTTTGAAATATATCTTTCTCTCTCAAGTAATTAAATTACCCTTTGAAAAAGCGATGTTGCCTGTAGACGACAAAAAAAGCCAGCAACGAACAATTCTTCTAAGACATTGCTGCTGACCAAGTCGAATTATACCTTTTTAATTTCCGACCATGCACTCTCTCTCGCCTTCGCGGCAAATATTTGCTCGGTGGCGTCGACTCGAAAAGATCGAAAAGCTCCAGAGATGTACATTGGATAAAAGGAAAAAGAAAATAAAAAAAAAAGATAAGAGAGAAGGAAAATAAAAGTTGAAGGAGGGTGAGAGAAGAAAAGAAGGAAAAGAGAAAGAGCGAGATATTGGTCCGAAGTAGTGTGGCAATGAAACGCATTGGGGTGCGGTTGGTGTTAAAGGGGCAGAGAAAAGTTTATATATATATATTGCGCGCAAAATTCAAGGTATTGGCGGGTACCGATAACGGTAATCCAATTTTTGAAAAATAATATTTGTCTTGAAGAACAACCGACCTCTTTGGCGACTGTTTCTTGGACCTTGAGACTGACCTCATCCCCAGAAGATTCGAAAAGAGAAGAGGAGGTTGTACATAGATAGTAAAATGTATTAGTATTAGTGAAAGGAGAGAAAAAAAAAGGAAAGGGTGAGGATGAACGAAGAACCGGGTGGTTTGGAGAAGGAGAGACCACCCTAGAATGGGTTTGCTTTCTGCCGAGCTAACGCGAAGAGAATTTCGATGAAGCAACTCTGCGAGGGCACGTTCGAACAGACGAGAAAGAGAAGCAAATACGAGGATGAGATAAAGGAAAGAGAGACACACACACACATACACACACAGAAAGGAGAGATTTCGAGAGACGAAAGTCGAAAAGTCGTCCAACCGCGAAGAGCACTCGATCGATCGCTTCATCGCGTTCGTGGCTAATTTTTCTGATTGAATCTATCTTTTTCTATATAGTTTTTTTTTTTGCGGATTTTTACGCATCGTTGAACATCCAAACGTTCAAAATAACTTGTCAAAAAGTTATTTGTTGCAATTGACTGATTTAACATTAAAAAAAAAAAAATACGACTTTTTTTTCTTATCGGTATAATTTATTCAGAGATGAAAATCTAAGCGATTTCTAGGAAAAACTTGAGGGAGAGATATTGGTCAAATGTCTTGGCAACAAATGCGCTACTCTCGAGATATATCGGCGAAAGACTATAACTAATAGGTGGGATTTTAGTGTTTTGAGATTGATGTTTTCTTTTTTGTTTTATTTGCGAGTACAAATGAGAAAAGAGATTATTTTTTCAACTAAAGGAAATATATTTTACATATTTATACAATGCGAAAATCTTTTGCGGATTTTGAATTAAATATGTAATTCCGTGCAGAAATTTTAAAAGGGCCCACGTCGCGAAGATCCAAATTCGCATGCAACAGGGAATCGGGGCCACAAAAAAGTCCTATTTCAGCCCGATTAAACCCGAGCGAGAAAATGAAAATTAGTTTATACCTTGTCGATAATATTAACTTCAAAGAGAGAAATGAGTAACGTTCACATTGAGATAGAAGCATCTTCAATCTACAGAATTATCCATATTTGCTTTGAAATGAACTTTAATGGAACTATTTCCAACAAAGTTAAGTTTTTAATTTATTTACTAAAAAATAAGACAATCAAATAATTCTTGAAATGCAAAATTTATTTCAAAAGAAATTAATTTGTCTTATGGAGAAGTTGAAAATTTTCTTGTATGAAAGAATCAATATTCTATTCGCTTTCGCAAGCTCAATCCTCTCTCTCTCTCTTTCTCTCTCATATCTTTGAAATTTCGCTCAAATGCATCTTGTTATAGCAGACAATGTATATATCTCTCTATGAAATACAAGATGGAACATGCATGCACGTGACAAAGATAAGAACGTCAGAGGGAAGACAGATTTCAAGGAAACATCTTCTGCATATATAACGTGTTAAGTGCAACGTTGAACGGTGTCTTGAAGGTGGGGGGGAAAAGGAGGCGTTTGGGTTTCGCTTTGGTCCAAGTTTGAGAATAAAATTACTCTTGGAAAATTCGTCAACTGATAGGAGAGAGAAAGAGATCTACATGCAAGTTTCGAAAGAGGATTTTGCATAGAGAGATACTCTCTCTCTCTTGTTCGTATGTAAAGGTTTTGTTCACATCTATACTGTTATATATATACAATTTGCAAAACCCCTTTCTTTGCCCTCCCTATCTATATACCAATGTGTAGACATTCAAAGTGTGCGGGTACCCTCTTTTAGAATCGAGAGTGGAGCTTGCTGGAACTTGGTCGACGAGAGTTCTAACGAGCGTATAGAGTAAGAGAGAGAGAGAGAAGTGGGTAAATCCTTGTTGCGGTAACGAAGGAAATAGTTGAAGTGTACTGAGAATTCACGTAGTTACCTTCAAGTGGCTATCTCATTTGCTGCTACCGATTTATCCCAGTAAAATCATATTATTTAGACAGAATCTCATTTCCATTTGTCACCTTATGATATTATCTTTAGCGTTCAGAGAAACTAAAATCATATTATTTCTATTATCAAAAGATTATATCTTGTAATGAAAAGTTTTTCGGTATGAAGTCAAAAAAAAAAATTTATTAACATCTTGGATTTTAGGACACAAAATATAAAAAAAAATGTATCGTCATTTTTTTCTTTAACGTTAATCGTTGCTATAAAATTTTATCTGATCGGAAGATACTTTATGACACGAGAGTCAGGTAAAATGGGTTGTAACGAAAGCGGTATCTAATATTTTCTTTTTTATCGTGATTTCTTGCTGATAGAGGAACCCTTTGAAGAACGTGCGTTAAATTCAGATTAAGTAATTCTAACTTTGAGAATAAGATGTGTTTTTTGTATTAATAAAAAAAAGAGAGAGGGAGAGAGTATTTGATAACCATAAAATCATATATTGATTCTTCATGTATGTGTAAGAAAAGATTATTTTCTTTCTCTCTGAAATATTGATACATTGTTTTCTAAAAGAGGTGAACCTTCACGTTACTTTCAATCATAAATTCTTATCTTTACCTCAAGAGTATAAAACAGTCTACAAAGTTTATATCAGGTTTTTTTTAATGCATTTTTTTTAAAAGAGAGAAACATGGTTTTCTTCTATTGAAAACATTGGTTTGAATATAAAAATTTTATACAGAAATGAATAACGATGGGTGAAAATTTTTTGAGACTTAAAAAAGAATATAAGAAAATGCAAGGAACAGTGAGGAAATGCCTTCTTTTTTTTTTTTTTTTTTTTTATTCTTTGGACTTAGTCAGGGCTTTCGCTCTCCTTCTCCACGTCTTTACTCGTGTGAGAAAATACCGTCGAGTTAATGGTCTCGTTTATTATTTCTTACGTCTCTCCTGGTCCTCTCTCTTTTCATTCGTTGTATGCCAGAAGTGCGCGCACCATCTTCTATAGAGGTTTGTCGCTTATCTCACATCTGCTGATGAAATCTCTGGAAATTTTTGGTAATTTAATGTATAATTTATTCCACGATTTTTTCATGGAAAATTATCTTACGATTTATGTCTTCATTTTTAAATATTTAATCTCTAAAAATATATATGCATATTTAATTGTTGATTATTATCGTATTTTAATGCGAATATAAATGAAAGTCTAATAATTTTAATGTATCCGATAAAGCTTTCCCGAAAAGTAAATTCCAGAATTTATTAACCCAAATGCATTATATTAGGAAATAGTCGGATTAAAGAACATATAAAGCAGGAAAATAGTTTTAAATGGAATGAAATGGGGGATTAATTCACAAGCTGCATAGAATGGGCCAAAGGAAAGTAGAATAAAATAATATAGTATTTTGGGAAAAGCACTGAGTGGGTCAGAGGAAAACAGCGGTGAAATGAAAAGGTTCTGGATGGGGTTTAAAAAGCTAGAAAGGTGGTAGAATGCGGAGGGAAAAAAATAGAATACTAATAACAAATATAAAAAAAAAAATTCAGGAATTTTATTTTCCCGAAAAAAAAATGATTGTACTTCATTTCAAGTTTTCGACTGACTTTTAAAGTGAAGTGAAAATCCCCAAGACTTAAATTGCAATATCGCGCAAGAGCAATTTACCATTTCACACGGTGTGGGAAAAAAAGTTTTTACGTGTGTGTGCGTATTTAATGTATATATGTGTCGCGCTATATAACCTCTTCTACTGTATCGGATAATGAAAAGAAATAGGGGAGCAGCAAATCTTCCGCTTCGTTTGGCCCTCTGCTTCAAGAGACTCTGTGTTACGAGTAAAACAAAAGAACACCACCGGTGAGAGATGGTATGGAAGTAGAAGAAGAAGAAGAAGAAGGCGGAGAGAGAAAAGCGCGCGAAGGTGGACGTAAAATATGATGCTTTTAAGCCAGGAGAGAAAAGCGTACAGGAGCCCTTTTAAATTTGAGTTCGAAGATCGAAGAGACCTACTCTTTCCCGAGAGAAAGAAAGAGAGAGAGAGCAGGAAAATCACCTTGCGCGATCTGGTATGCAAATACAGGCGACTAGGAATGCTTTAACAGGGTGTGACGAGTGGGTGGCAAGAAAGACGCGCTGGAAAATGGGGATGAAGGTGAAAGCTCAACGCTCTGTCAAATAAAGAGAATAAGACTCTGAAAAGAGAGAATAGGAGAAGATTAAGCTCAACTACAAAAAGAGCCACAAACGAAGAAATATTATTGAAAAATGTATCAACAAAAACCTATTCATCTTATTCTACCCTCTCTGTTTAAAAAAAAACTACTGATTTACAAGAGCATATGTATATTAAAATATGAGGCGAAAGAAAAAACCTTTGCCCATGAAAAATATTCTTTTGATATATATTTTTGTGAGATATTTTGCAGGAAAGCCAGAGAGGTAATTTTCATATACCAGATTACCTTCCGCTCTGAATTTTTTTTGGGATTACAGTTGAGACCACAAAAAAAGCTTCGCTCGATATTTGATGTTGTTCAAGGTTTGATTAAACATCCTTATAACGAATGACAATATCCTTCGTTTAATCACTATCGCAAATAACTATGTATATAAAAAACATTTTAATGATTTTTTACGAAAAAATCGAAGAATGCCTTCTCTCACTCTCACACACTTTTCGACAGTTAAGGCGATTATCAGTTTTATTTTCATGCCATCAACTCAGTCTTGAAACAATATTTTCATTCTTTCGGTTTTCAATTTTCCAAGTGGTGCTCAGACGAGTTAAGAATACACTTTTCTTTTCGCCTTTGGTGGAAGATAAATTCTTTAAGTTGTGTATAAAAAATTACCGAATAAAAGGAATAAAAAAAAGAAGAGAGAAACGTCAATCTTTGATAGTTTAAAATATATACGCTTTTTATAAAATCAGGTCATATCGACTTTCAATTATCCCCCTTTTTTTTATAGAATTGAATTAAAATTACGTTTGAAAATTTTAAAAGCACTTTTATTTGATTGAATTCTGATAATGTGGAATTTTTTTTTCGGCAAATTGGAATTTTCTATAATTGTAACAATTTGTATATTTCAAATAGTATTTTAATTTGTATTTACAATTTTCCAAATTGATGGCCTTTTTTTATAATTTTGTTTAGTATTTAAAAAATAGAAAAAACTCTTTCTCGTGAAATTCGTTTCCGGTTGTCAAATATATTTTCGACCAAAACCATTTTGTTCCCTTTTTTTGCTTGTCGAATACAGTATAACTTGTTTCAGGAAGCATTCACTGAAATTGAATCATTGAACAAGAGTTCGTTCAGTTTAAGACAAATTCACGCGATTAGGAGAAAGGAAAAAAGCCAGCAAAGCAAACACTCGAGGATGTAGAAATAAGAAAAGAGTGTAT
Source organism: Leptopilina boulardi (assembly GCF_019393585.1). NCBI lineage: Eukaryota > Metazoa > Arthropoda > Insecta > Hymenoptera > Figitidae > Leptopilina > Leptopilina boulardi. The sequence goes on from NW_026137866.1 coordinate 592,601, forward strand.
GCGGTGTAACTGTGAAAGAAAGAAAAGAAGAGAATAGTAGTAGTAGTAGTGGTAGTAGAAAAAGCAGCAGTGAGTAAATAAAATATTCAGGAAGCTTAAGCCCCGAGCGTTTGTTCGTGGCTGGAGGGGTGTCTAGTCAGATGGGGTCAGGATACCTAGGTTTTTGAGGGGGGTTTGGAAGAAGGAGGGAAAATGGGGGATAGAGAGAAAGAGGAAAGTGGAGATTGGCCCGACTAGACATGGATGAGGCGGGAGGATTCGCGTTGGCTACGTTGAGGATTGGGGTTGGTTTTATCCCGCAGGATTCGGACTAACGTGATGCGCCGCTGCTCGAACCATGTCTCTCGTTTCTTGTTACAAGTACACGTGCATTACTATATGAGCAAAGCTTAACCTAATACTCGAATCTTGGTCCAAAAACCATTTTTTTCCATTTCTATTTCTTTTTTCATAAATTACTGTTTGAAAAAAAATTATATTTAGTTTCTAATATCAAGAGAGGAAGCGATCATGAATAACACTCAATCAAGTTAAGTAGAGGTGGAAGGTTAAGGAATTAGTTCTTCTAGTCAATAGAACATGTGAATTATGTGTCTTTTTTTAGTTTTGATGTTATACATAAATATATTAGCTTCCTTTAAAGCGTTGCACACATTTAGGTTATAAATTCCATAGGGGGTTTGGTTCGACACTAAATTCCGAAATGGAAGTAGTTTGCAAATTTCATGACACACTTGGCGAGTTATTGTATAGTCAGCAATACGTGACCATGTGGATCGGCTATCGATTGAAGTGTAAAAAATTTAACTACCAACTATTATAAAGACAAACTAATATATAAAATGAAAATTTAACTAGTTACTCTATTAAATCATCATTATCGATATTAGAATATTTAATATATATTTTTCGAACGTTATCAAATCCGGAAAATGTGAGTCGCTGATTGTATCGCGAAACACGATCACCGTTAATTTATCGTACACAGGAATAGCGATTGCAAAAGGGTTTTATGATCCCTGGTTTGGGCAAAAGGTCCAACACCACCCTTGTATGTGTTTCCCACCCCGAAACGATAATTCGGTCACCTCGATGGGGCGAAACGATAATCCGTTCTGTCACGGCGAAGAGAATAGAGGAATAAACGTATAAGCGAGAGAGGGAGAGAGAGAGAGAGGGGGGGGGTTCGCAACGACAAGATATACGCGAGGATTATAATAAGCCCGTCGCCCGAAACGAAAATTGTTTCATTCTCCATTAGAAACGAGTGGGCTTGCAAAACTTTCTAAAAATTTCTCCATACGTTTCGGATTTACAGATATAGGTACATAATTCATATAACAGCTTCTTTTTTATATTTTTCAAATCCCTTAAGAAATATTAATCTATTGTCGGAGATAAAAACCGAAATTTGTATTCGAATTTGATATATGGTTGAAAATTTTTTTTCTGTATTGTTCGGTATATGGTGTATTATAGAAGAGAATCTGTTATTAAATCGCGCAGTATTGACATCAATTTAGAAAGGGGTTGACCTGAGGAGTTGGCGTCATTGTCCTGTACTCGAAATAGTACCCCCTAGATAAGGGCAGAACACACCTAATCGCTTTGTTGGAACAATGGACAAGCAACGTCATCTGCGACTATTGCGAAAGTGGGCACCGTTGCTGACGAAGATAGGAATTCACGATAGTGAATATCGCATAGCTTTATCGGTGAGCTTTGTCGGTATGTATTAGGTAATGGGATGTACTGTTACTGTAATCTAATGTGATAAATAGATTCTATTGATCAAAGAATTAATTCACTTGTTTCCAAAATGAACCTGAATCAAACTAATTTGCTGTTTATAATTTTCTTGCGTTAATTTTTGATTTTGGAATAATTATTATTTGTATTGATACTTAGGGAATTAGAATTTGATCAGAATTATCTTGGGAATCCTTTTGGGGTTGCATTTATAGTGTATAGATATCAATGCATCTCACGATGGCGGCCGCTGTACGGAATGTATACGATGCACGGGTAGAAACGTGTCCCTCCTTCCCCCGTTCATTGTGCCATAAAGCTTCCGTTGTCTTACGTTATTGCATGTGACAGACGCGTCTCCAACGCGGCTGGTGTTCGCTATTGCACAAGTGTGGTGGAGATAATGCTCAGCTTTAGCACTTGGTTCCTTTTTCTCTCTCTCCCTGAAAAGAAATGCAACTTGAAAAGCAAAGGATACAATGGCAATATCAGTCTCGTCAGAAATTCTCTAAATGAGTTTGTCAAGAATTTCTCTTGACATAATACAAAAGCATTTTTTTTGTCTAAAAAAAGGAGAATTTGATTAGAATGTATATTTGTTTTTCATCTTACAAATGATGGAAGGAGAAAAAAAAATGTAATCCATTTGTTTGCGCATGAATTTATCCCAGGAATTTCTGGTTTAAACTTTGAAACCCTTCACATGTCGCTGGAGGCAGCATTCGGCGTGGTGAGAAAAGCCCACCATTATCATACGCGTGTATATGTGTGTGGCATCGAATATATGCGACAGTTTCACAATTCACATCAGGAATAATGCTTCCTTCATTAAAGCCGTTCTAATCCTACCACGCAACAAGGTTCGCTTAATTACCCCAAATTGCTTCTCATCAGATTTGTATACTCTCTTTTTTTTGAATCGATCAAAATGGGGATTATTTACAGTTGAGATAAGAGAGGTGTATATTATTTGAAAAAAGGGGTTTTTTTTTTGAGGAATTAGGGAACTGATTGAATAAAATAAAAACAAAAAAAAATACGGAATTTTTGATCCTCGGTTTGCGCACCCCTGTTGCCGTAACGCAGTCTCGACTCGGTGCGACGCAACTCGACTCGGCTGAATCGATCCACAGACTCACGTTATGCCCCAGCGCCCGAACCGCCTGGTCACGCGACTACCTCCTCCTTTTGGCTTTATTTATTTGTATGCTGTGTGCAAAGATCTTCCTGTTACTCAACTACAGATTCGTGATGATACACACAGGGGGAAAAAAAATCAAATACTTAATTTTTTTTTTTTTGTGCAATAAGGACCCTTTTTTATGCTTTATAAAAAAAAACATGTTTCTTGTTTACACTTCAGGATATATTATCTCTTCCAAGTTATAAAATTTCTACTGCTATTGACTTTCTTAAATATAATGCATTTTTTATATAGTACAGTAGAGGGATGAAATTCCCTCCCTGTGCGTTTCAATATGATGTTGTAAAAAGAAAAAGAAGAGATAACGGACATAAAAATATGACACGTACATAGAAATGAGGGTTTTCAAAATACCGCGCATTGGGATGTGCAACTGTTTTCATTACACGTCACATGTTATACTTCTCTTGTTTTTTTTTTCTCCATATTCCGCTAAACAGAACGTCATAAATCATGTGGTTCTGCAATAGTAATGTCATTCTGAAATTGTTGCTTTTCATCATTAAAAACTTATTTTAGATATACATAAATCAATGTATTTATTATAGGAACTTAATTCTCTAGGGTATTTTCAAACTTATTGGCTAAACAATTATTTAGTGATTAATATGCTTTTGAAGCATTATACCTTGAATCTTCCCGAAGAGCATAAATATTTTGATGGCTTTAGATATTTAATGATTTTATTTTTAAAAATTATTATTTAATCGTAAATTTGAAATATACAATAATGAAGGCTTTTCATTGTAGAGTGTTGTGAAATTTGATCACGAGAATGCATTTGGCATGGCATACATACTTCCAGGGTATGAAATCAACTGCTGATAGGAGAGTAAAGCAGCCAATCGATCAGTACTTGTAACTCGATGTTTATCGATATATAGATTGTCGATTATTTATCTGCTAATACACACACGAGATTCATCGATCGTGCGATACTCTCTTTGAGAAACGCGTTGTCTACTTGTAACCCAGGGCATTATAGCCAATAAGCTGCTAGGACAGTTATTTGCTCTTAGCTATAATTCAAAGAATTCTAGTTATTTCGTTTCGTATTTTTTAGTTCTTTTTTCAAATTAAAATTCCTCGAGATTATTGAATTCTAATTTTTAAATTCTTTTTTTTATCGATATATACTTGTTTCATTATTCTTGAATTATTTCTTGAAAATACACTTGAATCAGAGGGCCACTTTATACATTCGGAGTGCACGCTTATTTGCGCCGGATATACGATAGTAAGCGGAAAATATAAGGGCTTGAAAACCCGATACTATATATATACAGTTTTCCTTCACACCTGCTGCAAACACGTTTTGAGCAAATTAAATTTTGATCCTTTATCTCTCTCTTCAATGTCGAAAGAGAATAATTCCAACTTCTTTTATTTTATATCGATGATTCATTTATGAGAAAAATAATTGTAAAAAAGGTTTTTTTAAATTTATTTTTGGTTTTTAATTCTAATTTTAATTTATTATATAAAAATCATGTTTGAAAAAGATCTAATTTTTTTTTCTCTCTATTACAGATACTTGCAAATTCTTCCAACGTGTACACGGAAAAGGCACCCTTTTAACGACATTGCTGAAGAACAAGGTAAATACATGATAAATTGAAGCTACTTTTCTTCAATATTTGAATAACTGATATCGGTAAAAAAAAAGTTCCTTCCAATCACTGTATATACTGAGATATACGTGAATTTACTAAAGTACAAGTCGAACTTTTTTTTTTTTTATTTATTCAGGTTCAATTATTTTATATATTACATTCCGTATATAAATATTATAATTAATCATGAAAAATTCCTGGTAATTTCATAAACTTTTACAAACGGTAAAAAGTTTGGAAAATTTATATGAGACAACAAAAGTCATTGTTTTAATAATTACTTTATGTGATTATTTAGAAATAGTTCCCTTTGTTTATCGTACAGATATAAAGTGTGCACTTCACTCTTTTATTCCCTTTTTTTTATCTCTCGAAAATGAAAATCCCGTTTCGATTATAAAAAAAACTAATTGAAATAATGAAACAATTTCATTAACCCTGATTCGGATTTGTTTTTATTTTTTCACGTTAATTAACGTGAATGCTCTCATAATTAGTATCTGGAATATACAACAAATTGACTTTATAACGAGACTAACTGGCGGACTTTAGGAAGGACGAATCCCAGAGCTTTAGAAACAATCGGCGATGACTCGCGTCGCGCGCGCGCGTGCTCTATATATGCATACAGCGTCAACCAGATCGCACCCGATCGGTTTTATTCACTAATTAGTTTATCGGTCGTAATTCGCTTTAATTTGCGACTCACGGAATTTCACATTTAAATCACAACGTGATCAGCCAATTAGCCTTGTGCCGCGTAGGACAAGGTTTGTAGGAAGGGGGTGGAGGGGGGGGGGCAGATTGGATGGAAGGGAGAAAAGCCAGCCGCGGCCCGATTATCAATTAGCGCGGTTGCTGTAACGGCTGCAACGACGGCTTAAGCCGTAATTCAATTTTACATACATAAAGCACACATTGCGTTAAGTTTAAATTTACATGTATGTGTTTGTGTGTGTATTCAGTGTTGTGTATGTATATACATTGCCACTTTATTTGATTCACCTAAATAGACGATCATGGGGATTGTTTAAAAGTCAAAACATTCGAAATCTCTCTCTCTCTTTCTCTCTCTCTCAGTAATTAATGACACGATATTGACGCATGCCAGTCAATATAATAAACTGTCACACAATGGAAAAAGATATATTGTTCATTATTTATAATAATAACTCCTCGTCATATAGTTGTATATAATTTTAATTAAATGGGACATTTTTTTTAAAAAATAATATTGAATTTCTCATAAAAAATCAATGTAGAGAATTTTCATTGTAAAGAAAAATAATTTTTTCGAAACAAAAATAGATATTCATTTTTCGATTTATAATAGAATTTATTTCTTAATAAATTTTTATTAACAAAAAAAATTTGGTATCGAATTTTTATTTAACAAAATTTTTCTTTAATTTTTTATTTAAAAGTTACCGAATTCGGAGAAATGTCCGAATTTTTATTTATCCGATTTTGTTATTTGATAGAATTTTAATAACGACGAATTATTTTAAATAAAAAATTGTGTAAAGAGAAATGCAATAAAACCAAAATTTTGCCAAAGACAAATTCGATAACTAAAGAATTTATTAATTGAAAATTCGTTTAGAATGAACTTCTATTAAATGTTTATTTGATAAATGATAATTGTCTAAAAAAGAATTATATTTAGTACAAATTTTTTAAATTTTTCTTTACACTGATAAAAAAATTATTTGATTCAAATAATCAGTTACTTGAACCAAATTGATACTGAAAATATTAAATTGATACAAATTTTGTATATCAATTTGATATTTTTGGTATCAATTTGATACTTTTAAATTAATGTGTTACAAAAAACGTAATGTATAACAAAACAAAAAAAAAATGGTATAATAATACATTTGCGGTTTGCAATTTTTTGTTGTTCGAAAAATATTGAAACAAAATTTGCTTGAATAAAATAAACAATATTTAAAAATAATAGGGAATTGAAATTTTTCAGATTTCTCCTGATATTTACATTTAATTCTGTAAAATTGTTTATATAGGTAAACATAAACGTAATGTAAACATTTCTGTTATATGCAATGTTTATTTTGTAATTTTTAAAAAAATTTTAATTACATTAACTTAAATCCAATGTTGACATAATTTTTTTTTGTCAAAGTCAGGGGACTTTAAAATTAGTTACATTTGTAAGAATTAAAATATTAAAAAAAAAAATTTTCTTACATTGTGTAGAAGGCAGGTAAAATATATAGTGTTGTAAAAAGTAAATTGCAAATATAAATTAAAATATATATATAATATACTAATAAAACGCAGTTTCTGGTTTAGTGTTCTGGGTATACAATCATTAAATCGTTCCAGCCTTTTAACCAAGCTTGGAATTTAGCAAATGCAGTTTATATGGCTAATTATGTAGTCCTACACACAATTCTTCAACGCCGCTTTATTTCATGCATAGTTTACTTTTGCTTCTGGTATATACGCTTTGTGCCAGTCAGCAATAATTAAAACGTCAGAAAACTGCAAACATTTTTGATAATGAAATACTTTTCCACCCATTTCATACATACATATATAAATAATTTTCATTTAATTATTTATATTTTAAAAGCTCTATATTTTTCAAAAAAATTGACATTTCCATTAATTTAATGGAGATTTTATATATTTTAATAGATTCGAGATTTTATTTATTTATATAATTCTATAAATATATTATTAGAGAACAGAGAAAAATGTTGAGTGCACATTGTTAAAAAAAAGGGGGGGGGGAGGTGGAAAAAAGTTGGAAAAAAAAACAGTAAAAGGCTTTTTCAATATGGTTGGCTTTTTTTTTTTAAAAGAGCCTTTCAAACCTCGATTTCATCTATCGTATCTGGGGCAAGCGACAAGGTGTAAAGTAAAAGCTATATAGAATATAATAAGGAAAGTAAAATAAAATAAAGGTTGGTTGGAGAGGTGAAATAAAAATTGATTCTGACAAAAAAGAAGTGGGAGGTCGACCTGTCGAACTCAAGAGGGGAAATGTCCGATAATTACGTATGAGCAGCAAACCGTATGACGGGAAGTTGTTCGTTTTTTAATTTTCCATCGAGGCGCGACGTGACTCGGTCTCGAGGTTGGGAAAAAAAAGAGGCGGTGGTAAAAAGGGGGAGACCAAAAAAAAAAAAAAAAAAAAGAAAGAAAAGAAAAAGAAAAAAAAAGGCAAGAGAGGAAAGAGGAGAAAGAAGCGAACGATTCCCTAATCTGCTCATTTTAAAATTAACCCACCCTCGTTGAAATGGCATCGTCATCGACCGTTAACGAACCCGTCCAAAAGTCAAATCCTGCAATGTCGAGACATCGAGGGCAAAAATGTGTCCCCTCTAATTCATTTCTCTCTCCCGTGGATGAGAATTGCGCCGCGTGAATAAAATACCGTAATAAATATCGATCGTGATAAAAAATAAAAAAAAAAAAAAAAAAAAAAATGAGAGAGAAAGAGAGAACAATATATACAGTGAGACGTTACTTTTGTACGCATCAGAACACGATCAGTACTATTTACTAAATAAATACATATATATGTATATTCAATTTCGATGAGGGTCACACTAGTGTATTTTAAACAAACTCGCGTTCTTGCCACAAACGCCGGTTCGCGTGTATATGCTTTGTGTCAGCATATTTTTCAATATTTTGATATCTCAATATAATTCGCGTTCCGGATATATAAAATGCAATTTAGAACGGGAGGTTTTTTTTTCCGGTTTCGATAAAATGGAAAATTGAAAAATATGCGACAAACATAACAATTTCTTTATTAAATTGTTTATATATATCTATATGTCGTGTATTTGCTATATTTTTTTAATAAATAAATAAAAAAAATTTAATGAAAGGACAACTTTTATAGGTGCATATATCTTCTTCTCTTTGAGAAAATAAATATTTCATTTTTTTTTTAACGAGAAAATTAGATTTTTTTTTACTTTTCGTTAAGATCAATATTTACCGCATATATATGATTAATTATTTATTTGTACAAATAAATTTTTTAATCGCAGAAAATAGGCAATTTTCATTATAGGGAATTTAACTTTTTTGAAATTTTATTTTTCTTCTTTTAGAATGTGGTATTATAAAAATTATTGAAGTCTGAACAAACATTTACTTTTACTACTGATGAAATTAGAAAAATTGGAAATATCTGACTAAACGTTTTCTTGTACTACTGATAAGATATATTTTTTTCTACTAAAATCTGACCAAACGTTTAGTTATACTACTGAGGAAATTACAAAATTACAATTGTCTGACAAAATATTTACTTTTATTACTTACAAAATGAAAAAATATGTATGACCAAACATTTACTTGCACTACTGATGAAATAACGAAAATTAGAAGTGCCTGACTAAACGTTTACTTGTACTAATGATTTTTTACAAAGTCTGATCAAACATTTACCTTTACTACTGATGAAATAAAAAAATTAAGAGTGTCTGACTAAACGTTTACTTGTACTATTTGTAAAATTACAAAAATTTAGATAGTCTGACTAAATATTTACTGGTACTACTGCTGTTTCTCCATACATTTCTTTAGTGTTCTACTTAATCGTACTACTTATAAAATCACAAGAATTACAAGTCTGACTAAATATTTACTTGTACTACTGATAAAATTTAAAGTTTATTCAAGTCAAGTCAGTGTGAAGTCAAAGTCATTCAAGGTCAATTGAAGGTCAAGTCAAGGTTATTCAAGGTCGTTTGAATTTTAAGTCAAGGTCATTTGAAGGTCAAGTCTAGGTCGTTTGAAGGTCGTTTCAGGGTAAAGTCAAAGTCACCTTGACTAAAGATTTGTCCGATAGTTTGCTAGATTTTGCCAACGTTTCATTTTCACTTGGGGGGCATTTACTCGTACTACTGATGTAATTACAAAAGACTGTCTGAACATTTATTTACTTGTACTACTTGAGAAATTACAGAAAAATTAGGAATTCTGACCAAACATTTACTTGTACTACTAGTGTAATGACAAAACTTACAAGGCTGGACATAAATTTACTTGTACTACTTGCACATAAATTATTTGAAATATTCCAAAGTATTTTGAAGTATTCAATACTGTATGTAGTATCCTTATTAATTATTTCTCTATAATTAAAATAGATAATTATTAAAAATACCGAATTTTGTTTATAATTCTTTTTTGCGTGTTTTAAAAGGCCTTTGTTATACTACTATCAAAAATATTGTTTTTTTAATATAAAAAATAGGTAAAATTTTTGTTTGTCGAAGAGAATGGTTTTCGCACACACACATACAATGTCACTAAAACAGAAATAGCGAGATAGCCTAAAGCATTCACAACCCCTGCTAAATCCGTGTAGTGGATTCACTTACGCTTCTCTCTCTCTCTCTCTCTGTCTGTACAAGTGAAGGGGGTGAAGGTGTGTAAATGGTAAGGGCTTTTGGGGCGATGTTGGGTGTTGGTTGAGCGTTAAAGGTGTGGGTGGATAGGTGTAGCGAAGACAAGGGGGGAAGACGAACACAGGAGTGGAGTATAAACGCGTATGTTGTCGCCTTGACTCAAACACAAGGACCCTGTTAGACTACACATTGCATATACAGTATATATACATGAAACTGTGTGAGTGGCCGCCGAAATACATAGATATTCGACCCTCTATGGGGAATTATCCATAATGCGCATTTGCAATTTCAATGCCTCGCCAAACCCCGTCTTGTGTTCCCCCAACTGTGTTTCTCTCTCTCTCACACTCCTACAAACACATTTCTCTCGCGCCTTGCTCTCTCCCTTTCCGCGAAGTTTTCGGTCCTTTATACACATTGCTTCGGGCAAAATCCTTATGTGCCACCATACGCGCGTTTCTTTCGTCAAGATCAAACGGATTTTTTTTTTCATTTCGTCGACATTGTTCTGAAAAAAAAGGAAAGAAGGGTAATATATACAAAAACTTTATTCTGTATAACCTCCCCCCCTCCTCCCTCCCCCTTTTTCTCGCGCGATGTATGTGCGGTTGAACCGGTGAAACTGATAAATTGCTTGTCGATAAAAGCGAGAACGCCTCGATCGATTTTCCACCGTAATTCCTTCTTCGTCGTAGTCGTCGGCGTCGAGCTTATTGCCGCAGTGCGCAGATTCTATCTCTACGAGAGAAGAGCGAGTATACAATTTGCGATTACCTGACACACAGCCGTGTCGAATCTCAGCTTCTCGAACTCTTCTCAAGGTTTAGCCGAGAGAGAAAGAGAGAAAAAGAGAGCGAGAGAGAGAGACGTGTATTGGGAGAATTGTAGCTGACAGGAAACTTGGATTATAGAAAGAGAAATTCGAGAGAGAGAGAAGATCTAGAATCTATAATTATACCAAAAAGGGAAAGAAAAAAAAATTCCGGGATTACAGTCGGTGACAAAAAAGGCTTAGGCGAGGTTTTTATTGGCCCCTGGAATAGATGGAAACTCGCATGAACGCGGGGACAACAATTACGCGTAAGCCCTTTTTGGTCACTGGCGGTTCAATTGCATACAAATTCTTGCATACGCGTATATTTTCTTGCGTTCAAAGGGCATAATTAGTGCCAAAGAAAATTACGCGTAAAACCTTTTTGGTCACCGGCGGCTCAATTGAATACAAATTCTTGAATACGCGTATTTTTTCATGCGTTCATAACCTTTTAATTATAAAATTATAAAGTAACTTTTACTATTTACAAAGTAAAATCGGAACTTCCGCGCATTTTTCGCTCCGAAAATAGAAAAAATTACTTTCGAAATAGTAAAGTCTACTCTAGAAATAGTAATTTTTACTATAGAGCAAAAGAAATACCAGAAATTTCGAGCAGTCTTTACTACAAAATTTCTTTATTTTTACTCTCTATTTTTCTTCTAACGATAAGAAGGAAAAATATTTTTCATTATAATGATTGAAAGATAACATGATTTATTCATTAGTCGAGCACATGAAACGAGAAATTCGCGTACAAATTTGATTCTCGTTATGTACTATGGTTGACATATTCCAGTACGAATTATGCGCGATTACTTTGGTTCTATATGCGCGCGTCAGCAACGTTACCTAATTTTCAGTGACGCGTCAGAAATCATTGCACGACTGAAATCAACGAAGGGAATTCGGGGGAAAATGAAAACGCGCGAAGCACAGAATATATATATGTATGTGTGTTGCCTGAAGGGTTGGGAGAAACTGGCGAATCAATTAAAAGCTGGCGACTCCTTTGAAATTTATGCGGGAAAAATTAACAAGTCAGATGTCTCTCTCTCTCTCTCTCTCTCCCCGAGAGAGATTCAGAAGCCACAGCATCAGCTTCGTCCTACGACGAGAGATGCGGTTATATGGAAAACGCAAAGTCGCAGTATACACGACGAGTAGATAATAAATTAACGGAAATAATGAAACCATAATTTAATCGGTTTCTTATTCTCCTTTTTATGCACAAAAAAAAAGTTTCTTACAATATTTCGAAATTCTTTTTTACTCTCTAAATTAGTAAAAGTTATAATTTAAATTAGTGACTCACTTTTTGTTTTTATTAACTAAATTAAATATTAATTAAACAAATATTTATATATAAATTGAAATATAATAATAATGGAATAAATATTTTTTTTTTAAAGAATATAAATGTTTATCCGTATATAATAATAAACAAAAGTTATTTTAATTAAATTATTATCCTCTACTAACTGGTGTGAATTATTATCCGCGGTTATATGTAAATTTAATTTGTATTAATTAAAACATTGCAATCGAACGGCGATAAATAATTCAATATTCTGTCGCGAGTTTCAAATTAAACATGCAAGGGCGAAAGATACATTTAGCATTCGAAAATATTTTTCTACCTTTGCTCTCTTTTTTTTGTAAAATCGCGAAATTTATTTTTTTAATCGTTATTTTTCTTATAAAAAAATATTAAAATAAATATTTATTCTAAGAGGTTTAAAAAAATATGAAAATCAAATAAAAATTAAAAGTGAGGTAAAAATAAATATAATATGTAAAGAAACATATTTAGTGATTCCTTCGATTTATACTATATGTATAGCATATGAAATCATATTCGCGTAACATTTTCGCTATATGTATATATAGAGCTATTAAAATTTATGAAAATTACACGTATGCCCGTTTAGTTTAATGGTACACTTTATACTCTGGGCTAGGAATAATATGAGGTTGTTGAACGCGCTGACTACAATTTCATTTCTATATATATATATATGTATATAAAATATTTCCCAGAGAAAGATATGTTCTTCCTCTGGACCGAGGGAAAAACAAACAACTTTTTTTTAAAAAAAAGGGCACATGCCGCGTAATAAACTCAAGCCAAAATAATGATATTAAAGTTTGCGTGTTTATATATAAAAGTTGAAATTCACATTTTCCAAGCATACCTCGTTTTATGATGTAATATTAACATTAAACAAAATTTTCAATTGATTGAGTTTTTCAATTTTTACATTGAAAAAAGTTTGGTACAACTGTTGAACTGAATGAAAAATTTCAATAGTCAATTAAATACTTAATATTTGTTTTTAACTGAATGTAGAATTTTTTTTATTGGCACAAAATTTTTTTTTATTTATTCAAATAAAATATTCTATTATAATAAAAAATTTACCGGAAATTAATTTTTTTTGTCACTTAAAGTAATAATAATAATTTTTTTAAGGGTCGGAATTTTGAATTTCTTAACGAATTATTTCGTTGATCCATGAGATTTTATATACACATATAAATCGCATCATTTCCTTGGGGAATTTTGTAGAGACAGAGCCCCCCTCATGAAGTAAACAAAGATTTCGTTCAATTCGTCGGTGTCTCCTCCGAGACACAACCCCTCTCTCCCCCCCAAACCTTCTCTCTCTTTCTCTATGGACGAGGGCGAGAAGAACACTTAGGACTCGAGGGTTACAAATGTTGGGAGCCTAATTAGCCGTTGAAATGTTCACAAGGCCAACAGCAAAAAAAAAAAGAGGAAAAAAAAAGAGTTTCAAAACATTATACCTCTACCTCTCGACATAGTCTATAGTGTCTGGAGTGACAAGAATGCCTTTGCAAGATGAATACGGTGAAAAGCGGGCTTTCATGAAATTTTCAGCCCTTCTATAATATATATATATCTTCTTTTCTTTTTTCCTCTTTTTTTTTTAAGCTCGTGCCTTTTATTCTCTATGATGGCAAACAATTACAATTGTCTGATTAAAATTCGGTGACACATTGAAAAAATTCCAATATCTATTTTGAGAATGAAATTTTCAAATTAAAAATTAATTTGACACGTATTTTTTTATGTTACCAAAAAATGATAATTAAATTTTCAGATTATATTTAAGAATAGAATGTATTTTATTATCTTTCATTTTTTTTTATAATCAAAACATATTGAATATTAATTACAAAATTTTAAAAGAGAGTAATAAAAAATTGTAAAAAAGAAATTGAAACGGTTAATAATCGATATATATATATGATTCTAATTATAATTACATAATTGAGAAATATCGTTCATTAAAATTATATAATATGTTTGAAAAAGCGCGAGGGTCTGGAAACTCTTATACGAATCCTTATGTTATATGTATATATATATCGGGGTAAGAAAAGAGGAGGAGGAAGGAGTAACTTTATTACGTAACTTTTTAAAAATGATTTTTACCTTTTTTTTCATTGCTGGCAATTGATTGAATTACTTTCACGCCAAGTTCTCTGATATATTAAATATCGTAATTTACTTTAAAGTCAATTAAATACAGTTTTCTTAATTTGATTTTAATACACGTGTATATGAATTATAATTTGATTTTCAAATATAACGATTTTATTTCCTCACTTTATGATATATGTGAAAAAAAGATGATTTTGAAATATTTAAAATTAGGATATTTTTTTAATTGCTTCTTTGAATTGGAAAATTTATTGAAAATTAATTTTTTTACAATTTCTACCCATTATAGAAAAATTACACAATGAAAATAAAAATTTATTTAATTCAAATAATCAGTCGATTATTTGGAAGAGAATAAATTTTTTTTTTTTGAGTGTAATATTTAGCTACTGAAATTGATAAATATTAGCTGAAGCAGCTAATTCCTTTTTTCTCCATGAATAATTTGAATCATTATTAAATAAAAAATGATGATGAAATCGACAAAATTCCCCTGAACCCCATGTTAAAACAAAGGAGAATTATTAGAGAGGGGAAGAAAGGCCACTCTGGAAGTTTCAATATTTAAAGAAGTCGTCCCTTATACAGCAATAAGAAATAAATGCAAAAGCAGTCAAATTTAATGAATCCACTCTAAATATTTAAAATTGAAAATATAATCGAAATTAATATTCCCCAATTAAAGGCAATTTTATATAAATATATATACAGATAAATCGTGAGTGAGAGAGAGAGAGTGCAGGTTAACCGGAATAATTCTAGCGCGTGAAATAATTTCACAACGAGCTAAACAGATAGACATGTACCATTCTAAGGTCCCTACGAAATATATGTATATATATAGTTCTGTGGTAAGGGGTGAATCGGAGAGGGAATAAAGGGGTCGAGGGTCGAGGGTTGTGTAAGTGCCGTTCCATGTACGGCTGCCTCACCCTTGAAGCCGACATTACTCTATCGTAGGGCGTCAAGGGATGGGGTTGTGTTGTAGGTTGGTCGGCCTTTTGGGAGGCAAGCAGCAGCCTCCAAGAAGATGCCCACGCATTTACTATTGCTGTGTATGTGTGCGGTACAGTCTGAATCCCAAAGAAGACATCTCCATTGGGATTTATCTCACAAACTTCTGCACATGTTCAATTTTTTCCCACCCTTTTCTTCTTGAACTCAAATGTTCATTGCTTGATTACTAATTATTGTAATTTAATTTTTATTACATCGTTTTTAGTGTAGGTTCAATGTAGGTGAACAATTAGGTCCAATATAGGTTTAAAGTAGGTGCAATATAGGTCCAAAGTAGGTACAATATAGGTTCAAAGTGGTTTCAATCTTCGAAATAGGTGCAATCTAGGCTCAAAATAGGTTGGAAGAAGGCTCAAACTAGTTCCAGTATAGGTTCAAAGTAGGGTTAATATAGGTTCAACGTAGGCTCAAACTAGGTCTAATATAGGTTGAGAGTAGGACTAAACTAGGTCCAAAATAGATTCAAAGTAGGCTTAAACTAGGTCCACTATAGGTTAAATGTAGGCTCAAACTAGGTTCAATGCAGAGTCAAAGTAGGCTCAAACTAGGTTCAATGTAGGCTCAAAGAGGTTAAATGTAGGGTCAAAGTAGGCTCAGAGTAGGTCCAATATAGGTTCAAAGTAGGCTCAAACTAGGTTCAATTTAGAGTCAAAGTAGGCTCAAACTAGGTTCGAAGTAGGTTCAAAGTAGGCTTAAACTAGGTCCACTATAGGTTAAATGTAGGCTCAAACTAGGTTCAATGCAGAGTCAAAGTAGGCTCAAACTAGGTTCAATGTAGGGTCAAAGTAGGCTCAGAGTAGGTCCAATATAGGTTCAAAGTAGGCTCAAACTAGGTTCAATTTAGAGTCAAAGTAGGCTCAAACTAGGTTCGAAGTAGGTTCAAAGTAGGCTTAAACTAGTTTTAATGTAGAGTTATAGTAGGCTTAAAGTAGGTCCAATGTAGGTTAAAAGTAGGCTCAAACTAGGTCCAATGTAGGTTCAAACTAGGCTCTAACTTGGTTCAATGTAGAGTCAAAGTAGTTTCAATAAATATTCAAAAAAGGTACAATTTAGGCTAAAAGTAGGTACAATATAATCTAAAAGTAGGTCAATATAGCCTATAAAAGTAGGCTCAATATATAGGCTAAAAGTAGTAAACATATTTATTCCGATTTAGGTAAAAAATATGTAAATTTTATATATATATAAGAATTCTCATGTGTTTATATATTCACAAGGGAAATCCATTAGGAAAATTCCATATTTATAATTCAGGGATTTATTATGGAAATTTAAGATGTGAAAATCTCCCCCTACGATTGAACGTGAAATTCTAAATGTAAATTTTCTTGTGCAGAGTATTTAAATATATGTGTGTATGTGTGCTATTTTCTTCTTAGCAGAGAGAATTCACAAGTTAAAAAAAGGCCCCCCCCCGGCACCTATAAGCATGTTTTATCTCTCGGTCATATATGTAAAACTTGGCTTAATTATACCTCAAGGATTTTCATTTGATCGATCCTCTCTCTCTCTCTCTCTTTCTCTCTTGGAATTTCCTGTGTGAGAGCTTACGTATATACCTCCCGGGAAAATTCCAATGGAACTCTAACTCTCATTCGGAAATTCTCAAAATTCTCGACTATAAAACTTTTCTTTGAATTCTAGAATTGTTAAGATATATGTTAATTTACTTTTTGAATTTTTTAAGTTCTTTTCTAAAAATAAAATACTTTTGTATTTAAAAATTGTGTTGTGATTTTAAAATTTTCTTCTTTTTTGTTAATATTAAAATTATATATTGAACTTCCGGATCTTTCTATGAACATGAAAGAGGTATTTAAAAAATATTGCGCTATATATAAAGAGAATAAGAATATTTCTACTTAGCTCGTTAAACCGTCGTCAAGTTTAAAAATGTAGAAAGGCTTTTCTGAGAAGTTTAAATTACTGAAAGAGATCTTAAAACTGACAAGACTAAGTAAATACGGTACTTTAATTTTTACTTAGAGAAAGAGAGAGAGAGAGAGAGTCTAATTGCTTACCAGGTGCATAGTTGTAACTAAAGGCTTGATGTGCTTATGTCAGCTTTGTGGATAGACTGTACAGAGAGAGGAGGGTTTGAAATCATGCGGGAGGTGGAGGTAGAGGAGGAGGGAAAGGGTTTTGGTTTATATACACGGAGAAGTTGGTGAGCAGACTACCTGTCGGTGCTGTCGGTAAACAGAGAATCAATTCGCATTGGCGCTAATAGCTGGCTGCGGTGGTCAGCAACCCTGAGCATTGGTGTTTCTCGTCGAAGCATATATCATGAAAGGGGAATATATACATATATATATGTAGCGGCAGAGAAAGACCGCCTGCCTCTGTGCAACCCCCATCAATCGACATCCCAATATACGGCTCGAGTGTCCTTCATGATTCCATTTTATTGCTCTTCAATTTATATTTATTCTCACTTCAAATTAAAAACTTATTTTTTTTATTATATATTCTAGGAATATATAATTTTATTGATAAAATGTCGTATGGCTTTTAATTTAGTGGAATAAATCGATTTTAGTCGGATATAATGACTAAATTAGGAAATCAGTGGTAAAAGTCAATATATCAATAGTGCAAGTAAATATTCTTTATTTTTATAATTATATCAGTAGTACAAGTAAATGTCTGGTCAGACTTTCGTTATTCTTCTAATTTTATCAGTAGTACGAGTAAATATTAGGTCAGACAATTTTTTTGGGTACTTTTATTAGTAGATCAAATTGTTTTTTGTCAGACATAATTACTACCCGAGGCGAAATTTGAATCCTCTTTAGCTTCCCTTAGAACCTAAATAGGCCCTCTTTACGATCTTGTAGACTCCCGTAGGCCCTCCTTTGAATCCAAACGTGGAAGAAAGGTAAATTTGCGACTGGTTGAGGAAGCTAAAGAGGGTCTAGTTCGATTAAAAAAGTACAAAAAAATGCAAAAAAAAAACTCTTTTAATTATTTTGATTAAAGCAAAATGAATTTTTTCTTCACACAATATTTCTTTAATTACCCTTTAAAAACTGGAATTAACATATTTTGAAGCGTTTTCAAAAAATTAATAGAATTAGAGCAATTTCAAAATTTTCAATATTTTGATCAATTTTTAGACCCTACTTTAAATCCAAACGTGGAAGAAAGGGAAATTTGCGACTAGTTGAGGAAGCTAAAGAGGGTCTGTTTAACTCTACTTTACTCCTTGTAAATTAGGGCTTAAATTTCGCCTCGGGTAATTTACAAAATTAGTGGTAAAAGTAAATTTTTTTAATTTTATCAAGTAATACAAGTAAATGTTTGGTCAGACTTTATTTTTACAAGTAGAACAAGTAAATGTTTGGTAAGGCAATTTTTTTTACTTTGAGTAGATCAAATTTGTTTTGGTCAGACATAATGAGTATCTTACAAAAATCAATAGTATTAGGTAAATATTTAGTCAGACGTTTCTAATGTTTTCAGTAGTACAAGTCAATGGACTTTAAATTTTTTTTTTTGAATTTCGTCGGTAGTATAGGGGTCAAACTTTGTAATTTTATCAAGTAGTACAAGTAAATGTTTGGTCAGACTGTATTTTCATTTTATAATTTCATAAGTAAATACAAGCGAATGCTTACAATTAGACTTTGAAAATTTTTTTTTTATAACTTTTTTTAATATATATTTATAAATTGAACATGTTTTCGATTTAAAAAAAACCATTATTATTATTTTTTTGGTAAATAGTCGTGACTAATGATTCTTTCAGTAAAGTAATTCTAAAGTGAAGTTTGAGTTACGAGAGGAGGCGAAGTGTTCAATACGCTGAATGTTCGTATAACTTGGTTAAAGTTGTAGGTTTGTGGAATGACGTGTAAACCACAAATCGAAAGTCCAAATCGCGCACTGTACTACTACCACCACCACCACCACCACTGTGTTCTAGAAGGGGGACGACGTCGAATGCGGTGTGACTTAAAACTTGAGAACTGTTTCCTGATTGGTAGAAGGAGGGGTTTTTGGGGACAGATGCTAGGAAAAGGTCGTCAATGGAGGGAGAGGTATAAGAGGAGGAAGAGAGGGAGGGAGAGAGAGAGAAGTAGGTTTGAAGATAAGTGATCGCGGTTCCTGGCCTGAAACTCTAATTAATACCTCGCTGCTTCGTTTGAGCTCGTGACTTATGACCCTGTCGCCCTTGTTCAGAATTACCCCCCATACTACACACGTATATATATATATTGCTAGTAACGCGCGACGTCTTTCCAGGGTCTCTTGGCCATTTATTATCGACCAAGTTCCAAAGCCTGACGCCTTTGGATTCAATCGTAATTCAATGCAGCTCCTCGCGGCCTTTTAAGGAATAAGGCTCTACTTTTCCTTCTTCTTCTTCTTCTTCTTCTTTTTCTTCTTTTAAAACTATTTTTACTTCCATTGAACACATTTTTCCAAAGGAAAATGCATTTTTTAACTCTGATTAACTGCAAATGACTTTTTGTGCAAAAATTACTTTTCTTTTTTTTTTATTAGATGTAATTTGGGGATTTTATTCCTTGGTGTAAAATGGAATTTAAATATTTTCAATTTTCTTTTCTAGTTGACAGATTTTGGATATTTAAAAATATAATTGTTTTGGAATTTTTTTTTTATGTAAAAAATTTGTTGAAATCAAAGAAACTTTTTATATATATCTATAGTTGTTGGTTATGAGAAGTCTTTTTCTGAGATTGCTTTGGATTTAAGGAATTTTGTTTTAGAAAAAGATATTGTGGTACAAGTATATTTCCCAGACGGATTACTATATTCTCCTTTCCCTCCCCCCCCACTGTTCTTAGAAAAGAAATTAGTCTTTTAAAGAAATTGCCTTCGATTCGCTTAAAATAATATAATTTTAATTACTACTTTGGGATTTCAATTGAAAGTAATTGAATTTAAAAAGGAATTTTCTTATTCTCCCTTTAGTTTACACTGAAATTTTTTTTTTATTAAAATAGTCCGTTACTCTCTAAGAATTAGTAAAAGTTTTAACTAATTTGAATTAGTGGCTAATTTTTTGTTTTTGAATTAGTTAAATTTGACTAATTCTATAGTACAAAAATTTTTTTTTACTATAAAGTAATTTTACTAATTCGATAGTAAAATTTTTTTTACTATTAACTAGTTAAATTATACTAATTTAAAAACAAATATACACAGAAAATTAAAAGGCATTAAAATAAGCTGCAACGCTTCTTATTTTAATCCAATTTTGCTTATTTTAATCCATTTTGGCATTAAAATAAGCAAAATTGGATTAAAATAAGAAGCGTTGCAGTTTATTTTAATGCCTTTTAATTTTCTGTGTACCCAAAAATTTAAAAATAGAAAAATACAAGCTAAAAACAATTTTGTTAAAACAAAACCAATGACGTGATTTCTTTTTTGATTAGATGAGAAAATTGCCTAGGATATTGTTTACAGAAGAAGAGAGAGAGAGAGTCTCTTCAGTTTCAATTATACTCGGGAAAACATTCTTACGTCAATAGAGGATCGAAGTTGCAATAGTGAAATTCAGGAACACAGAACGATTCTTCCTGCTCTCGCGCGTATTACATGGATATTGATTAAATGCTACATTTCGATAGTATTAGGAGAGGAGAGTTGGTTCAGGTCGAGTCAGCAATTAATATTATTTATCGACGTCTTAATCGGTCGGCCGCATCTACCTAATGTTAGATCAATCTGGATGATTGATAGAAAATAGGGCAGAGAAAGAGGAAAGTATATAGATGATGAGAAGGCAAGTTTGCCAATCGGCTATTCATTAAAAAAAAAGAAGGCGTCTTTATAATCTCCCTTTTTTTTTCTTATTCATATGTTTAAAAAAAAATGTGTGCAATTTATAGATTTATACCGCGTTATTGCTTCGTTTGAGACTTGCGCGATTACATCATGAGAGACTCAAGGGTTGGCTTGCCTGGTTAAGCGACAGGGTTGAAAATAAAAAAGATCAACCCCCCCGGGGCATCGAACTCGCGCACCTGGTGCACCGCAGTTACTTTTCCAGCTCTCTCTCTCTCCCTCTCTCTCGATTAAAGAAGACGCGAGTTTTAACGGCTGCTACTGCCATCATCCGCTTGCAGAAAAAAAAACTGATGAACTCTTGTCATATTGCCTTTTTTGAATCTTTTCTCTGTTGCTCTGTTAGCTTCGTGAAAATATATTCTTAGTTTTCAAATATTAAATTAGTAAAATTGAAGTTTCAAAAATTAAAAAAGAAGTTTTTTTTTGAAATAATAATCACTTAAAAGGTAGTTAGAGTTTGATGCAAAAGTCAGGAGGGGTAAATATAATAAAAAAAGAAAGAAAGGTAAAAGATCCTCGGCACAGCTTTTTTTTCCAAGAAAACTCCCTTTAGTTGAAATGAGCGTAAGAAAAGTTGAAAGTTGCTGAAGTAATAGATTTTCTCTCACGAAAATAGAATGCAGTGAAAGAAAGTTTAAATTAGCATAAAAAAAAGAGAGAGGGAGAGCTAATTGACATTTGATACAAAATGTCAATTTTTTATCAACTCACTTAACTTTTGTTATTTTCATCAGTATTTTATTTTTAGAAGATTTGTATTATTTATTTGCAATATTAAGTTTATGATTTATTAATTTTAGTATTTCGCTTTTTATAAATATAGAGCAGAATTTATTAAATTTTTATTAATTTCGTTCTTCTTCTTTTTTTTTTTTTTTTTGCCAAAATAGTTGATGTTCTAATTTCAATTTAGAAATTATATGATATAAAACTTCTTTTTTTTCAGTTCCATTTGCGCTATATATACAGCATGCATACTTGCGTAATAGATTTCATCGGAGAATAAAAAAGTCATAAACTTGTGATTTCAGTCATAAAAAAAAGTTTTGAGTTGTGCCAACAAAGCCTTCTATTTCTACTAGAGCACACACTCGATGTTTATATTGTTCTGCTTGTGTGATTTGACTTGAATGTAATACAACAATAGAAAAGAAAGTGTATTTCTCGGTCTTTTCAAATATTACTATTGTTATTTCCAAGAGAGAAATGAATGAGAAAGAGATTTACCGCGACACGAGCAATTTTCAAGTATCGCTTATTATCCATGGTTTACCTTTACCACGCGTTAAAAGTCTCTCTCTCTTTCTCGCGATTTTCAATCATTGAACCAATTAATATTTCAATCGAAATTTACCCTTATACCATCAAGTTATTCGTTTTGAAATATAAAGTTACTTTTCTGGCTTGATCTTTTACTAACTAGGGACCCACTTGAGTATACACGATTAAAAGGTATATATATATATATATATTGAATTCTCGATAAAACAAGTATAGAGGAGAATTCGTCAAAGAAGTGATCGTGTAACCGATAACGAGTTTCAGAGACGAAAAATTTCTCGATTCGATCTAAAACGACGAGGGACGACACAACGCGATCAGGAAACTTTGATAAAGAAAGTGGAAAACCGCCGCTCTTCACTTCTCTTTCAACCGCGAAACAGGAATTTCGCTATAAACTACTTGCGAGGGTATATACTTTTTCTATATATATATATAAAGAAGAGAGACTGATCGGTAATATATTTGATACACTTATAAAGGATAGTTTCGTTATTTAACGAGTTTTCGAAATGACGACGATCTTCTTTCTTTACTCTTTGAAACCGATTAACGAGTATCACACTTGTTTAATATATAAAGCGATTTTCCAAGAGAAGCGAAATTCTCTTGAGAATAGGTATAAAAGTTACTTAAAAGAGACAATTAATTTTATTCAATATTGATAATTTATTATATTTATATAGTTGAAATTCAATTGCATCAACTTTTAAATTCACCTTATAAGTTGTATTATTCAAGTTATAATAATTAACTGAAATATTATAGTATAGTTTTTCAGGAATTAAAATAGTTTAAATAGTCTGACTAAGCATTTAATAGCATCACTGATAAAAAAATTAGAAACGTCTGACTAAACATTTACTTGTACTACTTGTGAAATATTAAAAATTAGATGTAGTCTGACCAAATATTTACTGGTACTACTGCTGTCTCAGCAAACATTTTTTTTGATACTACTTACTTGTATTGACAAAATAAGAATTACGAATGTCTGACTAAACATTTACGTATACTACTGATAAACTGCAAAACTTATTCAAGTCAAGTCAATCTGAAGTCAATGTCATTCAAGGTCATTTGAAGGTCAAGTCAAAGTTATTCAAGGTCGTTTGAAGGTCAAGTCAAAGTTATTCAAGGTCGTTTGAAGCTCAAGTCAAGGTCGTTTAAGGTCATTTGAAGGTCAGGTCAAGGTCGTTCAAGGTCAAATGAAGGTCATTCAAGGTCGTTTAAAGGTCAAGTCAAGGGCATTCAAAGTCGTTTGAAGGTCAAGTCAAGGGTATTCAAGGTTCCTTTTTCGTTTGGGGGCATTTACTCGTACCACTGATAAAATTATAAAAGACTGTCTGAACATTTATTTACTTGTACTACTTGAAAAATTGCAACAACAAAATTAGGAAGACTGACGAAATGTTTAGTTGTACTACTGATATAATTTATAAGAATTAGAAAATTATGACCAGACGTTTACTTGAACTACTAATAAAATTATAGGAAATTAATAATGTCTGACCAAACATTTACTTGTCCTACTGATAATGTTAAAAATAGGTTTGTAAAATCTGACTATAAGCAATTTACTTGTACTATTGATCTATTAAATTACAAAAGTCTGACAGAAGATTTATTTATACTACTGAGAAAATGAAAAAAATATATTTGTAAAGTCTGACCAAACATTTACTTGTATTACTGGTAAAATTAGAAAAAATTACAAATGGCTTACTAAATGTTTACTTATACTACTGATATAATTACAAATAAATTTCAATCTGACGATATATTTACTTTTACTACTGATACAATTAAAAATTAGTCTGACAAATAATTTACTTATACTATACTGATAAAATTACAAAATTCTGTCCTAAAAATTACTTTAACTATTTTGCTGTCAACTTTAGAAATTTTGTCTGACTGAAATCAGTTTTTACTACTTTAAAAATTAGTAATAAAAAAAAATTACTAAAAATTAGTAATTTGACTAGAAATATTTACTTTTTCCTAAATATTGAAAGGTTATTTACATAATTTTTAAAAATTAAATAGCATTTTGTTTGGTTTTCTTTTATTGAGAATAAAAATAAAAAAAAACTCTCTTCTAAGAATTATTTTTTAAAAAAAATTTTTTTTAGGAATCATTGTTTTAACAATGTAAACTATTATTTGTTTGGTATATAAGAGACTATATAAACATATACATAGAGTTTTGTGAACTATATAAACAAACAAGATACAATTTGTCCTAGGTGTAATCGTCTTGATTTTCCGTTTCTCCCTTTTACATTGCTAACGTAGTTGCAATTAGCACGCTCAAGTTCGACGGCTTAATTAAGAGGGTTTCGACATCGACTCACACAGTGTAGAGAGAGAGAGAGAGAGAAAGAGAAAGAGAGAACTAAGGTTAGGTCGGTGGGTCAGGTCAAAAGGTGGACGTCAATGCCTTGCAAATCTTGTCGTGTTTCTATGACACGAATTTCCTAATACTTATACAAATATACGTTGATATGTATATATGAAATGAATTCGTTGTATGTCAACATTAGTTGATATTAACGAGAGAATCGTTAGATATTAAAGACTGTAGTGGTTCTAGAGCAACATCCACACACTCATACAACTTAGTTTGAGCCTCAGATGCCAAGAGGTCTTCTCTTCCCTTAATAATTAATCTTAACGAAATCTAAGTGTCATTCCAACCCTGTCAGAGTTTCAACTCCAGTAATATTGAAACAGGAACTTGTCAGTTTTCCTCTCTCTCTCTCTTCTCTACGAAGCCAAACTGCGGCTTCTCTTCCAACTTCCAAGTTTACTAAAGATGTGCATAATAAGAGAGATATATGTAATATGTATATCATAATTACTTTCAAAATTGTTTTTAAATACTTATTTTAACCCTCTTGAACCATCTCTAATTTTTATTCTTTTAATAAAAATAAAAATGAGAAAACAATCTTACTAAAGTGCTTCAATCTGATTTTTGATATAATATTTGAAGGGATCAAAAGTGGTACTTGGAAGTTAGTTTTGAGGCTTAATTGAAGTAAGAAATAGAATATTCCCTTAATTTGAATTATAAGGGTTGAATTCTGGACCAGGGGGCAAGGGATGAAATTGGAGCAAAGGAACTAGAGAGAGAGGGAGAGAGGACGTTGATAATTAAGGATGAGAGAGGAATGGAACAAAAGACAATCGAATAAACGCGCGAGACGAGTAAGTAACGAGACCTCGAACTTATGACTCGGAAGGACGTGTAATTTCCTGTCGGTAAAGGGACTCGCACCCCTTTGCTCAGCCAACCTTGAAACGTGCTCTACGTGAGTCAGGATGTTAAGACGGATGTGCGGGAGTGAGCTTTTTTTCTCCCTCTCTTTCGTCGCAAACCAGTAAGCTATATATATATATATATCAGTTATGGGTGACAAAAAATGCCGACGGAAGCTTGGCTTTTGTCTCTCTATGTATACAGAGTCTGAGAGAGAGAGAGAGAGAGAGAGAGAGAGAGAGAGAGAGAGAGAGAGAGAGAGAGAGAGAGATATGAACAGTTTAGGGTCGTTCTAGCTTTCTACTAATCAACCTAATTTCTAACTTGTAAAACACACAAGCTGGTCCGTGGTCCTAACGAGGTTATCCCTTGTTAGGCATCGAACCCTTCTGGTCCATGGCACGATCCGTCGCTTCAAACTGCAAAAACTCATTCACGCTCTGATAGTCTCTAACTATAGAATCGACGAATCAACTCGCGTACATAAATGCAATTTGTAATCTTTCAATCCAAAGAGCTTTTGTTCATTTTATATATATATACGTAAATCCCTAGGCGGAGAAATTATTACTTTTTGAAATAGGGAAATTTAAATATTTAGTGATAATTTAAAAAAAAATTATTTCGGTGGAAATATTAAACTAAAAAAAAGTGTGGAAAATTTCATTTTAAAATTAATTAGCAGTATTGCAAAGAAAAAATTTTAAAAAGACTAACTAAATATTTATTTCTACTACTGGAAAAATAAAAAACATTATGTCTGACCAAACATTTATTTCTACTACTGAAATAATAATCAAAATTTTACTGTCTGACTAAACTTCTATTTCTACTACTGAAAAAAATTAAAAACAAATTTAATGCCTGACGGAAAATTTATTTCTACTACTGACAGAATAAAAAAAATTATTTATTTCTTCTACTGACAAAATTAAAAAAAAATTATGCCTGACCAAACATTTATTTCCACTACTGGAACAATAAAAAAATATTATTTTCGACCAAATATTTATTTCTACTACTGAAAAAAAAAATATTATGGCTGACCAAACATTTCTTTCTACTACTGACAAAATAAAAAAAATATGCCTGACCAAAAATTTATTTTACTACTGACCAAATAAAAAAAAATTATGGCTGACCAAACATTTATTTCTAAAATAGAAAAAATATGTCTGACCAAAAATTTATTTTTACTACTGACAAAATTACAAATTTACGTAAATTTATAATCATTATTATTATTAATATTTTTGTTGTTATTATTGTTGCTGCTATTATTATTATTTAAAAGTTATTAATTCTCGTATAAAGGAACGTATATACAACTAACTGGATTTTATTGCAAAGTGTCTGACCGTATCCCGGTTTTTCCACTGACAGACAGTTTTTCATTTCCTTTTTTGTGCGTCTGACTAAAAACTAACGTTTTCACTCGTCACTTCCCCCCTTGTTTCAAACTTTTACCACTGTCTGACCATACTTGGTTTACTCTACTTAACGATGTTTTATTTTACTTTCCTCCCACTCCGATTAAAACAAAACTATTTTCACATTAAATCTGTCAGATTTTACAAACTTTTTTATTAAAAATCTCGTTTTTAGAGAATGAGATTTTCTCTGATTTTTATTATTCAAAATAATTTTTTTTTAATTTATTTTTTCTACTATATAGAAATGACACACATACAATTACATATTTCTATACGTTAATAAAAAAAAAATCGTTTTTTTTATTGATAAAATATCTATAAAATGTAAACTTGTGGCATGGTAGTAAAATCGTTTTTATTAAATCAGAATTTGATTTTTCTTTTCAGAAAGCAGATGTTATTGGATTCAGTGTCTGGAATAACGCAGCTGTTGCATATTTAGAGGTGGCGTTCTGCAGTCAGTCTGACAAAGTAAGTCAATGTTACTTTTTGATTATCTCCCTTTTATTTATATAAATCTGACATTTTTCTGTGGTCCTTATTATTCAATTATTATTAAAATATTGAATTTTGACAAAATATAATTTTTCTTCTTTTATATTTAATAATAAAACAAAAATTGGTTTAAATTAAATTTTCAAAAAAATTCCAATAACTAAAATTGTTTGGGAATTTAATTAGAAGTTTGTTTTTATCCCTTATAGTCAGACAGTTTTAGTTTTTTTTTTTTTTTATATGTGATAGACGACGGAAATTGGCATACAGGTTTTTCATTTAAAATTTTGTAATACATTTATAAGTTCGGTTAGTTGAACGTGATCCCAGTGACGTTTACATGAAAAATGTTGACAGACTTTGATCGATCTTAGGCGCGTGTACACAGAGACAGGAACATAACGTTCACGATATTAAATTATTGATAGGGTTATATAGGCAGTGTGCAATTTCTGGGAAATGAGAGTGTAGGTATAGTTTAAATACATAAAAAAAAAATTTTTTTTTATTAAAGAAAAGCGATAAATTTTATTAAATTTTTTTTTCTTTTTAATAAAAAAAAACAAACTATTTTATTAATATTTGTAATTTTTTTTGGAATTTTTATAATTCTTTAATCGGTTATAAAAAAAGTATTAATTTTCGTAGTTTACTGAACGAATCAATTCTTTTTTTTTCTTTTGTCTCAGGAATATATAACAGTGCCCAAGGGTGCGAACCTAATTGTATCCGTCTCTCACACTCATATTATTTTTTTTCTACTTTTATTCTCTCATTTCCTATTCTCTATATATCTTCAAAACTTATTGCGTTTCCTTTACTCTCGACTTATCATAATTTTCGTGATTTGAAAATCAAACCTAAGAAAATGAAGTGAATTGTGAAGGAATATTGGAAAAAAGTAATTGAACTGTGAGATTTCAAAAAAAAGATATGAAAAATTTTTTTTCTCTTTTTAGAGATTTTTAATTTTTTTTATATAAGAAAAATAGTAATTTCCAGACTTTTTTTTTTTATTTTCTTATATACGAGTCACGACCCCAATGAATACTGCGATAGGTGGAAGTAAATAAAGGTTAATTTAAGGCACACGAATTGTACTTACATTAAACTGAAATAAATTTAGCTTAATTAGAGTAGAGTGGTCCAACTTAAATTTACGTAAATTAGCGTTCTGAAGCCTTGATAAAAGACATGAGGTGGAATTTGCAATGATTGTTGAGGGAGAAACAATTTAAACACAAAATAGAATTCAACTTTTTTCCCCTTTCTATTTGTTGATAAAAGAAAAATTATTGTTTCAGTAAAAAAATATATTTTTATTTTTGAAATTGTAAAACCATAGCTGATTTTTCTCCTGAAAAAAAAGAAATAATTAAACAGTAGTTTATTAAGCGTCTCTTTATTTTGCACTCTCATTATACAAACCATTATTTCCTCAAATTAAAGCAATTAATAACATTTTCATCAGTCTTTTTCCTTGTTTATTAAAAAGTAAAATTCTCTCTTATTTTTCTTTTTCTAAATTAATGAGGTTATTATTTTCTTGTTGGAATAAGAATGAAATTCTTTTTTTATATTCTCATTTGAAAAAGTTTACTTATATTGTTTTCGTTCAGGGACCATTTTCAGATAGTTGATTTACTTCTTCTATACTCAATTTCTTTTCTTGAAAACGAAAAAAAAAGAAACTTTCTTGAAAAGTCCTTAATGAGAAATGGTGTGGTAAAAAAAAAGTCGGTCGAACTTAAAGAAAAATGTTAATTTTCCAGTCCTAAAATAAAAGTTTGCTAATAATCCA
The DNA here is from genome assembly GCF_019393585.1 of Leptopilina boulardi. NCBI lineage: Eukaryota > Metazoa > Arthropoda > Insecta > Hymenoptera > Figitidae > Leptopilina > Leptopilina boulardi. The sequence continues at coordinate 621,967 of NW_026137866.1, forward strand.
AAGTTGGCACTCGATAAAGTCTCTCTCTCTCTCTTTTTTTTTCTCTGTGACTTGAGAATGGAGAGAATTCTTTTTTTTGTGTGACGAGTTTCCGGGGGAAGTAAACTGACGTTGAATCGATCACGCTCTGGGAGGAGAGAGTTTTTTTCTCTCTCTCTCTCTCTCTCTTTGACTATGCGATTAGATCGCACGTAAGACTCGTGCGGGGGCGGCTCACACTTCCGCGACTCTGATAAGATGTCTGATAATTAATGTTGGATCGGAGGGCTCGAAACTCCCTTTCGTGTATGCTTGAAAATGGTGAGTGTTCAAAGGCCCCCGCCCACAATCTGGCCTCGTTTTGGTTTTATCACAATCGACATCTTGACTCTTTACTGTTCCCCGATTTTGTTATATATATATATATAAAAAAAAGTTAGAATCTGACGAACGCCATTGTTTGGTTCCAATCCGACGTTTCTCAGTTGTAATCTAATTTCCAAAAGGTGTGGGGAAATGTGTGCCTTTTTAAGTCACTATCGACTGAATTGCGATTTTCGGAAAATATACCTTGGAAGGCAGTCTGGTTAGGTCAAATTACGTTCCTTATGTCTCAGATTCGACGTTGACTTTTCCAGTCATTCTCATGGTTTTTTTTTCCTGAACTTAATTTTTCTTATCAAAACGGTTTCTAAAAAAAAAACACCAAAAAAAAATTTATAATTATTTTAGATAATTCAGGATACTTTAGATAATTTTGAATATACTTGAAAATAATTTACGATATTTTAAAATGTAAGGAAAAAATTATTTTACCTATAAAATAAAAAATTACTAAAATTGGTGGAAAAATAACAAAAAAAAATTTCGTATTTTTCTAAACGAAATAAATGAAAATTTACGGACCCTTGTTCTCGGGAGATTTACATTTACCCTTTCTTGTTTGTTCAAACATTGCGATTCAGAAACCCAACTGTGTACAAACGAGAAGTAGGCTAAGTGCATCATTAGTCGGGCAATTTCAAACAGCTCTTCAGCAACGAAGCTAGAACATATATACTTTTACTAAAATTGTCCAAAGAGCCTCTTCTATCTATCTTTCACTATTCTTCAAAAATAGAAAGAGAAAGCAAAATAAAATAATAAGTATTTATTAGAATAATAATTTTTTTCTTTATGCCAATTTATCTTTTTATCGAAAACAAAAAATATGATTTTCTGTAAAAATAAACCTTTCTTCTAAAATTGATTAACAAATGTCTGATGGCAAGAGAGAGAGAGAGATATAGCAAGGAGAGACTTGAAATCTTGCGAGTATTATTACCATGATGAGAATATATCTAGTCCCTCTGAACTTAATTGCGTTTCGATGCGAAATTACTAATTAACAATTAAATCCGTGTCTTCCGGTCTCCTTCATTTCTAATTGTACTTGTCTTGTTTGTTACCTTGCGTCGTCCGGTTCTATACGATTTCAGTGTAAGAGGCTTCGCTATTGGTTGCTGGACCCAACGAATTGCAATTCGAATCAACCAACCATTAAATTCCCCCAAAAGGAATTCACCTTTTGCGGTGAGTCTCTATCTCTCCGAATTTAAGCTGATAAACAATTTTTTATCGAAATCATTATTATGGAACATAGAAAGGTAAAAATTCAGAATGGAAAAAGAAGTTACCATTTTTTGAAGAGGTTTTTCTTATATAGAAAATATATATATTTTTTTAAAATTCTGGTATCTAAAGTTTCTGGCACGAGCGCGCGTATCGTGGTAAGCCGATTTTATGGGGTTCAAGTGAAGAATAGTTTACGCTCGAGGCACTTGAAACGACCTGCTGACTCTGAAAAGCGACTATCCCTTCCCGCACATACACATTCCAATAGGAATGCGAAATACTGGGAGAGACATTCGTGGGGTTGACTCTAGAGACCAGAACGACCGTAAAATGGGGTGGTATACATGTAACTTAACGATACAAAGTTGATGATAAAATGCACGCGTTTATCCAACGTAAGAACGATAATAGCCTTTCGTTGTGTCGCCCATGAAAAACTCGCTTTACGATCTCAATTCCCTGCTTCGGGGTAGGTCAGCAACACATCAAAAATCGATTGTACTTCTTATAAAGAGAGAATTTTCGCTTAGATATATATATATATATATATATATATATATTTATCCACTATGGAAACTACTTTATTAAACTTGAGAAATATTCTCTCTTTCGACTATATATTCATTCAAGTGGATTAAAATCACCACGACTCTTTAGAAATTGTTTTTCTGACACTTGAAACAAAATTTGAGAATTTACATTTTTTAATCGTTCTCTTCTTTATTATTTTCGCACTCACTTCTCGAGATTCTGTCAATATATTTTTTATTACAGAAAGAAACTGAGCTTAAGTATAGTGACACTGAAATTATCTGAAATTATCTCAAAGTACTTTAATTTATCTAATATCCGAAATTATCTTAAAGTATTTTTAATCTAAAGCATTTTGAAATATCCTGAGTTTTTTTGAAATTTTATTTTATAAATTCTTTTATAAATTTTGTAAATTTTTTAAATTTCATTTATTAATTCAAATAAATAAATTTTTAACGCTCTCTCAGAATTAAATTTAGATACGAAATAATGAAAGTCGCAATAATTATTGGATTTTATATATATATATATATATATATATATATATATATAGGTATCTTTAGAAATTGAAATTTCTCGTACTATTAAAAAAACAGATAATCTTTATTGTTTCAGTAAATCCCTGTGTTTCACCAAAGTTCATTAATCAGAAAATTATTTAAACTTTTTCAATGGCTATTAAAATTTTTTTTTTTAATTTTAAGCTTATTATATTCCATCATTGAGGTTAAAAATTGTGTTTATTTTTTCCATTTCATTTTTTTTTTGTGCAGAACATGAGCCGATAAGCTTCTTGTGTAAATTTTTGCTTTTAACGACCAGGCTTTTTTTTTGCAAGGATTAAAGACGCTTTAGTTTCAAAAGCTGAAAGAGAAATTTATTAAAAAAAAAAAATAAAAAAAAAAAAACTCAATGTTGACTATAACGCATTATGCATTTTTAATTCTGTCATGATTTTTTCGTAACCTGTATATGCTTTTTACATAATCCCTTTGCTTTTGAACAGGCATTTTTTTTCTTGATTAAAAATTTTGTTCCATTTTTAATGTTTATTCCAAAAGTTTTGGATTTTTAATCACATTATCAAATTAGAAAAATTAAAAATAAAATCTTGTTTTAATCAATTTTTTTTAAGCTTATTTGATTTTAATTTGGTTCTAAAATAATAGCGTTGTATTTTAATACAGTGAAATCCACTGACCATATAAAAAATAACCAACACAGAAATCTACCTTACCGACTGATGGTAAAACAGATTTGCGGGAAAATGACAATATAAAAAAATTACCGATATAGAAATCTACATTACCGACTGATGGTAAAACAGATTTTTTTGGAAAATGACCATATAAAAATTACCGATACAGAAATCTACCTTACCGACTGATGGTAAAGAATTTTTTTTGGAATTTCATCAAATTTCCAAAGCTGTTTTACCATCAGTCGGTAAGGTAGATTTCTGCGTCGGTAATTTTTTATATTTTTATTTTTAAAGAACTGTTTTACCGTCAGTCGGCAAGGTAGATTTCTATGTCGGTAATTATTTATATTACCATTTTCCAAAAAAAACTGTATTACCGTCAGTCAGTAAAGTAGATTTCTGTCGGTAATTTTTACATTAGCATTTACCGAAAAAATTTATTTACCATCAGTCGGTAAGGTAGATTTCTAGGTCGGTAATTTTGTTATTTTTATTTTTCAACATTTTTATACCATCTTGTTAATTTTTTAACCATCTATCACAATTTTCCTCTGATATTAGTTGAAAATCTTTTAAATACGTTAGAATTTGGTTAGTTTTAGAGAGCTCTAGTCTAAAATTGCGATGTTGTCTTGAAAATCAGCTTTCACAAATACTCCTTTGAATGAGGTATACTTTGAGGTGGGTTGGGCAGCCTAGTTGTACAAGCCATATATCCTGCTTCTAGAAGCGTATAAGAGGCAAGAAGGGGACACGAGAAACTTGCTTGTGGTAGCAGCCGTAGTAAAGCAAAAGGATGTACCGAGCAAGAAGGATATCGTGCAGAATGAAGGATGGACAGGAAGGCGCGGAAGACCAAAAGAAAGAGTATGGACCCAGCATCTGTATTGACCAATACCATCTCTCTTTCTCTCACACACACACAAGAGAAACAAAAGATATTCTTTATTTACAAAAGAAAAAAAAAGGGAACACAGATTCATAACAAATGAATGAAAAAAAGAAGAAATTAATGGAAAAAAAATGATAAATGAATATTGAACACTTCGAAAGACAGTATCTACAAGAGAGAAAAGAAATTCGCAGAAAAGAAGACTGCGAGAGAAAAAGAAAAAGATAAAAATTTCGCGCAAAAGGGGATAAAATTCTCTCGACAGAGAGATAGAAAGAGAAAGAGTTAAAGGATATACGCGAGGAAGTCCCAAGATTTATTGTGGATAGTTGAAAAGTTGCCGGCGGCTGTGGCGCGTCCAAAGACTCGATGCTTTTTGGTGTTGGTGAAATGGTGTGTCTTCATTGGTTTTTGGATCGCGACGAAGATACCCGTGGGTCAAACACACCACCCAGCATCCAAAGGAGATAATGGCAGCAGAGAATATTCAGACAAGAGTTAAAGAGATAAGTTATAATGCTCGCGTTTCAAAATCACTCTTGCGTGCTGCGGGGAATACAGCCGAGAAAAAAAAATAAAGAGAAAAATGACACTTGACGTCAACTAATTTAAAGCGAGCGGGCAAAAAACAATTTGCCACAAATTTTTATCACTGCGAAATTGGATGAGTTGTCTTCTCACTAAACTAGAGTTTAAAAAATGCCTTTTCGTTTAAAAATATCTTTATATCTTTTCTGGAAGTATCAATTTTTTTTAATTATCTTATATTTAAGAAAATAAAAACAAATTTTACTTATCAGAATTTTTATGAAATTTTTATTGCACAGAATTATTAAAACGCCGAATATTTATTTGTCCGAAATTACAAATGACCGAACAATAAATCGGCAGAAAGATTTCGGCGCGTTTTTTTCTGGACAATTTCTGATTGGTGGATTTTAAAAATCGCGCCAAAATCTTACTACCGATTTATTATTCGGTCATTTGTAATTTCGGACAAATAAAAATTCATTGTTTTAAGAATTCTGTACAATAAAATTTCGACGCATAAGAATTCTGCTAAGTAAAAATTTGTTTGAATAGAAATTCTATTAAATGTTATTATTTTCAGTGAATGAAAAATATTTTCTATTATTGAAGTACGAATAAACCAAAATTTTTGCGATTCTTTTACTTTTTGCAAAAAGAACACCATCTTACGAGTGCACGAGAGTGAGAGAGAAAGAAAAGCATAAAATGCAAAAGTATGAAATTTACTCGATTCCCGTTGTCGCGGTCGCCTGCAGGGGAAATGAAAAGAACAAGGGCAAATAAAAATCCTCTTGGCTGGATGGGAAAAGAAAAAAAAAGAAAAAAAAAAAAATGAAAAGAAGGAAAGAAAAAAAGAACACTGCGTGAAGTTAGCAGCGAGTATATACACCGCGGGAGAAACTTGGTTGAAACTTTAATGGACAATCCTGACACCAGGGGACAATCATCGTAACTGAACCTCGAGGGTGAAGTATACAGGAGATAACTTCAGCATGAAAGTTTCCTTCTTTCTCATTGTCTTCGATCTGGACTTGTATCATGCCACATTCCACTTCCGGAAATTATTTTTCTGTTATATATATATATAAAACTTGTTCCACTTGAGAGAAGAAAATATATCTTTTGATTTATTTTTTTGCCCAATAAACAAGGTTTTGTTTAAAAAATATATTTTATATTAAGGAAATATTATTAAATAACAATATTTAGTAAAATAAATATAAAATGAAGTTATTAAAGATTTATAGAAATAAAAATTTATTTATTTTTTTTTATAATAGAACATAAGATATTACGCGTTTTATAAGCGACAAAATGAAAGTTAAGATGAAGTTTGTGAAATGAGCTGGAAGAGAGTGGTACTGAAAATGATGCTAAGCAACTTAGATTAGCCGAATCTACTGACCTCGACCGTTTGGCACAATGCCAGATTAAATTGTCACGACATTCTACTCGTCCACACACCTTTTTTTTCTCACTCCCATTTGTTAGACAAATCACTGAACTTATTATATGGTTATGTTATCAACCTTCATTGACTATATTCACGAAAAAAAAATATTGCTCCAAAAACTTTAATTAAATCTACAAAAAACAAAATCTATTTTTATTTATTGAATAAATTTCTCTATAATAAAATCAAGTAAAATATTTTTCATTAAATTAAGAGAAATATGTAACCAGAATTTTTAGCGCTATTTTTTTTTTTTTATTTAATTTTTTAATACAATAAGAAAAGAAAGTTAAAAATAACCTAGTTTCTCTGAAATCTTTATGGGACAAGAAACCTGCAGTTAAAATGTCTTGCATTTTTTATGAATTTTATTCCGTCAAGAGGCACCAGCCGGTGTGCCTTCGTATTATAAACTGTCTCAGAGAGAGATATATATAGTGTAACAGATAGTCGAGTAGCTATTTTGAGTAATTAAAGAAAAATTAACAATTTATAACATTGTTAGCTTTTTTTCAAAATAAAAGCATTTTTAAGCCTTTAGATAATTACTTCAAATAATTCACAATGCTTCAGATAAATCAAAATAATTTAGTTACTAGATAATTCATAATACTTTAGATAATTAAAAGTACTTGAAGATAATTCATATTTCACATTTCCAGAACGGGGCCAAATCAGGCTGCTCTAGTAGGGAATGAAACGCCGCGCCTGATGTGGCCCTAATCAGGTGTGGCGTTTCATTCCCTACTAGGGCCCTGATAGGTCAATTTCTACACGAGTTACCTTAGATACTTAAAATAATTCAAAAGTACTTTTAAGTACCAATAAATATTTTTTTAAAAATAATTTTTGAAATAAAAAGCCTTTCAATGGCAAAAATAAAAAACATTTTAAGAGTTTTTTTTTAGAATTTTAAACTTTTATTATTTTTAGATTGGCAAAAAAAAGTTGAAGTTTAGAAAGCAACATTTTTACATAGATTGATAGTACATTTGACGTTGTCACATAGTTGTAGTTGGCGTTAAAAGGGAGTTTCTATCTCGAGAAAGGAAATTTCATTTCTAGGTAACGTTATCCGAAGAACCTCTAGGGCCATCTCGTGCAACTCGGAGGCAAGAGAGACACTCGATCGCAGGACTCCATTTGCGGTTTAGCATAATGGAAATCCGACGCGCTGAGCCTTTTGGCCCACAGCATCTTCTCTCTCTCTCTCTCTTTCTCTTTTTAACAAAAAAAATTTCTCCTTTTCCTACTTTTTTTTATCGTTGACATTCTTATCACAGTTGGTCCTTCGTATCGTGTTCTATACGTGACCACATTTACCAAATAAAAAAATAAATAAACCTAAACGAGAACCGGGAATGGCGCCTATGAGGTTTCAACAATAGAGCATCAAAAAAAGTACTTCCGTTAGACGCTCCAAGTTTGGTAATTTTTCAATGTCTCTCTATATATATATATATAAACTAGTTTTCCTTTGCCAGAAATTGAGAATCATTTCATTGATCTTAAAGATACCTGTTGATATATACAATCTTATATATAACGAAATCTTTTGGTTCTTCCGCAGAAAAAAATAAATATTTTTTTATAATGTTAGTATTTGGCTTACGCCGATGTAATAATTACCATCAGTGAGAGATGAAAAAAAAAAGAAAGAAAGCGCGGAAGCGGAAGAGAAAAAAAAATGAGAAAATGCAGCACAAGACGATCGTTAATCGTGGTCCTTTTTGTCTTTGCATTTTTCAGGAAGGCTGTGTGATGAGGGGTGTCGGCTAAAAAGGTTGTCGCGCAGGCGTACTAGGAGCTTTTGGGAAGATGCTGCCTTCCGGGAGAGACTTGTTAAGGCCGTTGCTTCTTCTAATCATCGCAGGAAGTACCGAGGCCTTCAATTCACGACAAACAGGTAGGAACATTTTTTTTCCTCTCCATATAAAATAATCATCGCGAAAAAACATTCAAATTTGAAAATTATTTTTAATTTTTGATTTTATTATCAATTGAAAACAATAATTGTTTTTTTTTTGCTGTAAATTGCGTTCTCAAAAATAACTAATTTACAATAATATTATTTACAAAATAATAGTAACAATATAAAAATTGTTATAATATATAATTTATATGGTAATTAATATTATTATAAAAAAAATAGTAAGCGAAAAAAAATAATTGGACCAAAAATCATGGTTCCTTAAAAGAAGAATTACTTAACCCTAGTGAGGCAAATAAGATTATCTGATCGTATTTTAATGGTAAACTTGCGTGACAGGAAGAATGTGTGAGAGAGATATATATAGTCGTTGGACGACACTATATATATATATAGAAATACAAACGTTTCCTTTAGTATATTGGATTGCCTGACATATCGAGGTGACTACTTTCCTGTACAACAGATTTTCATCAGAATTACCTCATTCCTTACAAAGGGTGAAAAAAGAAATTTGTTTATTCAGATATTCAATTATTTCTATAATAAATCCCTTACAAGATTATTCTCTGATTTCATATCACTTTTTTTTTCATTAAAAATATTTCTAAAAATTAAATGTAGAAAAAAGAAGAAATATTTAAAAAAAGAAACAATTTTAGATTATTAAATACAGAAAAAACGGAAAATTATCTTAAACATTGTAAAAAAAATGAAAAACTAAAGGAAAGATTATTGAGTCGCGTGCAAGCTTTGACAGATTTACCCAGAGCTTTATCAATTTTTTTTTTTTTTGGAAAAAAAAAAGGTTTCTTAGCTGGTCGCGTATATTGAATGAAAAGGTTCTGCGCGCGCCAAAGGCGACTTGCCAACAATATTGAAAACGTAAGCTCGTCGTCACTTCTTTTCATTCACAGAAAAGGTTTCGATCTCCCTCTGGCAAGAAAACAAGAGTTTCAATTTTTTTCATCCACAATAAAGGAACTTAATTCAAAAAAGAAATTAAGAAAATTTCTAAATAAAAACATTTCGAGTTTGTAAAACACGAAGAATATTTGTAAAAAAAAGGGTTCAATATAAAAAAAAACAGAAGACTCCTGACAAATACAGAAAAAAAAAGAAATGCGAAGAAGAGAATAAAAATTCCTTTTCTCTTGAGAATTCAAATTTGGTAAATTCAAGAGATGCACAAACGATTTCTTGTATAAAGATGGGTCTCTCTCTCTCTCACTCTTTCTCTAGGTGGAAAGAGAACAAAGTCTGAGGGTTTGGAAAACATACAGAGGGCACGTACAAAGATCGGGGTGGAGTTAACTTTGGTTCAAAAGACTGCGTCGATTCTCTCGCACGACTCACCAGTTCGTTTTGTGTATATACAGACTATCTATCTATATATATATGTGAGAGATGTCTTATCCCAATGACGACGAGCAACGGTATAAAAAAGAAGAAAACAAGGAAAAAAATGAGAAAATAAAAGGGCTTCGGTATACCTTAAACCTTTTATACAAGTACGTGCCCGGGCAATTTTTTTTTTTTTTTTTTTGAAAAGGCCATAATTGCACAAGACGTCGAAAGCGACGTACATGGCTCGAACACGTGATCCTTGACGTCCAGTTTTTCTTTGATCTTTAGTTGCGTCAAGGTAAGTTAACCCTTAAAACGACGTTGAACTTTAACAAGACCACTCTCATTCACCTCGCGCGTGTAACAAAGGAATTACTTCAAATTTTTACTTCAAAACCTACTTTTTGTCCTTTGATTGTCTTTTGCAGAAGGAACAAAATAGAAGAATTATTTAATTTTCTAACATAATTATCAAATCTTTAATACTCATACGTTGTCGAAAAAGTATACTAACTTTCCCTAAAAGTGGCTTTGAACGTTTTATTTTTCCCCTTTTAGTGAAAGAGAGAGAGAGAGAAAATAATATGAAATCCATATAACTAAAGGGAAAGTCATCGCACCCCTCGCGGCAAGTTTTGAAAACCTAGAGTGAAATAATCGTTGAAAGTAGGTCTCAACTTCACCGCAATGACATCGACACGTCTGTCTGGGTATATAGGAAAAAAAAATCTTCCCTTTTCGTCACCAACTTGACAGATGAGATTGCCTCCCGACTTTTGGCGAATGGATATTACTTGAGAGTGGATTGGACTTTTCTATATATATATATAGGGTGGCAAGATTTTTCCCCTTCGCCTCTATATTTATTCCCCGTGAGTTGAAAATTTTTGATTCGAGAGAAACGAAATTCACATTGCTGGATTTTCATCATTTCGATGAATCGTCAGATTAACTTGAGAGATTTTTGGTGGTACAAGGGATGAGAATCTTATATATATAATATTCTTTCTGTCCTCTCTCTAATATTTTTTTCAATCAATAAATTGTTTGTCTTAATTAAACTAGAACACTAGAAAACAAATTCAGAAAAAATTTCGAAAATTTAAATTTGCGTTACAATCGCTCGGGAATACCACCAAAAAAATAGTCAAAATGTTCTGAACAAAAAATGTATGGCGCACGTTTTGATTGGTCCAGCGGATGCTGAGCTACACTAGAAAACAAATTTGAAAAAAATTTAGAAAAATTAAATTTGCGAGATAATCGTTCCGGAATACCGCCAATAAAATAGGGAAAAAGTTTCGAACAAAAAATGTATGGCACACTTTAAGATTGGTCCAGCGGATGCTGAGCTACACTAGAAAACAAATTTGAAAAAAATTTAGAAAAATTAAATTTGCGAGATAATCGTTCCGGAATACCGCCAATAAAATAGGGAAAAAGTTTCGAACAAAAAATGTATGGCGCACTTTTAGATTGGTCCAGCGGATGCTGAGCTACACTAGAAAACAAATTTGAAAAAAATTTAGAAAAATTAAATTTGCGAGATAATCGTTCCGGAATACCGCCAATAAAATAGGGAAAAAGTTTCGAACAAAAAATGTATGGCGCACTTTTAGATTGGTCCAGCGGATGCTGAGCTACACTTAAAAATATTTTGGAAAAATTTTTGAAAAATTAAATTTTCGAGATCATCGCTCCGGAATACCACCATAAAATTGAGCAAAAAGTCTCGAACAAAAAATGTATGGCGCACTTTTTGATTGGTCCAGCGGATGCTGAGCTACACTAAAAAACGTTTGGGAAAAATTTTCAAAAAATTAAATTTTCGAGATCATCGCTCCGGAATACCACCATACAATTGAGCAAAAAGTCTCGAACAAAAAATGTATGGCGCACTTTTTGAATGGTCCAGCGGATGCTGAGCTACACTAAAAACATTTGGGAAAAATTTTCAAAAAATTAAATTTTCGAGATAATCGCTCCGGAATACCGCCATAGTGATTAGAAGAAAGTTCTGAACAAAAAATGTATGGCGCACTTTTAGATTGGTCCAGCGGATGCTGAGCTACACTAAAAAACGTTTGGGAAAAATTTTCAAAAAATTAAATTTTCGAGATAATTGCTCCGGAATTCCGCCAAAGTCTTTAGCAAAAAGTAGCGAACAAAAAATGTATGGCGCACTTTTAGATTGGTCCAGCGGATGCTGAGCTACCCTAGAAAACAAATTTGAAAAAAATTTAGAAAAATTAAATTTGCGAGATAATCGTTCCGGAATACCGCCAATAAAATAGGGAAAAAGTTTCGAACAAAAAATGTATGGCGCACTTTTAGATTGGTCCAGCGGATGCTGAGCTACACTTAAAAATATTTTGGAAAAATTTTTGAAAAATTAAATTTTCGAGATCATCGCTCCGGAATACCACCATACAATTGAGCAAAAAGTCTCGAACAAAAAATGTATGGCGCACTTTTTGATTGGTCCAGCGGATGCTGAGCTACACTAAAAAAATTTGGGAAAAATTTTCAAAAAATTAAATTTTCGAGATAATCGCTCCGGAATACCGCCATAGTGATTAGAAGAAAGTTCTGAACAAAAAATGTATGGCGCACTTTTAGATTGGTCCAGCGGATGCTGAGCTACACTAGAAAACAAATTTGGAAAAATTTAGAAAAATTAAAATTGCGAGATAATCGTTCCGGAATTCCGCCAATAAAATAGGGAAAAAGTTTCGAACAAAAAATGTATGGCGCACTTTTAGATTGGTCCAGCGGATGCTGAGCTACACTTAAAAATATTTTGGAAAAATTTTTGAAAAATTAAATTTTCGAGATCATCGCTCCGGAATACCACCATAAAATTGAGCAAAAAGTCTCGAACAAAAAATGTATGGCGCACTTTTTGATTGGTCCAGCGGATGCTGAGCTACACTAAAAAAATTTGGGAAAAATTTTCAAAAAATTAAATTTTCGAGATAATCGCTTCGGAATACCGCCATAGTGATTAGAAGAAAGTTCTGAACAAAAAATGTATGGCGCACTTTTAGATTGGTCCAGCGGATGCTGAGCTACACTAGAAAACAAATTTGAAAAAAATTTAGAAAAATTAAAATTGCGAGATAATCGTTCCGGAATTCCGCCAATAAAATAGGGAAAAAGTTTCGAACAAAAAATGTATGGCGCACTTTTAGATTGGTCCAGCGGATGCTGAGCTACACTAGAAAACAAATTTGAAAAAAATTTAGAAAAATTAAATTTGCGAGATAATCGTTCCGGAATACCGCCAATAAAATAGGGAAAAAGTTTCGAACAAAAAATGTATGGCGCACTTTTAGATTGGTCCAGCGGATGCTGAGCTACACTTATTAATATTTTGGAAAAATTTTTGAAAAATTAAATTTTCGAGATCATCGCTCCGGAATACCACCATAAAATTGAGCAAAAAGTCTCGAACAAAAAATGTATGGCGCACTTTTTGATTGGTCCAGCGGATGCTGAGCTACGCTAAAAAACGTTTGGGAAAAATTTTCAAAAAATTAAATTTTCGAGATCATCGCTCCGGAATACCACCATACAATTGAGCAAAAAGTCTCGAACAAAAAATGTATGGCGCACTTTTAGATTGGTCCAGCGGATGCTGAGCTACACTAAAAAACGTTTGGGAAAAATTTTCAAAAAATTAAATTTTCGAGATAATTGCTCCGGAATTCCGCCAAAGTCTTTAGCAAAAAGTAGCGAACAAAAAATGTATGGCGCACTTTTAGATTGGTCCAGCGGATGCTGAGCTACACTAGAAAACAAATTTGGAAAAATTTAGAAAAATTAAATTTGCGAGATAATCGTTCCGGAATACCGCCAATAAAATAGGGAAAAAGTTTCGAACAAAAAATGTATGGCGCACTTTTAGATTGGTCCAGCGGATGCTGAGCTACACTAGAAAACAAATTTGAAAAAAATTTAGAAAAATTAAATTTGCGAGATAATCGTTCCGGAATACCGCCAATAAAATAGGGAAAAAGTTTCGAACAAAAAATGTATGGCGCACTTTTAGATTGGTCCAGCGGATGCTGAGCTACACTTATTAATATTTTGGAAAAATTTTTGAAAAATTAAATTTTCGAGATCATCGCTCCGGAATACCACCATAAAATTGAGCAAAAAGTCTCGAACAAAAAATGTATGGCGCACTTTTAGATTGGTCCAGCGGATGCTGAGCTACACTAAAAAACTTTTGGGAAAAATTTTCAAAAAATTAAATTTTCGAGATCATCGCTCCGGAATACCACCATAAAATTGAGCAAAAAGTCTCGAACAAAAAATGTATGGCGCACTTTTAGATTGGTCCAGCGGATGCTGAGCTACACTTAAAAATATTTTGGAAAAATTTTTGAAAAAATTAAATTTGCTAGATAATTGTTCGGGAATACCACCAATAAAATAAGGAAAAAGTTTCGAACAAAAAATGTATGGCGTACTGTTTGATTGGTCTATCGGATGCTTTGATACACTCAAATAAATATAGTTTTATAAAAAAAAATTCTTTTTTTTTAATTTTAGGGATAAACCGGGAATAGCAGCAAAATATTGGTATATTAAAATGATGGAATGGTATGATCCTATTTGTGTTATTAATTTGACACCTTGAAAAAAGCTATGAAATTTTTAAAAATTCCGAAGTATACTTTATTTGAATAATACATTTGAAATTATTTCCCTTAAAAGAGAGGTTTCTTTCAATAACAACTTTTTTTTTCTTCGCATCGTTGAGATTCAAATGACCTGAATTTCTATAAAACGAAAACTTTGTTTGCATCAGAGATGAAGAAGCTATGGTTTTAATCCGTTTACACAATCACGCCTTGTGAATCTTCTCCATCTCGTTGCGCGCGCGTTGATATTAAGACAAATCTCTACTGCTGCTGCTGCTACTACTTCATTCAAGTTGACTCATACTGAAACTCACCTGTTGTATTATACAAATAGAAGAGAGTTAAACTCTGAATAATTTCGAGCTTGGAAAATAGTAGATAATTGAGTTCCTTCATTATTCATTATTATACGAACTTGTTCTGTAATTTCAGAATAAGGAGGAAAAAAAATATAGTATTTAATTAGATAAATATTTCATCTCTTAAGGTATTATTCTAATTCTTCTTGTATTAACCAAATATTATTAGTGAAGTGTGCAAAATTTATTTTCTTTAATTTTAATTGCCCTAATAAAAAAAAGTTTAAAGAGCCATTTTAGTTCTGATCTGCGAATTAGATTACTGGCTTTATAGTGGTGCACACACAGACATTGAAGATAAAGGTGAAGAATTCATATATAGCTAAATCTCTTTATCGTACGCTATTCCGATTATAGCCGCCTTGAAAATCAGTTGTGGTATTCTTCTCAACGATTAAGGCAGTTTCTCAGTTATTGGTCCATAAAAGAAATCCTTGAGGTTGATAGATCCCTTTTAATGGTGACGCCATCATGGTCTGCATGTTGAAATTGAATAGGTCCAGCGATCAAGATTATTGGTATTATATTCATCACACAAAGATACTCTAACCAATCAATAAATTGTGCATAAAATTATATTTTAAGAGAAGACGTTTGAGAATTTTTTCTCATTCACTATTTTTTTTTATATTTTACTATTTAATTTTAGTTACTTTAATAATTTTTTTTGTACTATTTTGTATAATTATTTTTTTATTTATTATTTAAAAATGAAAATTTGTAAAGTAGGAGAGGAATAACGAGATAAATAGGAAAGTTTTTTTATCATTATTAGAGATAAAAAAACAAAAGCGTACCGAAAATCGATGATGTAAAAGTTAAGTGTTGAATGTAACAATTGAATCGTTTCAGTAGTTCGAGTCAAGCTCTTGTCTGACGATGATATTTCAGTCGCTATCACGCGATCGATTAGAGTTTCGTCTTTCTCACACAATTCGTGTGTATAGTTTGATAATGGCTGTTACAAAATTCACTTAGCGTACTTCTCGTACTCCAAAAGTCGATTACTAATCATAAACGTGTGTCTTTACACGAAACCTTCTTCACTGTAGTTACTTCTCTCTCTCTCTCACTCTCTTCTTGGAGAGATATTCAGTTTCCGCTCACTTTTCTCCTTTAACTGTGCCGCCTGCTTAGCGCCAACTTGCTGAAAGCATCGTAAAGTTTGAGAAGCAAAGAGAGAGAGAGAGAGAGAGAGAGAGAGAGAGAGAGAGAGTACAACACACGATTCTCTCTTACATATGAAACTCAAACACGTGTCTACTATATATATGTGAGTGCTTCTAATTCTCCACATTATAACTCCTTTTAAACTCACACTATCCGTGTACCGCAGTATTATACCTATTTACTATTCACATTCTATAATGTCCCATTATACTCTACTATATATAGATATAAAAAGGTAATTTTACTCCTTGAATATTGACTTTCAAGCTTTAAAGAATTTCATTATATTAAAGACCAAGCATAAAATAGAATCTTGAATTAATATTTCAGTTTAAAAAAATTTATAATTTTTAAAAATATAATTTTTAATAGTATATTCAGATATTTTGACCAAGCATTGACTTGTACTACTGATGAAATAAAAAAATTAGTCTGACCAACTATTTGTTTGTACTACTGGTAAAATTAAAAAAGGGGAAAATATGACTAAACGTTTACTTACACTACTGATATAATTATAAAAATTTACAAAGTCTGACGACACACTTACTTGTACTACTGATAAAGTAAAAAAAATTATTAAGTCTGACCAAACTTTTACTTGAACTACTGATAAAATTACCCAAATCTGACCAAATATTTATTTGTACTACTGGTAAAATTACAAAAATTAAATATTCCGACAAAATAATACTTTCATTACTGCATTTTTCTGATTAAAATAACAATATAGTAAATTAAAAATTAAAAAATATATGTATTGTTAATTTGCAATAGTATATTTTTATCATTTTTTTTTAGTCTAAAAGTTGATATAGGAAATATATTAACGAAATTCACTTCTATATTTATTTTAAACTGTGAAATTAAATTTAAAATTTATCGTAATTTCAATTGTCACTCGTAATCAAGATAAATTATTTGCGTCGATTACAGTTATTTTAATATATTAACTTTAATTTTTTATATATATAACTTTATAAAATAGAATATAAATACACTACTGTTAAAATTTGCTCTTTATTTCATTTTCTAAATTTAATATCCAAGAATAATGAATATTTTTCTCTAAAAATAGATTTTTTTCATGCATTAATTAGTACTATTAATTAATGTAATAATATTATATAAAATCTTCGTCTATAATCGTATATTATAAAAAAAAATTGACATTTAAAAATAAAATCCAATTATTGCAATTTAAAAAAAAACTAAAACCTATTTTTATATATTCATTTTATCGCGAAAAAATTTTGTTAGAATTTATTTTCACGAATTATTAATTCTATATATGAGAAAAATGATTGAAGGTTAGATGAAAAATTGTTTAGGTGAAATTAAAGAGTAAAGAAAATTTTTACTCGGAGGGAACGCATTAAAGTTTGTTATTTTCTTCTATTGTATATACCTCTCTCTCTCTCTCTCTCTCTCTCTCTCTCTCTCTCTCTCTCTCTCTCTCTCTCTCTCTCTCTCTCTCTCTCTCTCTTTAAATGCTGAATATGTATATATAGTAGCTATAATACATATATGGAGAGAAAATTTAACGAGGTTTGTCGTTGAAAAATCATATAGTATATATGTGGTCTCTCTTCTATTTGCCTAGCGCAACATCGCAAAATTGTTTACACGATGGAATTCAATGCAAGCGTTATTCATGCAACCGTCTAGAGTTCTTTGTAAATGCACTCAAATCCCATACATATATGTATACGGTATACTTTAACCATGAAACGTTTGCCGCGTGTAAAAAAAAAACAGCGTATTGGCACAGAAATATAAACGGTAAAAATCAAGCCGCAATTACAAATGAAAAGCCTGGAATGAGAAACCTAGTTTTAAAAAAGAGAGGAAAGATTGTGCTTGAAATAGTGCTTGAAAAAAAAAATGAAAAATTCATGTCAAAATTAAATTCAATAAAATTTTAAAACACTATAGATCAATTGCAAGGCTAGAATAAAAAACACTCTAAATTTTATAAATTTTTTTGTATTTAATTTATATTTTATTTTTTCCTTTTTAATGATTAATTGAATTAATTAATTTCTAGTTAAATTTGAGTTCCGGTGGGAATTCTTTAATAATTTCGAAAAAGATAAATAAATAATAACCTCAAGCATAAAATATATAGGGAAAAAAAGTAATTAAATTGTTAATTAATATTATATATGAAATTATATAATCGATTTAAAATGTGTATTATTAGAAATACCCTTGTCATGTAATGAGAATAATAATAATAAATGGAATAATTGTCATTTCACCACATCTGCGAGAATACGACCGGAAACAGTTCATTGACTCGCTTGCAGACTAATGAGAATTTCAGTTTCTCAAAAGCGACAGATATTATTAATTACAAGAGAGCAAATTTTCACCGCGTTTATAATCCAAAAACTTGATAATAGATATATATGGAAACTAAAAGTTTAAAATTATTTTAATATTTTACAATATCTTGAAAGTAAGTTCTACATTACTACAATTAAAATATTGAAGCCTCATAAGAACAAGAACAAAATTTTATCGCAACTACGTAGATTATTTCCAAAATTCTAATTCTTCTTCGGAAAATGCTCTTAAGAATTTCTTTTTTTGAGAGAAATAAATTAAAATTTTTTTAAAAATATGAAAACTGAAAAATTTAATATTGATTAACAATGAAAGTAAATCTTTTGTCGAGAACGTCAAAAAGGGGCATATACTTAACAAACTTTCGATGAAAGAGAAATGGGGTACGTTAAAAGGCTTTTAAGAAGCTTTTAAAAAGCTTCAACCCCAACGTGTTATGCGATACTCATATACTTTTATGATCGTTAAGTCTATAGGTCCCGTGGGCCGATTTTGTAATATTGAAAAAATATCGTCAAACATATTCTTTCTAAATTAATTTCCCTTTTAAATTCAATAAAACTAAAATGTTAGACAGAAACATTTCTTCCATAAAAAAAACAGAAACATTTTTTAATAAGGAATTATTTTTTTTATAAATTTTTTTTATTGAATAAAATAAAATAAATATTTAATATAAATAAAAGAAATTTTTTTTACTGACAAAAAAAAAATTTGAAAATGGTTTAAAAAAATATTAAAAAGATTCCATTTTTTGTCGCACTTTAAATATAAATATTTGATTCACAATTTGAATTTTGTTTTTGCTATAAGCAATTTAGAGGAATTTTTCCCATACGATACCGCGTGTATAGACTCAATTTTCTCGTATGGGGAAAAAAAGAGGTAGCTGAAAAAAAAAATTGGAAAAAAAAGAAAACGAATCTGAACGAATAATAAATAACCGTAGCGCGTTCAGACGATACGAAACCCGTGGTTTAGAGGGCAAGCGCACCAAAACACCTGCAGATCTATATATATATATATATATACAGAAAAACCCTCCCACAAACATTAGACATTTTCCTCTCTCTCACACTTCACCGAGAAATATTTTTCATTAATCTGATTATTTATTACCGCACACCGTTATCCTTAATTTTTTTTTCTCCGGCTCCACTTTATTTTATTTTTTTTTAATATCTCTCTATGCGCGAAAAAATCCATTGGATTGCATATAAAGAAAAATGGATGTCAGAAATTTAATGGAAAAATGTGTGCATCCAATATTGTATATTTTATATATATATATATATATACGAATATAGTAATATAGTAAAGATTATTATATGCTCTGCAGGAAGAAAAATCTTTAGATGGTAAAAAAAAAATTTTATGCGACATTTTTAATATATTTAAAAAAGTAAATAAAAATTGTTGAAGTAAATAATTTATTTAAACTTCAATTTTTTTTAAGCAACACTATTTTGAAGTTGTAGTTGTAGCATAATAAATTTTTCTGCGTGCAGAATTTTTTTTTTATTCGAAATTTTTTTTTATTTATAATATATGATTTTTACTTTATTTTCCATTAACCAAAATTTTTTTGTGGCAAAATTTTACCCCAAGGAGTATTTTTTTTTTTGTGCTCCATGAATGGGGGCGGGGGGTCCATGAGAAAATTAGGGATCACCACACGTTGCCTCTAATGTGAAACAGTTACGCATTACGATCGCGTATACATTGAGTAAATTACTTGCTTTCATATTACTCTCTCCCAGGTATACTCGTTTAGAAACTCGATTACTGTTACCTCGTAAATCTTGCGGTAATAATCGTCTCGCGGACCCTTAATTTTCTTGAATTCCATTTCCCTATGTGAGTCGTTGCGATATGTATATATATATATATACACCCCTTTGTCGTCATTTCGTTGTCCTTTCATTTCTACATGCGTATATGTATTTAAGCGGCCGCTCGTAAACGCTGTTGGGTTGACATCCGGCATTATCGTCCCGTGATTTACGCATTCTGCCACTGTATTTCACCGTTCGCATCTCCTTTTGCAAAATTTATTACGTGTGTGTGTGAGAGAGGATGGTGTATCTCTTCCTCTTTTTTTTCTTCTCTTATATATACTTTTCTGGTTGGCGATGTCGTTAACCAAACCGAACCCTCTTTTTTCCTCCCACGCGCCTTTCTCATCTCGTTGTATTCACGAATATCGCACGTCCGTGGAAAGAAAAATGTTCTATTATTGTCATTTTCACATTTTGTTTTATAAGTTTTCATTTTTTCTATAATTAAATATACTTTGAACTAGAATTTACACAATTTTGTACAAAAAAAGCTAATTTTACCGAGTAAAGGTAAAGAAATTGTTTGAAAAATAAAAATATAAAAAATTACCGACATAGAAATCTACCTTACCGACTGATGGTAAAGAAATTTTTTTGGAAAATAAAAATATAAAAATTTACCGACTCAGAAATCTACCTTACCGACTGATGGTAAATAAATTTTTTGGAAAATAAAAATATAAAAATTTATCGACTCAGAAATCTACCTTACCGACTGACGGTGAAACAGATTTTTTAAAATTAAAATATAAAAATACCGACGCAGAAATCTACCTTTCCGGTTGATGGTAAAACAAGTTTTTGAAAAAAGTTGATAACATTTCAAAAAATTCTTCATCAGTCGATAAGGTAGATTTCTGCGTCGGTAATTTTTTATATTTTCATTTAAAAAAAAACTGTTTTACTATCGTTCGTTATAGTAGAGTTATTTGTCGGTATTTTTTATATTTTTATTTTTCAAAAAATTTCTTTACTTTCCGTCGGTAAGGTAGATTTCTAGGTCGGTAATGTTTTACATTTTTATTTTTCCAAAAAAAATTGTTTTAACATCAGTCGGTTAGGTAGATTTCTATGTAGGTAATTGATTCAAATACAGTTTATTAAATTAAATTATTTGGTTTAAAAAATTATTCGTTAAATATTTATGTAATAATCGAATATTTGAATCAAATACTTTTTTTTAGTGTATTTTATAAATATATTTGAAATGTATTATTGTGATTTATTATTATAAACAACGAATGGAAAAAAAATATTCTAAACCCTGTTTCGAACTTATATTCCTGCCTTTTGTGATATATTTTCTGAACCTATATTCTCCTCGACGGGACAGTCAACCAATATTGTATCTTGAAATCAGAGAATGAGTTTTTCTCCCCCGAAAAGCGAATAAGAAATAAAGAAAAAAAACTTGGATTATTTCAGCAAAAGGTTAGGATAGATACTTTTTATTGATAGGATGAGTGCGAACGACAGTTGAAATTCGCGAAGATTATTCTTTATCTATACACACAGAGATATAAATTTAAAAAAAACCAAGTTAAAAGGAAAAATAAAAATAATCTACAAAACGTAAACTTGTTTCAAAAAAAAAAATACACAATATGAAAATTAAAAAAAAAAATTCAAAACTACTATTTAAAAAATTGATACAAAAAAAAGTTTCGATTTCTCTGCGGCGAGAGAAAATGAGATATAACCAGGTTCACTGCTTTTAAAGTGATGAGACTAGATTTAATTAGTTCTGTCGCGCGCGTACTCTCGCGACTCCAAAAGATTAACCAAAGAAGCGTTAGGGAGTTTGAGACAGGCCGCATAAACCTGTCTCACGCTTTGTTTCGCGTATCTTGTTTTACTTTAGTCGTTTTGTCTTTTAAAAAAAAAAAAAAAAATCAACTCTCCTTGTCGCTCTCTGCTTTGTAAGCGACCTATTACGACCTATTATTAGTACTAATAGTCCATATGTTACAAGGTCCCCTCTTTTCCCAACGCGCAGACTGGGTGGCTCATCAACGCACACGCGACAGATAAAATAACCGGACGCACGTGTCGAAACGAATGAGAGAAAAGTAAAAGAAGATTCAAAAAAAAAATAAAATAAAATAAGAAGACAGATTTCGCAACAAAAATATAAAAAAAGATACACACAACTCTGGCGCCAGCTGAAAATATTTTCTGAGGATCAGTGTAAGAGAGAAAAGGAAGGACGCGATGATAAATGGAATTGAGAAAATCGCGAAATGGTGACAGAGTTGAGTTAATGGCTGACAGTCGAAAGGTAGAATTTCAGAGACAATTTACTATCCCCAGAATTATTATTATTATTATAGAGTAACGGTAAAATTAGTGATTTTTATACAAAAATATATTTTCAGAAATAGCAAAAGTGTTTTATGAGGTTTTTTTTTTCAAACTGAAAAAGTAATGACATGAAATGTCGGATTAAGTGGAGAAAAATTTATATAAACCGGATGAGAGGTTTTTTTTTTTTAAATTCAACATTGAGAGGAAATTAAAAAAAAAAAGCTATTGACGTGTGAATGAGCCCTAAAATCCATTAAAATATTCATTTGATATTTAATTATAGAATCAAGTAATACTTTAATTATACAAATATAATTTGGAGAAATAAAAATTCCACTACTTATATACTTGCCCTGATTAGAAAATCCACATTTTCTAGTCGCTCTAATTTGGCCCTGATCAGGTGTGGCGTTTCCTTCCCTACTACGGCCCTGATAGGGCAATTTCTACACAGGTAGAAATACACTAAAAGAAAAAATTTATTAAATTAAAATAATCGGTTTATCAAATAAATATTTAGAACCAAATAATTTTTATTTGAATTAAATAAATTGTATACAAATAATTTCTCTATTTGAAACAAATACTATTTAATTGACACAAATAATAATTATAATTATTTAATACAAATATTTATTTGATAATAGTCAACCGATTATTTGAATCAAATAAATTTTTTTTTTCAGCGTAAAGAAAAAAAAGGAAACTAATCTTGAATTTTATGAAATATTTCATCGTTTCGCGTCAAGTGTATAAAAAACAGAGTTTTGTGAAGAGTTTCATATATACCTATATATACGAGTTGGAATTTGAAATTCAGGACACTTTTATTTGCCTATATGTGGAAAACGAATGTCGCGACAAGGTTTGTCAGGATATTGAACGTTGCAGTTTGATCGTAACGAAGGCATGCGATCTTGTGGATACACAGAAGGAATACCAACACGCAAGGCTTCTATATATATATATATATATCAACGACATACATTTTATATATATATATATAACATTTGGTTAACAAAGGGAGAGATAGGAGGCACAAAGGTGTGCGTTTAGTGCGATCGAAGATACTACACAGACACTTGAAACAATCTCGTCTAAGATTCGGTGTTTAGGTATCCGATAGGACAGGGGATACTTGCATCTTAACGCCCAAAGGGTAACATAATGCTACCTTGGTTAACCGAATTAAAGGGAGTACTTTTGCCCGTTTAATCCAAAGCTCACATGAATTTCTCATATAAAAATTATTAATTACAATTTTTATTTTAAAGTATATATTTTATTAGAATTTTTACCCTAATAAAATATTTAGTTACTGAATTTTAATTTGGCACAATTTTTATTTGTACGAATTTTTAAGACGTCAAATTTTCATTTGTCCGAAATTAAATATGTCCGAACAATGGACAGAAGAATTGCACCGAAATCTTTCGGTCATTTTTTTGTTCGGACATTTTTAATTTCGGACAAATGAAAATTCGGCGTCTTTAAAATTCTATCAATTAAAAATTCAGACAAATCAAAATTCGGTGAATTGAAATTTCCGACAAATGGAAATTCGTCGTCTTAAAAATTCTGACAAATTAAAATTTGGTCTAAAAAATAATTATCTCTAAAAATATTTTAAAATTATTATTATCCGTATTTTCTTCTTCTTCTTGTGCAAAAAGAGAGTTAAAAATATGAGTAAATAATGAAAAATAATATTTTAATAAGCAGTCAATTTTGATGAAGCTATAAATTCCGAGGGTGAATAATTAACAGTTATACATTTATCTGATATATAATATAGAAACTTTAATGAATCATTTATTAATAATGTTTATAGTGTGTGCTGAAAATTATTGATCGTATATTATTAACTGCAATTTTTTTTTTTTAAATATATAATTTAATATTGGAGTAATATTGCAAAATCGTTGAGGCTGAAAATTCCATCACGATGTGTGTTCAAACTGTGCACAAGAACTGCACGCACTGATGACGGTTTTCGATAAAGTGAAGAATTACACGTGACTGCGCCTAAAATGTTATATTATATAGCTATAAGAATGTATTATAGTACAATTTTTTGAAAGATTTACAACTCGTATATGTAAATTCAGTATAATATCGTGTGCTTCGTTGCTACGGGGAAAATTGCCTTTATAATGGTCCTTTTTAAAACATTATTTATTCACAAATATATATATTTATAAATAGATAGCGAGAGAAAAAAAATCGCTTTTTAACAATGTTTTCTTTTTTTTTCACTATAAAACTTAATTCGCTTATAAAGTAGGTAGTTAATAAATATAATTAATAAATCGGCCATGATTTAAAAAAAAAATAAAAGAAATTTTAAGAAGCAGAAAATTCCTTTTTAAAGTAACATTAGAGATTTTTCCGACCGCAATTATGACTAACAATTATAATGTCGATCGATCTTTTCCGACGTTGTGGTACATGACGGATATGGCCAGCACTCTCACGTACTTTTTTTTTACGGCTCTATTTCACTTATCGTGAATCGTCAAGGGAGAAATGTTGTATATATATGTATGTGTGTGCGGAATTGATATATCGGAAGACGAACTTCTTTTCTTTGAACTCTCCTTCTGTGCGTCCCATGAGATTATGAAATTCCCTCCGTGTGTGTACCAGAGTTACTCCAATCTTGGGTTACCTTACGCGGCCTTAAGTGATAGATCGCCCATATATAGTATCTGGTTTGTCTTTGTCCAAAAGCAATCTTTCATTCTCAAAAAACAAAAAATTCTAAACTTTTATATTCACAAAATTTAAATTTATTTTTGAGAAAAAAATTATTATTTCAATTATTTTTATTCGAAAAATAAATTACAATTATAAAAACCCTAGTAAAAATTGCGGTACTACTCGTGTAGAAATTGCTCTATCAGGGCCCTAGTAGGGAATGAAACGCCACACCTGATCAGGGCCAAATCAGACGCGACTATTCCCTAATAGGGCAGCCTGATCCGGCCCCTATCTGGGCCCTGGCAAAATTTCTATTTTGCGCCAGTATTCAATTTTTGTTAGGGAAGGGATTTTTGATAAAATAAATTTGAAATACTTTTTTTTCGGCACAAATTTAGAACTTAAAAAGAAGTATAACAATAATTTATTAGTAAAATAAAAAAAAAAGGGGAATTCCAAATGGTTTTAGGTGCTTGCGAAATTAGCGTGCCGCGCGGTAGGCAGGATAAGTGCCACGTTTCCTAATTATTTAATTAATCCCGACGACATTTAAGGTGTTTTATCTTGAAACTCGTTAGCTCGCATGGCATGGCATAACATTGGTGCCACACCTGCGCTAACAGAAACTGACCCCCCTCTTCTACTTCTCTCTTATTATATTCTTCTCCTCCCCCCTTCTCCTTTTTAGTAAGGCTATCTTTTCCATTTATCCACAAAATTTTCACAGATTTTGTCATATAGCGCAACTTTTCTGAGGTCGTCTGCTCTTTTCTCCATGGTACACTATTATAACGAGTCATTATCATAATTACGATAATAATCGGCTCAACTCTCTCTCTCTCTCTCTCTCCCTCTCTCTAGTCTTTGCGCCGCGCGGTTGTAAATATTGTACACGAGAGCAACTGTAATTAGTGTCATTTCTGCAAAGAACATCCGATGGCGCTGCAGACTCATGAGTTTTAATTGGATGCTTGAATTCTGACTCGTATTTTTATTTTATTTTTTATGTAGGTAGAATATTTTTTTTCCTCGCGAAAATTTTTTTGTTAATTTTTTTTACGCTTGAATTGCTCTTTAATAAGCAAAATTTTTGTGTGAATTAAATAGAAAATTAATTTTAGAATTCGAAACTCGTGCAGAAATTTTGTCTGTGCCTAGATCGGGGTCTGATTAGGCTGCCCTATTAGGGAATGAAACGCCACGCCTGATGTGGCCCTGATTAGGAAATCCACATTTCGCCCTAATTTGGCCCTGATCAGATGTGGCGTTTTATTCTCTACTAGGGCCCTGATAAGGCAATTTCTCTACACGGGAAATTATAAATTTTTTATTGTATTTTATGATTACAATTATTTTTAATTAACATTTAAAAGTTAATTTCATTTTTGAATTTTTAACTTTAACAAATTTTTTTGTATTTAAAAAAAAAATTCTATTTAATTTCATTAAAATCTTCTCTAGAAACATTTTTACACATCCGTGAACAACGAGTCAGGGTCTCTATCTCGAAATATATATACACCGAAAAAAAAAAGTTCTCAAATTTAGAGGATTCCTCTTCTTTTGCAGCAACTTTTCCTTTTATATATGGGCACTAAAGTTTTAATATCAAATTGAGAGGATTTTCCTCTCTTATATTTTGAGAGGAATAATTTCAAAATAAGATTTATTCATCTTGTTTCAATCTTACGTCAAATTCAGAAATGTCAACCTTCTTTACTTGGTTAAAAGCAATTTATGGGTTAATTTACCTGTTATTATTTGGATTATGTAATTTATAGTGAAAGGAACCATTTTTGAAAAAAAAATATTGACGGCGAAAACACGAGCTGAGTTTCTATACAATAAATTACCAAAAATTTTCAGTTTGTTAAAATGTTTTTAGTTTTTGTTAATTTTAAAATAAAGTACTCAGTATAAAAGTGAAAAAGGGCTTATGGATTATTTAATTTAAAGTGAATATATATTTAAAAAAATTTAAAGGTTAAATTGCTGAAATATTAAATTCTCATTGCAATATTATTAAATTCTAACCCTAGAAAAAATAGATGTTAAACACATAACATTGTTGATAAATTTATTACAGTACATTTATGACAGTTTTTAATTTAAACAGAAATAAGTTTTTATAAATTAAAACTTTAATTTGCAGTGAAGAATTTGTTAATTAAATAATTAATGTAAAAAAGTGGTTTTTTGAAACTGAATGAATTTTATGAATTTTATTTTATTTTTTTATGTATTTTTTAAGTATTAATTGCACACAATATTTTGTATTTTATTTTTACATTAATTTTTACTAAAAAATAAATTAGTATCTTTTTTCTTTTAAATTTAATTTTAATTGTAAATACTTTTTATAAATAAATAAATACATCAATATATTTTTAAACTTTTATTTTTTTTAAACTCTAAAAATGATAAAAAAATATACAACATGGATTACAAGTTATAAATTTATTTAAATAACCATGTACATAAATTTAAAATTTAAATTTAGGTGTTATCATTTTTGATCCACTTCGGGGCGCTATTATTATCTTATGTGGAAGATAATAAAAAAAATCTTTATATTGACAACACTTCCATTTTTTCGTATCTGTCAATTCGTATGAGTAAAAATGATTATTAAACCCTATTGTTTTGATCAACGACAAAATAAAATAGACAGTATTTTCTTGTAGTACAATAAATCTTACTAAACCAAATTGAGGGAGTTCGTTTTTGAAGCCCAATACAATTGCGACATTTGTTTCGTACTTTGTGCCTTTTATTAAAACCCAGTTTATTACTGTACTTTTTGATTGCGTTAATGTATTCGGCAAGATATTTCTAAACATAGAATATTCCTTAACAGAATGAAGTGTCTCATTATTACGCGAAATGGGTCCACAAACAAGATCAATGTATAAAGGTTCGTTTGCAAGAAATCTACTGCATTGTTTTAATTGAAATCGCGTAGCCAACGACAATGGCAAATTAGTTCTCGAATTAGAAACATGAGCAGCTTGTTTAAAAGGTCTGTGATTCGACTCCCAACGACGAGATTCAATAAAAATCAAAGGTCCAAGTATCGGTTGCAAGTCAGGAATATGCTCCATGTTGTGAAATTTTGGTTTAAGGGTTTGCTCAAATTGCGAGATGTACATTTCATTGTGCTCGGATATTATTACCCTTAAATATTCTGTCATTTCCTTGTTAACATAGGGAGCTGTTATAAAATCAACAATTTCCCTAAGTCTTAAGAAAAAACACCAGACGGGATCATCCTCAGGAATGTAATCTCCGACCATTAGAGCAAAATTTCTAACAAGAGTTAGCATTTCTGATGCAGATAACTTTATATTTTTTGAGCGCAAGTTTTCTTCCGAGATGGTAGGGATAACATTTCCATCATCTGTTAAAGAATAATCAAAACTTCGAATACGTTCGTTTAAAGTGAGAAGATTAAGGAATTTCTTAACCACTACAATGTAATAAATAATTTCACCCATATCATATCTTGCAACGCCTTCAAAAACGTCATGCATAATATCTAAATGAGGATTTTCAGTTGGGTCAACGTAACTAGGAATTCTATTTAACATACACATTTCATGAATTCCAGTTTCTGTTGCATTATTTGTCTCAACGTCATCAATGTAATTTTTAGAATTTCGGAGAAGAGAGTGGTCAACAAATAATTGCGAGTGAAGTTTGTCTTTGTGAATGGTACATATTCTGCAAGGATAATTCGAGTTGAATCCTTTAATAAATCCTAATATTTCGTTAAGTCCTAAATTATCCCCGAGAATTGCGCAAAGACAAAAATAAATTCTCTGTCCATTAATTTCTATTCCATTCACTTCTAAATCAATAAGATCGTCAATTATAGGTTTAAAAACATTAGCATTTCCGAAAACTTTATTTTCTGATAGAAAAAGCAAACCTAGGAAAATATTTTCAATTTTTGATATTAATTCTGGAGGAAGGCAAGCTATAGAATAATATAATGCACCAATCTTATGATCTGTGGCATGTGATCCTAAAGCGTTATCTGGTTCAAAATCATCAAAATAAAGAAGAATTGGAAGTACTATTTTATCACCAAAATTTTTAATCTTTTTTTGCCACATTTCTCCTTGAACAATATTTGTAATTAAATCATCGTTCTTTGATTTATAAAGTTCTTCAAGATTTTTCAAAATACTTTCGAGTGCTCCAGGCAATTGAAGAAAACGAGATAGAACCTCCTTCATTGGGATATGTTGACCATACACATTACAGTGCTGAAGTTGTGTTGTTTGATCATCTTTTTTAGTATCATATTCAGATCCAATGATATATGGTTCTGGTTCAATGTACATGCCCGTTTCCTTGAAAGCCTGAATTCTCAAATAATCAGTTTCTAGACCATCGAAAGGATTTGAAATGGTTTGAAAACCAGTTTGAATATCTAAAATGTCTTTATCAGGCACAGAATTTGATTTTAAAATATTTAAAACTTTTTTTTCAAGAAATGAAATGTAAGGACCACTTAACAATTCTGAAACACCTTCCACTACAGTTTGCACTGTGCTACGAGTCACTATACTAGATGAATATAGTTTTGACGTAAATAAAAGAGCAGCATCTGCTACGTCTTCCTTAAGCTCAATATTGGTAGGATTGTACTCTACATTTTTCGAACTATCCTCAAACTTATCATTGTCATTATCACAAAAAGAAATGGAATCAGTGCTAGTTTTATCATCAAAATTCATTTTAATGAAAACTGAGGAAGAGGAATTACCTTTATCGACTTCTGAGTATTCGGAATGTAATATTTTATCCTTGAAATGTTTTATGAACGATTTTAAACTCTTATAGGATCTTAAACAATTAGAGTTTGTACATCTATATATATCAACTGATTTGTGACAAAGTTTTATATGAAAAATTAAGTTGTCCACATTGAGGCATTGAAAATGTTTACACGCGAAACACGAGTAGACCATTTTGTTAATTTTAATTCGAGTATTGTAAGATTTAATACGATGAAAATAAAAACGATATCACTTCAAATTCCGTTTTAGAGAAATTAAAGTATTAACAAATTCTAATGCAAAAGTTAATGTCGTTCTAATGCTCTTCTAAATTTACAATTTCAGTTGTACGCTGAATATTCACTAAAGTTTTAAAATTGCCCACCATTGTCGAAATATTTGCGCTCTTCTTATCATACTCTGTAAAAATATCGTATAGAGCTTGTTGAACAAAGAGCCAAGGCTGATAAGCTTCTTGTGAATATTCCGTATGAAGAGCAAAGATGGCTTTAAAGCAAACGTCGAAAGCTTTTTTCAAGTTGGGGAATTCGTACTTGATGGTGTCGATAATACAATAACTTCTTGACAATTTTGCACGAGTTGTTCCAACACATAGAATGAAAGGTTGAAGTTTCTCTTTTTTTTTCATTTGATTTAATCGTCTCATTATGGCAGGATCAATGTCATTAGGTGACTACAATGCAAAATGATTTATTATTTGTTTTTTAATTTAATTTTTTATTAATTAAATTTAATTAAATTAAATAATTAAGATAATTAAATTAATTAAGCTGTCGGATCAAAGAAGGGCACATAACCAATGTAATTCAAATGGGTTATGTGCCCTTCTTTGATCCGGCAGCTCAATTGTTTGATTGTTTTTTTATTATGCTTTTTTACAAAAACATAAAAATTTTCCTAACATACTTTCACATGGAGAATAAAAGCTTCTTGAGATTCTATTTGCGTTGGACGGGGTGTAATCGACTGACTTTTTTTACCCCTTGACTTTGGCTGCTTAGGAAATAGGTAAGGCAGCAGTTGAAAAAGTAAATTATCTTTTTCATCTAAAAATATGTGATATTTAATAAAATGTAAAACTAGGAATCAGTATTATTCATACAAAGTGTAAAATATTCTAGTATACCGTTTGTAAATGACTTAAAGTTGTCAATAGTATCTTTTATTTCTGCAGAATGACATTCTAGTCCTATCAATTTTAGTAATGCTGCTTGTTTTAGGTTCCAATCAGAAGATAATGCTTGAACGGAGTTTGGATATCTCAATTCGAAATCTGCTTCAAGCAGAGTGTATCCTAACACTAATCTGAGGACCTTATAGTTTTCATAATATTGACTAATTGGCAGAAATGTGTTTTCAGATGAGGTCAGACTGTTTAAACGAAAATGATGTGTGGATTTCCATTTCTTTTCGACTTCAGACCAGGGTTCTAAATTTTCTTTCAACCATCCATCTGCATTTAACACGTCATTGCTCACTTTCGATTCAACATTCACTTCTGCTTCATCCGAATCTTCAGTATCTACTACGCCTTCTTGGTGTAGTAACTTGGCATTGCGATATTTTACGTTTCTAATATAATTTGGCAACTTTCCTTCGTGATTTTTTTGATTTTTACCATTAACTTTTGCACGTATAAAATAAACGAACTAGAAAAGAAAAGGTTTTATAACTAAAAATCCGAGGTCAGAATTTTTATATTGGTTCTTATTTCTTATTCTACAGATGTGCTCAGAAAACGGTTCAAAAATAAAAAAAATGAATTTTTTTTAATTTTCACTTCAAATCGTATATAATTTAGAAAATTCCATAAAACTTTATCACACTCACTTGAGGTTCCGATGGAAATAGTTGCCTAATTTTTGTGTCAACTTGTTCATAATCGTTTGCACTGGGGCTGTGTGTAAAAAAGAAAATAAATTTTATTTTCATGATTACTATTTTAATAATTAGATATACACAAATTAAAAATAATTTAGTTAATTATTAAACCTACTTCCTGTTCAGCTCTAACAATTTCTCACCAACAATGTGAATCAAAATTGAACGAGATTGTGAATTCAATAATTTATTTTGTTGATAAAATTGCAAGATGGTCCTTCCTTTACTAGAATTTTTTAATAAATCCTCAAGGTTCTAGAAACAAAAATATCTTTATAATATTAAAGTATTAAGTATTAAAGTATTTTTTTAAATGAAAAAAGTCCTTCTAAAAGGTTGTTTGCAGGAAGTTTTACAAAAATTTTTAAAAATCAAATCTTACAATTTGCAAAATTTCTTGACTCACAATCCATTTGCAAACGCGCTTAGATTTACTTTCTCTTGGTGTCTGTTTATCTCTTTTTCTACTGCAGCTGGGTTGTCCAATATTGTCAACAATTTCAGTTTTGTCACTACAGATAGAGTTTACAAGTTTTTCAATATTTTCAGTGTCTTGATTCCAGTTGAGTTCTGATTGTACAGTTTGTTCAATAATTTGAATATCTTTGCTACTATTGGACTGTAGAAGACTTTTAATAATTTGTTGGTTACCGCTGGGTGTTTTATGAAATAGAATATCCTGGCTGCATCCAGGTTGTACAATATAATTTTCATTTATTTCTCGCAATAGATCATCATTTAAAAGTGAAGGATCTGCGAAATCGTTTGGATTCTTGGTATTGGAAAATTCAGAGTGATCATTCTAGGAAAAGCACGCAATATTTATTTTATATATTTATTTTATTTTTCGTTTTTAGTAAACTTATATTTTAATTATTTTTTTTTAATTGATCGATGCTACATGACTTTTTCAAAGTAAATTTACTTACCTTTTAATTTGTTAGTCCAATTTCAGAAATAAAAAGATCAAAATAATCTTAAAACCTTCTTCTTAATAATCCTGAAAAAATCTATTATTAAACAGAAAGTTTTGAAGATTATTTTGACCTTTTTAATTTTATAATTGGATTGACAAATTAAAACATAAGTAAAATTGTTTAAATATTTTTTTATTTAAGAATTCATGGAAAACACCAAATATATTATTTTCGATTTTTCATTATAAATTTTTCAAAACTAAAACGAAGTTTTTTTTTCAAATAGAACGTGAGATATACCGAATTCAAAAAGTTTCCAACATTTTGAGATTTAATATTTTTGAGTTACATGAAAGTTTATTATTTACGCCGTTAACCTTTAAAACTCACATTAAATCGATCATTTATTAATATTATTTATTTATATTTACTTTAAATTTTTCATTTATGTTACCTCGGCTTTTTGAATTTCTTCTAAACGGGATAAAAGAATTGCCAAATCTCCAATAGGTTTAATTAATTCGTGCAGCAGGAAAGGGACTTTTTGAATTTGCTTCAACGTTTGAAGATTTAGAACCTTATTATCTATAAAACGTAATTTAGCAACAAGAAAGTTAATTTAAAGAGTCAACAAAAAGTTATAAAAATTCAATTACTTTCAAAACTGGAAACGTAATCTCCGAGTCCAATTTCAAATAATACGTTTTTCAGCTCGGTGTCCATTTTATTTTGAACTGTCACTTTGTGAATAAGTCTGAAGATGCGCACAACAAAACAAAATAAAACTTTAAAAATCTTTTTTACAGCATAAATTTGTTTAATTTTGAGAGGAATAATCTCAATTATAGAAAAAAAATCTTAAATGCAAATGAATAAATTCAATCAAAGAGAAAAGATTAAAAGTTATCCTTTAATATAAATATTCTCAAATAAAGAATAAAAATCCTCCTTTTTGTAGATGAATATTCGTATATTGAAAATAAAATGTAAAAGTAATTTATGAGAGGAATTTTATTCTCATTTGGAGATTTTATTTTTTTCGGTGTACTATTTCCAATAGACTTTTTTCTTCTCTCTCTCTCTTTTGTTTCTCTTTTTTTGCGTTCTTTTTTTTTATTCTCCTCCTGCAAAAGTTAGTTCCAGGTTAGCGAACTTACAACCGCCCATTCCTTTCCGGAATCCGGATAGTTTTCAAAAGTCCCGAACCGATCGAGCAGAACGTAGGTCGGCTTAAATCTCATTTTGGGCTTGCCTAATCCTCTTTTATAAAGCTCTTTACCCCCTTCGCGTCACATTGCCCCTCTCTCTCTCACTCTCTTGCGTTTTCCGCCCTTGGTCCGTACTTTTAAACTCTGTTTTTTCCCTCTCTGCAGAATCACCACCCCCTTTTATATATATAGAAAAAAGCAGTGCTAACATGGCGCCCTGGAGGTCCTCAATTTGACAAAAAAAAAAAAACCTTCCACGAATGTATAAGGACGTGAAATCTCGACTTCCTCGTTTCGCGACCCCTCAATCCTTTCGCTCTGCCTCCCTGGAGAGTGCCAACCCTCTTCTGTTCATATATATATATAGAAATTTTCGTGTATGAATAAGTGTTTTTCTCTCCTACACGCTCGATGAGGCTCGACGAGGGAGAATAGAAACGAAAGAGAGAATGAGAGAGAAATAGAGAGAGAGAGGGGGTGCGAAGAAGGTGGGAATGTATGAGGGTGGGCAGGTGCGTACACAGGGTGTTGCGTTCAAAATTGCGTGTCTGCTTCCACGCCAAGAGAAATTAATGTTACAGTCTGGAGATTTATTAATTAAACTTGTGGCCAGATCTATCATGTAAAAAGAACAAAAGAACTTCTATATCTAGAGGGAAAATAATGTTCGTTCAAAAAAAAGTTTCTTTTTCCCAAAAACAACAACAATTTACTTTCTCTAATTATATTCCTAAATGCGATAATAGTGATGACTAAACTTTATTAATAAATATATGTTTTTCGGTTAGATTAGTTTCTGTTAATAAAAGTTCAGGTTAAATGTTTTTCTCAAAGTTTTTTAATTTTGATTACAAATCCTACAATTTTGCATTATCAAAATGTACACTATGAGTATTATCTAACTTAAATTATCAACCATTAGTTGGTAAGGTAGATTTCTGCGTCGGTAATTTTTATATTTTCATTTTTCAAAAAACTGTTTTAATATCAGTCGGTAAGGTAGATTCCTGTGTCGATAATTTTTGTATTTTCTTTTTCCAAAAAAAAAATTTCTTTACCATCAGTCGGCAAAGTAAATTTCTGTGTCGGTAATTTTTTATCTTTGTATTTTTCAGAAATTTCTTTTAAAGAAATAAAATTCTGTCATTAATTCTTCATTATTTTTGTTTTAAAATTAATTTTCATCATCAGTAAATCAGTTTGCAATCATAATTTTTTTTTTATTTTTATCTGTAAGTTTTTATCGTCTCTATATATAATACAGATATTGTACATCTTGTTTCCTACATTTTGAACTATTAATTACAACCGCGGAAACATTTCATATATCAAGAGTGTCAGAACTTTAATTTTGAAGGAAAAAGGAAAAATAACGTTATTGAACCTTTGTTCCATATATATATATGTTTTTAACGTGACCAGAAATCACAATGCCAGTTTTTAAAATTTCGCCCTCCTTTTATTTAATGTATATATATTCCGTAGTAAAAAAGAATTTAAAAATTTTTAATTTCATTTCAAATTCGTAAAAAGCATATGATTTGAATTAAAACAAAGTCGAGGATATGTAAAATTAAAAAAGGAATGAATAATTAAAAAGAAAAATATTAATTTTTTTTTTTTGATTATTCAGAAATGAAAATATTTTTATATAATTAAAATTTTTTTGCTTTTGAATTAGTAAAATTTAACATTAACTTTCGAAAACTAATTCGAAAACAAAAAGTTAATTTTTTTTACTAATTCAAATTTAGAAAATGTGGATTTTTAAAATACTTATATGGCACTTTTTAATGTATAGCAATGTGCGAATGTAAAAGTCTCCTCATTGTATATATGTAATTCAAAGCAGCTCCTCGCATAGACGTTGGGGGATTTAAATTTTGGGTTCTCATGTTTGCCCTTTTTTCCACCCTTTTCATTTTTATTTCTCTATTTTTTCTTTTTTTTTTTTTTTTTCTTTGCGTTTTTGTTTCGCCAAACAAGAAACACCCAAGATTTACATCTCGCAGGTATATAACTGAAAGGATGGTTTCAAACAGTCGAGTCCATTTGGAAAATGAACTCTGTTTTCATCCTCTTCAGATGAGTCGCAAAGATACTTTCACAAGAGGCAAAAGTGAGAGACAGAGAGAGAGAGAGAGAGAAAGAGTAAATATTAAAGCAACGCGAATATTACGCGCGTCCATCAAAACCTAATTTATTTGGCCTTAGAGACTTGACTGTGGTTGCTGACAAAATACACGCAGTTCTAGGTGAGCTTTGAGGTTGGTGCTAATTATGTTGATCCCTTTTAAAAATATATTTTCCTAAAGAGGAAAACTGTTTTTTTTTCCCTATTCTTTTTTAACCTGGAAAATATTTATTATTTTTGTAATAATTTTAAATACAAAATAATTTTGAAATATAAAGTTTTAGTCAAAATTTGAAAAAAGTAAGATAAGTGTCTAAATATCGGAAGCAAAAAGAAATTGATTGAAAGAAGAAGAAGAAGAAGAAGAAGAAGAGGAAGAAGAAAAGGAGACTTGAAGGGAACTCTCTTTCCTAAGGTTTACTTTCTGGAGTACAATAAAATTCCTTTTATTCGATTGTCTGGTGAAACGAAGAGAGTACTCTGCGGAAATAAAGCCAGACAATCCATATTTATGGTATTCAATAATAAAATATCTGTCGTTCATGTCTACTCAGAGACATAGATTGAATTGTTGATTTATTTAAGAAGTTTTGCAAAATTACAAAATGGCACACACAAAGAAACTTGGTGAAACAAAAGAGAGAAAATTATAACCGATTGAATATGCCGAGAGAGAGAGAAAGAGAGATTTTTCCAAACTCTTTCCCGTACGTGACAAAAATGTAATAAATACAGAAAAAAAAGAGAAAATTGTCACCAAAAGAAGAGACGAAAAAAAAGTTAAGCCTAGAGGGCTTGAAGATTTTCAATATAAAGAATTAAATTGGAAAAGCTCTCTATGTCAAACTTTTTACCTGAGCGCTTTTCTATCTCTAGAAAAATTCAGTGGCCTCATTTGATTATTTATATTTATTTATTTATTCCTACGACGCCTCGAATTTCATCGCTTTGAATCAAGAATCTTCTTTTATAAGTAAACTTATAATATACAATTCTATAATACAAAATTTTCTATTATTTTCATCTGAAACTGATTTTTATAAATTATAAATTATATTATAAAATATGCTAGTTTCCTTTTTTTAAATTGTCTATCGTTGAGAGTGTAGATACGGTTCTTTTAATCTGGTGTATCCCGGAAAAATGCAAATGAGTTTGAGAGACGCGCAGAAGGGGAACGGGTGGGATGGATGGTGAATTGTCTACGTTTCTATGCAAATCGTGAGTAGCAGAAAATCCCGTGTTTCAAGCAAATATACAATCCATTGTCGCATTGGAGTGAAGTTCATCGTCTATTTAGCACTTTGTATATTTGTATCTCGACGTACACTCGAAAATGCAGATTTCTTTAACGATTCACGCGCATACGTGGTATTTCAATCCCTTTCGAAAATCACATGAGAATCATTACAACGCAAAATCCCTGTAGTTTCAAATACCATTAAGAAAACTTTCGTCGTCGACGCAATAGAAACTGATATTTATATGAAATTTTTCCGATTATAAAATTTCTAAAATTCATTTTCCAAAACAAAATCCGTCTTCTGGAAAATGGTTTTCAAAATAGTTTTCTTTCTTAAAAGAATATTTTCATTTTTAGAAATAGTTTAAAAAAATAGAAAAATCTGTAGAAGAAGATTTTTCTCAAAATAGAAATTTTTTCCACGCAAAAGGAAAATAGAAAAACCTTGTTTGATATTTATTTTAGCTTCTTTTATTGTTAGCTGGAAAATAAAAAATAAAAAGTATAGTATATACAATCACATTCGATGTTAACTTTTCTTTTTTTCTTTGCGCGCTCTCCGTTTCCACTGCTCTAAACTCGATTTATGTCTTTCCAAGACTCCTCCATTATTCTGGGGACAACCAGGTGCTGATTTCTCGTGAAACAATAGTGTATATATATATATATATATATATATATTTCCTATATCGATGTGTATGCTTCAAAGTTTTCAACATTGAATTTAATGAAAGACTTATTTTTAAAGATCATCCTCTTTTCGAAAAAAGGGTGAATTTTTCAAAAAAAAATTCTTTATAAAAAGTAGTGTTATTTTTTGTAGATTTGAAACCCTTAAAAAGCGTACGATATTTAATACTGAAAGCAATAATTTTACAAGAAGATCATGCATCATGAACTATTTTCACTTCTAAAGGCGTTCAACATTCTTCAACGCCTTCCTATCTCTCATTCCTTATACTCTCCTAGTTTGGCAAACTTCCGTTATTGAATCCTGAGTGCCGTTCTCTCTCTCCTCTCTCCGTCATTTCTCGTTCAAAGTCTCGCAAGCGTCAAAGTCTTATGTATAACTTCATATACTACACGTTTAGATAATTTGTGGCTTCAACACACAAGAATGTTGAAACTGAAAAAAAATTATTTCCACAAAATATATTATTCAACAATTATTATTTTTTACAAAGTAGAAATTAGTAATACTAAAAATAGTACATAAATTTTTCTACTCAAATTAGATTTGTTTGAAAAAAAGTTCTTTTTTCTCATCCTCCACATTTACCTTTTAATGCTTTGATTGTTGTTAACATGTGAAGCAATCTCTGTCTGTTTGTCGTTGAATGTAACGATTTTATACTGATCAAGATTGTAGCACGGCATCAACACGGCTAAAACTACCAATATATGTATATATATAGATGTCACGCGGCACTATAAAAGGGACTAACGAATTCGTGAACAAATGGTGTCACTTTCAATGGCGTTTGAACATTTTTCCGATTTTTTTTTTTATTGGGGGCAAAAAAAAGAGTAGAAAAAAATCTACCAATTTTGTCAAATCAACCCCGAAACAGGCTGGAAAGCAATTTCCACAAAATCAATATTTATCAAACGTCGCGCATTCTTTTGAAACAATAATTATTGTTTATAATATATAGTTTTTTTAAGGGAAGTAATTGTTCTTCTAATTTATAAGATTTGTATCACTTTTTTGCGTCAATGACGAAAATTCAAAAACATTACCAATTTTAGAGATATATGTAGAGAGAGGAGTAAAAAAGCTTTAACTTGGCAATCTCTTTTTCCGGTCAACGACACTTACAGTAGCAACAATTTTTCACCTCTTCTTCCGGTTCTTTCCAAACGCCTGCTCTAATTTCTTTAGAAAGTCGCGTCCCGAAGGAACGTCGTACGTATATAGTCGTTGACGACAACCACGACGTCTTTAACACTATCCCAACGAAATGACACGACATAAGCTGTATTCTCTCTCTCTCTCATTCTCGAGAAGGAATTTTTCTCTGCCATCATGATTTACGAACTGTAAATAAATCGAGTGTCTTTATTATAGTAAAAATCGTAAAATTGGAAATAAAACTTTTCCAATTTTATAATTCAACATTTTTTACTATTTAGAAAATATATTTTTTCATATGTGAATCAATAAATGTTAAGAAAAAGAAATTTCAGTCATATTTCACTGAAAATCAAAATTGTTGCTTACCCGATTGATGATAAAACAGTTTTTGACTGTTTTACCGATCGTTGATAAAGTAGTTGAATACTTTACCGATTTCTGATAAAACAGTGCTGTACTGATAAAATACAGTATTACCGCTGGTAAAATAGAATCACTGTTTTACCGATTGATAAAGCTTTTACTGTTTTATCAATTGCTGATAAAACAGTGCTTTAGTGATAAAATAGAGCTGAGTATTATCGATAAAACAGAATTCACTGTTTTACCGACTGATAAACCATTTACTGTTTTATCAATCGCTGATAAAAAAAATAGAATTTTAATTAAATCAGTAACGATTTTGATTCTTTTTTTAAAAAAAATAAAATGACAGTATTTCAATAGCAAACTATAACAAGAAGGAAATAAAAAAGAAAAAATTGGTAAAGCGTGGATAATATGTTGCCAAGAATTTCCCTTAGCAAAGTGATTCTATATCGAGTCCTTGACAACTCAAGTGAAT
This sequence comes from Leptopilina boulardi, assembly GCF_019393585.1. Classification (NCBI taxonomy): domain Eukaryota; kingdom Metazoa; phylum Arthropoda; class Insecta; order Hymenoptera; family Figitidae; genus Leptopilina; species Leptopilina boulardi. The sequence goes on from NW_026137866.1 coordinate 661,704, forward strand.
TACTGTCAGCCATCTATAGATATGTAACCACACATGTATAGAAAAGAATGGAAAGGGGCGAGACATTTTTGACAGCCAATGCAGCAAAAGCTTGTGCACTCTCTCTTTCTTTCTCTCACGATCCTTTATCATTGACAGCTGTCAGCCATCAGGTCGCGAGACTTGGACGAAAGTTAATATTACTACGCTTGCGGATTTTGTCATCCTTCTATTTTTTTATTCAACATATTTTCTACTTAAGAAAATAAATAATTTAGTAATAACAATAATAATAATAAAAATGAAAAAAATAATTAAAACAATGAATAGAATAATAACAATGATAACAATAATAATAATAATAATAAGAGTAAAAAATAATAAAATAATGATAATATTAGTTATAAAAATAATAAAAGACAACAATGAAAGGAATGATTTGAAGATGAGTATTATATAAAAGAAATAATTTATAGAAGGTTACTCATATGAATAGAAAATGAAGAGTGGTGGTTTTTTTTTTTTAATTTTCACATCCTGAGAGCTGTCGTGAATTGGACAGGACAATGGGAAATGTATTTACGATCAAAGAGGACGTCAAGTGAACAAACTATAGATAGGTGAGGGGGTTCCGAAGACAAAAGTCAGTGAAAGTCTACCGACAACGGTGACAGAAGAATCGAGGGCATTAATCACAGACACATTGACGACGCCCATAAGGTCAAAAAAAAAAGGAAAAAAAAAACACACACACACAGTGTTCTCACCCTTCGTTTGCGCACTTTCGATATTATGATGACTACGACAACGTCAAGGATTGAAATGGCACGTAAAATGACTATACGACGACCCCCTAGGGAGCAGCCCTTCTTCTGAACAATCTCCAATTTTCGGGTATATAGAGAAAGAGAGAGAGAGAGAGACCTTTTCCTTTCATTGATATATAACCACCCTTCGTTATTTATTTACCCCCCAGTTAAGTAGTTGGTAATTCTACTAATCTACTCTCTAATTCAACGTTTTATTTTTATTATTTATTTGCGCATAACATTAAATCTTTCCTGGCTAGTAAAATATTTAATTACAGTAATAATAAACAGTTATATGATTAAAGCAAACAAATTAGTTTTATGCTGAATTTATAAAGAGAAATTATGTTTTTAAAAATTCAGAATTGATTATTCGAATTTGGAATTTTTTTGCCAGGGCCCAGATCGGGGCCGGATCAGGCTGCCCTTTTAGGGAATAGCAGCGCCTAATGTGGCCCTGATTAGGAAATCCACATTTGGCCCTGATCAGGTGGAGCGTTTCATTCCCTATTAGGGCCCTGATAGGGCAATTTCTACACGGGATTCTATTCTATTACGGCGCGTTTGTATCCTGGCTCTGACCTAGCTGAAACAGGGGACCGGGGCCAAACCAGGCCCTAGTCGGGCCCCGATTTTAATCGAACTGAAATGTCTTTTTCTGTGGCCCCGATCGGGTTCCCATTAATAAATTTTTGATACTGTAAATTTTTTTCCTGTTTTCCTGAAAAAAATTAATTAAATTTTAATAATTTATTTTAATAATTAATTTTTTGAAAAATAATTTATTCTATTTTAAAATATAATATAAGGCAATGAAAATAATTTTGTAATTCAATCTGACAAGGATTGTTCTATTTTTTATTTTTTTTTTGGCTGAGCTAATTGACGGGTTTAATTACTTCGTGATATATCAAGGGATTTGTAAGCCGAGCTTATTTGATTATACGTGAAAACGGAAATCTAATTCCCAAAATGGCGAGCCTTAATTTCCATCTTTCATCCGCTCTCTCTCTCTCTCTCTCTCTATGGTTTAATATTATAATGAAGATTGATCGGGTCTATATAATATAATAATCCTTTTGTTGAAGTTAGTCTTGAATAAATCTTGAAATAACCAAACTATAACACACGTCAAAAAGACATATAATGAAAAAGGATATCTAATTTTAAAAAATCGAATGAAACGGGAAATAATTTAGTTTAGCATTCATATAACATTTTTTTTTTTTCTTTTAATAATAGTGAGTTTTTTTGGTCGATGAGAAATCGAATATCGGCCGTTGTTGGGATTTATTTTATTTTTTTTTTGTATATCTAAATACACCTATGACTGGATCCCTGAGGGATTTTTGAAACACACTACTACCGGATGTAAAACGTTGTGTGAGCTTAACCGGGGCGCGTGCTTTCGAAAAAGCCCTGATCCATCTAGCTTTAATCCAGCGATGAGAAAAGAGAGAGAGAGAGGACAAATTTTTAGAATATATATACAGAGAGAGAGAGAGAGAATAGAAAATGGAGCTGTGTTATAACTTGAATCGCGAGTTATCGTGTGGAAAGTTGCGATCGAGAACCCTGTTCAAATTCGTCCCCTTTTTTTCATGAATGTATATAGTATAAATTCTAGATCGCATATGGTGTTCATGGAACCAGGGAGTTGATACACTGCATCCGAAAAGACATTATACAGGTCCTCCCTGCGGGATCATCCACGAGATAATCGTTTTTTCAAATATATATATAACTACCCCACGACTGTCATCGATCCCACGCTTCTTGCACATCCTTTGTTTTCTACGTTTAAAATTTAATCAAATTTTTTTTTACATTTTTCCTTTTTTTTGAAATTTTAAAACTAGAAATTTTCAAATTACAAAAACTACTAGGGTAAGTGCATCAATTACGGCGCGTTCATAAAAAAATAACTATTATTATATTTCCTGTGCCGAAATTTTTGAAAGGGTCCTGGCAGGGCCCACGTCAGGAAGCTCCAAATTCGTATAAAACAGTCCGTGCAGAAATTTTGCCAAGGCCCTGATCGGGGCCCGATTAGGAAATGAAACGCCGCGTCTGATCAGGGCGACCATAAAAATAGGGATTTCCTAATTAGGGACAAATCAGGCGCGGCAATTCCCTAATAGGGCAGCCTAATCCGACCCCGATCTGAGCCCTGGCAAAAAATTCTACACGTGAATAAACGCGGTAAGGATTTATTTTTGGTATATTTTATTATTTTTTATTATCTAAATAGAAAATAAAAATAATATTTCTATTTTAGTAATACTGATAATTTATTTTCTCTCTCTGAGTGTTAAATGCTAATTAGATGAGATATTAAGTTAAAGGGTCAAACGTCAAGAGCCATATTTGCATCAACTTACTGACAGTTAGTAATGGTCCAGCTTGGAAGGAGATTACAAGCTATTAGTCTAACAAGCGCCGAAATCAATATCGAAGTTGAACCGCGCGTCCCATATATATATTTCCCTCTCTCTTTCTCTCTCACTCTCATTTCTCGCGCGACATTTATTTTCGCCTGTGGTTCGTATGTATACCTAACGGTTTGAAAATGCTCGATTGCAAAGTTGTGAGCGCGAAAAGGGTGAATCTGCGATTCGTGGTTTGTTCGCGACCAACGCACGAGACCGTTTATAATCACGGCTCAAATAGTTGAAATGCAATAAAATCAAAGCGAAACGCTCCCATATATTCGAAACTTTCAATACGCGGTTAGAATAATAAATATTTTATTTTCATTACTTTTAAAATCGATATATAATTTTGATCACTCTCTCTCTCTCTTTTTATTCACTAAAAAAATTAAAATAGTTCATAATTTAAAAAATATGAATTAAAAATAATTTTTGTCAGATTCGAATGTGAATTAATTCGATAATTAATTAACTGTATATACGACTATCGACAGTGATTAAGTCGCGGGTAGAGATTTAATCTGTATTCAGACGACAGGACACACCTAACAATTGCAAATTAATTAATTACTGATTTGTTGACAGCCACTGGAAATTGCCATATACAGTGAAGACATTGACATTCAACATGGGTCAAATAATTAGTTAATTAATCAATTGTGTTTGGAGAAATTTTCAAATCAATGTTCAATGACCTTCGATTTTCAATAATAGCATTAAAACATATAAAAGTGAAAAAAAATGTTTTTTTAAAAAACAGAAAGAGAGGGCGATAAAATTTTTTTTTTTTGAACGCTCGCAATTAAGGGAAGAAGTGGGGAGAGGGGGGCTTTATTCTCACGATCTGGCGCACTCGCGCTATATAACGACCCCCCAGTGAGGCTGTAATTCACCCTAGAAATGGCGCGACCCAAGAACCCCCGACACCGCGTTAACGTCACGTGACGCCAAAATTTCTTGATTAAGGCCCTCTCAAACGAGATTTTCCCGTTCGATTGGAAGAACTTTGGCTCGTAAGTCGTTAAAATATGGTACACTCTACTATATAACGACAATAATGAAATCCCACTGTTGCCCACCATTTTTAAATTCATTATACAAAATAAGCTTATATTTAATTTTTTTTAAAATCCATATTAAGGACAGGTCCTTGTAAGGTGGCGCCATCTAAATCGGAACTAAAATTTAGGAAAATCAACAATACTGACTCGAAAAACAAGAAAATAAAAATTTGTCACTTTTTTTTGAGTTAAGAATTAGTTTCGCTGTAGATGGCGCTGCCTTACAATAACCTGCTCTTAATGTAAAAATAATATAATTATTTATATCCTGATTGAATATACATCGATGTTTTTGGCGAAATAAAACTTTTATAAAAAATAAAAAAAAATCCCATTAAAAAATAATGTTGAAAAAGCAATAACGCTCTTTAAAATGTAAATATGAAGTGCAAAATGATCGATTGTACTGCAAACAGTATAACCAACCACCGAAATTTATTCCAAGCGTATAAATAAGCATTTTATCATTCTCGAGGAGGATTTGAATCGCGTCGAATCTCGAGAATGATGAAGAAGAATTGTGAGTATTCGAAAACTCGATTTACAGCTTTCTCCCTTCTATCAAAATTATCTTATTCTCATTTTGCAAATATTCTCCTTTTGTCTTGAGACAATTCGACATGACTACCTCTCCCCATCAAAATTACGTTGCCCCTTTTTGAAAATTATAAGAATCAAAAGGGATTCGAATTCCCTTTTAAGTTATAATGTCACTGTAATTAGATTTAATGTAGAAATAAAAATTATACGTAATTTAAAAATAGAAAAAAAATTTCTTCTTTTTTTAAATATTAATTCATTTTTAGTTTGTATTATTTATTTCAAACTCGAAATTTATTTTATTTTCACCACAAAAAAATTGTGTGTAAATTTTACATTTTTCAAACCCTTTCGACGTTTAGCAAAAGAATCTTGTTTTTCTAAATTAAAAATTTAAAGAAACAGTAAAACAAAATGGTAACAGGTGTTTTCCTCTACACGGATCAGGCTGTTAATTTTTTTCTACACTTTTAGATGTATTTTGTGCAAGAAAATGCAATAAAATAGTGTGCCTAAGAAAAATTGAATTTTTTTGAAAATTTTTTTTTTACGAAAATCGCTTTAATGGTCATAAAATTGGTGTTCCTCTACTCGGATCGGGCTGTCAATTTTTTTCTACACTTTTAGGTGTATTTTGTGCAAGAAATTGCAAAAAAATATTCTGCCTAAGAAAAATTGAATTTTTTTGGAAATTTTTTTTTGGACCTGGACGACATTTTGGTGCTAATAAGGGTCTTCCTCTACTCGGATTTGGCTGTCAATTTTTGTCTACACTTTTAGGTGTATTTTGTGCAAGAAATTGAAATAAAATATTCTGCCTAAGAAAAATTGATTTTTTTGGGGAATTTTTTTATGATAGGGGTTCCCTAATTAGTGGTTCGATCCGTTTGGGGTCAAAATTGGTATTTTGGCTGTTTAAATCTATCAAAATAGCGAAAAAACGATAAAAATTTCCATCTTTTGTTTTTTGAATTTTATCATTATTTTGAATTATAATATTACATTATCATAATTATTTAAAAAAATTTATATTAGAAAGTTGACAAATTGGATGTTGGTAGCGTGCATTTTGTCGGTGGTGTGTTGCTAATAATAATAATAATTTTCGAGAATGATAAAGTCAAGAGAGTGAGAGAGAGATCGAACCCCTTTAAATTACTCCATTACGACCCCATAATTCTTGAATAAAGGTCTCTCTCTCTTCTCAGAGCCATATACAGGGGAGATTTTCTACAAAGACATAGTATAGTTTATCTTGCATATCTATATATTTCTATCTGTAATCTACAAATGTTGGGTCGTCTTCCTCTATGTTTCAGAATGCACGTTTCCGTCGCGTTGGGAGGGCACTTGGTTCCAGAGCGGTGTACGCCAAGCGATCGTGATATCAAGGGACGTTCTCTCCAGCAAAGGAAAGTGTCTTCACAATGAGGGTGACAAGTTTCTTCTCGTCGACGAGTAAGTATATTTTTACTTTGCACTCATTTTTTTTTTCTTTCTTTTTATTATCTTGTCCTCTGTTAATAAGAGTTTTTCAAATTTATGAGTATAAAAGAGAGCGCGTGCTTCTTCGTCGTTCAGGTCTTTTGTTTTGTTACACAAATTTAATTAACGTTGCATGCGAAGGGGTGCAAAAAAAAAAATTAGGGTTTTCTACATTTTTACGATCTGGACAGAAAGTAATTTTTTTTAAAACCTTCTTCCGGTGTGTACGGGAATAATTTTATCATTTTGTTGAAACATAACGTGAAGGGATGAATAACTTGTGAATTAAGATGTATGTTTGTGTCTAAATGTATCTTGAATTATTTGAAAGTATATCTTTTCGTATTTATCAGTTTGATAAGAAATTTTTTCAATAATTTCAAAAAAAATAAAAATTCTTTCATTTCTTTTTTGAAAGTTATATTATAAAGTGGAAATGTAATTAATTCTCTTCGAGATATATTTGTTCGTTACTAATCAGTTAATTATCTCTTCACAAGACAAATAGAAAAATTGAACTGGGAAATACAAACGCTTTTTCAGGATGTCTGACTAAAACTGTTTATTTCCACCGCAAAAAAATAGAAGTAGTATAGAGGAGTTTTATATAGACACGACCCGTAGATAAAATACTTACTGCGCTTTAAGTTCGTTATCGTCTTGAAAGAGAGAAAGAGAAAGAGAGAGAAAAAAAAACATAACAACTTTTATCAAATTTTCAAACTCACATGTTGCCAATTAATCCGTTATAAAATTTAATCTAATTAAACAGAAAGAAGAAGAAGAAAGACCACAATTCTATAATATTATTATATCGAGTTGTAAAAAGTTTTTCAGTTCAAAATTCACAATTTCAATAAAAAAAAAAAAAAATTTATTAAAACTTTGAAAAATAAATTCTGATTTTTAATTTTTTTAGCTCAAAGCTTTTAAATCATGAATCTTTCGATTGAATTTAATTGCATATATATATATATATATATTCTATAGAATTTATTTCCAATATTTGTAATTGAAAAATACAGTTTAACAATTTTGAAATTCATAAATTGGCTTTTTACCTTTTTTATATTTTTATAAAATTTTTATATAAAAAAATAAATAATCCGAAAAAATAATTAATGGTTTTTTTTTAGTAATTTTATTATTTTCATAAAATTAAAAAAAAAATAAGCCGAAAAAATAATTAGTGGTTTTTTTTGTAACTTTTATTTTCATCGATTTCTCTTTTTTTCTTTCTTATATTCTCGCACAGTTGTATATGATGTCTCCATCCATAGAAAGCTCAACTTTGTCTTGAGGCTAAAAGAAGGATTAAAAGAGGATTAAAAGTAGAGGGCTTGTTCTTATTTTCAACAACCTAGACGGCATACAAAGAAACAGTTGAGAATATCAAGATTTTGTACTCTCGATACTTTCATGCAAATTTTTTTCCCCTCCCGTTTCCGTAACTTTCATTTAAAATTCTATTTACAACTTTTACAAGTTTCCTGACATTGTATACTTTTTCGCGGCGAGTTTCTGTTTTCTTTTCTTAGCAGACAAATTGGCCCGCGAAACTTGTTAATTATTTCTTTAATTCTGTAATTTTCACGTTTTTTTTTGTATTTCCTTAAAATGAATATGGAAAAATATATCAATTGAAAAAGGAAATAATTATATTTCAAATATTTTATTCTCTTAGAAAAAATTTTACTCAGAGGAAAAAAAAATTTATTTTTGTCTTAGAGGTAAAAAAAAAATTTGTTTCTTAATTTAATTAATAGATTTTTAATTAGAAATAAATACTCTATTTTTAATACATTAAAAAAATATTTTGAAAAAGAAATTTTTATCAGAAAAATATTTTTTTAATAAAAAAAAATTTGTTTTATCTAACCTTAGGTGAATCTATGGTTATATATATTCAAATTGAAGAATGTTATACCGTAAATTCTTTTGAAATACGTCCAAGATTTTTCTTATTTAATCCTAGCTTTTTCACTTGAAGAAGCTTTTCAAGTTAGCTGGCTGTGAAATTTTAATTACATTCACGCTGAGGAAGGCTTGAAGGATTTTGAATCTTTCTTTTTTTTTTTTTTTTTTGTTTTTTTCTGTTTTTCTAAAAGTTAAAACTTTCACACTCGCGTGTATTTATTAAGACTCCGTTAGTCAATTTCATCTATTTTTTTAATTCTGAATTGCATTCATAAAGATTCGCGCATTGTTATCTCTTCTGTATAGTATAGTGTTGTTTTTCATACTTTCTGCATACATAAAAAAAAAAACTTGAACTCATTTTTATTGCATATTAAAACTTTTTAATTCTTGTTATTTAAGTATCAGTTGTAAAAAATATAGTTAGAAATTTTTTTTAATTAAGTAATTTAGGTATCAGCAGTAATAACCATTTTTAGTCAGACAGAACTTTTTTTATTGTATTATTTTTTTATTGTATTTTTGTTTATATTTATTTATTTTTTTATTTTTTAGGAGTAATAACCATTTTTAGTCAGGCAGAACTTTTTTTTTATTATATTTTTGTTTATTTTTTTTATTTATTTATTTATTTATTTATTTATTTATTTTTTTTATTTTGTTTTTGTTTTTATTTTTAGTCGAAAATCAGTAACAAAGTATTTAAGTAGTGACAGGCAGTTACAGTCAGACAAAAGGAATTTTTGTTATTTAATTCAGTAGTAATAACGATTTTTAGTCAGACAGAACTTTTTTATTGTATTCTTGTTTATTTTATTTATTTATTTATTTATTTTTATTTTTTTAAAGGTTTTATTTTTATTCGAAAAACGGTAACAAAATATTTAAGTAGTGAAAGACAGTTTTTGTCAGACAAAAAGATTTTTTGTTATTTAATTCAGTAGTAGTTTATTTTTTTATTGTATTTTAATTTTTTTTATTTATTTTTTTTTTATTTTTTTTTATTTTTTTAAAGGATTTATTTTTATTCAAAAATCAGTAGAAAAATACACAAGAGTAGTGAATGGCAGTTTTAGTCAGCCAAAAAGAATTTTTGTTATTTAATTCAGTAGTAATAAATATTTTTATTTTTTAGGCAGACAGAAGTTTTTTTTATATTTTTGTTTATTTTTTTATTCTATTTTTTTTTTATTTATTTTTTATTTTTTTTTTATTTTTTTAAAGGTTTTATTTTTATTTGAAAATCGGTAACAAAATATTTAAGTAATGAAAGACAGTTTTTGTCAGCCAAAAAGAATTTTTGTTATTTAATTCAGTAGTAATAACTATTTTTAGTCAGACAACTATTTTATTTTTTTAATTTTTTTAATTTTATTTTTATTTATATACATATTTTTTTTATCTTTTAGGAGTAGTAATAACCATTTTTAGTCAGACAGAACTTTTTTTATTGTATTTTTTTAAAATTTAAAAAATTTTTTTTTATTTTTTTGTAATTTTCTAATTGTTTTTATTTTTATGCAAAAATCAGTAGAAAAATACACAAGAGTAGTGAATGGCAGTTTTAGTCAGACAAAAAAGGGTTTCTCTTGTTATTTAATTATATCAGTAGTAAAAAACAGTTTTAGTCAGACTGTATATGTTTCTAATTAAACAAATAATCTAATAACATTTTTTTTCCCTTCGTTGGATAAATTGCGTACTTAAAATTCTTCACTTCGTTCAGCGTATATATTTTCACGACAACGAGAACATGTTTTTAAATCAAATCTGACGCGAGGAATTTTTTTTTTATTTTTCTTTTTTTTCGGTGGGGGGGTTCTAATTTATTCTATCCATAGCATTGGGATCCAGGCTGCATGTCCTGAAGCTCATTTGCCTCCTAAATTGTCTCTCGCATCCACGGTTATACTGGCTCATTTTTACATGGCGACGACGACGACGACGTCGGAGGCCCTCGAGCAACTCGTCGTTGACTGATTAAAACCAGAAATCAACTATTCGTTTCTCTGCATGTGCGAGTCCTTTAACCATTTTTTTTTACCCTGGGTTTTCTCGCCTCATGTCGAGGTACCTTTTTTTCTTTTTTTTTTTTTGCTGTCCTTCATTCTCATTTTCAACTATGAGCCGTCTCTCTCTCTCTCTCTCTCTCATTCGCTCGAAGTTTTCCTTATATTTCGCAAAAGGTAGTGTGTTAAAAGAAAAAGAAATCATTTCAAACTGCGTCGACCATATATATAGAAACGTTTCCTGGCAAGCAATGTTAGGGAAATACATTTCCTCCCGCGCAATGTGTACGTGCTCTCTTTCCCTCTCTCTGCTCAAAGTAATTAGTACTCCACTCTCGTCGACGTACATAGTAAAATATTGAATGGGTTCATGCACCGCCGCAACTAGAACTAAACACAAAAATAGCGTAGAGCACTTTATTGCTTCTGGATAAGTCTCGGTATTTGCATATACGACTTAATTTATGATATAATCAAGTTTTTCGAAAAGAAAAAATGTTAAAACTAAATGAAAAAAAAAATTATTTCATTTAAATAAATTGGTTACTTATCAAAATAAATATTTACTAGGACCAATAGAATTTTTATTTGAATTAAATAATCTGTATTTGGGACAATAATTTTTGTATTTGAAACAAATACCATTTAACACTAATAATAATTATTTAACACAAATAAATATTTATTTGACAGTAGTCAAGTATAATATTATTTAAATCAAATATATTTTTTTCAATTTTGACAATTTTTAGTCAGAAAAAACAGAATTGTAATTTTATTATTAATATGGAATATGGAAAAAATAAATTATAATCAGGGAGAATATTTTCTTAACATGTAATTTTGGAATTAGTAGTAAAAGAAATTTTTCGTTAGACAAAAAAAATTATTTTTGTGATTAGTAGTAAAAGACAGTTAAAGGCATAAAAAAAAATTCTAAAGCGTAGTTTTAGTTATTTTATGTAATTTTTAGTTAAATTTATCTTGCAATTAAATATTGTTTGTTGTAAATGACAGTTCCAGTCAGACGGAGTACTTTATTCCATGTGTAATTTTACCCTAAGTAGTAAAATATATTTTTAGTCTGGCAAAAGGTAGTAAAATTATTTTAATTTCATTTCAAGTAGTAAAATTCAGTTTCAGTCAGACAGAATATTTTATTCACATATAATTTTAGCCTCAGTATTAAAAAATATTTATAGGCTGCAAAATTATTTTAATTTCATTTCTAGTAGTAAAATACAGTTCCAGTCAGACAGAATATTTTATTCTTGTATAATATTAGCCTCAGTAGTAAAAAATATTTTTAGTCAGACAGAAGGCAGTAAAATTATTTTTCATTTCTACTAGTATTTGTAAAAAAAACCATTCAGAATTAGAGAATACATTTTTAAAAATATATAAAAATGTGAATAATAAATAGGTGTAATTAAAAAAAATAATTGAATATTCTAAAAAAAAGAGCGTAGAATGTTAAAGTAACCATAAAATCTCATAATTATTATTTACACTGTAAAAGTAGGTCTTCAAAATATAAATTATCAATAAATGCGAACGAACAGAGTTTTACTTTTAAATTCATAACGATCCCCGCGTACTATATAGAATTATGCTTAAAAGTTTTGTGTTTATAAAATGTTTATTATTTCAACCTTATTCTCATGTAAATTTAATATCTGACAAAGTTTAAATTTAAATAATTGATTAACACCAATACACAAGAGTTATATATATATAGGAACTAACAACGGGATTTTTTTTTATTTTATAATTATTTAATAATTTAATTCGTATGTAAAATTTTAATTACTTTTTCAACAAAAATTTACATTTACAAAATTTCTCAATGTAAAATATATTTTTTTTTTAAATTCAAAATTAAATCTTTTTAATTTCAATTATTTTTAAATTAAATTGTTTACATTTTTTAATTTTATTTAAAATTAATGAAAAAAGTATATTATTTGAAATAACTAATTACAGGATCTCTATTTCCTAAACTTGTATATAATCAATCGAAGTTACTTGAATTTCAAGGGGTCAGCTAACTAATGTTCAAATGAAGTTATTTCCGTTCGACTGGACAAATTTCATTTTACTGCCCGAATGTTGTATATATATATACTCTCGAGTTATGTTCCTCGTTATAGAAACATTTACATCTGACTTGAAACTTTAGTCGTAACTGTAGACGAAGAGAGAGAGAAATAGAAAATAGAGAAAAGTCCCTAGAGTATAACTTGTAATATATAAAAGAGAAAAGTGTGAAAATATTTCTATTCTGACAGTTCGTATGCAGTTCACTTGTCACATTAAACCATCACTCTCTATAATTTATTTCAAAAAAAGAGAAAAAAATCAATATAGAAAATTAAAAAATTATTTTTTTGTCAACATTTTTTATATTATTTAAAAAAATTAATTTGAATAAAAAAAATAGTTTTTTTTTCTTTATCTTTTTATAAGAAAAAAATATTTTTTTATTGAATTAAATATTTATTTATTTTTGCAAATGAATGTGACCCAGTTTTAAAATCTCTTTATCAAATACGAATTCAAAGTTTTTTTTTTCTTTTTTTTTTTTAATAGACGACCTTATTCTAGTATTTGAAGTTAGATGAGAGAAAGAGAGAGAGAGAGTTTGCTAGCGTTTGTGGTTGATAAGCACGAAAACTGAAGAAGCATTCGAGGAAGATGCTTGGTGGTTGTGCTTTACTTGCTATTCATCAAGTGGTGCTCTTGCCACTGTACCACTTTTCCACCTTATTTCTATGCCTACATCTTCTCATAAAACTTGCTATATAGGACTTTTTTTTGATATATGACGATTATAAGAAAAAAGCTCCTTCAGTCACATAATACTCTAGAAAAATAATAAAAAATAGAAACAATAATGAAAAGGCAAACTAAAGAAATAATATTATTAAATAATAGTGTAAATAAATTAAAAATAATTAATTTTAATAAATTAATATCTGATTATTTTTTTAATTTAATAAATAATTGCTTACAATGTTAACACTTGTTGAATAAAAACCTTATTAATAATAATAATAATAATAATAATAATTACAATAATAATAATAAAATCAAAATTGTTAATAAAAATTTTATTTGGGTCAAGTAAAATTTATTTTTGTCATAAATATTTCAGAGAAAAATATTATTTTTTCTCAATCTAGAGCGTTATCGTTTATTTTATTTGATGTAATTATTACAAAAATTTTTTAAATATTATTTCCTTTTTAATAATAATAAATAAATTTTTTCTAAAAAAAGAATTTTGTATTTTTGTTACAGAAAAGCTTGCTATCGTTGTGTCGTCATTCATGAGAAGCATTCAAACGTTCTACAGTACAAAGAAAGTAAGTTTCTTCTTTTTTGACATACATAATAAATAATTATATAAGTACTACATAGAATAATTTGCAATTTAGTCAATTTAATAAAAAATTGAAAATTTAAGTCTTAAACTAAAAAAAATATATTTGTTTTAAATAATCGATTATTTAATTAAAATAAATTTATTTTAAAAAAATATTAATACTTAAATATTAATATAATGAATTTAATAAAATAAATATTTATTTGAACCAAATAATTTTGAGAATAAATTAAATTTGTTTTAAATACATAAATAATTCTTTCAAATACAGTTTATTTAATTCAAATACCGTTTAATTTATTCTAAAAATTATTTGATTCAAGTAAATATTTATTTAATTAATACAATCGATTATTCGAATCAAATAAATTTTTTTTCCACACTGAAGAAAAATTTTTTTTGATTCAAATACTTGATTTCTTGACTATTATCAAATAAATATTTACTTGAACCAAATAATTTTTATTTGAATTAATAATTTCTGTATTTAAAACAAATACAATTTAATTGACTCAAATAAAAATTATTTGATACAAATAAATATTTATTTGATAATAGTCAAGTAACCGATTATTTGAATTAAATAAATTTTTTTTTCATTGCACTGTCAGAATTTAGGATTATTTTTGTCTTTTCTTTCAATTTTTTTTGACAATGTAAAATTAAAATAAAAAAATATTTTAAGAGTCTTAAAAAAAGAATATTTTTAATTTTTCCATATTGATAATTTTTTTTGCATTGAATGATTTTTTTTCACTTGATGATTTTAAATATGTATATTTGAAGAAAACCATTAGCCTGATTGAAAAGTTTGAAAGAGCAACTTTTCCTAGGAAATAAATTGTTATCTTTACAGCTATGGCTTAAATGAACGTTCCTCCCTCTCTCTCTTTCACTTTCGCAGCAACTTACTTTGCTTTCAATATTTGACTATTTGAAATAGGAAAACTTTCACAGATTGGATGGTTCGAATATTATAAAAACCTTGTGAAGTAATTATAATTTTCGAGTGTTTCGACATTAAATTAATTTCTATATACCGCGCGTAATTAAGTTTCAACTAAATTAGTAATTAGAAAATTATATTCTTCATATATATATATATATTAAATTTACATGTTTATGGAATATAAAGTTATATAAAGTTTTTCGTTTATTATTTGTGAAAATAATAATTATATATATAAATTTTCACCATTGGCAAATTATTGAAATTAGAAAAAAAAAAATTCTCTAGGAAATTGAGAAAAGTAAATCTCGGAAAAATATGATTCAGGATGAAAAATAGGTTATTCAAGGAGTCATGTTCTTGAAGTATACAAGAAATTTTTTTTTTTGAATTCTTACACATGTGTTCGGGAATATGTACCAAAAAGGGTCACACACTCAACTCAAGAGAGAAAAAGAGAGAGAGAGAGAGAGCAATCTCTGGACTCTAGAACCAAGCGATTCGCATTTTTCGACGATTTGTCAAAGCGCCAGTTTTTATCGGATTTTAATCTGCATAGTGTCATACCACAGACACACTCGTGCAAACGTGGCTCGCATCGGTGAAACGTGATAGGTCATATATGAAAAGGGGGAAAAAAAGGGTGACCACGATCAGGGGGGAGGGTTTGGATTGGAAAACCGAGGAAAAGGCGAAAAAAAAGAAGGGGAGGTTTTGCTGCGAGTCAGAGATTGGGAAAAACACAACATTGCACTTTTTCAACCAATTCAATAGTATTAAAATAACACCATCTTTTTTTTTCCAAGAGTATTCTTCTCGAAACCTGTCTCAATTTTATTCTTTTTTTTTTTTTTTTTTTAATTATTTACTATAATTTATTTTAAATAAAAAATAATTATTGTTTTTAAATTTCTCAAAATATTTACATGAAATTAATTAAAGAAACTATATGTGAAAGAATTCATTTCCGTGTCTCTTTTTTAGAGGATATTTTATTCAACCGAAAAAAAAAATAAAGAGGCGTGTATTTACTGAATAAATAACAATCACGTATAGTCATGGTTTGAAGTAAGGGAATTGAAAAAAAATGCGGATTTGAAAAGGCGAGTTGAAAAAAAAAGCGCTGACGAAAGTTGAAATTCGCTTTTGTTATTTTTTTTTTTTTGCATTTCTCGACTGAAATAATTGTTCAATGAAACAAATGTTTTTACATACCAGATAACAAAAAAAAAAAGGAAAAAAATTTTTTTTTTTGTTAATGAAACGTTGCTTTAAGCGCTTTATTCATTTTATATCTACGTCCATTCATGATTTTTTTTAAATCTAATTCTGACAATTGAGAAAAATTAATTTTAAATAATTTTTAAATTTTGATAATTAATATTAAATTTTTAATAATTTGATTTTTCTTTTTTTTTAGCCTACTGTCAAAATAAACATTCATTGGCTTCGTTGTGCTCGTACATAACTGGAGATGCCTTGTTGTATTCAATGTTTCGTGAAGAAGCTGTGCCAGTTCCATGTCCATTTCATGGACCTTTGACTTTCTCCTACAACAGAGGACACGGCCTTTGTTCCAGTCCGCAAAGCAATGTTGACACCTGTACAGACGATAGTAAATTGCTCTTTAGGTATCAAGCCTGTCCAGACGTACACGGATCTGAAAGTTCCAGTGAGTATATAAACTCGCCAGATAAAATTTAATTATAATACAAACAATTTATTTTCTTTTTTTTTCAAAAAAAAGGATTTTTCAAAAAATTAGTTAATTTCAGAAAAAATAGAGAAAAAAAGCCGACAGTTGAAGAGATGGCGATGGTTGTTGTACTCGAGAGCGTTGGGGACTTCCTTTATATATCGATCGGCAAAGAGACATTTGTCGATGTCCCAGTCTGGAACAAACGTGAACTAACAGCAGGCACGCTATCTCGTAGCGTAACGCTTGAGGGATGTCGTCGGATCGCCGAAACGATACTTTAATGTCGCGATAAACCCCCACTGGGAGAGAGCTATGTTGAGAAACAAGACTAGGTCGGTCAGTCAATGACCTTTTTCTTACATATATACGAAATTAGCGCCCAAGACTTTTCGAGACTTTTCCTCCTTGTGAGTGACATTTAAAAAGCTTCAACATGAGAAAAACATCTCGCTAATCTTTCCATTATCAGATTTCTTCTTATCAATTTTTTCTTATAACACAAAATCAATTTTTAATTTTTATATTTACAAAAATGATTTTTCTTTTATTTAAATATTATTAAAATGAAAGAAATTAAATTCAGATGACAAATTTAATTTATAATTTACAAATTCGTTAGAAAAAAAATTTTTAATTTTGTTTGAATAGAATAAGAATACAATTTTCAAAAATTGGAATATTATGAATTCATGAATTATTTTTAAAATATCAGGCAATAATTATTTTATTTCTAGTAAATTAATGAAAAATTTCATATATTAAAAAATAATTTAAATAAAACGGAAAAATTGTTGGTTTCTGAATGCCAATAATTATTCCTCTAATTATCGAATTATTTTTTAATTACACAAATTTTGTTATCACTTTATTAAAATTAAATCAATACTAAAAATATCTTCTTTTAATATAATAAAAAATATTTCCTAAAAATTCGATATTAAATAATATTTTCATTTTGATAAATTTAAAATCAGAATTTAATAAAAGATTTGTTGAATTTACAAGAATATTTCCCCCCGTTGTTACCAAAAAAGAAATAAATGTAACAAAAGTGGAGAAAATTTATTAAAGTTTCAATTTACAGAATTTAGAGAAGAAATTCTCTATATTTTTTTTTCTTTTCGCCAAACAAAATGTTCATTTTATTGGCAGGGTAAAAAAATTTCTTAATAGAAATGTATTTACGCTACAACGAATGTAATCAAGAATCTTAAAGGACACTTTATCTCAGCATAAAAGTGACTTTTTTCTCAAAGGAATTCTTGAGACTTGGAATTTTGTCCTTTCCCAAGGAATTTAAGAAGGCCTTTGCCTTACGATAAAAATTGAAATTTTAAACCATCTTGTTCGCAACATTTTTTTTGCTATACATTCGTTTCTTTTTATATATATATGAAACTTGTATAAACAAAAAAAAATTACATTCATTTTTCTTTTTTTGGAAAAATCATTTTTGGATAAAATAATGAAACCCCAAAAAAATTGATCATATTTCTTTTTCTTTTTAATGAAACCCCCAAAAAGATCTGGTGACGCCTTCTCGTTTTATTTCTCATTCACGACTTTTCCCAAACGACAGTCACGTTTTTCGGTCTCTCGCAAATTGCCTCACAGGAAACGACCACACTGTCGAAAAACTTGGTAGATACTTGGTAAAGAGGAGAGAGAGAGAGCCTTTTACCCAGATGTGATTTAGATAACGTGGAGAAAAAGAATCGCCAACCATCTCTTCGAGTTCCTTGAAAGAGAGAAAGAGCAAAAGTGTACGCGCAAAAGTAAAAAAAAAAAAAAGAAAAAAAAAGAGAGAAGAGATTCGCGAATGAAGGAAGATACCGATCGGCACTTACGACTTTGAAACCACGCCTCAGGGCTACCTTGGGATACGGTGCGATAATTATTGGTTTCTTCGTTTCCTCAATAGCCAACATCTTTCTCGAACACGCTTCTCGCCACACGAGATCGAATGATACACCACGAAAGAATTCTCTGAAAAGCACTAGGAAATTGTTTTCAAATTAAAGCCGAACAAAGAAAAAGAATTTCACCTGCCTAAAGAAATAGAAAAAAAAATTTCCAAATAATTATTTTTTACAAAAATTTTCCATTTAATTTTTTTGATAATAAAATATTTCTTTGTTTCATTAGTTGGTGCAAAACAAAATAGTTTGGTTTTTACATATATTATTTATTGATTATTCGCGTGAAGGTTTTTAAAGTACGACATTTATTGAAATTGAACCTGACTTTTGCATTTTCCTGTTTGTCAAAAGAGAGAGAGTGACGTCTCGTTTATTATTATATAAATTTGAATACTTCACAAAACTTTGATTGGCACTACCCTTTCTCTCTCTCTCTCTCTCTCTCTCTCTCTCTGGGCGTTTCGATGCGAAAGAGCTTTCAAAAGTTTCTCTCTTCAAAATAATGTTCAAATAACAAGGATATTCTTAATTAATAATATATATCAAATTGATATTTACTTGTTGATTCGAATCTTTTAATGCAAAAACAAAAATATTCCCAATTAAACTAAATTTTTATGAAAAATTTTTTTTTTCAGAAGAGGAATTGGAATGTCTAGCAACTTGGAAAGAGGGAAGCAGTCGATATTTGGTGGGACGATTGAATCATGATCATGCAACAAGCAACGAGGATCGTTACAGATGTTTCGTTTATGAGAGAGCTGATCAAAGTGTTCAGGGAAATTTAAATCGTCCTAGTGGCATTGGCTTGGAAAATAATGAACAAGAAATTCTTCTTTCCAATGGATTGGCAATGGAAAATTCGTCAATTGAAATATTTAATGTCGCTCAAAGTGGTGACGCCACATGCAATGGTCTCTTTAGTCCAATGGAGGGATCACGAACCATGAAACTCACCAAAGGTAAAAAAAAAAAAAAAAATCTTTTATATTTTTTCTCTCTCAATTAAGAACTTAAATTAAATTTGACAATTTTGAGATTTTTTAGATTCGATGTAGAAAAGAGGAGAACAAATTTACAATTTTAGCTTAGAACTAAAGAATTCGTTAACTTTAAAATCAATATTCGAGAAAAATTATTATTAAACTGCTGCATTTTCATGCTACTTTTGTCGCAAAGAATACTGGCGTCTTTGAAAATGATTTTCCACTATAGTTTCCACTGGAAAACAGTTGGAAAGAGAGAGAAAAGAAAAAGAGAAAAGTCTCCAGCTAAGCTAGGAAACGAATTATATCTTAATTGCGACTTACGATCTTCACAGTTTTCTAACGACTCGTGTAAAAACGACCAACCAAAGAAGCGCTTTCGCTAAATTGGCTACTTTTAGTCAATTCGCGTTTTCCCCCTTTCCTTGATCTCCTGTTTCATTTCATGTTACATTTACGCTAAAAAATAAAAAAAATACAGTTAATTAATCTTCAAATTAGTCAAATTTATTGAACAAAAATTAAAACGAATGAAAAAAAAAGAAAATTAATAATTAATGTACACACTTAAATTTTTTTTCGTTTTTAATTTTTTTTTTACTAAACATTTATTTAGTATCGTGTTTACAATGAGTAAATTTACAATCTTTTATATAGTCAAGTATTGTGACTTTAATTAGAAGTGTTGTACTAATTTTATTTTCCTCGTCATTTTACAGGCCATTGGAGAACACATAATTTTAACACTCTGAGTTTCAGAAATACGATTACCTATTTCAAGAGGCGATTTTACATCTACACACTCGTTTCATCCCCCCCGATAGGTTTTGTACTATGTATATATAGGGGTTGACACGACAGCCAATAAAATCGACACGTAGATTCCCCTCGACAAATTCAGTAAAGAGAAAAAGAACAAGAGACTATTTTTCTGCTTTTTTTTCATGTCCTGTCTGTCGAGTTTTTTTTTTTTTTTTTTTTTTCTTTTATGAGAAAGAGAAGTTCGTCCACTTCGCTTGGAAATGAACAAGAAAGAGTAACGATAGAGCCAAAGTATCACTTTATGACACGTAAAAAGTATTGTTGCAATCGTGACAGAAAAGAATGGAAATAATTCAGCATCTCTTCGATAAGTGAACACAGGAAAACAAAAAAAAAAAAAAAAGAGTGAATTGAAGATACAAATTCCTTTAGTCGTAAAAAAATCGCATGGCTCTCTTGTAAGGGAGAGCTAATTCGTATTTTAACGCAAACGATAAAATTTGTTCTGTGCCTCTGTTTCCATCCCCATTTCTTCCTGTTCTCTCCGAGAAAAGCCTGGCTTAACTTTAGTGCTACGCCAATACCAATTATCGTTTCTCGCCAGCGAAAAAAAAAAAAAAAAAAAAACAAGGAAAATTATATATATCGAGAAAATTCGATTTGGGAGAATTCACCTTTCACGGTCATGGATTTCGATGGATTCATCTATTATCGGAAAAAATTGGAGCGAATATATTTGCCTCTGAAAGTCACTGTGCGGTCACTCAAAGATGCATGGAATCTTTTTGCGCTGCTATTGAAAAATTCCATGAATCCAAAAATACTAAAAATGTCGTACTTGCTGACAAGAAAAAAAAAGAAATGTGACTTCCAGTTATCGGATCAGATGGATTTCTAACTCATCTGGGAATCTTGTGAATAGATTGGACAAGTTCTGTGGGAAAAAAAAGTAATAAGCTTTAAAAAATGTAATGCTTTGAATTTGCCTTGAGAGTTTTTGGAAAGCACTTTTTTTTTATATCCAATTTATCGTAGGAAATATTTGCAGAGAAAAAAAAATTCGAAAGTGAAAAAAAAATAAGTCTCTTTATAACTAATTCGATATTAAAGTCACTTTTTGGAGAATTTATGAAACATTATATATGTGCCATTCCAGGAGTTTTTTAGCACTTTTCGGAGTAACCTTTCCAAATTAAATGAAACATTTTTTTATTAATATTTATTAATATAAAGGTCCAAAAAAATCACTTTTTAAGTAAAAACAATTGTTTATTTAAAAAATACAACAATAAATAATGCAAAAAATTCACTTTTTTCCTGCAACTCCAAATAAATTGGTTTAAAGATCAAAATTTTCCTTATCTTTCAAGCTTTAATACCGCACAAGAAACATTGAGTCCGGGAAAATATTCAACTCACAATTTTTTAAACAATGTTTGTTTACTTTTTTGTATTTTATTTACTGTGAAACGTCTGCTAAAGCTGCGCGCGACGTTTGGAAGTTGTCGCTTTCCTTATTGAGCAGAAGCTCATTACACTAGCGTAGTAAAAAAACATGTTGTGTGAAAAGTGAGGTTTTTCATCCTTCAAAAATGCTTTTTATGATTTTTTACTGCAAAGTAGATAATTAAAAACCATTCAATGTGATAACCAGAAATTTTTACGTTTCGTTTAATGACAACATAACCTCACTTTTCACACAACATGCTTTCTACTACGCTAGTGTAATGAGCTTCTGCTCAATAAGGAAAGCGACAACTTCCAAACGTCGCGCGCAGCTTTAGCAGACGTTTCACAGTAAATAAAATACAAAAAAGTAAACAAACATTGTTTAAAAAATTGTGAGTTGAATATTTTCCCGGACTCAATGTTTCTTGTGCGGTATTAAAGCTTGAAAGATAAGGAAAATTTTGATCTTTAAACCAATTTATTTGGAGTTGCAGGAAAAAAGTGAATTTTTTGCATTATTTATTGTTGTATTTTTTAAATAAACAATTGTTTTTACTTAAAAAGTGATTTTTTTGGACCTTTATATTAATAAATATTAATAAAAAAATGTTTCATTTAATTTGGAAAGGTTACTCCGAAAAGTGCTAAAAAACTCCTGGAATGGCACATATACAAAAGTTTTATTGTACTTTTCAACTTTCAAATATAAACTAAGAAAGTACAAAGTAGACATGGAATTGCACTATCTTCCAAGTTGTTCTGTCCACTGTAACTAAATCTTCTTTATATTAAAATAAATCCCCTCTGAAAAATAATTACATAAAAAATCTGAAATGGAATTTTTTTTAAATAACCAAAAAATATTTTTATTAATAATTTGCCAAAAAAAATTCTTTGTAATTTCAATATATTTAATCCAATATTTAGTTAACTTTTTTTCATTGAAAAAAAAAAACCATTCTCTCATATTGAAACTGGTAGACCGTGAATACATTTAACTTAATATTTTTAGTTCTACTCTTTTCCATTTTTCACCAATATCATTTTTAATAAAATAACAAAAAAAAATAGCTTGAGAAATATTCTGATATCGTTTTTATAATTAAAACTAGTTTTTTATCAATAAAAAGCAACAATTTTTCAATATATTCTCTGGTATTTTGTTTTCGCTAAAGATTTGAAAAATTTAATCTTTTTTGCAAATAATAAAAATATAAATGAAAAATTGTTAACAAATTAAATTATTTGAAAAAATAAAAAAAAAAAAAGTATCGGAAATGAGATTTTTTTTGTGATGAATATAAAAGATAATAATTTGTCCGAGATGAAATAACAAAAGTCATTTCTTGAAATTGTAGTCGAATGCAAATGTCTGCGCAAAGTTATCGAGATGGAAAGATATGTCGAAGCATAATTCAATCACCATCCCTAGCGAACACTGCGATAAGCAATTTGAGTATTTCGCCGCTAGGCATATAGACTATATAGAGAGTGAGAGAGAGAGAGAAATATGTCCTATTAGGAAGTAACGAGGTCACTGGAGAACCAATGAGTCGTTACAGTGATGGAACAATGAGAGACAAAGCTGACTCGCAAATGACGCCAGATGGGTTTTTTTGTAACTGAAAAAAAAGAAACTCTCATTTCCACACCATGTTCATCAACAAGAAATTTTACTGTGAAAACAAAGATTACATCGGAAATAAAAGTGGCAAATCATTTACACAATAGCAGCAGCTATTTCGTTTTGTTTTTTATCTCTTTTTTCCAATATTTAATCATTTTATTGTTTATTCTTCAAATACAAATTGAATTTAAATTGAAAATTCCAATTGAAAAAGAATTTATCGATAATTATAATTGTTTGGAATATTTTGCTAAATTTTTTATTAAAATTTTTTTTCTATTTTTCATGAAAAATATTGGTTTTTCAATTCTTGGTATTTTTGTTACAGTCTCGTCGCCAGGAAATTGTAAATTTCCTCAATGGCTAACGGGCCATGGGGGCGGTGGTCTAACATGGCATACTTTAGATCTTGGACGATCGTACACATTTCATCCACACAATGCAACACTTCATGTGACAAGATCAAATGCAAGTTCATCGAGAATCGATGGTGTTTCATTGGATTTTCAAGATATTCCCGGGCAAGAGGAATATTATGTAAAAATTCTTTGTAATTCCATTAAATATCCAAATCCAACTGAAACGATGAATATGATTGTGGCACATTATACACACGGATGGTGAGTTGAATTTTTCGTGTGAAAAAAGTAAACTTTCATATAAAAAAATATGTAAAATTTTAATTAATTATTATTTATTTTTTAAATTTGTCACTGAAAAAACGGATTTTTATAAAAATTGGAAATTATACAATAAATTTTATCGTAGAAGAAAATCTGAATATGTAAGAGAAATATTATTTGAATTTCGAAATTATTTTAAATAAAAAGCGATTTTTTGAATTTTTAGTTTAAAAAAATGTTCTATGTATAATTTTTTCATTTCAAGTGAAATTAAAATAAAATCCAAAATTAATTTTCTCAAGTTGCAAAAAAATGGTTTTTTTTTATTGCACAAATTCATGACAATATAACTTTTTTCCAGTCGAAGCGGATATGTGTGTATGGCATTCTACAGGAGGGATGGTCACGTGGTGGAACTACAAACGGGAAATCCAGTTACGAGGCCGGAAGATGCGTGCCTTCCTGCACACTATCAACCACGCAGTACTCCCTTTTTGACTTTAGTCAGTGAGTACAAATTCAAAAACATTTTGTGCATGAATTTTTCTTTTTTTTTTAAATTAAAATTTCCTCTTATTGGAAAAATTATTTTAAAATGATTTTCTAAAAATTAACGAACAAAAATTTTGATAAGGGAAAATTAATTATTTAATTTCAAAAATATCTATTTGATAAATTTTTTATTTTCCAAATATTATTGAGAAAATATTTTGATTTGGTTTTTTCTTTTTTTTCAATAGAAAGGAGAATTGATTTTTCCAAGAGGGGGAGGATTTGAATAAGTCTTTTTCGTTCCGCTCGATTGTGGTCCCGGAATTTCCGCGTGGTGAGATGAAAAAAAAGTCCGAGAAAAGCAAGTTTTCGTTATATATAGGAAATTTTAGGGTGTGTGAGAGAGAGAGTTTATAGTGACGCAGTAGAGGGGTCAGGTCAGGTCACGAAAGCATCAGGGGGGGGGGGGCGTAGATTGAGTTCAAACAATTTATCAAAATTCAAGCAGTAGCAGCAGCTTGCGAGCTTGTAGAGAATCATGTGGTACGAAATGGCACTGTTTTAGACATGCAAACAAGTCAATCAATCTTTATCCACTCCCATGATTAATTATGTCTCAACAAAAATCTTTTTAATATCACTTTGATTTTTATTTTCACCCCAATATTTTTTTTTTTTTTGCTTCTATTATTGTTATCTACCCTAATTTTTCTTATACTTTTTTATTTTCATTCAAAAAATTTCCAAAAATAAATTTTACTTTCGTACAAAACGTACAAAGACGACTAATTGCTTAGGGGATTTGAACTCGTTATTTCAGGTGCCACAGGTATTATTCCAGATCGAAATTTTCGTTTCACTCTTGGTCAAGATAGTGAAAAGTCAGAAAATAAAAATGGGGGTGCTCCACCGGAAACTGTAATTTGAAGTCGTCAACTGAATACGAATGCCTTTGCGATCATAAAAGTCGGAAAAGAGCTCCAAACTGCTTCCGTCGAATAAAGGAGCTAACGGAGAAAAATGAAAAGCAGTTTTTGGTTTTTTTTTCTTTTTTTTTGGTTTATCATCGGAATAAGGAGGCAAATATTTACGGTCTCTCTTCTCTCCTTGCGCGCTTCTTTTCCTAACTCAAAAGACTGCTTCGCTTTTATGGCGTAGTACGAACAGGCAATCAAACCTTTATGGATTATCGACCCTTTCACTTCGTTAAAAATTCTATTTTCTTTTTCCAGTCTATTTAAAAGTCGATTGCTCATGCATTCAGAAATACACTTCTCTCGACAAAATTCCTTTTTTTACCTCAAGGATATAATTTTCTTTTTGTGTCAAATTTTCAACTAATTCCATTTTCGAATTTTTTTTTTTTTAAAAGTAACTACCGAAAAAAGGGCAGAGAGAAAATTTTTCAGAAAGGTAAAATGATGAGATTCCACTTATTGAAAAAGAGCACAAGTTCCATCGAAAGAGAGAAAGAGAGAGAGATGTTGAGCGACGATGGTTGTAAAGAATGTACGCTGTCAAAAGTTTTCCAGAAAAGATGTAGACTCGCTCAAGTTCCAACAGTTTTCCTTATCGCGCAAAAGGAGAAGAGAGTGAGCTTCTGCAGGTAGATAGAGAGAGTCCAGGAGAAAGAGGGAAAAGTCGAGCGCCCAACTTCCGGAAAGAACTAAAACGAACCAACGAATAGAGAGAGAGAGAGAGAGAAAAAAAAAGAGAGGGAGAAAGAGACCAGTGGATCAAACCGAATCCAATAACTCTCACAGGATTACAACTCCAACTCACAAGGAAACCGATCGTTCTCTTAGGATTGAAGGGAGAAAAAACGATGTGGATTTAAGTTTTGCGATATCAAACTCCTCTTACTTTTTCAGCCACCCAAGAACAACCACGCATCTTTGCGATAAAGGTGACCCTCTCCCCTTTCTCATTGACTTTTACCAAATTGATCAAATCCCCCAGATATACTCTTAAATCCATTTGGCATAAAAAAAATCCCTAGAAATTATTCTTTTTCCCCTCTCTATTGATTAATATATTAAAAGAAATATTCCTGAATTTAGATGAATTTTTCCGGATTGAACCATATTTTTTTAAATGAATAAAAAAAAATTCAATTAGGTTTCAAATTAAATTATTCATTCCTCAATTTTTTTTGAAATGAATTAATTAAAAAAAAAAGTTTCAGTCTGATTATTAATTAATTATTAATTTAGTCAAAAAATAATAATTTATACCGAAAATATATTTTGAAATATTTTAATTTTTTTCGTCTATATTTTTTTTTGAAAAAAATTCCTGAATTTTTTTGAATAATTGAATTAATTTAAAAAACAGTTTTAGTCGGAATATTAATTAATTATTAATTTAGTCAGAATAATATAATAATAATAATAATCATGTTTATACCGAAAATATATTTTGAAATATTTGAATTTTTTTTTTTACACTTTTTTCGTCTATATTTTTGAAAATATATTCAAAAATTTTTCAACACTCATATTTTGGGTAACATAAAAAAATTTCATAAAATTTGAAAATATATTACTTTAAAATTTGTAAATTCAGTATTTTTTTGGAAAAAAAAACCTCGTAATATACTAATATATTGAAGCACTGAAAAATAAGATGAAAATTCCATAAACTTTTTAAAGTAGAATATTTCAAATGTGTGACACGTAAAATATTTTTGTGCAATAAAACATTCATCTTAAATCGTGTGTGATTTTGTGAATTTAAATTTTAAATGAGAATATGGAAACTTTGTATTTTTAATGATTTCAAAAAATTTTCGAAACTAAATATACAATATTTATAGTTTATTATTCAAAAGCTCGTGAGCTTTTTTTCTGCCAAAAGAATATAATTAATACTTCCTCTTTTATATTAATTTTTCAAATAAAAATCAATTATTATAATAAATTTAAAAAAAAAATGAATAATTAGTGAAAAAAAAAGTTTTAAAATAAAATTTAGAGAAGTAATAGATAATATATTTTAAATAAAGTTTTTTTTTGCGAACTATATAGTGATAGTGGTTTTATACCCCCCAGTGTACAATTCTTCAAGTAGTTCAGTACTTTTACGTCAGACAAGAAGAAAGTTTGTAATCCTCTCAGCTCAATATTGTCATTGAGACGCTTCCGCACAGAAAAGTGTATACTTTTTCCTTAACGTAGCAATCTCTTGGCAAAAAAAAAAAAAAAAAAAAAAAGTTTAAAACAATTATTATCAAGTCTTGTGTATTTAATAAAATAACTGTGGAATAAAAATCCACAAATATCTTTTTAATATTGTAGGTATATGTGTAAAAAAATTTTTATTAGTTTCTTTTTTTCAATTATATATACAAGAATGTAATTTTAAATATTTTTCATTTTACTTTTTATTATCACAGAAAAATATAAACTTTGTATACTTTTTATTGAAGAATTTTTCAACAATCGTATTTTAATAATGAAATCCAAAGCTTTTGAAATCTTAAAAGAAATTTATTACTTTTAAAAACTTTTTATTAGGATAAAAGAACACATTTAATTATTAAAAAAAAATTACTATTTTCAATTTTTGATATTTCAAAAAATCCAAAAAATTTGCTAAATCATTTTTTGATAATTTTGAATTTAGATGTCATTGAAAAAAAATTATTTTATTCAAATAGAGTTTATTTAATTGAAATTTGGTTCAATTAAATATTTATTTAATAATTGACGATTATTTGAATCAAATAAAGGCACTATTTTTTTTTTGTGATAAAAGCAGATGTTAATGTCCATTCTCATTCATCGGTTTTTTTTTCGAACCAAGAATCATTAGAAAGCGTTTTACGGTCATCGAGCATTCAATGCTGATCGAACACGTTTGAAAACTACTCGATTTCTCGATATTTGGCTTTGAAATATTTACCCGAGTCATCGATGTATACCACGCGAAAAATCTCGCCCGATGCAAAAAAAAAAAAAAATAAAAAAAAGAGGGAAAAGGAAATGGAAGAAGTATAGATGAAAAAAAAGAGGCAACATATTTATTCAGAACCAGTGTGTATGTACTCTCTTTTTTCGTTTCAAAGAGAGTGAGAAAGGAAAAAAAAATCGCTTTCTACTTTCTCGGCTTCGATTCTAGTATTTCGTTATTCTATGAAGAAGCTTAAAAATTCTCTTTGCCGTTTGCCGAAAGCCAAGTTTCACTCAATGAAAAAGAAGAGAAAAAAAATAAAATAAAATAGAGGTAAAGAAAAATACCTCGATACTTGGCACGCTTGGATGGTTAAACGATACAATGCGGTCAGCTTGCATATATATTTTTTTAAATCATAATTATGTAACACTATAAATACACTTCACTCATTCTCTTTCTCTCTCTCTCTTACTCTCTTGCGAGCTCAAGTGAAAATGTGTGCTTTTACGCGATCATTTTCCACTTCTTCTTTATTTTCTCTTTAATGGGAAAATCTAATTATGAAAAATCCTGTAAAAAACTTCAAAGAGACCGAGAATAAGGAAAAAAGTTTTCTTTCTTTTTTGCTTAAAAAAAAAAATTCAATTGAAAAACATCGAATTTTTTTTTTAAATTTCCAACAAAAAAAGAAAAATTTGAAACTAAATTTTGGGTAAAAGAATAAAAATAAAATCTACTAAATTTAAAAAAAAAATACCGACGAACTGTTTAAGTTTGAGTTAGGAAAATTTGTTACTACTAATTTGTATTAGTAATTTTTTGCTTAAATTTTACTAATTCGATTTTTTTGTCACTAACATAGGAAAAATTTAGTGTAATTCAAAAGCAAAAAATTACTAATTCTTTAGTTATTTTTTTTTCTAATTCAAATTTAGGGAGGGAAAAAAGAATTTAAAAATAGTAATAATTATAATAGAGGGGATTGTTTCGAAAGCTATATAGCTAATAAAAATATCTGATTATGAAGTCACAGAGAAATTATTTTAATGGATCGATTTGAATATAATGTTGGAAAATTTATCCAACAGAGTATCCTTTTATTGGAAATTATATATAATATGTGTGTACCAACTGAAATTTTCAATTGAATATGCAATGTATTTAAAGTACTGTTCGATTTTCCTCTCTCATTGGATAATCAGCTAAATGATTCAGCGATACTCTCTCACTCTCTCTCTCTCTCCCTCTCTCAGCTTCGATATATTAAAGCACATGTGGCGAACTATATAATGAACTCGTCAATATTCCTTCTTTTCCTCCGCAGGCACATGTTCAATTATTTAGAAAAATTAAACATTTTCTTTGTGAAAATTGGGCAATTTTTCCTCTTTTAGAAAAAAAATTTTTCTTTTTTTTTTTTTAGGTATGGGTAATAAATTTATTCTTCTCTCGTAAAATACTATTCTCGATTTTTTAATGAAAACTCATTTTTAAAAAATGTTTTTTTAAAAATTAAAACTACCAACTAACAATTTTTATTTTAAATATAAAAAATAGTTCTAGTTATTTTAAAAACTAAAAAACAAACTATGAATGTATTTTTCTACTCTATTTGAATTAAAATTCGTTCACTAATTCAAATAAAAAAATTTTAATTAGTAAAATTAGTTTTGAACTAGTAAAAATTTTTTTTTACTACAGTTTTAGTGAAAAATAACTAAAAATTAGTAGAAATTTTTATACTAATTTTTATTATTACTTATTATTTAAATGGTAAATATTTTCTTAATAGAGTTTTAGTAATATTTTTCTTTTACTAAAGTTTCAGTAAAAAAAAATAACTAAAAATTAGTAGAAATTCTTACTAATTTTTACTATTTACTATTATTTTACTATTTATTTTTACTATTTCAATTAGTTATATTTTTTTTACTAAACTTTTAGTAATATTTTTCTTTTGCTATAAAGTTTCAGTAAAAAAATAAACTAAAAATTAGTAGAAATTTTTCTACTAATTTTTATTATTACTTATTATTTAAATGGTAAATATTTTCTTAGTAGAATTTTAGTTATATTTTTCTTTTACTAAAGTTTCAGTAAAAAAAAAATAAGAAAATAAGAATAAATAAATAAGAATTAGTAGAAATTCTTACTAATTTTTAGTAGAATATTACTATTTCAATTGGTTATATTTTTTTTACTAAACTTTTAGTAATATTTTTCTTTTGCAATAAAGTTTCAGTAAAAAAAAATAACTAAAAATTAGTATAAATTTTTACTAATTAAAATTAGTGAACAAATTCTGATAAATTGAAAGAGTAACTTAAAAAAAAATAAAAATTTAAATTTATTTTATATACAGAAAAGAAATTTTTTTTTCTTCTATAAATAATATTTGGGAAAATAATTTGCGTAATATTCTGGGTTTAGAGAATGACGTTTAAAAGGGGGGGGTGAGGTCAAAAGTTGAACCGCAATGGCGCGTCAGAAACCCTCCTTCATCTCAGTGGTCGTTTTCAACTCTGCGATTAACTTTGTGAAACGACGAGATCGTAAACGGCGCGCGCGAAACGAAAGGTCGAGTCGCGCGGCGGACGGTTATATATATATAAAGAAAGAGGACCAATTGGATTGCAAAGTTGTTAGTTTTTTACGACCTATAAACATGTGCGTGAAATTAATCTATTACTCGAGAAAAAGTGTAACGCTCTTTGAAGTTTTATATATATGGAAAATCTTGTTTTGCCTGGGAAAAAGTTGAGAAAAAAAGTTCTTTTTATGTTGCATAATATTCCCTTCAACATTAAACTGATGTTGACCACTTTAAAAGATGAAAATTATGTTAACTGATTTAATAATTTAGTTTAGAATTAAATAATCCTTTACTATCTAAATCTGAATTAGTAAAAAAAATCTTAACTAATTTTGTATTAGTTACTTTTTGCTTTTGGCTTAGTAAAAAACTAGTTAATAGTAAAAAAAAATTTTACTAACGAATTAGTAAAATTTAAACAATAGTAGAAACATTTTTTTATTAAATTACTCTCTAAACTTGCATTAGTAAAAATGTTTACTAATTTGTATTAGTTACTTTTTGCTTTTGACTTAGTAAAATTTAACTAAATAATAGTAAAAAAAAAAATTTTTACTAACCAATTAGTAAAATTTAAACAATAGACTTTTTTTATTATTAAATTATTCTCTAAACCTGCCTTAGGAAAAATGTTTACTAATTTAAATTAGTGACTCACTTTAGAATTAGTTAAATTTTTACTAATTGTTAGTAAAAATTTACTAATAATTAGTAAAATTTTACTAATTGAGAAGCAAAAAGTGAGTCACTAATTCCAATTAAACTTTTTTACTAATTCAGATTTAGAGAGTAGTTAAAAATTTTACTGATTCTTTAGAGAGTAATTATTAATTAAATATTCACAAATTAATAATTTAGTTTAGAATTAAACAGTCGTTTAATTATATTAGTTGATTAGTATTTTATTTTTCTGTATAAGTTATTTTATTACATCAGTACTCTCTAAATCTGAATTAGTAAAAATGTTTACTAATTTGAATTAGTGAATAACTTTTTGTTTCTGAATTAGTAAAATTTTACTAATTGTTAGTAAAAGTTACTAATAATTAGTAAAATTTTACTAATTCAGAAGCAAAAAGTGAGTCACTAACAATTAGTAAAATTTTACTAATTATTAGTAACTTTTACTAATAATTAGTAAAATTTTACTAATTCAGAAGCAAAAAGTGAGTCACTAATTCAAATTAGTAAACATTTTTTCTAATTCAGATTTAGAGAGTAGTTTGAAAAAGACAATTTTTGTCAGACACAATTTAAAATTAATTCAAAAATCGTTTTTAGTTAGGTGGAACTATTTTTATTCATAAATTACAGTATCAGTAGTAAAACTCCGTTTTAGTCAGACAGCAGGATTAAATTTTTTTTTTATTATTCAATTATAGTAGTGATAATCGAAAAAAATATATTTGAATTTATTATTTAAGTTTTTAGTATCATTTATGAAAAAAAAATTGTAAGTTTAGATTTTGTTCTCGAGAGTAATATTTTTGTGATTTCGTTTTTCTTTCTTTTTTGACTGGCGTGCAAACTGGCGACCTCGACGATTCGATTATAGGGGTCTTGTCGTCATGTCCTTTTGGGAAATGTGGGGCTTGACGCGCAGTCCTGTAACCACGTATTCTGGGTAAAACAATGACGAATGAGTTTCAACATCAGAGAAATATATATATATATATATATAATTTCACATTTACAGCAGTAGATCTCTTCAAACACACACACACATATATTGTATTTGAGATATCGCTGCAGCATTATTGAACGGATTCGAGGACTTTATGTTCTGTCGCGACGCAGTCTGGACCTCTTGAAAAAACCAAGGAATTCCGTTGAAGGGAAAATGGAAGGAGAGAATCGGGAACACCCCAAGGGAGAAATCGGAAAGAGACAAAGTGTTTCTTTTCGTTTCATTTTGGCTTTAAAGCCGAACAAAAGAGAGACCGCTCTTAGAATCGAGAACACTCGCGCGCAGAAAGCTTTGGAGAAACGTTAAATTTCATCTTCACACACACACACGGTGAAAAAGAAGGGAAAAGCTTCTGAAATTACAAATATAGAATATACTCAGACAAAGATGTTTTCACTTTTTACACCAACTTCAGACAGAAGTTTTCAATTTTTGTTTAGAAAAAAAAAATTTCATTCAAATAATCGATTAAATATTTATTTACATCAAATAAACTGTATAGTTAAACCAATGATTTCTGTTTTTGAAACAGAAATAATAAATTTTTTTATGTATGTTACTACTGGTACCTAAATTAATAGAAAGAAAAAAGTCTGACTATAACTGGTATTTACTACTGAAATTTATATAATAATTTACAGATTTTGTCTGACTAATACTTCCTTTTACTACTGATATTTACAATTTAATATATTTTTAGACTATTTAATATTATTTAATTAATTTTATTAAATATATTTATATCGAACAATATATATATCAAGCGAGGCCTAAATTTTCACTCATTGAACTTTGGAAATGAAATGTCAATCGCGTCACAGCAATTGAGATAATGGGATTATGCCAATTCTCCCATTGCTCTTCTCTTTCTCCATAGCACACGTTCGTTTCGACATTTTTCCCGCAATCAGACAATTCAAAATTTTTTTCCAAACTTTTGGACAAATAAAAATTCTCTTTTTATTATAAAAACTTGGGAATCATTGTTATCAAAAATTTCTTTTTCACTCACAATTCATTTTCTAATTATAATAGTCAAAACTTATTAATAAAATTTCTTTTGATAATAATGAAAAATTTTATTATTTGTATAAAAAATATATAAAAATATATATTGTTAGAAACGAAAAAAGTTCTATTTAACGTTTTATTTAAAAAGTTTCTATTTAAATGAATCAAGACTTAATTTAATTTTCATTACATGGAAAACTTTTAAACTCGACAATGCTTTAAAATTGTAGAAAATTTCAATTGAAATTAAATATCAAAGCATTTTTTTTTTTATCTCAAAAGGTTAAAAAATTTCAATGACTTTGTCAAATTTTAAAGCAAATTAAACTTTCAATCAATTTAAAATTAGCTCACCCAAATTATTTTTTATACTGTTTTCCCTTTATGTGGATCAGGATTTTTTTTTCATTGAAATACGATACTAATTTTAAACTATCAAGTTTGAATTTTAAAATTCTCGAAAAATTTTAATTTATTATAAATCTATTTCTTTCATTTTTCAAAGGTTTTATAAAATGTAGAATTTTTTTTGTAGAAGCAAAGAACCTTTATAGGTTGAGCCAAATCGAGATAAGTGAAGGAATTAAATTAGCTTCACGAATATATCTCTCTTGCTTTTTTGTAAAAAAAAAAAACAGTGAAAGAGAATTGCTATTTTTCTACTTTTTCAACTGTGCAAAAAATGTTTTGGCTAAACTGACAAATTATATTTGTTTGACGTTCAACTCTCTGCGCAAACCATGGAAAAGTCCATTTTCCCGAATACGTAGTTAAAATTTCACCAACTGCAACTGTTTAAAAGCAAAGAGAGGAAAAAAAAATATCACTTTTATTTTGTCCTGCAATTGTTTCAACTGAAAAGAAAAAAAAATTCTTTACTTCCTTTTTTTTAATAAAGATATTAAAAAAAATTTTAATAAAATTCCTCCTATTCAATGGATCCAATTTTCTTGAGGCTGCGTATTTTGCATAAAAAAAAAATATAACAATTTTTTTCTCTCAAGCATTTGACTTCGTTTGACTGCAAAAAAAATTTTCTACTAAGCGAAACTTTTTCTCATTCGCACGCGCTCTATAGTAATACTAGGAAAATTCAAACTTTATCTTACATCTTCGAATTTCTTTTTTTTTTAATCTTTTGATTTTTTTTTTTTTTTTTTTTTTGCTATACACGACCTTTCACTTAGAAAACTCTCTTTTTGACCGGGAGTGAATAAAAAGACGCGGACTTGAATTCGAAAAGCTCATGTTCGTCAAGGAACTTCGAAGTTGGAGTTTTCTCAGTTTAAAAATGGGCTTTGACGATGAAAAGGTCAATTCGAAAGGGTTCACACAAGTTATGAGCAAAAAAAAAAAGAATCAAAAAAGGAAAGATTGAGAGAGAACGAAAGAAAGGTCGAGCTAAGTGACAGGATGAGGATTGTGATATGTGCATTGTTCGCAGTTTTTATTGATAAGTAAATTCAAATTTTTTTTTTTGTTTTGAAAGGGACTTTTTTTTAAATTTCTTTTAGTGATACAAAAAATAGAAAATGTCAGATATAGGAGAAAATGTATTTTTAGTAAATATACTAATTACTTAGTATTACTATTATTTACTAATTTACTAATTTTAGTAAATTAGTAGTGAGACAGAATAAAAATTTATTTTTCACTTTATCAGTAGTACAAAACGTTTTTGGTCAGACAGAACGGATTCAAGTTTTGTTATCAAACTATCAGTAGTAAACGAGAATTTTAGTCAGACGCAAGGATATTTATTTTTATTTAATTTTATTTATATAAATTTATATAAAATTTTGAATCTTTTTAGAAAATTGTTAGTAGTAAAAACCAGTTATATAGTCAAATCCATTTTATTGTTATTTAAGTATCAGTAGTAAAAGACAATTTTAGTCAGATAAACCCTGTAAATTATTATACAATTTTCAGTAGTAAATTATAGTCAGACTTTTTTTTCTTTCTATTAATTTAGGTACCAGTAGTAACATACATTTTTAGCCAGACAACAAAATTAATCCTTGTTATATTAAAGTATCAGTAGAAAAAGACAGTTTTAGTTAGACAAAAAATTTAATTTATTCTTAAACCTTATAAATACTTGTTTAATGTTACTGTTAGTAGTAAAAGCGATTTTTATCAGACAAATTATTTTATATTGTAATTAAAATATTAAAATAATAAACAATAATGAATAATAATAATAAAAATAATAAAAATTATAAAAATAATAAAAATAATAAAAATAATAAAAATAAAAATAATAAAAATAATAAAATTACAAATAATTATGAATAAATATTTTTTGAACCAAAGAATTTGTTATTTTTAATTAAATTTTATTTGTTTTAAATACAAACATTATTGGTTCAAATACAGTTTGTTTAATATAAATAAAAATTATTAGTTTCAACTAAATATTTATTCGAGTCAAGTAACTAATTA
Source organism: Leptopilina boulardi (assembly GCF_019393585.1). Taxonomy (NCBI): domain Eukaryota; kingdom Metazoa; phylum Arthropoda; class Insecta; order Hymenoptera; family Figitidae; genus Leptopilina; species Leptopilina boulardi. The sequence goes on from NW_026137866.1 coordinate 697,457, forward strand.
TTTAAATTAAATAAATTTTTTTTTCATTAATAAAACTTTCATAAATATTTTTTTTTCTAGAATGGTGTTAAATATTAAAATAACTTTCGTTTTCCGCAAAAAAGAAAATCTTGTGTAGAAAGTTGCTTTAGCAAATAAAAAATCATGAATGGTTTATTTTTAGTATTTTTAATAAATGTTTGTTTGAAACGATGTCTTTTTTCCAAGACCAAAAAGTCTCTTTTGTGGAGTCGTTTTATATATTGAAATTTGCCGTAAGCTACGGCATTTAATCTTGGAAAACGTCTAAAGAGAGAGAGAGAGATTCAGTGGAAACGTGCCAGTAACGTGCGACAAATGCCCCTGGCGATCTGCAACTAAAGAGCAGATCTGCAAAACGACGAACATTTGTGGTTTGGGCACTTCATTATCCCAATTGACGTTCCATCACTCCTGAAATGTCTCCTGAAAAAAAAATACAAAAAAAAAAAAAATACTTTTGTATTTCGACATTTCACTCGCGCTCTTATTATATTTTTCCCCCATTTATTGAATATTATTTTAATTCAAAAAAAAAATTTTCAATTAAATTAAAAAATTGGGGAAAATTTTATTTTTCCAAAAAGTGGAATTTTGTTTTACAATCTTTTTTTTTGTAGGAATTCTTCTTAGTATTTTTCTCAATTCGTAAGTTCGCTGAAACTAATAGATTCTGATTTCCAGTCGCGTACCAGTGACACGAGCAATTTTTCCATTACGCGAGCGTAACTTTTCGCGTCGTATTCATTCCTATATATATAGAGAGAAAGTGCTTGAGATAGGGTTGCTTTGAGCCAAAGCGGGATGAAAAAAAAAAATCACAATTGTCCCCCAGAATATCTACCGAAACGCTTTTAGGAATTCAACGTTTAGAAAAAATATCCCTTTCTCTTTATCTTTTGTTTCTTCATTCCTCTATTTTATTTTACTTTATTGAATACGAGTCGCGAGATTTTACAATTTTGTTATTATCACACATTTTTTTCTCTCCCTTTTTTTTCTAAACCCACAAAAACTGGATTTTTTAAAAAATATTGTTAACAAGAAAAAATTTTTTTACAGCAAAAAAAAATTGCAAGAATTTTTTATGTTTTTGTAAAAAAAATTTTTTTGTGGTTTTTTTTCCGTGTGGCAATAACAATCAGTGAAATACAACGCGAGGTTTTTGCAATTATTTAGCGTTTTTTTCCAACTTCAGTGAAGCATTATAAAAAATAGAAAATAGAAATAAAAATTTTGGTTTTTAGAAAAAAATATATATGGTTATATTCAAAGAGTTGTAAAAAAAAAGGAGACAAAAAAAAATGTAGAAAATTGTTCATATACTGTAAGTCAATATGCTGATATCATTGTTCTACAATTTATCCTTTGTAAAGAAACAAATCCATTATATGTATTGTAGAGAGATGAAGCGACGAGCCGATTTTCCATTTTCTCGTCTGTCATCTGAAATTTAAATGACACTCTCTGTCTCTAACAGTATCTCCAAAACGTGGCTTTTTTTTTTTTTTTTTTTTTTTAAACGCACATAACGAGACTATAGAAACGCGAGAAATATTCAAGCCGCGGGCTGTCCACTTTCCATGCGGAATCTCGTTTCTCGTGCATATTTTTAGGTATATTTTTTTTATCATCTTCTACCTTTTTATGCTCAAAATCGAAAAAAAATTGAAATCGTAAAAAATACCTTTTTTTGGGGAAAAATTATTTTCTTTTGCAAATTTAAATATAATTTAAGTTCCTGACAGAAAGATTTTCGTTTTATTTCTGGCACTTTTTGTCTTTATTGACTGGCCTAGGAGCAATTGCACCAAAGATCAATGGTACCAAAAATCAATGGCACCAAGGTTCAATGGTACCACAGATCAATGGAACCAAAAATCAATGGTACCAAAGATCAATGGTACCAAAGAACAATGGTACCAAGGTTCAATGGTACCAAAGATCAATGGTACCAAGGATCAATGGTACCAAGGATAATGGTACCAAAGATCATTTATACCAAGGATCAATGGTACCAAAGATCAATGGTACCAAGGTTCAATGGTACCAAAGATCAATGGTACCAAAGATCATTTATACCAAGGATCAATGGTACCAAATATCAATGGTACCAAGGACCAATGGTACCAAGGATCAATGGTACCAAAGATCTATGGTACCAAGGGTCCATGATAGCAAGGATAAATGGTACCAAAGATCAATGGTACCAAAGATCAATGGTACCAAGGATCAATGATACCAAGGATAAATGGTACCAAAGATCGATGGTACCAAGGGTCCATGATAGCAAGGATCAATTGTACCAAGGATCATTTATACCAAGGATCAATGGTACTAAGGATAAATGGTACCAAGGATCAATGGTACCAAAGATCAATGGTACCAAAGATCAATGGTACCAAGGATCAATGATACCAAGGATAAATGGTACCAAAGATCGATGGTACCAAGGGTCCATGATAGCAAGGATCAATTGTACCAAGGATCATTTATACCAAGGATCAATGGTACTAAGGATAAATGGTACCAAGGATCAATGGTACCAAAGATCAATGGTACCAAGGATCAATGGTACCAAAGATCGATAGTACCAAGGGTCCATGATAGCAAGGATCAATGGTACCTAGGATCAATGGTACCAAGGATAAATGGTACCAAGAATAAATGGTACCAAGGATCAATGGTACCAAGGATCAATGGTACCAAAGGTCAATGGTGGCGCGCATGACGATCCCATAGAAATCATTGCATGTAAAGTTTAGAATACAGAATTTTATATAGTAGAACTGCTTTTTAACAGATTATTTGTTTTTTTGTATTAGTTTTTATCAGTAATGGTACATGAACAAAATGTTGTCTAAACGAATTATGACAAAACGAATAATAATGTAAATTAATTTTTAAATGAAAGAAGTTTTGATTGATGAGAATTTAATATAACAGTTACTTTTATGTGACTGAAATTCTTTTAAAGAGAAATTGTGTTTGGGTAAAATTTTGTTCAACTGAATTACAGTTTAACCGAAATTTTATGCAATAGACATTTTATAGGTAAAATTTTTCATTTAATCGAATCGTTTTAACCCATAATTTTCACTTCAACTAACTCTTGTATGAAGTAATTTATATTTAACTAAACGTTAATTTCTACAAATTATTATTTTGTCAAATTTAAATATGGTATAGTTGAAAGTTATGCAAATATTTGTAGCATAGAATTTTTATCAAACAAAATTTCTATAATCAGATATTTTCTTAGTCGATTTTAAATGTTATATATTTTCTATTTAGTCAATTCCATTAATAGGCTCAAAAACACGTAACCAAATTTTTAATTTTTCAAAATTTTTTATGACAGAATTTTTATAGTGAAATTTTTTTAATTATCCAGTTTTTTATGTCCCACAATTTATATTTATACAAATTTCCATTAATCAAAATTTTTATCCATTAAAACTTGTATTAATCTCAACTGCTGTTAAATCAATTTTCTGTTGAACATAATTTTTATATAGATGGATTTTTAAATTTCATAATTTTTTTTAGACGATATTTTATTTATCAAAATGTACATGTATTAAAAATATATTGTGGCAGGATTTTTATTTTTTTGTATTATCATTTTATATAAATTTTACTTAACTGGATTTCCATTTGAAATAATTTTTATACGTCATGATTTTAATAACACAGAATTTCTTTTCAATCAAATTATCACTTGTACGAATTTCAATATAGCGAAAATCTCGTTTGTAATACAAAATTTTATCATGCCAGTTTCCCACCTATGTGTTTTGATAATCGTAAAAATGAACACAAGAGGCGCTAGTGCACATTTCCATGGTGAAGTTAGCTTCAGGAGATTTGCGGGAAACATTTGAATTTTTCCAGTTCAAGGTAAGTGCTCGAATTTATTAATAATAAAATTTCTAAAATTAATTTATATCAGTAATTGATTTCTAATTATAATTATTCTGTTTTTTAGTTCAAAATAATTATTTATTTATTTATTAAATAATAATGAAGTAATATTTTCAAAATAATTAAAAATATTTTTTAAAGAACAAAATTTAAGCAAGATTTAAAAAAATAATGAAAAAGTGTTTTTTTATTTCTAAAAATGAAAGATTCTTTAGATCTTTTCAATGTTTTCACTAATTTCTATTAGTTGTAAATACCTGTTTTATTAAAGCTCGGTGAATATTATTTGTTTTTACTTTTATTATTTAAATTTATTTCTCTTATCAAAAATCCAAATTTTTTCAGAAACCTGATTTCCCCTTTTCTCTGTCCTAAAGCAAGAAAATATGTAATTTTGTATCCACTTATATATTTTAAAAGAAAAATACTGAAAAATCATTTAAAAAATAATTGAAACGAGTTATTAACAAAATTTACTATTAAGAAAATCACCGTTTGATTTGGTTTTCTTTTATATTTTTACGAATACGATAAATTAAAATTATTGAATATGTAATTGACAATAATCTTTATAGAATTATAGTTGACTTTTCAAGGTGTCAATAATTTAATAACAATAAAAAAATACTATCTAAAATGTTTTATTTTTAATTACAATTTATAATCATAATTAAGTCACATTGCCTGAATGTGTCCCTTTTAAATAACTCAAGTTATTTATTTATTAATTACTACAAGAAAATTTAAAATGTAAGAAACTAATCCTTTCGTCCAAAAATCGTCTTTGTTTTTAAAATACTCCCGAAAACTGTTTAGAACATTTTAAAAACAATAATGATCTTTTGTCCGCTGGGAAAGGACGAAAAAGTATCAAACTTATAAAAAGCTAAAAAAACATTTTTGTTTTCGATTGATAAACGCGATAACGAGATTCGAAAACTCGCTGACATGACAGCGAAAGTGTCTGTGAATTCAATGCGATGAAAAACTAAATTATTCAATTTAGTTCAATTTAATCGCTTAAGTTTTGAATATTGAAATGGACGAAATTTTTTTGCTATTCTTTTAAGGCGATATCGAGACAACATTTGCAACTATATGAATAAATTTATTAAAATTTTAGAGAAAATCTTTTTTATACCATTTTTTGCGAGAAATTCAATGGTAAAAAAATTTAGTGGAAAAAATTTTTACTATTGAATTTCTCGCAAAAAAAGTTTATTTAAAAATGTTTTTCCAGAAAAATAAATAAATTCATTTATATACAGAGATGCAAATGTCGTCTCGGTCTCCACTTGAATTTAAATTTCATCACAAATGATTGCTTGTTATATTAAGAAAGTCAAATGCTTATCGTTAATAAAATTTATTTTGTATTCCTCTATAGAGTAAAAAATTTTGAAAAATATCTAAGCCAAAAAAAATTTTGTTCATTTCAACTTTCAAAACATTAAAAAAACGTCGACATTTAAAAAAATTTTAATACAGTTTTGCAAGAATAAAACATTAAACGAACGAACAAAAAGTGTCAAACTTTTAGAAAGTTAAAAAAATTTTAAAACATTGTTTCTCTATTTATCGATACACGCGATGAAGAGAAGTGAAAAATCCTCTGTCGGTCTAGTGGATCAATTTGCAGAATATAATATGAAATAGGCTTCAGCGATATTTAGTCTATATGATAAGACGTGTTCCAAAAACTGCATTGGTGTGAATCCATTATCATGTAAAATTGACCACGCGTTTAGGAGTAACCTCTGTTTCTGAACATTTACAACTCTCGGAAGCCTGGTGATGGAGAATCCTTGCTCAAGAGCTTTCAAATCCGTTTGGAGGCTCTCTTGAAATTTTATCAAATCTCCTGTAACAGTTTAAATGAGTAAGTACGTTTTGATTCATTAATAATTGTTGTTTAATTTTTTTTTTAATTTAATGGTTAAAAATTTTTTTTAAATTCAGTGAATTTTTTTCTCAACGATTTTATACTAAAATATGAATATGGAATATAGAACAATATTCAAATTTTTAATGAGACATGAAGAATATAATTTTTTTATTATTAGCTTATGTGTAAACAATTTAAAAATAAAAATGATTGAAAACAAAATTATTTGTTAAAGGCAATAAACCTTTCGTTGATTTTTGTTAATGATAAACCGGATATTAATGAATTTTTTTATTTAAGACTGTAAAAAAATAAATTTTTAATAAGTCGAATAAAAGTTATTTTCCTCTAATAATTTTAAAAAGACGTTTTAATCGTATTACGTATAAAAATGTTTTTACATTGAAAATACTTTTTAAAACATTTTAGTTAATCCGTTTGAAAAATTCTGACCAAAATTATAATAGACATTTCTTTTTATATTAAATCGTTTGTTATAAATTTTACTTGTAAAATTCCATGTTGCAGAATGAATGCCAAGTCTTTCTTTCAGGGTGGTGTGGTACCCTTCCAAATAATTATTTGTACGATGGACCAACATATGAACACTGAACGTTTGTGGTGTAACCTTTCGCAGCCATTGACGAGCGTAATAATTGAGGAATCGACGAAGAATCCCTCTCGTCTGTGCCGTCAAAGAAGCACAAATCTGATTGTAAGTAGGTACCACTAAATTTGCAGGTAGTAATGCTAGTGACATTAGCAATGAAATCACATGACGAATGTTTGCATTGTTCCTCAAATGGTTTTTTAATCCATAACGAACCGCACTCCGATATAATGCCTAAAAGTATAAAGTAATGCATTATCACATGTGGTAAACGGAAATTCTAATTAAACGTGATCTTAATTCTAGTGGCAAAATTATTAATTGTATTATTATAGGGAATGAAATTTGAGATCTCTTAAGATAGATATACTGTAAAATTTTGAACGAATTGGTAAAAAATTAATTTGCAAATTATAAATTGACACCATCATTGTAAACTAAAAATTATGCTTTTCAGTAAGTGTTTTGGTAATTAAAAAAAAATTATTATCAGATAATTCTTTTTTTTTTACTAGAATTGACATTATCATTACTGAAGAGCAATATTTTTAGTGTCATTTTAATTTTACCATCCCCACAGCACCAGAAAATACCTGAAAATTTATTAAATATTTATTTGCAATTTTTGGAATATTTAATCGCAAATTTAGTGGAAATTGTGTAAAAATTTTAATGTCCCAGTTAAAGAAATATTTGGCGCTAAAATTTCCTGAACATTGAACTGAATTTTTCGCCTACATATATCTTGGTGTAAAATTCAGTTAAAATATTCTGGAAAGTTTGGCGCCAAATATTTCTTTGACTGGGACATTAAATTTTTTACATAATTTTCACTAAACTTTGCGATTAAATATTTCGAAAATTACAAATAAATATTTGTTAATTTTTCAGGTGATGGGGGGGCAACAGACTGATTTATTTTTATAAAATCTTTGGATATATATTAACCATGGCGGACTGGAAATTCAGTGAATTTTAAGAGATTAATAGGAGATTAGCAAATTCACACTATTGTCCGCTGGCACTTGACGCTATATTTTAAAGTTCTGAATTTATAAAATGATGATGGAAATACTTTATAATGCCAAAAAAATAAGTAAACTACAAATGAATGGTCAAAAAATATCAAAAATTCATGAAATTTCCGATACGCTAGGGAAAGTACATTAATAACCATTTTAATTTAAAAATTATTTTCTTTTTAAAGTTATAAAAAAATTTTAGCGAGCAGAAGGTTTATAACATTATACCGTAATGAATCAGTTTATTGAATTTGAAAGACTAAAAAAATAATTCATATTATTTGAAAAAATAACCTACAAAACACTGTTGTCAATTAAGAATCATTTTAAATATTATAAACGACTATAATTTTCAATTGCAGTGATAACCATCAATAGCATAAGACTAACAAAAATAACATTAATTTACTTGACAATAATGAAAGTGGCATCCGTGAACAATTATTCCCGGGAATTCCTCGCGTAAGGCACTCTGCAATGCCACTTCGTAGTCAGTCATTGCTTCATGAATTTGAAATTCTGGAATCATGTCTTTTAATTTTCTGAAGACTGATCTGTAAGCTTCTGTAGTCTTTCTCGACATTAAGACCCAAATAATCGGAAAAGACTTTAAAAAGATAGAATTATTTTCTTTATTTAACGATAAATGAACACATTTATAATTAATTAATTTTTTAGCTGTTTCCATTTCGCCCGTCGCTGTCGAAATAAGAAAAATGAATTAGTTTGTCCGTTTGTTAAAATATATCTGTTTTAAGAGACGGACGAAATAAGAAAAAAATATATATATAAGAAAAAATGGACTATCTAAAATAAGGGCGAAGTAAACAGGTATATTATTTCGCCCTTCAGGTGATAAAACAAGAACGGGCAAAACAACCAAAGTACAATATATCTCCCGTCCGGTACGTATAAACATCTCTTGGATTAATTGACAATTAATTTGACAAATATCCAAGAGATGTTTATACGTAACTTACGGTCGAAATATTGTAATTCGGTTATTTTGCCTGTTTTTGTTTTATCACCTGACGGGCGAAATAATATACTGGACTTATTTTGTCCATCTTTTAGATACTCTATTTTTTCTTAGGCGAGCGAAATAATCTATTTTTCTTATTTCGACGGCCTCTTAAAACAAATTTATTTTGACAGAAATAGCCTCATCACACAGTCGTATCCATTTCTACCGTCACGGGCGAAATTAGAAATAAGAATTATTTCGCCTGAGTGGGTGAAATAGAAACAGCCAAATATACAAAATAAAAATTACCTTGTTATGCTTCTTTGCCATTATTGTCATAAACTGTTGAGCACCAATCAATGACGGTGTTACCTTGAATGTCGCATCCAAAAAAAAGAAACCGTTTACCGCAATTTTCCTAACGAAGCTAGGATCCATGATTATGACTGATTCTGAAGAATCTGCTGCCACAACATGTGAAATACTCATTGTTCCATCATTATAGTTTAACAAATGTTGCCACTCATTTCTATTTAACGTTTCAACGTAGGAACGTAATGTACGAACAATGGGCGGATTATTTGCTTGTCTCCATTTGTACATTGAGTTTTCCAACCGACTAAAAGTTCCAGAGACTGATGCATCTAAGTGACTATCATGAGAATGTATAATTACTATTAATTATCAAAACCATAAATTTTGAACATTTAAAAAAAAATTTAACATCAAATTTTTCATATTGTTTATTTTAAAGTTGATTATACTCAAATTCATGTACATTTTTTTCGGATCATTATAATTTTTTCAAAAATCTACATTTTTTCATTATCTTTCTTTTTTATAGTAGTGTTTGTTTAGCTCTTTCTTTGAAACCTTGAAAATTTGAAAAAATTGAAAAATTAACAAAATGTCGGACACTTTTTGAAAAATAAGAAAGTCGATTTTCTCAAAAACATCATTTTTTAAATTCTGAAAATTTTTTTATTGCTACTTGACAACAAAAGGAACTTTTTTCATCAATTTTGATGTACGCTAAAATGCCTCGAAAGTCGCTAGAATTTTTATTTTGAAAAGAAATGTTATTTACACAAAATGAAATTCTAGCAACTTTTGAGGTGTTATAGCGCACATCAAAACTATTGATAAAAGTTTGTTTTGTTATCTACTAACCACAAAAAATTTTTCAGATTTTTCAATAATGATGTTTTTAAAAATATTGACTTTTTTGATTTTTCAAAAACTGGCCGTCATTTTGTTAATTTTCAAAATGTTTAAAATTTTCAAGTTTGCAAAGAAAGAGCTACAAAATCACTACAAGAAACAAGAAGGAGAATTAAAAAATATTGATTTTTTAATTAACTTGAATGATTGGAATGAAATTGGTCAGCCTTTTTGCTTCAAAGTCACTTTTTACCTAAAATTTTCAAATTCTCGTAACTCAACCGAAAGATTTTTTTCACAAAACTAAACAATACATGTCTTTTTATTTGTCCAAAATTCAACCTACATGAAATGATATATAATCAGCATATATATCACTTTTTTATGTATGTAAAATAGATAAAATCATTAGAAAAATTATTTAACCAAATTTTTTCTGTACTTACTCTGGACGAACAGAATCGTAAATTTTACGGTAATGAGTAGTGCTTCTTGTTACGTGGCGATACAGGTCTCTTTTTAAAGCTTCCTCCATTACTTTGCGAACATTAGGGCCATGACTGTGTCCAGTTATTAAATTAAATACATTATTTTTTAATACGCCACGTGCCCGGCAAGTGCCACTCTGATAATGGCTGCAAACGTAGTAGCTAAAATTTTATAAAAAGACAACATATATTTAAAATATAAACGTGGTATAAAATAATGTGATATAATTTGAAAAACAACTCCCTTAAATAAATAAATATAAAATTATACCTACATTACATTATTTTGGCGGCTGTTAATGGAGTATTTATAATTGTTAAATACTACTCCATTAAAAAATCTCGTATTTCCTCCTTCCCTATTCGCCATACTGATTACGATATTATCTATGAAACCAAACAATTTTTATTTATTTATCAATTGACAAAAGTGTTTTTTGAAATATTAAATTACACAATTTTTTACTCAAAAAATTATGGACATCGATTCCGTAAAAATGTAACAACTAAAAAATTATATCATTCTTTTGAAATACATTATAAACCGATAAGTGTTCTGGTAATAATGGCTAATTATAATAATTTAAAAATATTGAAATATTTTTAAAATATCTAATTATATGAATCTTACTACTATGAAAAAATTGTCAAGAATTAAATTATTATTATTATGCTAATATGGTATAATTTTATAAATGTAATTATCATTTTTTTGAAAATAAAAATTCTAGCGACTTTCGAGGCATTTTAACGTACATCAAAAATGTTGAAAAAAGTTCGTTTTGTTATCAAGTAACAACAAAAACCATTTTCAGAATTTAAAAAAATGATGTTTTTAAGAATATCAATTTTTTTATTTTTCAAAACAATTTATAAAAAAAATTGTTCCAAGAAAGAAAAGCATTCTGCTATGCAGACAAAAACTTGTTAAGAGGGTGATCAGTGAAATTGTAACTCGGCTAAATTATTGTTGTTCATCATTACAAAAATCGATAGTCCTTTTTAATTCTTAATTGGTTAACAGGGTCTCAAAAAAAAATGTTTTCATTTAATAAGAAAAATAAAAAATTAAGTTTTTAATAACTAAAAAAAAAATTTTGTCGATTTTATAATTTTAGAAAATTATTATGATTACATTGAAAGTCGAAAAATTCACAAGACGTTAAAAATAATTATTTTTAATATTAGGTAATTCGAAAAATTCTAAATTTATTAGTTAAGTATAATTCAATTACTACCTATTATATATTTTTGTTATGAAAAACAAGTTAAAACCTGAATTCCTACCTTTAAGAAAATACTACACGTTGTCATCTAGTACGATACTCTACGAATACATCTCTCGAATGGAATATAAATCAAACCGTAGTAATTTAATCTAATATAAGTAAAGAAACACTTTTGTTTTCGTTTGTCACTCAAAAACCGGAAAAAAATATTTAAACTATGATTTTCACACGCGGGCAGATGCAAGGAAACAATTCGCTATTAAAATACAATTAACCGTATGTTGCCGTTGATCTGTACCGATGAAAACTCAAAATATACGGTCCACCTAGGATGAAAGAGTTTGACACTCAAGTATGGTATCTGTGTGTGAAACACTGGCCTACCATGTGATCAATTTCCTCCAATCCAGAACAACCTAGGTAGGGGAGGACATATGGGAGAGAGTTGGCGATGCAAACTGCATCACGTGATCGAATTAAACTTAATGCGTCGCTTTTCAAATTCGCGCAAAAATATATCACTTGTCCGCCAATCAAAATTAATGTAATTTAGTACGATCGTATGTTAATAGCGCCACCAACACGTTTTTTTACCCCCTATTCTGTTTTACTTCATTTTTAGAAGGACATTCTCCTAGTTCGGATCACCATTGTTTCCTTGCATCAGGCCGCGTGTGAAAATCAAAGTTGAGTGACATTTTTTCCGGTTTTCGAGTGATAGAAACAAAATTAGAAATTAGAAGTGCTTCTTTACTCATAGTAGATTAAATTATTACGGTTTATTTTATTCGACTCGATAAGAGATGCATTCGTAGAGTATCGCCTGTGATAGATGACCACGTGCTGTATTTTTTAAAAGGTAGGAGTTCAGGTTTTGAGTTTTTTCATAATAAAAATATGTAATAACAATTATTTATTAATTAAGATAAAATTTCGTATTATGTTTTTATTCACTGCTTCTGAAAAATAATTGTGCCTATTGACCACGTGTTGAATATACTAACAGGCAGTAATTCTGTGTTTTTCGTAAGAGAAGAAGTATTATTGTGCGAAAGGCAATAATTTTTTTTATTTTTAATTATTTAATGAAATGATTCTTCATATTTTCAACAAAGACAATTAAAATGAAAAATTTCTGTTTGTTTTAAAGTAAGATTTTGTTTTTTCAGTATCAAAGAAAAATTTAATTTAATGTTCTATCCCGTTAAAAACACTAAAGAAAAAGAAATGAAAAATTAAATTTTGAATACAGTACATATTACCAATGTAGAAAATTTTTAAAGAAAAATATATAAAAAAAGCAGGTCACAGAAATCAGTCTTTGGTGCTTTTAGGAACAATGAATGATTTTCAATGAATTCACTTTTTTCTAAACATACATATTTTGTATTCAGGAAAATGAAAATTTTTGTTCTACAATGTAGACTAGCACTTCTTTTTTCCAATAGTTTTAATTAAAATTTCTAAGTACGAAAAAAACATGTTTGTTCTTGAATTGAGAAGAAATATATTCAACTTTAGAGGGTCTTGTTTGTTTTCTTGACCTTGTGTCAAGGTGACTCACAGAGAACCCAAGCCTTTTCAATAGTACAATCCGAGTGCAGTAGAATTAACCTTTTTTTTCTAGAAAAACAACATGATTCAAATCAAGATTATTTTTATTTTGAACTATATGATAAAAAACTCTTTTTATTCTGTAAGATTTTTTCGAAATTTATACAATCACAATAACTGATAACGAAGATTTGCGTCTTTAAAATAATAAGATCTTCTGTTTCGAATATCAACAAAAAATTTCGGTTAATGTTCAAGTCTATAAAACTGCTTTAAAGAAATTGAATTGCTTTTAAATTTAAATTTTTATATTAATAACTTCAAATTGGTTAATTTAGAGAATTTTTAAAGCATAATATTAAGAATAACGAGTAACTAAAAGCAGTTATTGGTATGTAAAAAATGATGGGAGACTAATTGTAATTTGTTCAAAACATGAGCAACGACCATCGATGAAAATTTATCTAGACGCTCGATGTAAAATTCAGTTCAGATTTGTTAGTGTGTAATATATATATATATATATATATATATATATATATATAATATATAATATACTATCCGCGTCCTATTTCCAGTTAGCTAATCATATGATTGTTCCTCATACTTTTAGATATTTCGAGTTCTTCTAGTTCTTCCATTTGAGAAAACGCAGAACGAATTTCAATTTTTTAAATTTTATTGTTGAAGAGAAAATACATGACATAAAAACAGAAAATTTTTTCTCAGGAAATATGATTTGCTTTTGGAATAAAAAAAATTTTAACACGATGTTTAAAATTAATTAGCAAAAATTATTTAATTAATTCAGATAATTAATTATTAAATAATTATTATTAATACGAATTAAAAAATTACCATTATAATATTAATAAATATAATAATAATAATAATGTAATAAAAACTTTTTTATTTTCTAAAAATTTCATAAATTTTTCAACCAAAAGATGTGAAGTAAAAATTTGTTTTTTTTTAACAATACGATTGCTTTTTAAATATCAGAGAAACTTTTCGAACCGTATTTAAAACAATAAAATATTTTTAAAAAAGCTATTTTGAAATTAAATTCTGAATAACTTATAAAAATGTAGATTATTAAGTATTGAGTAAGTACTTAATTGTTATTGTAAATAATATAATTGCCATAATTTAAAACTTATTTTTATATTAGTAAATAATATAATGGAAAAGAAATTTTTTTTAATTTTCAAACACAATATTTAAATTCAAAAATTCCTGTTTTTTTTGGAATAATGTTCATTTATCAACTGGGCAAAAAATTTTTTTGCCTAATGTCCATTTTTATAGTATCGCATTATATATTATTTTATGAGAAGATTTAGTTGAGATTTTCAGCTGTACAAAGAAATTAATTAAAATTTAAGAAAAAATCATTTTATTTAGTTATTTATTACAAACGGGCAACTATAACTGCTTAATTTTTATTCCCTATTTTTTGCATTGAATTCAACGAAAATAAAGAACATTGTGCTAAAATCTTTTTTAAATTATTTAATTATTTAATATTATTTCTTATTGAATTCATTATTTGATTATAGGTATATTTTATTTTATTTACTCATTATTCAATTCTTCAAAACCAATTCGTAATTTTATAGAAAATTTGTTTAGTTACTCAAAACTAATTTGCAGCTCAAAATTTTTAATTTCAGTATTTTTGATGCATTGTTTAAAATTAAAAATTAATTTTTTTAAAATTGAAAATAGATAACCTCTAATTTCTGATTTTTTTAAAATATATAAAACATTTTACACAATTATTAATTATTAATTTTTTTTAGAATTTTTAATTATAATATTGTTAAAAATAGCCATTTATAAAAAACATTAATTTTTAAATAAAAAAATGGGAATAAAAAATAAAAAAACTGGTCAATTTGATAAATATTGATGAACTGGATTTAATCAAGCCGTCTTTGCGTAATACGCGCACAAAGTCCGCAGACAGACAGACAGACAGACATGAAGAATTTTTTTTTAATAGTATTTTTGGAATCCTTGCTATTTGAAACGAAAAATAACATAAATTTTTCGATTTGGAGCAATGTACAGACAAAAGTCTAATTTTATTTATATAGATTAATTTCTTTTTAATATGACTTACATGAAATCACATTGACCTTATAAAGGCCTTCAAAGTTTAGTACCAAATTTATTATTTTATTACAGAAAAAATCAGAAATGGAAGAAGGTGAGGCCAACGGTGTCGACAATCAAAATAATCGGCCTGACAATGCTAACATGTTAGTAAATTTTCTTATTAAAAAATAGAAACTTAAAACTACTGTTTATTCTGAAGTAATAAATTTTAATATGAAACTCAATTATATTTCTGTATCATTCATTCGTTCTAATTTTTAGTGAAGCACAATAAATTAATTTTTTACAGGCCGAACGATCGTCAAAATAACAGAGGACCGCTCAGAGAAACGCTAAATTTTGAAGGTCATTTTTACGTTATTAACCACAGGAGAAATGGAGTTTCGTATGTATTTATATTATTTTTTCTTAATACTCAGCGGAGTGTTCGACTAGTTATAATAATATTAATTTTTGCAGATATTTGAAATGTCAGCTCAATCGAAGCACAAGTTGCCCTGGGCGAGGAATTATGGGAATAAATGGTACATTTAATCTTACTGCGAATCACACACATTTACCAAACGGGAGATTAGAAGGGGAACAAAGATTGAGGAGAGAACTGTTTCGAAGCGTCAGGACCCAACCAAACAACTCGCGAGACATTTTCCATGCGGTGGCTAATTTGTGAGTACTAATTTATATTGAAATTGAATTGTATAAAAAAATCTCAATCAAAAAGGTTTAACTGTACTATTTTAGTAACTATATTTATATAGCTATTTCTATTATAGGCATGGAAATGCAGCGATTGGTATACCCTTTCATTCCATCCGAGGCACTATGGCTAATTGGAGGATTTTGAGAAGACCAAGAGAAGTTCCAATAAACATGTTTTTCTTTTGGCACACCATGATTCAAAATGATATGAGTCATTTGCGGACATACGTTGAGGGAAGTCTTAATTACAACCGCGTCGCAGGCCGAGACTACGAAAGCATAGTAATTCTGGACGAGAATTTTGCAAGAACTGTACTGACGGATGTGACAACTTTTTATATTCATATTTCGTACACTGCCGTTCCTTCGACGACATGGTGTAAAGAGTCACTCACTTTTTTGTGCCTAAAAGATGGATTTGTAAGTATTACTCAAAATTTTAAAGATGTTTCAAAAATTTTAAATTAATTTTAATTCGTATTCCAGGCGATTCCTTGGGCATATGCCTTAACGAGGTCATCAGCTGAAAATTACAGTGCCATCATTGGAGAATTGAGGAGAGTTGTGCCGGGTCTCACGATGAACACTGTCATCACCAATTTTGGAGATTTTTTGCGTCGCAGTATCCAACAACATTTTCCCGCGGTTTCTGTGAGCGGAAGCCACTTTCACTATCAAGAGGTACGTGGCTATGATTAATTAATTTCAAATTTTGTTCCTTAGACTAATTATTTCTAATATAAATTAAATAATTTAAAAATTAGTGATTGCTTCAAAAATTGCCATTTTTTATTTCTTATTCGAGAAGTTTCTTACAGTTTAGAAAATGCAAAATTTTAAATTTAGTCTGAACATAATTCGCAAATTATGTTCAGACTAAATTTAAAATTTTGCAAATTAGTCATATTTCATAAAATTTTTATCAAATTATATTTATTAATTGAAAAATTTTGTATATTTCTGAAAACTCGTGAAATTATGTTTAAGCTAAATTAAAATTCTTTTAAATTAGTAAAGTTATTTAGAAAAAATATCATATTTTCCTTATTGTTATATTGACATATGTTTGGAAATTTGTCAATTATGTCCACGATAAATTTAAAACTTAATTAATTAATTTGAAAAGTTTCTGGGTAGGTTTTTGACGTTTTTACCATTTTATTTGCAGCAAGTACAGCGAATGGCGATTCGACACGGAGTTCATACATTTTTAATCGAAGACGAAAATGAAATCAAAACATTTTTACTGTCTGTTTTTTGCTTGCCTCTTCTGCCTGCTGGGATTATTGAACAAACGTTTCGAGAAATGGTTCGCCAATTGAGTGAAAATTCGGCAACTATTTTAAATCAATTCATTGCAGATTTCTCCGCGTCTTGGTTGACGCAAGTTACAGCTGAATTCTTCGCTGTCAACGGAAACCTCGATATGATGACGGACTTGTTTCAAATTTTCAGCAATCAACTTCACGTAAGAGTGGGAACATTTCCCCTAACGTGGAACTTTACAGGTATTTATTTTTTAGGTTAGAATTATTTTATTAAAATTAATTTTAATTAATTAGAGAGACATTGACGAAACCAAAACAAAATGAGAAAATGATGATGTATTAATTACTAATTATATAAACAAATATTTCAGATGGACTACTAGCGCTCCAAAGCCGATCATTTAGAGACAATGTCAGGCTAAATAGCGGACATAGAACGGGCATTAATGCAACCAGAGTGTTAAACAGAAGTACCTCCGCAAGACTGAGAAGGATGTGGAATCTTTTGGAATCGGGTGATCTGACGAAAGAGGAATTTTTGACACAATGCAGTTACGTGGTGGCTGAGCCTAGGACTGAATATTTTTGCGTTTATCTAAGCCCCTACGTAGCCCGACAAACGTTGCGCTTATTTCAAGCTGTTGAAGGTTTGTTTCTTATTTTATAAATAAATCGTTTCTGAATCGAATGTTTAAAAAAAACGGTGAATGTAAAATCTTGAAAATTGGTCGAAATATTCAAAATTGGCATATTTTGTTGGTCATTCAAAAAATAAAAAATAATTTTTCATAATTTTAGTACCTGTTTTCCGTGATTTCCCTGATGTTGCTGAACAAGGTCCAGAGGTCCAACAAGATTTGGCGGACGACCGTGATCTTCCGATTGAACAAGCGCGAGATCCTGCAGAAGGTAATTTGAATTTTACCGAAAAGTGTAATAATAAATTTCAATTTAATATACATTTCACAGGAAAAATTTTTCTAATATATAAACATAATTTTAAATATTAAATAATTTTAGCACCTGCTTTTCGTGATTTTCGAAATGTTGCCATGCAAGGTCCAGTGTTGGAACAAGGTCGGCCAGAAGGAAATGATCTGGCGATCGAACAAGATCAACATGCTGAAGAAACTAACAACAGTGAATGTTGCATTTGTAGAATGCAGCAATCTACCAAATGCTTCTTCCCGTGTGGACATTTCTGTGCTTGTGAAAATTGTTTAGTACTGTACAGAGCAACCAATTCCAGATGTCCCATATGCAGGCACAACTTCGATACCGTAAAAACAATAACGGTTATAGGAAACTGCTCCCTCTGCAATTCGAATGCACCAACACTTTCCTGTGATCCTTGCGGCCACCTTTGCATCTGCGACGCGTGTTCCGTTGAGTACATGGCAAATGCAGAGCAAACCGATTGCCCACACTGTCAACATGCTTTTGTTTCTCTTCATCGCGTGTATCGATAAATAGAGAAACAATGTTTTAAAATTTTTTTAACTTTCTAAAAGTTTGACACTTTTTGTTCGTTCGTTTAATGTTTTATTCTTGCAAAACTGTATTAAAATTTTTTTAAATGTCGACGTTTTTTTAATGTTTTGAAAGTTGAAATGAACAAAATTTTTTTTGGCTTAGATATTTTTCAAAATTTTTTACTCTATAGAGGAATACAAAATAAATTTTATTAACGATAAGCATTTGACTTTCTTAATATAACAAGCAATCATTTGTGATGAAATTTAAATTCAAGTGGAGACCGAGACGACATTTGCATCTCTGTATATAAATGAATTTATTTATTTTTCTGGAAAAACATTTTTAAATAAACTTTTTTTGCGAGAAATTCAATAGTAAAAATTTTTTCCACTAAATTTTTTTACCATTGAATTTCTCGCAAAAAATGGTATAAAAAAGATTTTCTCTAAAATTTTAATAAATTTATTCATATAGTTGCAAATGTTGTCTCGATATCGCCTTAAAAGAATAGCAAAAAAATTTCGTCCATTTCAATATTCAAAACTTAAGCGATTAAATTGAACTAAATTGAATAATTTAGTTTTTCATCGCATTGAATTCACAGACACTTTCGCTGTCATGTCAGCGAGTTTTCGAATCTCGTTATCGCGTTTATCAATCGAAAACAAAAATGTTTTTTTAGCTTTTTATAAGTTTGATACTTTTTCGTCCTTTCCCAGCGGACAAAAGATCATTATTGTTTTTAAAATGTTCTAAACAGTTTTCGGGAGTATTTTAAAAACAAAGACGATTTTTGGACGAAAGGATTAGTTTCTTACATTTTAAATTTTCTTGTAGTAATTAATAAATAAATAACTTGAGTTATTTAAAAGGGACACATTCAGGCAATGTGACTTAATTATGATTATAAATTGTAATTAAAAATAAAACATTTTAGATAGTATTTTTTTATTGTTATTAAATTATTGACACCTTGAAAAGTCAACTATAATTCTATAAAGATTATTGTCAATTACATATTCAATAATTTTAATTTATCGTATTCGTAAAAATATAAAAGAAAACCAAATCAAACGGTGATTTTCTTAATAGTAAATTTTGTTAATAACTCGTTTCAATTATTTTTTAAATGATTTTTCAGTATTTTTCTTTTAAAATATATAAGTGGATACAAAATTACATATTTTCTTGCTTTAGGACAGAGAAAAGGGGAAATCAGGTTTCTGAAAAAATTTGGATTTTTGATAAGAGAAATAAATTTAAATAATAAAAGTAAAAACAAATAATATTCACCGAGCTTTAATAAAACAGGTATTTACAACTAATAGAAATTAGTGAAAACATTGAAAAGATCTAAAGAATCTTTCATTTTTAGAAATAAAAAAACACTTTTTCATTATTTTTTTAAATCTTGCTTAAATTTTGTTCTTTAAAAAATATTTTTAATTATTTTGAAAATATTACTTCATTATTATTTAATAAATAAATAAATAATTATTTTGAACTAAAAAATAGAATAATTATAATTAGAAATCAATTAATGATATAAATTAATTTTAGAAATTTTATTATTAATAAATTCGAGCACTTACCTTGAACTGGAAAAATTCAAATGTTTCCCGCAAATCTCCTGAAGCTAACTTCACCATGGAAATGTGCACTAGCGCCTCTTGTGTTCATTTTTACGATTATCAAAACACATAGGTGGGAAACTGGCATGATAAAATTTTGTATTACAAACGAGATTTTCGCTATATTGAAATTCGTACAAGTGATAATTTGATTGAAAAGAAATTCTGTGTTATTAAAATCATGACGTATAAAAATTATTTCAAATGGAAATCCAGTTAAGTAAAATTTATATAAAATGATAATACAAAAAAATAAAAATCCTGCCACAATATATTTTTAATACATGTACATTTTGATAAATAAAATATCGTCTAAAAAAAATTATGAAATTTAAAAATCCATCTATATAAAAATTATGTTCAACAGAAAATTGATTTAACAGCAGTTGAGATTAATACAAGTTTTAATGGATAAAAATTTTGATTAATGGAAATTTGTATAAATATAAATTGTGGGACATAAAAAACTGGATAATTAAAAAAATTTCACTATAAAAATTCTGTCATAAAAAATTTTGAAAAATTAAAAATTTGGTTACGTGTTTTTGAGCCTATTAATGGAATTGACTAAATAGAAAATATATAACATTTAAAATCGACTAAGAAAATATCTGATTATAGAAATTTTGTTTGATAAAAATTCTATGCTACAAATATTTGCATAACTTTCAACTATACCATATTTAAATTTGACAAAATAATAATTTGTAGAAATTAACGTTTAGTTAAATATAAATTACTTCATACAAGAGTTAGTTGAAGTGAAAATTATGGGTTAAAACGATTCGATTAAATGAAAAATTTTACCTATAAAATGTCTATTGCATAAAATTTCGGTTAAACTGTAATTCAGTTGAACAAAATTTTACCCAAACACAATTTCTCTTTAAAAGAATTTCAGTCACATAAAAGTAACTGTTATATTAAATTCTCATCAATCAAAACTTCTTTCATTTAAAAATTAATTTACATTATTATTCGTTTTGTCATAATTCGTTTAGACAACATTTTGTTCATGTACCATTACTGATAAAAACTAATACAAAAAAACAAATAATCTGTTAAAAAGCAGTTCTACTATATAAAATTCTGTATTCTAAACTTTACATGCAATGATTTCTATGGGATCGTCATGCGCGCCTCAATGGTACCAAAGATCAATAGTCCCATGTAGCGATGGTACCAAAGATCAATGGTACAAAGGATTAATAATATCAAAGATCAAAGGTACCAAAGATCAATGGTACCAAGGATCATTGGAAAAAAAATAGTAAAAATATATTTTGTTGGAAAAATTATTTTCTTTTGCAAATTTAGTCGCAAATTTTTCAACTATTGAAAAAAGTCCATTATTTGGTAATGGGAGTGCGCCAAGTTGAACCGGTAAAAACTTTTTTTGGTAGGGGGAAAAAAGAGGGGTAGAGAAAAGTTTCTTGGAAAAGCGATTAGTAATATAGTTTCCCCCTCGTTGGACTTTAGTGCGACGGATTTTCCAGCATCTCAGAATGGCAATTTGTTTGCAAATTTTTGTGGGCAACGCTTTTCAAACCAAGTGTACGGTTCATCGCCCACAGGAAAAAAAATTTTTTTTTTTTTTTTTCCCTTCTAGGGACGCGTGAAAAATCTCATGAAGGGGATTTTCCTCTCTTCTCATCCCTCGGCTTCGATATCGATATATATATATAGAAAGAGAGAGGTAACACCAATTTGATTATGAACGATAGCGAAAAATAGATTGAAGCCGTCTCCATCGAACCAATGTGAAAATATGACCAGAAAAGAAGTTTTCCTTTTTTTATTTTTGTTCCGAGAAAAGTTATTTATTGAAATATAGACTTCTGAAGTAAAAAAATATTAATAAATATCAATTTTTTTTTCTCTTTTTTTTCTATAAATTGAAATTGTTACAAGAAATTACAATATTTTTCTTCTCAAAACCTTTATGTGGAAATAGTTATAGCCGAGTGGTTTCTATGCTTGACTGTAATAAAAAAAAAGTCCGGGGTTCGATTCTTCGTGAGTGTGACACAAAATTTTCATTAATTTCAGATTTCGAAAAAAATAATTCTAAACTTGAAAAAAAAAATGGTCAAGAGGTCAACGTGCTTTCAAATAGGGAGATAAAAAAGAGAAAAAGAGAGACATTTGGATGAAAGGATAGAAGATCGAAAGTAGTTTGCTGATGTCACCAGCAATTCCAACATCGTTCGGCACATCTTGCAGTTTCGTTTTTTGCTTGGGTTTTCCACTTCTTTTCGCTCACGTTGCACTCAGAATTATACACAATCTCACGTGGATTTCTGCATTACATATATCGACACACACAAGCAAAAAAAAAAAAAAAAAAACAGAGACTGATAGAGAGATGAGATAGGGACATTGCAGCATCCTCATTCAGTTTCTTTTTTTTTCGTTTTTTTTTTTAACAGTCTGCACCCTTATAACTTCTTCCCCAATTCTCAGTTCCTCTCTTTTTTTCTCGTTTTCTTTTTTTTTCTCTTTTTCCCTTCAACCCTCTCTATGCCCTTCTCACCCTTGTATATTGATTACATAAGCGACGACTATACTAACTGTACTAAAAACATCTCTTTTTACTTTAAATATAAACAACTTGTACCTAGTCACGAGACAAATATTAACACGATAGAGATCTTGGCAAAAAAAAGATGTTCTTTTATTATTATTTTTTTTATCTGATGAAACTCTTTTATTTTCATTGCAGGCCCAAAGCACTTTTTTTAAAACTCAATTAATTACATCTGGAAATTTGTATAAAATTATTTTTTTTTATTAAATATTAAAATAAAATTAAAATTGTTTGTAATTACAATTTAAAATTGGGGAATTCAATATAAAAAAGATAAAAAAAAAATATGAGTAATAGGGAAATTTTTGCATTGAAAAAATATGACTGTATTAAGGAAATTTGGATCTTAAAATGATTGCAAAAGAATGTGAGATAAATATTTAAAAATAATAATATTATTTTTATATTAAATTATTATTTTGTGGAATTTTTAATTTCTTTTTTGCAAAAAAAAATTGTTATTTTAATATTTAACACCAGATAATAAAAAAAAAATATTTATGAAAGTTTTATCATTGGAAAAAAAATTTATTTGATTCAAATAATCTTGTACTTAACTATTATCAAATAAATATTTATTTGTATCAAATAAATATTTAGCTGCATCAATTAAATATTTATTTGTATTAAATAATAATAATTTGAGATGGTATTTGTTTTAAATACAGAAATTATTGGTTCAAATACAGTTTATTTGATTCAAATAATCTTGTACTTGGCTATTATCAAGAAAAAATGTATTTGTATCATATAAATATTTAGTTGTATCAAATAAATATTTGGTTATATCAAATAAATATTATTTGAGATGGCATTTGTTTTAAATACAAAAATTATTGGTTCAAATACAGTTTATTTAATTCAAATAATTATTATTCAAATAATTATTTGGCACAACTATAAATATTTATTCGAGTCAAGTAACCGATTATTTGAATCAAATAAATTTTTTTTTCACAGTAGTAAAAAATATTTTGATTATTTTTTTTTTCTATTTAAAAGAACGAAACATAACTTTTGTCTTGACTGTCCAAATCTTTTCCCCACAATGACATGGCTAAAATGATAAATTAACATAAATTAAGAAAAAGTGAAATTTGTATAAGTTTAGTCGAAGGGTACATTTCGCTAGGATATATATTGTAAACCCTGTCAAATATTTTCTCTTGCTTTTCATCATTGAGTGACGTATATAACCGGGAGGCGAAAACTCGTAACTTTCCCTTTGGCTGTCCGTCAATCAGTTCCTCTTGTAACAGGGGATAGAGATCTACCCTCGTTACCTTGAACCCCAGTCAAAATCCTCACTGGGATATTTTTCGTTCTTTTCCGGTGGGGGGGGGGGGTAAGAAAAAGTAAAAAATCATTAAAACTAATAATACAGTTTTTTTTTTTTAACTTTTTCTAAAATTAATATTTTTTTCTTAATCGTAAATTTAATGTTTTCAAAATTTATATTTTAGTCAGTGGTTTTAAATAAAAGAAATTACTTTTTTTTTTGTCAAGAGAGCTGGCAATAATGGAAGAGAATTTTTTTTTTTGAAAAATTGATACTTGTGCTAGTTTTTCAAGCATTTTATTACAAAGATTGAATGTATTGAAACACTTGAAATTCAATTGTTTTAATTTTAACGTTTTTTTTTTTTTTTTTTTTTTGAGATTGAAAATTTGAACAACCTTTCTCTTTACGTTTATGAAATCAATACTGGCCATATAAATTGTTCTAACTTTTCAAGTTTCATTATATATACATTCGAACTCTAATGCTTTTAACTTTTAATTGAAAAGTTTCGAATTTGGATATATATATATAATGAAACTCAATAATATATCTAAAGCAAAGATCTTTTTAAAAGTATCCTATTTGCTTGAAAAATCAAATTTCAAAGTTTTTATTATACAAATTCTCTATATTCATTTTTTTTAAAAAACTAAATATTAAATTGTAAAAGTTTTTAATTAAACATATTATTAAAAAAAAAAATTTTTTTTTCTATAATTAAAATTTAATTTAAAAAGTCTGATATTATAATTAAGAACTTTTTTTTATAATTTAAATTTTTTAAATTAATTTTTAAACAATTTTTTTTTATTCTTTCTAATTAGAAACACTTTTATTATATTTGGT
Source organism: Leptopilina boulardi (assembly GCF_019393585.1). Classification (NCBI taxonomy): domain Eukaryota; kingdom Metazoa; phylum Arthropoda; class Insecta; order Hymenoptera; family Figitidae; genus Leptopilina; species Leptopilina boulardi. Next base: position 722,222 of record NW_026137866.1, read on the forward strand.
TATATAGAAGGCAAAGAACTCTTTTTTTGTGCAAATTCCATGTCAATAAAGATCGTTATAATAAAGTGAAATAAGAAGAAGGGAAAAGAGAGAGAGAGAGAGAGAGAGAGAGAGAGAGAGAGAGAGAGCATCTTTGAACTTACGGGTCACCTGACTCACAAAACTTTAAATTCGTAACTTCTTGTATCTTCCTTGTCAGTTTTTCTTTGTAATTTAATTTTCCTTTATAACTTCGAGATATTTTGTAATTAAGTGAAATCACCTCAAATTAGACATTAAGACTTTAATAAGATAAAAAAAATAGTTCCCGAAGAAATTTACCAAATTTTCAGAAATTTATTTAGAAAATTAAAAAAAAAATCAAATTCTTTTTCAAAATAGATGTAATTAATATTTAAAAGAATTTAAAATAAATATTAATTTATTTGTATAATTAATTGAAAATTAAGACAATTCTTAAAATAAAATTTTGTCTTCGAGAATTATTTCACTAAAAAATGAGCGTCAAATTTATATTTATTTGATATAGTGAAACTCTTGCATCGAGTATAAAGTCTCGAGTACAGTTTCGCAGACAACACAAGAGTCACACAATATACAAACGAAAATATCCGAAAGTTCAAGAAGTAAACTTCTCTAGGGTTTTTCAGATTTACCAACTTCAATTTTATCTTTTCTCACTCTCTTCAGATTTTTGTCGATAAATTTCATCTCTTTTGCTACTGTGACATTTCCGTCTTTAAATAATAATAATATAATTATTATTACATTGAAAAAAAAAAAATTTATTTGATTCAATAAATCGATTAGTTGACAATTATCAAGTAAATAATTGAACCAAATATAATTAAATTAAATAAATTGTATTAATCATTTCTGTGTTTGAAATGAATAATAATTATTTGATACAAATAAATATTTATTCAATAATAGTCGATTATTTGACTCAAATAAATTTTTTCAATGTATTATTATTATTATTATTGTAAAAATTATATATAATAATTTTGAAAATCAAATTTTTTTTGATTCCAACTTTTGATTTCCAATTTTAATGTTCTATTTCCTCTCTCTCTCTGTGTTTGGATGTACCATTTGCATCTGAATATTGATTATCCCTTTTTTTTGTAATTTGTAGAGGGGAGGTGATTGTTCCTATTTATTACCATTTTTCGTGTGTACTATATGTTGTCACTTGATTTGCTTGTTTGCCGTTAATGTTTTCGACATACGAACACAAGTCCATTGCTCCCGGACACATTTGTTTCGAATTTCGGTAAATTAAACTCGCTTTAAAATTGCTTCAAGTAATAACATTTTCAAATTGCCAACTAAAAAAAGAGGGATCAAAAATTTCAAATTTTCTCTCACTCTGTAAAATCAAATAAATAATAATTCCAAAAGCTATTTTAAATATTAATTTATTTTTTTTTTATTTATTATTTTTATCAATTTATTTATTATTTACATTGTTTTATTTATTTATTTATTATTCAATTTAAATAATCTGAAAATTATTATTATTTACCAAATTGTTTCAATTTTTGGTAATCTATTTAAAAATACAAATTTTGAAAAATTGATTTATAAAGAAAAAAGAGAAACAAAGTTATGGCTAGATTGAGAAAAAAAAAGTGGAGTCAATAATGAGAGCGAAAATCGGCCCTAAGGACACAATGCAAACTCTAACGAGACAAGCGCCCTGAGGCCGAGTTCTCTTTTTTCTCCTCTTTTCTTACTTCCCCTTGTTCCCAGGAAACGAGCTTTCAAAGTTCCGAACGAATGTTGAGCTGCTTTCATCCCACTGCTATCAATCCCCCTCCCCCCTGTACCTTTTTCGATCTTATTGATGCCGTCGCGTCTCAGTTCGAGACCGCAAAAATCTCGTTATTTTTATGGTTAATTAGGTGTCCATTGCGAACCGTCAAAGGCACCCCCTTACAAGGGGAGACTTGATTTTTCCAACTCATTAACTCAAGGTCCAACTTTCACGAAACCGTGTCTCTCTTCTGACCCTTTATATAGGAGGAAAAACGCAATCGTTAATCACCCAATGAAACAAGACACGCCACGTGCCTTGCAATCCAAAGAAACGATTAAGAAAATAGGGTAGACTGTTCCACTTTTTTTTTTTTTCGAAAAAGATAGAAAATCTCTTACGAAACGATTTTTAAATTATCGTCATTTTTTCCAATTTTTGTTTCATCAGAAATAATTTTTTTTAAATTTTATTTTGTTTATTATTTATTAATTTATTATTAATTTATTATTAATTTATTATTTATTTATTATTAATTTATTATTTATTTATTATTAATTTTTATTTATTTATTATTAATTTATTATTTATTTATTATTAATTATTATTTATTTATTATTTATTTAGTATTTATTTATTATTATTAATTTATTTCCTCTTGTTTGTTTCAGCGAGTTCACCAGAGCCACGACAATGTCCATATTTGGGAAAATTCACTGTAACCGGTTTAAATCGTAATCAAAGAAACGCCAGGGATGGTGCACGTAGAAGTCATGAGATACTTGGCACTTTAGCACAAGAGAAGGTCAGACACGCTCAAGAAAAATCTGACGATCGTCGTTCTCGTAAACTAGATTTTGAAATTCAAAAAAAACGTCTCAATAATGAATATTTTTCCCGTGAACAACAACAACAACAACAGCAACAACATCTTGGTAGAAGAGTAAGATCAAGTCGAATTCATTCAGAAACAAATTTCCCACCATCATTGAAAATACCTTTTTCAATTAAAAATGAAAAATTCAAATCACTTGAATCAGAAAAAATTGAAAAAATGAAAAATATTGCTGATAATAATATTCTTTCAAGACATCGTAAAATTGAAGATTTTAATGTTGATATGGAAAATTTTGCGCAAGCACGTCACAATTGGGCAACGAAATTTGACGAGACGGGAATTCCAAGTATCCTGCAGGTTCAGGATGATTATTTTGGTGACTATCTTGACGATGTGGATAGTATTCCCAAGAGGAGTTTCTCATCGCGCGACGATAAATTGTTTACCTACGCTGATCTTTTGCGAATGAAGAGAGATTCAGATGATGACGATGATGATGAAGAAGAAAATTTTGAAAGACGTGAGAAAAGAGAGAATGAAAATCCAAGATGCAATTCGGACGTGACAACATTAACTGTCGGATGTTCGACTGCAGACAGAATGGAATTTCAAAATGATTGCATTGATGATGACGTTGTCACAGGTAAATTTTTTTTTCTTATTTTTTCAAAAGGCAATTTTTATTTAAATATACTTCAATACTTTTTTGTTGAAAAAATAATTAAATATTTCAAAATTGTGAATAGAAACTGAATAATAAATATATTCCCAAGATAAAAGAAAATTTCTGAGTGGTTGCTTTTTGAGGGTGGGAGATGCTTTAAATGGACTTCGTTGTCAGATATTGGAAAAAGAATCAATAGTTTCTTATATACAAAGAAATATTTTCGTATATTAAAAGTAGAAATGGATTTTCCTGGTAGTGTTTTATCTCTCACATTGAAAAAGTGTTTTTGGAATGAGAAACGATTCAATTAGACTTCCATTAGAATTGTAATAACAAATATTCCTTTTTTTTTAAGTACTAATTTGAATAATCTTTGACTCTTTACTTTTCAGCTTATTCTTGTCATGGAAGGTGGTTCGATGGTGAGGGCACTCAATTTGTGATTGCAACGCCACTTGCTCGTCGATCGGCTTGGTCAAATGATAACAACAGGCCACAACCCTATAGAAACAGTAGAAGATTATGTTTCATGTATAGAGAGAGCGGCGGTGTCGTGAGTTTAACTGCGAGTGCAGACGCCTGTCATAGGGAGGTTCAGACATCACCTCCAATGTTGGCCTTCAATGCGACCAGCATCGGTAAGAGAGAGAGAGAGAAAGGGGGATTAAAACTTTCAATCTAAACCCTAAGGATTGATCTTTGAACAAAACAGAGGCTTAAATCCCAAGTAAACTTTTACGAAAAAATAGGATCAAATCCTAAACGGAATTAGTCTCTGTTTTCAAACAATATTAAAATTTATTTTAAATGAAAATTTCGAAATTTAATTTTCTAATTTGCAATTATAAATATTAGAGTCAATTTTCTTAAAGACTCGAGTCGTCGGAAGATAGAGTCAAAATTGTAACACACGCGAGGATTCTCCATCCTCTAAATTCTCTATTGTCAGAATTTGAAATGACCCGAGAAGTGCAATTGAGAAGCTGTGCGCAACGAGAGGTGGAACGAAGGCAGGAAATTTATACAGGCGTCTTACGCGCGGAGTAGCTGCAAAATTAATGACTCATGATGAATATTCATTGACTTGAATCCTTCTAGACCGGAAGAGTTTTATTAAAATTGAAGGACTAGACTTTCGAACCGCATAATTAAGCCTTATGTATACACGGTCCGATTTTATTGTGACACATACATCCACTAATTAGAATCCAAACTTTATGATTAAATAATTTAAAAAACAATATTTGAAAATTATAATTAAAATTATTTTTTTTTTAATTTCTAAAATCGAAAAAACTAATTCTTTTTGTTTGATTTTAGGTCAATGTCTCGAAGACAACAGCAGTATGGTTCACCGAGCATCGTACCTGACTATAAGTCTAATCGTGATAATTGTTGCAGTGTTTAGGTGATTCTAAAACGAGAAAAATTGAATTCAATTGTTCCTGGAAATTCTGGGATTTTCTCATATATTGTACATAAGAAGACAGAGAAAGAGAGAGAGAGAGGAAAAGTAAAATACCGTAATTTGAATTTCGATTAATCAGGTGAGTTTTAGATTTTTCTAAGACTCTATATATATATTCTATCAGGGAAAAATTAATTCACAGATGCTCAAAATGTTGAATTATCAATTTTCCCAACGCAAAAATTTTTTTTTTTTTTTTGTAAAAAATAGCTTGTAGGCTTAATTGTAACTCTGGGCTAGAACCATATCATGGTACGAACTCGCAGTCGGAATCGGGAAATTAAAGGGAATCTTGTTTTGATTTATCATCTTTTAAAAAAAATTTTTTTTATAGGGATGCAAAAATATGAATCGAATGATTCGATACAATAGATTATGTAATATTAATTAGATTATATAATCGCTCGAGACGATGGAAAGAACATTTGCAAAAGAAATGAAAAGAAAACGGATTCCTGCCCTGTGACAAAAGAAAGAAAGGTGTAAAATGTAAATTGCTGCAACTGTGATTAATTTGTCACCAGGCGGTGAAGATCGTTGATTTTTTTTTTTTAATTTGCATATTTCTTCCAATGCTTCTCATGCGCAATATATTAATAAACTCACAAGTTCTCTTAATTTTTCGAGGCACCGAACTTCGAAATCTACTCCAATAAGCAAATAACGATATATAATATAAAGAAATGTGTTTTGAATGAATCGAAATGAAATATTGAGAGAGATACTCTATTATTAATTATCAATATTGATTGAAATTATATCGTGAGATGAATAAAATTAGCAAAAAAAAAGGAATGAATATGGGACGACGATTATTGTATCTTATACAGAGTTTATATTAAATATTATTGTACAACCATCCTTCTATTAACGAATATTCAAATCGGATAATGTGCTGGTCAGAGTAAAAAAAAAAAAATTAAGTCAGCAATTTTAACAATAGCTGTCAATTTTCTTCCTTTTTTTCTCATAGACTTCTTTTAGATTTTTCAATTTACATTCAAAATATATTTAATAAATCAGTGTAATTAGTCAAGTCTGATAATTATACGAGTTACCTATATCAAGTTGCAGTTAATTTACCAAAGAACGTCTTTTGATCTCTAAGTGAGAGTTTCCTGGTTTTTCTTTCTTTTTTTTAAAACTCTTTTAGAATCGAAATCATTTTACATTAGCCGGAAGCATTTTGCAAAAAAAAAATGTTAATTAATTTACTTTTAATGAACATTTTTAAAAATTTAACTTTTAATATTTAATTAAATTGAAATGAAATAAAGCTTGAAACGAGTTAATTAACATATATACTTTTGAAGCAAAAGTAAATTTTTTTTTAACGTATCAGATATATACATATATATATATGTAATGTTTGATTTAAATTTAAATTAACTGGCTTTTTCCCTGGTATTGATGTTACTTATATGCTCTACTGGAAATGAAGGAGTTTCCGGTTTGAAATCGTCATGTCTTTTTTCCACACAACTTTAAAAAAGAAATTATTTTAACGTCAATACCCCCGAGGGAAAAAGACTTATATACCTGATTTTTAAATTTAAAAAAGTAGTCTCAACATAGAGAAAAAAAAATATAGCGAAATAGTACACAATTAGGAAGTACTGTACCTTATTGCATATTTAGCGTAAATTATATTAAGTAAATAAGTAAGATTTTTAGCTTTTAGAAGTAAGCTCAATGTGACAGCAATCAGATGAATAAAAAAATCTCGCGTTTTAATGATTTTTATTTTAATTATCTAAAATTCTAATTGTGATAAAAAAAACTAATACTTGTCTTTGATTATTTGTATAAACTTAATTTTTATTATAAAAAATAAATAATTTTTAAAGGAAAAATTTATTTTAAATATAAGTTTAATAAAATATTTAAGCCTTTTTTGTTGAGAATTAGATGGAAAGAAAAAATAATTTTAGGATTGTTGTACAATTGACTAATAATGATGAGACGGGTTTTCACGCATGAATGAATATTTTATGAATCGATGCATAAGATTGTCATTATTTTCGATTGGCCGCTCGCAATAGCAAACAAAGCTATATTCGATAATTATAGATACATCCCCAAACATTGTTACCGGTTCCCCTCGGGGGTTTGACAAATATTATGCGTCGCTTAATGAGATTCATGCAATCGTTCGATGCACGTAATCCTACAAATTTACATCAGCAACATGAACTACTGTTTGTCTTTTATACAGTTTAAATTTCATCTAGGCCTTTTAGATCAGAAAGTCAATTTATTTATTAAAATGATTCATTTTTATGTGTAAAAATTATTTCAAAATATACTGTGGCTTTTTATTATTTATTAAACACGAATATTCAAAGACAAGTTTTTTTTCAAAAAAAAAAAAGAGTTAATTCTTTGTTCTTATTTGTAAATAAATGATAATTAAAACCACAATGACGATGAAAAAAAAAGAAAATTACTTTGACGACCGCACATTAACATTTTTTTTCATCTTTAGAAGATGATATCATTTCGTTCTTTTATAAAAGTAATTTTTGTCAAAGGCAATCAGATTTTCTGACAGTCAAATCGATTTGTGATATTGGAAAATAGATCTAGTTGATGGTTTCGTTTTAAAAAGATATGTTGAAATATTATATTTTTCGTTCAGACTAGTTTCACGGTTTATTTAACATGAGCGAATAATTTGAAAGAAATTTTTATTCATCATTCTTTAATTTCAAAGAAACTTTTTTTTCTTACGTTTAAAAATATTTTAATGAAACTAATTTGTGGATTAATGCAAAAATAATCACATTTAAATATCATCCGTTTATCTCAATCTCTCATGAGTAAATTTCACACCTTTTGAAAATAATATACGTATGGCTATATATTTGTTTTGTCAATTCTGAATGTTTCAGAATTACCGTTAGGAAACTTTTTAACGACATGTGTATAGAATTTAATTAAACGCGGCTTTTTCCTTACTAATTAAATATTAACCAGTCTCAATCTGTTTTGTTTGACAATTTATTATAATTTACTTGGGAAATTCTCTGGCAAAATTTAATACTAAAATTTTGTTTTTTTTTTAATGGAGAAAAAAATTATAAACAGTTCGTGAATTTTTTTGAGAATATTTTCCTTATTTTACAAATTAGTTTTTAAATTTTAATTTTTAATGAAGCGTTTTAAATGCATTTTGAAAACATTTTACACTAATATACAGATAAACTTCTACAATCCATTATTGTGAATATTAAGTTTAGTCTATAGTAATATTTTAAGACTCTTGTTTCATGTTTTTACATAATAGCTTCCAATAAAAAAAAAATGATAGAAAATACAAATATTAAATAAAAAAATAAAAAAAAAATGGAACAGCTATATTAGAAGCTTGAAATGAGAATTGAAAAAAGATTTTATCTTGTGAAAAATTTTGAATCTCCACGTGACGTATTGTAAAAAATCTTGTATAAATATTTATAAGATTTAGCATTAAGCTAATTACTGAAAATAATCGATTCGAAAATCGATTTTTCGAAGAGCAATGTAAAAAGTTAAGAAATTGCGATAAAAAAAAAAGAGGAAAAAAATTAAGTAACGATTAATGAGATTAAACTTGATCGTTTTATGCAATCTTTAAAAAATTATTGCAACAACGATCGTCACTGTACGTGTGTTACAAAATTTGATTTCAATAATTTTGCAAAAAAAAAAATCGCAAAATCGATGTCGAATTTTTCTTATAACGCTCTCTTCATTTCTTGGCTTTTTTTCTATTTTTCAGTATTTGAATTTATTTTATTCTAAATTTGATAAAATTAAAATACTATAGAATTTATTGCATTATTGTTATCTGTTAAGCCATGAGTTTGTTAATTATTTGAAAAATTGTCAGAAATACCAACTACTTGTCTAAGATAAGGTGCCAAGCCAAATTCTATATTTATAGATTTAAAAAATTTTAATGCTCAAAAAAAAAAATTTATCTCATAACTTTATTGTGGCTCATTGAAAATAATTTTTTTTTTCTATAGTTTATAAAAAAAAAGAAAACAATTTATTTAATTATTATTAATCTTGTATATAATTAAAAGTTATTTATTATATTATTTTTCTAAAAGAGAAAGAGAGGGAGAGACAGACAGAAAGGAAAAGAGATTTCAAAATCGAATCGATTTTGTTATGTTTCTTAAAAGAGTTTCGAAAAAAAAATTTCTAATTTATAAAAAAACGTAATGCAATTATGAAGCATCAATGTAATCATTAATTAACAAAACAAACAACGAATAACTTAAGCCCAATGTAGAATCGGGGACCTCTCTGATTAATCACACATTTACACAAACACACACACACACACAAATTTTTACCCTATCGAATCTTTGAGGATCTCGAATTCGTACATTTTTGTATATCTGTAGTTTAATAAACACCTCGCCCCCCCCCCATCCACCCCTCTCATGTAATTTAAATTTTAAAAGTTTAAAATTTATGCAAAGAAATTTTTTTACCAACAAGAATACGTGGCGTCAAAATTCTAAGCGTTAAACAGTATTTACCCGACATTTAATACAAAGAGAGAAAGAAAAAAAAAATGACGGGCAATCGTGAATGGGGAAAAAAATAAGAATGTAATCTTTCTGAAAGAATGATTGAACAAAAAAAGAACAAAGGCTGTAGAGAATGCTCTTGTATGAATGAGATAAATTTGAAGTCGAAAAATGACAAAAAAAAATGTGTGTAAGCTACCTGTGCCTTGTAACAAACTATATATATATATATAAATTATATATATATACAAATATATATAATTGAAAATCTCACAGTATCTGGTAATATACCTTTTTTTACAATTCCTTCTATTCCTTTCTTTTTCCATTTTAATTTGCAATAAAAATTTTATTATTTTTATTGAAAAATGTATTAAATTACACATTGAAAGGAAATATTAATTTTTAGATTTTAATAATTCAAAAAACCAGAAAAATGTGTTTGCAATTAATTTTCAAATTTATTCAATATGTAGGATATAAATTTATTTCTAACACATTAGGTGGCAAAAATGATCCTTGACATCAAAAATATTGTTCTCCCTTTCTCTTTCAATTAAACATCAGACTTAGTTAATTTTTTTGTTGCAAAAATAAATCAAGTTCTGATGATGTATTTATAAAAAAAAAAAATTAAATAATACTTAAAAGATGTTGGACAATGAACCCATTTATTATTATTCTACTTATTGAACTTAACTTGCATTCAATTTACGGAATGTACATTAAGAATCAGAGCGCATTTTAATTCTATTTGCTTTTGTCTAGCGTTTCTCTTGAGTCACGCTCTTTCATCTATTTATAGAAAATTTCAATGACACGTGACAACGAGAGAATCAAGAAGCAAATCAAACTTACATATGCAAATTCCCAAAATATTTTTCAAAATTTCCAATGATTATTTTAAAATTTTCCAATTTTTATAATAGTTTTTTTTTTAAAGTAATTTTATTTTGGAAAAGAATTTATTCTAAATAAATTTTATTACAGAATATATATATATTTATTTTATCAATCATTGTATTTTCTAATTTTGTAAATTTGAGAAAAAATTTTATCATAATATGAGTAATAAGAAAAAAAAGACAGTTTTCCCTAATTTAATTTCACGATAATAACAAGCAAAATTCAAAAGATAAAGAAATATAACTGAAGTAGCAACTTCTTTTATGTTTGCCGACTTTATCAATGAATCTTAAGTGAAGTAAATGTTATTCTTATTTACACAAAAATAGTTTTTATTAAATAAATTTCAAAAATTTTTATTTAAAAAGAAAAAAATTCTACAAAAAATACTTATAAATAGATTTTGTAAAATTCTTGAGCACGAAATTTCTGCGACTTAATAAAATTGACTTTGACAAAGTTCAGAAAAATTAAAAAAAAAAGATAATATTGCACGCACAATTATCAATGGGTTTGCTTAAAATATAATAAAACAATTTTTATTGCTCATCAAAGGTAATAAATGATTTTTATGTGATAATCACTCAATTGTAAAAAAAAAAAACTAGATCGATAAGACTTGGATTTTCTTATTTCAATTAATCTCACATTTATATTATGACAGTGATTATAATTTAGCAATGAAAACAAATTTTTATCTCCCATTAAATTGTTTAACGATAAAAAAAAATAATATAATGATTTTTTCGTCTCACATTAATTGTTCGTCATTCATTAATATTGAAAAAAATTAAATTCATGATTTAATCTATCATTTCAAAAAATTTCCCAATAAAGTAATTAATTAAAAATATTAAACAAAATATTTGATTAATATTTAATGAGTTAATTAATGTAACTTGGAATAATTTATACACAGTTGTATAATATAATTTTAACTAAATGTGAATCTGTTGATTAAAATATTATTTATTGAATCAATTTTAAATTACCTGTTTGAAAATTTAATTAATTTTTTTTTATTATTGGTAGTTTTATTAAATGCTTTTTTCTACCTATTCATATAACGATTTAATTAATTTGTTGATAAGAGAATAATTTTTTTTTATTTTATATATTGAATTAAAAGAAAAATGTTTAGGATATTTTTTTTATAACGTTTTAATAGCGAATTTCTTTAAAAAAATTGCTTCGTCATACTAGATCTAAAGTAATTTTATTGAGAACAGAATATTTTCATTAAATTCTTCTTTTATTGATGCAATATTGTATTTCGTGCTATGATGTACTTATATGATGAGATTTCAAAAATTTTACAATTCTCGCAATTTTTTATATCACAATTGAGATAAAACTGTTTTTTAACTGGCTATTTCTAGAAGTTGACGTTGCATTTTTTTTTGCTTTACTATTTCCTATTATTACTATCATGATTATTATTTATTAAATAGTAGTTGTTTTTTTTTTAATTAAATTTTCAATATCAAAATTGACTTTTTTGCGTGCTTTACAGAAACTTAAAATTAACCGTAGAATTTAGAATGACGTGTATAATAAATTATATTACAGGAAGCTGCATGTTAGAAAATTTAGTTTAAAGAGGCTAAACAGTAATTGAAAAAATTTTAATGCGTAATGTCTCCCGTTATCAGTGAGTGACTTGACGAAAGCGTTTGTATTTACATATTATGTATTGACAATTTTTAAAAAAAAAATTTAATTATTTACGTAGATATTTTAATTTGTCAATTCAAGGAAAAATGACTATTGACAAACTATTTGATAATAAATTTTTAAAGATATATTTAAAAAAAATATTTTAATAAATTTCATCTAAAATCAATTTTAAGAAATATTTTTTTAAATCATAAAATGAAAAAGTATAAATATATAAACTTAATTAAATATTACTTAATAGAAAAAAAAAGTTAATAAAAATAAATTATTTAAATAATAATAAATAAAAAATTAAAAAGTGTCGAAAATAAAATTTAATAATTTTTATTTTGTTTATAGAAAAACAATATCGTGGAAATGAGTTTATTACACCGTAATGATTATAAATGAGAGAATAAAGGAGGGGATTGGAGCGATATCGATCAACGGAGAAGTCGTACTTATATGATGATGTCGGCACACTCCAGTCATTCGAAACGTGTTCGCGACTCTATAAAGAGCTTCTGTTTTATTTTAAAAAAAAAATAATTTACCATTAATTTTTGATATTTCAGAAAAAAATTTACAGTTCTTGGGAAAAATCCATTTCTATGAAGCGGAAAAATTTGAAACATTTTCAAATTTGGAAAACAGGAAAAATGCTCAGTGCTGGCTGATATATCATCAAAGAAGAAGAAAATTGCCTTTTTTCCTGAAAGAAATAAATTACGATTTGGAATTTTTTTTCAACAAGACGCGCAATGAAACAATAGCAACAAATTGATTGATCGTTTCGAATTGAGATCATCAGGTCGACAGGTAGATTTTACATAGTGTCTCATGAGGTCAACTCTGCCTTGAAACGGGAGCCGAAGACAGACTCGAATTACAAGTCTTGGAAGAGAAACAAAAAAAAAAAAAAAAAAAATTTCCGCCTCTTCTTCCACAAAGAAAGGTCTGTTAAAAATTTTATTTTTATTTTCTCCCTCTCATTAAATTTTTCTAAGAAAATTGTAAAATTAAATTTTTAACTAAAAATCGAATTTTTAATTTTTTTTTTTTGCAGTTGAGAATAAAATTTAAATTTCTTAAATCAGTATATATATTCTTTCAAAATACAATTCAAAAGAGAATAATAGTGTTTTATTCTTAGATCTTTGGGACACGAGTGCGTTTGAATTATTTATATGTTTTTGAATCCAGAAATAAGATTCAATTTCAGGAAAAGAATAGTTGAAAATGTATTTTGAAAATTTTTGCTTTAAATTTTTTTTTTTCTGTTTTTTTATCATTAATTTTATCAAAAGTAAGATTAATTGTACAAAATGTATTTCTTCCTTTAGTATTATTATTTAATAATTTAAATTAAAAATTAATTAATCTTTTAAAGCAGAGATAATTTAAAAAATTATTAAATTCAAAAAGTTGTCAAACGATAAAATTTTGAAGTTTCTGTTTATATTTCCGCAGAGGTAAAAATTCGAAGGAAAAAAAAATTTAATTTTAATGTTTCTTAACTTTTTTATGTAGATATTGACAATTTGTCATTAATTAATTAATAATTTCTCACAGAATATTGAGAGAGAAATAGTTCGTTAGCGTAATCAAGTTCATCGTTTTGCAATTCCATCAAATTTGTCTTTCCGCGTGTTTACGATCTTGTGTTTATCTTTGCTCCAACTTTGTAAAACTTCATATCAGTTAAAATCTAATATTAGGTAAAATGAACTCATTCCTTCACCTTAAAATTTAAATTAATTTTTTTTTATCAAAATTCAAAATTGTATTTATTTTTATTTTAATCATAAAAATATCATTTGAATGTGAATTTCAATTTTTTTCGAATTTTAAATTAAATTGCAAAAAAAAAATGAAGAGAAAAGAATTAGATTTGATTAGAATTTTTTTTTTTATATTTTATATTATATATTTTTTATGTCCAATTTTCTGGGTTCTTCCACTGGAAATTCCAAATCTTATGGGGAATTACGATATATTTATACGCATGCAATTTTTTGTTTGGCTGTTTCGCATGTGGTAAATTCCAAACTCGACCTAATTAACTTTTTTTTTCGCTGAAATGAGATTTCTGGGAATTTCTGATCTTTAGTAATAATTAGGGTTGAACTTTTTTATTTTATTTTTAAAAAAATTATTTTATCGCTTTTTAACCATTTTTTTTATTTAATTTAATATTTTTTTAATAAAATTTTTTTTATTTCTTATTTATTTTAGGATTTGAATTTATTTAAATTAATTCACCGATTTCGTCTTTAGATAAATTAAAGGTACATAGAAGATTTAATGAACTATTGGTAATATTTTTTCGAAAAAATTGAATAATTAAAAATCATAGCAAGCTGACTACCTTGGTCTATTATTTCGTTACGCCATCGATAACATTTTCTTTATTTCAAGGTTGAAGTCATTAACTGTAAATAATGCAACTATGAAAATTCTGTGCAAGACTTTTAATTTATATTTCTGAATTTTTAATTAAATTCAAAATAATTGACCAAAATGCTTTTTAAATAAAAAGATTTTTGCGATTAACAAATTTTTTTCAATAAAAAATAAAAAATAAATAAAATTAATATTAGATATTAATTATTTTTTTTTAATTTATTAATAAAATTATTTTGCAAAGTGCATTGAATTATTATTAAAAACATAATGTGAAATCTATAGGCCAATCACGCGACATTCTCTTTTAATTAAAAGAATAATTATTTTATCGCGAATATATAAATGTTTTATCTTCTTCGTTCCGGAAGATTGTCAATGGACTTAATGAGTTTTATATGTGTGTGCGTGTATATTTCTACGTTTCATTTATCACGCAAAGAGATTATGTCAATCATTCGTTAATTTTTTTTTGTCAGTTTCCGTATTTAATTGGTCAATGCCAAATTTTAATAATCAAGGTTTGCAAAAAAAAAAAAAAAAAAATTACCACGCGTTAATTGAATCTTGTTTATAAACAATTTTGACAATGACCCAAAGTAAATATTTTGGTCCAGAAATGCAATCAATGTGTGCCAATTTTAAAAGAACGGAAAAAATACTTTTCACCTTTTTTTTTATATTATTTTTGTTTTTAACCAAAATTATTTTTTAATCGTTGATCTTGTTTTACTAAAGATTAAAATCTTTCATTATTTCTTTCCTTATTTTCTATATTTTATTAATTACAATTGTTTAAAATTTTAATTCTTTGATTTTTCTAATATTGGTAAATTTAATTTTTTTTAAAAACTTTTTGGTTATATTTATCAATACAATACTTTTTTAATTAATCGGAATTTTAATATTTTCTCATTTTCTACTTATATACATTTATTATTATTATCTGTTACTGTTTCACTTTTTAATTTCAACACTTTTTTGTCGAACAATTATTGAATATCGCTTATTTTAAATACAATAATTATCTGTTATCTTTTTAAATATTTTTTTTTCAAATTTCTACTAGCGTAGTACATTTGACTAATTTTGCGCTTTTATTATTTTTGGCTGTAAACTGTATATAATAGTGAAAGGAACAAATTATAAGTAAATAAAATCAATAAATATAAGTAATTAATAAATAAAAATCATTCTTTAAGATATAAAGTATTTAATTATTGATTTATCTTTTTAAATTAAATTAGTCAAGATCAGCTGTTTCCGGTTTCAGTATTGTTTTTGTTTTGACAGTAAATGACAGTTTGCATTTCAAGTAGAGTTTTAATTCTCTTTTCTTAGTTTTAAATTAATAAAAAGTGTATCCTTTAATGTCTTTTATTAAATAATTATTCATTTAACAATTTCTTAACCAGTTGTGGTTATTTTGTTAAATGTCATAGTATTTATACAAGTGTGCAATATTATTGAGGTTAGGTATTCTTTGTCAAATGCAAAGATTACAAAGTTCGTCACACTTTACAATATAGCGTACAATGACCAAAATGACTAATTGATAAATGATAATAAAAAAATAACATGATAATAAAGAAGAATCATTTTTGTTATAGAAATATTTTTCGCTTCCACCTCTTTTTGAGGTTAGGTATGTTTACCTTTTTTGGCTTTCTTTGTTAAAAACTTATTTATTTATTTATCAGTGTGCGTCAAAAGTTTATATTTTCCTGTATTGAAGTACAACATTTTTTTAAGTAAAATATTATCTGCTGTCAATGTAAATCATTGTATTTTGTGAAATAAATTAATAATGAATATTTATTTTCAGATTTACAAAATGACTTCCCTTAATATTACCTGGTTTCTAGTGTTATTAGGTTTGTTAAAAGCTTATTTTTATTTTTTTGTAGTATTATAATTTTCTTAACATTTATTCTATGATTTTTTTTCAGTGACAACTAAAGTTTACGCTGACTTTCATGTTTCGTCGCAGGATCTGACTATAATTGTTGGAGATAAAAACTCTTTTAATTTATATTTAACGTAAGTAATTTTAATTACAGTTTTATTTTCTTTTTAATTTTTTGACAAATTTAATCACTAAAAAAAAACTGTTTACTTGTCAAGAACTTGTTTTTTTCCTCTAATTTTATCGTTAAAATTTACATATATCTCTATGCATTCAAAAGTTATATAATTTTTCAAACTCATTGTTTATCACTAAAAAAAGTGTTTAGAATTTTTTTTTTCAACATTAAAATATGTTTTAAGATAAAGTATTCTTTCTTTTACATGAAAAAAAATTATTTCGTCCCTTTTATTAAAAAAGAGTGAAAGGAAAGTTAATTTTGTTCTGTTATTCAATGTTTCTTATTTCAATTGGCTTATGTATATTATAATATTGATAAAATGTAAATTTATTACAAAGCAAATTTTTATATAATGTCAATGACATTTTTTACAGTGAACCATTGACAGCAGATGTGGATGTTAAATTTGATATACAGCATCCAGATTTAATTAGAGCTGTACCATCTAGTTTAATTTTAAAAAAAGGAACTCAAGAAAATTTAACAATTGAAGTTCAAGCACTAAGAGCAGGTAGTGTTATTCTCAGTGTGAATGCAACTCCAAGTGATGTTGCAAGGTTAGTATTAATTTTATTCTTTAGATTTATTATGAAAAAATCACGATATCTTGATTTTTTAACGATTATATTTAATATAATTAAACAGATATTTTTAAGGTATAAGATACAAATTTTTTTTTCGAAAGAACCAGGAAATTATTTTAACGATAAGACCAAACACATTTCTTGACAAAAAAACGTACATTTTTTTCTTTCAAGGTTTGAACTTAAATTTATTTAACTATTGCAAAAAAAAAAGTCTTTGAGAATTAAATTTAACATAAGAAATATTTTCCGTTTGTTATATACACATTGTTACTGAAGTTTTTTAAAAAAGTTTTCCTCCTTACATTTATTTTTTCATTATCAAAATTGATATATTTTCTTATCATAAAAAAATTTACACTTTTTTAATTTGATTTTCTATGGGTGGTCGTGATAAGAAAATTATAATCTTAATTGTTTGCAATTATAGAATTTTGTTTATTATTCATAGCGGAATTCGGAACAGATTCTAATCAACAATACATTGGACATTTGCTTATTCAGCAACTAGATAGCCTTATGGCCTCTTCTTTCTTTAAAATTCTACTTCAATGCAGTCAGTCTTTGGTCAGATTTTGACCAGTGCATTAGTTCTCTTTTAATATATATATATTATAATTAAAAAATTTATTTTTTAAAATTATTAATTACAAATTTTTTTTTTCATTTAAATTCCTTTTTTATTTAATGTTCAGATGTGATATAATAATTTAAATGTGTGTTTTTTGTTTAATAATTTCAGTGTTTTTGATATATTAAAAAAAAGTATCGAGAAACAATAATTAATTAATTCACTTTTTCAATTTAATTAAAAATAATGCCAATTTATAAAGTTTTTGTTGTAACTCGTGATCAATTAAATAATGGTGAAATTATTGGTTACAAGTAAGATATTAAAAAATGTGATAATGTACTTTAAAAATATTCTTTCAGAATCAAGACAATAATGGAAAATTATATTAATTTTGTTTTCCCGTTTAATTTTAGTATTACCGACGCATTTGTCAGGATAACTGTAGAAAAATCGGCAATACTCGATCATATTAGTTCAGTAGTAGGATGGCTTTATTTTTTGGCATGGAGTGTCAGTTTTTATCCACAAATTTTGAGTAATTATAGAAGAAAAAGTGTCGTGGGATTAAATTTTGACTTTTTATCTCTCAATTTTGTTGGATTTGTTTTATATTCTTTATTCAATTGTGGTCTCTATTGGATACCTGAGATAGAGGTAAATTATTTTGTACAAATAATAAATAATTAAATAAAAATATATTATAAATTTATTAATTTTTGTTTGTTTTTTTTTAGCAAGAATATTTCAGTCGATATCCAAAGGGTTTGAATCCAGTGAAACCAAACGATATATTCTTTTCGTTACATGCATTTTTTGCAACAGTTGTGACAATTCTTCAATGCTTTATTTATGAGGTTTGAATATTTTAAATAATTTTTTATTATCATTTTTTTTTTTTTGAAGAAATACATAATATATTAAAGAAAAATATTTTCAGATTGGCACTCAACGAGTTTCAACTACTGCACGAATTATTCATGGAATATTTACAGCTTTTATACTTATTAGTATTATTCTGTCACTACAACACGTAATTGGATGGCTTGATTTTCTTTATTATTGCAGTTACGTGAAATTAGCGATTACATTAATTAAATATGTACCCCAAGCTTTTTATAATTATAAACGAAAATCTACTGTTGGCTGGAGTATTGGAAATATTTTTCTTGATTTCACTGGAGGAATGCTGTCCATGTTGCAAATGATACTTAACGCTTATAATTTCGGTAATTTTTTTGTTTTTTGAAATTTCAATTTAATTTAAATTTAATAATTTGATTAATTAAATTATTTTTTTAAACAGAGGATTGGGAAAGTATTTTCGGTGATCCAACGAAATTTGGTCTTGGATTCTTTTCAGTTGCTTTTGATGTTTTCTTTATTGTTCAACATTACTGTCTCTATGGGTAAGTAAAATTTAATTTATGTTTAAAAAAAGCATGCGGTATAAAGTAATGGAAATTAGAATTAGCTGCAATTGTAATTTTTTTGCTTTATGGAAAAAAACAGCATGCGCTGAATGAATTTGCACGATTGAATCATTTTAGAAACAAAAAAATTTTAATTTATTATTTTTTTTCTTTAAATTGGAGAATTAATTTAATAAAGTTTGATTAACAAGAGTAATTTAAAAAAAAATAATACTGTAAAAAACATAACACGTACTAAACTAAATGGAAAAATCTATGACATGGGCAGAACAAAAGTTTTGCTTTACAGAAGTGACAGCGAAAAAGTGATTGACCTGAAAGGCCGAGTTTAACCAGCCGATCTACATATTCCATCTGTATTCAATTAAGTTCAGTTAATCTTGAGAAACAGAGACTAGCTTGACGATAAGATCAATTATTTACTCTTTAAATAATTATTTAAAGAGAGAAAACATTTTTAAAAAATCTAAAGTAGTGTCAAGTGTTTGTGCCAATTTACTGAAAGACTAGAAACAATTTACTAGCCTGAAAGAAATATCAATCAATTTAGAACTTTTATTTTTTGGTGTTTCAGAACTGTAGTTAATTTGCAAGTGTTTTAGAACTTTTATTTATTTAAAAAGTGGTTTTAGAATCTCTTATTATTATTTAAGTGTTATAGAAACTTTTTATTATCATTATTAGAATTTTTTTTTTTTTAAACATTTCTAGACAGTGTGTTAGAAAACTCATTTAGTAATTAAAGATATCATAATATTTTAATTTGAAAAAAAAATTAAGATGATGAGAGTGAGATTGAAAATTGAGTGTCATTTAGAATTACTGTACAGGAATGATTATTATTTATTAGTCCAAGCACGTGATTAATTTTTTTTTTATTTTATGTAGTATTCTATGTTTTGCAATTTATTCCTATTTGTATTATTTATTATTTGATTCACAAAGTTTAATATTTGTTAATGAAAAAGAAATTTCTTACAATCTTTAATATATTATATTGTCAAAGAAATTAATTCTAATGTATTTAATAATATTTATTAAACATCAATTTATTGCAATAGAAAAAATAATGTTTTGCAATATTTATCTGAAAATTAACAGTTTGTTCTATAATTTATTTATTTACAAAAACAAAAAAAATAAAATAAAAAAAAACATTTACGCGTTTCCCTATCCTATAAGTCATCCTATTTAATTTTTTTTCGTGTTTACAAAATAGCGATTAAGGTGCATAAAATTGGTGATAAAAGGGATTTATCATTGTAGAATTCAAAGATTTATTAATTCATTGTTTCATATGTATAAGTGGATTATCGGTGTTTTGCAGTCATTAGCAATATATAGCATGAGGCATGAGGTCCAATCAATTTTCGTTGCAAAATTCAACGATGGAAGTTATTTCTTTATCAACTTTTATTATTTGTGTTTATCGAATTCTTGGGGCTTTATTTTATTCAATTGCCGAAACCTTTTCTAGCTTGCATGATAGAATAAGGGATCTGTGATTTGAATTTTCAAATTTTATGAAGAAATAAATTAATTAAAATAATAATTAATCAAGAATAAAAAGGACAATATTTTTCTATAAGTTTAAAAATAAATTTATAAAATAGGAAATAATTTCTTCATGGAAAAAATTAAATATAAATATTTTATTTAAATATAGACAAAAGATTGTACGTTTTAATTTTCAACAGAAATCGTCGTGAGGGCTACATAATTCTACCGGGATCATGTCAAGTGGAAGGAGTAGAAGAAACATCAACCAGCAGATCAAAGCAAAAATCTTCTTCGTCTAATGATGAAATCTAATCTTTTAAATTTTATACTCAAACAACTATACATAATATATTTAATCCAAGGTCATGAGAAAAACAAAAAATTGTAATATGAAATTGTAACAAAAATATTTTTTTATATTTAAATTTTTTTAAACAATTTAAAATTATAATTTATCAATTTTACATTCCTGATGTAAAAACTCAATATTTTTGTCATTTTTATGACATTTTGCATAATCTATTTTTTTTTTATTATCTGTGATCAATTTAATCTTAAAAATTTCATCGAATTTTTTATAAAATTAAGAAAATTTTAAATTTAAATCAAAATTGTTTTACCTGAAAAGATATTTTTTAAATATTGTTTATTTTGGAAAATAATGAAATCATTTATTTTACATAACATATATTAATGATTGTAAATTATTTCAATAAAAAATGGAAATTAATCTTTTTTTTGAAATATTTCTCTCTATTATTAATTATCGAATCAGTTACGAATTAGAAATAAATATTTATATGAATTACATTTCCATTAATTTCATTTAAATTTTACCGCTTTCATTATTGCGCATGCGCGTATTTTTTCCATTATGGCGGACAATTTTAAAATTCCATTGTTCTTAATTCTCTAAAACGTCAAAAAAAAATTCTGAAAAAAATTTTCATTCAATAAAATCAATTTCTACGTTTTACTTTACAATAATAATGAAAATTAACAATACATCTCGTTAAGTAATTGTTACTCCAAAATGCAGTCAGACAGGCACAGTAGAGGTTAGTTTATTGCGATGGCGACTAAGTAGAAGGTGATTCTTTGTGAATGCAATTCATCTTGTATACAAAATTCATCTAATTTAGAGTTATACAGTGAAAAAATTAGTGAAAATCATATTATTTTCCATCACAGGAAGTGTCAAACAATAACAATTTAATTGTTTTGTCAAGGTTCATTATCATCATGATTCTATATTGAATTGTGCTCTGTGTCGTTCCAAGTTCTCGGTGTTGAAAAAGAATTGGAAAAAGAAGAGGGAGAGAAAGAGAGAACGAGATCGCCGCGTGCGCGTCTTTAACACTGAGCATAGTGCAGTATAGTATATCAGGAAGTTGAAAAAAAAATCATATCATTGGAAGAATTAAAACAAGTTGAGAAAAATATATATACATAATGTCGGATACAGAGAGACAGGAGAATTTGGAAACCGAGTACCTGGAGATCAACTCCAAGGGGGCTTGGGGAATTATCTATCAGGTGTGTATATATTGAACTAAATCTTACCCCGGTCTCCCCTTCGTTCCCTGATATGTACACATTTACTTGATGTATAATTCGTCATCCTGACGTTATCCGGCGTCACAACCTATAAAAGAAACAAAAAACACTTACAAATCTGCGCAAAAGTCCATAATTTTAAATTTGTGATTTCATTGTCAATTCCATAGAATTCGTCCTCCAAATATATATATATATATGCTTTTCATTATTATACATATTTTCTATATTTCCATTCTATTTCGTTTTTATACTTCGTAATTGTATTTCCACTATTTAAATTTTCCTCTTCTGATTTCACTTCTAATATTAACCCTTTTTTGAAATTATTTAATTTATTTTTTAATATGACAAATTGTCATCAACATTCTTTATACGATGATTCAAGACATTTTTGAGATACATAGAGTTAAAAAGATGAAAAAGATTTTTTTTTTATGGGAATTATTTTTCTCACGATCCCGTTCCTCTTTGTTCAATTATATAGCATTGTATTAGTGCCAAAAGAGTTCCCAGACTAATTACTCACAATCTGCACTTGTTCCCGTTTTAAAAAGTTGAATGAATATATGATAAAATGCTTGAGGAGTTTAAAATTGGTTTTTTTTTTTCAACACAAGTTGTTTTAAAGAGTATTATATTTCGCTGTCAAGGTCGAATTTCTTTTGAAGCTGAAAGGATAATTCGAAGGTTGTGTTCTTTAAAAGTTACAATTCACTCGATTATAATATATGAATCTGGTAAAAACCTACAATTTTCTGCGAGGACAATTTTCTCAATTTAAATTATTTTTTTACTTATTTTTCTATTGTCAGCGTTTTTTTTTTAATTATTTACAAGAAATTAAAGATTCTTTTTGATAATTTAGTAATTATTGTTATGTAATTATTACTCAAATTGTTTTGTAACAATTAGCAAATTTATTAATAATAATTGATATGCGTGAAATAATTAAGATAATTAGTGCATCTGTTAGCAATTAGTTCTGTTTTTATTAACAATAATTCGTTTCAATTTACGTTAATTATCGCAATTATTATCATTATAGTATATAATATAAATTTAATAAAATTTTTATTTTTTTAGCACATGCGTAACGAGTGCACAAATTTTGAATACACGTGTAATGAATCAAAAAAACCACAAAACAGAAATTTGAATCGATATAGAGATGTTGCACCATATGATCACACAAGAATTGAACTTAAACGAGGATCATGCGATTATATTAACGCAAATCTTATCGAGGTAAGATAAAATTTTATTTTTCTAATTATTTGATAAAAATGTTTGTGAAATTATTCTTTTTTTATAGTTCTATAAAAATTTGAAATTAATTTTTAGGTCGAAAGAGCAAATAGGCTTTATATTCTTACACAAGGACCACTTCCAAACACGGCCGGTCATTTTTGGCTAATGGTGTGGGAACAAGAGAGTAAAGGAATAATAATGTTAAATAAAGTCATTGAAAAGAATCATGTGAAATGTCATCAATATTGGCCAATGGGTGGAACTTCTGATGAAGAAATGACATTTACAGATGTTAATTTAAAAGTAGAATTCGTCAGTAAAACTAATTTAATGAATTACACAACAACCAAGTTAAAGTGAGTTTCATTTATTAATAAAAATAAAAATTGCTTATAAATTAATAATAAAATTTTTTTTAGATTAACCGACTTGGAATCAAATAAAAGTAGAGATATTTTACATCTACACTATACAACGTGGCCTGATTTTGGTGTACCTCAGAGTCCAACGGCATTTCTTCGATTTTTAGTTGACGTTAGACAACATGGTGTTTTAGATCAAAATGTAGGACCACCGATTGTTCATTGTTCAGCGGGAATAGGAAGATCGGGAACATTTTGTCTTGTGGACAGTTGTCTTATTCTTGTGAGTAGGGAAAACAAAAATTGCAAAAAATTTTTTTTTATTAATTATTTAATTAACAAACATTTATATAGATCGAAGAAAATGGATTAAATTCTGTGAATGTACGAGAAATTTTAATGGATATGAGAAGGAGTCGAATGGGCCTAATTCAAACGCCTGATCAACTTCGATTTTCCTATGCAGCCATTATTGAAGGATCGAAACAATTGCCTTCTAATAACGTGGTAACTAATACCAATTCACAGTAGTACATTGCTATTAGCTTTGTTTTTGGAATGGACTACTGAATTAAAAGACATTAATTTTTTTTTCCCCTGAAGGAAACTAATTTTTTGTTTCTAACTCATTAACAAAAATTAAAATTCTCAAAAGAATTTTGTATTCTAATAGCATTGTTCTGCTGTGCTATTTTAAATTATTAACGATCTGTTTTTTCTAAGTGTGTTGTGTTTTTACAGAACGTCGATAACGAAATAGTGACTAACCATTATGATGTGGTAAACAATATTAGTAATTCGTCAATAGAGGAGGATGATGATGATGAACCACCTCCTCTACCACCACCTCGAGGAGAGTCACTAGGTCGTGGTGTGAATGCCGACGTCACGCCTACAGGAACTACTGAAAATGGTACGCGCATACTTGTTTTGCATTTCATTTTTTTTTAATTTAAAAAGAATCGTTTCTCATCTTTAACAGTGTTCGACTTTTTCAATTTTTTTTTTTTTAAATTGAAATGCCTGAGAAAAATTAATATTTGCTTCTTAATGATTTAGAAAATATTTAAATTTGAAAATATTAAAATGAAATTTTTTTTCTTTAAAACCAGGAGATGTAAATGGTCCTCCAAATAAACCGTTACCATGTGAACCACCTTCACATTCAGATTTAATTTCCAATTTATCGCAAACAAATTCCACCCACTTGTCTAACAATGTACACGAAAATAACGAAGATAAATCTGGCGAAAGTGGAGGTGAAAATTCCTATCAAACCAGCCCTCCATCTAGTCCAGATTCGTAAGTTTTTTTATTTTAGCTTTTCTATCACTGAATTTAGAATTTATTTATAATTAAAAAAAAAAAAATTAATAAAAATAAATTTGTTATATTTTAAAGTTAAATTTCTTCTTTGGGAAAAATTGGAATAAAAACTCTTTTTGTTTTTTTCTTCTTAGGAAAGGCAATTTACGTCAACGTAATATTGAGAAGAAAGAAAGACTTGCGGCGCAGGTACGAGAGATGAAACGCCGACAGAAGGAGACGGAAGATTGGCAGAAACTCAAGAGGTCATTATTTTCGCCCCTTTCACTAAGCATAGGAGCCGCGTTTGTTGGTGGGAGTGTTTTGGCAATTTATGCGTATTTTTACATGCGCGGCTAAAAAAACTCGAAAAAAATTTTTTTTTTTATATATTTTTGGCGTGGCAGTGACGCTTACATTTATTAGTGAGACAGTCTTTTAACTATATATACATATATATATATTTACAGTCGTAAAATGTCGTTCCCAAAAACTTTTACACGAGAAAAATTTCTATACTTCTTAAAAGAGAGAAGTTGATAGGATAGAATTAATGAATCTATATATACAACGAGAGATTCTGGTTCGATATTATTAAAAAGTGAATTGGTCTATATAATTCCATAGTTTGGAAATTAGAGACTCACAAAAAGAAGAAAAAAAAAGAGTACTGAATGCATTTGTATTTTTATATATATTGCAAACTCGAAATTTTTCGAAAAAAATCTATTTGAGGCGTTTTTGTTTAATTTTTTTTTAACGGGGGGTTTTTTTTTCTCTTTGTTGGAGATTTTTTTTTAGAGTTAAAAAATGAAACCCGCGTTATCGATTTTCTGTGGATTGTATCATTCTCTCTACAGAATTTCATATATTTTCTTACCTTCTACATCCGTTTATGTTGAAAACAGAATATGAAAAAAATTTAAAGTTAGTGTTAATGCTGGATATTTTGATTTGCCTCTTCTATAATTTCAATTGGAAGACGCACGAATTAATGAATTTATTTTCTATCCTATAAATTTTATTTAAAAAAAAAAAAACTCGTTCGAGTTTAATTTTATAAATTTACTTACTGAACAATTTAATCATTTAGAATAAATTTTTTTTTTCTTTGATAATCACTGATCTCAAAGAAATGTAGGTTTTTTTTAGATATTCTACTGAGAAAAATATTTTATTTCGTTAAAAAATGTTTTCTTGGTAAAATATTTTTTTCACTTATGAATATGTCACTCTTCACTCTTTCAAGGCTATTTTAATGATATATATATATTTTTTGTAGTGATGTGTAATTCCGCCACACTAAAAAACAAATCTTTATATCGCTATTGATCGAAATAAGTTTTGTTTAATTATGGCGGAATTAAAGATTGTCGATTACGAGATTTCCTGCTCGTTTAAATCGAGCGTTCGGAAAGACTGAGTATGATTAATAATAATTTTTCAAAACAAAAAAAAAAGGGAAAATGAAATCAAGTAAAATTAATTAATTGGAGAATACGTAAATTTCCGCGTAACAAACCACAGATAATAGATAGGCTTAGTAAAAATAGTATTTGTGCGTGACAATTTAATTTTTAATTTCTCTATATGTTTCATTCTCTTCGTTACAATTTTTTAAAAAAAGCAATCAATTTGTGTAAAACGACACGATAAATTTTTATTTTTCATAAATAAAAAGTAATTAATGAAAAATCTCTCTTATAGAATTTTTAATCCTTTTCTATATAATTAATTTCCATTAATTATAATTTTTATTAATGATTACTTTTTATTTTTAATTATAAATTCCTATCTATCGTCTGTGGTGATAGGAAAAATGTCAGATTTCAAGATGAAATTGTGTAAATCTGCTGCAACAATTTTATTTTTTATCCTCTGACTCTAGTGGGATTTTAAAGTTCATCAATTATAATAATGATGAGAAAGAAAGAAAGAAAAAAAATTGAGAGAGCAAGACTGCTGGAAGTCAGAACTTATAAAAAATACGGTGCTAATGAAAAAAAAAGTTCCACACAGTTTGCACGTGAAAGTTAAACACAAAAAAAAATTGTATAAATGAAAGAATGAACGTGCGAATGATTACAGTCTTAAAATAAAAGAAGAAAATCAAGTATATGATAAAATCTCAAAAAAACGAGAGATAAATATTAATATTTGCAAGGTGTAAAAACTATTTGCAAAATCTATACTTTCTAACAAGTGTCAGTTAAAAGAGAATTTTCACAGTGATTGAAACAGAAACATAGCCAAGTGCCTACTCGTTTATACACGAAATAATGAAAAAAAAAAAAGAAAAGAACAAAACAGAATTATAGTCGGAAAGATTTAAAAACAATCGTGATATTCTAAACGCGAGTGCACCCTTCAAATATTCCAAAACACCCCACCACACACAAACACTCTCTCTTCTTAGGCATGAGCAAGAAAGTTATAGAAAAATCCTAAACACATTATTATCATATATAATAATCGACAATATCGAGTTAATTTTTATATTTAATAGATTTCAGAAAAATTTTGATTGTCAAGCAATTTTTTAACGTTGATTTTATAATTGTAAATTTTTTACAAGTGCCAATACTAACAAATGTACCTTAAATAATTTCCCTTTGGGAATTAGAAATATAAATTTGGACTTGCAATTAAAAATTCTAAAAAAAACAATTCATTCTTTTTTTAAAATATGTAATTATTTAGTAATGCTTACTATTTTTTTTTTTTTATTTAATTTAGTCTTTTTTAATTTTTTTTACTTTATTCTAATTTTATATCTTTTTATGATTTTTTTTTCTCTGCTTGACAGTCAAAAATAGTAGTATACAATAATATAGGAAAAAGCAAATTATTAATCTAGTGAACGGAACAGAGTAGAGACAAGAGAAAAAAAAGTATTTTAGTGGTACGATTATAAAAAATAGTATATAATCGAAATTCTATAAAATTAATTCTTGCAAATTAATTTTTATTGTTTTGTGTATCATTAATATTTTGCCATAGAGGGTAAAATACACTATAAATATATATATATTGAAAAATATTTTCACTGTAATAACGTGAAAAGAAAAAAAAAAAAACCAGTAAAGCAAAGATAAAAAAAGAAGTGATAGTGAGATTTTTTTCTGAAAAAACCACATATTAAAAAATTAAAAGAAAAGAAAAAGAAAGCGAATTGTTTTAAATTGCAAAAGAATCCGTCGATATCGACCAATCACTGCACAGATTAAAAATATTTGATATATTTCTGAATTTAAAAAAAAAAATTCCAAATTGTAAACTACTTTTTTACTGGAAAATATTTATATATTTCTATATTATTTAAATATTTTTCTCCATGTATCTAGATGAATTTGACATATATTATTATATATGTATATATTTCATGAAATTTTTTTTTTCCAATCGAAATTACAAATTTTATAACAATTAAAAAGCAAAATAATAACAAATAATTATTAACATTTTGTGTGTGTTTGTGTGATCTGAATAACTCTAGTGAGATTTATTTCTCAGCCTGAAGATTTATCAGTTCAGTAAAAGGTGAAATTAATATAAAAATTATAGTTTATTTTTAGTAAAAAATAATATAAAAATATTTAAATATTGTATTTAACTTTTACTGGATAATTGAAAAATTGAAGGGCTATTTTTTGAGAAAAAGAAATTTTTAGGGGGAAGATTGGTATAAAATTACGCTTTTCCTATTGTGAGTGTAAAAAAAATAACTTTCTGTTCTTTAACCAGTTTTTTATATTTCTTGGTTTTTTATTAATGGTTTTCTTCTTTCTTTTTTTTTTACTTTTACTATGATAGTTTATAAATTAGAAAACAATCAATCTTCCCTAGGGAACCGAGAAAACCTCATCTAATGATTTCTTTCAGATCGAAAAACGATACCAGCGAACAGAACGAGAAGCTGAACGAAGAGGCAGAATCATCTTAATTCATGTGAAATTACACATACATATCCATTGATTTTTCTTCTTCTTTTCTACTACAATGGCTCTGATATCATCGACGGAAATTTTATTTCGTTTAAAAAGAAGTGATGAAAAAAAAATTATAATCTTATAGAAACACTACAAAAAATAGTAATGAGTAACGTTATTTAAATACCACACAAAAATTTTTATCTAGAAAAAAAATTATTGTACCAAGTTGTCAATCATTTTTTTTTTCATAGACAATATTATATACCATTAATGATATATATTTTTTAAATAGAAAATATATTTCAAAACAAAATTTTTTGAAACATTTATAAAATTATTAATTTTTTCAAATGGATTATTAATCCATTTTTAGGGTCAAATTTGATTATTAAAATTTTTTTCTTTTAATAATAAATTTATTTCAAATAAAAGTCAATTATTTTATTTGATTTTACCTTATTGTGATAGTTATTATCTTTAAATAATTGAACGCCACAAATATGTGTAGAAGATATTTTATATATATTTTTTTGTTTTCATTACTAACAAATTTTTGTTCATAATTCGTAAAAAAAAAAACATTTTCTACAGGCACTCCGGTGTATAAACAAAGTATGGAATCTAAATTACAAAAACTTTTGTTACAACTAAATGTCTATTTCGATCTATACAGTATTTTTTTTGTTAAGAATTAGCTTCGGATGGGAATGCTATTAATAACAATAATTATTTACATTAAATACATTCACATCACGTAATATTCCGTTACGATAAAAAAAAGCAAAAAAAAAAAGAGATAAATTCAGTCTACAAAAATTACACATCATTTGCTAGAATTTAAAAAAAAAATTCAAATACATAAATGAACTTAAAAATTACTTAAGCACATATAGCCTTAAAAAAGTATTTAAATTTCTTAAAAATTAAAAATTTTGAATTTACAAAAATCTAATTTCTATGTGATTTACAATTAACGAAAATCGTTTATTAAAAATTACTTTTGATGAAATATATATTACAACTTCGTCCTGCGATCAGTGCTCAACTTTTTTTTTTAGAAATTTTTCAAAAATAATAGTTGTGTTTTTTTTTTGTTTATTGCAAAAAGGATCGCAAGACGATTTCGACTAGTTTACACTCTTTCTGTTATCAACAGTTGGATAACAGAACGCGAAGAAAAACTTAATTATTGCAAATGTCCCCGCAGTATAGGGCGTCTTAAAAATTCGCGAAATTTGCAAATTTTTACACCTTGATTCATTAATAAAATTCTAAACAGACTAGTTAAAAAAAAACATGACACTCACAGCTGCCAAAAAAAGGGCGAAGCATCCTCATTTATGTCCTATTGACAAATATTTACAAAATATCGAGATTCAATTTTTTTTTAGCAAAAATAGGATTTCATTAAAATCATTTCTTTTTTATTTAAAGTCAATTTAAAAATTTCAATTTTAGTAATTTGTAATAATTGTAAAATAATAATTTTTAATTAATCTATGAGAATTTGTTGAAATCCTATGTTTGAGAAAAATTATATCAATCATTCATTTATCAACTAATATTGGATTACACTTTTTTTTTTGGAATAAATTTCAAACTGCAATGTTTTTTTTCAGCTGATTCTTTCCATGATAAAATTGTACACAATAATTTAAATAATATATTATTGTGTAAAGACACATCATGAAGGCACATTAGAAAAAAACAACTATCAGCTAAATGGTCCCTATTAGGAAGATTCTTAAAATAAATATATTGTTTGAGATTTGATAATTTTAACAATATTGTTTGTAAATTAAATTTTTAAAGAAAAAAAGAATGATGTTCGCTAAAACAAAAATTTTCTAAACAGAAATTTGCAGCGTCCCTGATTTTTGTACGATTTAAATTCTGCAATTAAATCATAAAATAATCTTTGGACTGTATAATTGCAGAATATTAATATTAAAAAAGAGTATAATTTTCAAAGATTATCCTTGATTATTTAAACGTCTTTTTTTTTAATCGTATCTATATAATCACAAATTAAAATCTCACTGAAGTAAAAAAAAAAGAGACTAGGATAATTAAATTATGGCAATTCGATAATATCGAAACAAAATAATCATAAAAATTAATTCGGTAAAGTAAAAATTAGTATTCAATAATTTGGATTTAAATGACTTGATAAAACTTAGAAATTTTTTAGAAAATTGATTGTAAAGATAAAAAAAAAAAAAAAAAAAAAAAATTAGGCAATGGCAAGATTTAAAGTCATTGGCCTCGAGAAAGCGGAATTTCGATCAGAATAATCAAAAGTTGATGTTTTCTTTCTAAGATGTTCTGGATTCGGTGAAATAACCGATGTTCTTATAACCATTCTCGATAAATACTCGGGTTTATCGATTTCACAATGATCAGCAATTTTTTCACGACAAAAACGTTTTGGTGACGATGATCTTGAATCAACGTCAAATTGTGTTAATGGCGTTTTAATAATTGTCGAAAAAGCAGATGAATTTTTTTGATCGCTCACTATACGAGGAACAATGACACTTGTCGGGGATGCTGTGACAATATTCGGTGTCACAATTTTATTCACTGTCGTTGAATTTGCATTCGTTATTGTCGATAATGCCGAAGACGTCGATGTATTTGAATTTTGAGCCTCATCAAGTTTATCAGAAGAGGTTCGATTATGAGAGCGCATGCATGAAGATTCTTCGTGTTTGTAGAGGTAGGATTTTAGAGCAAAAGCTTTTCCACAACGACCACAAACGTGTGGTTTTGTATTCGAATGCGTTTGAATGTGAGCTCGAAGATTTGATTTGTCCGCAAATGCCTTGTTGCAGATTGTACACTTGAATGGTTTTTCACCTGAAAGAGACATTTTTTTCGGTTAATTGAAAATTTAAAAATTTCTACAACTAATTAATTGAAATTGTTAAAGAAAAAAGAAAAATTCTCACCAGTGTGAGTGCGAATGTGTCCCTGAAGTAGCCATGGTCTTGAGAAGCATTTTCCACAAAAATGACACTTGCATCCCTGATTATGTGTCCTGACGTGCATGCTGAATGCAGGAATACTAACGTAAATTTTATCACAATGAGGACATCGCCTCGCTTTTTTATCTCCTAATGATCGATGCGTTTGTCTGTGCCTCGCAAGATTTGACGATGTTGAATATTTTTTTCCACAATCAGAACATTCGTGATCTTCATTCTCTTCACATTTCGAAACATCCGTTGATGATGTTGTTACTCGTCGGGGTAAATTCAATGAAACAAGAGAAGGTGGCGGAGAGGAAGTTGTGTCTTGAAATGAATTTTTCGAAGACGCCGAGAAATTGTCCTCCTCACGATAAATTGGAAAATGGGAATTTTTTCCCGAAAGTCGTACATCCAAAATATCAGGTGAAATTCTATGATTCTTCTCTTCCATAATTTCTCGTTCGCTCTCGATTCTTTCAAAAAAGAGTCGCGTTCTTTCGCGTAAATTTTCCTCTTCCTCTCTGCTTCGCGGAATCTGAAGTGACTGTAAAATAAATTTGTTTTTCAAACTGGAACTTAATAAACAATTTTTCAATTAAATTTACAATAAAGGAAAATAGTTACCATGGGTTGAATTTGATTTGATGATCGACATTTTTCAATGACTTGCGAACATCTTGATGATGGTTGTTGATAAAGAATTCTATTGGGATGAATTAATGTTCCTGCAGCAGCGGCTAAACTGACTTCCGCCAATTTTGTTAAATTATAAAGTTCTTCCGGGCATTCTGATGATGTTTCACTGCCACATTCGCTGGCGCCATCGGAATTTTGTTGACTTCCACCTCCTCCACCGTATTTTGTCACTCCAAGATCGGGATTATATTCTATATACGAGAAATTAAAATAGGGAAAAAAACATTACGTGACTGACAGTAATAAGACATGTGGCATTCACAAAAGTGAAGGTTTTCTGGCGTTCATCCAGAAAAGCTTCTTTCAACCTCAAGTTTAAATTCAATCTCAAAGCTTTGACAGGCCCAAGATTGCGAATCAATATTTTTTTTTAACTCAACATTATAATGAAAAAAAATATAAAATTCAGAAATTTATATTTTTCGGATTCATTTAACTTTTATTAGAAAATAGATAAAAAAAAAAATAATTTAAGAGATAAATAAAAATTAATCGGAAAATGAATAAGAAAATAAAAAAAAATTGAATTATTTAATTTTTACTTATGGAAATTGTTAATAATTTTATTTACAATAATAGTAATAATAATAACAATAATAATTGTAATAAATTTAATTCTTCTTCAATTTTCAATTTACTAAAAAAATTAGTGGAAAAGACATTAGAGTGTCTGTTCCGTTTTTGGGAAGAACAAAAATAGAGCGGTAGTTGGATTTTAGTGAATCTTCGTCATGGAGGGGTTGACGGCATCACGACGGCATCTTGTGACGCATCTGTCTATTCTTATATATACACGTCGGCAAGAGCTTTTTTTTATTCTCCCTTTTTTTTTTTTTTACTATTTTCATTTTCCGGAAAAAAAATAATCAAAAGCATGAGCTCCACAGGTTTTTCCTATACGTCGACTTGACAACCACTTTTTTTTTGCTTTTTAAAGGTCAAGAAACTTCTAGTTCTTCTTTTTATCTATTATACTGATTTGCAATTTATAAATTAAAAATCTTTACTTTTTCAATATTTATAAAATAAAATATTTATAAAAGTAATAAATTCTTTTCCCATTCTTGATTATAATTACCAAAAATTTTTTGCTTTTTTTAAATATAAATTAAGTGAATTTGATTTATGAAAAGAAAATTCCCCTTTCAATCAATTGTCAATTTATTTCAATATTATAGTTTTTATAAATTCGTTTTAACTTTATTTTTTTAATGTATTATTTTTTAAAATAATTTATATAATTTTTATAATATTTATTTAAATTTATTGTGCGACATTATTTAATTTTGTTTGGAGGCAAAAAATAAATTTCGTTCAATTTCTAAAGATATTTTGAAGTAAAGTTGATGATAATATGAGGACCACCTGTTGCCGATTTGTTTTCATAAGCAAGCATCAAGTTTAATATTGTTACATAAATTAGACACTTATTTTTTCTTTGATAAATTTTTTTCGTAGAATATGCATTTCTTAAGTAACTATTGAAATTTTTTTTTGAAAATTGAAGAAATTATGGTAACTATACAAAAAGTGTTCATTTTCAAAAATTACTTTTGAAAATTTATTTCAATTATTATTATTATTATTACTATTATTTATTTTTCAATTATATTATGAATTATATAATTTAAAATTTTAGAATCGTTTCTTTAATTTAATAAATTATTTTATAGTTGAAATTTAGAGAATATGAAAATTTAAAAAATATCAAAATAAAAATTTGTAAATTAAAATATTTTTTAAATATTATAAAAACAAATTGACAAAAATTACCTTGTCCAGATTCCTCAAGTTCTTCAATGCCATTGTAACGGCGATGAGTGATAAGAAAAGCTCTCGGCATTTCTGTTTCCTCAATAAATTGATAAAAAGCGATTAAATTTAGCTTTTTAGTAAAAAAAATTTTCAAATCTTGCGTATCATGTCACATAGAATGAATTTTTTTTTAATCACCACTGGAACAATTCACAATGCGATCACCACTTTTGTTTTTTTTTTTGTTTTGTAAATTTTTGTTTTTAAAACTATTCACAAAATATTGAGATATCGATAGAATTACTTTTTTTTTTTTAAATAATCACGTGTTTCGTGCGAGGATTTAAAAGGACTTCGAAAGGACCCCTTGAAGAAGGGTACATGCGTCTTCTACGAGTTTCGGGCGTAATAAGTTGGTCTGGCTAAGTTTCAGTGCTACATATAGAAGCGAATCCTCCCTCATCCTCTCCCACCCTTTTGCTCTCTTCAGCTGCTGCTACTGCTGCTGCTGCTTTGCTCTCAGAGTGTGCCGATGCCCGTTGTCGTATATACTTTTTTTTTTTAAATATATATTTGTATATAAGCATGCGTGAACCTCCACACGAGGTATAGAAAACACCACCGCAAAGAACAGATTGAAACGATTCGAATAAGCAGTGGGGTGGCCTGAAATTGAAAAAAAAAATTTATTAGAACATCTAGCGAAATTTTTTTTTTTTTTTTGCGAAAAATGATCAGTTTATTGAACTTTACTTTATTCAACAAAAAAAGTTTTAAAAATAAAATTAATTTTTTCTCTAGTTTTTGAATTTATTTCATAATAAAAAATAAATTTCTATTTATTAAACGGGACGATTATCAAAAAGAATAAACAGATCAGATAAAATATTTCTTTTTTAAATTAATTTATTATTATATATAAATGTGGAAATTTTGAATATTGAAAAAAATATTTTTTGTGAAAATATTTGTCACGAGAATCACAAGACTATTATTGTCATCAACAGATTTGACCGCACTTTTATTTCCCTTTGTAATGTGAACGTGCCAACAGGAAAGAAACTTGCCAAAAACCTACTTTTGTCTGTTTCAATTTCATCATATGTTTTCTATATACTCATTTAAATATCATATAGAAAACAATTTTTTTAAACATTACAATTTAAATAAATAAACAATTTTCATTGAAACGAAAATTATTTTTTGCAAAGTGTTTAAAAAAAATTAATTTTTTTAAATTTATGATTTTTGATTCATTTGAACACGATCTGGCTCTTGTCATTTTAAATAAAAAAAAAAAAGTTCCAAGATGAGTGACATTTCCTCATTTATGCCTTTTAGAAAAATTTTTTAATGAATCAGTATTTTTTCTCAAAACTTGAATTCTTAATGGCTTCTGAAAAAAAATTATAATTTCCGTTTTAATTTATTTTTTAAACTAAATTCAATTTCTTATTATGTAACGAAAAAAAAAAATTTCCTTAAAGCCTATAAAAAAAAAATTCAATCCTTATTTTACAAGAATTTACAAGCGCTGAAAAAATACACATCGGTACAGAGATAAATAAAGAAAGAAGAGGAAATACACGAAACAAGGACAGGGAGTTTCCAAGTTCTGCTTCTTTTAGTTCATCATTCATGTTTGTTTTAAATTCAAGCTAACTAGAAATTTTCAAAAGTAGAGCAAATTGCAAATTCTTAAAATTCTGTTTAAAAAAATTTTGTTGATTTTTAAATTTGTTGAATAAATAAATGTTCAATAAACAAATGCAAAATTTTACGAATTATATTTACGATTATAAATTTTCATATTAGCGGAAATAAAATTTCAAATGGCAATTTTGCCAGACACCTGTAAAAAATGATTTTGAAATTGAAGAATATAATCTCGAGAGAGAGAAAGAGAGAGAGGGAAGAAATTTTGAGGCTCGTTGATTTCTCGAAAGCGATTGAATGAATGCTTCGCGAATTAGTCAGCCGTCGCGATGCTAAATTCAGACGCCTTTGGCATTAAGCCAAAGAACCACCGCACACCAACCTGCTTCTTCTTCTTCTTCGTCTTTCACTAAACAAAAACCGGGGGAAAACGACGCCATTATCTATGTACCTTTTCTCATTTTCGGTCTGAATCTTCTTCTTCTTCTTCTCTTTTTGAAACTCATTTCAGACGCACAACATTTGGCGTCTTCTCCAGAAGCTTATATATTCTTGTAGTCCTTTATACAAACGTCTGTAAAATTCCGTGACCTCTCCTAAGCTCGCGCCGACGAAATAACTCTTGCTTGTGCTTCTTTGTCGAGGTCCATTTACAGAAGAATAAATAACTTTCGTTTTTCCTGTGAAAAAAAAAAAAATTCAAATTATTATCCATTAATAATAGACCAGAAATTATATAACAAAATTTTTAAACGTCGATTTTAACTAAACATTCTAAAACAAATTTACAGAAACAAAATTTTGAAATTTCAAACAAAAATTTTTCTTAAAGAAAACAATTTTTTAGTAACAAAAAAAAAAGAATTTTTCAAAAATTAGGAGCAACTTAAATTCTATGTAAAAATTTTTTATAAAGTAACAAATGGAAAATTCTATAAATGAAGTTAATCTTCAAACACATGTTACAATTTTTCAAAAATGCTTTGAATATAAACAAAAATTCAACTGACAAGCGGACATATAGATTAAAAAGAAATTCTTCTACAAGATAGACGGGGTATCATTGAATTTGAAGAGCAAGGAAAACAGGTGTCCCACGCCATCGTAGTAGAATCGACGTCGCATCCAAAAATAAATTAACTAACGCCGTTGTACATGACGCAAGTACATATCAAACTCACCGACGAATACGACGCCCACTTTTCTCTCTCGAAAATTTCAAAATAGTCCAAAAAAAAAAATTCCAAAAACAAGGTGAAATATTTCTAGTTTCCCTATATGTTATGATAAAACAAAAAAATCAATTTACAATTATTGATGGAAAGAAAAAAAAAATTTAAGTGGTTTCACCTTACACTCCTTGTTTTCTGTATTAAATATCTCTCTCGTCAAGTGTGAAGCAAAAAAAAAAAAACACTCAGAGGGAGATTTTTTTTTACGAGACAAGGGGACGTTGCCCTATAGTCGATCTAAAATAATCTTTCAATTTCATGGAGGAGAAAAACATTGAAAAGTGGTTTTTGAGAAAGCGTGCGTGTCTCACATAATTTTACATCACCCACACACATCGTTGAATCTCATTTCTAACTCGACTTTCTTAAAAAAAAAAAAAAAAAGGACAAAAGCACAGACTCGCTATTTAAATTTGAAAGCGCAAATGAAGGAGGGAATTTAGTAGGGGTCGAGGGAATCGTGTTTGGCCTCGGCATGGGGTTGTGCTGAGCTATTTCAGTCAGTGCTTGATATGCAGCTGTCGCTATACTCGAAACCACCTCCCGGTTCGTAGCAAACTCCACGGTCATCTTCGAGGTAACAAGTCTAGGTTCAGAAATTCCTAGTTTCACATATGAGAGTACGACGACCTCACAGGCATTTCACAATCTTGTTAAAAAGTTATCAGAAATTAAACCTTTTTCAATTTCTCAATTTTTATATTAAAAAAAATAAATTTCTTAATTATCTTCTAATTAATAAAAAAAAGATAAATTATACCTTTTAGAATTTGATTGCTTATACATCAAAGCATGAATTTCGTATTTGACTTCAAATTCGTTTTATACGATCCATTAACGAGAGCATCATCAAAATTCACTTCCGTGAAATATTTCCAAGATTTTATCGTATGAACTTTAGAATGAAAATTTGCGGATGAGTTGCTCCAGCCAGTAAAAAAAATGACAAGATGTGTAGGAGGTCCAGTAAAAGAAAATTTGGCCAAATGCCAATATGGGAATTTCAAACTGTTGCGCGTTCTTCGTTTGAATTTACACTTCAAAACTTTTCACATCCGGTAGAATGAACTCATATGATTTGTCACCTTTTTTATTTTTCCAATGTGTATATACAAAATGAGAAACGACATCGCACTTTGTTCTCCCAAAACACGAAAGATTTATGCATGCCAAAAATATATCATTTTTCATTCTGAAACAAGTAATTCAAATTTTTTAGCATTTCAAAGAATAAATAATAATATTATTTAGAATATAACAAATAAATTACAGACAACAAAAAAATTTTTTTGACTTTTCTCTCGTGCGCAAATGATTGATCGCATGTCGCAGTGATCAAATCACTACAAAGTTAAGTACTTCCTTTCGAAAAAAAAACGGAAAAAAGTGAAAGCATCCCTCTGTTTCCTATATTTTTTTTAGACTCGACGACAAACATTAAGTTCAAGAGAGTGGTTTTATTGAGGAAACACAAAAAAAAGTATAATTAAGAAAAATAGGTGAGAAAAAAGAAAATTTAAAATATTTAAAAAGAAATCCAACGAAAAAAAAAGGAAATCTAAAAAATGGGGAAAAAAAAAGAAAATTTTGTTAAAAAAATACGAAAAAAAAATTGAAGACAGAAATTTAAAAAACTCGAACTATAGAAAATAAAACTCCAAGGAAGGTGAAGGATTTTTTTAAGCACAAATCAAAGAGTATGTTATATACATAGCTGAGATGATTTACAATGTACAGGAACACGAGTTAGAGGAGAGGAAGCTGCGACAGTTCCTTCCGTTTTGAATCCCTTTTATATTTTGCACCCACTTGCCCTTCACTCCATGGACCAAAAAAAAAAAATCACAAACTGACGGCCCACCCTGTTCGACCCTCTTCCCAAAAAAAGAGAAAAAAATTTGAATTAATAAAAGATAAAAGACTTACTAAAAAAAGAAAACCACCAAGTCCGTCATTCATCTTCTGAAATGAATAGAGAATTTTATACACTTCTTTTTTTTCAATGTAAACATATTCGTTAAGAACAATTGTTTGGATCCTATTTCATAAATTTTCTTTTGCCAAAATAAAATTCAATCATAAATCATGAAAAATTACATTTTTCAAAAAGTATATTCATTGAAAATTTTCAAAACGAAAAAATTTTAAAATTAAAATAAAAGAAAATATAAAATTAAATTAAAATAACTAAATCAAAAACAAAAATTACGATAAAAAACAAATCAACATACCATGATTTTTTTTGTTAATTTTTCTCCGATTATCCCATTGTTGCATAACGAATTTGCGAATACAGGAGCATTTAATAGAAGGATTAAGTGGATCGATTTAAAATTTTTGTGTTTGCAGGTGGTAAGGGTGAAGGCGATGAGCTTTACAAAAGCAAAAGCGATCAGCTGGCTGGCCATTCGTGTTGCTTGAAGAAAAGAAATATAGAAATGTGTGCGGTTCCCCTTCATAAATGCACTCCACCCGCATATATATATATATATATATATATATATATATATATATATATATATATCCATATACTTCCAAAAAAGTGCGTTTCCATTCATAGAAAAAAATAACGCAAGTCACCGACCAAATTCATTCATATATTGGATCCTCATCCCTCTTTTACGATAAATCCAAAATAAATCACGCAAGTCGCATCCAGCTGCAATTTTTCAATTCCAACATTAAAAGGGTTTCTTTCACCAATAAATACCAAAATAAATTAAAAAAAAAAAATTACAACTATTAAACAAAAAGAATAAAATTAGAAATAAATATCTACAAAATTATAATTAAAAAATTAGAAAATAAAAAAAGAATCCAAAAAAGGGTTCTTTTCATCAATAAAAGAAATAAAAATTATTTTTCTTGTAGTAAAAAATTTTAACTTTCTAAAATTCAAATAGAAAAATTAAAAAATTTAATTTTTATAATTAAAAAGGAAAAAAAATGCTGCAAATCTTTGTTTCATTGAGAAAAGGAAATTTGAATGGCATTACCTATATATATGTATATAGAAGAAATACAGAATGTGTGGGTGAATGTTGAAGGGAAGTAGCGATGAACCATGGAAGGGAATAAGGATGTGGAGAAAGAGAGACGGAAAGGAAAAAAAGGGGGAGGATAAAAGAAGGGCGCGTGGCGGGCGCGTGCCGATTCTGTAGCTTGGTGTCTGCTTGTCTCTCCGACACCCTTCTCTCTTTTCATATTATATCTTTTCCTCCGAACCAAACTTCCTTCCTATATATCATTTCTTCACTCTGCTTTGGAACCTCTCTCTCTCTCTCTCTTTTTTTCTTTCTTTCGCGACCTCGACTTCATCTCCCGATACTTATCATTATCGGTCGCAACTTGAAAACTTTAAGTAGCTCAAGTACAAATTCTGAAAACAAAATCAACCATTAACTTTCTCGTAAAATTACAATTGAAATTCATAAGAGACACCGATTTTTTATTTAATTTGATAAATATAAAAATAAGAATTTTTCTGTTGAATTTTTTTTTACTAAATTTTTTAATTTTTGGAGTTCAAATTTTGTAAAATGATTTCATATTAAATTTTTTTCGAATTTTTTTTGGCAAATTGAAAAAGGATTTAAAAAATTAGTAACTAGAGAAGCAATCATCGACACACTAAAGGAAATCGCGGGCAGTGCTAAGTTTAGCTTCAAACGAAAACAAACAGGGCCGCACAAATTCTTCATTAACATCTTTATGGTTAACATACATTGTTAAAAATTCAACTAACATTTTTCGTCAATCAATCTTTCAAGTTACTCGAAAGTATTTTTTTTTTTTATTACTTTTGCTTCATTTTACTCTCTCAACTTTTGTGCCAAAATAACCGAATGCAATAAAACTTTTGACCCTTTCAAAGCGAATTTCATGCGTGGAGAAAATAAACTTATTTTTGTAAAAAAAAATTACCGCATTCTTGCAATTGTATTTTTTTGGAAATATTAATCTAAAAAGAATTTTTTTTATCAATAATCAAAAATATAGAACAACTTTCAAAAAAGGTGAACAATTTAATCACATAAAAATTCAAAAAAAGAAAAACTGATAAAACTTGAAATTAACAAATTAATGAATTGGACCTCGAGACGATACTTACGAATATTTTTGAAGAGTCACCCACACATTGCATAAGACCCCAAATGGTTGTAGATTTGTTCACATCTAATGGATTCTAATTTTAGAAACCGATAACTTTAAATGGAAATTATTTGCTACTTCATTATTCTGTAACAAAAAAAAAATATATATTTAAAGTAAAAATAAAATTTATAAACTATAAAAATTGCATATAAACATTTTTCCGTCAGAATGAATATGCAATTTAATTTTTTTGATTTATAAATTTAAATACATATTGGCATATGGTTTGAAAATAATCTAC
Organism: Leptopilina boulardi; assembly: GCF_019393585.1. NCBI lineage: Eukaryota > Metazoa > Arthropoda > Insecta > Hymenoptera > Figitidae > Leptopilina > Leptopilina boulardi. The sequence goes on from NW_026137866.1 coordinate 763,734, forward strand.
ATTCTTGAAGTCGGAAAAAAGTGATTTAGTGTCGTACGTCATCAAAAGGCAATATAATGCCAAAATGAAATTGTTTATATGTTTAACTAGTGATAGTGCTAGATTCATGAATAATTTTCAGTCTCTGCCAATTTGGCCGGAAATAGATCCGGACACGTCCCTTTTGAAATAAAGCAACCTGCCAAAGACAAAGAGAAACCTGCATATTACATCAGAATGATATTAACGGATCAATCGCTCAAGATGCTCTCAATTGTTAACCGCATACCAATCGCTCAACAAACTTGTTTGTTATGAGGACATTAGTCAAGTCAATTTCTTCGCCAACAAAGGGACATTCTCCAAATATTGCCAAAAATTTCCATTTTTCATAAAAAAAATATAAATATTTAAAATTGAATTTTTTATTTACCCAAATTTTAATCGTTTATAGTTAAACAGAAATTAAATGATAAATTTTTTTGTTTTTCTGAAAGCTTGCGAGAATAAAGTGAATGAACGATGAATTGCAATTTAAGGTGTTTTAGACAGGAAACTAAGGAGGAAATCTAATTATAGAAGTCGTTGTGCGGTTCCGCGCGAACAGTGGCAAAAGGAGGGTGTGAGTGCGGGTGCAAGGAATATATAAGAATTTGGTTGCATTGGGCGGCTCATAAAATGCAGAGGCTGCATCCGGCAGTGGCGCAGATGTGCTTTACTCGGCCCTAATGTAGGGCCTTCTTATAGATTGAGAGGAGCCGAAAAAGTAGAGGACCGTAAGACCACGATAGACAGATCCGGGGGACGATGAACTTAAAAAAAAAAAACTATTCGAAAGAACTCTCGTACACCCTCTTCGTGGACAATATTCTATATGATTTTTTTTTCTTTTTCTTAAAATAAATTCGAAAATTGAATAAAAAAAATTACAATTGAAAATGTCAAGAAATAGTTGAGAAAATTTGATGAATTCTGATATGAGGATAAAATTCGTGAAAAATTGAAATGACATTTATGAAAATAAAAATAAAATAGTTGCTCCGGAAAAAGCACTTAAATTGAAGTAGGCTGTTTGCCAAACTCAATTGATTCGAAGAATTCACTTTTGCGTGGGTTCACAATCAATGAACGTTATTTTTTTTTTTTTTTGAAATTTTTTTATAAACTGATTTTTCAAAATTTAAAGAATTTTTATATTTTTTGCAAATAGAAAAATATTTCGACTAAAATCGTCAAATTGTAAATCTTGAAAATTATCAATTTCAATTTGTAAATATTATCAAAAGTAAATAGAAAAAATAAAAATAAGGAAATTAATTTAAAATGCGTACATGGTATAACTTAGACTGGGGGTCGCTAATTTTAGTTTAACTCGCTCGCAAGAAACCATCAAGAGAAAGAGAGAGTTAGCGCAAGCAAATCGGGGCAGCTGGTGATTTTTGAGTCGACGAGACCGGCGACGGCGCAAGCCTTGCACGTGGCGACGCGTGTCTCCGTGGTCTTTGCTTATATATGTGTACTCCTATCGGACATCCCCCTTCATATTTTCAATGGCGTAAAGCAAAATCTGAAAAAAAGGAAGGAAGTAAACAAGGGGTGTCGTAGGCTACATATTTTGAAATGATTTGTAGGTACTTTAAAAAACCACTCAATTTTTTCTAGAAATATCCCCAAAATCAAAAGTCATTAAAAAAATTAACTAATGTTCCAAAAAAAAACTTTTGTGGTTTAATTAAAAAACTTTCATTTAACGTTATTTTTCATATATGTGTAAAATCAGCAACCATATTATTATTTGAATAATTAATGAATAATTATAAAAAAAAGGAATACTTATTCATCAAATAAATAATATGTTTCATTTGAAAAAAATATTAATTATATGAATATTTTAACTTCTTACGCCACTGATTTTCCTTTTTTCATTTCATCCGCGCCAGATGCAAATTCGAACGCGTGCCCTTTTATTGCATGCTTGCCACTTTCTCGGTGATGCAAAATTTCCAATTTGACATTTCGCAAGGAGTCACGTTCTAACTTTATAATTCCCCGTTTATGTATACTTAAAAGTACAACTTCCGTTCCAAAATTCCTTGTTTCGATATAAATAATTATTAAAAGAGATACGCATCTGAAATAAATAAAGACAATAAAGAAAAAAATTACATATAAAATTAAAAATTCAAATAAAAAATCTAAAGAAATATAAACAATTGATGAGAAATTAAGAAAAAAAATAACATTCTATAGAATTCAAGAGACTTAAGTTTCTCTTTTTGTTTTTAGAAAAAAAAGGAAATAGTAGAAAGAAGACGAGATTTGTTGAGAAAAGAGAGAATAGTGCAGCGGATGTTTGAGAGAGTACCAAAGTTCAAGCCCCTTCATGGTGCACCCTGTTGCATATATATGGAGGTGTTTCTAACCGGATGTGATGTTTAAAAGTTCCTATATAGTTAGTATAAATAGGCAGTGGTTGCTTTGGGTAAATTTTAACGAGATAATTTCTGTTCTGACCCACATTTTAAACATTTCACGTTATATTAACTATCAGGGTGGTCCCAAAATATGACATCTTTTAAATCAATTTCCAAATTTTCTTTATGTTGAAAAAACGTGCTTTCTATTCTATTCAGTTGATTTCATTTTTTTCTTTTCAAAAAAAAAGAAAAAAAATTTAGTTCAAAAAATTAAATTCAACTGAAATAAAAAATTGTAAATTTTAATTGTCACATATTTGTTCGACATATGTTATATGGTGATTTAAACATGAACCTGTTTTGTTGAAAATGTGGAAAGCATAAAAAATTAGTGAAGAAAAAATCGAGTCAAATTTCATTGCACCCCCAAGGTTCAAACGACCGTGAGAAATATTTAAATGTCCTGGGTCTTTAAAAAAAATTTAAATTTCACACTGCGGGAGTTTTTAAAAATTAAATTAACATTTTATGATGTTTTATTTAATTTTTGTAAATTAAATTGCATCCAAAAGAATTAATTGAAAATTAAATTGAATTATTTCGAAACTAAATTGTTTAATGACAATGCGGTAAATGAATTAAAGTACTCAGCACGTGGTTGTCAAAATTGGGAACTCCTGCTGCGACAGCACAAAACCACCAGATGCTAGTGACTTCTAATTTCACCCCCTACTAGAGATTTGGATGAAAAAAAATTCTAATACCAAATTTTGAAAGACTTCGTGCTTATATTTAAGAAAAAAAATCATTACGATTATTTTTTTCTATTTTTCGCCTACTTTAAAAAATGTAAATTGAAATTATTTCAATAATTCTAATTCCCCTTTCCTTAAATTTTTTTTTAACTTACCTACTATCTGGACCACCTCTGATCTCTACTATTGGCTTGGACTTTTTTCAAAAAGAAAAAAAATGTATGAATTTCGAAGTTGGTTGTACGTTATCGTTTCCACAATAAGAATATCACCTGCTCCTATTGTGTGGCTAACTGGAGTATTTTTTTGATTTTGTTTTTTAAGGCGCGTGCCGCCGTCACAGAAATCCGACACGTCTCTGCAAAATAAAAGAAAGATTCATGAAAAAAAAGAGTCCTTCGCGTCGCAGAATTACAAGTGAAATTATATTTTACTTACCATTACCTTTCGAAATTCACAATAAATTTAAATTTGTCGTTTTAAAGAAAATTATTAAAACTCAAAATGTAATCGATTTGAAAAACATTGTCTTTATATCAAAAATATCGAATAACCATTTTGATTGAAATGGTATTCCTGGATGATGAACGAATTTATTTCCTTCAAAAACATACGAGATCTATTATTTAAAAACAAATAATTATTTCAATTTAATATCATTAAAATAAAATATTTATTATTAAATTAATAAAACCTAAAATATTTGTTAAAAATAAAACAAGGTTTTTTAAATAATAAAATGAAATTAATAAAATTGTTTAAAAAATCTTACGTTTACAGGATAGGACGAAGGATTTACTTTATAAATTTCAAGGACAAAATAAACACTAACGGTAACTTGGGGTACAGGATAATTTGAAGTTGGAACACTCCATAAAACTTCGTAAATGTAGGAAAATGACCAAAATTCACATTTCATATGTAAATATTCCACATGAAATATCCAATCTTCCATTCCCTGGGAAAAATTATTTACTAATATAAACAAAAAATTGAAATTATTTAAAAAAAATAATTAACATTAAATTCACAATAAATATAAAGATTTCAAATTTTAGAAAAAGTATTTTTAAAAATAGTACCGGACATTTGTTCCAACGTTTCATCAAACACTCAATGCATTGTAGACCTCTTGTTACACTAATCTCTCCGCAAGTAGGCCACTTAAAATCCATATCCGAAAATTCTTCTTTTCCGGCTGGAAATGTTTTTCCGGATTCTAATGACTTCTATTTTTATCAGAAAAAAGATCGTTTTTAGCTGTTCGTTCCTTCAACAAGATTTTCATTTTAAAAAAAAACAAAAAAATCGATTAACACAAACCATATGATTAATTAAATAAATTGAATTGACAATTGTCTCATCAATAATTTTTTGTCCAAAATAAACAATATAGAGCAAAGTTTTTGAATCCAATTTTTTAAATTTAGAATCATTTCGAAAAAAACGAAAATTTTTATAACTCATGTCAAAAAATTTGTAAAATGTATCAAAAAATTTAAAAAATGGAATAATAAAAATCGAAAAATTATGTCAATGAACAAAAATTATTTAACGAACACAAAAATCATTCATTCTGATTGTCATTTGTTCGAATGTGAATTTATTTTTAACAAACTGTACATCTTTTAAAGTCATTAATTATTATCTAAATAATATTAATAATGATAATAATACGATACTAAAAAAAAATAATAAAACGCGAAAAACTAGTTTCCAATTATTCGTGACATATTTTCCATTATAAATATCACATTTATCAAATTCCCAGTTGTATACCAATTTAGTAAAAAGAAAGTAATTATAATAAATTTTTACCATTCAGTGATATTCAACGTGAAAAGTTTTTTTTCGAAATGAATGAATTTTGAAAACAATTTTTCCAAAATCGTCGTCACTTGAAATCAAATTACAAAAATTGATTTTCAAATTTGTGCGTTCTTCCTTTTTTTCACGTTTTCTCACACACATACATTCTTTTCTTGTCTACAACGAAAGAAAAGAATCACATCAGTGTCAAAAAAAAAGCAAATTTCCATAGACATTAAAATTTTCAGTCTATATATAATCATTTTGATAGGTACAAAAAATGTTTTGTTTCCTCTTGCCGTAGAAACATTGAGAGACGTTATCCACGTATATTCAATCAATCACAGTAAAAAGAATTGTAATTAGATTTTTATTTTTCGTGGACACACGAAAATTAATTAAAATTCTTAAATACGATTGACTACAAAAACTATAGAGTTAAATTAGCAATCGTTTTTTGTTGGAGTTTCGCTCTGGACTCTGGCTGCCTTTGTAGAAGCTTCCAGGCCCGTCACAGCTGATAAAACTTTAAAGAGACTCTCCATCAATTTACTGAATATATCCGACATTTCATCGTCACTTCGTGTTACCACAAAGAGTTCTAAAAATAAATATATTTCTAAATTAAAAATGTTTAATATAATTATTAATGTGATTTATTTCAAAAAGCACATCAATAATTATCGGTTTTCTCATAGTCATATGTTAATAATTTGATACTTTTATTAATAATAAATTTCAGTGTAAAATATTCTTGAAATTTTCCTTTGAAGAAATAATAGAAAAATTTTATTTTAATTAAAAACTTTAAAAAATGGAAAAGCAAAAAAGAAATTTATAAGTAGTAGAAAAGTAGAAAAAAGTAGAAAACACTCACCAGATCTATCTTGTCCCAAGTGTCTGCAATACATATTGACAGCAGTCGTCACATCGTCATCGTCATGAAAAGGATCACCAGGCCATTTTGCCCTGTGAAGTCGAACAGCCTCAAGAGCAGAGGACCATCTTTCAGAACCCAAAAGTTCCGCAACTCTTGCAAATTCCTCGTGTGCTCCATTACCCGAAACAGAACTAGAACTTGGCGTTGGCGTTGGTGTTCCTCTTTCACTCTCTGTACTTTCTTCAAGTGCTCTACTTAAAGCAATTTTCATATTCGCTATTTCCAATGACATATCTTGCAATTGAATTTGAATATTTTTCGCCGCACTCAATAAGGCGGCCAACATTTTATTTGACGCCTCAATCAAAAGTAAAAGTTGAAAATGTAATTTATAAAGGGCTCTTCCTAAATCCAAAAGCATTTCCTCGATACTCGCATCAGTTGAATGGGCCTCGTCTAATGCATGTAGTTTCGACGTTGTTTTCACTGCCTCGAGACACTGTTTGAAAAAAAAAAAATTTTAATTAAAATTAATGATTAAATAAATTTTTTTTTCCTTCGATTAAAACAAAAATGTGTTTTTTTTTTACCTCCGTAGCGTGATCTTTTCGATCCAAGAAAGTTTCAAGATGTTCTTGAATCTCAAGCATTCCAAATCTCAATGTTTCGTTAAGTCTTTGATTTCCGAATACTGTGGTTGAAAACCAAACAAGCGGTGGCTCTCCTTTTGTACTGAGTAATTCAGCATGACTAGACAAATGTGAACCAAGCTGATTAGAAGCTGTCCCTCCATTGTTTAACAAGGCACTTGCTTCTCGAGTGAGACCAACTGATTTACTGCTAACATCCTACAAAATAAGAAAGATTAATTTTTAAAATTAATTTCATTTTTGTAACGTAATAATTAGATAAATATTGTAAAAAAATATTTTATTCAAAATTGGAACTCACCCTTAAAATTCTGCTGAGTAAGTGGAAAAAGTCAAGAGCATTGTAAGACGCCTGCGTCGTTAAAGCTTGTATTTGTTGTCTCCATACTTCTTCATTGTCATCGCGAACTTGTCTGAATGGAATCAAAGTCGAGAGATTTGGCGAAGCATTGCAAGGTGTAACATCGCCTAAATCACCAGCACTTGAGCCACTGAAAACGAAAAAATTAAATTAACATTTTTCGATCCAATATAATCGAAAAAAAAAAAATAATTGAAGATGCAAACCTTGTTGAAGAATCATGTCGAGTTCGACTTGGAATCAAAGACAACGATGATGGTGGAAATATTCCAGGAATATTATTAGCTTCCTGTCCAGTACCCGCGCCACCTGGCACTTCATCCAATGGAGATTCAGATCCAACTTCGTCGTCTGAAGATTCCTCAGCCACACCTTTCTGTAAAAACATTTAATAAAATTACAATTTTGCAAAAATTGGCAATTTTTTTTCTAATTTTTATACGTTATTGCTTTTTTAAATAATAAAAACTATTTTTTACCCTCGTAGTTTGTTTGCTTGATGACAATGTTTTTTCACTGAGACTCTCTTCAAAATGTCGAAGACTTGGTTCTCGTTCTTCTCCTTCGCTGAGTGGCCGTCTACGTACACCCCAATTGAAATTATCAGTGCTCTCGCCCTCGACACTCTCACTTTCGTATTCAAGAAAGTCAAAGTCCTTAAAGACGCCAAATTGTTCATCGTCGCGTCGCGAACCTCCACTCAAATCATTATTGGCACCAGATACTTCTTCTGTTGACGATGCCATTGAAGATTGTCTTTCCATTAAATCGGAACTCTGACTGAATATCACCTATTGCAATAAGAACAAAAAAAAATTCCGCTTTAGATAAAAAAAAGATTACAATTGAAGTTTTGAGAAAAACAAACACACAATTTATTACCAAAAAAAAAGAGAATAATTTAAATTCGACTTTATGTGGATAAAAAATTTACACCACATTGTCAGATAAGAGAATTAATATTTTTTGGTGATTCGACCCTACTTGCTTGCGAATGATGCGATTTTCATTTTTAATGAGAAAGTGCAATGATGTGACAGTTTTGAAAAATCGTTCATATAACAGTAAAACCTTCAATAAATGAGTCTCCAAACCCAAAAAATTAGAATTTTAATTAAATTAATTTAAAAATTGAATATAATTAAAATAAAAAAGAAAATAATTAGAATTTCAAAAAATGGCAAATTGGGCACGTAAAATTTTACCAAGTTCCAAAATGAAATATTGAAGTTTCTACTGTATTGTTGAATTTAAATTAAAAAAAAAGAAAAATATTAAGTGAAAGCACAAAGTTCCTTGCAAATTTTCAACGAGTGCTCACAGTTTAAAAAATCCGTTTACCTTACTGTACAATGTCATGGAACTAATATGTTCATCCTAAAAATGAGGAGATAAGGAAAGTAAGGTTTCATTGTCATTCTATTATTAAATACATATGATCGTCAAAATCTAATTCATGAAATGATCAATGACGCGAGTAATTAAAAAATTAAAAAATTCAATACTTACAGATGGACTCTTTGGTAATCCGACTCTCTGTCCGCAAGTTGTCAAAAGATTCACTAAACACTCCCTGACACGGCTCTAAAAATAAAAAAAGTATAAAATTAACAATAATAAAAAAAGAATTTTGTAGAAAATTTATTTTTATGATATTTCCTGAAGAATTTAAATTAAATTTGTAATTATAAAAATGGCTAAAGAAATTTAATTAAAGTATTTATAAAATTTTATAAAAAGAAATAGTTATTACCTGAGACATCCAAGGTTTCTTCCAACCGGAAATGGCATTATTATCAGCCGGAGATAGTGACAAGGATCGTCTTGGAGAATTGAGATTTTTCTCCTCACCAATTTGACGAATTAACCAACGTCTTCCAATAACAGGTGTTTGTGAAAGATCAAAAGTAAAGTCCATCGTTCTTCCTGTTTTGGATAAAGTCAAAATAAAAATCTAAATCAATCACAAAAAAATCAGCAAATCATCTTTTCTTTATTCAACGAAATTCTAGAGAAAAAGCTGGGACACTAATAATTATTTACTGTCGCTTAAATTACAAATATCTAGCGTTATTATTTTTATCACAACCTGATTTGTCGTGGAAAATTTTTTTAACCAGTCCAACAATATAGTGAGATGGCGAAAAAAAAAACAATAAAATAAAATTTGTTATTTACAATAAAAATGCATGCAAATTGTATAATTAAGGAAAATTTTACATACCGGGTAATTCTTTTTTTGTGAATATTTCAGTGTCAGTGAAACTTGGATGTGGAGATGCTGACGATGAATCCCAATTGGGTCCATGAACGGAAGTTGGCGGTGCAACGAGTGTTGATGAACGTGTTACGACAAGTTTGAGAATTTTCAACGATTCTTTCCATTGTGGTCCCTAAATTAAGTGAAAAAAAGAAATAAATATAATATAGAAAATCAAAAATGTGCATTTTAATTTTAAAGAATAGATTTTTAAAGAAAATAATAATTTTAAATTACCTCTACATATTTAGAAATAACTCGTAACAATTCAGTTGTTATTGGTTGTGCAGCTTGAGATGCGAGATCGACGTAATGCAACATACAATGTATAATACTGAGAACAGGAAGTGAAACATTTCCTGGTCCTTTTTCCAAAACTTCAACTAAAAATGCCAACATATTGAAACTCAAATGCGCATATGTGTCGTAAAGATATTTAACAACACATTTTGTCCATTGAAAACTTTCCTTACTAAATGTTCGACGACTATATAGAGTCATAACTGTTCCTAAATTTTCCAATTTTTTTCCCTTCTCAGCGCTCACCTACAAAAAAGTCAATTTTATTACTTTGTGTTTATCTTTGTACTTCAGTTATTCGAAAATGAAATGCTATCATAAATTCAATTAACCCTTTGATGTTGTATTTTCTTTTGAAAAATTTTAATTTAAATACTAAATATTTGGATTTTATAAAATGAAAGTAAATTGATAATCAAGAACATTTAATTTATTCTATTGAATTTGCATTTCCTTTTGTAGAATTTTGTTTCAATTGCAGAAATAATTATAACAGAAATATCAAAATGAAAATATATGAAAAACCTTTAATGAAAATGAATGTCTATTTTGAATGCTATCATGAATTTAAATTAATAAACAAGAAAATATATAATTTATACCATTCAAGTTGCATTTCTATAGAATTTTTATTTTATATTTTTATTTAGATTACTTTTTATTTTTTAGCTATCGAAATAATTATTTTAGAAATATCAAAAGTGTAAAAAAAAAAATAATAATAATTACTTAGAATATTCATTTGAGATGAAATTATATTTTATGCTTTAAAATGTTAACTCAATTTCTATTTTAACAATGTTAATTATCGGATTAAATTTCAAGTTTAAATTTACAGACACGTAATAATTAAATACCTGAGCAATATTTTCCGCGCTTCGAATGCATAATTCATTAGCGTCTTCGTAATTAAGAAGCATATAGGGCAACAGAGAAACAACGTTCATTGGAAAGGCGAGACTTTGCGTTGGATCGACAACCGGTAGGTCCAAAAAGGTCGTAAATTGAGATAGCAAAGTAACAACAGGCTCATATGTATTTGGACTGGTGCAACCTTTCAATAAAAGAGCGTGTACACCAGGAAATGAATTCCATCTTAATTGTTGTTGTAATTTTTCAACTTTATCTCTTGCATCTGGACGATCTAATGGTAATCTATGCAAAACTCTATCTAAAAGACGAAGGGCAAGTAAAAATTCATGTTCATAATCAGATTCAAGAAGAGAAACTGAGAGCCAAAATAATTGTGCCAATATTGTCATTTTATCATCTTGTGTTGCAGAATCACCCAATAATTTTAATGATTGCGCTGATCTTGATCTCGAAAGATTTGAATTTGGATATTTATTGCCAACTCGATTATCTAGTTCTGAAAGAAAAATTATTTTTTAATTTTTTTTTTCTAAGAAAAAATTGCTTATTTTAATTATTGTTTTATAATGGAAAAAAATAATTATTTCGTTTAGAGAATTCATTTTTTTCTCATGGAAATTAAAAAGGAAATTAACTTTTAAAAAAAACATAATAGAGGCTTTTCTGAAAGATAATTTCCGTTCACTACTAAACAAGAAAGATACACTTAATTTTCTTAATGTGCTTTAATAATATTAAAAAAATTTAAACTAATTTTTATTAAATTTGATTTGATTTAAATTTAAAAGGTCAATAAAAAAATAAAAATTTATTTAAAACTCTGACTTTTTACAAAATATTCATTTCATCAACTATTGATGAAATATACTTTATAGATTGAAATACCAAAATTTCGTGAACAAATATACATATATATATATATACATATTTACCTTTCACATCACTTGTATTTGCAGCTGCTGATTTTCTCATGCAGTAACTGACTGAGTAACTTGTACTGCGTGTATGTCCCGATTGATAAAGATGCGAATAAACATGAGCTCCTGCAGGATACATATTTCCTGTTTTCTTAATAATTGACGCTGCATCTTTATTATTTAAATTGGGAGTGGATTTAAAGATTTCTTTCATAAAGTCTAGAGGCCTAAAGTCTGATTCCAAAGAGTCAACTGCTGCCTCGAGAGTTAAGAGTAATTCGGTGACGTATCCCTTGAGTAAAAAAAATTATTTTTAATTATTATTATTAATTAATTTACAATGCAAATATTTAATCGTAATATAACTATCAAATTCAAATATAAACTGCTAGTTAATTTAAATTTTAATTGGAATGTACTAATTTTACAAAATTAAATAATGATGGAAATTAATTAATTTGTAAATAATACCTTAATTTTAGTCTCTTCGAGTTTATATTATTTTGCTATATTTTCCACCATTTTATAATTAATATTCGTTTTTTTTTTAATTTGTAATTTTTCTAATGAGAAAAAAGATAAAATATTACCTGCATATCTTCGCCTTGTTCAGCAACAGTTTCCACCAGTCGGGATAAAATATCAGAGAGCATTCGCGAAGTAATGGGAACACGAAGAGCGCGAAAAACTTGAAGTGATCTACCGGCATAATGTCTCGATGAACATGAGAGTCCTAATTGAAGAGCTGTTTGAGCCCAACGTTGACTAACAAGTGCATGTGGTAATGATTCTCTAAAGACTCGCAATACATGACGCAATAAAATTGTCAATTGCTCTGCACTTCGAACGTACCAAACTTTTGCAGTCATATCTTCGTAATTCCACAAGGGTTGATTTGTTCTTGAGGCAAGGAAATTTATCAATGATTTAATAACATCTTGAATAGACATTATCGAACCAGATTGTGGTCCAGTCCAATTAACACCATCTTCAGGTGTCACAATCACAGGCGGTAATCCAATGGTCGTTACTGTTCTCACAGATGGAGGCCATCCATTTCCCGATGTTGATTCTGTAATTTTTTTTAATTTTTTTTTTTTAATTTTCCCTTTGAAATGTACGAGAAACGCTTTTATTTTTACAGTTGAGAATATTTAATAAAAAAGCAAACAAATTTCGAAAATTCACAACTTTGAATTTATTTTTTAATTAATAATTTTAAATAAAATTCAAACTGTTTTAAATCTTTTTAATTTATTTAAAAATATATATTATAGAATTATAAAAAAGCACAATATTCACTAAGCTGTTAATAAAGTGCTTTCGAATCATAAACTAGATATACAAAAAAACGTAATATCAATATAGTATGAAAAAATTTCATTCAGTTGAAAATTCAAATAAGAGAACACGTTAAAGGCAGTCATTTGTGCAATCGAGTTCTAAACTTTATTGACATTACTTCAGTTCTTTTGTTTCATAAGCAACGTAAAAAAGCTCAAACATTCCTTTGTGCAATTGAGTTTTTAAACTTTATTGCAATTTTTATGATTATTTTTTTGTTTTGTTTTACATGTAACGAAAAAATACATAAATTATGATTAATGATGATAATAATTTTAGAAAATTTTAAATTGAAGAAAGAAAAAAAATAGTTGTAAAATCATCATAAGTTTTAATTAATTAAAGAAAAAAGAATCAAATATTTAAATGCAAAAAAAAAACTCACCATATGAATAAATAGTTTGAATTTTCGAATCGGCGAAAGATTGAACTGCTTGATTAATTGAACATCTTGTAGTCAATGATGTATTGATTGGAGAATGATTTGGAGTGACATTTGACGATGACGGAGGTGGTGGTGGCGGCGGCGGAGGAGGTGGAGGAGGAGGTGGTGGTGGTTGTGGCGGTGGAGGAGGCGGAGGTGGTGGTGGTGGAGGAGGTGGAGACGATGAAGGCGAAGTCGGAGGTGGTGAATTTGCTTGTGGAGGACTTGACGGCTGAGGAACAGTTGATGGACCATAAAGATAACTATCAAACTCTGGATCAACTTCCGTAAAATTGTGCTCAATTACAGGTAATGGTGGTGTTGATAATCCAAGTCCCAATTGTTCAGTTTTTGTAGCTAATAAAACACGAGCTACACCAAGATGATCGCGATGATCACCCAATACAACCAAGAGATTCAAAAGTAAACATCGACAATGATCCCTCACTAATGGTCGTGAATGATCCAAACCCAAGAAAATAATGTGCAACATTAATGGAACATGAATTGCCCAATCCAATTGTATTCCATCAACAACAACGTCTGTCAGAAGCATTACAGCAATATTGCATCTAAAAATTGTTTAAATTTTATCATTATTGCTTTTTTTTAAAAAAAGAAAATTTTTTTTAATTTTTAATTTACCATTAAATAATAATAATAATTGAATGAATTATATTTACCGATGAAATCCGCTGATTGGTTGTGAACTATCGGGTAAATATTCTGTTAATGGTGCAAAATATCCTCCGTATTCAGGCATTGGTAATGGATGTGGTTGAGGAATATCGAATATATCACCAACACAAACGACTTTTCCACTGACACCTGTTGCTCCATTCCGAGTGGCATAACATGTTTCATCTGTATTCATCTGAAAAAATTAAATCTCATAATGGTATTGTAAAAGAAACATAATATTAATTAAAATGTGTAAAAAATTGCAGATGAAAATATTGTAATTTAAAAATGAAAAAAAAAACCTCAGGTTCCGTTGTTGGAGTAGAAAGATCATCTGGCAGCATTGCAGGTCCACTAGCAGTTCTTGTTTTTTCAATTCTTGAATTTGAGAATGTAGCCAATGCTCGTAATGCTGAATCTGATTTGGAGCCACTGAAAAATTAATATCAATATTCATTGAAGTACATAAAATAAATGAAAAATCTCTTTTCAAATAATATTCTCTCACGTGTATTTATTATATTTTTAACAAGTTTTTTAAAAACTGAAAACCTAGATTAATTAACCTAAATTATATAAACAAAATAACAATATTTTTAATTAACTCTTGGAAAAATTGGAATCCTTGCTTTAAAAGCAATAGATTGATTAATCAAAATCTCTGGTTTCAATTAATTCTTCAAAAAATGTACCACTTGCATCAAAAGAAATTGATTGACATATATAAAAAAATAACTATATTTTGTGTGAATTTATCAAAAACCAATCAATTTTTAATATTTAAATAAAATTCAAATTTTTATATTTTGAAAATAACTTTTTTCCTATTAAAAATTTTAAATGATTCTATAGAAATAAATTGTATTTCGAAACAAATATTTTGTTTTTCAAATTTAAAAAAATCAAAAGTTCCCAATGCCATGAAGGATAAATTTAAAAAAAAAATACGCTTATTTCGCGAAGCCATTTGTTACTTTTTCTCTAAATACGATTATATAAATAATTAAAAGACTGATGGCGCTGGATTTGACGTCATAGGTTCCTCTTCTCCTTTCACAACTCTACTGACCAAATGACAGAGTTTACAAATTTAAAAAATTATTAATAATTAATCTTCTTTTACGAATCCAATGAAATAAAAAAAACTCATTTTTCATAAAAAAAATGTAGATAGCGCAGCTTTTAAATCCGAAAGTCAGTAATGGCATATTATTTTTTATAATAAGAGTTTTTTTTAATAAAGAATTATTTAATGGTTACGAACAAGAGAAGAAAAGAAATTAAAAGTAATAACAAAAAAGAATTTTTATAAAGAGAAAGAGATAAAAATTTCAACATTTTTTGTACTTTTCAATACTATTCTCTCATTATTATTTTTCTGAATTCTCATATAACGAGTTTGAATTACATAAAGAATAAATGGATAACAATATAATAATAAAATTATTATTATTATTGTTTTAAATTTCCTCATTTAATTTAATTCGCTTTATTTAATTATAAATTACAAATGAGGTAATTTTAAAAATAAAAATATTTCAATTCAATAATAATTCTAAATAAGAAAATGAAAATTATAATAATATAGTGAAAATTATTATTCTTACCCCGCTTTAATAGGATCCTCTCCAGAATGTCGTTTAGTATGAATAGTTCCTTTTTCAACAGCTAAATCTCTGGATGGATTGGCGGGATCAGCCGCTGGTGCATCGCTGTGAGACGATGCTTTTCTCATACTTGTTAAACGATAAAAAGGTGGTGTTTCAGTTCTTTCGATTAAACAGTTGAGAGTTTCCACTGTTTGTAATTCAATCATCATTTCATCGACGAGTCTATCGGGTCGAGCTCTTGCCAAATAAAGAACTACACGTTTCGCCTTAAATAAAAATTGAATAGTATCATTTTTATATAACAAGTGTTTGAATAAAAATTTTGTTTAACTTTACTTTTCAAAACACACACACATATATATATATATAAAATGCTTCATATAAAATAAAGTAACTAAACATAAAGTTCAAAACTATAACGTAACATTTTTCATTTTACGATATTATCAACTAGAGTAGTGGAGTTTGTCAGAATTTAAAAAATGATATAAAAAAATTTTCAAAAAGAATAGTATATAAATAATGGAGAAACTCACGTATGTTAGAAGTTCTTGGGGTGCCATTCCTGAAACAATAATGAGATAACGAATGATAACTTTGAGATTATTTGGCCAACATCCACAAAGTGTCGCCCATAATTCTTCTATTTCCTTTGGATGTTCATCGGAAAACTGAAAAATTGTAATTAACAAATTCAGTAACGAAAATATTACATCATAATTTATAATATATTAATTTACTTTTTAAGAATATTTTTTAATTAACTAAAAAATTAAGCTGGAGAATTTAAGTGTTTTATTATAGAATAATATGAAATTAATATTTTTTCCAAAAAATTAAATTACCTTTGCAGTTATATAAAATAAATTATTGAGAACCATTTCAGTTGCTTCAGCGCTACCCCAACCTTCTCTGCGACCACCTCCTCGGGTCACGTCACTTGTATAATACTGAAAAAGAAAAAAAAATTGTCTTCAGTTAAAAAATATAAAATTTAAAAAAATTTTCTATCTTAATTAACATAATAAAATGTAATATACTTTAAGCTTATTAAAAAATTTATTTTTAAAATATGAAAAAAATTTCCCTTTATTAAGACGCCCTTCGGCGTGCAAAAAAAATTGCCTTTGCAATTTGAAGAATTTTTTCATTAAAATGCACCCTGCAAGGTACATCTGATTTTTTATAAAATCTGTAAAGAAATAAAAATTTTCTTTCGTTCTAAATTTTCTATTCCTCTATAACTAAAATGAAGAGTCTTTTATTACACGTGTACAGTGTACACATTAATTCTATGTTTATATATTACACAAGGGTAAGTGAATTACCCCCCGTTTCGCTCAACCTGAATTACCTTTCTGCTCATTTTGTGATATAAATTCATTTTTAGTTAAAAATTGAAAAAATAAAAAATATGAGGTATTTTTGCAAAAAGATACTTTGGAGGCGCCGGGTATCGATCCCGGTACCTCTCGCATGCTAAGCGAGCGCTCTACCATCTGAGCTACGCCCCCTGTGATATTATCCTGTTATTAAAAATTTTTTAATTCATTTAAATTGACCCACTTTCGTTGCAGTGAACACGTTTTTGAAACGTCATTGATACATAAGAACATTTCCATTCCTTTCACCTGCATAGGAAGTCAATCTGGACCACAACCGGTCCTAAAAGATACCGGTTTCGATTGTTACGATCCTATCAGACAAAAAAATCTAATTACATTGAAAAAAAAAAAAAAATTTAACTCTTTGCTATGATTTTTATTTAGAATTTAATAAAAATGTACGGAAAATGCAAATTTAAAAAAAATGTATCAAAAAGATACTTTGGAGGCGCCGGGTATCGATCCCGGTACCTCTCGCATGCTAAGCGAGCGCTCTACCATCTGAGCTACGCCCCCTGTGATATTATTCTGTCATTTTAAATTTTTAATTCCTTTAAATTGACCCACTTTCGTTGCAGTGAACACTTTTTTAAAACGTCATTGGTACATAAGAACATTCCAATTCCTTTCACCTGCATAGGGAGTCAATCTGGACCACAACCAGTCCTAAAAGATACCGGTTTCGATTGTTACGATCCTATCAGACAAAAAAATCTTATTACATTGAAAAAAAATAAATTTTTAATTAGAATTTAATAAAAATGTACGGAAAATGCAAATTTTAAAAAAATGTATCAAAAAGATACTTTGGAGGCGCCGGGTATCGATCCCGGTACCTCTCGCATGCTAAGCGAGCGCTCTACCATCTGAGCTACGCCCCCTGTGATATTATTCTGTCATTTTAAATTTTTAATTCCTTTAAATTGACCCACTTTCGTTGCAGTGAACACTTTTTTAAAACGTCATTGGTACATAAGAACATTCCAATTCCTTTCACCTGCATAGGGAGTCAATCTGGACCACAACCAGTCCTAAAAGATACCGGTTTCGATTGTTACGATCCTATCAGACAAAAAAATCTAATTACATTGAAAAAAAAAAAAAAATTTAACTCTTTGCTATGATTTTTATTTAGAATTTAATAAAAATGTACGGAAAATGCAAATTTAAAAAAAATGTATCAAAAAGATACTTTGGAGGCGCCGGGTATCGATCCCGGTACCTCTCGCATGCTAAGCGAGCGCTCTACCATCTGAGCTACGCCCCCTGTGATATTATTCTGTCATTTTAAATTTTTAATTCCTTTAAATTGACCCACTTTCGTTGCAGTGAACACTTTTTTAAAACGTCATTGGTACATAAGAACATTCCAATTCCTTTCACCTGCATAGGGAGTCAATCTGGACCACAACCAGTCCTAAAAGATACCGGTTTCGATTGTTACGATCCTATCAGACAAAAAAATCTTATTACATTGAAAAAAAATAAATTTTTAATTAGAATTTAATAAAAATGTACGGAAAATGCAAATTTTCAAAAAATATATCAAAAAGGTACTTTGGAGGCGCCGGGTATCGATCCCGGTACCTCTCGCATGCTAAGCGAGCGCTCTACCATCTGAGCTACGCCCCCTGTGGTATTATTCTGTCATTTAAAATTTTTAATTCCTTTAAATTGACCCACTTTCGTTACAATGAACACGTTTTTACAGCGTCATTGGTACATAAGAACCTTTCATCTGCATAGGGACTCAATCTGGACCACAACCGGTCCTAAAAGATACTGGTTTCGATTGTTACGATCATAACAGACAGAAAAATTCTATTACATTAAAAAAAGAAATATTTAAAACTCTTGCTATGATTTCTATTTAGAATATATTAAAAATATACGGAAAATGCAAATTTAAAAAAAATATATCAAAAAGATAGTTTGGAGGCGCCGGGTATCGATCCCGGTACCTCTCGTTTTTTGGTTTGAAAAAGTAGTTTTATTTTTGAATTTACAGATATTAGTTTACAAAGAGTAAGGCATAAATCCACTTATAAGACCTTAAACATAATAATATAACAAATGATATGCCATCGTTGACCCGGTACCTCTCGCATGCTAAGCGAGCGCTCTACCATCTGAGCTACGCCCCCTGATATTATTTATTAATACAAATATTTTGAAAAAAATCACTGAATGTTCTACTTTTAAATTTGAAAGTATGCAGACAGTTATTCTTTTTTCTTACTTCTCTGCCTCTCTATAATGTTTGTTATCTTAAAGTTTCTTTTAAAAGCAATACTTTTATTGAAAAAAAAAAAAAAAATTGCTTCGTTAAATATTCTTAGATGGCTTGAATCCTTAGAGTTGTAAATTCTCCAACAATGAGAAAAATAGTATACACAAATATTATTTATTGTGCACAAAATTAATTTAATTTTGTTATATCGAATTTTTTTTTTAAGAAAAATAAATATTTTTTTTTATTAGCGAAAGATTAAAAATAAAATAGTAATAAAACACTATAGTTGCAATTACTTGTTTAGAAAATCAAGTTAATTTTGTTATATAACGCTATTTTCTTTAAGAAAATTAATTTTTATCACGAACGGGTTTAAAAGAAAATTAAATTAAATTTTTTATTCCCTTTTTGCGGCGTTATTACAATGGAATTAAATTTGAGTTGAAATCTCGTTTTTCGAAAAAGAAATTATAAATTAAATTTTGTATTCCGACTTTGAAACAAATACCTTCTTTGATAAATAAATATAATTATTTTTTTTTTACTTTTTCAGTATCTTTACTCATTGATCGTGTAACTAAAGTAACTTTATTTTACATAATTTTAGTCATGGAGTTCATTGGACTTATTCACAGATATATATTGCGGCACAAGTTATTTCACTCAAGAATTCATTCCAAGTTTATTATCCGAAAGATACCTAATTTAGATTTGAGAATAAAGTGAAAATAAAATAAATTCAGAATTTAAATCTAACAGTTTATTAATATATACGATCAACTTAAAATTTCTTTTTTTTTTTTAATCCAAATATGTACATATACTGTTAATTAATTGCATTTCACTTTAAATAAATTAAATTATCTTATTTAATTTCGAGAAAAGTATATTCTCTTTTATTAAAAATATTGCAAAAATATTTTTAAAATACATATTTTAATTATATATAACAAAGATAAAATAGTTTGCCTGAGGCATATTATTTTATGTTATCACAAATTCTATATATTAATAAGGAAAGTGAATATTTGAAACTGAAACATGTCCATGGTCTCTATAGAACAAATGGAATTTGATTTTCATTGTTTATTATACATTTTAGGCAAATCTACGTCAGAATGTATGATATTCTCTATTATTTTTTCATATTTCCACTGATGTAAATAAATGAAATGAAAATTTCAAAAAGATCTGTCAGACATCATAAAAATAATTAAATCTGAATTATTAAAGTATTAAATAAATCATATTAAAATTTTGTTAAAGAAAAATTTATGCATCGTTTTTTATCATAAAAATCTAATGATTACGATATTTTAATTCATTAATCGAGAACAGTTTATACTTCAAGACATTGGAATGCATGCCCTTAAGTATTTACTTTCAAATTCAAAAGTGGATCATTTTTAGTGGTCCTTTCAAAATTATTATAAACAAACAATATCAGGGGGCGTAGCTCAGATGGTAGAGCGCTCGCTTAGCATGCGAGAGGTACCGGGATCGATACCCGGCGCCTCCAAAATTTCTTTTTTAAAAACTTTATAATTATATACAATGCTTATTTTTCTTTTTTTTAGAGTTCTTAATAATCATGTAAATTATCAAGAAATACTTTCCAACATTGACTATTTGCTTTCCTTAAAATCATTTTTTTCAAAATAAATTAACATCAGCACCGTAAAACTGTTGGAATTACAAATTTATTAGTTAATTATTCTAAATGTTAATAACAACCTTAAAGAGTTCTTTAGTAAGAAAATTGTGATTGTTTCTAAAGTTGAAACTTCTTCCAAATAATAAAAAATTAACATAAAATAATTACTCACCTGGTAATAACTGAGAGGATTCGACGGAGGTGGAACATTTGGATCAACAAGTTCCATATTATGAAGCCAAGGCAGTAAATATTGAAGTAATAACTGGCGAACTTCCCTACGAGCAGTCTGAAATCTATGAGTAATTTCTGGAACAGACAAAAAATATTTATCAATCATAATTTATTTTTTCAATTAAAAACTTTAAATTATTTCATTTATATTAAACTCAACTTTTAACCAATTTATTAAAAAAAATTGGTTTTTAATAAATATTAATTATTTTTTAAAAATAACTTTCATAAATTAAAAAGTATTACATTTTTTATTTAACGAGTAAATATTAAAATTCAACTTCTACAAATTTCATGAGTTGCAAATAAATTTAATTTTTAAAAGTACATACTTTTAATTCCTTAAATATTTACTGTGTATAAATGTACTCTACAATTTACTAATACATTTATAACATTATAAAATTTATAAGACTAATAAAATATTCAAATCAGAAGATAATTATACATTTTTAACAATTAAACTATTTTTCGTAAGAGGAAAATTAAAAAAAATATTTTAATTTTTATAATGTTGAACAATACAACAACAACAACAACAAAAAGGATAAAAATTGACTCTACTAAATTTGCTAGGCTGAAGTGAAATCCAGGATTACATTGGGATTCTCTTGGGGGAAAAAGATCACGCTTGGAATAAAGCCTGAAAAGCTGTAGTTTGCATAAATTCTAAAAACGTACGAGCTAACGGCATACTATTTTAGAATGAAAACTCAAAGCTGAAGATCAAGAAAGATAGAAAGTAAAAATAAAAATACATCATAAATAATAATTGATGTAATTTAATTTATATTATAGAAAAATATTCTAAATTTTATTATTTATTTTCCTTTAATCCATGGATTTTTCCTTTTTTAATTTTTTCATCCACGAGATTTCTCGAAATTTTATTTTATTTATGCTGATAATTTTTTTTTTAAATTGCAAATGATTTTTTTTAATGTAGGTAGAAAAACATAGCTTATTTTTAATATTATTTATAACTTTTGATTTCGATTTAATTGCAGGTAAAATTTTTATTAATTTCTAGAGTGGTATTTATTCAAACTCACCACTAAACATGGGCATTGTCAATTCTGGATGAAGTTGAGCAAGTTGACGTGAAAGATACATTTGATTTCGACAATAAGTTGTTGAAAGTAAAGCATCAAGTGTGCCACCTCTTAATTTTCCTCCAGTAATTGTACTAATTTGTCCTGCCCCAGCAGCTGATGAACCAACTGCTAATTCATCTTGTCCTAAAATATAAAAAATTATTTTTTTAATATACGTTGTTGGAATTATATGTTCTATTATCTAAAATTATATCCATTAGTTAAGTACATTAGAGTAATTAGAAATTTCCTATAATAATATGAATATTTTGCTAAGTAATGTTCAAATTGAAATCTACATATGTAAATATAAGTTTAATTTATAATCGGATTTCAGAAACAATGTGAAACTAATTTAATTTAATGATTAAATAGTTGAGAGTTAATATACATTAAAACCAAAATGTTTTGGATTCCAGAATTTTCCATTTAATAGGTATTAACAATTTAGTTTATTCTATTTGTTTCATCAATTAATAATTGAAAGTTACAATATCATTTGTATGATATATATATATATATTTGCAAAAATGTCGATATTTCAATGATCGAATGACAGACTGGCAATCACTATTATACGTAATTTACAGCAATAAGAGGAGTGGTCTTTCTCTTTAGGGGATCTTTATTAGAATTTTTATTATTTACTCAAATTTCCCCTTTTTTTCTGTAGACAAATTAAACTGCCAATATTGAATTACAAAGAAGTCTTATAATTGAATCAATAAATTGAAATTTGTCAAACTAATGTGCGTATCTGTAAATTTTAATAATTACTTTACTTTTAAATAATCAAAAAATTTTAATTATAAAATGTATGAAATGAAAAACGTTACTAAAATTGTTTGGAACATTTAATTTAAAACTTGAATTGAAATTATTTAATTTATTCAGTATTAAGAAAAATTAATTTTGTGAAAAAATTTTGAAAAATATATATATTAAAATATATTTCATCAATCCAAATACCCAACAATAGCTGAAAAACATTAATTATCTACATTGATTGACATTAGACAAACACCACACATTTAGCACCCATAGATGACTAATCGTTTGGCACAGAAACTATTTCTATGCAATAAATAAATGGAAAAATGATGAATTGATTTAAAAGAGTTAAATTCTAACTATATCACGATATTATTTGCGATTTTTTTTTTATGTTTAAATAATAAATTGTATATAAAGTTGGATAAATAACATTTTTTTTTTTTTCAAAATCTTTTGCGCACATCTCTGTATATATATGAGAAAAGAGATGCAATTTGTACGACGCGCAGAAGCCAGGTTGTTGCGTGTGGCGCTTTATCAAGAGAGGATCGTCGAACCGACAAGCAGAAATAACTGGGGCGCCAAACCGATAATGGTTTCCTTGTTGAAAATTAGTGCTAATTGAAAATGTCTTTTTGATAGTGAGTGTATATATATTTATTACATTTCAAATGCAATAACATCCCTTTTTCATCGTCAATAATAAATTAATTATTAACGAAGAAATTTTTAAATTATGAAACTTCAGTTATAAATTCAAATATTTCGAGAACCGTTTTCTCACAAAAAAATTAAAATTATGAAATTCAAATTTTTCAAAACAAAAACTTATTATCAGGATTATAATTATATTAATTGACTATAGAAATATGTAAATTGAAAATTCAATTCAAATTCAAAATTTATATATATATAAACCGATGGAATTATGTAATTATAGAAATAATTTAAAAAAATAGAAATAAGTGAAAAATATATTAAAAAGAAAATAATGTCAAGAAATATGTATAAAGAAAGAAATTTAAGAAACAAAATAGAAAACATGAAAAGGATTAAAATAGAAAGTAATTATTAAGAAAATAAATAAAAATGTAAAAATGAAATTTATAAGAAATTAATAAAAGTAAATAAAGAAATAAAAATAAATTATAAGAAAAAATAGAAAGACATGAATGTCAAGAAATTTCAATGAAAAAAATCAAGAGGCACAAATTAAACAAAGAAGAAAATGAAGCAGAATAAAAAGTATATGAAAAAACTAAAATGAAATTTTCCAAAAAAAAATTTAAATAAAAAGAAATAATGGAAAAAAAAATAAATCTGAAGAAGTTTATAAGAAAAAATCGAATTTCAAAATTCTTGTAAAAACACAAAACATCATGGATAACAAAACCATCGAGACAATAATTGTCATTAATGATGATGAGTTTTTACAAATTTTTTTACACGGTTTACAAATGTATTATGTTCCATTTTTGGTTTATTTTGGTTCTCTTGGAAATAGTCTCTCGGTGTGCGTGTTTTTTGGCACAAAAATGCGACGAACATCATCAAACTTTTATCTCGCTGCACTTGCAATTAGTGACACTGGTTTTTTATTATCATTATTTATCGTTTGGTTAGGAATGATTGAAGTGAAATTATTCGATAGACAAGGTTTTTGTCAATTTTTCGTCTATTTAACGACAGTTTGCAGTTTTTTGAGTGCATGGTTCGTTGTATCATTCACTGTGGAAAGATTTGTTGCTGTACGTTATCCACTTCAACGACAATGGATGTGTACAGTGAAACGAGCAAAGACAATTATTTTCACTATAACATTAATTGGTTTAATAATTTGTAGTCCAGTTATATTATTTTCTAAACCACAAGCGACAAATTCATTTTCCAATTCAACAATACAGTGTACATTAGCTGATGAATGGCAAAAATGGGCGAGTGCATATAATGTTATTGACACTGTATTAACATTTATTGTGCCATTTTGTTTGATAGTGATTTTAAATACATTAATTGTCAAATCAGTATGGCGTATTGTGAGAGCGAGGGAAAATTTGACTATTGAATCGGGACAACAGCATCGTGTTCGGGATAAATCATCAAATTCCTCGCATACTCGTGCTTCGATTATTAGTCAAACCAAGGTTACGAAAATGCTTTTGATCGTCTCCAGTGTTTTTCTCTGTTTCAATTTACCAGCATACGTCATAAGAATTTATTCTTACTTCCTTATTCAGGTATGATCCTCCAATATGTTTTAATTTTTAAAAAATTAATTATTAATCTCTTTCTATCTATAAATAAAAATAACGTTAAATTCTAGTGGATATTCGCGTATAAACAGATATTTAACGGACTTGCATGCACATTGCAATAACGATTCACTAAATCGATGCCACTCGTGAGAGCCCTTGTTATTGTAAACAGGGAGATTTACGTTCGTGAACAATATTACGATTAGTCTCTGTGGGCAAAGAATAAGAGCAAGGACAAAGATGAATGAAATAAGAAAATTGTTTAGAAAATTTCTAACACATTTTAACATTGAAATTTGCTCACATTATTAATAACAATTAAAGTAATATTAATTCAATTGATACTGATAAATTGCAGCAATTATAAAAAAAAATTTATAAATATCATATTAAAATTTTATTTAAATTCAGTAATTTCAATTTAGTAAATTAATTATAAAACTGTAAATAACAAAACAAAGTGAGAAAGAATAATATTATTTTCAAGAAATTGAAATGTCTAAAATTAAAAAAATTCTTATCATTTTAAGAATTTAGTGTAACGATTTTTTTCACAGAGAAACGAGGAACCTCACGTAAATATTATTATAGCTCAACAATTGAGCAACATATTCTTCGACACAAATTTTGGAATAAATTTTGTTCTCTATTGTGCAACAGGACAAAATTTTCGAGCAATAGTTGTACGTATTTTATGCCATCGCTGTCAACGTAGAAATAATAAAACCCTATCATCAACACAACGATCTAGTCAAAGAAATTTATACGGTAAAGTTATTATTTTCATTTTTTTAAATTATTAAAAAATTATTCGAGAATTTCAAAAGAATATTAAATTTTTTTTTAGTTGCTGATTCAGACCGTTCAGCTGGATCAGTTTATCGTCAACGAACAATTAATGATCAATGGCCAGATAATTATGAGATGCAATCTTTCTAAAAAAAAAAAAGAAAAACAATACTCACCATTGTCGAATTCCGTAGCAATCAAAGGGCTAACATTTCCAAAGAATCTCTGATCAAGAAGTTGTAAAAGCTGTAAGGCAGCATCATGAACAGGAGCTCTTGGACATCCCGTATTCATCAAAGTGACATTGATTACACTCGTATAATGATCGCAAGGATATTCTCTGAAAAATAAATTTTAACACAAATCTCAATGTTATTAGAAAACTTGACTTTCTTATCATAATATACATATATGTATGTAATTATAGTTTATTTCTCAAGTTGAACATTTAAAAAAAAAATGTTCCAATGTGATATTATAACTTTCAAGTGTCTATAATGATTAAGTTTACAGCTTTAAATTATTTATTTTCAAATGACTGAGCATTAATCAAAACCAAAGTGAGAGATTATAAAAAAGTATTAAATGTAAAGTGTCAAGGACACATACACTGTTATAAAAAAAAAATTGTTAATTCTATTTGTTACATTTTATTATTTATTTGTCAACAATATTAAATTTAATAAATCAATGTATTTGTCTCCGCAGAAAAATGACGTGCAATTTCATTTTCTAATTGAATTATTACCTATTTATTTTTTTTTTAATAAATTCTATATAAAAAATCTTTTTGTTCATTTTATAATTTTTGATAAAAAATCAAAATAATTACACCCAAGGGGTTGACCATTTGTTCTATACACGTGAAAAATTTACCCATTACTCCACTTCACTAAAAAAAGCAAGACGAAAAATTCAGCAAAGAGCAAAAATAAAAGACCTCAATTCATGAAAGTTCTGTCGGATTTATCAGATTTTTCCGCATTTTCAAATACTTTGAAAAAAAAATTAGAATTTATTTTTAAATAATTTACGAAATTTTTAAAATATTGTTCTGTCGGATTTATCAGATTTTTCCGCATTTTCAAATACTTTGAAAAAAAAAATTAGAATGTATTTTTAAATAATTTACGAAATTTTTAAAATATTGAAAAATATTAGTAAATATTTTCAATTTCCCTACAGAATACATTTTTAAAAATATTTTTAGTTACATAAAAATATTTGTAATTGTGGAATTTGATACATAACTGAAAATTTAATTAAGTTTTTGCTTTTAAAAATAAAATATAACAAAATAATATTGAAAAAAATGTTATCATTGAAGTAAAGACGATGAGTATTAATAAAATTTGAAAGTTTCCTTTAATATCCTGTAATAAACTTTCAACTTACTCTCGACTTTATACAAACTATTTGAAATAGAATTCGATCGGTTTTAATCCTTTGAGGCAAGAATTCTTCATAAAAGCACATTTTTTTTCATTATTATTAACTTCATGATCCAAAGTAATAAAAAGTATTACTTTTGAAAAATTGTTTCTACTTTAAAAATTCAGAGTGAATTTTTTTTAAAAATTACCTTTCACTTATTTATGTTAAACAAGCCACTTGATTATGATGGAAAGTTTTTAATATTAATTAAAATTACCTTGCACTGAAAATAGTTGCAAGAGCTAAGAAACATCCATCAGCTACTTGAGGTGCTCCAGTATAGCAGCGATCGACAACCCATTCAAGAAGAGCTCCAATATCAGGATTTCCTTCCAAGAGAAGCACCACAGTTTCTCGAGCCAAAATATAAATCTAAAAAAAAATTACTATATTTAATTACTACAAGGATATTTTGTAAATCTAATTTACTTTTAACTTTATTTATTAAATTATTATTAAAAAGAAAGCTTTTTATATTTAATGAAAATATTCGAATTTTTTTTTAAATACATATTGAAAAATATCAATCATATATTGTTACTCAAATATACAAAGAAAATGTGACATGTATTATTGATTATGTTTAAGTAATTACTATAAAATAAAGATAAATTAAAAATAACAGTGTTCTTAATGTCATTTTAATTAAAAATTTGAAAAAAAAATTAGTTCCAATTTTTTTCTCGCTTTAGTAAAAAGAAAGCTTTTTCTAATTAATTGTAATATTTATAATGTTCAAATATCAAATATAATTAAAAAATTCAATTACATATCGATACTCAAAAATTTATGTTTGAGAATATATGATACCGATTGTTGATTCTGCTTAAGTAATTAAAACTTGACCATTGATGATCTAATATTAAGAAGTTAACTAATTAATTAATATGAAATGTACTTTAAAATAATTTTTAACAAAATAAAATTTACCTTTTCATCTTTACTGGATAATAAAAGATCTAACCATTGATATAGAATTGCACCCTCTTCAGATAAAGATTGGGGATTAAAACAGGGACCACAGCATAATAATCCACTCATTGCTTGAAGTGCAGAGAGCTGCAATTCAGAGCAGGCTCTTTCATCTTCATGCGATAGTGAAGAGTTCGTAATAGGTCTTCCATAAGGACCGGCCCAACTGGCAAAAAGTGTAAATAAATTGCGACGTAAATCTCTTTTTAAAAGAGTGTGACACGTTTCCACTGTAACAATAGATAATATTAATAGTAATATTAGTTTCATTATTAAAAACAAATTTAGTATAAAATTTTTTATTTATAAAATAGAATTAAATAGTTAATATTAAAAATTTAATATGTCAAATAATTATAAATAAGAAAGTATTTTGTAAATAAAAAATAAAATTTTATGTCTAATTAAATACTTACATGTGAAACTCTTAATCATTTTTCGAATAAAATTACAAAAATGTAACTTGATGTCACGAACGGCAGGGGCTTCTTTATCATTTTCATTTTCCAAAAATAATCTCGCACCATCCATATATTCAATAAAAGTAGGATGTAGAGATTGAGTTTCACGGTCTAAAACTGCTGGACTAAAATGAACAATGCAAAATATAACAAGAGATTTAGATTCTCTATTCAAACAAATATAAAAACAAAAAAATTGAAACTGCAACACAGAAGACAAATTTGTTTAAAAAACATATTGAAATATTTTGTTCATATAATAGAACAAATAACAATTTAAAATTAAAAACTAAAGGAAAAAAATAAAATTAAAATATAAAAATATTTCGATATTGATATTTTTAATCTTGAAAATAACTATAATGTTATATGTAAAATAAATAATTATAATATTATAAGAATATAATTTACGAACCAAATTCCAAATGTTCCATACTCGGCAATTAATTCCAGGACACGAACAAGTTGTAGTCTTAGAGCATCTCGTCTACGTCGTCTTCTCATATTTTCTTGTTTTCTATCAACAGCTTCTTTAATATAGGGCACTAATTCTTCCATCAAATCTCTAAATGCGTGAAACAATTGTTTTTTTTAAATGTTTTAAATACAAATTTTAACATCGCTGTTTATTTGAAAAATTAAAAAAACGTTAGAGAATTTTTTTCCATTATCAACTATTTTTTATTTGCTTGCTGCAAACGAAAGGCACTTCTTTAAATATTAAAATGTCAAAGTGAACAATAATTATTTACATTTTGATAAAAAATGCAACAAATGTATAGCCATAAATTTTTTTTAAATTTATCTGATCATCTAAAATATTCATAACACTTTCATCCATTAGAATGCAATATTTAAACTTTACTTTTGCCAAAATAAAAAAATATATATATACCATGTTTCAAAACGTTAAGAAAATATATTTTTTATTAAAGTGAATCTTTTAAACATTTTGTAAAAAGACTTAATAAGACTTATAAAAATTAGTAATTTAATTAAATTAAAAAAACAAACTTACTTTAATGCATCGGCGTTAACTTTGCCAATTGCTTGAACGGCAGCATCTCTAACATCAACAGCCTCGCACCTGAGTAAAGGCACTGTTAATTTATACAAAGCTGAAGGACTGGCATTTGTTCCCGGAGATTTATTGTCACCTCGTTCAGCAGAAAGACTATCTGGCGATGAGCTGTGAAAGTAAGTAACGTTATATATCTTTCTGACATTCTAATTTTATAAAAAAAATATATATACTTTAACCACAATTCGATTTGCATGTATGTATAACATATAAATATATACAATCAGTGGAAAAAGTAAAACAAAATATATACACACAATGAATAAAATTAAATGAAAAAAAAATTCAAAACACATTTTTAATAAAAGTGTACTCTGGTTGAAAAAATAATTCCTTCTCAATAAATTCACTTCAAAAAAAAAATCTTAAAGAAAAATCTTATCTAACCAGAGTCGACTCTATTTTTCATATTATGAGAAACAAAGAATGAGCCCTCAACCAGTTAATGATTTCGAAAACTAAAATATTGATGAAATAAAAGATCCTGCGACTAATCTAGAATGACTGCAGATAAAATGTTGAATAAAATAACAGTTTTTGGTGCATCAAAGAAGAGCGATCAGGAACGGTCGTAAGGCTCAGTAAAAAAAAAAAATGAAAAACTTGCACGTAAAACGTTTGCAAGAAACAAAGCACTGCTAAGTAATCCATCATGCCAAGTACATGGACCAACGATTAATATAGAGAGAAGAAAAAAGAAAAGAAACAAAAAAGTATACAACTAACATCAGATTATAAAATGATTAGTTACCAACGACCGTTCGATCCGGGTGAATGAGAGGCAGCAACCATTTAGCGATTTTTTTTTTGTTTTTTTTTTTTTTTAAAGCTCACCTTGTTCTCTTATGTCTGGTGTAGATTCCGGAAATGGACGGTACTGAGAACCGACCCGGCAGGGTCTGGGCCCCACCGAGATTTTCCAGGCTTTGACTCAACTCCTTACTCATGCACAACACACCAAACTCCACCGTTTGCTGACCACTAGAGTATGCAATACAGTGTACCACCAATGCTCCATAATATCAAATTTATTTATTTTACTGCTCGGAAATACTACTATCCTAACTCCAAATAAACGAAATGACGAGGCAACGACAAATACTGGCATGCGAAAAAGTTAACATATCGTTGCAAAAAAAAGCAAAAACAAAGAAAAAAAGATCTTTCGAAAAAATAAGAGATAAAAAAATAATATGGGTTAGAAGGCAATTTTTTATCCCGCTTTTTTTGGAAATTAGAGCAAATATTATCAAAGGCACTGGAATATAGAAAATTTTTTTTTTTTACAAATTTCATTTTCTTTAAAATTAATTTTCAAATAATTAATATCTAATTTCAATTATTAAAAATTAAATAATTAATATAAGTTAAGGTTAATCGAAAAAGTGAAACTTTTTTAAAACAATTATTATATTCCTAAAAAAGAAATCTAATTCTTTCTCAATTTTAACTAAAAATTACATTCAAATGTTAAGTAGAATTTCTATATCTAAGTTAAAGATAAGCAATCGAGTCAGCCCGACACCAAATCATCTTTTTGTAACTATCATTGATCAGTATTTCCAAAAAAAAATTGATTATTGTAGTTATTAATATTAATATTTAAGACGTTAATTTGTTAAAAAAAAGCCTGTAATCTAATTTTCATTAAACAAATCCGATTATTAACTTCAGCAATGCCAATGAGAAATTTGCGTTACTCGGTTCTTTAAAAGATCGCAATACGATGACAATAATAGAAATTGTTGATTTAAAAAATAAAAGATATTTGAATTATCGACAGTAAATTGTCTAAACAATAAACTGTGAGAAAAATGGTTTTAAAAATATTATTTACCTTAAACTGAGATCTGGACTTGCACATCGAACAACAGGACTTGGAATGGGAGGAACAACACGATATCCAAAAGTCAGATAATTTTTCCAAACGTGCATGTAAATATCTCTTTCATTAACGGGTTTTCTAATTGCAGTCGAACTTCTCAGAAGGGAGGCTCTATTGTCGTTCACAGGTCTAAAAATATTTCAAAATATTATTATTGTTTACGTAATTTTAGTTTTTATTTTTAAATTAATATTAATTTTTGTTCTTACGTTGGATCGACGACAGTAAATAATGAATTAATCCGAGTAAAAACAATGGGCCAGGAATGCGCCACAGCATTGGGACAAAGTGTAAGGACTCGATCCTTTTCCAAAAATGCAAATAAACAACTACTCCAGGGATCGGCGCCATTTAGATTTAAAGACGACGAACTTTTTGTACTACTCTCGTCATGAAAACCTAAAAAAAAATTTGTTTATTAAATTACTTTCGAAAATGGAAAATTTTTAAATTGTTAAATAATTTTTATTTACCAGCAGTCCAAACACAACTACTTCTGTCAGCAATCCATTGAAGATCAACATTTGAATTTGATGCTGCAGCCGCTTTTTCCGCTGGTGGTAACATGTGATAACATTTTTCTAAAACAGCTGGACAACACGCGTCAATAACATCGATTACAGGTTGATCATCTTCAAGACTCCCTGCACAAAAAATAATCACATTATTTTCCTATTTATATTGACATTTAATTATACAAAATTATTTTTAATTTACCTAAAGTTTTCAGTAGAAGTTTAATTTCTCTTAAAATATGCACAGCCAAACGACGTGGATAGAGTCGACAATTACAAAGCATAACAAGCGCAAATCCTTCGACAAAATGAAAAACACTTGACACTGGTTCGACTTTTTGATTTGTTTCCATTTTTTTCACTGAATCAATTCGAAGGTGAATTCTATTGTTGTCAACGGGTTGTTCTTTAGATCTCACACTGGGACTTGATAGAGCATTTTTCCAACTTGTCAATAATTGTAACAACATTCTTAAACCATTATCGACCAATTGTGAAAATGTGTCTAGAACGTCTCTCGCAAGAAATTGCGTAAATCCCAAAACAACATCTTGTCTCCAATCGGGAAAATCAAGAACTAGAGTTTGAAGACTTTGATAAGCCAGTGCTCTTAATTCTTCGTCCATATGAACAGTGAGACGTGCTAATAAATCGACTAATTCAGCTCCAGTCATTCCATCCGGTATTAAACGAGGAACAGCCGCGACACACGTGCGAAATAAATCAATTCTTGGCTTTCGTTCTCCTGTCATCATCTCATCGGGTTCTTTATTCATATTTTGTGTACTTGTCATCATCAGAGGTCGTCCATAATGAACGTCTAGAGCTCGTAAAATATCAACGAAAACACGACGAACGTGCGGAAAATAAGAAGATATTCCTATGCTTCTTGCTGTGTCTTCCGTAAGCATCTGAAGGAAACACAAATTATTTTTTTTATTATAAAAAAGAAAATTAACTAAATCATTGTTTTTTTTTTTACAAACCTTATTGAGATAAGTTTTTTTCACACGCATTGTATTTCCACTAGGAAGAACTCCCATCGTTCGTGGCATAGGCGGTTCTCCTTCTTTTTGCTGTAAACTATCAGCGACAACAAGAAATGCTCTAAGTCCAATACTCATTCTTTCGGGAGTATAAATAATTTTCACATGACGACCAACGGATAAAAGATCAAACACTATTTCCCTCATGGCAAAATCAAGTCTCTCTTGGGCAATAAATTGAATGATTTTCACAAAAATATTCAATGGTGTATCACGGGGAACAACGGCCTTTGAACCTTTTGGAAATAATGAATTTACAATACTCTGTAAACGGCTCTGCGTTGCCGAATTACTTTCGCACTTTATACGTATCATGTAAACCCAAAGTAAACGATACAAGGCCTCTGGAAAAACATTTTATTTATTTACTTATTCAAAAAAAAAAAAAAAAAAAATGTATATTTGTTTTTTACAACTTACCCAAGGCAACTCGACACATTTTGGGATCTCGATTTTTGAGATGAGAGAGACACATTGCTAGAAAACAATGCCAACTCTGAAGGAAAAATGTTTTTTGACTAACACAAAGAAGACACGTTACCAATGGAAATAGTGCCAAACGATGTTTATTCTTCGTGCACATATCTAATGTTGTCGAATACAACATTTCCACGAAATTTTTTAAACATGGAACATTTACTTCATTTTTCACAGCCTGGAATAAAAATTACATTTTTAAATATTTAAAAAAAAAAATCAATTCATCATAAACGTTAAATTATTATTTTTAAATACTCACGGCAGCAACAGGTACGAGAATTTCAACAAAAAGTCCAGCAAGAGCGTGTTTCACATCTTTGTCTTTAACTTCTAAAAAATATTGAGCGCACTCTTGCATAAATTGAAATGATGCTTCAAACTCTTCGATAGGAACCATCTGCAACAAAAAAAAAAATTGAAATTAATAAAATTAATTTTTTATAAAATAATAAAGAAATAGATTTGTATAAAAAATAATTTTTACCTTCACTCTGAAGAATTTCATTCCCATTAGTAAAGAAATAATACTTTGGGTAGTGTGAGGTCCTGGTTCCTTCGCTCTAAGTTCCTTTAATTCAATCATAAAACGTTTACGCACATACATAAATCGTGACTGTGCGAGAACTCCAATAACTTCAGCATATAAATCAGCAATAATGTGAATATTTGCTGCATTTGGTTCATTTTGAATTCTAAAATAAATAAATTATTATTATTAATTAAAAATAT
Source organism: Leptopilina boulardi (assembly GCF_019393585.1). Classification (NCBI taxonomy): domain Eukaryota; kingdom Metazoa; phylum Arthropoda; class Insecta; order Hymenoptera; family Figitidae; genus Leptopilina; species Leptopilina boulardi. Next base: position 798,015 of record NW_026137866.1, read on the forward strand.
TATTTAGAATATTTAATTTTTCATTAATAAACAAATACGTACCCTTCTCTGTATTTAAAATGTTTAAAAGCTATATTTTCGATGTACGTTACAAGATCCTCATGTCCTGGATGGAATGGTAATTGACGTAGAACTTCAATCAACACTAAACAAAATATAAATTCCACTGATAAATCTCTTCGTTCTTGCATTAAATCTGCTTCACTTCGCTCAACAGTTTCTACACTTCCAGAAACTATTGTATACATTATACTGTAACAAAATAAGAATTTTTACTATATTTAATAATCTTAAATTATTATTTTTGATTTTCATTAATAAAAATTTTACCTTTTTCCCTTTTGATCTTCTTTCGCGGACGATTGTTTCTTTTGATCAGTGCCATGGTCAACTAATTGTCTCTCATACCAATCAAATAAAGCCCTGAGAATCGATGGTAGACAATGTTCAGCGACCGAACCAAACGCAGAGAGTAATTGATCAAATTGTGAATCTTCTCCACGTTGTAAAACTTTTGAAAGAGGTTTTTCCTTAAAAAAAAATTAAATTTAAATTATATTAAAGTTTTTAGTTTATAAAATAAATTGTTATATTTACATGATCAGTCATAACAGTCTCCATTTTTTTCTCAGCTTGTGTAGTGAAATCAGCGAACAATGTTCGCATCACAAATTCTCCTGGTCTCAAATCCATATCTGCTATTTGATGTGGTTTACAGGTTTCTTTTTGTGCTCCCCAAGGCAATACAACTGTCACTGAGCTTACACGACTCGAAGTTGATTCTATTATCAAAAAGATTTCACTGTTAAATTTTTTATTAACAATCATAAGTTTTACATTATGTAAAATTATTCATTCTCTCTAAACTATCTTAGAAAAAATAATATTAATAAATATTTTACGAACCATTAGCTGCATCGTTATTGTCGCCTTGTATTACACCTTGGACAGTAAGAACTTCTTGACATAAGCCAGGTGATGTTTCCACCGTTCCTTCATTCGAAACCTCCCCCTGAATAGATCTCGATTCAGAGGCATCTGAAGGAGTGAATTAAAAATTTCATTAACAAATAAATCAAATCAATTTTAAAGAAATTAAACTCTTTCATATGTATCAAACTGTTGAACTTTTCATTATTGCAACTAATTCAATACATTGGAAGAGACTAAGATGTGAAGCCCTTTTTTGTAACGTAACAGATGCCTGTGATGTACCATAATTTAATTAACTTCACACCTTAGTTTTCTGCAAGTGCACGTGCATAACAAAGAAGATAATATATTATTGACATTGATGTTATTAACTCACCAGCTCCGCTATCACTGCTTGCTTGATTTTCCCCTCCTGTAAAAAAAAGTAAAAAGGATGATTTAAAGATGGTTTATTTCAAATCTCCAACAATTCAATCGAATCGAGTGTTAAGACTTAGAAGTGCACTTTTCAAGTTCCTTTTTTTCACTCAGGAAAGCTCTTTGAATTCATTGGATTAGCATTAAAGCCGATTTAAATATATAGTTTTACCAACCAGAATTACATACCTTCTGTCATGTCTTCAATGTTTGCCTCACTTTCAGGCAACATCTCAGAATTTTTTCGTCACTCCAGTTTTGCTGAAAATTCAAATAATTACTTTATTTATCTCAATATTTCATCATTATTTACAAATAAATTATAACGAAAAAAAAATATTTTAATTTTAAGTGTAAATTAAAAAAAAAAAAAAATATTTCGTCAAAAACTAATTGTTGAAAAAATATTGATAACAGAGATAACATTGATTTGATTACACCAAACATTGGAATGAGAATAAAGAACATGCAATTTATTCATGTGCTTAAAAAAAAAAAAAAAAATTATGTTGCGTTTGTAAAAGAAGAATATTTATAAGTGAACTTACTGCTTCATGCTTCATGTTGAAATTGCAAAACACTATTGTTCTTACATGCAGGGCTGCATTTTCAGACTTTTTTCAAATTATCTAAAGCAAACGGAAAAAAATAAATATAACATGCCATTCAATTAAAATAAAAATTTTTTAAAAAATTTTCACCAATAAAAATCATAATAAAAAGTTAACTTGTTTTAATTTCGATAATTAAAAAATTGCTTAATAAAAAAAATTTCTAATGTGATTCATACAAAAATTATCTACAATGACCTCAATAAACAAGTATTATTTTCAAGTATATGAAAAATGTCCGCCATTTTGAGAATAATAAACAATAAAAGTGCGTCGTTAATAAATCATTGTTATAATATATAACTTTATGGATTATAATAATCGAAAAGAGAAAATAATTGTTAATAAACGAAATGCATAAAGTTTCAGGCAAATAAAGGAAAATTCCGGTCTTTTGTGTGATACAAGAGGCATAACATTGTACACTTTTTTTTTGACAATAACAACAAATTAAACAAACCGTTTCATTAACAAAAAGAAATTGTAAAAAACAAACAATGATTTTGTCATACAAAATTATATTCTAAATGTGTATGAAATAATTATTATTACTAAATGCGCAATAAAGGTTTTAAAATGAAATCAACAGAATATTCTCTTTTATGAAGTGTCAACACAAAGTGAATGTTGATGAACTCTTAGAATTAATATAAAACAATTGTATCACAACATTTATATAAATACTGATAATATATTATTTGAAAATTACATGCATTTACCTGTAATTCCTTTGATTTCACCGTAAATAATTAATTAAATCGAATTTTATTTCTGACATTTCTGAGCGCATTCCGGCTCGGGTTTCTTTACACTAAGTTCCTATGACAATCCTACAGATGGCGCGGCGTGTTTTTAAAAACAGGACCTTTTAAAATTTAAATTTTCGCGCCTTTTTGTTTTTTAAATTTTAAACTTTTAGTCTTAATTTAAACTGTATCAATTGATTCATTATTTTAGAAATATGAATTTTGATGTTACATTAATAGAAACAAATTAATAATAGTAAAAATAATACAAAAAAATAAAGATTGGCATTAATTATTAATTTTCATGAGCAGGAATATCATTAAAAATTAAAATATTATAATTTTAATCAATTTTTCCTTCTATTTTCAATTATAGATAGTGGAAAATATAAATGTTTATATTTCAGGTCACACTTCGAGAATTTGAATCATTTGCTTATATTAAGTGACCTTTAAACAGATCAGTTAATTATATTTGCAAGTTTCATTGCTAAATAATAGTTTCATTAAATTATTTCATGAAAATAATTTTTATTTTCATTATTTATTAGTGAATTTATAATTATTATTATTCTTTTTTAAGATTATCAAAATATTTTTAATGCTATTTATTTATTTTAATTTTAATATATTTATATTTAATAATAAATAAAAATCGTTAAATACGCTTGACCTGAAGTGTTTCGATTTTATTTCTTTAGAAACCTTAGAAATAACTCTTTTTTAGTGTAATAACCGTTATAGCAAAGTGACCATGACATTGAAACACTTTTCTATTTATAAAAAAATTCTTATTTTTGAAAATAAAAATTATTCACAAAAATATAAAACAAAAAGAAATTAAAATTATTTCATTTTCAAAGTTTAATTTTATCAAAGAAGTTGAGTTCATAAACCCATTAAAATGGCTTAGTGTAAAGAAACTCGATACAGAGTCAAAAGACGCAAAGTAAGCATTTTTTTTTTGTCATCGGTTTTTGTATGGTGAAAAAAAAATTAATTTTTTAATTAAAAAAAACTAATTTAAAAGATTAAAAATTATTTTAAAAAAAAAATTATTTTTTTCGAGCGACTGTACAGTTTATTGGTGCCACAGTCCAAGTTTACTGATCTACTTTATCCAGGAATTTGACTCCTTATTTATCATTATTAGCACAGAAATGAACTGATAAAAACAAGCTGTGACAAAATTATATACAATACACAAGCTTTCAGACAATGGCCAATATGCAAACCACTACGAAGAAAATATAGCAATGACTTAAATTACAAATCTCCAAGATTATTGACAATAATATCTCAAAATAAACACCCAGGGAACTAAATTTATAACACCGAATAAAATCAGAATAATTTCTCATTTTCTCACCCCTAACAAATTTTTCTAAAAATTAATTAATATTTTTATTTAGAAATTAAAAATTTGTTTTAAATATTTATTATTTTTAAAAGAAGTTAATAAATAATATATAATTAATTAATTTTTAGTGTATGGCAATTTATGAATTTTTCCTGTTCAAAAAAAAAAAAATCGAAAATAGAAGAAAAATTTAAAATTGGTAAATTCTAAATTGAAATTTTTTTTTCAAACCTAGAAACCAAGAAGACTGGTATATAGGTATATAAAGAAACATTTTCTACTTGCTTTTTTTATAGACAGATTTAATTTCAAGAATTCAAATACGAGAACGAATATGATGAAGAAGTATTTCAACGACGCGACAAGAGAATATAATATGTGTTTTGGCTGATAACAAGTACATTGCGTAACTGATCATACTCAACGTCAATATTTCAATATATATATGTAAATTAAAAAAATGTATTCAAGTTCAAAAACGCAAGCATTTGGAATTTATGCACGTGTCTAATAAGGAAATAAAAATTTTCTACTACTCCTTCCGCCCAGTAAATATACATAATTCAATATGTAATTAAGAAATAGAAAGAATTGATTTCTTTGACGAATTTAACACATTTGAAACTATTTAGAGGAGGATATAAATTGAAAAGACGTGGGCAAGCTGGCACGAGGTGTCTCTTGTTAAAAACTAGATAAACATTCCATTTCAACCTCGACAAATTGCTCTTTTTGTTTTTAAATTTTTGAGGGGATTTTTTTTTAATCATATATTGAAATTAACATTACATATATCAAGGAATGTACGATAATATGAGATTTGATTTAATAAAAAATTGAAGATGAAAATGATATAATATCAAACTTTGAGATGAATCAGAGTTTATCCTTTAGTGACAATATGTCGTGTTTTAAGAAAGCAAGCCAAACTCGTAATAAATGCAAGGACATTTACACGTAATACGTCTGAATATATATATTGAGTTCTAGATAACGTTTTAAAGATTATAAACAGATCCATTTAAAGCCAAATAGATAACGATATCTTTTGATTTCTATATAATGAGCGGAGAAATTCATCAAATTTTCCTTATTATTTTCCTATCATCAAATTTTTCCTATTCTCAAATTTATTTCCTGATTGTTTTTGCAAATAAACCTTTTCAATTTTCACAGCGAAAATAATGTATTGATTATATTCTTTAATTTCAATATATTCAGAATTTTATTATATATTTAAAAGAAAATTGGAAGAATATCTGCAAAATTTCTACTAGGACACGATTATTGTAGTTTCAAAAAATAAAAACATTTTATTTTCCCTTCATATAAAAAAAAAAAATTCCCAAATTGCAAAATGACTGAAACGAAAATTATTATCATCAATACATTTTTTCGGTGTTATACCCCTGCAAAAATAATGAATAAAGAATATATATAAAATAAAATATCAAGTACGTGTCATTGATTTTTTTTTATATAAATATTCTTATCCTCATTGTGTTCTATATCGACAGGGGGGAAAATAGTATATTTAAAGGTCATTTGCTTAATCGATCAGTCAATGACCACTTCGTATAGTCAAGAACGTCGTCGTTTGTTGTCGTCACTGCGGTTTACTATTATATTTTTCTCTGACTGAAGAAAACACGTTAATACACACATTCACACATTTAGCAATCGTCTATCTATTCTCAACAAGGTTCGCGAAAACGCTATTCACAAAGAGGAGTGGATATATAAATACACCTTCCATCTGAACAACGTTGCTCCATTGAACTTTGGCGCTGCATTTTGCTACTGGACGTAAGCCAGGATTACGCAAGTCGCGCCCCGATGACCTCCTTCTTCATGTGAAGTTGACCTTGCAACTTGTTCTTGAGAAATGTACAAGCTCATCAGCTGATTAACCTTCTTGAAAAAGAGAACCCTTTTTTTCGAAACCTAAAATACGAGTTTCATTTCAATTAGAAAAGATAATTTCACCTTTTACTTTTGTCTTCAACCTTTCTTTTTTTTTACCAAAATATTATTTATTAAAATTGATTAATAGAAATTAAATTAATGAATAACTTTTACTATAAAAATAATTTTAAAAAATAAATAATAAAGACGAATATTTAAAAACATCAAAATTAGTTGATAAATAAATCTAAAAAAAAATTAAATTTGACGTCAAACTAATTTTTAATTGATAAACATTTTTCTTTCGTCAATAAGAAAATCTAAATATTTCTTTTCTTTACAAACTTACAAGATATTTTAATTTAAAATAAAGTAAAATTTAAATTTTTATACAACTCAACAATATTATATAACAATTCTTTTTTAAATCTTTACAATTTTTAGGATTTATTTTTGGCAGAGACAGCAAAAGCAGGTGAATCACCTCAACAATGGAATTTTCCTTCTATAATTTTTTTTTGAATAATTCCTTATCGAATTACGATATTAGAAGTTATCTATATAGTCATTGATCAATATCAGAGCACTGCAATGAAGATTATTCCCGTTCGGATACGTATACCTTTTATTTTATAGGTTAAAAGAATCTCGGTCATCTGACGTCCCTGATAATATTCTATGACGACAGTAATCCTGGCATGTTTAAGATTTTTTCAAAAAATGACGACAATGATTTTTTTTTCCTTCATATTGAAATAAACAATATCATCATATCCAAAAATGTACGACAAAATTACAAAAAAATGCAAAATAATATTTTAAAATTTGAAAATTTCTTAATACTTTCGTTCCTAGTGGAAAAATATAACGTTATTGACAATATCAATTCAAAATATTGAAAATGGCAATTTAAATATATAACTTCATGTAAAAATAGACATTTCTATAAAAATAAACTAAAACAAAAAAGATATTAAAATAAAAATGAGGTTATGGTTACCGTCAACTGTCAAAAATCTCCATAGAATTCAAATAACCAATAAACTTTTTCATTGTTGACAAATTGTTGTAGAAACAAAAATAAACTAAACAAATGTCACACCAAGGACAAAATTCAAATTGATAACTTGGATTGACAGAACACTAGTATGCGGAAAAGGAACAACAATAGATGGTTAAAAGCATGCAAACAATTAACATGACGTCATCAAAGCGGAACTTCCTCCACAAATACTTTTCGCGGGAAATTTGACAAATTACAAAGAAAATATATAAGAAACAATGAAATTTAAAAAATTTTAAAGGCACTTGTCTATTTGAGAAGTAAAATAAAAATACCACCGGAAGAATCAAACTTTATTGAAATTTTATTTTCATAATCATTTATCTCAAGGGCAAGTGGGCGCGTCACACTTACAATATTGCATTCCTATTGGCCCAATCGAACCGGAAACACGATAAAGGCGCGAACACAAAGTATCATCAATGAGAATTCAAATTATGAAGAAAAAAACATATGAAACTTTAGCAGAAGATTTAACACACACGTGGTGTGAGAGAAAGGTCACGAATTTGAGTGTCAGGAAGTTTATGGTAAAAGTGTCAGGGTCTCTCGAGGTTAGATGAAGAGTAAAAAAATAAAATAAAAAGTGTATGTGTGTGTGTTTTTGCCAAAGTGTAACCTGCGCAGAAGGTGGCACGTGACCTGCGCAGCTATTCTTAGCAGAGGTCGGTTCTGAGAGAGGAAGTCTGACTCGCTCACTCGTCGTCCGGCGCGCGTCCGATACAGGAGTCAAGTGTACCCTATCCTCTCGTTCCTTACACTCTTTAACTTTTTAACACACACATATACACGATGTCTGGACTTGCAGATCCCGTGGCGTTTGCCAAAGATTTTATTGCTGGAGGAGTATCAGCAGCTATTTCAAAAACTGCTGTAGCACCAATTGAACGTGTAAAACTACTTCTTCAAGTGCAACACATTTCTAAGCAAATTGCTGAGGACCAACGCTACAAGGGTGAGTCACTGAAAAAAATCCCACGATTTTACAAATGGATCTCATAAAGGGGGGGAGCATTAAAAATCTGGTGAACAAATTAGAATTTGTGTTTTAAAAAAAAAAATCTCTTCAAGTGATTCAATTTTTCTCTAATTGAACAGTGAATGTAAAAATGAGAAAACATGTGACATTCGTGAATTTGAAGCGTGTCAATGGTTAAACTCGCGGAACGATGAAATCCTGGGCCTTTCAGCCGTTAATCGTGTACTATTCTATTCCATGGTTCCCGTTATGTAATGAGAATTTTTTTTTTTTTGATCTTAAAATAAAAATATCGCTGTAATTTATCCCTATTTTTTTTTTGCATCAATTTTTTCGCGATTTTTTAATTAATAAAAAAATTGTGATTTTAAGGCTTACGTAATTTTTTTTGGAGTCCGAAATTCTAGTTGAATTTGATGAATTGTCTGTCGGGTGGGTCGATAAACGAGTATGCACGACTGCCAGATGGCAGCGCGTGGCTTTCCTGGTTCAGGAAAGGCAGCAGCAGCAAGACGAAGAATCGATGACGATGCGCTCTCCAACATGGCGATAAATTTTTTTTTTTTTTTGCCAGGAGAATGAAATTTTTCTTTTCCGTTGAATTGAAAAAAAAATCTCCCACTTTCTGGAAAATGAGATTTTCAATTAGAAAATATAAAAATATTCTTTAATTCAATTATTTGGCGTATTTTCGCAATTTTGAAATATTTAACTGACCTGATTTTGACCTTTTTCTTAAATGGCCTTTGTGTGCCAGGACAGCATTGATCGGGTTTCTAAGGTTAGAATTGACCTTGGCTTTTTTGAAATTATAAATTAGTTTTTGAAAAAATAAAATATTTTATTTAACAAATAATGGAATTTTACCTTTATTTTATTTGTTCCGAAGATTGAAAATTTGTCTCGTGTTAGATTTTCCATTTCCATGTATAATTTTAAAATGATCAATTGTTCACACAAAAAAAATTCATCAATTGTTAAGATTCATCTAGCGAATTAAATTGAACTCAATACGTGGCGTTATTCTCGATAGTTGAGTAACGTTCGGGATGTAACCAATTTTAATGATCAGATTTTTTTTCAAAAATTTGTCTTCAGAGGGTAAATTATTCTTTTAGATTTTGTTTTTTGGATTAACCTTTCTCAATCAGTTAGTGTATCATTTTTTTTCCAAATTGAATTTAAATGTCCTTTTTCTCCGTAAATAGGCTGTAAAAAATCATTTTCGTTTTAAAAATTATATTTTAAAAATGTAATTTTAATTATTTAAAATTAAAAATTAAATACTTTTCTGCAGTAATTTATCAATTGTATTATATAACACGGGTGTCGTATAATGTAGGTCTATTAACTTTCATATTAGATAACTGATCGAAAAAAAAACTGTCACTATTGTTGTAACAAAACACTAATTATAATTTAATTTAATTTTAAATTACATAGAATCTTTTCATTTTTTGTGCTTTAATTAAAATTAAATTTTGGAAAAACAGTAAAAGTATTTCAGAATAAATAATTTAATGTAAGAATGCATTTTAATAATTAATAATTTAGTTAATGATTTAATTCTGAAAATTGTTAAAGAATTTTACTTACCTAATTATTTTTCTGTTATTCAGGTATGATCGATTGTTTCGTTCGTATCCCAAAGGAACAAGGATTCAGAAGTTTTTGGCGTGGTAATTTTGCCAACGTTATCCGGTATTTCCCAACTCAAGCTTTGAACTTTGCTTTCAAAGACAAGTACAAGCAAGTGTTCCTTGGAGGTGTTGACAAGAACACTCAATTCTTCAGATACTTCCTTGGAAATCTCGCATCTGGTGGTGCAGCTGGAGCCACGTCTCTCTGCTTTGTCTACCCTCTTGATTTTGCAAGAACCAGGTATGCGAAAATTCTGCAAAATTGTTTTAATCATTTTAATTTTAAATAATATTCAAAAAAAGAAAATGAACAATTTATAGAAAATATAACAGAAAGGAAAAAAATATTAAAATTAATAAGCAATATAACTATATAGTTTAACTTTGAAGAAGCGGAATGTAAAATTGATTCAATAATTACAGATTGGCTGCAGACGTTGGAAAAGGAGCAGGAGAGCGTGAATTCTCAGGTTTAGGAAATTGTTTAACGAAGATTTTCAAAGCTGATGGAATTGGCGGTCTCTACAAAGGATTCGGTGTATCGGTCCAGGGTATTATCATCTACCGTGCAGCTTACTTTGGTTTCTATGACACAGCTCGTGGCATGTTGCCTGACCCCAAGAAAACTCCATTCCTTGTTTCATGGGGTATTGCGCAGGTGAGCAAATACTCAATTTCTCTTTTGATAAAATTATCAAAAAAAGTATTAATTTTCATCGTTTAAATCTGTTTCGAAAAAATACTTTATCCTTTTCTTTTTATTTCAGTGCGTTACCACCGTAGCTGGTATTGTCTCATATCCCTTCGACACAGTGCGTAGGCGTATGATGATGCAATCTGGCAGAGCAAAATCAGAAATTCTCTACAAGAGCACAGCTCATTGCTGGGCAACAATTGCGAAGAGCGAGGGTACTGGTGCCTTCTTTAAGGGAGCCTTCTCCAACGTTCTCCGTGGTACAGGCGGTGCCCTCGTACTTGTATTGTACGATGAAATCAAGAATCTTCTCTAAACAAAATGCAATTAGGGTCCTTACCTCATTTTTTCATTACCATTTTTCATTGAGAAAAAAAAAAATTCATTTTCCATTTACCACTTAAATTTTCTCCCTCCCTCCCTTCTCCCCAAATCCCCTCCCCCTCATAATTTTTTGGATATTGAAAGACAAACAGTTACACCGAGTGTTCAATTAACACGAACTTTGTCAACAATTTCGTATATAAATTTTTTCTCTCTCTCTTTATCGGGGTCTGAGAGCGATTGGTAGCGGCTCATAAAACGCGTGAAACTCGGCAGAGAAATAAAAAAAAAAAAAAGAAGAGTTCGACAATGCTCTGAGCTCCATAGGCTAAATAATAAATTCGCTTTTATTTATTGCCGGATTCAGTATTTTTCTGAGCCTTTCGAAAAACGCGCTTCTCACTTTCTCCTGACTGCAAACGTGTGCAAAACAAGGGGAACGGAAAATGTTGATATATTTGTGAAATTGGAAATAAGAACTAACGCACGTCGTTTGATTTATTACACTTTGACTTTATAAAAAAAAAAAAAAATAATAATAATTGTAAATGCGTGTTCAGATGAGAATTTTGAGACAAGCGGCGTGTGTCGCTCGGGTCAGTGAAACTGATTACAACTATATTTATATATATTGATTTTAATGAAGAAAAAAAAAATGACAACAATCATTGAAAGCAAAGTCATGAAAAAAAAATAATAAAAATTTGTTTGTGAGCGAGAGGGACGCGCGACGAAGATCATCAAACGGCGATGGCGGGGCGCGTAGACCTGGGCCGCCCCCCGCCCTTATTCTCGGCCCATTGTAGATAATTAATAATTCGTAATTATTGATGATGAAACGATGATTGTAATAAATAACATGTCCACCGTGAATTAGGCGAGTGGTTATTTAATTTCACACTCTGGACAACTATCTTGTAAGATATAAAAAAAAAGAAGATTAAAGTAAAGCGTAAGAGGTAACTCTGATTGTATACATCTAAAATCTGTTCATGTTAGGATGTATGCAGAGAAGGCGAGAGATCAATAAAGTCGAAGTAAAATTTAATTTCATTTTCTTGTACTTTTTCTTATTTATCCTAAAACCCGTTATACACATACATAAACTATTGAACGTTGTCTTTGACAATTTATATTCGTAACACATAATATTAACGCGAGAGAGAATAATACTGACTGAAGGTTGAGGATCAAGGTTAACCACGTGTCTAGGAACGAATTGGCAAAGTTACGATCGTTACGATAAACCACGTGTGCTAGCCAAGAATAATTTTACACTCGTAATTTGTTGTTATATAGTTCAGCTTTTGCATAATATTCAATTTAAAACTTGACAGACAGTCTAAAAAAAAGGTTTATTCAAATATTTCGGATTAATTGAAGTTAAAAAAAAAGTTTGCTAATTATTTAATTATAAATATTTATAATTATTAGAATTGTTTCAATTAAAAATTTATTTTTTTAAGATAATATTTTTTGTAAATTAGCTAAACTAAACGAAGAGTAATTTTTATTAAAAAATTTTATTAACTATTTAACCAAACTATATAGAGATCAGAAGTCGAAATAGGAAGATATTTAGAGGATTATTCATAGGCAATTGAAATTAAACAATAAAATTCTATAGAAAATGATAATTTATGAAATGGGAATGTTTGCGACGTTCATCATATCTGCTGATAAAAATTCCTGAACAATGTTTTTTTTTAGTAATCCTGAAACGAAGAGATTTTTTCACATCACTCATCTACATATACGATATTTTATTTCAAAATTTATTAACTATTTCAATTTTGTTAATATGTAGTCTATGTAGTTTTGTGTATAAAGTAATATTCTAATAAACAAGAGAATATAACTTTTTATAAAAAAAATTTATCAATTTACATTATTTTATTGTTTTTCATCAATAAAAATTGAAACACTCCCACACTTAACATAATTTTCATTTTCTAAAACAAATTCAGTTCTGTAAAGTGGAATCACACACAGTAACACCATAAATAAATACGAGAATAAATACAACTAAATATTCTCTCGAAGAAAAAAAAAGAAAATTATATAGACAATAGTCTAAATTATAAAAGTTATTTTTTACAACTATTTTTTAAAACTTCACAACTATTCGTCTGTAATTACATTGTAACCATTGGTATGTACTTTATTTATACACACTTAACCTAACAGAATTTGTCGACTTAGAAGAAGAATGTAAAGAAAGGAATGGTGTTCATAAAAAAAGGGCAATATGATAAAAGAAGAATATGAAACCAAGGTTCAGATGAAAAATGGATGGAGATGAAACGAAAAATTGTATGTACAGCAATTGAGAGGAATGGCAGTTAATTCATAATTATAAAAGGTCATACTGTTGTCCTATTTGAATCGCCTGCTAGAAAAACCATTATTCGATTGATTCCTGGCATGTTCAAAAATGTTCCTAAGATTGGCACTCTCCTTAAAAAGTTTACAGCCACTGGTAAAAATCCACTATAAATAATAAAATTTTTAAATTCGATGATTCTTTCGTTTGCCTTAATAATATTTTTATCAAAAAAGAACAAAGCGGAATAGAAAAGAGACTACGAGAGAAAAAAAAATTTCTTCCTAAATATTAAACCACCAAATAAGCCAAAAAAAAGAACCATATAGCTAACAACAATAATTGAAAGAGCAGAATTATTTAAAAACGGAAAATAAAAGTTAAAAGATTCTTCAGAATTAATATTCTGAATAAAAATAAAATTTCCCATAAATTCGTGTGTAAGCAAATAAATAAAAAAGCATTCAAAAGAAAACTTTTTAAAATTAACAAAAAAAAAATTTACCTGAATAGAACAATGAATCCATATGTTTCGACGAGCATGCCAACCAAGGGCCATCCCATCAAGACAATAATTATACCTCCTAAAAATGATGCACTTCCTTTTATTTTATGCCTTTGGAAGAAAAAGCTAAATGTCCTTCTTGGTCCAATCACACATCCTAGTCCACAAATAAACAGAAGCTGTAGAAGAGATGTAATATCAAAACTTTATATAATTTACTAATAGAAAATTTTTAAAATATGAATGAAAAATTACTTGAAATACTGATGCAATTTTAATAAAGTACAATATTAATCGTTAATAAAATATGTATAATTAAAATATTTATTGAACTATATATTAAAGCAAAATTAAAAAAAAATGTTACTACATATAATTATAAACATTCAAAAATATATAAATACAAAAGTATGAAATAGCAAATACAATGTAACAGTTTAAATGTTAATAATTCTTTAAAAAAAAGTAAATCCCTTCTATTAAATTTAAAAAAAACTTACGTTGCCAATTGCCAACAGTCCTTTGTCAAATAATAGTAATACTCCAAGAAAGAGGAAAGCAATGCCAAATCCAGCAAGTCCAACTCCAATTTCTGAAACATATTTTCATATAATTAAAAAAAAAAACTTTGCAAACCTTCGTCTATTAGCAGGTACTTCTGCAAGTTGTACTAAAATCACTATTATTAATTTTCCATCATGAAATAAACTCACTCTGTGTATCCGTTATCTCGAACATATTTGATATAAAAAATTTTCTCACAAGAAGATAAAATGTTTAACTATACAAAGCGAAATATTTACACAAATTCCATCTGCGATTCTTGACAATAAGTTTCAAACCTAACCTATTTCCACGTCATTGAATATGATGCGACAAATTTATAACTTATATGCCGGTTTATTTATGATAAAAATTAAAACAACATTGAGCAATTATTATCTTAAATCAACTATTAAATAGTAAAATTACAAAATTTGAAACACTTTATTATGAATATAACGTTGTAAAGTAAAAAAAATAAAAAAAAGACGGTTAGTGTTTATTTAAAAACAAAAGCGATACGTGCGCCATTTTTAAAAAACAGAAAACACATACGCATGCGTTAGTAAATATTTGTCATTGGCTGAAATAATTAGCGCATTTATTTGAAAAAAAAAGTTATTTTTTTTATGTATTTATTCACTTTGACGATAATTTCACATTTGTTTTTTATTTTTATTTGACTTTTTGAACTATTTTATTTATCATTATTAATAACCAAATGCGAATTTGAAAAAAATAATTATAATTTCGACAAAACAATAATAATATTTAAATTTTCGCAAAAAATAAAACTCAAAATGTACAACAGAAAAGTTTTAATAGGCAATTGGAACGAGGAGCGAGAACTTGAAAAGGTTTTATTATTTATTTTAATGTAAAATTGTTAATATTTATTATTTATTGAAAAATAATTTAAAAAGAAAAAATAATTTTCGTGTTACTTTATACAGGTTAATATAGCTGATTATATAAAGAAGCGTGATAACAAAGAATTAATTATACAAAAAATACGAACACTATTTCACAATATGTGCCGCGAGATTCAACTTTGCAGAACTGGAAATTATATTGAATTTGGAAATCGAATTCAAATTTTTGCACCGGACGTGCAAAGTTTTCAAGAAAATGGTGAAAATAAAAATTTTGGTATTATTGTTTCTGTAACAATTCCACGAAATGCAATTGGAAAAATTGAAAGATTCACTGATCAAATGCCTGTTGTTTGTGCCGCCAAGACTGAACCCTGTACTCGAAATACATTCACGATACAATCAACGAATTGCAACAACAAAAATGGAGAATATCTCTTATTCAATCAGAATTTCCTTTTAAAGGCGAGCCAATAATTATAATTATCATTCAATAATTTTCATAATAGAAATAATTATTGAAAAACTGAATTATTTGATTAATTTTAAGTATTTTATAATAGTTAACAGATTCTGTAGAAGAAGATTTATATCTCAGATCAGTAACTCCACTGGTTGACGATACTCGCGGTCCTAGAGAACATAATCGCGTTCTATTGAGTAATATTAAAGACTGTTATTGCCTGTGGAAAGTTATAATATGCGACAAAAATATGAGATTTGAAACTGAAGGATCTCCTGTTCCAGTATCTAAACGGTAATTATTCGAAATGTAAAAATTAAAATGATGTCCTCTCTATACTATTGAAAATCTAATCTTTATCTTAAATTCGTCATTTCGGAATTATTAAAGAAAAAAATTTCCAAAATAGTTTTTATCAATTTTGGAATATTTAATCGTAAGATTTGTACCATAAATATTAATACTTAGAAAGTCAAATTTAAAATAAAATATATTATTAGAGTTGTTATTACTCACGTGATGACCGGAAAGTGTTTAGCAGTTGAAGGATTAAATTGGAAATCGAGTATTTTTGGCATCGAATGTGAAATATCCGTCCATACTTATAGAGATGTGAATAAACGAGAAACTTCTGAATGTCATTGGATGTTTGTAACGGAAAAGCTTCCTCGAGGAATTGATGAAAAATGTTCATTGGCTGAGCAGCTGGAAAAGTGTTGAAATTCCATCAAGATACAAATTATTAAATATGAATATTTTATGATTTATATAAATTAAAAGTAATTAATCTAATACATTACTCGAAATTATTAAATAATATCTTTTTTCACTGGTATATATATTCTTTTAAAATATATTTATTTTTTCAATTTACAATCAACTTTTATGATAATATTAAAATAATATCACTGGACATTGTAAAAAATATAATCTTTTTCTTTGAAGGCATCGGGAGTTTACTTGTCTCAAAGGCTTAAAGGGATATTTTTTACTAATAAAAATTTGACATTTGTTTTCTATGTCTATAATTTGTAAATAATTAAGCTATTTAGTTAAGAATTAACTAAAATTCCGTAGAATAATTTTTCTTTTCAATTTTTTTCCCTTTTGGTGTAGAACAAGTTTTTTTAAAATCTTTATATGCTAAAATAGCGACATTTCTTCCACCAATTGCACTCATTTCCATTGCGCTTGCTGCCCATTCTATTGAATTGACATAATATAGGCCTTTATGAAGTTTAAATTTATCGAAACGATTTTCCGTTGAATAATGTGGATAAGCTTTCCAGACAATTTCCTCCACTTGTCCAATCTTTAAAGAGAAAAAAAATTATTTGTACTTTAAATTTTAATATTTCTTTTTTTTCAAATTAACTTAGTCTCATAATACCTTGGAAAATATTTTACGCATATATGTTGGTGTCAATGGCTTTCTTGAGAATACTTTCCAAACATCTTGTGTATCTTCTTCTTTAAAATCATTAACAGGATTATTTTTAGAAACAGAACTAATTATTGTCTTATTTGGATTACAACTTAAAATACAATCAATTTCACTTTCCAATCCAAAATGTAGTGGATTTAATTTTCCTTCAACAAAAGTTGCAACTGTTGTTTGATAATTTCCAGGAATATTATATATTGTTTCTTTTGGAAATTCTTCAAAAATTATTGAATTTTCTTGATCTTTTGTTAATGGGGTTGCAATTATAACTATATCATAAATGTCAGATTTAAAATTTGGATTATCTGGGAAAAAAAATATTTTTTAAATTTATTTCATTATTAATAAAATGTTGTTTAGCTTGAAAAATATTTACCTTCTTCTCTATAAGACAATTCATATTGAATTGAATCTTGATTTTTTAAAATTAAACGTATTTTTTCTATTTGTGAGGATATTACATTTATACGATTATTTTGTCGTATTAAATTCTCAGGTACCAGTTTATTTCCTCCTTTAACGGACCAAAGATTAGCTCCAGCTCCAGCTAACGATACATAACCAACAAAACTATGAACATTAGTCTCTTGTCCATAATTAACAACCAATGTAGCTTGTACTAATTCGTCTATTAATTTTTCTGAAATACCCTTGTTTAACAAATTATTTTTAATTGATTCAATTAAATAATCAGGAAATTCCGAATTCATTGCTGCTAGCAATGAAGTTACATTTTCAAATCCTATTTCACTATCCTGTATATTGTAAATTTTTTCAAAATTATCCAAAACCCAAGTATCATATCTAAAAATGAGAATATTTTAATAAATTCTTATATTTGGTCTTTTTTTCAAAAAAGAAATTACCTGTCGAGTGTAAAAGGCTCAAATCCATATCTATAAATCATCTTTGCAAAAGATATAATCTTCCAATTACTTTGTTTTATAACAAATTTATCTCCATTCCAAATTCCTACTGTTGATGAGTCTTCAGCATCATTTTTCTTGAGTCCTAAAATTAATTTCTATTATTGATAAATATTTATTTAAAAAAAAAATCTTTATATCTTACCAAGAAGTTTAACAAAATCTTGCATATATTTATTTCTTGAGTGTATAACTGCACCACCGGCTTCAAATTCATTTTTTCCAATTTTAACATTTGCCAAACGTCCTCCCAATTGTTTTGGCTCAAAAAGATCAATTTTTAAATTATCTTTAAATAAATCTGAGAGAAAATGTGAGGCAGATGCTCCTCCAATTCCACCACCAATAACAGCTGTTGAAATTATTTTCCAAAATTAGAGTTTATATATTTTATATATTTATAGTTTATATGTTTATTTTATAGAAAAAAATTTATTATTAGGTATTTTTTTTAGAAAATATATTTAAATATATTATGAAATATTCATATAAATATTATATATAATATACATACCAATTTTAGGCTTGCAAATTTCAGTACAATAACTGCTTTTAAAAAGTAAAAGTCCGAAAATTAAAATTTTATTTTGAAACATGTTAATCATGTTTACTTTTATTCCTCTATACTTTTCACTGCATATATAACCTCGAAACTAATATTATTTGTATACTCGGTTGGAATATAAACCTTTTTATAACATAAAACATTTAATTTTTTTTTACATTTGACATTGTTTTTAACATAAATTTATGTTACTAGTATTTATCTTATCAATTTTGTAAGAAAAATTCTGATAATATATTAAATGAAGTGCATGATTTGTATACAAGGGAAGGACACAAGGTATACAATTTAAACTGTTTTAACTACTGCGCACAGATAAAGAAGCAATCTACAGTTTAAATAGATAACAAACTACAACAAATTGAAGAAATAATTTCCTAATTTTCGTTCTAATTTTTTTGAAAATTAATTTTAGAATTTTATTCATTTATTATTTATACTCAATTTTAACTAAAAAAAACTTTCTTATATTTAATTATAAACTGACAAAAAGAAAAGGCCTTTATAATATATTTTTTACTGAAGATATTAAATTTTCTTTTTAGAATTAATCTTCTTCTGATAAAATTCTTAGACATCTTATTATTCGCGGGCTTATTGTTTTAATTGTATAATATGTATATTTGAAAATTATTCTTATGGAAGTTCATGACGATAGAAGAAATATCTGTGCTAAAATTATTAAATTAAAAAAAAGTATGAAATTGTGGTCGCTTTAAATAAATATACCTATATCTTCATACTTCCTGGTGTTTAAAAGAACTTCTTTCTTTTGTTCTCGAATTCTTCTCTTTTATTGCAAAAAAGTGAGCGAAATCGATGATTGCTAAATAAAAAATTATTTAAAAAAAATTTCTTCAAGCGACACAGATCCCTCTTTTAATATGTCCAAGATGGAACTGAGCGTGCGCACCGAAGAAAGTTAGTTTTTATACTTTAAGCTTTTTGTCTGCTGTGCGATGATTGGACCGGGCACTCACTGCGATAGCGCTGATTGGCCGGCGCTCTTGATGCCAACTAGATGCCAACCAATGTCTATAAATATAGGTCGTTTTTCTCCCACCATTTCAGTGAGCAGTTGACTCTTCAAGACGCAGGATCTGCGCTGCTTAGAAAAAAAATATTTTTAGCTTTTATTCATTGTAGGGACTGGCCATAACTTTCAATGTAGAAGAAAGCATAACCGTAAAAACATTTATATTTTTTTTCCTACTTAAATGATACAATTCTGGTTAGTTTAATAACGATTTGTTTATTTGATATATAATTCGTGACGATTTATTTCACTTTATATTTTGAAGTACATGAATAATATACAACGTTCAATTGATAAATCTTTAACAAATTCATTTGTTCTTATTAAGTTTATGTGTTATTCAGTAGCGGATTTATTTTATCAGCATCAAAATTTTGACATTTTTATTACTGTTTACTCTATATTTAAACATATTATAAATATATAACGTAAGAATAACGTCACTTTACTTGGTTCTTAAAATTAGTACAATTGTGCAGTTAATCGGGAAGGTGGTGCCATCTGGCGGCGTCATGTCAAAGTTGTTTAGTATAGTTTATGGCAAGTTTTCAGCCAGTTGACAAAAGTGATTTGGAGGGGTGACATCTTTATTTTATTTTGTATTTTAAATATTTCAAATGAAAGCTAGATTTTAGTAGTAAATATTGAATGGGATTAAAGAAAAAAAGTGAGTAAATCATAGTGCAAAGGAAATAAAAGTTGAAGAGATCACAAATTCCCAGTCGGACAACATAACCTCAAAATACATCGCAACAAAGGTAGGAGTTTAAATTAATAGTTTTTGAACATTATAAAAAATGTTTTTCCTAATAAATAGATGTTATATGTGCATCTCATACGAAAAAGACATTTTTTATACCAATTTGATTATATCCGCATGTGTTTTGCTCGTGCAGCAATGGAATCAATTTTCCGTTAAACTCAACGGTAAAATGCTTCTTTCTTGTACTTAATAGATGTATTTCATATTAAGTTATGGCAATATAAGATTAAAGTTTTAAATTTTATTATAAAATAATGCAGAAACAAATAATTAAATATTAATGACAGGAGTTGTACATTTTTGAAACGGGCGTCCCTCTCGATCAGTTGCATATAGTTTTACTTTTCTTGATTCTTTTTTTATGTGTGAAATGAAAAATATATCTCTTTTCTATAATTTACTGGTTGTTAATTAGTAGAAGTGGCGATATATTTAGGGTATCATTAATAATATCATTATAACGAACTTGTGCCATGAGACAGAGGGTTAGACGATGGTGGGAGTTGGTTAGAAGGTAAAGTGGAGGGGAATTCGCAAACCACAGAATTATATGGTCCTTAGCGGGGTTGAGAGAGATGTGAAAAAGAAAGATAAAAGGAGAATAAGAAGTGTGTGTGAGAGAAGGAAAGAATATGTCTATATATGAGATTATGGTTGTGAATCTAGACAGAGATAGACTTCTATACCACAGTTCGCGGTGGGTGATGGCGCGCGCGGGGGTGGAAGAAAGGGGAACGGGTCCACGAGAGAGGGAAAAGCATCGTGCTTTTGAAAAAGTTTTATCTTGTGCGCGCTCGGCCCGCAGTTACCGAACGCCGGTTGTACACGCGCAGACAGTGCAAAACTGTTGTTGTTGTCTTGACGATCGTGTGTCCGGTTTCTTTGGTTGGCAAAACCAGATCTCTCTCTCTCTCTCTCTTGCGAACGTTCAGTTTTGCAGAATTTTGTCGCATGTGCGGGAGATTAAACGCTCAATGATGTCTCCACGGTTTAGCTTTTAAATGTATTTTTTTTTTAAATTAGATTTTTAAAAATTGTAACAAAATTAGTAAGACAAAGTGAGAGTCAAATATATATTAAACGAGAATTTCGATAGTGAATTTTTTCGGTCTCGTCCACAGGATGAGGGGGAGTCTGTTATTATGGAATGGTTTTCTTCTTCTAATTATTGGGACCGTTTCTGTCATCAGTTTAGAGGTTTGTTTGTTTTTTAATTATAGAAATAATTATTAAAATAGGATACAAATTTGCAATTCTTTTATTGAATTTCATTATTTAATTGAAAAAAGCAACAGTGATTTTTGTTCTTTATAACAATTAGGTGTGAATGAATAGTTGTTGAAAATAATTTTTATTAATTGAGAACAATTATTGTACGATTTTCTGAGGGTAAATTGAGTTAAAAGTAATTCAAAGCAAATCAATATATAACGGTAGTCAGTTGATTAACAAAATTAAGGTTAAATTGATTTTCAAATGGCTTTGTCGCATTTTAGTGTGTTGAACAAAAAAAGCTTTTCAAATTTGATGTAACATATTTATGGATATATCGCGAGGAAAGCTTATCGGAAACGTTAATCGTGCGATAGTGAAATACATCGCGATTGATATAATAAAAATTTGATTCTGATTAGTTATAATATGTTTTAGATTTGTTTTCGTATAAAAATTTTTTTTTTTCACATTATTAAAAAATAGGAATCATTTTTTTTTTATTCTTTGAAATATTTTATTCTTTGAGTTTAATTTAGTAATTTAGTTGAGTTGGATTTAGTAATTTTTAAAATATTCTAAACAATTTTGTACATTTTTTTTTTTAATCAAATATTTTGTTTAGGAAAAAAAAATACATACAAACAGGTGGATAAATTATAATTTATTGAATTGAGATTTAATTGAATTAGAAAAATTCCATAACGTTTTTTTTTCTGGTGTGTGGAGTCTACACCGCGAGTTATATAGTTAATGACTTTATTAGCAGCTGCAACCATGATGCAGTTTGCATGCGTACATATCAGTTTACAAATATAAACGACCTGTGTGTTGCATTCTTGACATAATCGCAATGAGTAACGCCCTCGATTAACACCATCGATCAATTAAAGGGATTACTTAACTACATTACAAGTTTTCTTCTTCTTTTTCAATTCCTTTGGTCAAAAAATAAACCCCCTCCCCCCCCCAAAAAAAATAACACGTGCACGACCGTCAATTATGAGAGAATACAAAATTATAGTTATTATACGCCACGCTCACAAGACAGCAGTCTTGACTTTAATTCAAAAAACATCTGAAATTCATATTTAAATTTGTAAATCACTTTATATTAATTTAAATGAAATTGTAAAATTGAGAAAAATTTTGATTTTATTATAATTATAAACTTTTAATTAAATTATCTTAATGGAATTTTACATAAAATGGGTTTTCTGATATTTTAATAAATATTTTACTAGTTCAAATATCACTTGTTACTACATTAATTTGTTATAATTAACTTTTGGTCTTGGACGTTAAATAAAAATCTTCTCTTTATTCTTAGAATTCGTTATGAAAACCTTTCTTTTAAAATACAACGATTGATTAATTCTATTATTATCAATATATTATTATAATTTCAAATTAGTTTCTTACATTTTCTATTGTTCAATCCTTTTTGGTGAAATTGTCTTAAAAAACGTCTTCCTTGATTTTTTTTTCGTAATGTAGGTTATCTGTCATGAACCGCAAAAATTTGTAAATAAGATGAGTCATTATCTATTTTTCCTCTCTTTACATAATTATTATTTCGATAAATTTCTTTGTTTAACAAAATTCATAAATAATTTTTTTTTATAATTCATTATATTAATCATTTTCTTTGGAAATATATAATAATGAATTTAAAAAAAAAATTATATAATACTATTATTGTATTATAGAGTAAAAAACTAGTGTGTTGATCTCTCATAAAAATTAAGAAATAATATTATTTGACGGCTGAAATAAAAATAACGTGAATATATGAATTTTAAAGTTTGCACTGAAAGCATATATGACGTGTAGAGTAAATGTCTTTTTAGTCTCTGAGAGAGAACTTTTCCATGGTGGAGAAGATTAATAATCCAGTTGAGCATTTCTGTCTGAATTTAATTATCGTCGTCCAATTAGGTAATTGGTATTTCGATTCGATAACCGTATATATATAATATTACAAATTTAAAACCCTTTAAAAGAAGAGTCATTAAATATCATATATATACGTGTTTCAATTTCTTGACGCTTTCGATATTTTTAAGAGTCGATTATGATTATTATATATGAAGAAGATGATTTTCTCAATGAATTCAATTATGCAGAAAAAAGGATGAATTAAGTCATCTTTATTATTAAAAGAACTATTAATAATAAAGAAAAAAAAATTCATTCATGTTTATAATAAATTGTTTTTGCTATAAAAATTATTCAACAATGTAATGAAAAAGAAAATGATAATTTAAAAATGAATGACATCAAAAATAATAAATATTTAATAAATTTAATTTTGAATTCGGTTTATAGGGAACAATCGATATCTTGTTGGGGGTAAAAAGGCATATACAGAGAGGATTATAGGGCCTGATATCGTCTCAATTGAAAAGCGTTCGAAAAGATTTATACTTTATGAGAAATATGGTAATGTGCCCCCGTCGAAGTCATAACATAACGGTCCTTCTATATGCGTAAGGATTTATTTAAAGGAAGACATACTATATACATATATATATATAAATATAAACGTTGATATAGGTAAAAGAGAATGCACTGTTTTGGGTGCGCGTTAAGGTTTCGTTATTCGTTATGCGAATCATCGCAATTTCAAGAGAGTCGATGTCACGTGATAACTCACTGAAATACTAGATATATATTTTTCCATAAGAGTTTTCTGACGGAAACTCGCATTTTTAATGCTTCCAAGACAAGATTTTTCTCTCTTTCTTTCTTTCTCTCTTTTTTCAAAAGTTAATATTCTGTCTGAAATATTGTTTCAAAAATAATCAATTTTTTGATTATTTATAAAAAGCAGTCGCTTCGTTATATTATTTAAATATTATTTTGCGATGATAAATTATTTAATCGAGCTATATACAATGCTTTATATTGATTTTTACTAATTGTAAAAGTTATTAAAAGTCAATGGGATGTAAATAAATCAATGAGCCAAAAATGACGCTAATTTGTATTTAGGGAGTAATTGAAAAGAATTTTGTGTATACATATATGGCATATATGAGTAAACCGGTATCCTGGGTTGCGCAAATATTCGTCAGGGTCATCGAAAATGTTGAGATATATGGGAGACGAAACAAAAATGAGCGTATCAAGAAAGTTTTATATATTATATGTACAGGAGAAAAGAAAAAAAAAAGAAATCGCTTCGAAGCAGTAATTAAATCCTTTTTACACATGGCGCGAATGCAGCGTCAGAGAATTCGCACATATATGTCGCATTTAGTTAAATTTGAAAGTCCAGTCTTAAATTTTTATATGTACGAATTTAAGTTTCCTCAAATTTAGATTTAAAATTTTCTTTTTTTAAACTTTTGTTTTGTTATTCTGTTCTCTATTTCATATATATAAATACGAATTTTATTATCAATAAAAGTTTGATATGAATATAATATTACAAATAATAAACTTTATCTTCAAATATCAATTTATAAAATTCTGATTAAAGAAAGTAAATATTAAATTTCATTTGAACTCGTACAAAGTTTATAGTTTGAATCAAATTTCTTGAATGCTCTGAACATATGAAAAATATGATTTATTTCTACTTTATTAATTATTATATTTTCCATAAAATTAAAATAATTGGTTTTTGCTCTCGCGTGTATTTTGTTTTGACAAATTGATTTAATGTGACTTTGCTGTAGGTATTTATCTCATGTATTTCTGTAAAACATGCTTTAAACAGTTTTCATCTCTCTGCATAGTATATACCTCTTACTAAAAATAGATGGGAATCCGTTTAGCAGACATAGAGAAAGTCTAGGGTAAAGTTAATAAATGCTTTATGGTACTGACGTTTTGAAAATAAGTGATGCTCCAAGTGTTAATTGTCATACAGGCTCTCCTTGACTCATAAAAAAAAAAATTATGAATATGAATAGATTTCCGTCAAATTAAAATTTTTATACACTTTTTATGATTCGAATTGACAAATAATTAGATTTTGTTAGCAGTTAATTGGGATGCTGCAACTAACTAAAAAAAAAAAATCTTATTTTTATTATATCGTTTAGCAAATCCTGTATTAATTAAATTTATTTATATTTTTTGGCACAAAAAATTGCCACACATTATCAAATTCTCAGAAATTTATAGAAAATTACATTGGTCAGCTTTTTTTTAAGGAATGTGTTACATCGTGAGAACAATATATAGTAACCGTCCAATAAATTTCTCATCAGTTTTAATACATTATGCACTTTAAGTGCTTCCCTGTTGAGTCCGATGTTTTTTGATTGTGATATAATTTCAATATAGTGGGTGTGTATCACTAATTTAATTCATAACTATTGTTTCTTCTTTTTTTTTCAATAGAAATAAGTTCGTTGTCGAAAGAAGCGATGTATATTTATAAAATATACTAAAGAATTGCTTTCGCTACCTTTATAATCACCATAACTGATTACCGCACTTTAGCTTCCAAAGGTGCGGGATATCATGAATAATTAGCAGCTTTTAAGCACGTTGCAGAAGCATAAACGTAAATACCTTAAGGACATGCATACACACACTTCCTTATTGATATACTAAAAAATTATTTTCAAATTTCTTTTTTTCAAATATATATACATTTCTCTGTATAATTTAATACAGTTCTAATTATAATATTGAAGATTGAAATGTGATATTCATTGAATAATATGAATAATTTTACTCAATAACAAAGAATCATTTTTAATTTCTACGAACGTAATTGCAATGTATGACGAGATAGTAATTACTAATTGTCAATGGCTTTCAAATGACAAATGTCTATTAATCTTATCTTAGCTATAAATAGTTAATATAAACGTTTCTAATT
The DNA here is from genome assembly GCF_019393585.1 of Leptopilina boulardi. NCBI lineage: Eukaryota > Metazoa > Arthropoda > Insecta > Hymenoptera > Figitidae > Leptopilina > Leptopilina boulardi. The sequence goes on from NW_026137866.1 coordinate 824,179, forward strand.
ATATACAATATTATAAAAATAGTTAATATTTTTTAATAAAAGAGGTTATTTTAAATCTTTCTCTATTTACAATAATAATTTAATTTAAATCTGGATTGTATATTCAAATTTATCGTTCCTAGTGATATAGGAATAAAGAAATATTTTTAGATTTAACAAATTAATTTTATTATTTCAAAAGACAAATATTAAGATATAGTTCAATTAAATTTCATAGCAGATCAAAATGCACAACGTTATAGAAACTTCAATTTTCTTTTTTTTTTTTGTAATTATAACGTACGTGCGGTTTGTCGATAATCCTAACTATGCGGTATTTGCGATGTGTTACACTTTTCAACAAGCATTTCGTTCATTATTGAATAAAATCGAGACCAATCGATCCTTTCCCTTCAACTCATACTTATCACGTTAATCGGATATCCTGACGTTCTCCGATGCGTGAAATGAATCGTACAAAATACAAAAAAAAATTTGATCTTACTGACCCCAAAAATTTACCGTTTATATATTATTTGTAATAAAATAAAAATATTTCACTAAAAGAACGCGATTTACAATTTACTCTTAAATTGTAAAAATATACGAACATATTACATGTAAAACAAATATATTTGAATATTAAAACCAATAATTGGATCCTGCTAACGAACACCAAGAAAAATTGTTAGTAACATTTTTTTACGGATCGTTTTTATATCTTTTTTTGAAATGAATGAATTACAAAAATATTTTATTACGCAATTGTTTTTTTTTAAATATTTGTTTTATATATAATTTGACACTAGATCAAAAAATTGTGAATCACAACTATTCTCGTGGAAACTTCGATGCTTGGTCAGGTAACGCCGCCTGTCTCTCTCTCTATATATATACCTATAGAATGACAAATTCTACTATATTTCAATAATTTTATTTCTGCATAAAATAATTTCTAATTTCAATCAATATTAATTTTTTTTTTTTAAGGAGTTGCAATAATTTTTCTCTTAATATTTTAATTAGTGAAACTTTTTGTATAACCACAATTATTGAGTGAAAACTAACTGGTGGTTCACAGTGGAATTTTATTAATTAAATCAGCGATAAATCAAAATTTTACTGATTCAGATTAAATTTAAAATATTTTAATCATTTTTCTTTTTTTAAAGACAAAGTTGAAAATGAGAGAAAGAGAGAAAGAAGTTTATCTTAGGGTTGTGTGGGCGACGAGTCAAACAGGTTTGAGCGCACTCATGCGTCTGTTATAAGAAGAGGCAATGAAATAAAAAAAAAAATAATAAATTAAAAAAAAAAAGTAAAGAGGGGGTGGAACAACAGAAAATCCGACACGCGGTATTACGACCTTATCTTGTGACATGTAGATACGTTTTGCGGGTCATGGTTTAAGAGGAAATCACTCCCTATTGTTGTTTTTGCAAAAAAGCCCTCAATTGTTATATATATTTAAGTTAAAGGCAGGAACCAGGTGTGGTTTAATGTTTACATAAAATTAAAATTAGATAATTTTTCTTTTTATTTATTTTTCTTTTTTCCAAACAATATAGTAGGAGAAAATTCTTTTTCTATTAAAAAATTAATCTATAAAACAAGTGGCATCTAGTTATTTAGAGTTAATAGAGTCAAACAGTTTTGAAAAAAAAAATTACGTAATATTTAAACGTTTTCTTTACTTATGAAATGTGTGTGTATATACTTAAACTCAAAATATATGCAAATAGAGAAAGATAGCGATGATTTTAATGCTAATGTACCCATATTATCAAAAAGACTCAAATTTAAGAATAAAATACAAGAGGTGATTATATATTTTAGAGTTTATATTCCAAGATTGTATATGCAGCATGTACTTGCGGTGTTTAGAAGTATATAGTATTTTATATATGTATATATATCAGGAAGTATATATTATTTCTGTGCCTTGCGGGGGCTAAAAACTTCAGAATTAATACACTTTGTACCTATGTACAACCAATATATGACACAATAAAAAATTAAAACTGACATCTATGACAAGAGCAGGCGATATAAATATAGTAAAATAATCTGAAAATATATCCAAGTATCTTTGCGATGAGCATAAAAAGGATTAATTAAGCTCAATTGTGATAAGGATTTATTAAATTTTCGTCAACAAAGAATGACACTTTAAATGTGACCAAATTTTCTCTTTTTAAATTACTTTAATCGAAAGGTCCCTGAACTACAATTATATTGTATAATGATTGAAACAAAACCATAATTAAGTGGGATAAATTAAGACACGAGAAAAAATTTTTGCTGTGTAAATTATTTTAAATGTATTAAAATTTATTTAATTATAAATGATTGATTTAATTGATTAATTAAATTAATTAATTTAACTAATCAATTAAATTAATACTTTTAAAATATAATTTAAAAATAAAAAAAGTATTAAAAGACTTTTTTTCCTCTGCGTCATAATTTAGCACTAAATTATTGCAGTTTTTTTTTTTGTGATGTCAATATATATTGTTCCGCAAGTTCAGAGACCTCTTGTAAATGTAATATTTTTTAATAGAATGTATTACATCACTTTTGAGTTTAAAATTGTAATATTTACATAAGCATTTTTCAATTTTTCACTTTGAGGTGTCGGGTTATTTCATTTTTATTTTAAGATCAAATCTATTATACGGTTTATTTGATTTGTAAATTAAGTTGTTCTTTTGGCGTAATTGCCACGCGAAAAATAGCATATTTAATAAACGAGTTTGATTCCTCCCGGATATGCATTTAAAAAAAAAAAATTGATTATACGTCATGAAACGTATTAGCTTTGATTATATGTTTATATGACAGTGTAATATTATTATGATGATTGTTTGAAACCGTAAATTTGAAGATATTAAGTAGAATATTGATCTATGACTGTTAATCGTATAGAAGAAAATATATGGTCCTTAATTATAGAAGATAGATTATTATCTACCCAGGAGCAATAGAATTACTTCATATACATTTGTATATCATTTTCTTAAATAGATATATACAATTTATTTGAAAAATTAGATATTTAAAAAAAGAAAATGTTAATTTAATTTACAAACGCAAAAATATTGTTTTTTTTTTAAGAATATTTGAAAAAAAATCTAAAATGGTTAAAAGAATTTAAATAAAGTAGTAAAATTATTGTTACTTGACTGCACAATATATATATAGTATGGTTCTTGCATGCATCATTGAGCAACAAAAGCTAGGAGTACAAATTTATGGAGCAGCTGATAAAATGGAATTTATTGATATCCATACCACACATATCTTCGTTTTTCATTCTCGCATTCACAAGGTCGACATCTTTAGGAACATTGTACCCCTTGTGCGTACAATTATTTTATAAACAAAATTTTTGGTTGATTTTCTTCTTTTAATATTTTTTGTTTTTTTTTCAATGCGCAAAAAATGTTTGAGAAAAATAGGGCATCAATATTTTTTATATTTGTCAATTTAGAAATATGTATAGTAAAAATGCATATATTAGGTAAAAGCAGACAAATTTTGTCCTTGAAAAACTCACGAATCCTCGAAACAAGAAGATGAGAGAGAAGGGGTTAGGTATGAATAGATAGTGATTAGGATCGTGTATTCACAAATTCACAAAAAGATTTTCGAGTATACTTATATGTTCCGATCATATGTACTTTATCTTGTAAGAATAAAATTTTACATATATAATTTTATTCTATTTTTCGTGATATATATTTTTTTAAATATAAAAAATATATATATATAACTCTCTTAGAGAGTGATTCGAGACAAGGAGGTTTGGCAAGATTTCCATTATTCGAGGAATCACTGAAATGTCAAAAAAAAATATCTTGATGATGATTAATTTAAGTTAAATCTTGAATTTGCCATCGACGTGCGTGCCTGGGCCAAAAGTAGGATACGAAGAAATAAGTCAGTTTCGTGTAACATCAGTACACTGACAACAACAAACAACTTGAAATTATACTAGGAAATTTAAACAATAAATTTGAAAACCCTCGCCAATTCATTTTTGGCAGAAGATTTGATAGATTCTCAGATTCAAAGTTTTCTTCGCTGTAATTTATATAATCTAGTTTAGTGGCCTACAATATAATAATAATATTACTTTTATCAATATTTTTTTTCTATCAAAAATAATTTTAATTCAGGGAAAGTAAATTCTTTTTTTTTTAATACGAATTTTAAATTAATTTTACTCTTCCTAAATTAAAATTAAATTGTGAAACCAAACAATTTAGTAAAAAATATGAATTTTTATGGTTGCCTTAATTAATAATATATAAATAACTCTATATATACATCAGATTCGAGAGTATATATAAATTTATAAATAAGTGACGTTCTGATAATTACATTATCCTGCCGAACAATTTCGACTCGGAACTGGTAAATATAGTTCATGACATCATACAAAGCTCGTTAAATGTATGAAATGTATCCTTTTGCTGTCGAATATTTATAAAATTAACCTTACTTATGTATTAAAACCCCCCTTAACAGTCTGCGTGAATGAAAATAACTTTGTTGTGACAAAAATTTAAAAAAAATTTAAAATATTCAATTACAATTCTGATTGTAAATTGCATATTTTGTTTAATCTTTATTTATAAAGGCGTAAAGATATTATTAGGTGTATGTAATACATGATTCATTAATTTTATTTTTATTATACTTTGTATAAATGATATCGATTAGAATCGCAACGATTAGATTCAATATTTTATGCATTAAAATTGTATTGCTTTAGTAATCTATATTAAAATGTTGTGGCAGCCACTTGTCAGTTATGTAACAATTGCAGTAATTTATTTATTATTCATAAATTATATTTTTTTTACCATTTATTAATTTGAATAAAAAAAGGAATGATAATAAAAAAAAATTTTCAGTTTTAATAAAGAAAACACAAAGAAATCTTTACATTCAAAAAGATCATTCATAAAAAATGTATTTGGACTTTGATATATGTATATATTTTGTATCTTATCGTCGGAAATATATTTTTTTCGTAAATCGGTTACAATAAATTTATATTATGATTATTTTGATGATGACAAATGTTACATGTCCTTGACAAATAATTGTAACAGTTCATATATATACATTTTAAATTTTCTTATATGACTAAATTGATACTTGACATTTGATGAGAAACTGATAGATAATTGGTTTCAATGAAATTGAAGGTTAATATGAATTTTATTATATACGCAAATATTTTTAAACAATGAATTTTTTTTTCCATTCTATAAAAATTCTATAGAAAATTTTCTGTGGCGATAATTTGTTTAAAAAAAATTGGTTATTTATTTGAACTTATTCGGTTATTATTGAATTGATTATATAATTAATGAAATGATTCTACCTAAATTTAGCTATGAATTAATAATGAAAAAACAGGATATTCTTATTATTTTGGCTCTGATTGTTAGTTATCTAGAGTATTGATGATATGTTTTTATTAGAACTCACTAATGAAATTGTCAATAATCATGTTGGAGTATTAATTGTTTAAAATTACCAAAAAAAAGGGTTTCCGCCAAAAAGTTCTTTGCGATAAAATATTTATTTTGTCAACAATATATATTTTAAAAAGGAAATAAAATTAATTTAGTAATTATTATTATATTTTGATTTTTGAAATTAAATATATAATTATAATTAATTAAAATTAATTGATTAATAATTTTGTTTAATTATATATAAAATTACAAAATATGTTTTTTTCTTATTTTTGACACTTCGATATCAAATATGTTATTAAAATGTGAATTACGATATGTATTATGCAGCTGAACGATCATCAGATAAATTAACTGAACAGCTCACACACAATTCGTTCAGATTAAGGTCGAATCTCCCGAGCCTCTGTGGTTAATCTATCTTTAGCACATCCTCCGGTTTTTTTTTACTCCTCTCTCTCAACTTTCTTCGTATTTTTTTTTCTCTCTCTTTTAATTTCTTTTCTTTTTAATTTTACATCTTTTGGTCACATTTTATATACTCCATTTTTTTTTTAAAGGGAAATAAAAAGTTTTGTTACTTTAAAATTACTTTCAATTTATAATTATATTTAAAAAATTTTTAGTCGGTTTGATAATTTTCATATTTTGCACATGTGTTAAGAAAACTTTTTTATTTTAAAGTGATTAACACCTTTTGTTTTTTTTTTCTTTTAAAAATTTTGTTTTCTTTTTCTTTGAATTGTTAATTAGATTCAAAGAAATGATGGTATGAGAAAAATGGAAAAAAAAAATTAAAGAAAGAAAAAAAGCAAATGAAGTATTCTTTATTCTTTTCATGACATATGCCAGTGTATTTCAAAGCTATACATATATATACTAAACTTCTTGTTTCTCATTAAGGTGAGACGAAAATGCGCTGGGATACAGCCGCAAAGAAAAGGCGATACCTTATCAGTTGTAAATCAGTGGATCTCAACTTTTCAGATAAAATTCAAGCCCTCTGCTCATAAGATTCTATTAAATAATATTTTATAATAATATTATTATTATAAATATTATTATAAATATTATTATAAATATTATTATAAATATTATTATAAATATTATTATAATATTTTTATTATTATTACTATTAATATATTATTATACTCATTGTACTATTAAAAATTCTAAAACTTTTGAGTTATAAATTAATTTATTTATTTCTGATTACAGGTAAGGACCAAATTCATTCTATTCTTCAATTTCTGTACTTTAACTACTGGTGAGTTTTTAGCAAAAAAATATATTTAATTCTAATGATTTTATTTTCAATTTAATTTTTATATATCTATTTAACTTTATTATGTATATATAATAATGAAGTTTATTATATATAAATATATAAGATTTAATAAATCTCGTAATTTCAAACACAAAAAAAAATGATAAAAAGCTTTACTTTTTAAAATAATGTGGGATAATTTCTTTTGTTGGTTAAGTGACTTGACCTGGTATTTTTTGTATATAGAAATTTTTGTCGCGCGTATGAATTTCTGTATAGAGCGATTTGTGAAGTCGGGTTAAGATAAAGAAGAAAAAATGAGTTCGTGGATATATGAATGAATGTGCGCGAGGATTAAAATATTTAAATTTTTTTCATAATATATATTGTTATATATATCTTATATATTTATACCAATAGCTAAATAATAATTTCTAATTTTCTATTATCAGTTGTCAATTTAAATACAATTTTTTATTATTTATTTATATATATTTTTTTATTTTTACACTGTATTTTCATTTTTAAAAGACCGTGCGCGCTTTTTCCTGAAAAATTAATAAAAAAAAAAAAAAAAATTGAGAGCAAACTTGGAAGAAGCAATTATTAAATGCTGAATTATAGATATTTTTTTTTCTCGACAAATTGATAAATAAAATTTTGTTTCTTGTTATTAATATATGGCATATAATGTAAAGGTTATTTTGATTTGAGGTTTTAAATTTTTTTTTAAAAATAGTACACGTTTTGTCTGACACTGACGGGTAATTTCTACTTGTATCATATAATTTTTCGAGAAGACGGTGCTTAATTTGTATTCTATTAAATTTATGTGGAAAAAAAATTTAACGCTTTTATTTTTTGTGTGGGTCTTTAGTTATTCGCGTTTTATTGCGCGCAGAGAAAGTGACACACGAAAAAGTATTTCATAAGAGAGGTCAATGAAAATCCCAACCATGTATAGTAGCTTTAAAAAAAAAAAAAAAATCTTTGGCCGGGATCTTTCGAGGACATACTTTACATCTTTGTCATTGATGAATTGTATGTATTTTAATTTAATCTTTTGTCGATCGTATAATAAAAAATAATAAAAAATTCATGAAAGAAAATATCGAAAAGTATAATAAAAATAGGAAATTTAAATTATTGGAAATAATTAAATATGAAAATTATTTTTTTTATTTTAAAAACGGGTTGACAGTTTCTATTCTTTTTATTGACAATTTGCAAATTATCTTTCATCATCAGTGTCAATTCACAGTCATCAGTGATTCTCACATAATGTTTCTTAAAAATTTCAAACGTCACACGCGTTGAAATTAATGACGCAGAAGAGATCTCAACATATCAGATCACAAGTTTCGTCGAATTGTATATGAAGCCCAGCGATGGACTCATTAGTTTTCGACTTAAAGAAAGTTTTTTTTAATTAACACAGATTTCTCGAGCAATGAATTTTCAATTTTTAATAGGAAATAATTTATATAAAAATGATATACATTTGTTATATTGAATTTTATTAATAGTATATTTATAAAAAAGGCCTATATATTTAGAAATGACAATAAAATCGAATTATCTCTCTTCTTTTATAATAGAAACATGCGTTGGGGTAATAAATTTTGTATACAAAAAAAAGAAAGGCGTCGCGTGTTATTTTTTCATGATTGGGGGGTAAATATTTTCAGATTCTGAAAATAGAAAAGATATACGTGCGCTGACAGTAGTTTTTTTTATATCTATATAGATACATATAAGCCTAGACACTAAGACTTTACGGAGAAAGATCAGCTAATTTCGGATCCCAGTCAAACATACTTTGCAGATGCATGCCATAATGGTATAACAGTCACTTCTGTATAACTCAAGAGGATTCTTTAGAGAAAGAGAGAGGGTACTTTTTTTATGATTGATTTTCTTCGGCATTTTAACAGCTCGACAAACACTTCAGTAATCAGAAATCGTTGTTGTAAAAAAGGATTCTTGTTTTAAGCTCAATTTGAAACGTTAGTTTGGATTTAATTTTCTTCTTAATTTTAAAAATATCTTATAATTACATTTTTAATTTACATTATAAATTTTTAGTTTAATATAAATTTTTTAAGTTGTTTTTTTTGAAAAAGAAAATTAAATAATACAGTTAAATGTGGAAGTTCATTAGATATTCTCTGCGTATATCTAGAAAGAGTAAATTGTTCAGCACGTTTGTTGACCCATGCGCTTTCATCTTGTATTGTGCTAATCGGCACAGAACTTAGCTCGTCTCTAATTTTTTTGACAATGCTGCATCTGTGTTCTTTCTCGAATGTCAAGGAGCTATTAGAGGCTTTCTTCAATAGTCATCAGCTCGCTCTTCAAACAAATATGTGTCTCACACATATATATATATATATATTAAATCTTCTTCAATACTTTTTGAAAAAAAGATTCTTTTTGTTAGATTTTAACTTTTTTTTGTCTCATAAAATATTTTATAGATTTTATCAAACTTCCTTTCTCTTTTGTTTTAATTATTACAATTTTTTTAATGATAGAATATATTTTATTAATGTTTCCCTCTCATTTTTCAAATATGTATAATTAAAATATTTTTTCGTTATTTTATAATTCATAGTGTCAGGAATTTCAAATGAATATTCATTTGATAATAGTAAAGTAACCGATTATTTGAATTTTGTTTCCAGTGTATTTTATTGATTACTGATTATTATTTAGTGATTTTACTTTAAAAAAATGACGTAATTCACAATGAGGTAGATTTGCTAGTTCAGACTACTGGCAAAATGCAGATGCATAACATTAGATATTATATATGATTACTGGACTGATGTAGGCGGTGATTTTCTCTATACAAAAGTGCCTGAAGCGTCAGGTATTAATCCACTTCGAAGAATTATTTGAATACCGTAGGAAATGATCTTTCAATAATAGACCATAAAGCATGAAGTTAAATCAGAAAGTTCAAGATAAGCTATTTTTATTTAATTTTATAAAACAGTTGTTTAACTTTTTTTTTGTAAAATTCTTTGACTATTTTTTCTTTCTTTTAATGAAGCGTAGTTCTTTAAAAATATTTTTTTTTCAAAACATTCACATAAGGGCAGCAAAAAAAAATGGTGTGGCGGCTGCAAAAAAGTTCCATTGAAAACTTTGGTAGCATTTAAAAAGTCAGTATATATTTACAGTCTGATTCACAGAACGAATCTGTAATAATCGTGTGTGTAGGTGGGGCATGAAAGGTAACGATCTCGCTTTCGATAAACGCGTATGACATAAGCACCAAAGCTTCCGAGTCTGGAAACCTGATTTTCTGATGGGGATTAAAAGAAGAAAGAAGGAAAGAAAAAAAAAAAAAAGTTGGAGGGAAAAAAATACAGCCACGCATTTACTTATAATTTAAAGGATTTTTTTTTCAACAAGAAATTTCCTATCCCGTATTATTATTATTAAAAAAAAAATTATTTATAATTTTTCAAATGTATATGCGATATTTAAAAATACGGATACAAAAAAAAGCTGCAATCTTATTTTTAATATTAAAAGGAGGTTGACTAATTATAAACCTTACGTTTTGTTTGTCATATCTGTCAAAAAATGTTTTTTTTTTTTGCATTATTTTGCATAAATTTTTATTAGAAATTAAAAAGAAAAAAATAAATATTTATACGTTCGTATCTCGATTTAATTTATTAATAGTTTTGATAAAATTCATTATATGCAAATTTTGCATTTCCTCTTGATATGAATTTATTTGAGCTTTCTTTTTAATTTTTGATTGCATTTTTTAAAAAAATATATAGTTTTGATTATATATATAAATCGTTTACGCATTGATTAAGTAATATTTCAATTTGTAACTCTGTACCTGTTTTAGAAATTGAGTAGGTATATATGAAAATATCTTTCGTATTATGTTTCCAATTACAATACAATTAAGCTCAACTATTAGTAGAGAAGCTGAGGGTGAACATCTGCTCTCATTAATGCTTGATTATGGGCGAAGCAAGAATAGGTCGGTTTTTTTTTTTTTTTTGAAATTAAATTTTTTTTCGTATAATAATTATACCGCTATTATAATATTGGTAAATTCAATTTGGAAATTTGATTTAATTATTATTATTATTATTATTATTGGTTATTCGAAAATAATTTTAAGCTACGCTTTTATTTTTATTCAATTTGAGCTTTTTTTTTTAAAAAACTAATAATTAAATTGATCTTATTTTAAGTTAAATTTTTCTGCAATTAGAAAAACAAAAGTAAAATTATTTGGTCATCGGTAAATTTCATTTTGACTGGTTTATTCACGGATGATGAGTCACTATTAACAGCAGCTTGAACTTATATGCGTTAGCATATTGAGTCATATATATAAAACGATTTACGAGTGTCAGGCTTTATTTTATATAAATGCCTCTCGAATTGGTGAATTCGTGATATTCACACAATTCAATTTTCTTGAGTTTTTTTTATTTATGGATCAAATATTTGCTTTTATTTAGAATTCTTCAAAGAAATATTTTTAAAAATTAATTTATTTTTAACAATTTTCATATTTTTTTCCTTCATAAACTGAATCTGTTTTAAAATTGGAAAAAAGATTTTTTTTCAAAAGAAAGATGTCAAGGTGAAAAAAAACAGATTTCTTTGACAAAAAATTGAATTTTTTTCACAAGTGAGAGAGAGAGAGAGAGAAAAGAAAGGGCAAGGTTGAGAAAAAAATGAGTAGTGGTGGTCGATTGTGAGAAGTGTACAATGAGAAAGAGTGAGATAGAGAATCACGAAGGGTGTATAAGAAGTGTTTTAGAGAAGGGATGAGAATTTGTCGCTTGAATGTTAGACAATAGACTATTAGGACAGTTTCATAGTAAGCTGCACTAAGGCGACAGTAAAACAGAATTGAAACAGAGTATAGTAGGGAAAAAGAAAAAGAGACAAAAAGTGCGAGAGAGGGTAAAAAATGGTTGGGGAAAAAAATAGTAGTACAGAACTCTTGAACACCCCCTACTACTTGCGAGCACAGGTTTTTTCCCCTCTTTTTTTTTCTTTTTGTCTCGCTACGTTCAGACACGGAAGGATGTCTTTTTCTGGCGCGCGACTCCTTTTTTTTTCTTCTTCTTCTTGTCATTTTTACCAAACACTCTAATTTCCACAATTCTGAGGCTTTTTTCATTTTTCTTTATTATTTAAAAATATTTATATAAATTAGGTATTTATTAAATATGTCGTTAGATTTTTGTGATATTAATAGAATGGATGCTGCAAGAGGATCTTTTTACGAGAATTCCTCGAGGGCGTTTCATGTTTCATCTCTTTCACCACGAGGTCAAAATTAACAAGTCAATAACGAAGTAGAATCACATTTTGTATATTCTTTGATATTATTGCAGTTTTTATTGCAGTATCAACGTCGCTCATTTTTATTTTCAAATTGTGACATCATGTGTGCAACAAGTGGACTTATCGTATTTAGCCTAAATTTACTGAATCATGTGACAGATTATCATCTCAATTTTTATGCGAATTAATAATTTCTTGTTTTCGATTTAGTTTTCAAGAATCCCCTCTTTGTAATAATTTACAATCAAAAAAAGAAATGATTTTCATTATAGACAAAAATGATTTTAAAAAAAAGAAAATATTTTTTATAAAAAAGTTTTTTGAAACTAGGGGAAAAATTTTGAACACAAATAAAATTTGTTAATGTGTTAAATCATTTTGTGTGAAATAGAAAGTGTTTGAAGAGAATTCTGTCATTTAGATACTAACTTCATGGTTTAACGTTTTCTGTAAACATTTCTAAACTTCGCGCGGGTGAAATGTTTTTTTTTTTTTTTTTAAACGCGCTGAAATAATGTGACTTTTAGAAGCAGACTTGTAAATATTTGGTTGAAGCGAAATTTTTTAGAAAATGTTACATATAATATATAATTAGAAATTTGTGGAAAAAATACTTTTCTGTATAAAATAGAATTATTTGAATTCAAAATCTAATTTTTTTATATTTGGAAAAAAAAAATTAGGTATTTTTGTAAAAAAATATATACATACATATTCTTGATATGTACACAACCAATCTTTCATCCATATATATAGTCTTATATATTCTCACCCCTATTCAACTTTTTCTATTTTTTTTTCTCTCTCTTTCTTTCTGTTTCTATTTTGTTCTCTCTGTGTCTCTTCTTGGATCAGCGTTCATTTTCAAATGTTTATAAAAGAGAAGAATACAAAGCATTTGTTTCATCTCGGAAAGTTATATATACTACGGCCGAGTTCCTACTCACATAAGTTCGTCGTGCTTCTTTTTTCAACATAAATATTTTTTTTTATTAAAAAATTGTATAGAAATAATATCTGATTGTTTTTTACAATTTTTTATTTATTGGTAATTAAGAATTAACGATCCTTTTTTTTTTTAATTTTTAGATAAAAAGATTTTTTTATATGGGGTGTAATTTAGACTACTTGTGGAACGTTTAAGGTGTTTAAAGGGGTTGTCGTCGTGTGTTGGTACGATGTGATATATATATATGAAGGATCACATAAGTGGTAAGTGAGTTTCGTAATTTGTTGAGAGACCGCCACTCATCGCCTCGGGTTTCACTTGCTCGTGCCGCCCGAAAAAAAGCCAAAGAATGGGAAAATCACAGAAAAAAAAAATGAGACAGAGGGAACAGTGAAAAAACAAGGAAAAAATTTTCAGAGAATGAGAGAGAGAAAATAGGTCTAAAGACTTATCTTACTTTTTTTTGACATAGTTTTAGTTTTTTAACTAAATTTTAATATTTATATTTTTGGGAAAAAACTAATTTAAAATTATGATAATTTCGTTTATAGACTTTAAAGTTTTCCGGAATCTTTTTTTCTATTAGAGATTTACAAAATAAAAGAAGAGCTTTAATAATTTTTTATACATTTAATATACAGAAATATATTTTTTAGCTATATATATATATGTGTAGTTATATATATTCTTTTTATATAGAATGACTAAAACAAAAGTCTTCTTTAGCTTCCGCAATTTAGTTCTCTGGAGTGCACAGTTGGAAGAATTGACAAAAAAAAAAAAAAAAAAAAAAAATCCCACTTGTGACCGCTAGAGGATATGAAAGTTCATATAAGATCATCCTCGCACAGAATCTCAGTGTAAATCGCGATTCTTTTCTCTCTGGGAATCAGCACACGTGTTCAGATTTTCTTCAAAGCGCAAAAATTTATATATATATATAATTAAATGCGAGGGAAAAAAAAGAAATAGAGTAAATAATACTATTTTGAAAAAATTTGTTAAAATTTTAGAGAGATATTAGCGTGATGAAGAGGGTATATAAAAAAGTCGTGTAACTTTCTCGCTGGCAATTTGTTTGACAGGATTCAATAGGTCTTTTTTTTTCCTCAGTTGCCATCTGTCTTAAGGCAATTTTTTTTTCCCTCAGTTTTCTTTATAAGTTGTTCCCTCTCTCTCTCTTACATCTTGGCGCGAGAGGCTGTTAAAATGCAAAGGCGCGGTTAAACGAGGTCTTCTTCGAAAGATTTGGCGATGCCTCTTTAGTATTCTGTCGACGGTACTTGCTCTTTTCAACGGTCGTGTAGCATGTTCTTCACATTAATATACCCCCCTGGCTTAAGACAAAAGACGATCGCCTCCTGGACTCTCTTCTTCTTCTTCTTTTCCCCACACACACACTCATTTTCACCTTCCCCACAAGCACGACGCTAACGTATATTTTCGTTAAGTTGACGCCCTCGAGAAGTCCCTTAAATTGGGGATTTCTCCACTTCCATCTATAATATCATACTCTCCTTCGAACACCTGAGAATCATGACGAACTCTTCTATAAGTACATAACTATATCTCTTCTTTTTTTCGGGTAGATAATATTTTTATTTTCTTTTATATAAAAGTAGTATTTGCCCATTAATATTTTTGAGACATTAAAACAGATTTATAACTCTTCTTAATTTATATACTTTTTTTGAAATATGCGAAATATATATTTTATCGTGAAACATTTTTTTGAAATATTTATTCTAATTTTATTTTTATAGTCAAGGTGCTAATTTATTTAGAGTTAATTAATAGTGACAGAATGTTGGTAGGATATGTTTTTGCACGAAAGCTAAAAGGTTATATCTGTCTCTCGTATTTATATATAATGAATTAGATTATTTCAATCGTCGTTGAATATCAATGGATGCGGGAATCAAAGCAGTTTTTCTCTGTGTGTATACAACACACCTGGGAATTTTTTTTTTCTTTTTTTTTTTTTTTAAATTAAATTAGAACGCTTTTTTATAATACCAACTTGTGTTTCAAAAATTTAATATTTACACACAATTTTACGAGTTGAGTGTGAAATTTTCCTCTTGTGAGCAAGTAAATATATTTTCCAAATATAGGACGAGTAATATTTTTTTTTAAAAAAAGGGGAAAAAAAAAATCTTGTATCTCTTCACAAATATCTCTGAAATTTATATCGTAAATTTATTAATTAGTTTGACATATATTTTTTCTTTTGTGTCAAAAAGGGAAAATATATGTCGATGATTGGAATGCGAAATTATGAGATGGCTTTTAACACACGTATCTCCCATGCATCTTAAGGATTTTGGATGATAGGACATGTTTTGTCGAAGTATGAGCACGTAGTAGTTCTTGCGAAAAGGATCCTGGACTTAGTCGGAAAATCCCACGTAAAACTTGTCCAGAATAACAAAGTTTCGTCTCTCCTACATCCATGTCCCGTAGAGAGGCCTTCTTATCTCACCTCTTTTTTTTATTTTTTTTATATATGAAGTCGAGCTGGAAAAAATTAACAATCTTAATACCCCTTGTGAATTACGTGTTTTATTCTCTGTGGCGTTTTTTTTTAAACTTTTTTTTAATAATTATATAATTATTAGTATTTAAATTATTAAAAATTATTATATTAAAATTGATTTTGTTCATGAAAAGTAACTATCATAACAATAAGTATCGTGAAAAAACATTTAGCGTTGCTCGAGTTAAGATTAATAAAATGCTAGGCGTGATGTCGTTATCCTCATTAGAAGCAAGTTCAAATTATGTAATTCGAAAGTATGACTTCATCATCTCATAAACGTCATTTTAAAGGCGCCTAATCTTATCAAATGTTTTTTTTCATATCTAAAAGAGAATTTAATAATTTATTGTTCGATTCATTTATTAATTTACAATTTTTTTGTTTTGTTAATTTTATCCATATTCTGACTATTAATTAATAAATTATATTTTAAAGAAAATAATTATAAAAAAAAACTCACTGGAATCTTTTATCTTATGGGATCTGTAACTTCCGGTTTTGAATTGCTATCTTATAGACAGCAAGCATAACGTAATTTAATATAACAGCTTTGTTGAATAGACATTATATTAAAATCTTTTCATTGTCACAAGTTTCAAGAGGTGAAATTCTATAGTGAACAATTTTTAAAATATTCTTATTATTTTCGAATTTTGTAAATTTTCAATTTCAATTAAATTTCAGTTTTTAGAGAATTTTACTCTCTAAATCTGAATTAGTAAAAATGTTTACTAATTTGAATTAGTGACTCACTTTTTGCTTCTGAATTAGTAAAATTTTACTAATTATTAGTAACTTTTACTAACAATTAGTAAAATTTAACTAATTCTAAAGCAAAAAGTGAGTCACTAATTTCAATTAGTAAAACATTTTTACTAATTCAGATTTAGAGAGTACTACTAATTAAAGTTATTTTCTACAGATTGAATTATTTATATGATTAATCAACGCATATTTTTAATTGTTTTTAGTTTCATTGTTTTGAAGAAGCAATAAAAAAAAACAGTGAAATATAAAATGAAGGATAAAATTCTTCTCAATAGAAAGAAACTCGTGAAAAAATATACTACCTGATATATATTCTTCCCAGAATTTATATTATTCTTTTTTATGTTTATTTTTTTTTAATAATTTTATTACTGCCTTTTTTGAGAAAAGTTCTTGTTTTAAAGCTAGGACATTCGTGTTTATATATATATAACCAAGTTAAAAATTCCTCTATAGATATATAAAACGATTTAGCGATTTTTCTTCTTTTTGAACTAAAAGAAGCTGTCTATGGTTCATCAATTTCTTGGCAAAATACCTCATTGACCTCAAGTATCTGGTGGGCAGTTTTAAGTCCCTATATATATATATATAGTTGAACGAATCACGACGAAGATTCGAACGGAATGGCTCACCGAACTTGAATTTATATCGTATGTTTAGGTGCGAATTGGTTCTTTATGAGAGGCACGTGAGAATACTTGGAGATACGACCTTATGCGTTTCAGGTCTCAAATATAAATGTCCGTATACACATGTATATAAATGAAACACACACATTTATAAGCAATGCATGTCTCTCTGTCTGTTTGATTCACAAGTCAGACAAAATGCATCTAAAGATGCAATTCTTTTCTTTTCTTTTTTCTTTCATATTTGGCTGATTTTATTTTAAATATCTTTTGTTTTGCATAAAAAATACCTTTTTTAAAATAAATATTGTTTTTTTGGTAATTTATTTTTGATAAAAAGATATAAAAAAAATGTGAAATGATTGATGGGATTAAATTGAGAAAAATTAATTCCTTTTTTGTGATTTGTTACAGAATGACGATTTGGTGTTTGCTGAAAATAGACTGTCTGAGGCTGAAATCCCTCTTGTAGTGAAACATCAGGATGAATCTATTTTGCAAAGGATAAAACGGGGATTTTTAGATTGGTTTACATCTCCTTCGAAATCAGCTTCAACGACTACGACAACAACAACTACTACAGTCGTTCCAGGTTTAGTAAAATATTTATAGCATTTTTTAAGAAGAATTAAAATTTTTAGTTTGATTTGCAATTTTTATTAAATATGATTCTAAGATATTAAATTAATATTTTTTTTTCTAGAAGAAAAAGAAGAGATTGTTGCTCCATTGATTGACGATGATGAAACGCTTTTCAAAGACAGTACAACTCAAAAAAATACCGTCGATCATGGAAATAATTTCTCGTCAAACAGAGTGGCACGGGAAAGCGGTGAAGAAAATACCATCTATGATGGAGAATCTTTGGTTGATGAAGAACATAGAAACGATGTAAGTGGATGAAAAAAAGAATAATTTTCAAAAATTTATTTTTCTTTATTATAAATATTGCATAAATTCCTATTTGGAACTTTTTTTTGTTGAATTTTTCAGTAAATAGAAAAAAAAATAATATAAATAAAAAATATCTGAATGAAAAAACTCAATTTTATTAAAAAACAAAAACATACAAAAATTAAATGTTACGAAATGATTAATTGTATATTAAAATATGACAGCAATCAAATGACATTGGACATATGGCAGAAAGTCGACGGACAGAAACCAGGTATCGAACAAGTGATGATGAAGATCTTGTTGGATCAGGAGAGGCTGAAGGAAGTGCCATTGATTTGGATCCACCCAGAAGAACTGATTCGAAAAAGACAAGTGAGTTATTAATCAATAAAATATATAATTTAATAGCAAATAAAAATCAATTAAAACAAATTTTTAAATACGATTTTTTATTTAAATCAGATTTTTCGATTTACGTAAAATTTTATATTTTCTTCTAAGTAGTATTTTTTAAATAAATATACCTGAACGATAAAAATAATATAAAAGTATCAAATAATATTTATCAAGGAAACAAGAGGGAAAATACTAATAACATTTTATGGAAAAAATAGACTCAAAAAGAATTCGTTTTTTTTAAATTTAAATTAATGCGTCGAAATAATGCAAATTGTAATTTTCTAGGATTTTATCGAGCTACTCTTACAATTGGCGAGCCATACAGAAGGGACTATGCTGATAGAAATTCCCAGGAATACAAAGCATTGAGTTACAATTTAACAGAAACATTAGCACGATTATATCAAAAAGAAGCACCCGAGGATTTTACACATGTCACTGTCGTCAAGATAGAGTAAGAATTTTTCTTATTATAAAGATATAGTCATTTCTTCAATATTGATAAGACGTTCATAAAAAAATGTATATATATATATATATATCAATTTGATTTCTTTTGTGACTAATCGGTTTACAATTTTTCTATTCTATATATATTATTTGTAAAATTTATCTCACTTGGTGTTAATATGAATTATGTATACCTATATATATATATATATATATATATATATATATATATATATTATAAAGATAAAATGCGTCTATTTTCAGAAATACAACCGACGCTTTCAAGTCTCAAGTTACACTTGACATTGGAACCTCAATTTCTAACGAGGATGAGGTGCGAAACATTCTTGAAACAAATCTGCAACTCCACAGTTTGGGTTATATCCAAGTGAGTCCAGAGGGATTTTCATTCCGTAGTTTTCAAGGTAAGTTAATTATTTTCTCATAGTTTTTATTTATATATTTATTTTTTATATTTATTAGTATAATTAATTTTTTCATTAGGATGATTTCTATTTTTATTACTGTACATGCATGGAAATATGTATATAAATCAAGAATTAGTTTTAAAAATGCATGAATCATTAAAAGCATTTAAAAAATTATGTCAATGTTATGCTAATTATTTTTTTTTAGAAAATTATAATAGTTTTTGCTTTTTAAGAATGTAAACAAACAAATTGTTTTTTTTACATTAATTTGCTATTAAATATTTTTTATTAGTTAAAATGTAAAATTTATTTAATATGCAGTTATTTATGTTAATTAGTTAGAAAATAAAAATTACTAGCCATTTTTTGTGTGAAAAAATCATCGTTTCGTTTCACTTTTCGTAAGTAGTAGTGTAATGTCATAGTGAGACTGGCACTTCAAGTTTCACTTGATTGACACTACTACTTACAAGAATAGTGTTGGAACTAAAATTCGTTTTCTTTCACAAAAAATGCAAAGTATTCATGAATTTAATTTTTTTACCAAAATATGAAATTATAAAAAATTTTGAATAAATCGGTTCAAAATTAATTAATTGATTAATTAATTATTAAATTATTTTTTAAATCATTAATTTATTATATTTTTTCATCTATTTTTAACTGCATATAAATAGATATTAATAACATTAAATACATATTTTTATTTTTCATTATAAAGAATTTTATTTCATTGATAATAATTTTTCATAGAGATAAATTTTAAGTACCAATATTTTAATATTAAATTAAATATTATCTCATTTATATCTCCTTATATAAATTTTATATGACACCTATAATGTATAATTAAATTTTTCAAGCAAAAGAAGAAAGTTTATATTAATTTTATTTTATTTTCTTCTTTATATAAATTTAATTATTTTTGCAATAATTTTTTTCATTTAAGTTTTTATAATCTTATTTTGCCTTTTTATTTTTAATTCTTTACATGTTTGATTTTCATCTGGATTTGGCTTGTTGAATGTACCTGAAAAAAAACTAGGAGTAGGCGAACCTTCATATGAATGCAACAGCTTAACGGAATTGACATGTCGTAGTGGTACATGTGTTCCTCTTCATACACGTTGTGATGGTATAAAAAATTGTAGTGATGGATCTGATGAATTGGACTGTCCTTCAAGTGAGTATTTTCGATATATTTACATAATATTAAATTTAATCCGACAAAGAGCATTATATAATTTTTTGATACGTATTTTCTTATAAACAGGAAATTATACGTTTTTTGATTTTTGTCCTAATAATAATTTTTTTTTTACTAATTTCTAAAATGTCCCACAACTCTCAAATCAAATGAGATTTATCTCTTATTAAATGTGACTAAACTAAATATATGTAACAACTGTTTTAATTTTTATTAATTTTTTTCACAACTACTGTCAACTTCAATTAATTTTGGCTCGTTTCTTTTAAAATTGTACAAATTGTGCTTTTTACCTAGAAAGAATTTATTTATAATTATTCATTTTTCAATTTAAAAATAGTCAGCAAAAAAAAATCATTTGAATTATTCATTTTAATAGACTAAATAATTGACAGTTATTGAAAGAACATTTTTCAAATCATGTTAAAAATAATTTTTATTATTAAATTGAGCCATTTATCATTTATATAATTATCTCAAAAAATTTTATATTTTTAAAAAATGAATAAGTAAATTTAAAATAAATGTCAAATTTTTTTTCTTTTATCCCATTTTTTTGTAATTAATTTAAAAAAAAACAAAAACAAAAAAATATTATACTGACATCATAGCAACTGAGCATGTTCGAGATGAAGATGAAGATACGGATTCTAACCAATTGTTCAATACAACATACAGACCAATAGAAAATAAATGTCGAGCAGATGATGTAGTAACATGTCCCGATGGAAGTCGACGTATTTGTGGTGTTCAAATGTGTGATGGTATTCCTGATTGTGACGATGGAAGTGATGAAGAAAATTGTCCACATCCAGGTATAAGACGACCTTTTCGATTGGTCGGTGGATGGGGAAAAAAAAAATTTAACTGAATAGTGCTTAAATTTTTAAAATGCAATTAATTATTCGTTTCTGTATTTTGCTTATTACGCATGATTGTTCTCGTATTTATATGCTTCATGTTTCTTTTATAAATGTATAATCTTTTTTTTAATAACTTGTACATATGTCGATGAATTTGTTTAAATAATTAATTAATAATTTAAAAAATTATTAATTAATTATTATTATAAATTAATAATTTGAATAATTATCATATATATGAGATTTATATCATGTATTGTTGTTTAATGGAAAATAAGTTTATCTGCGTATAAAATTATTTTCATATTTTGTAAAAATTGTTTTAATATAAATTGAAATTTTTTCCAGGTTGCAGCATTGGAGAATTTGCCTGCGATGTTTCACGATGTATTTTGGAATCTCAACGATGTGACTACAAAGTTGACTGTCATGACGGTAGTGACGAGCACGATTGCGACTATCCCGGTGAGTCAATAAAAAAAATTTCTTATATTATTTAATTGATAAAAATAGTTTAAAACGAATTTAATTTTAAATATGCAAATTTTGAATTTACGATGCTATTAAGAGCAGAAAAAAGGAAACTTGTACCAATTTTATTTCTCAACGTTTCAGACATTATTTTCTAGAAAAGAAATCAATTTTATTGATTAAATAAATAATTAATAATAATTAATAATAAATTAATTAAATATTACTTTATTTGTAATATTATTCTTAATAATGTAGAATTTTTGGAGTATTTAATTTATTTCTATTCTTGAAAAATAATTAAATCGTTCCTACAAATTGAAATATTGAGAAATAATTGTTTTCTTTTCTTTAAATTACAAAACCGTTTAAATATTTAAAATTTAATAGAATAACAAAAAGAATATTTAAAAAATTGAGTTTGTAAAATAGATTTTATCAAGTGTCGATAGTGTAGAGAATGATAAGATTCAGTTTTTTAGTAGACTTTTCGTTTAAGGAAAAAATGGTATTCCTTTTTATCTACAATAGATAGTGAGTAGGGTAAAAGAGAACTCTTTGATATATTTGAATTCCTCAAAATCAATATATTCAAAAGGCAAAAAAACTGGAGCAGAAATTTCAATTAAGATTTATATTCTCTCTCTTCTCCACGATATAAATATAATCTGACAATGGTTTGTCACATTCGCTGTAAATTAAGCTAGCAGTTTTTATTGTCAACGCAAAAAAAAAAGGAAATCTTCTTTCTGAAACTTTTTTTTTACACACTAAGAAAAAATAAGGTCAGGTGCAGACGTTGTTGAAGACTATAGTGAAAACCGACAAGATCCGATGAATATTCAAAACTCGAGAGCTTTTTTCTCACACCCAAGTTCCTTCTTGTTCCTCTCTTTCGCGAAGGATCATTTCGAAGTCAACAAGGTGGAAGGGCTAGGAAGTCGGCCAGTAGTTTGTTGCTCGATTGCGCTCACACGTACACTTTTTTTTTTTTTTTAATGCTGATTATCTAGATGCGAAACACTTGTTTCAATAAAATTAGAGACTCTTGGTTATGAAAATTTATAGAAAAAAATTTAATATATTTTCGGATAAATGAAAATTCTGTCATTTAAAAAAATCAATAGAAATTCGAAATTTTTATTTAAAAATTTTATTTAGGTAGAGATAGAAATTCATTTCCAAAAAATATTTTTCTTTGCGAAATAGTAATAATTGTAAAAGTTTTCTCTGTAAATTCTTGTAATCTCTTTAAAATATATTGAAATTCCGTTCAGTAGTGTTTATAAACTGAATTGCTAAAGTCGTTAATTTTTTTATGATGACGACACGCCGTTTCGAGCTCTGAGTTTATAAGATAGCAACGATATCATTTTTCAATGTAAGTCACTAAGGAGTAAAAGCACGATGAATTTAGATCGCCCTAAAACAGTCGAATACCGTCAGTATGTATAAATCAAATTAAATTATGTATCCCTCCGATTGTCTTCATGCATTTCTCTTTCTCTATTTTAAGAATAATAATTTTTTTTCTATTTAAATAATTTTCACCCTCGAATTAAATTGAATTTAGTAAAATATTTTTTATAATTACTTTTCAACTGATATAGTTTGATAAATGAAGGGAAAAAAATATATATTTGTCAAGGGAATGATTGTTTTAGTTGCGATTTTTTTTTAGTGTCACATTTTTTTTTTTTATTTTCTTTTTTGGACGAGGACAATTATGAACCTGAAGACAGGAGGTTAAAGAGTCTCTGTGAGACGTTTTAAAGGTATATAAGACCGCACGCTAGGCACTACCACGACAAACGTCAGTTTCGAAGTCTTGGCACATTATTCAGATGCGTCCCTATATATATATATATATACCATAAAAGACATAAACCTTACTTATATGCGCTCCTGTCGACTCAAATACCAATGTACTTTTCCTAGTTACATGCTATTATTTACTAATAACTAGACTATTATTAGAAAGGTTTACTAGTCATGAATACCTATTTTATTTATCGGAAATATTCTTTACCATATAGTTGATCATTTTTACGAGACTATTCCCTATTTTGCAATAATATAAAAAAAGGAAAAATTTTTTAGATAGTTGAAATATTAAAAGCGTTGAAAACATTTAAAAATTTTTTGAAAAAAGAAATTGCAACTCTTTTTCAATTTGTTCACAAAAATTTTAAAATTGAAAAATATTGTTTCGAAATATTTTACATTTTTATTCCTTTTTTTTTTTTTTTTTTTGAAAAGAGGTAAAATATTTTTATACTTTCCTCTCGTTTGTTCATTAATTCATGCTTGTTTAATTGTGTTAACGATTCTCAAACGAAGATGTTAAAATATTTAATAAGAGAAAATGAACCCGGTAAAGAATATAATTCCGACAAATATTATTAAATTTATATTTGTAACCGACAATCAAATTCGTAAGAATTCTCTCTAATTTAATATAGTTATTCTGTATCTTCTTCTTCTTCTCCGCTTTATGCAAAACAAAATTATATTCCCGTGTATTTAGAAGATGCTTAGATTTTATGCCTATAAGAGAGGGGGGGCAGTAATGGTCGCTAATGATAGTCATTTGCCGCTAAAAGAAACCGGAAGAACTGTTCTAAAACAAAATATAGCTTCAGTATAATATTTTTAAAAATATTCAAAATTTTCTATATTTTAATTTTGGACAAAATTTAGAAAAAATTATTATTAAATTGAAAATCGAAATTGACTTGAATAAAATAAATTTAGAAAATAAAAAAAAATAATAGAAAATAAAAGAAAATAAATTTTGTAATGAACAATAGAAATTTTGTGTTTGTCGTTTAACTATAAAGCGTCGACAACGTTTATCGATAACGATATACTAACGATGCTCCCTGGCGTGTCTATACTTTTGCTGAAATTCACGTGATCCTCGCTTGCGTGGCTTTTTGCGATCGCATCTTCAGAGACACACGATGTCGATCCGCGATCGTCTAATATACATATACATAGAAAAAACATTTAAGCTCGTTCGCATCGCGATTCAGTTCTTATAATAAAATGTATATACTCGCTTCGAGAACCCGAGGCAAATCGATCCATTACTCAGATCGTATTAGTATTTTTCGCGACGCATTGCAAACGAAAAAAAAAAAATCTTCCTTTGACAGACTTTTTCAATAGGTTAAACAATTTATAAATAAACTGTTTTTAAAAATGGTTTTATTTGCAATATTGTTTCTTCTTTTCTAATCATTATTGTCATTGGATCAAATTTTTTTGCACTGCTGATGTATTTTTTCTTTTTAAAAATCAATTAGTTTTAATCTTTTTTTTCCAATGATGATGAACTTTATAGGGAAGGCAATTCACAGGCGAAGTGACATAGTTGTGGAATAGAATGTCGTGTCTCAAAGTGGAATATATTCGTTAATGAATGTGCACCACACACTTCTCAGTATCTAAGAAACTTTCGTGTTAATATGAATTCCAAGATGCATATACAACTTGATTCGCATATTTATCAATTATTCTATTTTATACTTTAGGTATAAAGTTTTGTAAATATATAAAAAAAAATTGATATTAATTATTTAAAATACAGCTATAGAAAAAGTTAATCTATTATTAGAGAGAGAGAAAAATAGAGAGAGAGGGGAACATCAAAAACTTAATTAATTATACAAGATAATCGATATTTCGAAGGATATACTAAAATTTGAGTATAGTAGGAAATAAATATGCTGCAGGGTAATGAGAATCTTATGGCTATTTCCCATCAATAATTTCAATGTGAAACATTAAATTATGGAAACTTCTCGATTATCCTTAGAGTTTTAATGATTGGAGACATTTTGAAATTATAATGATAAACTATTATCTTACACCTGTTTATAATATTGTATATTTTTTGAAATTATTTATTTTCAATTTGTAAAAGCTAAAATAAGACCGTTTTTCATTAAAGCGTAAAACGTTTTGTTCTTTTGCTTTTTAAAATTTATTTTTTGGTTTTACGTTTTGAGAGGAGAATTAAATCTACCTCATCGCGCCCAGTAACATCTCTGTATATATAAAGGAGAAAAGGTGCCGAGGAAAAGCCAGATTGGTAGGCGTTTCCTCAACCAGCTTCCACTTTCGTGGCACGACCTGTATTATATACAATCGCATGTATAAGTGCTCGTGGTGACGTTGTTACTGAAGTAATTCTGATTTTTTGCAATTTACGACACCCTCGTGATATATATCGCGATGGTAAAACGGGCACAAAAATATTCTATGGAAGGCGTGTCTTTCTCTCTCTCTCTCTTTCTCTGAATCCCTTGAAACGATCTCTAAACTAAATTTTACCCCAACGAATTTTAAACTTTTCGCTAAATAGAAAATTAATCAAAAATTTGTTTTCTTTAACTTTTTTTACATCCATTATAAGGATATGCAATCTTTTAGGAAAACAAATATTGTAATTTTTCTTTTTTTTAGTGCTTTAAACGCAGTAAAAAAGAAAACTTTTTTTTTTCTTGACAACATTTTATGTGCGCCTTGTAATCTGGTTCAATTTTTAAATTAATTCTAAGATTCAAGCTTCGCTTGCCCTAGAATTGTTATTTCTGGAATAATAATAATCAAGCCCGCGGGACCCATGCACGTGTTTGCTGCATTATTCTTTTTATTTGGCGCAACAATGCCATCCAATGTCTCGAGCTCCAGTTCAATTAAAACTCTTTAGTGCGCTCTTAGCAAAAAAAAAAAGAATGAGAAAAAAAAATTCTGATCGTAACCCCAAAACTTTGCGATTAAAAATAAAACACAATAAATATTGTATTTGGAAATATTTTGAATAGGGACGCATGAATAATCACCGCACTGAAAAAAAAAATTTATTTGATTCAAATACTCGATTACTTGACTATTATCAAATAAATATTTATTTGTATCAAATAATTACTATATATTTGAATCAATTAAATTGTATTTGTTTTAAATATAGAAATTATTGGTTCAAATAGAATTTATTTAATTCAAATAAAAATTATTTGGTTCTAATAAATATTTATTTGATAATAGTCAAAAGTAATCGAGTATTTGAATCAAATAAATTTTTTTTTCAGTGCACTTATTAGAATATATTTCTGAGGTGTTGAATTAAAAATTATCGAATTTATATATTTAACAGAATTTCATAAAATATACTTTAAAACTCAACAGAATTTTTATATTGTGTTTTCATTTAGCCGAATTGGGTAAAGTAGATTCTCTAATTCAGTGAATTTTCATTTTAACGCGATTTTCGTTTAAGAGAATTTATAATTATCCAAATTTTCACAAAAGAGAACTTTTATTTAACAGAATTGATCTTCAATCGAATTTTTATTTATCCTAATATTCATCCGAATATTTAAACGGTATTTTATTTGACTGAATTAATTTTTGACAGAATGATAATAATAATAATAATAATAATTTTCTAATTAGGCCAATTTAAAAATGGTATAATTTTATATTTCATCCGAATTTTTGTTTGGCAGAATTTTTATTCAATTCTCATTCAAACGAATTTTTAATTGATTCGAATTTTTAAATGACAGAAATTCTAATTCACGGAATTTTCATTTGTCCGAAATTACAAATGACCGAACAATAAATGGACAAAAAAATTTCGGCGCGATTCTTCAAATTGACGAATTAGAAATTATAAAAAAAAAAATCGTGGTCTATTTTAAAAATTGCGCCGAAATGTTTCTGTCCATTTTTTCGGATAAATGAAAATTCGGCGCTTTTTAAAAATTCGTACAAATTAAAATTCGGTGAATTGAAATTTGTGTCATTTAAAAATTCGAATTAAATAAATTTCGATTGAACGAGAATTCTGATTAAAATTCTTTTAAATAAAAAGTCATGTAATTAAAATGACAAAAATAAAAATTCTGCCGTACCAAAAATTCGGTAAAATTTTTTTTAATAAAAATTCGTATAAAAAGAAATTCTCTGACTAAATGCTAATGCAAAAAATGAAAATTCGTCTGAAAAATAATTTTTTGGGTTTCAATGATCATTTTGACTTTCCAAATAACAATAATTTTTAATTTCCTGATAAATTGATTTTCATTCCCAATAAAAAAAAAAAAAAAACGATTACATCGGAATTTTTTCTTAAAATTTTTATATAAAGTTACTTATTCTTATTACAAATTGAAAACCATACGCGAGAATCTTGCCTTGTAATTATTCTCTCTCTTTCTCTCTCTCTTCAGTTTGTAATTGTACTTAATTTTTGACTAGATCTCCTATGAAAAGGAAGTTGTGCACGAATGAATAAAGGTTAGGGGTTTGTAGTTCTGCGCCTCGCTTGGAGGTCGAGGAGACTAAAGTCATTTTATATTCAAAGATAATTAGAAGAGATGCCAGTCCTCGAAGGGTCCATGACCAAGTGCGGTAAATTAAACTAGCGATAATGAAGACATTTTTATATATATTCATTTTCCGCTGTTGATATGAAATTTAATCCAAAAAAAAAAAAAATGAAATAATTTAAAATTGTTTTGATTACGAGAAAAAAAAATAGAAAAAGTTTTTAAAAATATCTCTTTTTTTTAATTGAAATACATTTTGTTTACTGATTGTGTTTTTAATACTTGTTGAGGGGTTGGAGGGAGGGGGGGTCGAGTTTCATCAACTGAAATTATTAAACTTTCAATGTATATATAGAAGGGTTGGAGGGTAAAAGTGCGCACGTTTTCCACTGGGGAAAGTTGTATAAAATAAGTTTGGAAACGTACTGAATAACTAGATCTCCTTCGATTCGTTTTCGCTCGACTTTTCACCTCGTTGAGAAGTAAAATTTTCCTCAACAAGAAATATATATAGTGGTGTACATTGTAAACTGTAGGTGACACTCTGGGGCACAAGGTATATATATGTATAAAGCAATGTTTATTCAAACCATAGTATATATATACATATATTGTATTTTCACTAATGGACTTTTTCAACTCATCTTATATATCCTGACGCTCGGTTTTCTGGACTCCTGAGATATTCTTCTCTCTTATAGTTTTCATCTCCCTGTTCCTCCTATATATCTCAAGATGCATTCAGATTTTTTTCTATATAACGATAATGAGTGCAAGTTTTTCAAGTTTATTATAAATTTTTTGGTACTCCCGCATTTATCATATTTCAAAAATATGCTTATATTTAATTTTCTATTGCTTTTTTTATTTGCGTTTAATTTACAATCTAATTTTAAATCCGAGATTAAAAAAATTTAATTTTCGAAAATTTTGGTCCATTGTAGGTTGGAGATAATGATACTATTAAAAAAAAGCCTTGTAAATTTTTTGTCTTGGAATATATTGAAAATTTTATTAATTAGTTTTATTATTAAAAAGGTTTTATATTCACGATCAGTCTTGTTAATCATAAAAAAAATGACTCACTTCAATGACTTAATATTGAATATATTAAATGTTCCTTATTGATGAAGATTTATTATCAATTTGTTTAATTATATAAGAGATTTAGTAAAAAAAAATATATTAGTAACAAAAATATATTTATTAATTTACTATTTAAAAATTTTTTGAAATTTTTTTTTTAATATGTTCAAAATTATTTGTCATTGAAGAAATGAAAAAGTTTGATGATGGGTATCAGATTTCTGATTCAATTAGTTTAAGACTTTGTGGGACGTCTTTCTTTCTCTTTCTCTCGCGCTAGCTGTGGTTGAAAAGTTTTGATTATACTACTAGTTTCTTCCATTATTGGAAAAACTCATTCTGTTTCTGCTGCAGGCTTTTGTTTAAGAAAACTATATATCAATTGATTGTCAACTATATTTAATGAATGAGCGCATTGTCAACAAGTGTTGCATAAGCATTATAAATAGAAATATAGCACTGTAGAACAAGTTGATTCATAACAATGATTTCCTATTTTACTTTCTATATGAAAAATGGTTTCTTTATTATGAATCTTTTTTAACAAATTACTAGATAATAGCTAAATTTTTATAAAACTAAGGAATATGATGAATCATAATAGATTAAAATCTGAAAAAAATTTATTTCATTCAAATAGTTTACTATTATCTAATAAATATTTACTTGAAACAAATAAATATTAAAACCAGATATTTTTTATTTGAACCAATAATTTCTGTATTTAAAACAAATAGAATTTAATTGACTCGAACAAAAATTGAATATTTATTTGATAATAAAGTAACCGATTATTTGAATCAAATAAAATTTTTTTTTTCAGTTTATTGATTATGTACATTTTTTAGCGATGTATATCAATTTTTTGAATAATTAAAAAAATGTGTATATGTATAGGTAATTAAAAATCGCGAGCGACTTGAATAATACTTTATAAATTTACGAAACATATAGTATATATATAGTTTTGTGTCTCGTATAGAAACAACTGTTCTCTGCAGAAATATAAAACTATATATAGAATTCAAGTATTATATTTGAAATAAAAAAATATATTTTTTTTACCTATAAAATACCGCACACAATACAGGATAAACCGCAAAATGTGTATTCACACGCATACATACATAGATATATGTATATATATTTAATATATATATATGTGATTTACAATTCGAAATGGAGAAAGTCCGGAGGGCATTTAATTACTACTAATATTTCATTATCTAATAACGATTGTTACAGTGAAAGCAAATGTTACCAAAAGATTTTGAATATATTTAGAACTTCAATGTATTTATGAGAGAGAAATATTTAATATATTAGTTAAACAAATATTAATATATACTGGAGAATTAGATTAAATATATAATTTTAAAAAAATATATATATTTCTCATGGAAAGAAAAGATTTATTTGGAACAGCGAAATTTTTCACTAGAATAGAAAAAGAATTTTTTTTTTTCGTTAATTCATGAGTTTTTAACTAATTCTATTCAATTAGAAAAAAATATTTGTTTTGCTAATTTATTAGTAAATTTTAAAATAATTCGTATAGCAAAAAGTCAAATTTCAAATTAGTTATTAGTTAGTAATTAGTTACAATTTCAAATAACTAATTTGTTTAAATCATGTTTAATTTTTTTACTTTAGAAAATAGTAGGAAAAATTAACTTAATAATTAAAATTTTAGTAATTTACTAAATCTAACTAAATTACTACTATTTAGTAGTACTAACTACTCTCAATTTGAATTAGTACAAATTTTAACTAATTTGAATTAATGCTTTTAAATTAGTAAAATTCAACTAGTAAAAAAAATTTTTTACTATCGAATTAGTAATATGTAACTAATTCAAAAGCAAAAATTAAGTCACTAATTTAAATGAGTTAAAATTTGTACAATCGACTAAAAAAAAAATTTATTCGATTCAAATAATCGACTTTTATAAAATAAATATTTATTTTTATCAAATTATTATTTAAAATTGTATTTGTTTTAAATACAAAACAGTTTATTTAAAAAACTATTTTAAATTGAAAAAAAAGTTTCAAAAATTATTTTTTGGTTTAAATATTTATTTGATTATAGTAACGGATTATTTCAAAAAAATTTTTTACAGTAGTAAAAGAAAATAAATAATTAAATTTGTCTTTTTGAATTAGTTAAGAGAAAAAATTTTTTTTGTTTTCAAAATTTTTTGAAATGATCGTGATAAATTAAAAAAGTGATCCTTATTAAGGCGCGAGACGAGAAAACTCGAAGTCCAAACACGAAAAGAGACGAAAGTAGAGAAAGGCGCCAAACCTTATTGCGGGTGGAGTTGCGTGCGCTTTCGTTGGTTTACTCGCGGTGCCGTTTGGTTCGCGCGGAATGTCCATTACGCCTCGGAACCGTTGAACCTGCAAGAACTCTCTCGCGTTTCGTTTCATATCATATATATGCGATCGTTAGACAGTCTTCGGCTTTAGATGCGACCGGATGGTCGTTCACTTATATACCCGGTCGGTTGTTATATATATATTTCTTGTCATTTCATAAAAAAAATTAAAAATTTATCCTCTTTTTTTTTAAATCTCTTCAATATATTCAATTTTTGCCGCCATTTATTCTATTTGTGAGAATTTAAACCTTCTTTTTGGTGCAAAATGTAAGGAAATCCACGTGTGATTTATTCAATAGAATATATAGATAGAGAAAAGATTATATTATTCGGAGATGGAGAAAAATATGTTAATTTTTTTGTTTTTTTTTCTTGCAAAATTGCCATATATATATATATGAATTCGTTATTATCGATCGCGCGGTTTGTGTTAAAACTTTAGTTCTCTGCATACTTTAAACGCTTAAAAAGTTTTACGGTCATTTAAAAAAGTTTTTCTTGCGCGAGTAGAGAGACCTCTGGGAAATAGAAATTGTCATATCTTGTTTCTTGAATTTGTTTTTCTTTTTGATTTTCAAATAAGAGTTGAAGGCAAATTGAATTTATATCGTAATTAATAATAATTGAAAAAAGTGCATATAGTAACTATTTTTAAGTATAATTTTTCTTTATTTGTATTTTTTATTTTCAAAATTATTATTTTCAAAAAATTTTTATTTTTATTGTAAAAAAAAATGTATTTTTCTGATTTGTGATGCACGTGACTAAAGTAAGCTATATATATATATATATATATATGTTATTACGATAAGAAAAATCGGAAAAGGATTAAAGAAGCTGTTGAATCTTCAACTAATCTTCCATCACACTTAAGAGTTGATAAAGTTTTAGTGAAAGAAAAAAAAAATTGGCGCTGTAAATCCTTGTCAGATTTTGCGTAGGCTTTTCACAAGAAGTTTTGCTCTTGTTTATATATCACTAAGATAATGATTCATTTTTGAGCGGATAAATTTTAATAGAATTGCAAATAACTTCTTGTTTTAATATTTCACTTTTTCTTCTTCTTCAAATATATTTATAATTTATAATGATAATAAATAAAAAAAATAAAAATAGTAAATATATATAATGAATTAACTGTTTTGAAGTCTTTTTAATTAATTATATTAGGCACAAAATTTATAAACTAAAATAACATTTGGATCTATATTGAGATCATTGAGGGCTGTTGAATCCTCTATTATAGATCACTCTCTATTTTCGTGTTATCGAAATAAAAAAAAAAAAAAAAAAAAAAAAACTTCAACTCTTATATATTTCAATGTATAATCGTTGCAGGGAAATATAAATGTTTTCTAAATATACTTAGACACACTTCTCTTTTCCAAAATAAAGATAATCTCCGGAAATTTCTTTTTTTTAGTGCGTGCGTAAATCTATAATGAATGCATTACTGTATATATTTTTATCAATGTGAGCAAGTATTAATTAAGTAGTTAAAAAAAAATTTAATTATTTTTAAATAAAAACAATTTTTTAATCAATTATGAGAAAAATATTCGATCTCGAAATTAAAATGATATTAATTTTTTGAAGTAATTGAATATTTTTGCAATACGTAAATTTTATTGTATGTTTACTTTTTCCCTTCCAAATTTAATTAAAATGAATATGATAATTTTTTTTTAAAATTAGTTAAATGAAATTGAAGAAGCACTTTAATTGTATGTGAATTTTTTTTTTTACATTCGAACTTTTCAATAAACGAAATAAATTTATTAAAATTAGAGGGGAAAAAATTTGAGATAATTAAAGTAATTGTAATTTTTTGTTTGTGAAATTAAATTTTTTTCGAATAGCAAAAAAAAAAGAGTCTATTGAACTTTCTATAATCGCAACGGCGACGTCTCTATTGCCGTCAAGGGAAAGAAATTGTAAAAGAAACTATTGCCTCCCACGCTTGACTCGTTGACAGCAGCAGTGGGGTTTTAGTTAGTCAGTTTACTATGTCAGTTTTGTAGTGCCAGGCTCTCAGGCAACGCGATATTCTCCTATCGGGATCTTAGGCCTGATATTTTTTTTTTTCAAAAATTATTTAAAAACATTTTTTTTTAAATTGTGTTTTTTTGCGAAATGTGATATTTTTTATAATTCAAAATTGCCACTATGGCATAATATTTCAATAAATTATCGTTATCGATGTTTGATCAAAAATTAACAGTCTTGATATATTAGAAATTAGGTATTTAATTAATTTAATCTATTTTTGAAACACTTTTTTTATATAGAAAAGTTTTCAAAAACTGATTTTATTAACTTCCTCCTTATATAAAATTTATATTTCGATTATTTTTTTTCTTTTCAATTGTTTTAAAATATAATCGAAAATTATCTTTATTGGCATAATTTATTAATTTCCAAAAATAATTTATAACCAAGGAGACGAAGGAAATTGTATATTAAAATATTCAAAAGGAAATGTCAACTGTTAATTGAATTAATGATAATTCTATTTCTTAATACTTTCGTCAAATAAAAAATTCAGTAACTTTAATTTTTCATTCATTTTTAAAAATACGAAAAATTTTAATCTTTATAAATAATTAAAAAATGAAATTTTCTTTTTAATTTAATTGCAATAGGGGGAAAAAAAATTGTGATTTAAAAGGGCGAGAAAA
The DNA here is from genome assembly GCF_019393585.1 of Leptopilina boulardi. Lineage (NCBI taxonomy): Eukaryota > Metazoa > Arthropoda > Insecta > Hymenoptera > Figitidae > Leptopilina > Leptopilina boulardi. Next base: position 858,355 of record NW_026137866.1, read on the forward strand.
AGCATTTAAAAAAATAATTAAGAACATTAAAAAAACAAAAAAATGTAAAGTCGGGTGAAACCTATTGTTCGTTACCAAATACAATTTTCTTAGTTTGCAGCAGCAAACTTCTCTTAATCCGTTCAAACAAAAACCGAAAAAATAAGAAAAAAAAATAAATGTCAACGGAGAAAGAAAATAGGTTTTTGTTATAATTATTTAAGCTGGAAAATTGATGATTTTATTTTTAATAATTTTAATTTCATAGCAATAAATTTTTATTTCTTTTATTGATTCATTGATTGATTTATTATTAATTAATTTTTCTAGAGTTTCGTTTCGCGTGAAAATTACAACGCGGCTAATATTGTCAATATTATCTCATCGGCAATTTTTTTTCCCTCTCTTTTATAATAATTATTTCAATTGAATTGATTTATAAAACGTTAAATTCTCTAATTGGTTCTCTGAAGTTTATTTTTTTTTATCAAATATGTAGTAATTACTTTTTATTATTATTATTATTACAATTAGGGATGACTTCTTTTGGAGAATAGTGTGATTTTGCTCTCATAATATAAAAAATATATACAGTAATGTTTATCTTTTAAAAAGAAATATTTTCGCATGTAGTTGAAGCTGACTGATGAAAAGACATTTTCAAGTGTGTTTAGTAAATGCGAAAAACATTAATGAAATAATTAATTAATTATTGAAGAATAAGTGAAATGGGAGGTCCGAAGAAGCGGCTCTTGGCAATCTTCCTTTTGTTTCTATTACCAGTGGTAATTTCTAGAGAATATAGGGATCAACATAGAAAAGGTGAGAATGACAAAAAAAATTTATTTAGCGAATAATAATTAATTGAAGTATTTTAAAATATTTTTTAAGTATTTTAAAATTAGAATTCTTTTTTTAATTTTCAAAAAAAGAAAATTTTACATTTTTGCGAATTTATTAATGATTAGAAAAGAAGGAGGGTAATTGAAAAACAGAAAAAAAAGTCGAGATTTTATATCGAATGGGTTATCATTTATTAACTACTTTGCGAATGAAGGGAAGTAACTCGGAAAGTTTCCTCCGAAATGGCAAAACGTAATGGGCAAGGAATTCACAATGTTCCATTATAAACAAACGACTTTGACGATATGTTGAAATTTACCTTCTATGCACTTTGAAGAACGCTTTTGACTTTATATTGTTACACTTAAAACATTGAATTACATATATACACATTTTCCTATTAGAAACTTTGCTAAGAATTTATTAGGCTTTCTTACTAAGAATCAATTTGAAAATTTTTGTGTGTTAACATAATACAATTTTTAAAATATACAGCGATAATTTTTTATGTATAATTAATATATAATTTTTTAAGTATTTTAAAATTTTTTGAAATAGTAAAAAATATTTTTAAATACATTAAAATCATTGGCTAATTTCCAATTGCAGTAAAGTTTCCGTTCTACTTTAGTCACGTCTCTCTTATGAATTGTTTTTAAAGTATCAAGTTATGCGCTTTTATATATAGGCCAAGAATTGAAATAAAATAAATTTTTGTAAATTTGTGTAACTAAAAAAAAAAAATTTCTTTGAAACTTTTATATTTAACATATCTTGTCTTGTTTGGGAAGTTCGTTAAATTCGTAGATGTGAACATGGAATTTTATGTCTCGTAATGGATGAAAAGCGTGATTTCGTGTCTTTTGGCGGAATTTTCTGTACATTTTTTTTATAGGCCCACAAAACAAATGTTGGCATCGAGCAATGATGAACCGCGTGCGTGCTTTCTCTCTCTCTTTCTACAAACACATACAGTTTACATTTAATAAACACTTTGATGCTCTTAAAAAAAATTTTTTAATAAAATTTTCATTTTTAATAGAAAAAAATTTACCCGGAAGTTATTTCTTTTAATAAGTGTATTTTTAGATATTCCTTTGTCGCAAATAAGTACGAGTTTAAGGAGAAAAAAAAAAATGTTCATCGATATTCAAATGCCTTTTCGTGATTGACTCTCATTAACTAATAATTACTCCTGTTTCCTTACTCCTTCATTCTTTCTTTTTCTTTATGTATGGCAAATACATGGTGCATTGAAAATTGTAAATCAAATCTTCAGTTTGCGCTTAACAATCAAATTAGCGTTTCGCGATTAATTAATTCAATCGACATAAATGCGGTTCGTCTGCTTTAAGCTCGAGAGAAGAATCGAATTCATTATTTCCAATTAAACTTCCTTTTCCTGCCATATGGAATATTTTATATTTATAGTGTATTCCATCTTGTTATTATTATTTTTCGTATTTTCGTAAAGTTAACAAATAATATTAACATATTATTATAAATGGGTTAATTAATGTTATAATTAATATTGAAAATTAATTTAAATAACGAAGTAATTAATCACATTTTAACATTGTAAATATCCGGTTAATTACTATTGTTATTATCTCGTTTCCATCGTATACATTTTTTACACATTACATATATACACATTATATGACAACCATTTCTAATTCCAGTATATGAGTAATTATACAAAAAAAAAAAAATGTAATTAATTTTAAAGTAAGATTAGATGACAATTGTTTTGAGGAAATATTATACAAGTTTGCAAATTACTTTTCAGAATCATTAAATTTAGATTCCGTTTATTTATTCACCAATGTGAATTATTGTTTTTTTTTTCTAAATTAAAAGAAAAAAAATTCGTAAATGACTAATATAAGTTTGATGATAGAAATATGAGATGGTATATTTAAAAAAAAAATCGGTGAGATTATAATTGAAATTCTTTGCCGGTTATTCGATATATATATATATATATATAGTATAACGAAATGCCAAACAATTTATTCTTTATCTAAATCAAAACAGAGCTGACTCGTTAGGGTTCACAGTACTCGTGATTGCGATGAGAGAGCATTTCATTCGAAGGAACTTAGATGGTTTTCTGTGAGTTGTTAATGGTCTAACGGAGTTCTTCATTTATATGATATGGTAGAATCTGTTTGGTGAATAGCTTATAAACTTTGTTCTCGCGCGCCACAAACAACGAGGCATATATAGAGTTTTCCTTATCCTCGCGCTCCGGAACCGGAATCAGACCAGCTTCAATTTCTCATCCCTCCTAAGGATCGCTTAACTTTTGTCTAAAGGAAATCGATTTGTACAATTTGCAAAATTAAAAATTTATTATAATAAATAATAATAAAAAATTGTTAATCATTTTTTTTAAAATTATTTTTATAATTAATTTTATAATTTTTATTATTATTATTATTATTATTATTATTATTATTATTATTATTATTATTATTATTATAAAGCCAATTTAAAATTGAAATGTTATTTTTAGTAACAATAGAATTTTTTAGTTGTTATTTTTTTGCGAATTAAAATTATATTTTTATAATTAAATTTATTGTATCGCAAAAACGAAAAGAAATTTTCAATAAGAAATGACTTAATTTTTGATTAATTATATTATTTTAAGCTGTTGAAATATGACAAAAACCCACTGTGAAACGGTTCACACATTTTTATTATATTAAAATTCTGTTTTATCTCATGAATTGAGAAGTACCATTATAACTTTTATATATATTTCCATCGAATCGATTCTTGACATTATTTTAGTGATTGTAATAATGGAAAAATTTATAATAATTCTTTAAATCAATTTTCTTATACTAATTCTGGTATTAGTAAAATTTATAAATTTATTTATTATAGCAAAAGTTAATTAAAAATTTGTTTAATTAAAATTTTCTGTAATAGTGCATTTTTTTTTATTAATATACCGGAAATTTGTTCTAATAAAAAAATCTGAATGAAAATTTGAACTATTGGACAAATTCTGACAAATGTAAATTTATTTTAATAAAATTTATTAGATTATTTCTGTCAGATGAATTTTCATTTTCTGAATTGGCAGTATTTGACAGAAATTTTTTTCTTAATTCTAATTTTCATTCAACATAGAATTTTATAAATTTAATATTTTAGTGACAGAATTTTTTTCTTAATTAAATTTTAATTCAACCAGAATTATACAAATTGAATATTTTATAGTGAAAAAATTTTTCTTGTAGAAAAATCTTATCTGAATTATTATTTTATGAATTGTTGACAGAATTTTTAAAAATTCGCGAATTTTTGTTTGTGATCGAAATGACCGTTTACACACTGAAAAAAAATTTATTTGATTCAAATACTCGATTACTTGAGTATTATCAAATAAAAAATTTATTTGAACCAAATAATTTTTATTTGAATTAAATAAATTGTATTTGAACCAATAATTTCTGTATTTGAAACAAATACCATCTCAAATAAAAATTATTTGATACAAATAAATATTTATTTGATAATAGTTAAGTAATCGAGTATTTGAACCAAATAAATTTTTTTTCCAGTTCACAGAAAGATTATGGCGGTTATTTTAAAATTAACGAATCAGAATTCAAAAATTTCTGATTGGTCAATTTTTGAAATTCTTTATTTTTAGTTGTCAAAATGTTTGCTTCGATCATTTGCAATTTCGGACACTAGAAAATTAGTCTAAAAGAAAATATCAAATTTTAAAAATTAGATATAAATATTAAATATTGACAATAAAATAAATTTTTACGGGAATATATAGAAGTTTGAAAAAAAACGGCTAATAAAAAGCGGTTGTGTATAATATATATAAATGCTTCTTGAATGCAACGTATAAATACGTCTCTTGGCGTTTCCAATCTTTTTAATGGCCACACGGCGGCAATGGGCCGTTTGTACAAGTTGGTTTATCCTTATACACATAGGCCGGAAGTGGTACGTCATACTCTGCTTGTACTTCCGGCCGGTACTCGAATCGCTGCACCTATACATATCCACCCTCAAAATCGATAAATCGAAGTCTTGTTTGCCGCTCGCGGACGAATCGAAAAGGGATTGGGGTGAACTTGGATTTATGGCATTAATTATCGACTCTTTCTGTATCGTTCCTCGGAGACGGTCATTCACGATCATCGATCCCGATTACGATCAAAAAAAAAAAATAATAGATCAATATCCCTTATAAATTCGATCTTATCTTCTTTTAGCATTCATGATTTTTCATGATTACTGTGTAATTTCATCTCATAAAAATCATATAGCTATTATTATAATTTTCCTCATCGTCAATAATATAATAATAAAAAATATTATATTATTGACGAGGAAAATGATTATAATAATGTATTGTATGTTTTTTGAACTAGTGATGGGGAATTTGTATATATATATATAGTATCAAAAATGTTCGCATCGAAAAAGGCTGTCAGGTATATATCTTTTGCGATAAAAGAGTATTTGCTCTTGGCGTTTTTTATTGGATTTGCGGATGCCGCCGTCGCGTCCCAAAGTAAATATACTTTTCAAGCGCACTACTGCCACGTCTGCTTCGACCACCATAAACTACTACCCCATAGTCTATCAAATTTCTATACCTTCTGTGCTGATGCTGCAGCAGCATCCTCTTTTTCCGACTTGTTGAGAAAATCTTTTTTTTTTTCGTATATAAAGCTTTGCCGTTATAAATATTTTTTTATATTCTTCAAAGTTATTTTTAATTTATACACATCGTTAATATTTAAGAAAACAATTTAGATCAATTTAGTTTTAGTTCTTTTATTTTAATGTCGTAAAAATTAAAATCATCGCTCTTGCGTAATAAGAATAATTAATATTTATAACTTTCTTTAATTAACACTTTATAAAATTATATACATACTTCGTAGAAGTGTTATAATTTCGACGAAATTTCGAATTTGGAAAATTTTGACCGATTGTATTTTTTTTTTTATAAAACAGCATAAAAATGCATATAAGGGGCTGAACGTACCTAAAACCTTTGCATATATTTTCAGGGAAAAAAAAATTTATGCAAACATTCACCTTTCTTCCTGGTGTTCGATCTTATAATTTTCCAAGTGAAAAATTAAAATTATTAAAGGAATTTTCGATTTAACGATAAAAAAATTGTTAAAGATCATTTTTTCTTTATTGACAATATTTATCATAAAATTTCATAACAAATTTTTTATTTGAATATTTCTTTTGATCAAATTGAAAAAAATTTTTTTGACTCAAATAATCTGTTACTTGACTATTATCAAATATTTTAATTATTATTTGAGTCAATTAAATTTTATTTGTTTCAAATACAGAAATTATTGATTCAAATACAGTTAAATTATTTGGTTAGAAAATTTATTTGGCAAAAATCGGGACAAAAAAGAAATGCCATATTGCAAAGAAATCTAAAGATTTATAAAAAAGGAAAAATAGAATAATAATTTATCTATATATAAATCTTGATTAAAATTTTCACACCTGGATTAGTTACTATGTAAATTATATAGTGATTAAGAGTAAATCAAAGGTACTCGCGCTTAAATGAATTACAAATGTTGATAAGATTCTACAACTATTAACCTATGAGAATAATTACAGATAATTATAAATAAGAATTTCAAATTGATTTATTATACCAAGTAATTTCTTTGCAAATAAATTGCTTATTGAAATCATATCCGTAAAGAACGTAAATATAATTTTTTTTACACTTTTTACAACTATAGAACAAGGTAACGCGTGGGAATATTAACAATGAGTTTCTTTTTTAGGGAATATTTTGAAAAAATAAAAAATTTTCTTTGTTTATCTTAAGGAAACTGGATTTTTTTTTTTTGATTAATACATCATATTGCACCTGACAGTAAAATCAAATCACTAATGATTTAATAAATTATCACACAATGCCGGTATTTTCACTGTCGGAGCTGTTGTCTACAATAGATATATATATATTTATATATACATTATTCTCTTATGAAATATTTATAAATGTACATCAAAGAGAACAATAAGATTTCAATGATAGCTTGAAATCTGCTCTCCTATGTATTGTGAAAAAAAAAAAAAAATTATCGCTCATATGTATTTTTGATGACGTGATTTTTTTGACATCATGGAATTTTTATTGTAAATTATACAAGTCTTGAAAATTAAAAAGGGCAAATGATCCTTGACCATGTAAGAAAAATTATTATCTTACCACTATGGAATTTATGTCTTTATTATGCATTTGTAATTCAAACTGATTAGCATAAAGCATTATTTATAATCATTAATTTAAAATTAGATAATTAATGAAAATTAATCAATTAATGAATTTTGATTTATAAAGATGAAATAATTTTAAAATATCTCTAAAAATTTTGATTGAGAAAAAAATGAAGATTAATCGAATAATTAATTTAAAAGCCAATGACTCGTGTATGTGCAACTTGTCGTGATATGTATGTACCATTTGTACAAAGATACTTATCGTAGAATGACATTAGCTTCTAGGTACAAATAATTAAAGAAGCAAATATAACGGCTCGTATAACAAAAGTCAAAGACAGCATGATTAGATTAGTTTATAAATTATCTATTCATACCTCTCACCTATTAAAAAAAAAAAAGGGAATTGATGGAAAAAAATTGAATTGTACGATCATTAAAATGAATATATGCAGAATGAACCATAAATCAACAGTAGTCAATATTTTGCAATAGTTTATCTTTCCTTTGGAATGCTATGCAATATCATTTCAAGCGCTTCATTCATAATTGTTTTTCTATTTATGTGCATTCGGAAATATTTCATAAATTAGAATCTGTTTTTAATAAATTTAAAAATATGATTGAAGTTTAAAAAAAAAAGAAACGAAAAATTTTAATGTGATAATTGGAGCCAGTTAATATAGAAGGAGAATTATAATTCAAATTGGCTTGTAAACTGTTTGCCTCTTGAGATCCCGGAAACCAAAAAGCAGCGCGAGGCAATGCAGAGGCAAGATGCCACGCGGCAGATATATCCTCGACAAAGTAATGAACAGATTTCATTTGCGAATAAGCAACGACGGAAGAGAGTTGTTGATTCCGACGATATAAACTCGAGAAAAATGAAAGCATACTACTGGCTTCACATTAATCCTTGAAAAAGAGATTCAAGAGCATACTTATCTCATATACGTAAAATTTATATACATTTCATTGGATTACATATATATAAAGTATATAAAAGAAAAAAAACAATTAATTAATAGAAAAAAAAAAATTATGATTTTTACTATGGGGGAAAAAATTAACAATTCATATATATATATATGTCTTTAGTGATGTCATTCGTGATAAAAATGGAAAAAAAAGTGGCGCCTCAGATGTTAGTAACGTTCAGAGGTCGTAAAAAAAAGTCATAAAATCAAATTGCTATTCTACCGAGGGTAATTGCATAATTATTTATGAGTTTACAATGGGGTTGAATGCATGACAATTGTGAAAAAATCATTTCATGCTTTTCAAAATCAATTCCTTGTTTAATTAACATTTATTATTAATAATTCATCTTGTACACTTTTTATTTCGGTTTTATATATATATATCAGAAAGAAAGAATTTATTTCAATTAGAATTTCCATTAAGCTGATTTTTCATTTTTATAGGAATTTTTATTTATGAACATATTCGTTCAAATAGAATTTCTAATATTTTACTGAAATTTGTCACAATTTTTATTTGCTCGAATTTTCGTATAGACGAATTTTTGTGAATTCTGGCAAATTTTCATTTGTTCGAATTTTCATAGGTATTTAGACGAATTTATAGATTTTTAGCAAATCTTCTTATTTTTGTAAGATAGATTTTTGTCAAATTTTCAATTGTTCGATTCGAATTTTCATTTAAGAAAGAATACTGGTGAAAAAAATCAAAATTAGTTTAAAAGTTAAAAAATTTGGTTTCCGTCTTTTTATTATCCTCTTATAAATTTTATTAATGACTCGTCAAAATTTTGGTGACTCAATTATAAACCCATAAAAAAGATTTTTATCTCCGTTTCATTGTTGTTGAGTGACATAACTCGAAGTATACTTTTCCAAGAGCAAATAAAAGAAAAAAAAAATATGCAAGAATTATTGTTGTGGAAATGACAATTGTATATATGCATGTCAAGTGATATTTTCTTGTATGTTACTTGATTAGTACGTGATTTATTTCTATTAAGTAATCTTTTTCACTATCGACTTTGTTAATGTATCGTAAATATTAAATTATTTCTTTGAAATATGACATTTAGAGAAAATTATCGCTTCATTTATAACATATGAACTGTTTTATACATTTTTTTTTTCGTCTTTTAATATATGCAGCTAGGAATTTAATTCATAATTATACAGAGTTGTATGTGACAAGTTTCTTGACTCGATTACATGGAATTGTTCATTTAGGTATGCAATTCGTTTTCTTGGATATTCCAATTATTTTCTTTGATGACATCATTTAAAGCCAGAAGCATTATATGATGCTGTGGAATATCGATGTTGTTACTTATATGGTAACTAGAAAGTACTGGTCGACCTCCCGAATGATTTTTATCTATAAAACCTATTGTCAACCGAGTTATTGAATCGTGAATATTTTTCGACTTGAAAACTTCAATTTCTGAAATAATTCACTTTTTTCTCCGTTGGCTAAAATTTTTAATTATAAAACGAAAAATCGTTTTATGAAAAATTATAAAAATCTTGAAAGTTTGCAAAATTTAATTTAATAATTATTAATTAGTTAATAATTTAAATTTAATTTCGTTAAAATAAAAAATTATTTATAAATTATAATGGGTTTTTGTTCTGTAATAAATATTAAAGTTTTTTTTTTTTTAATATAAAAAATTATCTAAAAGGTATGTTAAAATATTGAACAAAAAATATAAGAGACAGAAAGATAAAATTTAATACAAGACTCTTGTCATATAAGTAAATTTGTATGGATTACTTATCTATTTTGTTGAAAACGTCAACTAATAATGTCAGTTATTAAAAGGAAGCTTACAGCTTTTGTGGAATGCAGTTCATGTCGCGTGCGATGAATCAGATAAGGAAATCGCTCTCGAAAAAAAAGGAACATATAAACAGAGAGAGCAAAGATGTCGTCTTGTCTCTTTTGAAATTTTTAATGAAATTCTAAGACATAATTTTGCTTTCAATTTTCATAGTCTACATTTTTTAATTATAAATTTTAATTCAAATTATTTATAAAAAATTAATTAAAAAAAAAGAAATTACCGAAAAAAATTTATTATAAATCTAGGTTTTATCCATTTATTGCAACTTTTTACGCGCGATAATAAATGGAAAAAGCAGGCATTAAAATGTTAAAAAAAGAAATGTACCATAATATAAAGTTGAGGATATTAGTATGACAAGTACCGCCCCTCAGCTAAATCGTCCGTGGCTTCTATAATGGAGTTTGCTCGCAAAAATATGGTCCATTCCTCTTTTTTTTTATATATACATTATTATTATCATCATCATCATCATCCTCTTCTTCGCTTTATTTATCATTTTTAAGGATATATTTTTCCAAACTTTATTTTTTTCTGACAGATTTTTTTTTTTTTTGCAAATTCAATAATAAAGAATAAGGGAAAGAAAATTTTAAAGATTTCATATATCATTTATTATCATTTAGACAATAGGAGAATATATAAATTCAGAATCGTTTAATATTAGCCACACTAGTGAGATAATCGTTTTATAAAAATTAACCAACGATTTTATACAATTTGCATATATGTGCGAAAAATTTTCCCTCTTTATATATACATATATATGAGGTATGGGGGTCTTTTTATATAAAATGACACACGTGGTATAAATGCATTTAAGCACTCACGTCACGTAAATTCGACATATAGAGTACACACAGAAATATATGAAAAAAAATTTTTCTTTTTTTTTTTTTTGATACGGACATATAAATTGAACCACGTGTGTCTGGGGGATTCGACAGATTTTGCAAGCCGATTTGCAATTTGAACGGTTATAATTAATGGCGCGCGACACGACTTCACTTGTGTTCGCGAGAGGAGGGAAAAAAGTTTATAGTGGCAAACCGCCAACAAGAGTTGATCGGTCGTGAGAGAGAAAAAAAAAGTTGACAATAAATTCTTTTAACTATTTTCTTTTTAGTAAAAATAACTTTTGTATTTATAAATTTATATATTTTTTTTTGTCAGGATTTTATTCTTAATTAGCATTTTTTTTTCTTTAAAATATTTTATTTTTGGTTAGAGAAATTTTCAATTCACATTATAATAGGAAACTTGATTTGCAATTAGTTCTCTATAAATATTATTTATTCAGGATATAAAACATTCATGTAGACAAATCTGATCAAGAGTCGCGACTGGCGCCAATTTAAATAGTCTGTAAAAAAAAAATTGGAATGAAAATTCAAAGATGAAGATTATTTAGAACTATTTTTGTAATTTTCTTCAGATTTTAAAAATGAGATACAGAAACTGAAATTTGCGGATTTTTAATTTGATTGAATTTTTCTTTTTTTGGTGTGTTTACGAAAAAAATTTATTTGATTCAAATAATTACTTGACTATTAGCAAATAAATATTTTATTATTTGAGTCAAATATAGTATTTTTCAAATACAGAAATTATTGGTTCAAATACAGTTTATTTAATTCAATTATTTGGTTTGAAAATTTATATTTGGTTTAAAAATTTATTTGGCAAATAAATATTTATTTGACAATAAGTAACCGATTGAATCAAATTTTTCTTTTTAATTAAAATTTCAACACGGAAAAAAGGGGAAAAACGAATAAAGTAATCTTTACTATTTTAAAAGTAAAACCGAAACTGTTCGCAGTTTTTGCGCTTTTCTGTCAATTTTTACTCCAGAAGTAGTAAAACTTACTATTTCTGGAGTAAAATTTACTATGTTCGGAGTAAATTTTACTATTTCTGGAGTAAAATTTACTATGTTCGGAGTAAATTTTACTATTTCTGGAGTAAAATTTACTATTTTCGGAGTAAATTTTACTATTTCTGGAGTAAAATTTACTATTTTCGGAGTAAATTTTACTATTTCTGGAGTAAAATTTACTATTTTCGGAGTAAATTTCACTACTTCTGGAGTAAAAATGGAAAGAAATGCTCAGAAACTGCGGACAGTTCCGGTTTTACTTTTAAAGTATAGTAAAAGTTACTTTGTTCGTTTTTCTTTTTTTCTCCGAAATATAAAATGTAAAAAATGAAAATTCTAATAAAGAAATTTTAGGACTTATGCGTCTCAAAAAAATATAACAATAAAATATTAATAATAAATAGTAAATAAAAATTAAAATAAATAATAAATTAATAAAATATTAATGCTTACAAAAGGAATTCTTTTGGAAATATAAAATATAGATGTAATATAATCAGTATTTGCCCAACCTTTTTTTTTTTTTTGTTAAAAAAAAGTGTTTATCTCATAAAACAATCAAGTTTTATCATCTTGACAACTTTTTGTTTTGTAAATAGCGTCTTTCTTTCTATGCTGCGTAATTATTTTTCGATATTATTCTTGTGCATTTTATTTTATTGATATATTTATAAATTTTGCCTTCCGCATATAAATAAGAAATGCAAAATCAATGAAAATTACGAAAGTGTATAAATTTATATGAAAATACTTATAAAATTCCTTCTTTATAAATGTTTGAAAAAAAAAGAAAACAGTGCGCATTCAAATGCAAAGAAACATATGAAGTGCCATAAAACCGCTTTCAGAAATAAACTTCTTCTTGCAAGTTAAACGTTTTGGTACAACCATTAGAGAGTTCTTGGATGGTAATAAATTTCGTGTGTTGGGGTTCTGTAAAAGTCGATCGCGTGAACTCGAGAATAGCCAGATTCTGCAAATTTATATGTATAAATATACCTGTATGTTGCAATTTACCAAACGGATGTCATACATTCCCTGCGTAATATTACCAACATCTGGAATGCATTTAAAAAAAAAATTCTTTAAAAAAAAAAAATAAAATAAAAATTACAAAAATTAATTAACTAAAGCCGTGCAGAAATTTTGCCAGGGGCATGAGCAGACTGCCCTATTAGGGAATGAAACGCCGCGCCTGATTTGGCCCTAATCAGGTGTGGCGTTTCATTCCCTAATAGGGCCCTGGTAGGAAAGGCATAAATTTTACACGGGGATTTAGATTTAATTTAATGTAAACAAGATTTAATTGAATTATAATTATGAAAATTTATTCTTTTATTATAATGAAAAATGTTTATTATGGAAAACAAAGTTGATTTATACTTTCAGTGTTAATTGAAATATAACTAATAATAAAACAGAGGGTGATTGTTCGTTACACAATAGCGGGGAGTTTTATGAAAATAAAAAAACTGGTCAGTTTACTCACAACAGTTATTAGGTATTATATACCCTTTTATATCCAGTTTAATTTAATAAGGATGGGCGTTTATATACTTTATAGGTCGACTTCGATAAGCGACGCTGTGTGTGGATTAAATTCACGCCTTATCTCTGCCATAAAAGGTAGCGTTGGAGAATCTTATTCTTCAAATAAAAAAGTATGTTTAATTTGTTGCACATTTTTGAACTTTTCGCATATTTATTTGTTTGCACTATTAAAAAAAAGTGACGAATATTAAATTTGTTAAAAATTTGTACCAGGAGTGCAACGCGGCATCTTATTTTTTTTCTCTTCGTTTCGGGTGTATCATAACGAGGACATTAATATCGCGTGCGCAACGAGCCATATTGTACTCTCAGCAAATGGAAAAACGAGTCTCTGAAAACTGAGACGATGTAAAATATCTTTTTATGTTTCTCGAATGTTCTTAGAAATCATTTAGATTTAATAAAATTGAAAAAAAAAAATTTATAATCGATTATAATTATTATTTTTTTTCAAGGGAAAATTGATTTTAGTTAAAAAAAAAGAAACACGACTATAAAGTACTTGTAAAAATTTTTTAATCCAAAGTCACTTTGAATAAAGCTACCTGACGGGGAAGTTTTGTCTATGGCAATATTGAGACAACAAAAAAGTTCTTTTCAAGCCTTCATGAATTTCATACATACGGAATGGAAGAACTTTTTTTTTTTTTCGTTATAATAAATTATTTTTTCAAAATCCTCTTCGTCGATATATAAAGTTTGAAAATGAGTTTTGATTTTAAAATTTCTTATATAGATTTAAAGTTTTAATATATTGTTTGATGCGAGTCAAATTTTGTGGCAGTGGTAATATTAGGATGTAAAATTGCTTTGATATAGGAAACTAGTTATTCAATGACACCCACGCACTTGACACCATATATATATATATATATAGAGGTTGTGTCGTGTCATTTTGCTTCTGAATCGTTGTGCCAAAACCAGTGAATAGGAACGTCAGGAATGCCCTTTAACCTCCTGTGGGGGATATAGTTTACGCCTCACATTTCGCGGCCTGCCGCTTTTCAGACTCACTGTCCGCAGACTCTCAGTGTCAATGAAATTCACATATATTTATTATCTAATTAATAAAATTTTTTTTCAGTAAATTTAAACATTCATGGAAAAAATTCAATTTTTTTTTTATATTAGTAATTGATTTCATATATTTGTTTTGTAGAAAAATATTTAATATTTGAAAGATTTCTTTTATATTAAAACGAATTTTACATGACACGTATCTTTGAAATTTTATCCCACACCTTTGATATTGACTGTCAGGTATTTATATATATTAAATGTCAGACGAACCTCGTAATCAAATTATGACCCCATTGACTCAAGTGCCATTGCCACTTTTATAGTCGTATGAACACTTGAACGCAATGTATGTAAGTGAGAACCAAACTTGTTTCTCGAAAAATATCTACGACGGCAATTTTATTGAGAATCAATTTTATATTGAGAATCAATTTCACATGGGAGTAAATTCTCTTGCTCAAAAAAGTCAGTGCAAAAAAATTATTATTTGACTTGGCAAGATTTTTTTTAAAAAAAAAAAGGAACTCAAATTATAGTAAAATTAAAAACTTTATTTTCTGAGAATATAAATATAAATAAATAATAATGAATAAAATTATAATAAATAAATTTTATTTATATATAAAAAATTATAAGGTATTAAGATAAGGTGCTATTAATTTAATACCAAATTTTTGATTAAAATTAGTAAATATTTTTTTACTATTTATTAGTAAATATTTAATTACTATTTAATAGTAAATATTTATTTACTAGGTTTTTATTTACTAGTAAATATTTATTTACTATTTATTTACTAGGTATTTATTTACTAGTAAATATTTATTTACTAGGCTTTTATTTACTAGTAAATATTTATTAACTAGGCTTTTATTTACTAGGTATTTATTTACTAGTAAATATTTATTTACTAGGCTTTTATTTACTAGTAAATATTTATTAACTAGGCTTTTATTTACTAGGTATTTATTTACTAGTAAATATTTATTTACTAGGTATTTATTTACTAGTAAATATTTATTTACTAGGCTTTTATTTACTAGTAAATATCTATTTACTAGGCTTTTATTTACTAGGTATTTATTTACTAGTAAATATTTATTTACTAGGCTTTTATTTACTAGGTATTTATTTACTAGGCATTTATTTACTATTTATTTACTAGTAAATATTTATTTACTAGGCTTTTATTTACTAGGCATTTATTTACTATTTATTTACTAGTAAATATTTATTTACTAGGCTTTTATTTACTAGGTATTTATTTACTATTTATTTACTAGTAAATATTTATTTACTAGGCTTTTATTTACTAGGTATTTATTTACTAGTAAATATTTATTTACTAGGCTTTTATTTACTAGTAAATATTTATTTACTAGGCTTTTATTTACTAGTAAATATTTATTTACTAGGTATTTATTTACTAGTAAATATTTATTTACTATTTATTTACTAGGTATTTATGTACTACTAAATATTTATTTACTAAGTATTTATGTACTACTAAATATTTATTTACTATTTATTTACTATTTACTAGTAAATATAGTACTAGTAAATATAGTATTAGTAAATATAGTAATATTTATACTAGTAAAACATTTACTATTTATTAGAAAATATTTATTTACCATTAAATAGTAAATAATAGTAGAAATAGTTTACCTACTATTTAATAGTAAATAAATAACCAAATAATAATATAAGAAAAATTTTTTTCCGGACATTAAAAAAAAATTGTGAAATTTTAATAAATCATTTTTTTTTTTTTGGTTTCAGCTTGTAGCAGCAATCAATTCAAATGTAGAAATCTTCAATGTATAGACATTAAACAATATTGTAATGGAGTGCCAGACTGCCTGGATGGTTCCGATGAAATAAAGTGCCGTAAGTAGAAATAGAAACAAATCTTAATTATCGCTTAATTTTTTTTTTTTTCGACAATGGTGCATTACTTACTAAATAAAAAATTGATTTGATTTTTTTCTTTTATTTCTTATCCAATTTTTCTTAATCATAAGAAAACTTAATTAAAAATTCTCTTGCAAAAAACATATTATTGCTTTTTGTTTTTTTTTTTTTATATAAAAGGAGAGTTGATTAAATTTATTAATCGAGTCATTAAAAAGTGAAGCTCACAGAGAGAAAATTATTAAAATGGATATAAAAGAAAACGTTTAGAAGGGCGTCGAAAACATGTTGCTTTTGTTGGGGGTTTTTCATATATATATATATAAAGTAATGTTGACCCCGCGCTCTCTGTAGCATTATGCACATCTTTTGTTGACATGCACCATTGTCCGTATAGCGTAAAGGAACGGCTTCATTGTATATTTTTTTTTTTTATTTTTTTTATTATGTACCCACGTGCACAGCACTTTCTGCGTCAATAGAGAGAGCTTGTAGCTTAAGATTCTGAGATCAATGTTTTTCACCTTTATTTGTGGGTCTGAGTTTGACAGTCTTTAACTTTTTTTTTTTTTGATTAGATGACTGATATATATTTAACAAAGCTTAAGCATTCTCAGATTTTGTTATTCAATGCACTGATACTTTTCTCTGCACTTTTTTCTTATATATAAAAGAATTGCATTTAAAAAATTTATTTTCCTTTTTCATTCAATTTTTTCTTATTGTATCAATGATTTTTATTTAAATATGTAAATGCAGCTTGAAGAAAAATTTTTTTTGAAGAGTAATTTTTTTGTGATGAATAAAAAATTTTTTTATTCAAATATAATTGGTTATTAGATAAATATTTAATCAAATAATTTTGTATTCTAAATAAATTGAAATGAATATTTAAATAGAGAAATTATTTCAATAATTATTATTAGTATTTATTAATTTTAAATTGAAATAATTTCTTTGTAATTAAATTACAAGAAAATTATTTCAATTTATTTGAATTTGAAAATTATTTGATTATATTTAATAACTGCTAAATTTTTTGTTATAAATTGTTGTAATTAATTTTTCATCATGATAAATAAAATTTGACAGTGGATTTATATTCACAAATTTGCAATTAAATGTCATTCTTTCGAGATGAATATAATTTTTTTTTTTTAATACACTGAGGTTTTTGTTCAAATAGGCCGTTTCGAATTATTATGAACGCTTTAGCTTATTAGCACCCACACGTGTGTTTTTATCGTTTATAAAACTCATTAAATACACGTTTATGTTTACGTGGAATGCACACACAATGAAATTAACAACGCTTCTATTATTATTATTATTTTGGTCTCGTCATAGTTTAACAAAAAAAAAATTGATTATCAGGATTTAATAGATTAAATTATTATTACTATTATTATACTATTATATTAATTATACAATATTTAAAAAAATTATATAATAGTATAATAAAACTATAATTTGTTTTTAATATCGTTTACAATTGTTAAAAAATTGACAATTACGAAAATTGTGTATAAAAAAAAAGAATGGTAAATTGAAAAAATAAGAATGTATTTGTAATTGTTCTTATTGTTGTTGGTCAAGCATGTATGTATTCATGTTTCCTATGGGTGCTATATACGTATTATTTATTACGGTCGGTATTGCACGTCACCCTGTGCTTCTCGCATGTGAATGTCCTGAAACTAATCATGAATAAGCCTTCGCGTATTATACGATGAGCTCAATAATTATAATAGCTGTGACAATAATAACTGCATGCATCAGAAAAGGGAAGGCCATTGCACTCCATCCCTTATATTTTATATTTATATCTGAAAATTTTCTTCTTTTAATCACATTAATACCCTTCATTGACTTTTATTAATATTTTTCACAATTTTCCCCTTTTCTTTTTTCTTCTTTGTAAAAAAATACTAAATTATTATACCTTAATAAATAATAATAATAATAATTAAATTTCCTTTAATTTTGAAATTTTGAATTTTAATAAAGTTTTTTTTTCTAAAATAAAAATGAACTTTTATATAATTTAAATAATAATTTAGTTTTATATTTTTAAATTCAATTTAATATTTAATTTGTGAAGATAAAAATATTTTAACTTGGCCTTTTTTTTAAAAGAGGAAGAGCTGATTGATTCAAAAAAAATACTTTCCAATTTTTAAAATAAGATTTCCATTAATAAAATATCTGTCAATTTAAAAATCCTTTATTAAGAATGAAAAAATAAATGAATTATAATTTAAATGAATAAATGAAAAATTTTTGAAAATTAATTATTGAATATAAAATATTAATATAATAATTATTTTATTGAAAAATTTGACAAAGGAAATTGTATTTAAAAAAAAAATGATGGGGAAAAAAATAATAATTAAAATCGCGTTAGCAAACCTCAAGTAGGTGTCAAGTGGAAAGTTGGTGGTGAAATTTTTTTCTTCTCTCTCTCCTTTTTTTTTTTTAATTATTCTTTTTAATCACCTGGGAATATTCGCACTATAACAATATTACAATAAACCAGAAATATATAACTATATTTATATATGGAATGAGGACAGTAGTGAGCGACATATAAAAATTTCACCAAAATCCCGCTCACCCCTTTTTCATTGAAATTTAGTCGCGTTTATTAGCCATCCTAATGACTGACCACACATATTTTAATCCGACATTAATCTCTCGAGACTCGGCCAAAAGTTACCGTCTGTCAGGAATTTCGTTTTCATCCTCTCGCGTGTGTTTCGCTTCTCGCCGTCACGAAATTTTGGTCGCGAGAATTATAATATGTCACTGTATAGTGAAATTGATCGAGCCATATATGTATGGGTGAAAATTAAATTAAAGCCAAATGGCTTCAGTTTAACATATATAATTATTATCTATTATTTAAATATGAAAATCCGCGTACGATTTACTTTTTTTTTAAATTATTTCAAATATATTAAAAAATTATTTCGCGGATTTAATTTAAAAAAAGTAGTTTTTAAAACTATTTTGATTGACAAATGTCAGGATAAAAAAAAACGTATTTTTTTTTGTTATTTAATTTGGATAGAAATTTTCGCTGATAAAATGTTACATGACACTAGATTTATCAGATTCTTTTTTTATCTGGAAAGCTCCTTTCTTTGGTATAATAATAATAATAATAATAGTTCAGTGACAGTTTTATAATCTATTTTGTTTATTTGGATCAATGAATTTTTTTTAAGGATGAAAAAAAGTTTTTTTTTAAATAAATAATTAATTTACAATTTATAATAAGATTAAAAATTATTTTTATCAGTTATTTGAAATAGTTGGGATTAAATATTGAATTTAATTTGTCTTTATTGTAACAGTTTAATTTCTTGCAATTTACCTATCTAAAATTTTATAATACCCAAAGTGGATATTAAATATTAAAACAAAACTTTCGATTAATTTTTTTTTTCAATGTTCACTTAAAGAAAATGATATAATTTTCTATGGATAATAATATGATGTCATTTGTAAGATAAAAGCTTGATGCATATGCATAAACTAATTAGAGAAAATGGTTATGTCGATGAAAGTAATTGAAGTAATTATAAATATGACTTCAGTTCAGGAAAAAATTTTTTTTTTATTTAAGTACCGTTTATGTATTTATATTTTATTACTATTATTAATATAATAATAAATTATTAATAACAATAAATTATTAATAATAATTATTTATTATTAATAAGAATAATAAATTATTATTATTAATGCACATTAGATTTTCATCGTTTGGAAAAATATTTATTTGAATCAATCAAAAGACCATAAGAAAAATTTTCAAATATTAAATAAATATTTAAAAAATACAATATAAATATTTAATAATAGTAACCAATTTTTTTGTGGGAAAAAAATTACCAAAAAAATTCCCTTCTGTTTTAAATTTGCATGATAAAAATTTGTTTTAATTTATTATGTGTGTAATTTTACATCGATAACTCTATTGGAATTAATTTTAGATTTATAATAATTATTTACTAATCAGTTTTTTTTCTCAATGTGCATGTTATTAATATTTGTGTTAATATTTATTTTTAAGTCGTTAATATTCAATCTTTCTATTCGTCCATGATTTTTATTAGTAATTTTTCTCGCAATATGTATTTTGTGTTTTTTGTATAATCCATTTTTTCTTTTCATGTGAATCTATTAACAAAAAAAAAAAAAAGTTGGGATAAAATTTGTAACTCAATTGTTACCTTTCTATATATATTGTTGTGTCTCAATATGAATTTTTTCTATAAACAGTGTTTTATAAATTGTCTTCTTCATCGTCAAGAAAATTCGATTTTCGATTATAGGTCGCATATATCTTCACACAAAAGCTTCGTGTCTTCTATTATTGTATATGTGCTTTAGGCTTTTTATACTTTTACGTGATTTGCAATTTTTTTTTTAAATAGAATTTTTTTAGACTATTAAAATCATCGTTAATTTCTTCTTTTTTAATTTAAAAATTTCTCAATTTGTACTTATTTAAAATATAATAATTTACAACTATTATTTCAGAATTTAAAAATATCAAATTGATACCAAAAAATTTCAAATTTGGATCAATTTGATATTTTCTGTGTGTTAAAAAAAAAAATTTCATTTTTTTGTATAATTAGATACATTTGAATTTTAATGGCAATTTTTTCTTTGCTTTTTTTGTTCTGATTCTTATCCGATGTGTTGTCTTCTTTATTCATAATTCAAAAATGATTCGTATTTTATGTTCTACAGTTTCTTCTATAAAAAAAAAATTCTTGTGTTGCTTTTATGAGCTTATTCTCTTCTTCGATTGTTGGATCAAAAAAATTCTCCTGAAGGAAAATAGTTGAGATTATTTTTGTATAATTTCTTTTATATTAGTTTTGTTTTCGATTAGTTTTGTTTGGATTCAATTCTTACAGAATCTAGAAAATGTACAGACGATGAATTTGAATGCACGCCAGGATACTGTGTGTCAAATTCCAGACGATGTGATGGAGTAAATGACTGCCAAAATAGAAGAGACGAATTATATTGTGGATCACACAACAGTATGAAAAATACATATTTACAAAAATATTGCGATAAAAAAAAAATTATTTATTAAAAATTAAAAATAAAAATTAAAAAATATATTTTTTAAAAAAAAATTTTCATAAAACAGATTTATTGGGAGAAATAAATCTGGAAAATTATTTTGATTAGTAAAGTGTAATTTATAAATACGATATAGAAAGTTTTATCTGGTGATGTTTAAGCATGAATTTTAATTTGACATTTGCGCATGTGAATGAAAATGTTTTTATTAGCTGATAATTACAATTAATAAGCGCAATTACTTATAAATTGACATTTTAGCCGTACAGCATATAAATGTGTTTAAATATATTTTTTTTAGTTTATACAATATAGAAAGTACAATAATTATTTAATTATATTATAATTTTTATTTTCTGTTTATCATTTGAGTTATATCTTTTGTTTTCAAATTGACATATACACAGCGACTCGAAATTGTGGTCCGGATCAATTTGAATGTGATAATGGCCGTTGCATCAACATAAATCAGAAGTGCGATGGTCGACAGGATTGTCGCGATTATACCGATGAGCACAATTGCAATGGTATTTCATTTTTTTTTCCTTTCTCCTTTCAATTTTCTTTTATTAATTTTAATTGTATAATTTTCTATTATTATTAATTTTTATTAATTAATTTTTTTTCCATTTTTTATACCCGAAAATTGATACAAATTTCCAAATCAAAATATGTGAAAAAAATCTATTTTTATTTGTATTAATTTTTGATTTTAAATAAAATTTCAGTGACATCGTGTCCTGCGGATCAATTCCGTTGTTTAGATGGCACCTGTTTGAATATAGACAAAAGATGCGATGGAATTCAGGACTGTCGTAATGGAGACGATGAAAGCCAATGTGGTAAGTTATCCGCATATATATTTTTTTTATAATTATAAATTTAAATTACAATATTGAAAATTAATTTAACGTTACGTGCATTTTTTTACGAAATGTATTTGATCGAATTTTTAAAAAATAGTTTTATAAACATTTATTAGAGGATTAGTCGATTATATGAGACTATGAAGAATTATTGCACAAGGTGTGGCATTTTCATTAGGCAAAAAGATATATATCTCTCCCACTATATGAAAGTCAAATCAGAGAATATTTTTTTTTTTTTATTCATAAAAATTTTTCTAAATTAGTTTATAGAAAAAAATATCTTATTTATTTAAAAAGTCGTCGTGCTTCTCGTAACTAACTATTTACTAATCGCAAGTCTAATAAATATTGTCTAATTTGCCATATTTTATTATAATATAGAATTTTTTTCCATTTACTCTCAACGACGACGGTTAGAAGGTCAACTTGATTTGTCTTCCTTCAGGCGCTAAAAAAAAAAAGGAAAAATTATTTTATATATGCAATATGCAAATTTTTGACGTCGTAAAATTTTTTTCATTCTTATCGATTCTCACACCACCTATACATTACCCCACCTTGCGTCCGAGTAAATGCATACCTAACTTAATTTATCCGCCATCACGCACGACAGAGCTTTTCAATTTTCCAGTACTTTACACTGACCAAACTCATTGAGACATAGGGATTTTTTCCCAACTAGTTTTTATTTTCATATATATAAGTTTGGGAAAAAGTTTTTCCCTTTTCTTAATTAATAAACTTAGATCACGCAGGAAATTATTATTATTATTATAAAGGAGAGTCACAAAACGGAAATTAATTAAGTTCTCCTATCATGAATGTTGAATGTTTTTGCCAATTTTTTTTTTGTGGGTGGCGGATTTATCGTTTAAATATTAAAAAAAAAAAATGGTGGAGGGTGGGAATTGAAAAAAAAGAAATACTAGCATGAATGTGGTGTATGGAGCAGGTTGCAAAGCTGCGGAATTTAGCTGTGCGGACGGAACTTGCATCGACTATGGGTTGCAGTGCAATGGCTACGAGGACTGTCAGGATGGCTCTGACGAGAAAGATTGTGGTAACTATACCATCGCAAAGTCACGATTTATCCTTCTTTTCCTTACACAAATACACTTGCACCAATTTTTCTTTTTAAAATAAGATAAAAAATAATTTTTTTCTAAAATTTTCTAAAATTTTGGAAAAGAATATTTAGAAAATTTTTACGTTATTAATTACGAAGAAAAAAAAAATTTCTTACACCCCCCTGACTTGCACATGCATACGTAATAATGCAATACACATTCTTGCACTTTTATCGTACAGGCACGAACGCTAGGTAGGAAAAACCCATAAAAAGCCATGAGGAGGGACTTCCTGACTCGAGGCATTTTTCCGGTTTCAAGTTTTGTCTTCGTACTTCTGGCGCATCATTTCTTTTTTTTTATTTTAAAAGTCATTTAACCGATATTTCTTCTTTTGATCAACTTTAAGTTCTCATTTTCTATTTCCTTGTGTATTTTCTTTATTTTATTTTCTGTTTGGAAAATGATCTTTATTTTCTTTTTCATGTAATATTTTTTTTTTCTCCCTTTTCTGTTTTTTTTTTTTTTTGTTTCTTGGCAAGCAATGTGAATCGACAGAAAGGATTTACGGCTTATGCGAACGAAATTGTGACGTAATTACAGAAGCTGAAAGAAAACCATTTCCCTTTATAAGACACCTAACTAGATGAAAAAAAAAAAATTCTACAATGAAAATTAGTCAAATTTTTTGTCCGAAATACTTTAAAAATACTTTTTCCATTAATTAAATTTGATTTGAAATGAAATTCTATTTAAAATTATTTTCAGAGAAATAAAAATTTAATTTTTCTTAATTTCCTCAATTTACTTTAAGATTTGATCCACTTTCAATTTTTTTTTTTTTTCATAATTCTATTTTTAAAAAATATTCTTGATAATAAAAGTATGCGACTATATTTAAAATATAAAAATATATATGTGCAATAAATATTGAATTTACTTTTGAAAATTTCAAAATTCTCTACGAAAGAGATATTTTTCTTTTTTTTTTTTTTCTATAAATATACGAAACCGTTCGTGCCTGTCGATCTTTATTACATGTACTCGTTTTATTTTTATTTCATTGCTGTCGTCATTCTCATACTCATCTCTCACCACGTAAACACCGTGTGACGTTATCGTATATTAGATGAAATTTCAAGGCGAATTACCAAAATTGAAAAAAGTCATAGGAAAAAAAATTCTGGACATGGAACAAAATCAAATATCAAAAAATTTAATTCACATGGATCAAGAGGAAAAAAAAAGAAATTATCATCACAAAAAGAAGAAGAAGAAGAAGAATGGAATTTAAAAAATCAAGATAAAAATCAATCTAATGGAAAATTGGAAAAAAATATTATTATAACAACAAATACAGAATTATCGAGACCATTAAAATCATCAATGATTACTGTTCTTCAACATGAACCTATTTTTGATTATAATCGAACTATTATTCTCACTACAAAATATCAAAAAGAAGATCTTACATCTCTTACTAAAACAACGAATAATAATAATCATAATAA
Organism: Leptopilina boulardi; assembly: GCF_019393585.1. Lineage (NCBI taxonomy): Eukaryota > Metazoa > Arthropoda > Insecta > Hymenoptera > Figitidae > Leptopilina > Leptopilina boulardi. The sequence continues at coordinate 883,179 of NW_026137866.1, forward strand.
TGAAATTTCCAGTAATGCTATTATTAAAATTCAAAGCAAGGATGAAAAATTAAAGAAAAATAAAAAAAAATTAAAAAGAAAACGTCATTTTTCAACGACTACAACCGAAAAATCGTTATCTAGTATTTCGGTATTAAATGTCACAGGGAAAATCAAAGAGAAAAAAAGAGAGAAAAAAAGAAAGAAAGAATCAACAACAACGGAAGTTGTCACAACTGAGGATTTTGGAGTTGTTGTATTTTCGGCATTTAAAAATGATTCACAATTTGCAAGGCAGGAGAATAATTTCAAGGAAAATTTAAAATTGAAAATTCAACAAAATAATAATAATACAAAAGCACAAGAATTGGTGAAAAATAAAAATAATACTATTTCTATTAATAATTCTAAAATAAATAATGATATTATTAATAATACTGTGAATTTACAACAAAACAAGGAAAATAATTTACAAATTAAAGAAAAATCCCACAAATTAAATAAAATGAAAAAAAAATTAAAGGACAAAATTTTGGCCAACGATAAAAAGAAAATGGAAAATTTAACCGATATTGTCGTTGGAAATTATACCGCAAAAGTTGGATCGTCAATTCATAAATATATTACAAAATATAATATCACTTATACTATTCCCAACACTACGGATTTACAAATTATTGATAAAACTAATGATAAAAAACTGGAAAATTATGAAATTTTTACAACGCCAGCTAGTAAGCATAAAAAGAAAATAAAGAAACACAAAAATAAAAATAGAAAAATTAAAAAACCTGAAATCAAAGAAGAAACAAACAAGACGGAGGACAATAAAACGATAATTGAAAAATATGATTTGAAAAAAGAAAATAAAATTTTGAAAAATGATGTAAAATTGAATATTACTTCAAAGCAACAATTTAAAAAATGTGAAATGAAATGTATCAATTTTTGGCGTCAACGTTATGAAAATTTATTAAAGAAAATTACATCAAATGATACTTTACCACCAAGTGAAAATGATATTAATTTTGAATTAAATAATACTTTTCATGATTGTTTGGAACCTATTTTAGAATTAAATAATGAAACATCAAAAATTGCAACAACTGTTAAAACTCATCTGGATAATAAAGAGGAAAACCAAGAAATGCCAAAATTTCAGGAAATGAAGAATAAAACAGAAATTGTCAAGGAAAATGAGAAAAATCAAAATAAAAATGAAAAAATAGTGGATAAAAATATTGAAAAAGAAAAGAAAATTGAAACAAAAAAGTCAAAAAAGAAGGATATAGAAAAACAATCAAATAAAGATGGTAATAAAAGGAAAGAGGGGAAAAAGAGAAAAAAAGGAAAAAAAAGAATTCGAACTACTGTAAAAACAACAGAAATTACAACAATTACACCTGTTGAAAATTTACATGAAAAAATAATTAATTTTTCTTTAACAAATGATCTTGAAACTTCTGAATCAATTAAAAATAAAGCCGATTATAATATAAGTGAAACAAGAAAAGATTTTATATCTACGACTGAATCATTAAAAGTTGGTGGCTGGGATTGGAATTTCGATTCGTTTAAGGAATTTTTTACATTTGACACATCTATGGAGAAAAAAGATGATTTAAATAAAAAAAATGAAAATAAATTACAAGAAAATGTATTTTCATTTAAAAATGAAAATACATTTTCCGAAACAAATGATATTTTATTTAATAATATTTCCACTGAATCAATGACAATTTTAAATAATTATTCGACAATTTCATTTCATGATATAAATTTGTCAACAAAAAATAATTGTGAATTTTCTGATTGTAATAATAATAATAAAAAAATTGGTGCCAATAATTTTACAATAAATAGTACAGAAAAATATTCATCATTAGTAAAAAGAATACGTAAACCTAAGAAAAATAAAGAAAATTGTAAAAAAAATCCAAATTCAGAAAAATGTAAAAAAAATAAAAAATCGAAATTTTCAACAACAATAATAAAAAATGAAATCACTACGGAAAAATATATTGTAACAACAGAATTTCAAAATCGTGAATTTGTCTCAGATGAGGATTTCGATTCAAAGGAGGCGAGAAATAAAAAAAATACAATAATTGCAGATGATGGTCTACAAACAACAAGTAGACTGTGGAAAAAAATTTTACAAACTAACGAGAGTGAGAATGCAATGGAAAGATTGAAAAAAAATGACAAGAGTATTGATAGAAGAAGAGGAAGTGATAAAAAAGAAAATGAAATAAATATTAAGAAAAAAGATGTAAAGAAAAAAAATAAAGTTTACAAAAATGAAACAGATTATTATGAAGATGATGATGATATTGATGATGATGATGATGACGACGATGATGATGACATTGACGATGAAGAATTTGATGATAATAAAATAAATCTCGATGATTATGATACAAATGGCACACAATGTTTTGATAATGAACATTTTTGCGATGGCGTTTGTCTCGATCAAAAATTGAAATGTGATTCAAAAAAACATTGCAGCGATGGTAGTGATGAGGAAAATTGTCATGAAAAAATAAATTTTAATAAAAGGGGCAAAATGATTAAAACTGGTTCAAATAAAATTCTCGAATCAACGATATATGAAAGTCATGAACCATGCCGACCATGGGAACATTATTGCGATGGAAAATGTATTAATTCGGAAAAAATTTGCAATGGATTTTATGATTGCAACGATGGAAGTGATGAGGATTTGCGAAAATGTAGACAAGGTAGATTTTTGAGAAATCAAATATAACTTATGTGTTCGTCCGAATATTCGCTGTATTATAAAAAAAACGGCTTTTTTCCGGTAAGAGGGGAAAATAATTAAAATCCGATAAAATTTTTTGATGCAGGATTTGAAAATTAATTTTTTTTTGAGAAAATAATTTTTTTCTTTTTTTTTGAGAAAAAATATTGCAGAAAAGTGATTTTTAAAAATTTAATTTGAAAATTTAAATCATGTAAATTTGATATCAAGTTATAAAATATTTATCCTACAAATCCTGTGTCAAAAATTCATGTACCAGAGAACGATTGTCCAAGCATCTACTCAAGAATTACATTTGGAAAAAAAAAAATAAATCGAGAAAACAAAAAGCTTCGTGGATTCTATACCACAAAAAAAAAGGAGCTTGGTTTGAGACTGTAAATAATTTACCTGTAAACGCTTGAAATTGTGTGTCGTCTCCGTTTTCTGAAAGTGGTATATATATACATGGGATTAAAAAAATATATATGAAAGTAAACTTCGCTTTCTAGATGTGAAAAAGTTATTTAAAAAATTTTGTTTTTTTAAATTATAAAAATTGTAAAAAAAAAAAAAAAAAAAATTAGGTAGTTTAAAATTAGATTATAATTATGTACATATCGTTAGTGTATTGCATTAGAAAGTAGAATTCAATCCCTTATTTTCTAAATTAAAAAAAAAATACATTTTCCTGTACATATAATTTTACACAAAACTCTCTTTTTTGTGAATAACAAAAGTATAAGCTTTAAATGTTAGAAAGCTTATTAAAGTTCTATGTATATAAGAAACTTTATTGCAGTTTTAAGAGTTACAGGTGCTTTTGATGTATATCAATAATAATATCTCGAATCGTCATTATTCTACATATATTTATGCTGCTCTTAACTGCTTTCAATGTTTTTTCTACGTTCATAATTTTTTTTTTTTTTTATAGTGTTTTCAAACATGCGTCTTTAAATACGTCTTGAGGGTAAAACGATAATCTCATTTCTAAAAAAAAAAAAAATTCACTTCCTTTTATTAATAATTTTCTACAATTTTTTAATTGTAATTTAAAAAAATAAAAATTTTTCAGTTTCATTGGAATTTAATTAATTAATTGAAAATGTAATTGTAAAATAAAATTTACAATATAAGGTTTAAAGATGTGAGAATAGAAATTAGACGCATTGATCGAAAAAACAAGGTGTGAATACGGGTCAAGTATTAATTTAATGAGAATTAATCGAAATCGTTTTACCTGAAAGACACGCAAAGGCGCAATTGTTTGATATGTGAGAAAAAAAAAAAAAGAAAAGGGAATATCTATTTCATTGCCGGGCCCTGTAGGTTTGGCTCCTTGCCCTTCAATGGACTTCACCTGCGAGGATGGCTCTTGTATACCAAAGACCTCGGTTTGCGATGGATACGACGACTGCCCCAAGGCAGAAGATGAGCTTCATTGTGGTACATAATCCTTTCCTTAAAACCATACTTTAGACACCAGAGAAAATTATTTTCTTTTTTTTTTTATTTTCCATTTCTTTGCCGAAGTAAATTATTTTCATTTTCAAAAACAAAGAAATTTAACTTTAATACAATTTATATTAATATAATAATTAGTTATATAATAATAATAATCTAATTAAAAAAAATTTTTTCTAATAATAATAATTTTGTATTCTTTATTTATTATTAATTATTATTTATAAATAAAAAACAGTATTATTATATATAAAATAATTATTATTAATTATTTAATTATTAATTATTATTATTATTATATTAATTAAAAATGTGAATTAGATTTGGTTTTTTTTTTTTAAAAGGAACAATATTTTTTCTCTGGTGACACGAGTTTTCCGAAACCTTGCTTCGCTCGCATTCATGTAGTAGCTGCGCTTTCCCGAAAAAAAATGATTCCCTTAATTTAATCGAATTTGCTCGTAACATTTAACTGTGAAAAAAGAATTTCATTTTTTTTGTTAACGTTTTCAATGAAAAAATTTTTTTCCATTTTTTTTTGTAACAACCACAATTTTTAATATATTATCAAAATTAATTGAAATTGAATATAAAATAGCAAATTGAAATTTAATTTAAAATAGTAAATTGAAATTTAATATAAAATAGTAAATTGAAATTTAATTTCAAATAGTAAATTGAAATTTAATTTCAAATATTAAATTGAAATTTAATTTAAAATAGTAAATTGAAATAATGAATATTTAAATAGTTGCCAGTATAGAAATTAGAAAACTAAAAATTTGTAATTTATCTGTGTGCTCTAACATAATTAGTAACAATATAATAGATATACTAATTTTTATGTAGACAGCTTGTAATGTAGGAAAAGCTTTTTTTTGAAAAAAAAGAGTTCGAAAAGCAATTTTTTGATAAAAAGCAGTAATTAAAATTTTTTTTCGATATCACTTATTTAGATGTAGAAAAATGTATTAAAAAAGACAAAGAATATAAAAAATAATCTTTTTATTATTAAAAAATAATTTATTAAAAAAAAAATTTATTTAAAAAAATTTTTTTTTTTTAATTTTTTGAGAAATATTGAATTTTTTTCACTTTACTGTTATAGTTATGAAATATTTTTTTTTATAATACTCATTGAAATCAGACTGTGTGTATCATTATAATAACATATAGGCTAGTTAGTTTATCTAATGAACAAGACATCACTTTGATGAAGCGAATGCGCAGCCTACATTCATTTGTCATATCTATTATTGAAAGGCTAATTTAATGCGAGTGCCATGTAACTGGAACTTCTCACCATATATTTCTTTTTTTTTTTTCTTTTTTTATAATAATTAGTTTAAAAAAAAAAATAATGATGATTAAAATGATGCGCGCGCGCATTTTAAAATTACGTCATTTATTATTATTTTACGAGATCACGTCAATCATATTAATTTAAAACTTTGGTGCATGCAGAATCGTGATTATATTCAATGAGAAATATTTCAAGTTGCACGTCACTCAAGTGAGAGTGAGTTTCTAATTGATTGAAGTTTATATATATGATCAACTTGAGTCCGTTATATATATATATGAATTCCTTTGATATTTTCCACCAGAAGTAAATAGAATCATCTGGCTATTTTTGAAATAGAATCTTCATTCTCAGAAAATGATCATCTTTAACCTATATTATTAATACTATTAATAGAAAAAAATATTTTTTTAATAATTAAATTTGAAAATTAAAATATTTTAAATTCCCCCTAATTCGCGGCTTTTGCAAAAAATAATTTTTTTCTGTATTATTTTGATTGACAAAAATAATATAACAAAAATTGTTATTTTTTTATAAAATTTGTGTTATTGCTTTTTGCTTTCATTTTTTTTTGTTTGTAAATTTCTGCCAAAAAAAATAGATCGAGATTGTACGCCAACTCAATTCAAATGTGCGACTGGGGGAAAATGCATTGAAGGCATCTACAGATGTGATGGTCATCCGGATTGTCCAGATAAAAGTGACGAGGATTGTCCTCCATTAACACCTAGAGGAAGAGTGTCTTCAACCAGTACGCTATTGCTTTTTTTTTCATTATCATTCATTTCAAAAAGAAAAATTTCGAAAAAATTTTATTTCACTTTTTTTTAAAAAAATATTTTTTGAAATATTTGAAATTATATTTTTTTGCTTTTTAGTTTAAATAAAATATTTTTGGTGTAGTTATATTTTTTTTTTATGCTATTGCCAGAGAAAAATAAATTATTTCTTTTGGTTTTAAAAATTTTTTATTCGAAATATTTTTTTCTGACAATAACATATATTGTAAATAGAATAAATGTGCTTTTGTGTGCTTTTTATCCTATGAAAAAATTTCCCTAAATGTGCAAATATAGACCATACGAGAACATCATGGAATAGTGTACAGCCAAGGAATTGTGATCCAAGGACTGAAATGCGTTGTGACGATGGCCATTGTATTTCCCTTCATCAAAAATGTGACAATAATTTTGATTGTCGTGATCAAAGTGACGAACGTGATTGTGGTAAGGGCCTCGCTTCATTAACAAATTTTTCTCATTTTCCTTTTTTTTTTCATTACCTTTCCAACATTTTCCTGGTTTTTTTTTTTTTTTAAATACTCTAGAAACCTAAGAAATTTTTTTTATTTGTAATTGAATTTTATTCATTGAAATAAATTAAATAAATCACGTTTTCAAAATTTATATTAATATATATATATATATATGAAACTAAATGAGATTATTTTAATATTTGAATGAGAACATGTCTTTACATATGTCGGTAAAATTCTCAAAATAATTTCTCCAATATCAATGTGACAATTTTCATTTTCTTTTTTAATTGCGGAAATATTTTAAATTTAATTATTTAATTTTTTTTTTAAAGTCGAGTAAAAAATCGAAAAGAATAAATTTATAAATGTGCGCTTAAATGTGGAAAATGTCAATATTCAATTTTTTTTTTTTTTATAACAAATTCTTAGAAAGAAAAGCTTTTAGGGTGGAAAAAAATATAATATATAAAAATTAGTCAAGTGCTTTTGCACTCGGGAGAAATTTAATTGGGTCAAATCAAGCGCAAGGCTTTCTTTCAAGACAAACGCATTTTTTTTTTTTTATAGAATATATAATCATTTTTAAGATATTTACAAGTTATTAAGTAGTAGAAAAAAATTTATTGTATTTGATTTTATGTGCAATTATAATAATAATTAATTAAAAATAATTAATAACAAAATAATAATAATAATAATAATTTTTTTTTTATAATTGTAATTAATTTATTATTTCCCTAATAAAATCAGTAGTTGATCTCTTGTTAAGTAGTACAAAAGATTTTAGTCAGACGCGACAAAGTAGTTACAGTTAGTACGCGTCAGACAATATTTTATTCTTTCTGTACGTCTTTTCAATTTAATTTTATTTTTAATAATTTTTCTATAAAAAAAATTTCTATATCTTGAAATTTCCGTAGACATTAAAATAAAATTTGACATTTTCAACAATTTGACAATTTATTGGGTTATTAATTTTTAATTAATTACTGATGCAATTTTTTTTTTTCTTTAAATATAATATCAAACATTGTGCATAATCTATTTTAAAGACTGCGGTCTAGACAAAATAATTACCATATTATCTACTTTTATTTTTTATTATTTAAAAATTACTTTAAATTATTAAATAAGAAGAAAATAATTGTCGAAATTGCAAGAATTTTTTGCGAAATTATGGAAATTTATAATTTTATTTTTGATATTTATTTAGCGAATATTTAAAAAAAAAGATTTCAAATAATTTTTCATTCAGTGACATATATATTTATAATGAATTTATTAATTATAAATTAATTACAAATAATTGTAATTATTTATAATTATAATTAATTAGAAAATTAATTATAAATTATAAATAATGAAATTAATTATAAATTATAAAATTAATTATAAAAAAAAATTTTTGGAAACGTGAGCGCATGAAAATAATAACTGCTTTTTTAAAATAAATAATTAATTTAAAAAAAAATATAAATGCTGATTGGTGTTTTTGAAGCTTGTTGTCAGCTTTTTTTGTGTGTATGTCGCAAAAGGAGTCTGCGTTCCTGGGGAATGGAAATGTATGAACAACGAATGTATTCTGGAAAGCGAAAGATGCGATGGGTTGCTTCAATGTGTGGACGAATCAGACGAAATTGGTTGCGGTAATTATAAAATGCTATACAAAAGTTATAAAAGTTTTTTAATTACTTTTTTTTTTTTTGCTTATACTCCCATCTATACTGCAACCATCACACACCTTTAATTATTATTATTATTTATCAGAGAAGAGCACAGTTTATTAAATTTTATTCACTAATAACTGGTATACAATATATAATTTTACATACGTGGTACTTATACGGAAAATTTTCAGAAAATATTTTCATATTTTCAACACTCGCATTTAATATTAGTCAAATTTTAATTATCCTTGTTTTTCCAAAAACAAAATATTATTTATAATAATGAAATATTATTTTAATTTATATATGTAAAATTAATTAAATTAATTATTTCATTGTTAATAATAATAATGATGGTTGTAAAATCATTCAGGTATAAAAAATAATTTATAGAATTTATTTTTGATATAATGCGGGAAAAATGTTCATGTATTTTATAATAATAAAACCGAATAATGAACTTAAAAATGGACACTGAAATTGGAACATTAAATCAATAAAATTATGTATATTTTTGAATTTCATATAAAAAAAAAATTGGGATAAAAGAAATTCACGTATTTTCGTGATATGATGATTTATTTTTTATTTTTTTATGCATGAAAAAAGGGTAAATATTTTTTTTTAAAATTACTTTTTTTCTAACTCAATTATTGTACTTACATTCTAATTTTTCTTATGCTCTCGGAATGACACGCACCCATAAAATTTCGCATGTATCTCGTAAATATTCGAAAAATTTATTCCTTTTCTCCCTTAAATTTAAAATAATAATCGAACGCGGATTTAGATAATAAAATTTTATTTCTTGGCATACACAATAAAAATATATTTTTTACAATTTTGTGAAACATTTTTTTTTTTATAGAAATATTTACATAATTATTTTATGTTTGTGTGCTGTTTAAATATTTTACAGGTGCATACAAATATTTATTCTACAAACAAGAAATAATTAATTAATCTATAAATTTTCATTTTTGTTAAAATTTTTCGTTGAAATATTATTTTTCATATATTTAATTTTATACAAGGATCTACTTTTCTTCTATGCATATTGGATGCTTGAGCACGTTTTAAAATAGAAATTTATTGTGGTTCTTCATTTCTTGACTCGATTATGTCACCATTGAGTGGGTTTGTGAGAAAAAAAAATCAAAAAAAAAATTTTTTTTCCCCTATTACTCCTGAAGCACTGATAATGTTAGAAATGCATATTATAACTATATAATCCACATGGTTAAAACTGTCTTTATCTTATATAAATTTATTCCCTAGAATGTATATATATTATATTTCCATGAGTTGGTCTTCATTGAAATGAAAAATTTTACCGAATGTTTTTTTTTTTTATAATCTCGAATGCACTTTGAACTGGTTTGATTATTACCCTTTGTCTGTTTTTTCAGCACAGGTTGCCTGACTGTACATATTATGATATATTGTATATTATATATTATAAATTTTTTTGTAAATAAGATGTTAATTAAAAAAAAAACAATGGGATCGTATTTGTTTAACTGTTTATTGTTTCAATATATTGGGAATTAATATTAAAAAGCAATGTGCACGATTTTTTTTTTATTTTTTTCACTTTTTTATGTTTTGTAAACAATTTTTTTATTTTTATTATGATTAAATTTACTTTTTTAATGTAAAAAAAAAATTATTTTTTTTTGTATATATTTTCATATATTTTTTTAATTTGAATTTATTTAATGAAACGTGCACTTGACTAATTTTTTTGTGCTATTAGAAAAATATATTGAAATCTCACATTTAATTTTTATAATTACAGAATGTAAAAATGACGAAAGAATGTGCGCTAATGGTATTTGCATCAAAGCTGACTTTTTCTGTGACGGAAGGACCGATTGTTTAGACGGAAGTGACGAGAGAGATTGTAGTAAGAATTTTTTAATTATTTTTCACAATTTTCATTTTAATTAGATTCTATGAAAATGTTTTTTTTTTATTAACAAAATTTTCACGCAGAATATAGCTGGTAAATTGTTTTGTATATATATTTTAATATAAATTAGTAATTTATTAATAAAAATTAGTAAAAAAATTTTTTTATTATTTTGTGATTTAATGACTTATTTAATTAATTTATTGAAATAGTAAAATTTTTTTTTTCACAGAAAATCACAACGAAATTCCAAGTTATCCAAGTTGTTCACCTAATGAATTTACATGTGCCGATGGATCTTGCATTCCAAGCTCGTATGTTTGCAATCATAGGCCTGATTGTTCAGATAGTTCTGATGAAATAAATTGCCGAGGTAAATTTTATTAATTAATTGTAAAAAATTGCACTTGATTTTTTTTTTTTTTTTGGAAAATAGAAAATTATTCTCACGAAATTATTAGCCTTGTGGCACGATCACAAAAAAATGAATTGCATAATAGATTATGTAGACTTGTAGTGAGATGAAGTGCCTTAATGCTGCAAGAACCAGCTAACCATGGTGTTAAATGTTTTCAAATTATTTAACATTCTTTTATTTACAGATACATCAAATTAAAATTAAATGACAATAATAATTTTTCAAATTTAGATTTTATATATCTAAAAAGTGTATTTAATAATTTTTTTCAGAGATTTTAAAACAGTTTTATGTAAAGATGTAAAAAAAAAATTCAATTTTTATTGAAAAGTAGATAAAATGAAATTAATTGAAAAATAAATATTTTTTTTATATAGATTTTTTTGAGTGATAAAAAAATGATTTCTTACATAACACTGTGGTTCAGATCGGGTTACTTCTAGGTATAGAAGCTCCGGATAAAACCTCTTCAATGGGGCATCCTGAGAATGTGGTGGTAGCCCACCAGAGTCCGGATATTGGGTTTTTCAGCCCAAGTACAGGTGCTGATAACAATCTACTGACAACAATTCAAAGTACAACTAGGACTTGTATAACGGATGATTTTATTTGTGCCGATGGCACTTGCATTCCCAAGGCCCATCACTGTGACCATTTCTACGATTGTCGCGACTTTAGCGATGAACAGTACTGCTTTGGTTAGCCAATCTTTATCCCCGATAATCTGCTGGCATTCGAAAAAAAAAAATTTCAATATAATTATTTTTTATAAAAAAATTTTCTTAAATTTTAGTTTCAATATGAAAAAATAAATTTCAAATAATAGAAGGGATTTCAGAAAAATTGTAAAGAAAATTTTTTTTCAACTTTTGAATAATTTTTATTTTTTTGAAAAAGTACAATTCACTTTTGATCTATATATGATAGAAGAAAATTGTAAATAATTGATAAATATTTTAAAAATAAAAAATTTCTTGAGAGAAAAATATAAAATAAATTTTGAAAAATGAAATAAAAAAAAATGCCTCGGATTATCTTGGTGTTACGTCGTTTCCTGTCAATCTGTGTTAGCAGCCGAATAGACAATGTGTAGGTTGTTGACGTTGAAGTAGAAACTTGCATAAAAATCTGGTCCTGCAGATTCAAATGTCAAGTTTGTCAGATTATTGGTATCACAGAGGAATTTTTTGTAATCGATAGTGCATCTTTGCCTGGTTTTAAGTATATATATATTTCTTTTTCCGTAGGTGTAGAATTTGTTTTTAGAATCCATTCGCACAATTTGTGATATTTCTTTATTAAAAAAATTTTTTTTTTCATCTTAACAATAAAGAAAAAATACGATACAAATTGAGAAAATGGACAAAGTAGAAAATAATCGAATTTTCATCATCATTAAATTTCATCAAAAAAAAAAAATTCTGGTAGCTATTCATATTTTCATGTCATAAATTAGAAATAATTTTTTCGTATTTGTGTTATGTTCTTATTATAAAGTCGATAATTTTTTTTTCTCAAATATTTATGATAATCTACCTTATTGAAGCATAGTTTAAATTTTTTTACAGGAATGATATATTTTGTGAAAGTATAGATTATCATGAATTGTAATTATGAGATCTGGATGTTGTAGAAACTTTCAGTAAAGAGTAATGTATCATTCATAATTCATGATTTTATAAACATGTCTCGTTAATTCAAAAGGTGCGCAGAAAAATTCGTTGTCTATTTCTTTATAACCAATTGAATATTCATTATTTATTGAAAATAGTGTACATTAATTAAAAAGATAAATCAGGTGTGTGTAAATAGACTTTTTTTTTAAACAAATTCTCAAAATAATTTTATTATTTAGAGAAAAATTGTATTTAAATTTTTAATTATTTAATTTTTGGAAAAAATTGTATTTTTCTAAAAATAATACGTATTTATCATATTTGAGTAATTCCGATTTATAATAGATGTTAGATCGTTTTCTTAGTCAATAATGGTGGAATTTCTTTTTATGTGCCATTATTAATTGTATTTTTTATGTGATATGTTTATCTCTATACAGTCTGTGCTCGATTAATATATTATATTTATATTACTTTTGTGAAAGAGTTTTATTTAAATTTTTCACGAAATTTTGAAATTAATTTAAAAATGACTTTTTCTAGGTTGCACTCGTGATCAATTTCAATGTTGGAGTAATGGTGTTTGTATTCATGGAAGTCAGAGATGTGACAGAATTTACAATTGTGATGATGGTTCTGACGAAACTGATTGTCGTAAGTCTATATGTGATAATTAAGTAAATTTTTTCAGAAATATATTAACTAATTTTCTTTTATTTTATTTATTTGTGATTAATTTAGAAATTTTTCTTTATTTTTTTTTCAGCGAATATTGAAGAAACAACACGACCGGGAGCTCATCCCATGCCAGGCTGTCCTGGAAAATTCATGTGTCGTTCTGACAATACGTGTTTGCCTCTATCTGCTCGTTGTAACGGAATTACGGAATGTAGAGATCGCTCCGATGAAGATCATTGTGGTAAATATAATAATAGAAACAAAAATAATAATCAATTTCACTTAGGAAAAATATATTTATTTTTTAAATGTATAAAAATACTAATTCTTTAAATCAAATCAAAACTGTTTTGATATTTAGAAAATTAGAAAACATTTTTCAAAATTTTTTTAATTTATATTACTAATTTTTTTTTTGTAAATTAAGAAAATTTTACAATTGGAATTAATTTTATCATGATTGTCTGAAAAAGAATGTCAACCTGACCATTGGAGATGTGAAAAAGGTCCTTGTATTCATATATCATTGAGATGTAATCATATGATAGATTGTCCTTATGATAATTCGGACGAATTGGACTGCGATTTCTTTGATAGTGAGTTGTTATGAAAAAAAAAAACAAAATTCACAGGAGTGTTTCGATATTTTTAATAATTGCAACCCTTTTTTTTTAATATGGAAATGTTTTTTTTAACTATATAAAATCTATCTTAGCTTTGTCTCAAAATACTCTCTCTAATTTTCTTTATTCAATTCTAAACATTTTATAGGTATTAAAAAAAATAATGATACTATTTTAAAAACATTTGCCTTGCCTATAATTTTTTTTCTCTTTTTTCTCTCACCTTTCTTCTAGATCTTCTTTTTCTTTCTGTATGAATAATTTAAACTTTTACTTGAATAAATTCTATTTAAACATATATGTAGGGTAAATGCGAGTAATTCCGATTATTTGGCAAAAATATAATCATTGCGAATTTGTGAGTTTCAAATTTTAATAATTCTTTAATTTAATTATTCAATATAAAAAAAATAAAAATATTTTCTTCTTTAGTTTTTAAATTTATAATATCTGACTGATGACCAAAAATAGAGACAGTTGTCCGACTTCTACAAATTTTTATCCTTTCTTATTAAAATGCTTATATTTTATTAAATATTGAAATATTTTTAGCAAACATTTGACATTATATTTCTAAATAAGTTCTTTAATGAATAATGTGATACAAAAGGTTGTAGATATTTTTTATTTCAAGACAAGAAAAAAGGGATTACCTTAAAATCGTGCCTGACTACTTCCGCTTTTACCCTATTTAAATTATTTATATTAAACAAAAATATTTCTTATTTAAAAAATAACTTTAATAATTATGCAAATATTTTAACAATTTAATAAAATTATAAAAATATAAAATACTAATTTTGTAAATTAAATTACAGGTAACTCCTCCTTGGCCGATTTGGATTTAAAAACATATCCAAGTGAACAAATTATCAAAGAAAGTAAGTATTTTCATTATTTGATAATTATATATAGTTTTTAACTTATTCTATCCTTAATCGAAAATAGAATGTTTTCTTCAAGTGAAGAAAAGTGAATAATTAATTTTATTCTCACATTTAAATTGCACAGAAATAGTATTTGAATTATTTTAGGAGTATAAAAATAATATAATATTGATTTTCATTTGGAAATTTTTTATTTAGAATATTATATTCAGAGAGGAAATCAAAATTTATTTAATAATTAATATATTTAGTATAAATTATATTAAAAATTGTAATAGCGAAAAAAATGTTTTTTCCATTTATTTATTAATTGAATGTTTGTTTCTTTGTTTTTCGCTACGGCCAGACCCAGCGAAATTAGGTAAGCCTGATTTTAAAAAGATATTGAAAAATCATGCTATATTAGTTCATGTGGGTATCATTTCAAAAAACTTTTTTTTTTATTCACAGTTGAGAAACAAAATTTTGTTATAGGATTTTTTTTTTGTCACTTTGAAACATTGATTTGAATATTAAAGAATAAAAATAAATTTTAATACACGTATTCATTATTTTTTATTTGGAAAAAAAAATTCTTTATATTATTATAGTTATGCAATTTTTTTTTTTTATTTAATGTTGTAGCTTTAGCTGTCATGTATTCTTGCAACACAAACATTGTATTATATTTTTTCACTGAACACATACATATTCACACTAACATAGATAAAAAAAAAAGGTGAGCCTTGAACGCAATCAGAATAAAAACTAATGTTGCCTGCAGGAGAAAGAGAGAGAAAGAGAGACATTAAAAAAGATCATTCCGCTCAGATTTTGTAATAAAAATATTTAAATTTAAGCATGACATCGCATGAACTATATGGAATTTCTTTAAAATGGGGTGACAGACGTTTTGTCAGTATATAAAAAAAATCTTTTCATGAGATGAAAATATAATTAATGGTTTATTGAAAATAAAAATTTACATTACTTTTTTTTAATTTATAATAGAAAAATTGAATTTTATGTTTAAATTTATTGTTTTATTACATTTATTTAACATTATTACATCTTGTACATTTTTATTATTCATATATATCAATTTTACAAAAGGGCAAAAGGGATTTTATTTTCTTAAAAAATTAATTTAAATTTTTTATTTTAAATAGGTCGAGAAGTTGTGTTCCAATGTCGTGATGAGGGACCACTTCGATCTAAGGTTCGTTGGATCAGAGGAAATGGTTTACCACTACCACCAGGCAGTACAGATGTTAAAGGACGTTTGGAAATTCCAAATATTCAACTCGAACATGCTGGAATTTATGTTTGTGAAGCAATTGGACATTATCATAGTCCGGGAAATCAGAAAATTGTTAATCTTCAAGTTGAAAAGTGTAAGAATTTTTAATATTCAAAAATTAATAGGAAAATTAATTAATAAAAAAATATTTTTCAGTTGAATTTCCAACAAATCGACCACCACAAACTTGTGGTTATGATCAAGCAACATGCAGCAATGGTGAATGTATTCCAAAATCCAAAGTTTGCGACGATGTTTTCGATTGTTCAGACGGATCTGACGAAATGAGATGCAGTAATTATTTTATAATTTTTTTTTGAAATTTTTTGTTTAAAAAATATTTTTTCATTTTTTTTTTTAAATTACAGAGAAATATGGTTGTGAACCAAATGAATATCGTTGTGCGAATAAACAATGCGTAAGTAAATTGTGGCGCTGCGATGGAGATAAAGATTGTAGCGATGGAAGTGATGAAGAAAATTGTGCGCCAACACCTCCTGGTTCACCATGTCGAAACAGTGAATTCCAATGTAGAAGTCATAATCAATGTATACCGAAAAGTTTCCATTGTGATGGTGAACGCGATTGTCAGGATGCAAGTGACGAACTCGGATGCTGTGAGTATTGAATTTAAAAAAATATATATAATAGAAAAATATAATTTTTACAAAAATGTCAATTTTTAGCTCCCGTCTACATCACAAAACCACCTCAACCAATGGTGATACTAAAACCAGGAGACGTTATGATTCTGACTTGTACAGCAACTGGAATTCCAATTCCGGAAATAAATTGGCGATTAAATTGGGGTCATGTACCAGCAAAATGTACATCTACATCAGTAAATGGAACCGGAACTTTAACATGTGAAAATATTCAAATCTCCGATCAAGGCGCCTATTCTTGTGAAGCATTAAATATCGCTGGTTTTGTATTTGCTGTACCCGATGCAATACTTGTTGTTAAACCGGAAGGTGAAAGAATATGTCCACCTGGAAAATTCAATGCCGATGCCAAGACACCAGATGAATGTATTTCGTGTTTCTGCTTTGGAGTTGCAACCGATTGTCGAAGTGCTAATTTATTTACCTATCAAATTCCACCACCTTTCGATCGACACAGAGTTGTTAATGTTGACACATCATCGGAAATTAAAATTGGAGCCGATGCTGATCGTAATTTAATTGGTGTGCAACCAATTGGTATCGATGGTGCACAATTAATTTCCTCGTATTATAATGAACTTAATAATTATAATATTCCTTATTTTGCCCTACCGGAAGTATTCCGTCACGAACAATTAAAATCCTATGGTGGTTATTTGAAATATACGATTAGATACAGTGGTAATGGAGTGCCAAATGAAGCGCCAGCGGTAATTTTGACAGGAAATAATATTACTCTAATTTATAAGGGTAAAGAAGTATTGCCACATTATGATACTGAGGAGAGTGTTCGTTTCTTTGAGGGTTATTGGCAGAAGAAATTGGGAAGATACGAGGAGCTTGCGACACGAGCGGATATTATGATGGTTTTGCAAAATGTTGGCGAAATACTCATTAAGTAAGTGTTTTTTTTTCTTTGATTAAGAAATTATTTTATTAATTTTTTTTTTTCGTTTACAGAGCCAAATATGAAGATTCGCCAGAATTGGATGTGACGATTACAAATATTGTTTTTGATTCTGCGGATGCAACGAATACGGGTCTTGGTTCTGCTGCTTTTGTCGAGGAATGTATGTGTCCTTCGGGATATTCTGGTTCATCTTGTCAATCGTGTGCCTCGAGTCATAGAAAAATTCAAAGTGGTCAATTTTTGGGTCACTGTGTACCGGACACTGTGGAAGTTTGTCCACCAGGATATTATGGCGATCCTTCGAGAAATATTCCTTGTCAACTTTGTCCCTGTCCACTTACAAATCCTGATAATCAGTACGTTTATTTTTATTTAATTCCTTTTTTTCTATTTTATTTTTGTTTTTAAATTTTTTTTGTTTAGACACGCTCGAACGTGCCGTCTTGGACCACGTAATGAACCAATTTGCGATTGTCCTGCCGAATATACTGGCGATCGTTGTGAAAAATGTGCAGCTGGATTCCAGGGCGATCCTTATAGAGGCAAATGTATACCAATAACGGCAGCATGCGATCCAGCAGGTAGTCTCAGTAGTTACGTTGATCCTCGAACGAATTCATGTCGATGCAAGGTAATAATAAAAATTTCTTTTTAAAAATTAAATTAATATCAATAATTAATAAAAAAAATTATTTTTTTACTATCTGCTTAATTATTTGGAAACAGTAAGTAATGATAATTTTCTAAAATACCTATCTAGAATTGGTACTTTTATTAAATAAATTTTTTTTTTCTTTTTAGCCACATACAACTGGTCTTTTGTGCGATGAATGCAAGGATAATGCTATTCGTCTACCCTCGTCGAAACATCTAAGATGTCTTTCTTGCTTCTGTATGGGTGCCACTAATAGATGTGTTGGTTCCAATTTATATCGAAGCGAGGTAAGAGAAAAAAAAATTTTTTTATTTTAAATATTATTTTATTTATATATATATAATATTCAATTTTTTAGATTCGAGTAACGTTCTCTTCATCTACAAGAGATTTTTCTTTGGTTGAATCAAGATCACCAAACGCTGAACCTATTGTTAATGATTTGAGAATTGATGCAGTTTCACGTGAAATGATTTATAGAAATTTCCCCAATCGTGGCAATAATGATGTTTATTATTGGCAATTACCGAGTATTTTCTTGGGCGATAGAGTAACATCTTATGGTGGTAATCTTAAATATACAGTTAGATATATGCCATCTCCTGGTGGGCAAAGTTCACGAAATAATGCTGCAGATGTTATCTTGATGAGTGTAAGCAATATTTTAATTAATTAATTAGTCATAGGGACCAAAAAAATATGATATTTTTACTATTCCTACAATTAATTTATTTAATCAATACTTTTTTATTCTTCTTCTCTCTTCTATATTTATGAATATTTATTAATTTCAGTCAAACAGTGAATTAATATTGCTTCACTATGCATCAAATAATAGAACGAGTTCAGCTGATTTTAATACACAACAAACATTTACTGTTCCATTGTTAGAGGAATATTGGCAACGTGAAGATGGCACAAAGGCTGACAGACAATATTTGTTGGTAGCATTGGCCGATGTTAAAGCAATTAGAATTAAAGCAACTTATACAACACACACTGATGAAGCTGCGTGAGTAAAATAAATTAAATTTCAGTATTTTTTATTTTTAGAATAGAAATTTCTTTAGTTATTGAAATTTAGGATAAATAAATTAGAAATTGGAAAGTTTTTTAATTGTCGTTTATAATAATAAATTTTTGCAGTCTATCCATGGTTTCGCTTGATACAGCAGAAAGATTTAACACCGGAAGAGATCGTGCTCCAGAAGTTGAGGAATGCAGTTGTCCAGCTGGTTACAAAGGTTATTCTTGCGAAGATTGTGATTTAGGATATACGAGAGTTGCTGAGGGAATATATCTTGGAAGCTGTGATCCTTGCAATTGTAATGGACATTCTAAATATTGCGATGCCGAAACAGGTGTTTGTAAGGTAAATGAAAATTACAAATAGTAACAAAAAAAAGGTCATGAAAATATAAAACAATAATTTTGTGAACAAAATTCTTCAGAACTGCGATCATCACACAACTGGCGATCATTGTGAATATTGTGAACATGGATACGAAGGGGATGCAACTCGTGGTTCTCCACACGATTGTCAACAAAATGGTACCATAACACCAAGTTGTGATCCAGCAGGATCGGAAAATGGTTTATTAGTTGGCGATCAGTGTATGTGTAAACGAAATGTCATTGGTCCACGATGTGATCGTTGTCGTCCTTCAACTTTTGGTCTCTCGATAAACAACACCGATGGATGTAATCAATGTTTCTGCAGCGGTGTTTCCAATCAATGTCACGAAAGTTCTCTCTATATTCAACAATTGCCAATATTTATTTATGATAATAGCAACAAATTCATACTTACCGACAGGTAATTTCTTTTTTTAATTCTAAAAATATTTCTGTACTAATATTAAAAAAAAAAAATATTTCAGCTCAAGACAAAAAGTCATCGATACAGTGTTTGATTTAAATATTGCAACAAATGAAATTGGTTACCGTTATTCGGGTTCACGTAGTCCCAGACTATATTGGTCCCTTCCAAAAGAATATACAGGCAATAAATTGACAAGCTATGGTTCAAATTTAATTTTAACTCAACATATTATAACACAACCGAGAGCGCGTACTTATTCAGATCAAGATGTCATTCTCTTTGGAAATGGTATAACTCTTTATTGGAAAAATTCCCGTGATTTAGTTCCTGGCGTTAAAATGGTAAGTTATTCAAAGAAAAATTCAGTTTTTAAAAATTTGATTTTAATTTTTCCTTTGCCTTTTTTTTAGACCTACAATGTTCCGTTTAGAGAATCGGAATGGTATCGACTAACTCAAGAAGGTCCACGTCGTGCTTCAAGAATTGATCTAATGACTGCTTTAACCGATGTCGAGGCAATATTAGTTCGAGCTACACATAGCGAAGAAATGATTGGCACTTATATTAGTGATATTATTTTGGAATTTGGAAGTCAATCTTATGGTTCACAGCGAGCAACACAAGTTGAAATTTGCACATGTCCCGAGGGTTATGATGGTAATTCATGTGAAAATTGTAGAAGAGGATATTTCAGAAGTAAAAGTGACAGATCAAGAAGTCTACTTGGCAATTGTGAAAAATGTCCCTGCAGCAATAATGAATTAAGTTGTGATTTAAGTCGCACTGGTCAAGTTATTTGTCACTGTGCACCGGGATACACTGGACATGATTGCTCTCAACTTCGTAAGTAGATTTATTAATACTAATTTAAAACATTACTAATAATTGTACATAATTATTGTAAATATTATTTTAAGGCTGAATAATTATTTACAGCAATTAATCTTTGAAAAAAATTAAAATTTTTAATTTTTACTAATTTGAGAAATAGTAGCTTATCTAAATAGCTTGAGTTTTTTTTTTTCCTAATGAAATTTTGCATGAATTAGACGAGCTCAGGGTAGGTCTTATGCCCGTGAATGTTGAAATGTCACCAAACACTGTCGTCAATTTCACATGCAATTATGAAGTACTGGCGGAAAAATTTAAGATCATTTTCAATTTATCATCATTCGAGGGAAAACCAATAACAGCTAAGGGTTTAAAACTTAGTCATATGCATTGGACTAGCTATGGTGGCTATCGATATTGGAGTGTCAACATTGGAAGAACTCCATGTCTTGTCGAATGTTTTATATTGGATAAACAGGGCAAAGAACTGGCTCGGATCATGACGTCTGTGAAACCAGGTTTGGCGGACTACGGGAAGGGTTTTCGTATTAGTGTCCGTCCCTGGGGAATCTTTTCGGAATTTGGGAAAATTTAACTGCTTTTCTTTTCTCTCTTTCTAAAATTATTCTTTTTCTCTTTGCTAAGGAAAAGAGGCAATTTAAAAAAAATCTATAGAATCTAAAAGCTTTTGTCATTTTTCAAAATTTGCTTATGTGATCGTTGATGCTAAAAAAAGTTCTGTTTACTTAAAATTATAGTTTTCTAATTTATTCATAAAATACATTTCGAAAAATTCACTTTGAAAAAATAGAATTTATTTTCTATAGCTATGTGCACTTGTGTATATATTTATGTTGATATGATTCAATATCACTGGCGATAAAATAACATGTTTTTTCCATCATTTCTGTAAACAGGTTTTCCTGATTCATCCCGTAATCAAACAATAGACACTGGATATCCTCCGGAACCAACAATAACTGTCGAAATTACAGAACCTGCATTCCAAATAGTTCAAACTGGAAATACGGTCACATATCATTGTTCAGGAAAATCTAAAGAATCCGTAAGATATTGAAATTTCTTCTCTTTAGTTGAGCTTTTTTTGGGGGGAAAATATTTTTAATTATTAATTTATTTCAGAATCAAGTTCGAATTAAATGGGAAAAAGATGGTGGAAGACTACCTCCTGACAGAAGTATCGATGATGAAAGTGGAGTGCTGGTCATACAAGATGTAACCGTATCGGACAGTGGTGTTTATATTTGTCGTGTTACCGATGGATACGAAGTGGCAACAAGTAACGTCACTCTCTCCGTTGGAGGTAGATATTCTATTTAATTTCAATAATTGAAATTTTTTTTGTAGATTTACCAAAAAAAGAAAAAATCTATTTTTATTTTATTCCAGTATCTGAACCAACTGAACCCAGAGCTGAAATATCACCACGTTATAAAGAAGTCCATGAGGGTGAAAATTTTGAATTCCGTTGTCAAGCCACTGGATATCCACAACCGGAAATAAGATGGACCCGAGCAAATGGTCCACTGAGTCAAGAAACAAGAATTCACGGCGGTGTTTTAAGATTCACAAATGTAAGAAAGAGCGATGAAGATGAATACAAGTGTATTGCTAAAAATAGCGAAGGTGTTACTGAAGTAACAGGTGTATTGTACGTTAAAGGTAATTTTCATTTCACATTGAATATTAAAATTGAATATTATTTTTTCTTAATTTAAAAAAATTTTTAAATATTAATAATTAAATTTTTTTTATTTTTAGATTACGCTGAACCGACTCATTATCCGCATTCGCCGATGAATATTACACTTCAACCGACTGAATGGACAGGAAGTAGTGGCGATACTGTGCGTATAACATGTTCAGCTTCAAGAAATAGTCGAGTAACATGGACACGTTCGGGAAAAATTCCACTGCCCTATTCAGCGACTCAACATAATGGAGTTTTAATAATTCAAAATCCAATGCCAAATGATTCTGGTGTTTATGTTTGTACAGCAGTTAATTATGAAGGACAGGAGAAAAGTGAACAGGCACGAATAACAATTGTTCAAAGACAACAGGAGGTTCCAGTTGTTAAAGCACAACCCGAACGACAAACAGTTTCACAGGGTACTAATGCTGAAATAAGATGTATCGTCTCTGGTGAGCAGGGAATGCATTTCAAATGGACAAAACATGGTGAAACTTCACTTGGACCAAATGCTCAGGAGATGGGTGATACTTTGAAATTCCATAATATTCAAGTACACGATCGAGGAATTTATATTTGCCGTGTTAGTAAAGCGAGAACTAGTTATGAAGCTAGCGCTATGATCGAAGTTGAACGTAAGTAAATAATTTTTAATTTACTATTTTTAGAAAATTTAATTTTCTATCATTTCTTTTTTTTTTCACAGAACGACAATCTCCGATTGTGGAATTATATCCAAGTAAATTACAAACTGTATTAATTGGTGGTTCAGCGGATATGCAATGTCGTGCCCAAGGTCAACCCACACCGGAAGTACATTGGTCACGTGAAGACGGTCGATTATTCTCACATAATATTGAACAATTACCAGGAGGACTTTTGAGACTAACGAATATTAGTTACAATGATGAGGGTCATTATGTTTGT
Source organism: Leptopilina boulardi (assembly GCF_019393585.1). NCBI lineage: Eukaryota > Metazoa > Arthropoda > Insecta > Hymenoptera > Figitidae > Leptopilina > Leptopilina boulardi. The sequence goes on from NW_026137866.1 coordinate 906,557, forward strand.
ACAGCAACAAATTCAGTAGGAAGAGCAACATTAGCTTCAGAAATTGTTGTTCATTCACGACCAATTATTACCATTAGTCCAAATAGTGGAATTTTAAATGTCAAAACAGGAGATAGAGTGAAATTGATTTGCTCAGCTGTTGGTAAACCGCAGCCAAATATTGTTTGGACCAAACGAACGGATTCGTCATTCATGTAATTTTTTTTTTTAATTTGTTTTAAAAAAAAAAAAAAAATTGGAATTTATTTTTTGCCTTTTTTCAGGGATCCATTCAGTCGATCGGGAAGTAATGCGGTTTATGAGATTTATTCTGTTTCACTGGACGATGAAGCAACTTATACGTGTCAAGCGACAAATTCCGCGGGTGTTTCAGAAGAAAGTGTACATATTAAAGTTGATGAGGATATTATTGATCAACCACCAGCGCCCTGTCGGGGAGATCAACCATGCAATGAGGATATTTCTTATCCACCTTCTGTAAATATTTAAAAAATTAATTTCATTTTCTTTAATTTTTTTTTCTTTGACAATTTTTCTTTAAATAGAATCCCAATTCGGCGGTGGTGATTGAAGATACATTCAATAAAATACCAACTGGAGGAAAAGTTGAATTACGTTGTCAATTAAAAGGAAGAGATGTGGAGCACATTTATCTTGATTGGAAGAGAGGTGAACATCTTCAATTACCAGAGGGAAGTACAATTCAAGGTGGAATATTAACTATACCAGTTGTGACAAAAGAAGCTGAGGGAGAATACATTTGTCTTGGTCTTGATCATCATGGTTCAGTTTTATTCGAAGCGAAATCAATTCTCGAAGTTGTTTGTTAGTAAAAAGAATTATATTCTTTTTTTAATTATTATTTTATTATTTTTAATGAATTTTTTGCTTTTTAGCTGTACCTAGAATTGAATTAAATCCAACAAAACAAATTGTTCGTCCTGGTGAGAATCCGAGCATATTGTGTCGAGCAACAGGTGACGAGCCTCTTAAAATTGAATGGAAAGCAGTTGGTCGTGAAATGCCTAATTCAGTAACGAGAGATCGTGGTTATATTAAATTCCACGGAATTACTTATTCCGATGCAGGAAGATATGCCTGTATTGCCACAAATTCAGCAGGAAGTGCTAAAGCTGTTGCAGAAGTTTTAGTTAATGGTACATAAAATTGTTTCACGTTTTTAACGATTTTTTTAACTTTTCTTTATAATTTTTTGAATTTTTATCTTAGAAAACGAAGGAAATGTAGTTCGAGCCTTAGAGAGAGATATATCGACATTCGCTGGAAATACGGTTAGATTGAGGTGTGTTGTTCAAGAAAGAGCTGTTATTCAATGGAGCCGAGAAGGTCAACCTCTACCAACAAATTCACGAGCAGGTGATGATTATCTAGAATTATTCTACGTTCAACCAGAAGACAGTGGACAATACACATGCAAAACGAGTAACGAAAATGGTGTATCGAGCGATTTTATAAACTTAAATGTCAGCCGTAAGTAAAATTTAAATAAAATTATTTTAATTTTGTTTTCTATGAATTTATTTAAAAGCAAGTTTCGCAGTGAATATAAATTGGCTTTTGAAAATTTTTTGGCTTTCGCCTATTTCTGCATTGCATCATTTAGCTTCAAAATTACAAAAATAATTGTAAATATTAAATTGATCAAATTTAAAAAAGACTTCACTGTTGGAATCTGCAATTAATTTTTTTTTTTTTTTAATTAAATTTAAAATAAGACTAACACAGTTCACAATGCTTTTCATTCTATTAACAAAGAAAAAAATTATGTGGGATTGAATATATAATTATATATAAAGAAAAAATAAATAAAAATTACGACAGGATCATCGCTACCATGGTTTCTATCAAGTCAAATTCTCGTCAGATTAGGTTTTTTAAAAAAGCTCGCGTTATTATTTAGTAGTTAATTTGCTTGCGGATTGCATGCCAGTATACCGATCGCAGTGCAGACAGGGGGATTATCAATGCAGAAGTCTACTATGCATTCCGTTGGATTACTTTTGTGACGGCTATGCACAGTGCATCGACGGTACTGATGAACGCTTCTGCCGCATCACGCGATTCCGTCAAATTCTTCAACAACGACGTGGTTTGTTTTGAGTTCTGTGTATCGTGTGACGTCCATATTATATATATATATATTTATATATTTTGTAGTTTATTGTTGTCTTCCTCTCCTGGTTCAGAGGCCAATTTTTTCTTTGTTGCATATTTCCAAATGTCCGATTTTTTTACATTTCAATTAACAAGTTCTCTATATCTAATAGAAAAATTGTTAACATAGAGAAGCTTAGGAAAGTGATCCAAGCTTTTTTTTCCTTTTTTTTCAGTAAATAATAAATTTTTAATTAATTTCATAGTTCTATATAAAAAACACTTTTTTTTGGGGGACGAAAAAATAAGGCTTGAATCGAAAAATTCAAAATAAGGTGGAATGTTTAATATCTATAGAAATATGAAACTTAATTTTTTAGAAAAATTGTTGTGTTTGTAAAAATGTACCCTGTTTAATGGCTTATTGATAGAAATATTAAACAGGGTTTTAGATTAGTATTCGTGTATAAATGTATGTCTCGTAGTGAAGTTAGATTTCTTTTCAAAAATCTAGATTTTTTTTAAACAGTTTTTCCTTTTTTTTAAAGGACTTAATCTTTGTGAATCGTATTAATTGAGAAAAATATATATTTCTATCTAACAACGCTTTGGAAATATTTAATATTACCTTTTGAAAGAAAATTATTGAAATCATTATAATAATTGAAATATAGAAAAAAAAATTGAAATCAATTTTTTTCTTTTTGAAAAAGGAAAATCGCATTTTTTTTGTTACTATGTGGAATGAAATTAATTTTTTATTTCCAAGAGATGTTAATCTTTTTTTTTTATTTTAGCCGCTACTGCGCCTTACATTTCCGTGAAACCATCACAAGATCTTGTCAATATTGGAGATACTGTTGATTTAATTTGTTCAACTTCCGGTGTTCAAAATCCTCGATATTTATGGTCGAAACTCAATGAAATAAGTTTACCGCATAATTCAAGAGCTCATGGAAGTACATTGAGAATTTCAAATGCAGCTGTTAGTGACAGTGGAACTTATAGATGTACTGTAGAAAGTCGCGATGTTACTTTGGATGGTGATTACAATCTCGTTGTTCAAGGTGATTATTTTTTTATTTTAGTATTTATTTAAAATCTTTAGTAAAATATTGATGAAAATGTAATTATGTTTATTGCTTGCAATTCTATAATACGTAAGTACAATGTTTGGAAGATATATATTTTTTGAATTAGTTTATTTTAGTAATTTGAAAAATTATCTAGGTGGTACGGCCGACGCTCCAGCTATTGAAACAGTGTCAGCTCCATATGGATCAGACATTGAGATGAATTGCAGTCCCAATTTAGATCCTCCATTGAAATTCCATTGGAAAAAACTTGAAGGACAAATGCCATCGAATATTGATCCACATGAAGTAAAAGATTTTTTTTTCTCTCTATTTGAAAACAAAAATTTGAAATACTTTATTTAATTAATTTAATATTTTTTTTTAAATAGAATAAATTGAGGATTGAGAATGTTAAAGCGGAAAATGCTGGAACGTATATTTGTGTGGCAGACAATGGTCTTGAGACACTTGAAGTTCCAAATGTTCTAGTCGTAACTGGAGTTGTGCCATATTTCCATCAAGCTCCACAAAGTTACATTGCCCTTGCACCATTGACTGATGTTCAGCTTAAATTTAATATTGAGGTCTCTTTTAAAACGGAAAGCTACGATGGATTAATTCTCTATAATGATGAAACTCATCGTGGAAATGGTGACTTTTTGTCCTTGGCTATCGTTGGAGGATTTCCAGTTCTCACGTGAGAAATAAATTCCCTTTTTATTTTTGTTATTTAATTCCCATTTTCTTCTTTTTAATAATTTTTTTCTTTTTTCAGATTTGAACTTGGTTCAGGACCAGCGGAAATACGTGCTAATAAATCAATTTCACTGAGCACATGGCATACTATTAAAATTCAACGTCTTCGCAAAGAAGGCAATATGCTTATTGATGGTGAAGGTCCTTATACTGTTTTTGCATCGGGTAGAAAACAAACACTCGATCTAAAGGAACCACTTTATGTGGGTGGAGTTCCACGTAATCAATCAATTAATGAATATGTGAAGAGGCGAACTTTTGGAAATGGAGTACAAGGTTTTGTTGGTTGTATTAGTAAATTAGTGATTGGAGAAACTCATATTGATTTAATGGGCGATCAAACGGAAAGCACTGGAATAACGAGTTGTGAAACTTGCGCTGAAAATTCATGTCAAAACGGAGGTGCTTGTCAAGAAGCTGCTGTAAAACATGGTTATAAATGCTTGTGTCGTGCAGGTTACAGTGGACCACATTGCGAATCCGTGGGACAATCTTGTTATCCTGGTAGGATTTTAAGATAGTCGAATATAATTTTTTTCATTTTAGAATATTTAAAAAAAATAATAATTTCATTGTAGGTGCTTGTGGAGAAGGTAAATGTGTCGACTTAGAGACTGGTTTCGTATGCTACTGTCCGTTTGGAACAAAAGGATCGAGATGCGAGCAACCAGTTAATATCCATAAGCCATTATTTAGAGATACCAGATCATATCTTGCATATCATACACCAAAAGCTGTTCGTCGGTAAGTAGAATTATTTTAATTTTAAAACCAAATTTTTCTCGCTTTTCACGACAAGTATATCAATTTCCAAATTATAGATATAATTAGTTTTCTCTTGTAAATTTATTTTACTTCTATAATTTTATAAGTTTTCTAAATCTAGGTTTAAATTAATTAGAAAAGATATCAACAGGAAAAAGTAATTTTCTCCTTTTTTAAAAATTTATTTTTAATACAAATCTATGAAATTGGATATCTAAATTTTTTTTTGCTCCGTACACGTATTTTCTAAAGAGCTTATTGATTTCTTTACAATTATAAAAATTGCGCACGGTTCTTAATTGTTTAACATTATTTTCAGGGCCAATGAGTACACGACAAAACAAAAACGATCGCACTTGAGATCCAGGCTACAACCACAAAACTTGCACTACACAAAACATTAAATTTAGCACAAAATTAATGCACCTTGAAATATCATTTTTTTTTGGTATCTAGCGATACTATTCGACAATCTTGCAAGTCAGTTTCTAGATTGTCACTCTCATTCTAAGTCGCAAAATCTTAGTTTTTTTTTTTTAATTATAAAGCTTTGCTCTCAAAAATATTTTGGTCTTATCAGTTTATTGATTTAAAAAGTAAATTTTCATTAGCTTTAGATTAATTTTTTTTTTTTATAAATAATTATGCACTTAACATATATATTTCGTTCGCCTAGTTATTCAAAGCGAATCTCGCGGTGCTATATAATTTTAGGACTTCAACTTAATTATTATTATTATTATTATTAATTTTATTAGTCTTATATTTTCTATTGTACAGCTTTTTAATCAATATATATACGTCAGAGATAATAGATTTATTAATATTATTAACAAATAATAAGACGTGATGTCACTGCCAAATCAGTCGCATTTAACAAAGAATATACAATTTTGCTTAGATAAACTTTGAGAAAAAAAAACAATAGCTGTGTGTATAAACATAAATGTCAATTGAAAAAAAACGTCACCGTTTGTACTTACTACATTATTATTTTTTTTTTTTGTATAGAATCGAACATCGATATACTCAATAGGCTTATCAAGCCTAAATTATATATATATAATATACATATATATATAAATTAATAAATATTTTACAAATTAATTTTCTTTTTCAAAAGGGAGTTTTTAATTTTATTTTGATTTCCTTTTTTTGTTACAATACACTGTAAAGCGTTTTTCTAAATCAGGTGAGTTATTTCTAATTTTTTTTTTTTTTAGCTTTCGCATATTATTTTCTTTTTTTGCTTTTTTTGCAAAAGAAAAATTTCTCCGAGACAAAAATTATTTTATGAAATTCGGGGAAATTTGGCAAATAATTTATCGGTGATTTTTTTTTGTTGGGAAGGCTTCATATCTAAAAACGGTTGATGTGGTATTTTTTTTTTTAAAGCAAAATAACAAAAACTGGATTTGGGTTACATTAAACAAAAATGTGTTTTTACCAGCCTTTGCTATTAATAATTCATTCTAAAATATGTTACTAATATGATTATTGAATTTTCAGATTAAAATTAGCAATGAATTTCAATCCATCTGATGAGAGTGATGGAATTCTAATGTACGTTTCACAAAGTGAGGAGGGTCTTGGCGATTTTGCGGCTGTTACAATAAAAAATAGACACGTTGAATTTCGTTTTGATGTTGGTACTGGAATGGCGATTATCAAATCAAATATTATTGTACAACCTGGTATTTGGACACATATTTCTGTAAATAGAGATTATAAGCAAGGATCATTGTCCGTTCATGGTGAACCACCTGTTGAGGGAAGATCTCCTGGAGCAGCACGAACAATGAGTTTAAATACACCTTTATACATTGGAGGAGTTGATAGAAGGAAAATTATTATTAATAAAGATTTGGGAGTTGATAGAAGTTTTCATGGTTGTATAAATGAGGTAATTTTAATTTAGTAAGACTATTTTTGAAAGCTCTTTTTAATTATAAAAATTTTCAGTTGGAAGTTTCTGCAATGAATATTGATTTACTAAAATCGCCCATTGATTCTGTAAATGTTGAAGATTGTTCATCAGTTCATGAACAAAATCAAACAATTTATCCATCAACAACGCAATCATCTACTTTAATGACTACACTATATAATCCATGTGTTTCGAATCCTTGTATTAATGGATTATGTCAAAGTACAAATAGTTATGATTATTCTTGTACTTGTGAATATGGCTATGTAGGAAGAAATTGTGAAAATGTTTTAAAACAATGTGAATTATTAGTTCCTTGTAGAAATGGAGGCACTTGCACCGATTTACAAGGAACATATAAATGCGACTGTCTTCTTGGCTATAATGGACAAAATTGTGAAAAAAGTATGTAATTAATTAATTTCATTTATAATTTAGATTAATAATTTATTTTTGTAATTTTAGCCGCTGAATTTTCTTACGACGTTGCATTTAAAGGCGACGGTTGGTTAGAACTCGATAAATCGATAATGACACACGAGGAAGAAAGAGAAGTATTAGGTTTTGAAATAACGACAAATAAATCAAATGGTTTGATTATGTGGCATGGACAAACACCTGATGATTTACGTCCTGCTGATTATATATCTCTAGCAGTAGTGGATGGGTAAAAATGTTTATTATATTTCAAAAAAAAAAGATCGTTACTAATTGTAATTTTTTTTCAGATATGTGGAGTATCAATATAATTTAGGATCTGGACCAGCAGTAATTAGAGTTGCGGCACAACGAGTTGACGATGGTGAAAGACATAGAATTATTTTAAAAAGGCAAGGAAGTGATGGAAGCATTGAATTAAATGGCGAACATATGGAAAGTGGTGTGAGTGATGGCTTACAGCAAACTCTTAATACTCGTGGCAGTGTTTATTTAGGAGGAGTTCCAGACTTTGCCATGACCTATGGAAGATATCGAGATGGCTTTTCAGGATGTATTTATACACTTGAAGTTCAAGATTCTGGTGCAATCGATATTGGAGAAAAGGCGATTAGGGGAAAAAATGTTTTACCTTGCACAAGGTAAGCGAAATTTTTTTTTTTTCACTAATTCCAATTTTATTAAAATTTAATTTTAATGTCTTTCTGAGAAAAAAAAATTTAAATCTACATCACTTAAATTTTTCATGCTACTTAGAGCAAGATGGATTCCATCTTCGCTTGTATTTCCAGACGCGGATACTGATATCTTCGATGCTTTTGTACCTCCACCACCTGTAAATATAATTCATCCGAAACCCACACCTAATTTTGCTTTTCGAAATATTGACTCTTTCTTTCTTTTGCCAGTCACGTGTCTTTTTTTGATAAATAGTCAACTTTTGTCACTAACAAGATTTATATGTTTATTTTTAAAATAATTACCCATTTTAAAATAATGCACGTTTTCTAAATTAAATGTACAAAATTTAGAAAATGGGCATTTTTTAAATGCTTATATTGTCAATGTTATTTGTAACTAATGAATTTGTAAATTATTGCTTTTCCTAATCATGGAATTGAACGATTGAGGTATGTTTAACTGATATTAGAAAAAAAGCAAATTAAGTTATAATTTTATTTAAATAACAATTGTCTTTTTTCTTTTTCAGTGACTTGAGCAATCAGATTTAATTACACCAATAGCAAAAAAAAAAAAAAAAAAACCAAGAGGTGTAATATTATTATAATGATTAAAACAAAAATGCTTGTGCCTGAGAATCTAATATGATTCTTTTTACGACAAGTTCTCATCGATAGATATTCAGACTGAACGAGAACGCTGTAAATAATATAAACAAAAAATGTGAACGCCAAGATTTAATCCCTGAAGCGATTTACAATAGTATTTCTTTTTCAATTATTTAATTAATTATTCAAAATAATTAGCAGTTCTTTTTTGAAGAAAGTGATAGTTACAAAACTAGTAATTATTGTAATATACCATATCACGTTATTATTGCAATCGAACTAGCAAAAAATTTATAAATAGAAAATTAAAAAGAAAATTCAGTAAGAAGAGCGAAAGCACAAATTGAAAGTAGTTGTTTATATAAAAAAAAATAGGATAAGTAACTTTTACTAATACATGTCATTTATTGCATTTTTTTTTTAAATAGTTATTATAATTTATATATTTTATCCTATAAAAAAAATATTTTTTATATATTAAAGAGCTTTCTTTATGAATTTTATACATAATAGAATATCACTGCCATTGTTTTAAATACTTATGGCAACGAAATAGTTATTTTTTGTTTAATCTTTTGCTATTTCACTTTAAAAAAAATTAATAATAAACTTACTAAAGTCTGGTGCTAGTAAATTTACTCATTACAGAATTTTTATCAATTTTTTTCAATGTCATTTAAAAATACATACAAATTATTGTCAAGAAACAATTTTCTAGTTAAATATGAATTAGTTACAGGATATGTTTTCTAATATATTTCTGACAATAATATAAATGTACTTTTTCATTTTATTCATGAATAATAATGTATCAAATGAAACAGCGTGTATATAATGATAAAGGGACGTAAAAGCTTCTACAAAAAAAAAAAAAAAAAAAATGTTGCATGAAAGTATTAATGCTACTGGAAATTATTGATAAAGAAAATTTTTAATGTCTAAAAACTAAAGAGAATGTGCGTTTAAAAAAAAAAACTATCAATTAAAATTTACATCGAATAAATGCTTCTTTTTATCCTTGAAGTATAAGCACAAAAAAAAATGGATTGAAAGTATTCTCTAAACTGTGAAAGTATAATATCAATATTATTAAAAACTAGTATGTATTGTTATATGATAATTATTGAAAAGAAAATGAGACAATAAATATAATTTTGCTAAAAATTGATTTTAATTTATATTTTATTAAAATTAATTTGCTTGTTAAAATAATATTAACATATATTAAAAATTGTTTACAAGCGTTTGATAGAAAATATAATTTTTTTTTTAGACTAGAAAATAAGTTTATAAATTAATATTAACTTTTTTTTGTGTTATTTTAAAATTACATATTTTTGATGCTGCATTTTTTTTACATTTTTACCCGTAATAATTTTCAGTCCAATATTAATTTATATTTACTATAAATCAATTTTATAGCCGGAAATGAAGGGCAAACCAGTGCCCACTTCATTTTGATATTCTATGTATTCTTCACCGAAGAAATTAAGAAGCATTATTTCTTCAATTTTAACACGATCATTAAAGAATTTCCATGATGCCATTACATATGAAAGGAAGCAAAATGGATTCTGAAGAATTAACTGTAAGAGAAATAATTTTTTTTTTTAATTTACAATAATGTATCTGTTTTTTTCTTTTAAAAACTTTGAAATATTTTTTTTATTTTTTTTACCTGAGTACCAATGGACCAGTAAAACCATCCGACGTAACTTGGATGTCGGAACATTCTATAAACACCATGAGTAATTAGCTCGTGATCAACAGTTTTCTCTGTTTGAACTAAATGATTAAAATTTCGTTTAGCTGTAAATATAGCTAGTTTTCTTAAAATCTCTCCACAAAAACACATTATAAATCCAAAATAAGAAATAGACGATGGCACCTTCATTGAAGGGAAATAATATCGTTCAACGATGAATTCGAACCAACTGGAACATGCAGCTATTCCATAAGCCATACTATGATTTAATATAAAACTATCAATTGAAATTGCATTTGGATTTGTCCATGCAATTGTCATAAATTCCGAATAATGAAAGAATGAGAGGACGGATGCGTAGATTCCAAACATACGCCATGATTCTGGTGCTAATGCAAAAATTAAAATTCCAATTCCAAAAATATATCCCAAAAGTGCTGCTCTCACTGCAACCTTTACATAAAATTATAATTTTCATTTATATATAGGAAATGAAGGAAATGTAAACTATGGATTAACGTAAGTATAACCTCAAAATTATTATAAAAAATTTATTTTAATTTTACTTACTTGATAAGAAAATCCTCGAAATGTAAGAATTATTAAAAAATTCAAGAGAATAAACTGTAGTGCGTGTAAAATCCAAATATTTTCAATATATTGTTGATAGTAATCAAATTCTAACCTCAAAAGTAATTCAGGAAGAATTGAAACTATCAGTGATATAATAAAAGAAAATAAACTAATTTTTCCTTCCCTGATTAACATTTTTGATACTATATTAGTTTCTCAATCTAATAATAATATTTCACTATTCAAAATAATCCATTATTTAATGTAAATAAGATAAACACCTACACATGCACTTCGCCATAACGGGCATTACTGAAACTACATTTTTTTCCAGTGCAGTCAATAAAAAAAAAAAAATTGTCAGGGGTTATTAAAAAGAAAACTAAATTTTAAAATAAAAACATTTATTAAGAAATTTAAAAATTTCATTATTTAATTGTAAATACAAAAGTAATTGAATATTTTATAAAACGATACAATAAAATATTATTGTATAAAAACAATCTAAAATATCATTTTCTCGTATAGAATTTCTATCAAGAAATTATTTTTTTTTTTAATCAATTGCATTATGTACAGATTGCATTTTTGAAATTAATCTTGAGAACTATAAATAGACTGATTCCGCCGTTTGAATCTTTTTAAATTTGGTTCGATAGGAGCAACTGCAACTGCTACTTCTTCTTGTTCTTGTTCTGAAAAATAAAATAATTAAAACATTACAAAAAAAAAAAGTAAAAAAATTAAATATACTTACCAGGTTCTTGGGAAACTGGTTGTGATAAATCACTATCTTGAGAGGGTGAATTAACTTTAGCTGGTGGTAATTTTAATGGAGAAATTGATTTACTTAAATTAGATTCTGATTTGATTTTTATAGCCAATGGACTGCATTCATCATCATCATCGAGAGTACATAATGAAGATTCAAAAGTCTGATCAAAAGTCTCAGAGGCAGATGTATCTGAAAGAAAAAATTTTGTCACCAGTCTGGTAATATTAATTATTACAAAATATGAATATTATCCTCACCTAATTCAACGGCGTACGAAGAATCCAAGTCTGTATTCGAGAAACTAGAATCCCTTTTTTCTTCCTTGATTCCTAATAATAATTGTAAAAGAGCAAGAGGATCATCAATACCCAATTTATTGCAAAATTCCGTTGTTTGTGGATTTTTTTGAAAACGTGGATTTTCAAAATTATTCGGCGATGTCTGTGGATTATATGGCTCCTCTGTTTTTATAAAATTTAAAGGTATTTTTAAATCACTATTCATTTTTTCTAAAACAATATCTTTTTCTTCATCATTTGGTGTATAAATCCATCTGATATCACCTTCACCTGGCATCATATTCATTATATTTTTAACACTTAACAAATGATTTGTTAAAAATAAAATTGTAAGCCATTCTAAATCGTATGTTAATGTTGTGGGAATATTTTCATCATGTTCAATGTCAATAATTTGAAGAAATTTTCTCCTAGGCAGACATTTGTCAAGTGCTAGAAATTTTGTACATCTAGAACCATCTTCTTCATTTACTAATGCAGCAAATTTACAATGTAAATGTGCTGCAAACCAATAAGTTGGATAATGTTTTTTTAAAAGATCTATACTTGCTGGACTTCCTAATACATCATTTTCAATATCATTTCGAAAAAAAGGTTTCTTTTTAAGAAGCATTCTTTCATTTCCATATTTTGTTATACCCCTTGGCCAATCATGCGAGAGAAAAATATCAATTTTATCCGATAACTGAAAAAAAGATATTTTGTAATTAAATAAAAAAATATATATTCGCTTTAAAAAATAGTTTGCAAATTACCTGTTTTAATCTGAATACTTCTAGATTACGAACATGATAAACTGAACGTATTGTTTGTTCAGTATATGGTGGCTTTTCAAAATGTCCTTTCAACCAATCATGACCTTTATAAATTCCAGACAAACCAGCTATTCTTATGTTTCCTACTTTGACTACACTTGCTAATCCCATATAATAAATATTAGGAGCAACCCAACCTCCATAGGAAAGTTCCTGAAGATAATTAGATGCTTCATGATTACCTCCAATAAAAATAGTTAATACTGGAGCAACCAATTCTCCTGAATAGTATCTGTATAATTTGTCCGCAAAGAGGTTAGAATTGCAAAATAATTAAGTTATAACAGAAAAAGTTATTCTAAAAGAAAAATATACACTTACTTATAAAATGAGCACATTTGTTTATATTTATCCGGCACAGCCATACATTTTAAATCACACAAATTTCTAGTTGATTGAAAATCACCGCAACAAATTAAAAGATCGACTTTCTTTTTATCCACTTTTTCTGCTTCAATAATTGTTTTGTAAATTGTTTCTAATTCCCCATGAGCACATCCTTCTACTGCGATTCGCATTTTGTAAATGTTTTATTTCAAATAATAACTAAATTAATATCAGATCAAAAATGTTTTAAAAAAATTAACTGACAGTTGTTGTCAGTTGATGCCCAAAGTTAGAGGTTAGGGTTGATAAAGGTTAGGTTGGTCCATAAGGTTAGGTCGACCAATTAAAAAAAATTGTAAATATTTGGCGCATGTTTTTGAAATAATTTTGTGCTAAAACAGTTTCTTTAGTCTATATTATAAAAAAGATGTAAAAGAAATGTTTTTTTGCTTTATTATTATAATAATATTTTTTTGTAATAGATATATTATTGGATAATGCTAAATGAATTTTATTTTAAATTTACAGTAAAGTGCTTCGTGTCGTTTCGCAAATTTTCGGACATATTCGTTGTCGTTTTAAAAATGGCTGCAATTCAATGTGAAACAAAAGATGACCCTCCTTCGGAATTATCAAAATCGCCTGTGTTTTCAAATGAAACTGTTAAAAATATCAAAGAACATGAAAATAGTGGAATTCCTTTACAAACACCATGGACATTTTGGCTTGATAAGTGAGTATATCTAAAAAAGAATCACTTTTAATCGTTCTTCTTTCTGCTTTTGCTCTCTTCTCTTTTTTTATTAATTTTTTAGGAAATAAATTTTTTTTTGTTATATTTTTATTTTCCAGACCTTATTTACATTTTTTAATACTTGCTTGACGACATTTTTGATCATTTTTTTTTCTATGGAAAAAGATTTTATTTTGTTGACTTATAAATAATACAATTACCTGGGTGGCAAAATAAAGTCACTTGACATTTGTAAATAATTTACATATATGTATAGTATTATTAAAACATTTATGAAATTTGTTATTACGAGATAAATAACAAAAGTTATTGCAACAATACAAATTTACTGACAATTAATTTTTAGGTTATGTTGTGGTAAACATAATTTTTAAATACCTGATAAAAATTCCATAGTCTAAAAATTATTAATAGGTAAATTTTAATTAAAAAACTGTCAAAAATTGATAAATAAGAATTATTTATACAAAGAGCAAAATTTTAATAAAGAAAGAAAAATTCTTTATTGATCAATGCAATCAATTTTTATCTTATCGATAAAATTAAATAAACTGATGAAAATGTTTAAAGTTTCATCATATAAATTAAATATTCATTATTTACGAGATTTTTTAATATAAAATCTATAAGTGCATAAATAGTGAGTATGAAAAAAAAAAATGTTTGAGATATTTCTCATGCAGTGTTAAAAATAATATCAATGGAATTGTTTAATATCATTGGAAAGATTTAATATCATGATAAGTATGACGCATAATTTTATTTTCATTATTTTATTTTTTTTTCATTTTTGAAATAAAAAATTTTACATCATCGAATAGAAGAAGTGTATTATTTTTCTTTTCTGCAAAAAAAAAATTCTTTCGCTTTTTGCTATATTCATTTTAATTCTGTATCTTATTTTCTAATTTATTAGAATAAAAGAGATTTAATAAAAAAAAGTAATTTAATAATTAATAGGGCTATTTCTGGAACTACTACCGAGGAGTATAAAGCTAATTTGAAAAAGATTTACACTGTAAATACTGTACAAAGTTTTTGGGCTGTTTTTAATAATATTCCAAATCCTTCTGAAATACAGGTAGGAAAAATTATAAAACTTCTAAAATTTTATAGAAGGTTTTAAAAAAAAGTGAATTATTAATTTTTAATTGTTTTGCATTTAGATTAGATATAGTTATCATTTGATGAGGGAAGAGAGATATCCACTTTGGGAGGAACCAATTAATCAAAGGGGTGGTACTTGGAGGCTAAAATGTCACAAAAGCGAAACAGTGAGTGGTGAAAAATTTTTTCTTATTCATTGAAACTTTGCATTTTATTTTCATAATATACAGTCTATAGTTTGGAAAGAGGTCGTACTTGCAGCCATTGGGGAACAATTTTCTGAAAATTTAGCTGAAGGTGACGAAGTTTGTGGCGTTACTGTATCTATTCGTGAAAGGGACGATTTGGTTCAGGTACATTTTCCAAAATATATTTTTTTTATTTTTAGAAAAACAATTTTATTTCAAATATATTTTTAATTTATCAAATATTTAAATATTTGGAATGAATTTATTTTACATGTATTATATTTTTATTAGATTTGGAATGAAAATGCCGCCTTAGCGTCAAAAGCCACAATTCTTGATAAAATTCATAAACTTTTACCAGAAATCGAATTTGCTGCGGAATTTTATAAACGTAAGTTTCATTTTTTTTCTCTAATTTTAATTTAGAATTAATATGAATTATTTTTTATTTTCAGCACATCAGTCGCATCACGCGTACGGAAGGCATTGATTTTTATTCTTAAATTTACAATTATTTGTTTTTATAAATTGACACAATGTAAGTGAAATATACACTGTAATGAGATTTTTTGACACAAGAAAGAATTTTTTTTTGGACTTTTTCACCTTTAAGATTTAAAAATCCACGACTAAAATATGTTTTAAGATTTTATATAGTTATTAACAACAGAAAATATATTGTATTCTTAACAAAAAATTTGAAATATATTTTTTTATTTCATATCAAAAGACAATTGTGATATTATTTTTGTAGACTTATAAGTTGAAGTTCTAAAAAAAAAATTTTTTCAATTTTATTTTTAAATTTTAGAAATATAATTTTTCAGAATGTATTATGGAATGTTTGTCGATTTAATTTTTGTTAAATAAGTTCGTTTTCAGATGTCAAGGTTTTTTTTTTGAATTAATCGAGCTCGTTGCTTTTACAAGGGAATGAGATCAATAAGGAATTTTGAGATAGAGGTTCATCATTCCAGACAAGGCCACTTGAAAGTGGAAACGACCTTCAAAAATTCCGTACAAAGTCCGTACTTAGGATATATGAAAACGTCTCGTCTGGCGCCAAAGCCTGCTGTGAACGATTGATTGCGGTTTATTAATGAAATTCCGCCTTCCGAATTTTTACAGTAACACGCGATTAAATAATTTACATTCCGGTGTGTTCGTCTTATTTTTTTTCTTTTCTTTTTTTTCGAAATATATTTTACTCCTTCAAGATCAAGAAATAACAGTTCATGGATCATTCCTTTCTCTCGAAAGAGTTACTGTTATCTCCGTCAAAAAATTTCCAACTCATATTGATTCCCCGTCCACTTTTCAAAAAATGTTTTGGAATTTTACCTTAAAAAAAAAAACAAAAAAAAAAGACTCCTAATTGGGAGTTGAAATTTAATTATTACTTTTAAAATTTTTCCATATTGTCAATTTAAAATCGAAATTTATTTTCCAAATGTGGAAGTTTTAATTTTATGGAATATTACAATTAATTTTTCCAATGTTAAATTACCTATAAGTTTTTTAATTGTTTTATTAATTAAATTAACAGGAATTATAATTTTTGATATTAAAATTAAAAAGTTGTTTTGAAAATAAATTTCTCAAGATTTATGGGATGTTCCCTATTATTATCAAATTTAAAGCTTGACAAAAATAGGTATAAAAATCGTATCGATCTTTCTAGGAATTTAGAATTTGAATACATTTGCGTATTTTATGTAATTCAAATTCGTCTTGAAATTTTTTTTTTTTTTTTAATATAAAAATTCTTCAAAATGACATTTTATATTCTTAACTTTATATATTTTTTTAAAATTTAATTTATATTTATTATTTAATTTCAATTTAATTTTATATTTATTTTAATTTAAATATAAAAGGTATTTCATTTGAAAAAACATAAAAAAATTTTCAAATTTCGAAAATATTATTTAGTTTTTCTATTTAAACGAAATAAACAATTAATCTCATCTGTCTGAAAAAATACGTAAAGATGATTATTGAGGCGAATGTAGTCGTGTCGACATTTTTACGAGTCTTTTAGATGGAAGTGAAATGACGTCAAAGAGCGAAATCACCAAAAATCAAAACAAAATTTTATTCAGGAATCTCGTACTCGTTAAATACGGCTTTAAATTACAATTCGCACGTTGCATGTTCCTAGAAAGATTTATTGTCGATTTGTTTTCATATAGGTAAAAATTTTGGCTTAAGGAATGATGATAAAAAAAATAAAAAAAAAACATATAGAGAAAGAAAGAAAAAGTAAAAATTGTGTAATTAAAAATTAAATAATTTATTAAATAAAATTATAATCCTTTTAACATGATTTCATTTAACGCATAAAATAATTTTTCAACAAAAAAAAAACCTATTAGATAAGTATAAAAGATTATTTTAAAAGCAAGTCATTAAACTTGGTTTGTCATGCGATTAAAGAGGTCATAACCCAGATATAAAATTCCTTTCTTGAAATGCGGGCGTAAGTAATGTAAAATTATTTTTCTTGTTTAAATCCAGATACTTTTTTTTTCTTTCTTTAATCTGCAAAAATATTCTTAAACGATTTTAATTAAAGTTGAATTTTTTTTGGGATATAAATTGAATTTTTTTAAAAAATATTAATTAATTAATTTTAAATTGACAATATTTTTAGTTTAAAATTGAAATGTTAATTGTTCATCATTCAATTCATAATATTACAATGTTTCTAATAAAATTTTAATGATTTTTCTTTTCAGAGCTATTGAGGATTTTGAGAGGAACAAAAACAAGAATATTCTTTGACGAAAATATTATACTTGACAGAAAATTGAATGTCCTTGCTGTTAAGAAGAATCTGATCGATGACATAATGTTTCAACGTGCCTTTTGCTTTTGGCAATGCCAAAGAATCAAGAATCAATTAGAATTTCCAGTCGCCAGTCTTATATTCAAAATG
This sequence comes from Leptopilina boulardi, assembly GCF_019393585.1. NCBI lineage: Eukaryota > Metazoa > Arthropoda > Insecta > Hymenoptera > Figitidae > Leptopilina > Leptopilina boulardi. Next base: position 924,404 of record NW_026137866.1, read on the forward strand.
AACATGAAATTCTCTGATCCCTATCGTCGTGGCGCCAATATTGAAGGTTTGTTCAGTTTCTTGACGTCAGTTTTATTCATTTACATAAATTCCACAAATTCTACTAGTTTCAAACAGACTGATTTTCAATATTTTGTTTGTCTCTTTATTTTTCCGAAAATGAAAAAAAAAATTGGAGCAATGTCACAATTATTTTTTTATGACAATGAATTTCAAAATTAAGATAAAAATTTTTTACAACTTTATTTTTTATTTCGGTAATTTTGTCTAAGATTGAATTTTTTTTTTTCTTCAAAGATATTTTTTGAAGACTTATATTTTCTGAATTTAGAGATCTAATCTAAAGTTGAAAACTGAATTGAATTTTAATTTAAAGTTCCAATTTTGGAAATTCATTTGCATTTTGTACTGCGGTTTAAATAAATTAACAAAAACTAGTTAAAAAAAAAATGTTCTTTCAGTTTCAATAAGAATTTTTATTCTTTTGCAATATTGTATAAATTATTTAGTTTTTGAATTTTATTTTTAAATATCTAAAGAATCAAATTTTTCATGGCCTTTAGCCAAGAAAAATAGTTTATAGATTTAAAAAAAAGAAAAAAAAACAAACTTTGTACGTCAATGGAAATTTTCTTTTTCTAAATTTAACGTTTATAAATAATACATTTAAATTAATTTCCAAAATAAAACGATTTTAATAAATTAAATAGCTACTGAACTATAAGATTATTATTGAAAATCTACATTTAGAATCTAAATGTTTGTTAATTAAAAATTTTTGATTTTAAATCTGTATATTTAAAAATGTTTTGAATTTGTTTAGTATTGTAAATTTTTAGCAAAGATTCTCAAAAGAGAATCAAAAAAATTTACCTGAAATTAAAAATTATATACATTGCAGGAATATTTTTGCTGAATGATTGAAATCGGAGTGTGAAAAAAAAATTGAACAAAAGGTAATAGCAAACAAAGGAAAAATGCATATATTTTTTCACCCATAGAAGATCGGAAATGGTGCGGATAGTGTTAGCATGAATTCTTTGTCACATATCAGTCATTGCCCTCTGGAGCTTGAATTGTTTTTCCGGTTGACGAGATTGCAATTCCGTTCTGTTTGCCAATTTTCTGATTTGGTTAGAAAAGTCTTTATATATAGTATATATTTTTTAAAAATTCTACTTTTTCTTTAAAAAAATTGTTTTTTTTTTAAATTTCTCATCTGTTATTGATACTTAAAAAACAATTTTTTTCCTAATTTAATTTATTTTAATTTTTGTTATTGTTAATTTTATTTTTAAGGCTCAATTTTAATTCTATTTACTTGGTGAATTTTTTTTTTAATTGATTCATAATTAATGAAAAAAATTAACAGATTTAATAAAAATGAAATTGTTTTTTTTTCTCATCTTTCTAATAGGTAAAAATTTATGTGGTTGTTTTTGAGGGCAAAGGAATGAACTACTGAATTTTTCACACCTCCACAAATTGGACGATAATGAGAAGCGAAGATCAGGTTTTTATTTTTTTCTTGGACGTAAGTATTTTCGTTTTGATTTGACCAGGGAGATTCCCAAATGCTTGAGGCTTTGAGTTTACCTCGTGACGTAAAATATTAAGGCTTGATGTTGATATATCCGCATTTTATTATTCCACTGACCAAACATGTGAAATTATTGAAAATTCCCATTCGAGATTTAGGAATTTGACATTTACATACATATATATATATAAGTATATGAAAGCAAAATTGAAAACTATTAAGAAAAAAATATTAAATTAATATTTTTGTTAATTATTTATTGAAAGAATATTTCATAAAATAAATTATACATTAAAATCATTGTACGTCACATGGTGAAAATTTAAAATTCCTTTTACGTCAAATAGATACAATTAAAAACCTTTTACGTCATAAATGGGGAATAATAAAAATGCTCAATATAATGAATTAGAATATTTTTCCATATCAATGATAATGAAATGTATAGTTTGCAATTAATCTAAATCAATATATGAAAAGTAAGCCATGGTCAAAAATGATTTAAATTCGTTTTTTAACTTTAGAGATTATCAATTTATGAATATTTTAAAATATGTCAAGTTTAATTAGAATTCAATAAATGATGATAATGAACAAAAAAAAATTAAATTAAAAATTTTTTTTTTGAGAAAGGATTTAACATTTTTTGGAAAAAGAGAAAAAAAAATATTTAAACGAAAGATTGTAAATGAAAATTTAAAAAATTAATTTTAAACATAAACTTCACGGTTTTATATAATTACCCAACATTGCATAATTTTTCTCTAGTTCCTATAGCGATTATTTTATCCTTCTTGGAATGCTTGGAAAATGTAATTTGCTTATTTAAATAATTACTACTGGTAAGAATTATTACCGAATATAAATAATTTTCCATAAATACGTGTTTGGTTTATTTTTGAAAAAAAAATGATAATTTTACATGATTCTATTTCAGATGGAGATAATTCAAAATTACAATTTGCAATATTGTGAAATATCAACCCCATTTCACCTTCAGAAGTTTATTACAAAAAAAAAAAGAATTGAAGTCATCGACTTCAAAGCGGAAGAAATGACATCAGCGATTCAGTGATTGCTACTTGTGCATTCCACTGAAAAACCTGAGTCAAATTCAATGGGAATGTTTACAAGAAAAACAACAAGATGTTTTAACGGAATTTATAGTCATCGAATTAAAAATAATTATCAATATCGTAAGTTGACAAAAATAATTTAAATTTTCTTTTTAAATTAAAGTTAAAAAATTTTTTAATTAAATTTTCATTATAATATTTAATAAATTTTATTATTTGGAAAAAAAATTGAATGTTTAGAATTTTAGATTCAGTAATTACTTTACAAGATTTTTTTTTTATACTTCATGAGAGTTTCTTCTTCTCTATCTTCTCAGCATTGTTTGTAGCATTATTCAATGTCTTAATTTCTTATTTATAATCATCTGCACTTTATATGTTAGGTAACAACCGGGGTCGTTGATTATATGACCTCGTCATTCATGAAAATTCTCTCAAAAGTCAATTTTTATCTTTGTCGAAAAGTTTTCATCCAAGTACATTGAATTTTTTTTCTAACAAATATTGACGAAATAATCTTTATTTAATTTGGGACTTAATAATTAATTTTTTTGAAACTTCATATTTTTTATAATTATTAGTAATTTAACTTAATTTTAATTGTTAAAAATTCATAAATTCGAAAATTTTGCTTATTTCCATTGATGATAATTTTTATAGTTAAAAAATTTCTGTTCTTTTAATTATTTTTTTGATAAGAAGACATTAATGACTTTTTTTTATAATCAATATGAACTATAAAAATCCATCGAATTCAGACTATATCCTTATTGACTCACGTCAAGGTTCCTTGAATCCTCCAGTAAATATGTCACCCATGTTTATTAGTAATAAAAATTAAAACGATTAACTAAACTGCAAAACTAGTTCCAACTGCGACTTTTCATTGTTCGTGTGGTCAGGAATTTAAAAAAAAAAAAAAAGTTTTATGTTTCTTTTTTCTCTTGTTCGGTTCAATAAACAAATATTTTCGTTTTCAAAATACAAAATATAAATTCCCGATTGCAAAAGTATGTTTTAAAAAAATACAATATCAGAATCTGTTAAAATAAATAAATATTTAAATAAAATATCAGATACTTATATCTAAATAAATAATTAAATATACAAATACAAAGTAAAACAATTATTTAAAAACAAAACGTAAATTTTTACTAAATCAAGAATTAATTTTTTTCAATATTGAATTAATTTTTGAATCTGGAGACAAATACAAATGTTAAAAATAGTTTTTGTTTATTAAAGGGGAAATTAATTATGCAAATAGAAATTATTTCTTCTTTTTTTTTCGTTACAGGAGTCGTTAGCCTATGTAAGGGATATTCAGAGAAATTTTAAAATAGATAAACAGACGTCAGAAGATGCTGTGATTATAATAACGAAGACCCCTTTGGTTGTGGTAGGGTACCGCATAAAATGAACCGGCCACCTGGCAGTAAACTCAGTTTCTCGCGAGCTCTCAACAGTGATTGTCCTGAGATTTATAACAAGTCTACTTTAAAAAAAAGTGCCATTTGAAATACTTTTCTGTGTTTTGATTTTGAATTTTTTAAAAACGAAGAAAAACAATTTGCCTGTGAAAAATCAAGTTTTCTAAATTTCGTGATCCAGTGGCAAAGGAGAAAAAAAAATATCAAGGAATTCTATCTTGAGACTTTGATCGGAGGACACAAAAATAAGAAAAAAAAATGAAGATCTCTTTTATTGTTGCCTCGATTCTGGGAGTTTGTCTCATTTCAAAAGCCAATGGATCTGCTATTCCAATTTGGGAAAGTCTCGCCAAGGGTGAAAAAGTAAGAGTGATTTTTCTTTACATTTTTCCTATTTTCCAAAGTGTTAAAAAAAAGTGTTTATACATTTTTAAATGTTTAATATTGTGAACGTGCAAATTGTGAAGTATGAAAAAAATAATTGATTGTTTCATTTAAAAATTTTTTTGCAAACGATAAAATCGTATTGTTATTTTGTTTTTTTAATTCTTTGTCTGAAAAACAAAAGTTAATTACAATTAAAATGTAAACTTGGTATATAATATGGAACAATAAGTTTATTTTGTCAGTTGATAAACTTTTTACGAAACAATCAATTGTTTTTGAATGTAATTTTTAAACATAAACTACATATAACAATTGAAATTTCTGACTCGACAAAAGGATAAGCAAATTAAAACAAATAGATAATTTTTGTATTTACATTTAACATGTTATTTTTAAACATTTTTTCTTTGGGACAAATACATTTGGACGTTAACAATATTGAACTATTAAAATAAATCGATTTTGTTAATTTAATATCTATAGATAATTTTTTTTTTTTAATTTTTCAATCATTTAAACATAAAATCGCAAATTAATTTCGTACCTCGATTTGATATTTAACCAAGAAAAAATTAAAATTAAGTTAATATAATTATAAATAAAAAAGCAAAGGAAATTATTAAATTTAAAATAATTTCGTTCTATTTATGGATTGAAGTTTATAGATCGTAAAAGGTAAACAGCTCGAGCGTGAAAACATTATTTTGCTATTGTAACAAGTTGAAGTTCAAGTTTAAACTCAACTATTAGAAAAAAAAATTTCAATATAAATTTTAAAATTTTTTATTCTAACAATTTTGGAAATACTATTTTTAATCAATTAATTAATGCAGTTATTAATCTTAATATAAAAAATATTTTTTTTAAATTGTAGTTCTAATTATATAAAAAAACATTCATTTATTTAGATTAGCATTTTTAGGTTCTTTTTGTCTTCCTCTATTTAATCAGCAATTAACGCAATATGTACTTAACACATTAGTGATTTTTCAACATTTTCTGCACGACACTTTCTCTCAATTTCCGGAATAAAAATAAAGAAACATTACACAGTTTGTCCTGATTTGCTAACATAAGTAAATTCGGCACGGTTTTGATATTATTTCGTCACGTTTCACATTTGACTTGAAATAACTTTTTTAAAAATTTAAATAGGTACATCATTTAAATAAACAATTTTTCTAAAACTGAAAAAAATTTTATATCAGTTGAATTAATTGAAAATATAATTTCAATTAATTAAATTTTAAATAAAATTATACATTTAAATGATAAATCATAATATATTTCATTATAAAGAGATTTTTAAGATAAAATAAAATTTTGTAGCGTAACATATATTATTAAAATTCTCACTCAATGGAAAATTGATAATTTAATGTTACTAATTAAGTATACTTATATATATGAGACTGGAAAGAAAAAATTGTTTCTTAATATATTAAAATAGATACAATTTGAAATTAAAATTTTTAAAGCGTGGGTGAAAGTAATAACGACGTGTCTTGTATTATTATAAAAGCGCTACTTATTGATATACATTTTGTACCATTTTTGGTTAACGTCACGTTTTCGAGATTTATTGCGTGAAAATTTATTGCAAACTTTTACGTGCTAAGCAACACGTATACGCGTGTATGAATATTTAAGAAATTTAAAATTCAGTCAGATTTCATAAGAGCGGAAATATTTTTGCAAAAGTTCAAAGTTAAAGGAAGGGAATCATTTTCACTATCCACATTTTTTTTATTTAACGATTTTAATATAGTAAAATAAAATTTTTATTAGAATCTAAATTAATTTAAATTAACAATTTTGTTGAATTAATTATATATTAATATAATTTATTTTTAATTACAGATGAGCAGATTGTTCGATAGATTTAAATTACAAGCGGAAAGTTATTGTTCACATTCATCGAGTCCGGATTGTAATAAAAATTTGTTGGTAACTGCATCGCAAAAATTGGCCAGCCTAAGCAATGATCAAATGGATCTTTTAGATCCCTATCAAAGAAATTCTGAAGAAATGAGTATGTTAATTTTATTATTAAATTAAAATTTTATATTGTTATTGATACATAATTAATTTATTAGAGTTTTATTTATATTTAAAGAAATATATTTTTACCATTTTGCTTTTAATTTCTTTTTAGTTTGGCGAGCATTGACAGAAGGAGTCAAAGAAAACATTGATGACGTCGATGAACGTTTCTCTATTACATCGACAGGTAATTTATTTATTTAGATAAACAAAATTCCTTTATTAATTTGAAAAGTTTATTGACATTGTTTTTCTTTTTCTTAAATATCACGAATTACGAAATAATTTTATTATCTAAAACACAAGTTCATGCGGAAAGAAATTTCACAAACTATAATTAAATTTCTCGTTTGGATTATAATTTCTATTTGTACAACGGAAAATATACGTAAATAGTAAGAAAGAAAAAAAATACTTGGGAGAAATTTCGTGGCATTCGGAAGTATCGGAAACTTGTGGTTTTACCATAAACGTTTCTTTATTAGACGGTCTTTTTTTTCATCTGCCTATCATTAAATCTATGGAGCGATCTTGAAATCTTGTCTTTGAAGCCTGTTTTTATCTCACGACAAATTAAACTATAAATATATAAGAAAACTTCGCGATTTAATAAATTTAAACGTTCGTAACTTTTATTTTTTTTATTGAAAAGTGAAAAATATTTTTAAACTTATAGTCCTATTTCTTTTTAAAAGATCTTTGTGTTTTAAAAATTCTATATTTAAATAAAAATAAAAATATTGAAGGTAAAAAATATCAAAGAAATGAAAACTAAATTAATGATCAAAGTTGGCATTTTTTGTTGGAAAAAAATTCGCTTATCATCTTATATTGAAGGAACGTATAACAAAATAAACGGTTAACTTGAATGGAAGATTGATTAATGACCGGAGATCAGCGGTTTACTGAGAAACAATTGTTAGTAACGTTTCATTCTGAGAAAATCTATCGATAATAATGATAAATAATTTTATTCGATTCTATATATGCGAGTAATTCCCACGGAAATCTGAAAGCTGGGTGGGTTTTATTGAGGTCAAAACTTTTCTTCGACGTTTATACCGCTCTTCACAAGAAGGCCTCCTCATGGCTTTCACATTTTCTCTATGGCCCATTTCCCTCTGTTAAAACGATACATGCCAAGTGCAAAACACAAATCACTTCTCTCTTATTGCAATAAAAAAAAAATATATATACATACTTCAAAGAATACAAATAACAAACAAACAAATAAAAAGTCGGAAAAAGACTTTCTATAATTTCACTCCCACAGTCTTTGCCAAAATACACAATTGAAATAATTTATCGCTATTATATTTTTATTATTTATTTTTTTTATTACAAAATTTGTCTTTCATTAGTTATTGAAAAATTTGTCTCTAAATAGTTAAAATTCGTAAATTATTTACAAAATGAAAAAGAAGTTTGACAAATAATTTTATTTTTAAGGCAAAGAAAAAAAAAATAAAAAAATTCTGTCGATGGTTAAACAAACCATGCAAAAGACTTATATATGCAAATTTCCTGCTTAAGGACTTTTATTTCACTTCCTGTTTCCGGGAGGTCAATGATTTCACAAGCAGAATATGTTCGTTAAAAATGTCTTGCAATATTCAATTAAGATTGATAATATAAATAGATATTCATATAATGGGTGCAAATTTAAATTAATGATATACAACACGAAATTATGTTTTGCTCTCAGATACTCAATAATACTCTATTCATCTCTTCTTTTTCATTTTTTTTTTCAATAGCTTCTTTGGAATATTTTTTTTCAAAAGATCTGTATTTGATCTTGATTGGGTATTCGCGAAAGTTCGACATGTAGGCCAAGGTGTCATTATTTTTCTTCTTTTATTTTCTCTCTCTTAACTTCGAAGGAATTCTTGTTCTCCGATCTCAAGGTAGAAAAAAAGATCATGTTGATCAAGAATTTTCTTTTATTTGTGACTTCAAGTTTGACTTTATGTAAATATTAATATATAAATAGAATTTGTGAACAAAATTTTCCTTCGACCCGGAAACAAAATTAACTTTTATTTTTTCTGGAGGCACCTTTTAAATTTAGACGTTTTCCTCTTTAGAAACAAGTTTCTTTTGCGTTATAAAAATATTTAATTTTTTTCTCTGTTTTTTTTTGAAAAATGTTTCTATTTTTTAAAAATTGGAAATTTATTCGCGAAATTGATAAAAAGGGAAAGAATTTCTCTCTGGGAGATTTTATGGACGACCGGATATTAAATGCATGAGCGAGTTTCCGATACTTTCGAAAAAGAAAAGTCCGATGGTATCAAAATGTTAAATATTATGGAAAGTCAAAGGAACAAGTGGAGAACGACAAGATTCACGTCCTTATCCAATTACAAATGTTAAATACAATCACGATATATGTCTTTTAATTTCAAAACCAATATTTCAAACATCAGAATATAATCATTCAATTAAATCCGAACAAAAATTTTGATTTTTATCTAAAATTGGATTCTTTTTTCAAATTAAAATTATATTGTCCCTTACTTTAGAATAAATTTATTCCTATTATCTTTTTCAAATAAAAAAGAATTAAGAAACAATTAATTTTTTTTCGGTAAACTGTTTAATTTACAAATGGCTATAAATTTAACTCTAATGTCTAATGAATTTCAAAAGATATCAAATAATTGCTTATAAAGACGTCAAGGTTGAAAAAGTAATAAAATTTAATTTGGATGACGTTCAAAGGTTGTAAAAACTTAATATTCGAATTGTTTCAAATATATTAGCCTACGAAACGATTAATAATTTCTATTACTTCATAATTCATTCATTAATTTAATATTCTTAATCAAAAAATGATTTTTAAAAATTCGGAATTTTTTTCAATATATTAGTTTATTATTTATTAAAATTAAATAAATTTTTTATTTCAGTTTACACTGAAGGTGAGAATGGCCTGGCAGAAGAATCATCACCAATTGCAAATTACATACAACCGGCTAATCGTCCCGGACCTTTTGTGGTTGGTCCAATGGTGTCACGAGTATTGCCAGACGGTCGTCCAGTTCCTGGTGATGAAATTATTCCCAAGGACGAGGATATTGAAGATTTACGATTTTCCCCATTGCCATCAATCGAGGAAATTGAGACAAAAACCAATAGTCGTTATTATCAAAAACCAGAGAGATATAATCATAATGCTCTCGTTTCACCATTCCATGATCAACGACCAAGATATTTTATTAGAAATCGTCGAAATAATTATCCACTACGTGAACCAATTTTCTTCACGTTTCCCTTCGATTTACGTTATTATTAAGATGATGTTGATGTGATGATGATGCTTTTCAAAATCCAAGGATTTTAGTTATTTCCTGACGAATGATCGCTGAGTGAATCTTTAAAGGTTTTTCTATTTTTTTTTTTTTTTTATTTATTTATTATTTTTTTTTATTGAAATAAGAAAAAATCAGAAATGTTTCATTCTCGATCATGAAAACTAAGACTCATACTATTATTATTTATTTTATAAGACTTCAAACTCTATTTATTTGTTTCTTTATTTTTGTTCTTTTTTTTATATCATTTCATCTGAATTATTTTTGAATCATTTACAAAACTTTTTCATTTCTTTTTATTTAGAATTTAATTCATTTTTTTTTTTACAAAATTTTTTCGTTTTCATCAAAATTCAATTTTAGATTATTGTAAATGTTTGATAATTTCTGATTTACAAAATATTTTACATTTTATCAAATTGAAAAAACTGTAACTTTCTTTTATTTGAATTGTAATTAATTTTTCTTTTAGCGTTAATTAGTTGTTATATGGTCTTGTGATAAATGTAGTCATAAGATGCTTTTGTGTGAATTAAAAAATTCACACAATTTGTATGTCATATTGATAGTGATTTAAAATTTTTTCAATTCTATCAAAAATGATTGAATTAAAAAAATATTTAACTCGCGACGATTGTAAATAGAAAATTGTAAAATTAGTGCATAATTTTTGTAATTTGAACTAATTTTTAAATTATTTCAATAAGAAATAAATCATTTTTAATTAAATTAACGATTTTAATTTTCATTTTCAGAAAATTAAATTATTAAATTTCTGAATAACAAAATTTTAATGAACTGACATCGTTATTTAAATCTTTTTTTATTTAAATAGTATTTTATCTTTATAAATTATCACTATTGTTAATTATAGTATCTTGACTGTAAGAAAGTTTTAGAATTAAATCGAAAAACATTTATAATAGAAAAAGAAGACTTTTGTCTTCGATACATAATTCACGCTTACAGTTAAAAATATTATTTTATAAGCTGTACAAGAGAAATTTCTTTCTTTTTTTTCAGATTTTAAGTCACATACAAATTTTGAATTATCAAATCTGTACACATTCATCACCATTTAAATATCTACACTAATTTTTTAGCTTCAAAGAAGCTCTTCAAATGCTTCATTTGCCATGCACCCATTATTAATAAAATAGCAGTTTGAATAAGAGACCACCAAAGTACTCGGCGATTTGTACTCTCTGATGTTTGACGGAATCTGTCCTCTCGATACTAAAATAAAAATACAGTAAGTAATGACATGATTTTAAAAATATTTTTCTTTTTATTAAATAATATTTCGTATACCCTCTGATAATTTTGCTCCTTTGTAATTGCATCAACTTGATCATAGAGTTGTCGAATTCTAAGTTGAAGTTCTGTCAATTTTTCCTTTTGAGCTACATTTGCATAATCAATAGCGTGTTCTCCAACTTGAATATCGAGATGAACTCTCTGAAAATTTTAAAAAGAATTATTAATATATTTTTAAATTTACATAAGTAGAAATAAATTTTTGAAATATTAACCAATTGAGTTCCACTGAACCAGGCAGTGCTATTTGAATATAAGCAAATAACATGTTCTCCTGGTGTTTGTGACGTAAATGAAATTCGTCCTTCGGAACTATAAACTCTCGAAAGAATTGTTTTATCATCCGGATCTCGAACTTCTACGTGCATTCCAATTCCAGGACTACTTGGCATAAATCCCTGACTACGTGGATCATATAATTCCACTTTATAGTTCACTGTAATTAATTAATCAAAAATATTATTTGTATTAAACAGAATTTACATGAAACATCAAAAAATCAATATGTTAGATAGAAATCGAAACAAATAGTAAAAAAATATTGTGAGAAATGATTTATTTTAAATTCTAAATATTTTTAAAAGATAAATTTAAAATATGCTACAATTTTGAACAAAATTTTGTTTAAAAAAATGAATAAAAATAAGTTGTTTATAAATGTTTGACAAGTCAAGAAACCAATATGTTAGGCAATTTTTAATTTGATAATGAAATAAACTCTTGACTATATGAAAAATAAATTAAGGTGACATAAATATGCATTTAAATAATAATTTTATACCTAAAATTGCAGTTTCATCTGGAATTTCTTCTATAAAACATTTTCTTTCGGTTTCACCGATGTGGAAGTAAAGTCCTAAGGAATATTCAAAAACTACACTAAGCACTAGGAAATAACACAAATATTTCAACATTTTTTAATTTTGGAAGGTAATTTTTTTTTATAAACTATTTAATATTGGCCTTATTTTAAATATAATATTGCTTGGGAAATTAATTGAAACAATTCACACATGCCAAATAATTCTCCCACGTCAGCTTTAGAAATTATGCAAACATAACCTTTAATTTATAAAGTGGTGCCTCTAGTGAGAAAAATTGTTTATCGATAGTCGATATCAAGAAATTATCAACAATCGATACTATATAGTAGAAAAAATACACACGTTTATAATTGTTATGATTGTTATTGTTAAATACAACAATGGAACTTGTTTTACTTGTATCACTTGCAGTAATTATTGTAATTTTAATTATTGGATTGACTGTATTTTCTCGTAGAGGAACAAGTAAGTATTTTGCAGTATTACAATATAAATAACAATATTTTATTGAAAATTTATCTGGTATTTTTGTTTGACATGTTGTCTAACCTCAAAATTTTTTGACAGCTGTTATTTTTATCTTTTAGTTTTTAATTATTATTTCTAATTTAACTTTTAAGTTAAATAATTGTTTAACTAAGATAAATTATCTCTAAATAATTTTATTGAAAGTTTTTTTCTTTTGACAACATTTAACCTAAAATTGTTTACAATTTAAATTAATTAAGATATAGAATATATTTACATGGAATAAATTATATAATGTAAAATAAATAATTTTCGCGACTTTTGAAAATTAATTTGAAAATCATTTTTATTAGAATAAGAATTATTCAAAGCTAATGTAAAATGTATAATGAATAAATTAAAAGTATCCATCAGTTAGAATCAATTTTCACAATCTCTTTTTTTTCTCTTTAAGAAAAATTAAAGACCGAAGCACCAGCACAAGCTGTTCAGGGTCGACGAGTACGTCGAGTTGCAGGCGTTAGAAATGCTCGTCAACGAATCCGTGAAAATGATGCTCATCAACAAGTCAATCAGGATCAACAAAATAGATCTGACGATGAGGAGAATAATGAAACCGAAGAGAAACCTGATATTCCAGAGGGGAAAATAGGCGCCAAGAAAAAGGCAAAATTGGAAGCGAAAGCAGAAAAGAAAGCACAGAGAGAAGTTTTAGAACGTGAACGTGATGATCGTAAAAAACGTGAACAATTACTTCAAGAGGAGCGTGATAAGCAAACAGAAAAAGAACGCGAGGAAGAGAAACGTCAAGAGGAAGCCGAGAAAAAAGCAAGAGAGGAAAAAGAGAGACAAGAATATGAGGAATATTTGAAAATGAAAGAAGCATTCAGCGTTGAGGAAGAGGGTTTTGAGGAAAAAGATGATGAAGAGGAGAGAAATTTATTACAAGATTTTATTAATTATATAAAACAAAATAAGGTTGTTATTTTAGAGGATCTTGCAAGTCATTTCTCATTGAAAACAGCGAGTGTCATTGAAAGAATTCATGATCTTCAAGCCGATGGTACTTTAACGGGAGTTATTGATGATCGAGGAAAATTCATTTATATCTCACAGGATGAACTTGAAGCTGTCGCGAAATTTGTTCGACAACGAGGTAGAGTTAGTATTACTGAATTAGCGGAACATTCTAATAAATTAATTAATTTAAAACCATGCAATACTACGGTAGAAGCTCAATAAAGAATGAATTTTTTATAGCGAAAACGTCTGTTTATTGACTTTTCAATTTCAGCTTCTACCTTACATATTTTAATTATTTTTTAAAGTAATTATTTTAATTGAAATTTTAATTTTAAAATTTTTATGGAAATTTAAGAAAAAAATCATTTTGTAATAAAAGGATTTTTTCTGAAATTTTTGTATTCTAAAGATTTTGCATAATTTTTTTTTTGTTACTTTATCATTCGCTATACATTGTAGTGAATTGAATATTCAATTTTACTTAATGGTTTTTTTTTAAATGAGGTATATTAAAGTATTTAACTTCTTACTATTTTTGAAATACATTTAATTTTATTTCTTAAATTTTCATTTTTATTTATTAATCATTATATTTATTTTTTTTATATTTTTTTTTATTTTACTGTTTCTGTTTTCTTTTTTTTTATTTTAATTTCTTAGATTCCACAGTTACTACATTGAATGCAGTGAAAATAAATTCATGTAAGTTAACTAATTTGCAAATTTTTTTTTTGGAAAATCAACTAAAATAATTTAATTTTTTTAATTTTTTCATATTTTCTTGATTTCAGGTGAAATTTTTAATAACGGACACAAATTTTTACATCTAAAATATTGCAAACATATGCAAATATCGCATCTGATGACACTCCCAACTTGGTTGCATCAGATTCTAGTTTACCTTAACTGCAAGTTATTTCTTGATGTATAAATTATCTTTTAACATCGAAAAAATATTGTTTAATATCCTTTGTAAACAAACAAATGCAATTTTGCAAACAGGAAACTAATTTCAAGTTCAGTAACTTCAGTTTTTGAATTTTCAAAATCTTTTTTGGAAATTCGTCAAATTAATAATGGAAAAAGACTGATAATTTTTCTTATAAAAATAAAAAATAATTTTCAGTTTTAAATTATGGGAAAAATAAGAGTAAAAGATTTTATTTAATATTATCAAGAGGGTAAATATTTAAAACTTTTAATATTAATAAATTTTGTGTAATTTAGAATTTTCATTTACAATATTAAAAGCTACAAAACCGGTTTAGAAAAATGTAAATGATTTTGATTTCAAAGAAACTACAAAGTTTCTATTACAACTGTTAGCGAATTTATTTTACGTTTTTTTTCTCTTATTTTAAAAATTATTTTCTTCATAATAAAAATTAGAATCATGTTTTGGATAATTCTTGAATCATTGTTGACATAAAAATATTTTCGTATTTTTTTTCCTCTTTGATTTAATTTTCCTGACACAAGTCACGTAAATACTTCGCAATTAAAAATTATTCTTATTCTAAATTTTTTAAGTTTTCAGATTTCTACGTTTGGGAAGGAAGAAATTTTCCAAAATGCAAAATGACAATGTGTTTTTTCTTTTTAAAAATTTCTAAAGATAATAGAAGATTTGATAAAATAAAAAAAATATATATAGAAAGCATAAAATCCCCACTTTTATTCTAATAATGAAGAGAATATGGGAGGGATTGCAGGTGAAGGGAGCTTTGTAAAAGCCACAGGAATCACCGGAAGATTCGTAGTCCTCTACCTGAGGTTGACAGTGTGAGTTCATTTCAAAATTGCATTAAACAATTGGATGAGGGAAGTTTAAATTACAATTCAATTGGAAATTTATCAGTGACACTTTAACACAAAACGTGATTGATTAATTAATGATTTTTATTTTTTATCGACACTAAGAATTTCGTATACTTATGTGTCCATGAGGTGCAAGGTTTTAGACTGTCAAGGCAATTCAGCAACGTTTTTACCAAGTATCAGGTGAGAATTAAGAAACAAAAAAGAACAGGTTCTTTTTTAAAAAATTAAAAAAAGGAAATTATATCTATTTTAAAATACAACAATTTATTAGAATTGTTACAATCATTTTTTTTCTTCCTATTAATTAAAATTAAATGCCTTTTGTTATTAATAATGATTTGTAATTAATTTTTGTAATTTAGACTAGCCAAGAATCTTCGGACACGCAAAGGGAGTCGACGTGGTAATTCTGGAAACCGTTTAGAATTATTGGTTTTAGTTCACTTACATCACGTGCCATAGGGTAAGTTTTGAAGAATTAAATTTCGACTATACGCTAAACATATTAATTAATTTATTTATTGTTGAAAATTATTTTTAAAAAAATATTTTTTATTCCAGTATTTCAAAAAATCTCTGGAAATTGCGAAAGCAGCAATCGCAATATCAATTAAAATTAAATAAATTACTGAGCTGCTTCCGAACCATTGATACTGCTCTGAAAAGCATTAATCAATTTAAAAAAAAAAATTCAGAAAACTAAAAATCGATAATTACAATATAAATAATTGAAAATATATTTTTAAAAAATGGTCCACGGAAGATATGCCGATTCCCAAATTAAGGGACCGTTCAAAGAAATCAAGTAAGTTTCTATTTTTTTTTTAATCTCAAAATTTTATTTAAAAAACTTAATTGTATTTAGAATTTTAAATAATTACATTACTAAGTACATATGCTAGTAAATTCTTTTTGTAAAAGATTTAAAAAAGATAGGAGTGTCGATGATAAAATTACGTAATGGAAAAACTAACACATAAAAAATTTTTCCCAGGAAAGAAAAAACTACAAGTCCTTCTGGTAGTCAACAAAGATCGCAGTCTACACAACAACAGAATAAGGATAATAAATACGGTGCTTGGGGTCCAGTTTACAAAGACAAGCAGAATTTCATAAATATGCACATTTGCTGAATAATTAATTTTTCTTGAGTCAATGATGGAAGCTTTTCTGAAACATTCTCGAAAACATCAGGTTTATCGTTTACAATTCAACAAAATTTATTATTTTAATTATTTTTTTCATATGAAAAAAACAAATGACGTTCAACATATTTAATTTAAAAATTTTTTAAATTCAAAATTTACTTTAATTTAAAATTGATTTCAAAAATGATTGATAAAACAGTATAAAATTAGTATAAAATAGTATTTTATCATGTCAGCTATTTGTCAAAATTGTTTTTACTTCTTTGGAGAAAAAATATTTATTGAAAATTTTTATAATCGGTCTTTTCGTCATTCTGCCAAACAGTTATAAAAAAAGAATGCTTTCAAATATTATTAAGTGACTCGAGTTTTTGCAAAATTTCACAGAATTGTGATTTATAGCGTTCGTGTGTGTATTTATCGAATGACTATAAATTTCCGATTATTTTTTTCACCGAAAATAAGTACAGACTGATATATATTTTTTTTTTGTTTTAAGAAACTTTCGCTTTTCCTCATGATGATTCTTTGAGAGTCGGAAATTCACGAGAAACGAGAGTTATGAATGTTTATTGAAATTGTCAATTTTCTTCAGAGCAGAAAAAAATTTAATCTCTATTTCATTATTATTTTGTATATCTGTAAATTTAGAGGCACTTTAAATTCCGCGAGTTCTTTATTTTCTTCAAAAAGATGAATTAAAATAATTGGAAAAGAGATTCAAAATTTATCAAAAAGTTTAGTATTAATAATATTATTTATTTTAATAATAAAAAAAAAATTCAAAACATATTTTTTACATTAAAAATTCGATTAATATTCCAAATTTTAGTAAAATATAAATTGTTTTTATATTGAATTTTTTGCCTGAAGAAAATTTAACTAGAGAGTAACAATGGTTCGGTGACATTTGATTTATTTATATCTTATACATATTTTGCTTTTTCATATCCTCTCGAGCTTGAAAAATATTAATATAATTTTTTTTCATGGCGAGAGAGATTGTTAACTAGCTAAAATAAAATTATTTTACAAAATGGGTGAATTGGTATCTTTTAGGCTTTTTGAAAATTCCAGAAAAATTTTCGTTATTAAATAAAATAGAAAATCGTTTATTAAAATTTATTTTACTAAAAAAGAGCAGATTTTTGTTTCTTTAAATGGATAATTTTTTACCATTTCTGAACAGCGATTTTTTTTGTTCCATTTTCAAAAAGCCTGATTTATTATTATATGGTGATAATAAAAATTTTGCAATTATGATTTAAAAATCAATTATAAATTATTTATTTCTTGACTTTGATTTCAGGATGTGTTCGAATTTCGGAATTAAAAATAAAAATCACTTTCTCAAATTTCTAAAAGTAATATTTTAAAAAAACAACGAAAAGTGATATAAGAAAAGAAAGAAAGACATCAAAATGTATCATTTTTCCGGAGATGAAAGATGAGTTTTTTTTTCATCAAACAATATGTTTCTTATCAAAAGTTATATGAACTTTTGAAATTTTAGAAACTTTATACATTTCTATAAATGAATGCCAGCGAGTTGATGAGATGAAAAAATGACAAGTTCAAGTCGTTAGCAATAGCTTTAAATATAATTTCACTCCAAAAAGGAAGCTAAGGGTCTAAAGGGCCCGGTTAAGTAAACCTCTTCAGAAAAAAAAAATGGAAAAGAGCGCGATGTAAAAAAAATTGGAAAAAATTTAAGAAAAAAAAAAAAAAATATATATATATATATATATATATATATATATATATATATATATATATAGGGGAATGAAGGAGACATTGTGTGACTCGTGCCCTCCTCCCCTTTTTTTCTTGACTGTCGCCGCGCACGAGTCTTGGAAAAAATGAAGAAAAAACTTTTTTGAGTGAGAGAAAGAGGGTGCAAAGAGAGCTTTCGTCTAAGATTTATCCAAGAAACGTGGTGCAGTCGTTCAAAGTCCGTCGACGAGTAAACGTATTAGACGGTTTCAAATAGTAATTTTCTTCTCTCTTTCGACTTGCCCCATTCCTCGCGTTTTACGCCCTTAAATTATTTATTTATTATTAATTATCGTTTAATATTTATTTCCCCGTCAGTTTTATTACCATTATTTAATATACACAATTCCAATTTATTTTTTATCGCTTAATTCTCATTTTCCAAGTTATTATAAAGTTTCTCTGAAAGACTTTATTAAGAAATTTATGAGAATTTATTTATTGTTTACAGACAATTGTGTGAACAACCGCATTATAGTGAATTAAAAAAATAGTTAATCAAAATTAATTTAATTATAAAAAAGAAAATTGACAAGTGGAAAAAAAGTGTTTTGATATTATTTGAAAGTCGGAACTTTTTTTGGAAAATTGTGTTTCAAGTTCGTGGAAGCTGTTCTTAATTCTCGGAAGGAAGAAAAAAAAAATTTGCTCGAAATCAGTCGAGAGGAACGCAAAGGAACTTCAAGTCGACACCACGTTGCTATTTCGAGTCCGGTAAACTTTTTTACATTCCTGTTGATTTTCTTCCGTTCTGTCTCAGAATGTGCTGTTGCATTAAATACTTTTGTTTTTAAACATCCTCTAGACTATATCTTTTTCGGACAAATTAGAGTTTCACTTATACAGAAATACATACACTTTACATTTTTAAAAGTGAATTTGAAATTTTTTTCAATTATGATTTTAACAATCTATTAATTTAATTATAATATACAATGATGTATTAAAAAACTAATTTTTAAATTTAATTTAATTCCCGGCCGGAAATCAACATTTTCCTACAGCCAATTAAATTAATTTTTTTGCCGCCAAAAACCTTTCAATAAAATTTAAATATTTTATTAATATTTGTTATTATTATTAATGTTATTTTATTAACATTTGTTGTTATTATTATTTTTAATAACATTATTAATATTTTAAATTGCCGTCAATTTAATTTCAAATTTTTAAATTGGATGAAATTTCAATTTTCGAATTTAACGGTTTTTAGTTCGACAATTACACTCTAGGAGCGCCATAGTCGCGCAAAAATATTGCACAACGTGTGGTGAGCGTTGGTTTATCAGTCACTTGGTCAAAATGAAACGATTAAAAAGTAATTTTAAAAAGTTAAAAATAATCATTTATGGTGTCTATATATACTCAATGTATCAAGAAATTATTAACAATAATCAAATTCGCTGATGTCGTGGAAATTGCAAAGATTTTGTGTCGTCATCTAAAAGTCAAAAGAACATAACCTTCAAATATAACGAAAGGTATTTTGTTTTTTTTTATAATTATGCAATTGTTATTATATTATTTACATAAATAAGTATAAAAATTTAATTTCTTTTAAAAAATATAAGATAAAATCTCAGTAAAATAAGTATATATGTAATTAAGTAAAAATCGAGAATGTTCGTATCGTAATTAGTTTGAAATAGTTGGAGGAATATATGGCAATAATTACTATATATGTGTATATATATGTAAAAATTATGGTTTTAACATATGCATGAGCATCAAATTTGCAATTAAATTTCGATTCTCGAGGACACGATATATTACAACTATTGCTCAGGGCGTGACTCGAGAGATTGAAGCTTATAAAATCTAGATATTATTCTTGCATGCTCAAGTCAAGGAAAACAGCTTCATGTGAAGAATTATTGCACTTATCGCAATATCGACACCTACAAAATTTATTTATATATACTCACAAAATTTTTATCCTAAATTTTCCAACTTGTCCACTTGTCAAAATTAATGAAAAATATTGCATTTAAAAAAAAACACAATTAGCCTTTTTCTATTTTCTTAATTACATTTGACGCTTAATTAATTATAATTTAAATTTTGCTACTGATTTCGTGCATGTTAATTGTCAAACCGGATTTGCTTTTTAAAGTGGAATATTATAAATATTAACTTTATAATTATTAATAATTATTATTGTTATGATAATAATATTAATTATTATTATTGTTTTATACTTTTAATTATTCACAAATTTAATGAATCTTTTTTTAATTTGTATGCATTTTGAATAATAAAATCGGAATTTCTGAGTAATTTAACCCCAGCAGAGAAAACCGGAAGTTGAGCTTTCAGTGTATTAGATCCCCTTCATCTGTCTTCGCTATATCACTTTTTCTGGATTAGAGATGAAAGTGCTTGAAGAAATTTAAGAGCAAAACTTTTATTACTAAGGATTCAATTTTCATGATTTAGGTTGTCATCTAATGCAGCTGCTGCTCTTTTGGAAATATTTTGTATTTTTGGAACTTTTAAATTACATTTCTTTTTTCATATAATGTTTTATTGAAATCCTGAAAAGCTATATTTATTTTTTTTTCAAATCGACATCGATTTTATTTTTCTTCATATTTGTAATTAATTATTTTATAATTTATTTAAAAATTAATATTAAATATTTAATTATTTCAAAACTAATATTTTATTTCAATAAATTTATAATTTTTTTCAATAAATAAAATAAATATTTTCCCAAACAAATTTATTATTATGGGACAATAACAAAAATTATTAATAATAAAAATTAGTATACTTAATTTGAAATTATTGAAGAAATATTTTTTATTATATAAATTTTTCCTTGGATCCAAAAAGAATATTTAAAATTTTGTTTCTTAAGTATATTTTATAAAAATTTTTTTTTTTACATTGTAAAAAATGATTAATGATTTATTTTGATACATTTTAGGTAAATTGAGGAAAAACTTAATTGAATGAAAAAAATTAGAAATGATTAAAAAGATTTTTGAAGAAAATAAGAGTTAAAAAAGGAAAAAAAAATTGTCAAATTTACGCGAAAATTGGACAATTTTAATGATTCGGAAGGATTTATCGTCAAGCTCATCGTTTGCGATCTATTTTTAACTTGCGACTTTTTTGGGAACAACTGCACACCCTTTGCGAACAGTTATCGTTTCCCCTTCAGAGATCGTTTTCTCCCCAATGGGAGGAACGTGTCCTTCCTGTTGATGATGTGGCCCGTGTCTTTTACTTGCATCAGCATGCACGTGCTCTTTCATTTCAAAAATTCAATCCGCATTACAATCTTCATGCATAGTATTCCAAAAGGAGAATTAAGTAAACTCTAATATACGGAAAAAGGAGATTTAGAGAAAATGTTAGAAAGAAGAAAAAAAAAAAAAGAAGGAAACGGAGGATGAGAGATTAGTATAGGGAGACAATTTTTTTTGATGATTTCGGACAGATTTTTTTCTCTCTGTATTTTTCTTCTTTTTCATTAGTATGAAAATTTTTTTTAAAACTTTTGGTTCAAAGTTCATTCAACTTGTATATATGCGGGATAAATGTCGCACGACCCCCCGCGAACATTCGAGGACTTTACACTGGCAGCGTTTTAACTCTCACCGAATTTAGACCAGGGCCAAAAGGGTTTGTAGATTTACTTTTGCTACTCTTCCATATGGTTATTCTTTCTTCAATATTTCTTCTTTTTTTTTTTTAGATATTATTTTTGCATTTCTTTTTTAATACCAGAGCAATTTCCTTTCTTTCGTCTTTCTTGGAAGCAGATGTTTCTATTTTTGAGAATTTATATCAATTTTAATGATTTTTTTTCTGAATTAATTTCTTTAATATAATTTAAATTTATTTAAATTTTTTTCTTCGCGATTTTTTAAGAAATGAAAATAACAATTTTCAAATAGAAAATTTTAATAGAAATCAATTTTTAATTTTTTGATAATTGTGTTTTTGTAAAGACAATTTCCTGTATGGCAAATTGATATTAAAATCAAATTTTCTTTTTCGTTTAATAATAAATTTTGATAACTTAACGACACATCAATCACTGGATCCTTTAGGGTATAATTTAAGTACTTGTTTCCGAACAAAAATAATTTCTTCCAATGGAAAAAATAAAAAAAAAAAAAAAAAAGTAGCTCAGCTTTGCCGAGTGAAATGATCTCTAAGAATAGACTGATTCTTCTTTCCCTCTTTATCTTTCTTCCGTCGCGTAATTATCCTAAGAGAATAGAGTAAACGACCCGAATTCATTTGTGGGTCTCGAAAAACCTACAAACCCATGGAAATTGTATTTTTAGATAAAAAAAAATTTCAAATTTTCTCTCCAATAAATTTTTTCTCTTCTATGATGATGAAACAAATTCAAAGTTGGAAAATCTGAAAAAGACGTGAAAATTTGATTAAACAAAAAAACCTGAAAGACAAAATTGTAATTATAGAATTTTGTGAAATTTTTTTTTTTTTTAATTAAATTTTTTTGTCTTCTTCACTGATAAAATATTTTCAGAACAATGAAGAAGTTTAATTGAACGCAAAAAATTTTAATTTCAATATTTATTTATTTATCAAATTTGAAAAATTTGTTTCATAATATATATTTTTTTTTTACTCTACTTTATTTATATTGTAAATAATTGTAAATTTCCTTTCTCAGTGTTCGGAGAGGATTTACGAGTTTTCGACAAATGTTATTCTTTTTCTTTCAAGTTGTTTACAAAAGTCGGATATCGACGATTTTGGTCACGCTTCCAGGTTCACCACTTCCTTTAGTTCCTGAATTTTTGGAAGAATAACGATGTCTAGCGTCCTGTCGAGACGGCGGCAGTTGTATCGCTGAAAATAGATTTGTAAATCGAGAACTCGACCTGTGAATGCACTCATCATCATGTAAAGTGTGACCTATAGAAAGTTCATTGTACCGATCGATGAAAAAAAAAATCAATCATTATATTAATCGTCAAAGAAAATTCGAATTTTTTTGACAAAACAGAAAAATTGTTTAAAAAAAATTAAAGAAAAAATAAGAATATTTACATTGGATTTGAAGAAGAAGAAATAAATTTAAAAAAAAGAAAATTAAAATAAGAGAAAATAAGTGATGGAATAAATTAACGCTGTTGGATATAAATGAAGATATTTGCGAACAAGTAATAAGCGATGAAGGATAATGAAGTGAAAATATTTTTGTTGGAAAAATGAAATGAAAAATTCAACTCTTTTATAATTTGAACGAGAAGTTTGCGATGGAAGCGATTATTTAGAAAAAGCTATATGAACAAAAAGCATTGCTTCCCCTCCCTGTTAGTCTAGATGACAGCTCGATTAAACTCTTGACAGATATTCGCAGATCTAAAGAACGAAATGAAAAGAGGGAAAGAGACTTAATTATACGAATACATATTTTACTTTATTTCTTTATTGAAAAATCAAGGAAAATAAACGCCGTTCACTTATACATAATTAACTCGATAATATGTGTTTTTTTTCATAGTAATTATATATTTTTTTACCTACGATTTTTTTTTTACAACAAAAATTTTAATTTAGAAAAGTCTTTAATATAAAGAAAATAGAAAATAATTTTTAATTAAAATATAAATAAATAAAAAGAAACAATTTTTCAAATATTTAATGATAAAAGTCCGATTATCGGTAGAGAAGAAAACACTTGAAATTTTTTATCATCTACAGTTTGATAAATGAAATAAAAATTAACTTTTTATAAATTAAAAATTTTTCAATGTAAAAATATGATTTAAATAATTTTTTTCAAATTTATTCTTAGAAAAAATAGTCTTGCAATGAAAGGAAAAAATTTAAATTATGTTTTCAAATGTAAAACTATTTTTATCATATTTTCATAATAAAAAAAAAATGCACTCTATTCCTTTTTTTGTAAATAAATTTAATTGATGTTTGGTCTTGAATTTCAGGCGGGACGTGATGTTTTAAATGAGCTTCTAAATCCAGAGTGTCAAGATGAAATCTAGGGATTCCCTTGTGTACACACCGGTTTCTCTCAGTCCAGACACAGACGAGGACACACTAGTTAATGCAGAAATTTACAATAATGGTGAGTGTTTCATTTTTAAATTTAATTTCATTTTTATAGGAATATATTTTAAAAATTAAAAAAATTGTTTTTTAAGATAAAAAATATTTTTAAATTGAATTCAAAAATTTATAACGTGGTAAAATATTATTTTCTTTTTTTTAAAAAAAAGCGAATAACTGATCTCCCTTATGAAAATATTTTATAATTATAGAATATACAAGTTTGAATGTTTTATCATCAATTAAATTAATCAGAACTTCTTGGAAGAACAATATTGTCAATTAGAATTTTTATAATCGAACAGTCGCGTCTGATTGAAAGTCTAAAAAAAATAATCCGCCAATCTTAATAAAATTATTTAATTCTTTAAAAAACGAAAACAAGAATTTTAGTGAACAAAATGATTTAAAAATTAGATGAATTTGGAAATTAAATATAGAATAAATTTCAAAAAATTGAAATTAAAAATTATAAATCAAATTTTTTTTTAGCGAATTACATAAGTCTATTTTAAAATATGACGTTATAAAATGACTTCTGAAATTTGTACGCACTTAACTTCCGAATTGATTTTGTATACTGTAACCGCATTTATGTAGGTTACGCGAAGGCGTTTACAAGTGATAAAGTATATTGAAAGTGTAAGATTCCGTTTTTGGCAGTGATGACTCGTGCGAGTACATATGGACTTTATCTAAGCAAAAATTACACAACTTTTATAAGTGGGTCAAATATTTTATCATAATCCACGCAAATCGATAGAAAACTTGATCCGGATATCCGCCTTTTTTTTATTTAAATTTAATAGCCGTATTATAATTCACAGAATTAAAAATTATTTTTTTCGATTTTTTATTCTCATAATTCGGCAAAAAAGAAAACGATATTCTATAAATTTTGACAATTTTAATATAAATATTTCACACATACAGAAATACAAATAATAATAAAAATTTTCAATTATTTTTCCAAAAAAAATTTAGTTTTAAAATTTCTTTTTATATTTACTAATTTAAAAAAAAAATAAATACATAATTTTTAATATATGACAAAATTGTTTTTATCAACTCATTGGAAAATATATGTTATATTAACATAATGTTGATTTTACTGACCGTGAATTATAGATAATGTATTTATCGTTATCAGTATAATATGACTTTTCAAATGCCAATATTCGCAACTCTTCTTAATTCAGTGACAATATTCGATATATATTCTTAAAGCTTATCGACTGCATTTCTGATTCACATGATAATTTTTCTTCTCATTTTTTTTCTTTTTGGAACCGATATGAAAAAATCCAGTTTGTGAAAGTATAATAGGAAAAAAAGGGATCTTATCAATTTTATCAATGCAAACAACTCTAAAATGTCTATTGAATTTTAAAACTAATTCAAAATTTATATTACATAAATTTAAATACATAATAATAATAATAATAATAATAATAATAATAATAATAATAATTTATTATTAATAGTATACAATGATAATATAATTATAATTTAATAATAAAAAGGCCTAATAATTAATAAAAAGCAAATAATATAATGTATAGCTAAATGTATAATTTGATTAACATAATTTTTTTCAATCTGCATATTGCGTATTAATTTATAAAAAAAAATATATATATATTGTAATTTTATAATAAGTAGTTTTCTTCAGACGTATAAATTGATAAACTCGGGAAACCTCGACATTTTATATCGTGAGGTATTTGATTAGTTTTATCGGTACTGGCGCCGACTGAACATTTTGATTAATTTTCCAATATGAAGTTTTTACTTTCCATATTTATACGAATCAATAACATCTTCATTAAATTATACATATTATTGATGAAACTTTATCAGTTGCGTACTCGACTTTTATTTTATATAATTTTGTTTCTTTGTATTAATTTTATATTTTGCATTAATTTTCAAAAAACGACTCTTTTAAAATTAAATATTATTTTCAAAAAAATTTTTCACAGGAATTTATTATTATTATTATTATTGTTATATATTAATAATATTATTATAATTATTTATTAGTATATATATTATTTTTTTATTAAATTTAAATATATTATTAAATTATTGTATTGCGGGCTTTTGTTCTATTTCTGTAATGTGTGAAATATTTTTATTATTATCACTATTCATATTTTCTATTTCTAACAAGTGTGATTTCTAATCCGCATTCGCGACTTCATTTTTGAAACGTAGAAATCAGATTTTATTATTTTTCACATATAGCCAATCGGTTGTGAATATACATATATATGATAACTAGAAAACCTGGTTTTAGACTTTTTACGATATGCTGTAATTGAACGGCGAAAGGGGCATCGTTACGCTTTTCTATATGCTGAAAAGTGATTATCATATTTGATTATTATACTCTCTAAATTTCTTAAATTTATTATCTTTAAAATAAAAAAAAAAATTAGTTTTTTTCCTCCCAAAGTGAAAAACTCAATTTCATTTCGCTTCTATTTTTTTTCTCAATATCTGAATCATTTGAGAATTTTGAAAATTTTTTCTAACCGGGAAAAATAAAATAAAATTTTTCAACAATTATAATGACTTTCACAAATAGGACGAGGATGTAAACAAAAATATAATTTATATAAAAGAAAAATTTTCCATTTAAATTGAAAAATAGTTTCAAATTATTTTAAATTATATAAATAAGTAAAATTGAAAAATTTTAGTTTCACAATAATTTAAATTATATTACCGAAAGGATTTTGGAATTTTATTGCCTTTATACCTGCGCATCGCAATTTGTTTGTTTATTAAACTACAATGGGCGTACACCTTGAGCCAAAAGGTAATAAAATTCCAAAGATAATTAAATCAGTTACAATTCGTGTATTGACCTGTGTAGACGTAAATATAAGGAACAGCGCGCAATAATTTCGCGAAGATCATGGAGTCTAAGGTTAGAGATTATAAATTTATTAAAAATAATTATTGATTATCTACCAAAAAAATATTTTAATATTTGGAATTTTTTTTAGTTTCACTATAAAAAAATTTACTTTTTGGACTAATAATAATAATTTTAAAAAAATAATTAAACATTATTCATATATTTATAAAATATTTTTTTCGGTTATTTTTGAACATGAAATAATTTAATACCATATGTTATAATTTATATAAAAGAAAAATTTTCATTTAAATTGAAAAATAGTTTCAAATTATTTTAAATTTTATAAATAAGTAAAATTGAAAAATTTTAGTTTCACAATAATTTAGATTATATTACCGAAAGGATTTTGGAATTTTATTGCCTTTATACCTGTGCATCGCAATTTGTTTGTTTATTAAACAACAATGGGCGTATACTTTGAGCCAAAGGTAATAAAATTTCAAAGATAATTAAATCAGTTACAATTCGTGTATTGACCTGTGTAGACGTAAATATAAGGAACAGCGCGCAATAATTTCGCTAAGATCATGGAGTCTAAGGTTAGAGATTATATTTATTAAAAATAATTATTTTCTACCAAAAAAATATTTTAATATTTGGAATTTTTTTTAGTTTTACTATAAAAAAAATTTACTTTTTGGACTAATAATAATTTTAAAAAAATAATTAAACATTATTTTTATATTTATAAAATATTTTTTTTGGTTATTTTTGAATATGAAATAATTTAATACTATATGTAAATTAATCCGAGTGAGAGTTTCCGCGTTAAATAGAGTAAAATTTCAGGTAGGAATATTTCCCAAAAAAAATTTTTTTGTACGCGAAAACATTGATATTGTAAAATCAGTAAATTTATCGTTGTTGCAGGAGCAAAATATAAATTTCATTTTTCATATCGTAATAACGTAATCTTCTATGAAAATCTGCGTCTTGTAAGTCATGTTCCGTCGAATAAAAGCGGAAACCCTAGTCCGCCCACGTGTCTACGCGAAACATACCCCGCGTGATTTCACACGTTGATCCCGTTGATTTTCAAGCAACTATACGTATAAGATTACATATAGTGAAGGTGTGTGCAGCATTGCAATGAAAAAAAAAAAACAAAATTCCTATTTTACACAATATATATTTTGTTGGAATCATAAATTACTTCATTAACTATATTTATATTAAATAAAAATTAATTAAATAAATTATTAAAATATTAAATATTAAATTATTAAAATAAATTATTTTTAACTAATATTTTGTAAATCCCATTGTTAAATTAATATTTAATTAATTAAATTTAATATTTATTTAACAATTTATAAAAAAAATTATTTGATTTAAATACTCGATTACTTGACTATTATCAAATAAATATTTACTTGAACCAAATAATTTTTATTTGAATTAAATAAATTCTATTTGAACCAACAATTTCTGTATTTGAAACAAATACCAAATTAACTCAAACATAATTATTTGATACAAATGTAATAATTATTTGATACAAATAAATAGTTATTTGATAATAGTAAAGGATAAGATTATTTAAGTAAAATAAATTTTTTTTACTAGTTACAAATAAATCACTTGTACGATTAATTTATTCATTTATTAATTAAGTTATTAAATAACAATTAATGGTAATTAAAATCAATGATAGTTAAAATTTATATATGGTATAGTAAAATTAAAAAATTTTAGTAATTAAAAATTCATTCTCTAATGTCAAGAGGTTAATTTATGGCATAATAAAAAATTAAAGGAAAGAATTAAATTTTCAAAAATAAAATATTATATCATTATATATTTTTCGAGGGAAAAAAAGTAAAAAAAAAAAAAAAAAGAATAGAAAATAGCGATGAAAAGAATGTCATAAATTTTCATTCTATTGACAGTTAATGCATATATGTCCCGCACCGGTTTGAATAAAGCGGAAATTATTATGTTGCACCATCGTCTTATATTTGTAAATGAACTAAACTGAAGAGAGTTTTTTTTTCGTATTACCTCTATACACACACACATTGTAGTAACATATGAATGGCTAGTTTTGCGTCGGCGTTTGTCGTATAAAACTCGATTACGCACTTATATGCATTTTGAATGAAAGAGTATAGAAACATCCGAGAAGTGTCACTTTTTATAAAATATTGCTAATGTATTCTTTTTTACTCATCATTTCTTATATAGCCTGTATGTTTACCTCTTTTCTCTTCCTTATAATACACTGTTTAATTAGTTTTATATTGTAAAAAAAAGGTTTTAAATTTATACAATAAAAAAAGTAAAAAAAAAATTAAAGAATATAAAAAAAAATTATTTAAAATTAAAAATTATTTTAAATTAAAAATTTCTATTGTATAGAAAATAATACAATAATAATTGGCTAAAAATAACTTTAAGAAATATAATCTCCATTTCGTTTTTTGCAATAAAATTTTGTTTTAAATAAATAAGATCTAACATATTGAAATTTAAATAACACTTGGTTTCATTCATTTTCTTCAATCATTCAATACTCGATACACTTCGATCTCGTAACTACCTACGTGCGTTGAACTTGTCAGATATACTGGTCGCGGAGAATGATTGACCTATTAGGAATTTAATTTAAAATCCAATTACATATTAAAGATCTGCAAAATCGATCGGTAAATAAATAAAAAAATTATTAAAAATTACTACCCATATTAAAATTTAAAAAACAATTTTTGGCATTATTATTATTAATTAATAAATAAATAAATTAATAATTAAATAGTATACTACTTAAATAAAATAAATAATAATAATAAATATTAATAATATTCTATTTAAGTTTTAATATTTAATTAATTATTAATTAAGACCTGTTTAATTACTCTTTCTTTTTAATTAAGTATAGAAATTTTTTTTTTTGTCTGAATTTTTTAAAATTATTATCAGCTTCTTAATAAAATTCTCATCTCGTTCTCATTTCTATATCTTCAAATTAAAATTAAAGTACCTGGAAATGTAGAAATGACATCACGTAAGTGTGAGGAATTCTAAAATTTCTCGCACTTCAAGGACAAAGAGAGATATACGTGGTCTGAAAATTAATATCAAATTCACTTTGTCAAGGATTTGTTTCCTTTTTTTTCCCCAGATTTATGTTTTTCTTGATGACAAACGAAATTGCATAATAAAAGAGTTCAAAAAATGACAATGAAATGGAATTTATAAATTTTTCTTTGAACAATTATAAACATATTAAAATCAAAGAGGTTTTTTTTTTAACATCAAATATAAATAAAAAAGAAAAAAGAGGTAAACAAAAATTTTTAAAAAAGGAAGAAAAATTCAAAAAATGGAAACATTTTTTTTTTAATTCATTTTTTAAATAGAGAATTTTTTTTTCTTTAGAATTATCGCGGAGTTATAATATGATTTTCGAGAAATGAGTTTGGAGTATTTTGATTGGTTTATAGAAAAAATACACTGCGTGCTTTTAGATTCCTGACTGTCTGCCAAAATTAAACTCGTACCTTTTTAAGATTGGATGACGTGGCGGTAAAAAACTATTCCAGCATCCCTACAATTAATCTCAGTCTGAACCAAGAAATTCTCACGGTCGAGACAATTCGTGTTGATATTTTTCTGCCAAAAAAAAAAAAAAAATAGATTATGCAACTTTTTTTTCACCATTATTAACTGTTTCCAATAATTTCGATTTTTTATATTTATTATTTTTTAAATACAATATAGTCTTACATTTGCAAATTTTTTTCGCTTATTTACAAAAGAAATAAGTATTTGTTTCTTTAAAAAGAAAAAAAAATGTTTAAAAAATTAGTGATGAGATAGAAAAAATCAGTTTGAGTGTGCAAATATTGGAGAGTAATTGGAATTAAATAGATTATATTCAGTCTACAGGAAATGCAAACGTGGGCATATAATCAGGGTCCATCGTCTTCTATATAGTTACAATTGGCGAGACGATTTAACGCGCTTAAAATTGCCCACGCATTCAATTGTCCTTAGAACACATTGTAGAATCTTTAAACTAATGCAAATTATTTCCTACTGTCGCATTCTTCGAGAATTGATTTATTTTTCAGTAGCGCACGCAGTAAAATTTTGCAACATCCTGTTTCCGGTCAAATATATTCTTTTATTTACCCCAAATAAAAAACGTTAATATAGAATTTTTTTTTAAATTACAAAATGGGACAAAAATTTTGCAAACGTACTTTTTTTGTATTTCCATTTTTAGCATTTTAAATTAACCCAAAAGTTAGAAAAACAGATTTTAACTATCATTGAATTTTACTACCATTATTATTTTAGAGTAAGAATTATATAACTCGATTTTTTTTTTATTAAAAATAATAATTTTAAAAAAATTTTTAATAATTAAAATTTTTAAATTTAGATTTAAATTATATTTAAATTATTTTATAATTAAAAATGTTTATATAATTTTATAATTAGAAATTATTTAAACAATTTTTTTTTTATTAAAATTTTCAAATTTAATATGTATAACGCAAGTGAAACCGTAAAATTTTTTACTTGTGTTTATGAAAAATAGGACAAAAGCATCAGTTTACGTAATAGGATACTTTTTTCGAAGATCCTTTTTCTATATAACTAAAGAAAAAGGATTTAGATTCTTCTCTAGATGAAGGTCAAATTCTTTTAAAAATTAAGACAAAAATTTGAATCGTGAAAAAAATTTATTTTCATCTCAATTTTTGTTTCTATTTTTTTTTTTATTTTAAAAATTTAACGTTTTTCATATACATATAGAAATATAAAATATAAATACAATTCTATGTAAATGAAATGTAACAATTTGACAGAAGAGCATTTTTTTTATATTTTGTTTTATTAAAAAAGAGAAACCTTATATATATATGAAATCTTATGCCATAAATATCTTTTGCCATCGTCTTTGCAAAAAGAAACCATCTGCTCGCGTCACACAAAAACTTGATCCTGTTACGAATATACAAAAGTCGTACAAATTAAAACGAATTAGCCAATTATAAAAAAAAAAAAATTTAAGTTTGTTTTTCTATTGTCTTCAAACTAGTAGAAAATTGTTAAATTAAAATTGCTATTTCTTTCCATTTGTAAATTAAAAATTTCATTTTTGCAAAATTTATTTTTTTTTATTAATTTTTTGTAATAAAATAAAAATTAACCCTTTGTTGTGTCTCCGTCCTTTTTTTTTATATGAATCGGTCTCTCGGATCATTCCTTTCATATAATGACAAAAAAAGTATAAATATGTCCGGATTCGTTTAATTGCCGATGTTTGGCGTGGGCAAAATGTCTTACAAAATGTGGCCCTGTATAGATCCCTGATCCGCCTACCCGCATATTCACTTTTAACGCGGTTAAAAAAAAATCAAGTCTCCTGTAATTATTTTTTCTATTTTTTAATAGAAATATTTTATTTCTATTTATTAATTATTTTTTAATAGAATATTTATTAAAAAGTCAAAAATTTTTTTTGTAAATGTGTTTGCAAATTCGAGTATTTTTATATATAATACATATATAAAAATTTAGTCAACATCTTGCAGCATGTGTAAAATGAATGACTTACATCCTCTCTTGGTGCCCACTTTTTTTTAAACCGTGTCTCACACACATATATATTTAAACCTCTCACTCTCCTCGAATTTATCCCAACACATTTTTACATATACATTTATTCATGTGTGTGTGTGAATATATATAAAAAAAAGTTATATTCTTTTGTAATTTGTATTTGGTTCTCGTTCACGTCCGGTGAGAGGAGAGTAGATCGCTTCTTTTGACCTCTTCTTCCCTTTTCCAAATAAAATGCAAATTCATTTTCTACCTCTTCGCACTAAAACCCTTTTTCGTTATATTTAAATAACGAAAAAAAAGAATTTATAAATTTTTCCAAAGAATAATTTTTTCGCAGATTTTATATAATTTTTCTTTTCTCTGAAATTAATTTAATGCTGACGATTTTTATTTTTACATAATATGTATATATGAAAAAAAGAGACTCGTTAATTTCCGTATATATGATAATTAATTTGAAATGTCGTCGAATTTGTAGTTTCAATTTCCAACCAGTTTTATCTTGCGGTGCAATGAAGATAATTTATTAGAGTAAAGAGATCCTCCAGTGATTTATAGGAAGACTAATGATTTTATTAAATTTATTCATAGATAATTTATGTGGGGAAAAAATTCCATTCAATATTATTATATCAGTTAAAAATAATTGTTTCCATATTTTTCTATTTTTATTTTTAACAAAATTGTTGTCATCACAGTATTAATTAAAAAAAAAAATTTCTTTTTAAATTAAATGAAAAACAAAATATAAGATACGTTTTAACAAAAAATTTACTTATTAAAAATGGAGTCTATAATTTAGAATAATGAGACTTTTTATATAAAAGCTATTATAGCAATTACAGCTAATAATCACATTCGAATTCTACTATTATCTGCATTAATAAGGTCATGATGATTATAGTCCCAAAGTGTTAATTATAACCGAAATACCCTAAAAAACCTTTATTTAGTCAATTAATATACACAATTATTTTATCTCGATAATTATGTAATTAATTTCTTTTTTTAAATGACGGATTTTTAATGTCATTATAGAGTCTATTATTATATTAATAATTCTTATATCGAATCATAAAATTTCGATTAGTAAAAAAAAATCAAAAATTGAATATATTTTCTATTTCACATTTATATTGATATTAAAGTAAATTCGATTTCTCTAATATGTTAATTGGGATAATATAAAGAAAAAAAAATTAATAATTTTTATTTCAATATTCCTTCTTAATTGGAAAGAGAAAAGTTTAATGATATTAGAAATTGAGGGAAATTTACATTTCAATGAATTTCATAATTATATGTATATATAGTGAAAAGAGTACATATATATATATACAAAATGAAAAATTTATTACTATGTTATTTTAACGTAATAAGTGTTTTAGAAAAGTAGCCCTTTATATGAAATTTTATAACCGCATAACCAATTTCATTTCGAATGTAATTTAAAAGTTTTATTTAGAAAATAATATGATGATGTTATTATATTAATAATGAATGCAGTATAAAAATGGATCCCATAATAATGATTATAGAAAATATTAGAAGAAAGATAAATTTAATAAAATCATTAAATTTCTTATTTGTAATTATATGCCAAAAACTTTGCCTTGAAAATGATTTCTTATTTAAGGTATTCGTTTTAGAGCCTTAAAAATAGAACCCACATGTGCATTTGGAAACATATTTTCAGTTTCCTTTTGAAAAATATAAAACATGCTATAGTTATTATAATATATGTGGGTACAACAACAGGTGGAAAGAAACCGCTAGCACGATTTGTGGTAGTTTCCTGCCTACCTGTTCGTCTGCCTACAAATATTATAAATATACCTACACTTCTTGAGAAAAATAGTTGATAATCTTCGCGACAATATTTGATATACAATTATTGTGCCCATTTTCTTTTTAATGTAGGAAGAAACTGTTGCTCCATCGTTGCAAGTTTATTAATGACAAACGGATATGATTATTTTTCCCTTTGATTTTTGGCATCTATTTCCCTTTTTAGATATATTTAACCGAAGTTGTAGTTATAGTAGAATTCTTCTATTCTACTTTTTCGGAATAATTTCTATATTTTCGTTACTATTAAAAAGAAATTTAAAATTTTGATTATAATATTTGGTCCGAGAAAGCTCTATAGAAATAGTTAATTTTACTTTGTTTCCAAAAGCGTAAAAAAAATACCTTCTGCAATTTCGTGATTTATGCTAATTTGCTATTTGGTTGCAATATGAACATTAGATTGCTATTTTGCAATTTTCGCAGCACGTATTAAATTTCTTTTTTTTCTCTCTTTAAATGCATTCTGTAGGGATCTCTCTTATAAGTGCAGGCATACGTGTCATATTAAGAAGTCACGTTCCCTCCAGCACCATTTCTTTTTTTTTGGACGTTTGACTTGTCACGATTCGATAAGAGCGAAGTTTACTTATAAGCTTACTAGTCGCACAGGTATATCATGTCTTATATATGTCGGGAACTTGAGACGCATTCAACACCTATACACATGCGGAAAATAAATGTACAAATCACGTTGTGCAAATGTTATACATTGAAATACACTCTCTTTGAGGGGAGTTTTAATCAAGGAACAACAAAATTCTTAACATTAAAACCACTATCATATATGGCATTCAATTGTTTTCGTATTAAAAAATAGTGATAGATTGTGTACGGTATTTTGCACCTTTTAATTAATGATGCTTAGATACCAGTTCTCCTGTGAACCTAGATTCTGTATAGATTTGTAGTTTTAGGTTCGAAAGGTTTGTTTCTTTATTTAGATTCACAAATAGAATAAAAAAATTTGGATCAGCCTGTTAAATTCTGTGAAACAATTCGCTTCTATAATTTCGAATTAATTCAGAATTAGTTCTGATTCAGTTGGTACAATTCGGTTAGATTTTTGTCATCAGAAATTAGTTAATCCGATGGTAATTCGGCTTGTGTAGGTTGTTGGATTATTTCTCCATAAAAATTGTTGCAGACTAAATGAGGAATTATTCTGAAATCAGATGGTAACATTTTCGTTCAGATGTCGAAAAAGAGCATCGGATATAAAAAAAAGGAAAGAAATAATTCCGAGTACAAGCTGTTAAAACTAATTCAGTTAATCAACTCGAAGAAGAGAAAATAGGTGTTAAATTTTGCCAGGTGAAAGAGCGTTGAGCTGACAAGCAGAGCAGGTAAAACAGACGTGGTGAAGCTACTTTAACCTGTTGGTTGAGACAAGATCCGGTAACCTGAGGGCCTATGGGGCTTGAAAACAAGAATGGAAAGGGAAAACAGGAAAGACTCCGCCAAGTGAATCGAGTAATGTCCTCCTCGACTCTTGAAACTCATAACACGACGAATCGCTTCAATAATTATTGAAGTGTATATGTGTGCTAATTCCATATGTTTTTCTTGACTCAAGAATTGAAATTATTTATATATCTGATTTTAGAATTGCATTTTCGCAACAAAATCACCTTTTTCTATAAACCTATATATACTTAATAATTTATTTATACGCAAAGTTGTGATTCACTTGTTGTAAAGGGATACCTATGAAGTTACTCTGTTAGCACATTTAATACATATTCCACTCACACAGTGACTTTAATATATTCCAGATATACTCTTGCGTATATATAAGAAAATGTGAAAACCTGTATTTGCAATAAGATAGAAAAAGAAGTAAATCATCAGATTGTTGACCTTACCAAACACGTGCGTGGGAGCTTCTTTTAATTTTTTTTTTCTTTAATATAAAAGACCGGTAATTATTCTTCTGACTTTACCCTTTACGTGTAATTTTTGTAGACACTGATTTCACTTCCATTTCGTGTGTATTGGATAATCGCTTTCATTTATATATAGCTAATTGAAAATAATTCCCTCTTCTTCCTGATGAATTGTCCATATAGAAATTTTTAAATTCTTATATAATCGGTAGCTAGGTTTTGTCAGTAAATATAAATTCTGAAAGATAGACGACTTTGAATGCAAAATCTAATTTGAAAGCATCGGATAAATTTCACTAATGCGAGTGCAGGAGACCCTAATTTTTTTTTTTAGCCATTGGGTATCTACTTGGCACACATTGGGTCTGATTCCGCTTCGGTATTTCAAGTGAAGACGCCAAAAAAAGAGTTGGAGCTAAAATTATCTTCTTATAGACTCCTTTCTTTTATTTTCTTATCGTGAGAATTTTAATGTTTCCTCTATTTTTTTTTTATTGAACAAATCCATAGCTTTTTTTTGGTAAGGTGGTTTTTTTTTCTATTTATTTAAAAACAAATTTCGAAATCGTAAATTTCTTAACATTTTCAACGTCACGTTCGCATCCCCCTTGCAACAGTAGTGCTTCTTCAAAATTTATGATCTTGTACAATATTACATTGAAGCAGGTCCTTAAGATGTTTCCTTTGTATAATTTATATATAACCTTAAGAAGCACTCTCTTTAAAATCTAATCCTGAAATAAAAAAAAAAAATTTCTGAAAGGCCTTAAATTCCTGGTGAAAACCAAGAAGCTTGAAAACCCCCCTTTTCGACTTATTTGGGAGGGTTTGAATGTTGAGGATTCTTCGACATGTACTCATTCTTTAGAACCAAGAAACCTGCGTGACTACACGACTGACTCGAATGTTTTCACCACGTAGTCCCATGAGAACTCTCGAGACGGTCAGTCAGTTGGT
The DNA here is from genome assembly GCF_019393585.1 of Leptopilina boulardi. NCBI lineage: Eukaryota > Metazoa > Arthropoda > Insecta > Hymenoptera > Figitidae > Leptopilina > Leptopilina boulardi. The sequence goes on from NW_026137866.1 coordinate 961,825, forward strand.
CTGCTAACCAATCGTGTATAAGAGAGTCTATACGACCCAACTCTTCTCTTTGGCTCCGATTCTTGAGGCCCTGAATCAGTGCGACTTGTTCTCTTCTACGATGCACATCCATTTTACGTTCTCTCTTATATTTCTCGAAACACTTTCGTTCATTCACTTTTAGTTTAAAAGGATTTCAAAAAAAGTGTTTGTGTTTTGTTAAAGTGATTATTAAGTTACTAGTGAATTGGGATTTATAAGAAAAAAAAATATGCAAATTGTGCGTGAATTGTGGATTTTGAATCATTTAAGTTGAAAAGAAGAGGATATCGTTTTGAAAAGAAAAAATATCGAAAAATTGTGATAAAAAATGCTTTAAAAATAAGTGGATTTTTTTGGGGTAAATTTTTAACGCCATGGCGCCTCCTGATGATCGACATAGATCAGGACTCAGCCTCTCATTTCTCGGTGAGTTTTTATGACGCAAAAAATCATAAATTTAGTAGTAGTAGTAGTAGTAGTTATATAGTACCACACCAGAAATATTAACCAAACGCAAAAGCCTTTATACAAAGAGCGAGACGTAAAATAAAAGCCTTTATTATCGTCGTTGTCGGGTCCGGATCCCATTGGTTACTCTCTCAGGAAGCTGAGGAATGTGAGATTTGAGTTTGCGAAGTTGCAAATTACATCCATATAAAAGACTAATTTGCCTTGGTATTATAGTTATATATAGAGAAAGAAGGATAAAAAAAAAGAGTTTAAATTACATGTTCGACAAATTACGACTATATCAGATAAGAACCGATAAGAGATCCAATTATAGACGGAATTATTTTTGTAGAAAAAAAAAGAAATTTTTTGCGAATAACCATAACTTATGATATTTATAAGTAATGCTAGTAGTATAATGTTTCTCGTGACAATTATTAATATTTAAAAACTTTTTTAAATTAATTATTTTTTTAAAATTAATTCTTGGTTGTAGTTACAATTTAATGATTCCTACATTACGTTGTAGCTTCAATTAATAGTGACAAAATTCGATGAAAGATTTTACATTCCCAGCTTCAATTGTTCCATTTGGCAGATAAAATTAATGGTTGTTACATTCAATTGTAGCTTCAATTAATTGTTTGTGCGGTATTTTTTTAATTTGTTTCATTTGATTGTTCACACGGAAAATTAAAAGGCATTAAAATAAGCTGCAACTATTATTTTAATCCAATTTTGCTTATATTAATACCAAAATGGATTAATATAATCAAAATTGGATTAAAATAATAAGCGTTGCAACTTATTTTAATGCCTTTTAATTTTCTGTGCATTGAAAAAAAATTTATTTGATTCAAATAATCCCTTACTTGCCGCAAATAATTTCTAAAACCATAAATAATTGAATTAAATAAACTATATTTGAACCAATAATTTCTATATTTAAAATAAATACGCATTTAATTGACTCGCAAATAATAATTATTTGGTTCAAGTAAATATTTATTTGACAATAGCCAAGTAAGCAATTACTTGAATCAAATAATTTGTTTTCAGTATAGCTTCAAATTGCGATATAATTAATGAAGATGATGGTTTTAATTAATAGTATTTTTTAAGCTATATTGTAGCTTCAATTAATATTTGTTATATTTGGTGGCAATTAACGGTTGTTATATATTATATATCTTCAAGTTAAATTCAATAAAAAGCGTCAATTGTTACATTTAATTGTAGCCTCCATTTGTATAGGTTTAAAGAAGAGTTTAAAAAAAATGAAATTAGTTTAGCATTTTGACACTGAACTACATGATAAATTAAAAATAAAAAAATATATTCTCGCATTATATCGGAGAAAGTCGTATATTATATATATAAATCGTCTATAAAGCATATAACAGAATTATTTATTATTTTCGTCTAGAAAAACGAGTCACGTTTTGAGAATATTGAATTTTGTAATAGGCGGTTGTCTCTCAAAAGTTTATTATATACGGAGCAATAATATATATAGTATATATTATAATAATAAAAATAATAAAAAAAAAGTGGATAAATTTATGCTAATCTCTGTCTCTCTCTCGCGTAGAGGTTACAGTTATAACAGTTGATGTTAGTTTTGCAAATGCTACATATTAAGGAGATTAAGCAGGTCAGTAATATGCACTCTTTACAGCCTCACAATTGCAATAACTGTAAGAATTTTTCATATATATATATAATATATATTTTAAAATACATACAGTTTTATATATATTTATATATATGTTTCAAACATTCCGCATTCGTGCTATAAAAATCAAATAATCCTAATTTAATGGGAAATCATGCTTTTCTTGAGGAATTTTTATATGTTGCTATTAAAGACCAGACAATTAAAAATGAAATTTTATATTTAATGAAAGAATTTTTTCTCTGTTATATTTAATCGTAGAAACGTTTTTTTTTTCTAATAAGGAAATTTTCTTTTTTAGTTTTATGTAAATTATTAATTTATCTGTTTATTGATTAATTAATCAAAATTTAATGAATTGTAATTAAATTACAATTTAGGTCACCTGTTTTGAAGAGGGGAGAAAAAAAAATACAAAAGCGTCCCTCCTATTATAATAATTAATGCTCTTTTAATGAGAAGCACTTCCTCAATGACAAAGAATTTTTTATATATTTTACGAAATTATCTACATAGAATTAATAATATTAATAACATAATAATATTATTATTATATTATTATATTTATTATTATTATATTATATAATATAATTTGTAATATTACATAACAATTACAAAGGAAAAATAATTATTATGTGCATCACTTTAATTCACATAAATTAATGACACCAATATGTATACCGAAAATCAATTATGCATACAATTTACGCAGTTTTTTAATTTCATTAGAAAGTTGAACTTTATTAGGTTACATGAACACCTGTGTACTTTATAATTGCCTTTCAATTATCTTTTGGTCTCCATTTAAAATTCTTATAATATTAATTATGGCAATTTCATCTTTTATAAATGTAATTAAAACAATATCTTTAATTGAAATTTTCGTAAAATTCGAACAAATTTTCAACTTGTTTTTAAAATTATTAAAAAATTATTTTTAATTTTCTTTTTTAATACGAAAACAAATTTATTTTTTTAATAAAAAAAATTATAAAATTTATTTGGAATTTAGTAATAATATTTAATATTCTCAAAATTATTATTTGATAATTATTTTTCGCATTTGTATAATAGATGTAACTGCACATTAAACAATTTATAGATAATAAATAGTTTATTATTAGTGTCTCTTAGATAATTGGATAATTATTCGAAAATATAATTAATCACATCACCATATTGTTATATATTAGAAATTACATTTTTTTTTACTTCTTTATAAATATATAATTTTCACTGAACGTTAATAATACGTATGTATAAAATTAGAAAAATACTCGTGAAATGCAAATTTTTTATATGAGAAACTAAAAAAAAATAAAGCCTGGGAACAAGAGGCTGGGAAATCTTAAGGAATCGGATGTAAAACTGCAAGTGTTTATTTAAAAAAAAAAAAAAAAAAAAAATTGTCTATCAGTAGCCACCTGTTGTACCCAATTAAATGGCGTAATTGTATCTTGCTTTTCGGAGCGTAACGGAGACCTCGCACCAGGCATATCATTATTTTTCTTCAATTTATCTTTTCCCTTCAAGTCATTTACTAATTCTATTATATATGTCTACTTCCCAGCAAGTTTCACATATATAGAAAAAAACTATTAATTAAAAAAAAAAAACAGACAAATTAAAGGATAACATTTCTTTACATTCGAATTATTTTAATCGGGAAGGGTTAAACTAATTTTTTTTTTTAAATTTAATCAAAACATTTTAATTTTTTTTTAACATTTTTGACTATTATCAAATAAATATTTATTTGTATCAAATAATTATTATTTCAGTCAGCTAAACTATATATTTGTTTCAAATACAGAAATTATTGATTCAAATAAAGTTTATTTAATTGAATTATATATTTGGTTTTAAAAATTATTTGGTTCAAGTAAATATTTAATGCCTTTTAATTTTCTGTGAAGAAATTAAAAAAAAAATAAAATTATTTTCTTTTTTTAAATATAATTTTTTGTTATTTCATATACAAAGTGAACAAAACGAACATAAGATGTGAAAGCTCGTTTTTGTCTTGTGAGTGTATATATAAATTTTTTATCGATTCCTGAGGTGCTGTTATAATGTTCGTGTGTGAGATTATTTCTGCTGGTTTACATATAACGCATGAATGACCAGACAGATCACTCTCGAACTGATTTTATATATATATATATTTATTATATATGTATATAGAATCAGTTTGCGTTTTAATCACTACTTTGATTTAATGACACGTGTGTGTATGTAGATCATGTCGTTACCTAAATGAATCGCCAGGTGCACATTACACAAGTTCACTGTATATACTTGTTGCACCTTTAAAAAAAGATTCCAACACGCCTCCCGTCAATTCCCCCCCCCCCCCCTTTTTAACCCCCCAAGTATATTTAAATTAAATTGCATCTATTTTTATTATCACTTTATATACACTTCTATTATCGTGTTTCAAATTTCAATTTCAATACAAATTGCTCCGCTATTTATGCGCCAATCAACTAATTTATTTTCCTATTGTGTGTGCGTTTTATTTATTAGCAACTTTTAAACATGCTGTTATTTAAATTTTATTTACCTCAAGTCTGTTGTTGTTAATAAATTATAATTTACGGTGTTTTTTTATAGTATTATACTATACCATTGATTGAAGCTATTTTTAATCATTATAATTTTCTGTGTAATTGGAACTGGGAAAAAAAATTTATTTCATTTAAATATGTTACTTGAGTATTATTAAATAAATATTTATTTGGGTTAAATAAATTGTTATTTAAGTGGTATTTTTTCAAATAGTATTGGTTCAAATACAGAAATAGTTCGAATACCAGTTTATTTAGTTTAAATACACTTTATTTAATTCAAATAAAAATTATTCGATTCAAGTAAATATTTATTTGGGGCAAGTAAATATTTATTTGGCTCAAGTAAATATTTATTTGATAATAGTTAAGTAACTGATTTTCTTTGAATCAAATAAATTATTTTTCAGTGTTCCATTAATACTTTAGAACAACCATTAATTAAAGCTAGTAATAATTTTAATAGAATATTACATATATTACATATTTAATTATATAAATTAATTATTAAATTATTTTTATATTTACACTGAAAAAAAATTTTTTATTTGATTCAAATACTTAATTACTTGACTAATAACAAATAAATATTTACTTGAACCAAATAAGTCTTATTTAAATCAATTACATGGTATTTGTTTCAAATACAAAAATTATTGGTTCAAATACAAATTTATTTAATTCAAATAAAAATTATTTGCACAGAAAAAACTTGGACTCATTTTTGTTGCAACTCATTTTCTTTTGGGTATCGAAATGAGTATGGGACAAACTTCATGTTATTCAAAATGATATTGGCTGGAATTTCAGATTTCTAAGTTGGCATCATAAGCAGAGTAATTTTGTATTTCAATTATTGTTTCTAATATTTCAACAACACCAGAAAGATTATTTTGACCAGTACGAATATTTAGAAGTTTTTAAATAAAAATTATTTATTATTATTTACGTAGATAATAATTAATTTCATAAGTTTTTAAATTTACCGCTATTATTTAAGTTGGCAGTACCGTTCCTGTTGTCAAAACACATGTTTTCATTTTTCTAACCTAAAAACATATTTCCTTTATTATTTTATTACGCGATTACAAGCAATTTTTAATCAAATATATTAAGTCTAGCGTGTTATTTACTTCTTTGTAATTATTATATTTCATGTTTTTGTGCAAAATTATTCGTTATTTCACAATATTTTTCCATTTTTCTTTTTCTCAAAATGAAACTTGCCTGTTTCATTTTGATACTTTTACCTTAGAACTCGAAATGAAACAACCAGTTTCATTTTTGTTGCGAATCAAATTGAGTATAGAATCTATACTCAATTTGAATTCAGGTTTTTTCTGTGTGGTTCAAGTAAATATTTATTTGATAATAGTCAAGTAATTAAGTATTTGAATCAATTAAATTTTTTTTTTCAGTGTATAAATTCATTATTAAATTATTTTTATATTTATATATATATAAATATAAAAATAATTTCTAGTAAAAAACATGTGAGTGATAAATGAAGTCAATATGTAGGTGGAATTACAACAGTAAAATCTGCATTGTTTCAATTGAAAATAATAACAGTTCCAACTGCGGATAGAATTGATATCTCTATATATTGTATTGATAAATTCATACACATGCTTTTATTAATAATCTTTTCAAAGAAGAAATATATAATTTTTTCCGCATATATAATTTTTAAAATATATAATATATTTCTTTTCCCCTTGAATAATATATATCATACACTCGTATATTAATTGCAAAATCAACAAGTGCACGTAATCTTTTCTCTCAATGAATTTTATCGGTTAGTCGCGACGCGAATCTTCCTCTCTCTCTCCCACTTTCACACACGCAGAGTGTATATAGTGAATCGCGGTACGTGCCGCATGAATCATTCTTGTACATATCAACTTTTTTTTTTTTTTATTTTTTAAACCTGTGACATTATCGTTGCTTTCAGGCTCGATCGAATTCGTCGAGTGTATATTTAAATATATATATATATTCTTTATTCTTTCTTTCGTAATGGAAAAAAATGAACAAGTATACCAGCAATAAATAAAGTCATTCTCATTTTGCTTTTTTGAGCTTTTCACAATCAGAAATCCGTTATTTTATATTCGAGTTTATAACTGTTGAGAAAGAAATTTTCAAGGGTATAGAGAGATACAAAATTTATGAAGGCAAATAAAATTTCAATTCGTTTATTTCTTGGTAAAATACTTTTTTTAAAAAAAGGGTAAAATTTAAAAAAAAAATAGCAAATATTACCGAGAGATTATTATTCAGTTAAAAAACCGAAAATTATTATTATTATTATTATTATTAAAGCAAAAAAATACAATAAATATTGCAATTATTATTAAAATCTGATCCGGTGTTTCAGTACAGTTGTGCTCCGATTTTTTCCCTTATTTTTTTCTCGTGTAGATTAAAATTTACAAATAGAAAATAAGAATAATAATTGTAGAGTGAAAGCTGCTATAAAGTCACGACTCGTCAAAGTGTTCATAGACAAACGGTAAATGCATCGGTTATTGGCCAGACTTTGAAACAATGAGAAGTCATCGAAACATTTCAGTCTTCCTGACAATGCGATTTAACCGACGGATTAAATGAAATCGTGATTAACCAAACGATCCCGCTAGTTGCTCGCGATCCAAGATTTGGTTCGTTTTCTATTTTTTTTTTTTTTTTTTTTTTTTTTTGAATAGTACAATCATAAATTGAAAAAATTAAAGAATTAATTCATAAAATAACATAAATTGAAGCTACCATTAATATTGTTATAGGTATTATTATTATTATTATTATTATTATTATTAATAATAATATTAATCATAATAACAACCATTAATTGAAGCTACAAATATTTGTTTATTATATTCTCTAAATTCTCTGAATTAGTAAAAATGTTTACTAATTTAAATTAGTGACTCACTTTTTGCTTTCAAATTAATTTTTTACTAATTTGATAGTAAAAAGAAATTTTTTCTACCATTAATTAGTTAAATTTTATAACTAATTCAGAAGCAAAAATTGAGTCAGTAATTTAAAATTAGTTGAAATTTTTTACTACTCTCTAAATCTGAATTAGTAAAAAAGTTTACTAATTTGAATTAGTGACTCAATTTTTGCTTCTCAATTAGTAAAATTTTACTAATTATTAGTAACTTTTACTAACAATTAGTAAAATTTAACTAATTCTAAAGCAAAAAGTGAGTCACTAATGTAAATTAGTAAACTTTTTTACTAATTCAGATTTAGAGAGTAATTTTTACTAAATAGAGAGTACAAAATGTACAGTTAATTATATATTTAAAAAAAAGATAATGAACCTTTAAATTTTTATAATAAAAAAATATTTACTGCACCTTGTATACGTATATAATAATTTACGATAATTACGAAATTAAAATGAAAAAATGTATCTTCTTTTTTTTATATTTATTTGTTTTATAATTGCGTATATAAACAACAATCAAAATCAATGATGAGGGGTTGCATTTAGAAATCTCGTATTTCTTTATCTCCTGACGCGCGGTTATTATATATTATATACATATATACCGAAAACCTATTACAGAAGAACTAATGAGATTGAGAAGGTTATAAACGATGAGAAACGCATATTTATATGAAACTCATTTTCTGACTATTAAACTAACACAATACTGATAGTGAAAGCGTTACGTTTTAAATTTTCCTCCCTCTTTTATTATTTCACGAGCGAATAAAAAAAAACAAAAATATAATGATTTATCTGATGGTCTGTCTCTTAAAAAAAAATTTTTTCTCTCAGTAAAAGCTTTCGTAATTTTATCACTGAAATATGTACAAGTAGTAAATGTATTTTATTTGCATTTTATATTTTGATAATGTTGTACAATTAAGTTCTTTTTTTATATGTAAGCGCAGAAAATTGTGTTAGACTATGTTCTTTTATTTTAATAATATAAAATTAATTTTTAATCCAATTTGATATTAAAATAAGTGAAGTGCATTTTATTTTAAAAACAATTTTATGCGAAATAATTTTAAATATAAACAATTTTAAGTGGATAATTAATTTAAAATTTTTGAATTAATTTTTTGTGAAATTCAATAAATCAAATTAAAAAAATTTATTGTGACAAATCTAGGTATTTTGAATATAAAAAAAAAAAATTATTATCTCGAATAAAAAATCAATTTTGATTCAAAAATTATGAAACACTTAAAAATATATAGTAAATACCAGAATAGAAATACATAAAATAGAAAATTGTACAATATTCAAAATAAAAAAAAAATAAAATAATATAAAAATTACCATTAAACTATTTTGTATATAATAAATAAGAAAACTGATTTCTTTTTTTCATGAGCGCGAGCATTACAAAAGGTTTATGGTTCACGGAGCAATAGATCGCTGGATTGTAAAAAAAAAAGAAAAAAAAATAAATAGATGCATTTGAAAGCCTGAGAAACTGGCTTTCAGATAGTTGTAAATGAAAATGGACTTTAAAAACTGTAAATGTAAAAGTTGCCTTGCAGGGGTGTTTGAGTTTCGAGGGTTGCTTTATAGGAACCTGTACCAGTTGTGCGTTTCAGTTTTTTTTTTTTTTCAATGAATAGAGAGAGAGGTGGGCGTATTCTTTAACTCTCGCGTAGTACATTAACCTTCTACAATTCTTCCGCGTCTCTCAAAAACTTGGCCAATAATGCTGCCCACCACCTGTTGAACATTTTAACATGAAAGAAGAATCCAGGTAGTTTCGCACGCTGCACCCTAAAATGTATTCTTTATTATAACAAATCGTGGGAATAGGAAAATTCTAGGGCAAATTTATCTTTATTTGTTATTATTGCCATTTATTTTCACAAGGAGGGAAATAATTCATAATTTCTCGCTTGTATTTTATATTTTTAATTAGGGCAAAAGAGGCATAAAAATTTTAATTGATGTTACGAAATCAAGGGTACACTGGAAAAATAATTTATTTGATTCAAATACTCGATTACTTGACTATTATCAAATAAACATTTATGTGTATCAAATAATTAATTATTTGTATCAAATAATAATTATTTGTATCAAATAACACAGCCACACAAAAAAAAAAAAAAGTTCTGATCTGGGGGTCTGACTATATATTTTCTATGTCTTTTGGGTCGCTGAATCCGAATCCGAGGCCCATTCAACCCCATCACATCAGGTTTTTGAAAAAACCTCAAAAAACCAAAATGGCGGACACTTTTTTGGAAAATTTATCGGATTCGCTTGAAACTCGCTACTCGGGGGTTTTTGGGGTCGCTGATTACGAATTTGAAGTCAGTTTTCAAAAATTCAAAATGGCGGATCCAATATGGCGGACATTTTTTTGAAAAATTTGCCGGATTTGCTTGAAACTCGCTACTCGGGGGTTTTTGGGGTCTCTGATTACGAATTTGAAGTCAGTTTTCAAAAATTCAAAATGGCGGATCCATTATGGCAGGATTTTTTGTCAACTTTATTAGATTCGCTTGAAACTCGTTACATGAGGGTTTTTGATGTCGCTGATTACGAATTTGAAGTCCAATTTACAAAATTTAAAATGGCGAATCCAATAAAGATGTTCTTTTGAGAAATCAAAAACTTGAGTGTTTTAATTCACCCGTATTTACTTTGTATCTTGCGTGTGCCTGCGTCCAGGGCACCTCCACGTGGTGTACATTGGGTAACGCAAATGCCGACGGTACATTATATAGTAAAATAGACGTGATAACATAAACATTGAAACTAAAGATATTACGCGCGTTTAATAGCACAAATTGTAGGTTTTTTTAGATTATGTCCGAATCCTGATATGATAAATTTAAACTGACTTCAAATTCGTAATCAGCGCCCCCAAAAACCCCCGAGTAGCAAGTTTCAAGCAAATCCAGCATTTTTCAAACAAATATCCGCCATATTGGATCCGCCATTTTGAATTTTTGAAAACTGACTTCAAATTCGTAATCAGAGACCCCAAAAACCCCCGAGTAGCGAGTTTCAAGCAAATCCGGCAAATTTTTCAAAAAAATGTCCGCCATATTGGATCCGCCATTTTGAATTTTTGAAAACTGACTTCAAATTCGTAATCAGCGACCCCAAAAACCCCCGAGTAGCGAGTTTCAAGCGAATTCGATAAATTTTCCAAAAAAGTGTCCGCCATTTTGGTTTTTTGAGGTTTTTTCAAAAACCTGATGTGATGGGGTTGAATGGGCCTCGGATTCGGATTCAGCGACCCAAAAGACATAGAAAATATATAGTCAGACCCCCAGATCAGAACTTTTTTTTTTTTTTGTGTGGCTGTGTAATTAATTATTTGATACAATTAATTATTTGTATCAAATAATAATTATTTGTATCAAATAATAATTATTTGTATCAAATAATAATTATTTGTATCAAATAATTAATTATTTGTATCAAATAATTAATTATTTGTATCAAATAATAAATATTTGAGTCAATTAAATTGTATTTGTTTCAAATACAGAAATTATTGGTTCGAATACAATTTATTTAATTCAAAAAAAAATTATTTGGTTCAAGTAAATAATTATTTGATAATACTCAAGTAATCGAGTATTTAAATGAAATAAATTTTTTTTTCAGTGTAGTATTTTTTACTATTTTCATTAAGTAGTAGTTTCAAATAATTTTTTTAGTACCTTTATTGGTACATAAATTAAAATTTAATTAGAATGGTATTTACAATCGTTGGTAAAAACTAGTGGTTTATTGGAGTGAAATTGTGGTCTAGTGGTTAGAACTCTCGACTTATAGTGGAATATTCAAGGTTCGATCCCCAGCAGAGGTGAAGTTTTTCAAATTATTTCAAAGTTTGAATTAAGAATTATTGATAATATTAATTATTGAATAATAATAATAATCGATATTTATTATAATAATTAATAATAATTAATAATAATAAATAATAATAATAATAATAATAATAATAATAATAATCGAAATTAATTATAATAATTACATTAATGATAGTTACAATATATGACTTATTAATTAATAATAGTTAAAATAGTTATAATCGTTGGTGGATGGTAATAATATTATTTATATGGTAGTTTTCAACAATTTTTCATATAAAAAAATTTTCATTCAAGTGAAAGTTGTAATTGTCAGCAAAATAATATGAAATAAAAAAAAATAACAAGAAATGAATCAATTTGAAATTAAGTTCTTTCTTACGGGTGAAGAAAAGAAGAAAAACTTGAGAAGTCTTGCGAATTTCGTAATGATATGCTCCTGTATCTCTTTGCAAAGTGACCTGCAGTTTCCAATTGCAAAGTTGCGAAAGTTGAACACCTGTACCTTTTTTTTATATACTGATTTTTTTTTTTTCTTTTTAACTTATACACATCTCTCACGTCTTAAAACTTCTCGTAAAATATATTGTATGTTAATATCTGCATATATTTAATATGCGAATTTTTTTTTTTTTTTTTTACCAGATTACCGAGAGTTGCAAAATAATAATAATTACACTTTTAAAGAAATGATCATCGAGTTAAGGATAATTGTTATTGGACAATAATTAACGCCAAAAAAAAACAGTATAAAAAATTATTCTGTGACATTTGATTGCAGTTCCATATTAAAAAAAAGAAAAAAAAGAAAGAAAAGAAAATACTTTTGAAATCAATGACGTAAAGACATTAATTTGATTTTAATGAATATTATAATAATTTTTGTTAATAATTTGAGAAAAATTTTATATTTTAATATAGACTTTTGAAAAATTAAATTATAAAAATTGTTGTCACAAAATATTTTTCTCATGATAGATTAGGATTTTTTAATTTAAATTTTCATTGACAAAATTTTCCGTTACACTTTTATTTTTTTTTTTGATTATCACTGTACTATGGGATCTCTATTGTGATTGAGTAAATGTTTCATAAATTGTTATTTGAATATAATAGATTTTAAATTACGGGAGAGAAAAAAATCAAGGAGTGATAGTATTTTTTTTTTTTTTTATTATCTCATAACCTTATCTCCCTCGTGCTGGTTGCATCTCTAAGAAGAATGACAGATAAACTTTTGTTGTAATCGAAACGTTTAAATATGCACCTAACGGATGTTTATATTAATCGACTTGTATTAAAATCATTCACGTTCTATAGATTAATTTCATCGTTCTTTGTATATTAAATTGAATAGTCTCAAAAAGATTATAATTAAATAGTTACAATTTCAACTAGTAAATAATTATTATATTATTCTTTTTATTTAATAAATATTTATATAGAGAAATTAAAAAAATTAATAATTTAGGAAACATTACTTAATTATTAAAAAAAAAATAATTTTGATGAATCATATATGAAAAAACAATCTAGAAAGTTTTATAAAGATTTTTTTTACATTAGTCACTGGAACTAATTTGATGATTCGGACCACTTAGCAATTGTTACAAGGCTTCGGTCATTTAAATTCATGCGAAATTGATAGCCAAGACATTCAATTTGAATATTTCTTTCACTTCTATTATTTTAAATCTTGGTGTTTATCTAATTTATTGATTTGAGAAGAAATATATATTTTTTTGTCCACCAAAATTTTTTTTTTTATATTTTAAAAATAAAGATATTTTTATCGTAATTGTTTGAAAATTTAAAATCAGTAATAGAATTATAAAAGTTGCATTTATTTATATATATTACATATACGAAGAAGAGATATAAATTGTGATTTAAATATAAGACAGCTTTAAGGCAAAGGTCTTGTACTTTCTCTTGCAAACTGGACCCAATAATGATTATTACGCGTGACTCGGACAAAATTGAATGTTCGATCAATTGACAACCTTTTGCCAATGAGAAAGAAAAAAAAATAACAAGAAGCTCTTTTTTTCAATTTGCAATATACAACTTCATCATCCACTTGATGATTGTAATTAAGCTATACTTTTGGATTTTATAACAATTGTCTAATGTAACTATATCATTAACTAAAGTTATATCATTGAAAAAACTACTATTTAATTAATAATTAATAATAATAATAAATTAATTAATTAATAACGCTACCATTCACCATCGATAATATTTTTTACATAAAGCTACGAAACTTAAAAAATAATTCGTTTCTATTAAAAAAAAAAATTTATTTGTTTCAAATAATCGACTACTTACTAATAAATATTTACTTGAAGGAAATAATTTTTGAAACCAAATAATTGAATTAAATAAACTATTTTAATTGATAATTTCTGTATTTAATACAAATACCGTTTAATTGATTCAAAAAAAAATTATTTGGTTCAAGTAAATATATTTATTTGAATAAAAATTATTTGGTTTCAAGTAAATATTTATTCGAATAAAAATTATTTGGTTTCAAGTAATTTTAATTATTTGAATAAAAATTATTTGGTTTCAAGCATGGACGTAAGAAGTAAATGGACCCAGCACAAAGTTGCGGGGTGGGGACTCATGTAGGTAAGAGGAGAACTGTTCAGTGCGCATGAATTGGTGGAAATTCTGTGATTGGTCGAACATTGCGTCGTGTATAGCAGACGATGCAAAATGGAAATCGACTATTGTTTGTTGACAATGTGTCTAGCGGTTTTAATTATGCATTCTATTATAATCTTAGAATAAGTAAAACATGGTAAAAAAATATGAAAAATGCATTATTAAAACGTGTGAAAATTCTCGGACTATTAAAACAAATGGAAATAAGAAAAATGTGACATATCACAGGTAAGTATTTATCTCGTGTTTCTCTGTTTGTTCACGGTACAGGTTATGTTTTTAACAATTTTTATGTGACATTTTTTAATTATTAATTTCATTATTTATAGAAATAGTTGATCATATTTCTTTTAAATGTATCTATTCATAATTTATTTTTATTAATTTTTTTATAATTCATTTTGTATTATTAATAACATTATTATATCGTGTTATATTTTATTTATTGCATATTGTTTTGTATTTGGAAAATATCTGTTTTATATTAAATATTTACAGAAAAATGTTATTAATTAATTTAATGGACACTTTTTTGAAAAACATATTTTTTTAGATTGAAATTTACGGATTTTATTACAAGTTACTTTTTATAATTATGTTATTCGTTTTAAATTACGCGCGCCGGCGCAAGCGTACTAAACGGCCAATCAACGTACTTCCACCAATGCCTCACCCTTCACCGAAGATCGGTTTTACCCCCCTTGTCTATCAAACATACAACGTGCTGGGTCCATTTACTTCTTACGTCCATGGTTTCAAGTAATTTTAATTATTTGAATAAAAATTATTTGGTTTCAAGTAAATAATTATTTAAATAAAAATTATTTGGTTTCAAGTAAATAATTATTTAAATAAAAATTATTTGGTTTCAAGTAAATAGAATTATTTGGTTTCAAGTAAATAATTATTTAAATAAAAATTATTTGGTTTCAAGTAAATATTTATTTGAAGAAATAAATTTTCAAAATCAATTTTAATTGGGACAGGCATTAAAAGATTGAGAAATTTAATGAATGTAATAATGAAAGATAAATTGTTGGAGTTAGTTAGAAAGAATTAAATTTCATTAAGTTGATTGAAGTGTATGTTATACTTGAATCAAGAAATTGAAGAAACAGTATAAAAGAAAGAGAGTTGAAATGAGGAGTATATAGCAGAAAAGTATAAAGGATATAAAGGTGGTTCTTCGACTTTTCTCTCTCTCTTTCTCTTTCGCAATAAAAGAGAGAGAGAGAGACCTGATCTTGTGCGGGGTTTAATCGTGTACTTGCACAGTATTTTATCGCCGCGCAACCAAGAGAACTTTAACGAAGCTTTACGACTTGGATCGAAGGCGTCTGGGAATAGAAGTTCTATCATTTAAAAGATCTGCTTTATTTTCTTTTCTTTTTTTTTTTTTTATTTATTCCTCGAAACGAACTCTGCTCCCTTGCCCCATACTCATTATCCTTCATTTCATCCCAAGCTCTACTTCCATTAGTGTGTGGCCCTCATAAGAACATCCAAAATGATTATATCAAATCCTTTATATATTTAAAGTTGTACCATATTTTTCAATTCTTTGTTTTTTTATAATTTATTATAAATAAAATTATTATAATTATTTATAATTATTTATAATTTTATTTATTTTTTAATTATTTATTAATTAATGTAATATAAAATTATTAATTCTTATTTATTATCTATTAATTATTAAATAATTTATTTAATATTAATTATATTTTTTGTGAACAATTTTGTTTACTATTGTAATCACCTTAATAATAATAATAATAATGAAGTTTGAAGATATAATCGTCACCCCCCGGGAAAAATTTAAAAAAAAATTAAGAGAAATAAACATATGTGAATAATGTAGGAAATTAACAATAAAACTTGTTTGTTTATATAGCGAGTTATCTCATCTATAAGATAAAGGAAGCAAAAATTGTACAGTCGTATTTAGAAGAAAAAAAAAAAAAAAAAAATGAGACGTTTCTTCTCACGTTGAGGAAAAAGATAGAAACTAACTATAAGGGAGGATAGGTATCAGATGAGAACATTGACCCAAGTTACGGTAACATCAAGTACAGCTGCACCTGCTTGATATGGACTTATCCCTCACTTGATCACGATAAACGACAAATTATTATTCATTAGGGGGGGAATTATGCTTTCTTTAAAATAGAATTAAAAAACCTCTCTTGTCCCCTTGGTCATTCATTTTAACACTTTAGAGAACATAAAAAGTGGGAAAATAAAAAAAAAAAAAAGATTAATGGAAAAAGAAAGTGAAACAAAAAATTTAATAGAAGATCAAAAAGAAACGATAAAAATTTAAAAAAATGATCTTTTTTTTATAAAAACGATTGAAGTGAAAGTAAAATATTTTTATAATATGATTTTTATAGAAAAAATTAAGGCAAGAATAAATTATTGGATAAAGAAATTAATAAATAAAAAAAATAATTAATTTTTGTATAAATAATTTTTAATTAATTTAATAATTATAAATATTAATTTAATAATTATAAATATTAATTTAATAGTTGTTTATAATACAAACAAAATTTCGTTTTGCAAAAAAAAAATTGATTTATACTGTCGCGATCGTATTTCTTTGTTGACAACATTATTTTCCGTACAGGATTGTAATGAATTATTAATGGGAGAATCTATACTAATCTGGATGAACATTCCAAGAGGCGAGGAAAGGTCAAACCATTATTGACCTCGAAACTTTCTAAGATCGGTTTATCTATCGATGTGACACCTTCTCCTGTCATTATTATTATTATTATTACATTCTATTCCTCTATAATGATTTCTTATCATATTCAATTTTCTCTAATTCATCCTGTTAATTAATTGTTAGTCCATTACTATCAAAAAATTAATTTAATTGTAATAAAATAATAAAATAATAAAATTAAAAAAAAAATTTTAATGAAAATATTTTTTTTTGTTACAGATTTGGCGAAAATTCGAGCACTGGTTGAATCAACGACAGTATTGAGTGGACCAATGTGCCCATCATGTGAAATGCCATTCGATAAGGGTAAAAAAAGACGTCTAATAGATTCATGCGGTCACGAGAGATGTTATTCATGTTTATTTCGAAGTGAGGCCTGCCCTCTTTGCTTACGAAGAAATGAGGAGGATCATTTTAACGAGGAAGACGGCCTCGAGGGCCCTTTTCGCGACGGAAGATTTTGCCCCTCGGGGCCCTTGTCTATGCAACATCCCACCGAGGACTGGATCGACGACTCTTCTACTGTAAATTCCTTATGTAGCAGTCCAAGACCACGTACACGAGGGCCACTCATTCTACCACGTTCTGTGAGTCAAATTTTTTCCCTTTTTTTTTTTTATTTACATTTTTTTTTTCTAATTACATTTTTATTATTTCATAATAAGAAATAATAATTTTTTCCATTTAAAGCATAAACAAAAATCACGTGGTCATGTTTTCTAATAATGTTATTTGCAAAGGCAATTTATGTTTTTATTAACGAATAAATCAAAAGGAGCTTTCGTCAGTATTTGCATTTGAAGTTAAAGTCTAAAAAAAAAAATTTTTTTGCCTTTCAACGAGATTGACACTTAAAATGACTTTTTTTTACATATGGACTCTGTGTCTTGACGTGAAAGTATCATTAAAACCACTTTTATGAGGGTTCATGAATAGTTTATAAATTTCGACATATTCTCTATGAAAAGTCAGGTGTCTAATAATATTTTACAAAGGTATATAAATTAATGGCCAATAAAACGATAATTCCACAGCATAATTAGTCAAAAAAAAAAAAAAAAAAAATGAAAATTTATAATTTTTAGTGATAGCTTCCTTTTTTCATTATACAAACCGTTTAATTTTTTTTTTCGGCAAAAAACAAATGTAAAGAGGTCCTTATGTAGGTAAATGTAAAATTTTACATGCCATTGAAAAATGGTGACACATTCCACCCACACATGTAAAATACCACTCCCACGTGTTTTGAATCGTGAAACTTGACGTTTTGCAACCCACTCTCTTCGATTTTGCTTCCTTTTAATACATATATACAAAAGGTTAAACCAGATCAGGGATATCAGTTGCCCCCCTATAGAAATATTTTATTTTTTCTGTCTAGACACTTTTAGAAATCATTTCAAAATCACTCATCACGTAAATTTGTCCTTTGACGTTCATCAAAAAACTCTACAAAAAAAAAATTCAAATTCTATTTAAGTATTGGAATTTTTAAAAAATAGAAAATAAAAAAATTTAATTTTTTAGAATAGAATTCAATAATTATTGTTTTTAATATTATAATAAAATGTAATTCTAATTATTATTTTTGAATATTAATTATAATATTTAATATTAATTGGGGTATTTTATTTCGATTTTTTTTTGTTTTTTACTTTGTTTGATTTTTCAAAAAATTTTGTAAAAATAATCATTAAGATTAACGAGCAGTTTTAATGAATCGTTTAATTTTTAATTAAAACGTATATACTTTCAGCAACGCGATGGGAACGAAATTAATTCTTCCTCGGCGATGGGAAGGCTCAAACCTCCAGTTTTACCCGAGTCTTCATCTTCAAAACACAAAGTTAATCCAATGGCTCAAAGTAAGAATTTTTTTTTCAAAATTAATTAAAAATTAATTAAAAATTCTTTTTTTACTGAAATACATTTTTTTTTATTTCAAAAAATATAATTTTTAAATTTTAAAAAAGAATTTTTATAAATAATAAAATTTTTCATAAAAAATTAAATTAATTTTTCATCTTATAACAGGAAATAAATAAAAAAAAATGAAATATAAATATAGCGTTGAGAAAATAATAGAATTTTTATAAAACTGAATTTTTTGTGTTTACTTTTACAGGTTGCCCAACGCCTCCTGCTCAACGGAAAAGATTTTTCCTCAATTCAAAGGCGTTAAAAAGTCCCTTTAGTTCACAAAGATCCGGAAAACGAGATCCAATATCTACAGAGCAAAGTGCAAACGACAACCCGTCAGCGTTATCAGGTAAAACATTTCTGACGATTATTATGAAATGCTTTATACATTGGAACTCCATTTGCTTCGGTAAATGAACAATTTTGAGATTCCATTAAAAAATCATAACACACACGAGCTAAGTGAAAGGTCAACAAAAAAAATATTACATGTTAATGAAGCCAAATTGGAATTCATTCAAGCAAAAAAAAAAAAAAAAAAGTAGAAAAGAAACTTTAAATGGGAAAAATTTGAAACTTTTTTAGTTCTCAAGAATTTTCGTTTGTAGATTTTTAAATTAATAACTTATATTTAAATTTTTTTTATTTTCAATTATTAATATTGAAAAAATAGAAAGTAAAATTAGAAAATACGTAGCAAATTTGCCAAGATTCATAAGAAAAAAAAACCGGTAAACATAAAATGAAATTGTGTGGAAAATTGGTTATTTTTAACGATTGAATAAACAAATTGAAATTTAGCATGGATGACGACTTCCCTGGAGGGAAAGTCAAGATGGACGGGAATTGTTCTTGGAAAGATCAAAAATCTATGGAGCAGTAGCCAAGGAACTGCTAGTAATGGATTAAATCAACTCGTTGATACATGCAACAAAATCCAAGGCAGGAAATTCATTCCAGTCGTGTGC
Source organism: Leptopilina boulardi (assembly GCF_019393585.1). NCBI lineage: Eukaryota > Metazoa > Arthropoda > Insecta > Hymenoptera > Figitidae > Leptopilina > Leptopilina boulardi. Next base: position 981,664 of record NW_026137866.1, read on the forward strand.
AATAATTGTTGATTTTAAATTTTGTGTGTCTGCTTGGCAAAAATCAAAAAATTTGCTTCTGCTTCAATTTTTCTCTGATATTCCTTTTAACATTTATCACTTTTCAAGAATTGATGTTATTAAAATCCTGATTTACTAAATTTCACAAAATTATTATTTTTTTTTTGAAAAATATTTTCTTTCTTTACAGATGACGAAAGTGTAAAGCCAATAGCCTCTTCGAAAACAAAGAAATCGTCACAATCGGATCTTTACATGAGACTGGGACTTCTTTTGGGTAATGGAAGACATGCCGGTGTTGACGTTACTGAACTTCCGGGACAAACACGTCCTCAATCGAATCCAAAATTAAAATTACCCCATTTAAATAATTTACAACAGGGCCACGACAGTTCAGCGGCATCGTTTAGTAGTTTAACAAGTTTTGAGACACAAACACATCCATCGAATAATACAAGTCCAGTGTCAACATTAACTGGTACATCAAGTGAGGCTGAAGCCGTGGCAGCACTACGAAGTCCATTAAAACTCAAGGGTAAAGTTAAGGGTGTCAAAAGTAAATCATCATCACGCGATTGTGATAGTGCCGGAAGTTTAGCATCAATATCAACATCAGCTTCAAATTCCATGTCAATGTCGGTTTCCGTTTCTGGATTATCAAATGGAAGTGCAAGTCCACTCACAACAAGAAGACATTCCGTGACTACCTCACAACCTGGACAAGTTGATGAGCTCGGTCAGACTTTATTTAAAAATCGAAAAACATGCGTGAGACGATCAGCACGCGCTGGCACTGTCAAGGGATCATTCGACTCCAAAAGTAAGATTGAAAAAAAAATATATATATTTTTAAGCAATTTTTATTTATTTCCTTGTTTATTATTAAATTTTTATTTTTTTACAGTGCGATTTCTTCATGCAGCGCAACTGACGTTGAAACCTCTTTTCTTTGAGGTTCCATTATTGGAGATTGATCCCGTTTTTACTGGACGTCTCTGGTTGCTTCAAGAATTTGAAGCTGTTGTCCAGGGATCAAGTTCCGGTATTCTCATTTCAGGATCACCGGGAACAGGAAAGACTGCCTTAATTCTTCAACTTGTCGAATACAGTTGCTTTGGTCGTCGTAAAGATCAAAAGGAATCACAAAAAGTTGAAAATGAGGAAAAAATTGAAATTTCTCCACATCCAAGCATCAAATCTACAAACGATAGGGTAAGTTTAATTACATTTTTTTTTCTTTAAAAAAACATTTTTTGATAATTAAATATCTAATTAAATGTTAATCTTAAATTAAAAAATTTAATTTAAAAACTTTTTTTTAAAAATTGAGTCACTATATTTAAATACTGATTTAAATTATCAACGAAAAACGTTTTGTAAGAATTTTTATTGTAATCTATATATGACGTAATTTTGCTGATATCTTTATCGGTATTGCAACAGATTTTTGAAGTACTTTTACTTTTAAAGTTTCGTATTCTCTCGTTGCGTGATTAATCGGTTACGTTTTTTTTTTTGTTTTGTTTTTTTGCAGATTCGTGACCTGGCATCCCACGTCGTGGCTTACCACTTTTGTCAGGCTGATAACAACTGCACCTGTCTTGTACCTGACTTGATTCATTCTTTAGCAGCACAACTCTGTCAAGCTCCACAACTTGCAGCTTACAGAGAATACTTACTATCAGAGCCACATCTCCAAAGATCCCTTTCACTCAGGGAGTGTACTGTCGATCCAGATCTTGCTTTATCGCGAGGAATTATCGAACCTCTTTTGAGTCTCAGACGTGCCGGGAGGTTGCCGGAAATAAATATGGTAATTTCTTTTCATGTTTCTTTTTTTTTTGCGAATTAATTTAAAATTACATAATTAATAATTTGGTCAAATGAAAATGAAATGGATAAATTTTATTAATTTAAATAGAAAATTTGTAATTTTATTTGAAAAAAATAATTATGTGCAAAAAAAAAAAAATTACAGATGATATTGATTGACGCGGTTTGTGAGGCAGAATATCACAGGCCAGATAGAGGAGATACAATTGCCTCTTTTTTGACGAGACACACACCAAATTTTCCAAGTTGGTTGAAAATTGTCTGTACAGTGAGAACACAACTTCAAGAATGTACGAAACAATTCCCCTATACAAGAATTTGTCTTGATAAAAGTATAAACGATCCAATGGGAATTAATATCACGAAGGATCTCACCGATTATGTCAACTATCGTCTAACTCAAAGTTCAGCAATTCAGACAAATGTCACAGCATCATTGAATGGGAAGGCAGAATCTTCAAATAGTGCAACTCAAACGCGATTTATTTCACATTTATTGAATCTCGCAAAGGGTTGCTTTTTATTTGTTAAATTGACATTAGATCTTATCGAGAGTGGACATTTGGTGGCTAAATCGGCTAGTTATAAGGTATGTTTCATATTTTTCGTATATTTTAATTCTAATTGGAAAAATTATTAAAAGAAGAAAAATTTATATAAATTATATATTCTGTATTGAAATTTTAGGTTTTGCCAGTTTCTCTCGCTCAGATTTATCTTTTACATTTTAATCTGAGATTTCCCACAGCAACCTCGTTTGATAAGGTACAACCTCTTCTTGGTGTTTGTCTAGCTGCTTTGTATCCGTTAACTCTTCCGGAAATTTATTATTCAGTCAATGCCCTGAACATGGACAGTTTCGTTTCCTGGGAAGACTTCATGCAGAGATTCAAGGTAAGAAAAAAATTTATAATTTCTTTTTAAAAACATTTAATGATTATTTGTTTTGTTGCTTCCTTCCTGCAAAGGATAAGTAAGTGAATAAAAATGGGTTAATTAATAAAGTTTTCTTTTTGTATTGTATTTCTACAAAATTTAAAAATATATTTTTTTACAGATGCTCTCCGGTTTTCTTGTGAAACGTTTAGACAATACATATATGTTCTTTCATCCATCGTTCAGAGAATGGTTAATGAGGAGAGATGAAGGCGAATCAACGAAATTTTTGTGCGATTTACGATTGGGACATACGGCAATTGCTTTTCGATTATCGAGACTTCAAGCTCCATTGGATGGTGAAAAAGCTTTAGAACTTGGTCATCATATTTTAAAAGCTCACGTCTATAGAGGAGTTACACCATGTTGGCCTTCAAGAGATCTTCAGGTAAGAATCTTTTTAAATTTCTAAAAATCAGGAAAAGAAGCATGCGCAAAGCGCCTACATTAAGAGTTTCATGGCTTTTTATTGCATATTCTTGCACAAAATACACCTAAAAGTGTAGAAAAAAATCGACAGCCAAATCCGAGTAGAGGAAGACCCCTATTATGACCAAAAACTCATTCAGGTAAAAAAAAAAAATTTCGAAAAAAATTCAATTTTTCTTAGGCACACAATTTTATTGCATATTCTTGCACAAAATACACCTAAAAGTGTAGAAAAAAATCGACAGCCAAATCTGAGTAGAGGAAGACCCCTATTATGACCAAAAACTCATTCAGGTAAAAAAAAAAAATTTCGAAAAAAATTCAATTTTTCTTAGGCACACGATTTTATTGCATATTCTTGCACAAAATACACCTAAAAGTGTAGAAAAAAATCGACAGCCAAATCTGAGTAGAGGAAGACCCCTATTATGACCAAAAACTCATTCAGGTAAAAAAAAAAAATTTCGAAAAAAATTCAATTTTTCTTAGGCACACGATTTTATTGCATATTCTTGCACAAAATACATTTTAAAGTGTAGAAAAAAATCGACAGCCAAATCCGAGTAGAGGAAGACCCCTATTATGACCAAAAACTCATTCAGGTAAAAAAAAAAAATTTCGAAAAAAATTCAATTTTTCTTAGGCACACGATTTTATTGCATATTCTTGCACAAAATACACCTAAAAGTGTAGAAAAAAATCGACAGCCAAATCCGAGTAGAGGAAGACCCCTATTATGACCAAAAACTCATTCAGGTAAAAAAAAAAAATTTCGAAAAAAATTCAATTTTTCTTAGGCACACGATTTTATTGCATATTCTTGCACAAAATACACCTAAAGGTGTAGAAAAAAATCGACAGCCAAATCTGAGTAGAGGAAGACCCCTATTATGACCAAAAACTCATTCAGGTAAAAAAAAAAAATTTCGAAAAAAATTCAATTTTTCTTAGGCACACGATTTTATTGCATATTCTTGCACAAAATACATTTTAAAGTGTAGAAAAAAATCGACAGCCAAATCCGAGTAGAGGAAGACCCCTATTATGACCAAAAACTCATTCAGGTAAAAAAAAAAAATTTCGAAAAAAATTCAATTTTTCTTAGGCACACGATTTTATTGCATATTCTTGCACAAAATACACCTAAAGGTGTAGAAAAAAATCGACAGCCAAATCTGAGTAGAGGAAGACCCCTATTATGACCAAAAACTCATTCAGGTAAAAAAAAAAAATTTCGAAAAAAATTCAATTTTTCTTAGGCACACGATTTTATTGCATATTCTTGCACAAAATACATTTTAAAGTGTAGAAAAAAATCGACAGCCAAATCCGAGTAGAGGAAGACCCCTATTATGACCAAAAACTCATTCAGGTAAAAAAAAAAAATTTCGAAAAAAATTCAATTTTTCTTAGGCACACGATTTTATTGCATATTCTTGCACAAAATACACCTAAAAGTGTAGAAAAAAATCGACAGTCAAATCCGAGTAGAGGAAGACCCCTATTATGACCAAAAACTCATTCAGGTAAAAAAAAAAAATTTCGAAAAAAATTCAATTTTTCTTAGGCACACGATTTTATTGCATATTCTTGCACAAAATACACCTAAAAGTGTAGAAAAAAATCGACAGCCAAATCTGAGTAGAGGAAGACCCCTATTATGACCAAAAACTCATTCAGGTAAAAAAAAAAAATTTCGAAAAAAATTCAATTTTTCTTAGGCACACGATTTTATTGCATATTCTTGCACAAAATACATTTTAAAGTGTAGAAAAAAATCGACAGCCAAATCCGAGTAGAGGAAGACCCCTATTATGACCAAAAACTCATTCAGGTAAAAAAAAAAAATTTCGAAAAAAATTCAATTTTTCTTAGGCACACGATTTTATTGCATATTCTTGCACAAAATACACCTAAAAGTGTAGAAAAAAATCGACAGCCAAATCTGAGTAGAGGAAGACCCCTATTATGACCAAAAACTCATTCAGGTAAAAAAAAAAAATTTCGAAAAAAATTCAATTTTTCTTAGGCACACGATTTTATTGCATATTCTTGCACAAAATACATTTTAAAGTGTAGAAAAAAATCGACAGCCAAATCCGAGTAGAGGAAGACCCCTATTATGACCAAAAACTCATTCAGGTAAAAAAAAAAAATTTCGAAAAAAATTCAATTTTTCTTAGGCACACGATTTTATTGCATATTCTTGCACAAAATACACCTAAAAGTGTAGAAAAAAATCGACAGCCAAATCTGAGTAGAGGAAGACCCCTATTATGACCAAAAACTCATTCAGGTAAAAAAAAAAAATTTCGAAAAAAATTCAATTTTTCTTAGGCACACGATTTTATTGCATATTCTTGCACAAAATACACCTAAAAGTGTAGAAAAAAATCGACAGCCAAATCTGAGTAGAGGAAGACCCCTATTATGACCAAAAACTCATTCAGGTAAAAAAAAAAAATTTCGAAAAAAATTCAATTTTTCTTAGGCACACGATTTTATTGCATATTCTTGCACAAAATACATTTTTAAGTGTAGAAAAAAATCGACAGCCAAATCCGAGTAGAGGAAGACCCCTATTATGACCAAAAACTCATTCAGGTAAAAAAAAAAAATTTCGAAAAAAATTCAATTTTTCTTAGGCACACGATTTTATTGCATATTCTTGCACAAAATACACCTAAAAGTGTAGAAAAAAATCGACAGCCAAATCTGAGTAGAGGAAGACCCCTATTATGACCAAAAACTCATTCAGGTAAAAAAAAAAAATTTCGAAAAAAATTCAATTTTTCTTAGGCACACGATTTTATTGCATATTCTTGCACAAAATACATTTTAAAGTGTAGAAAAAAATCGACAGCCAAATCCGAGTAGAGGAAGACCCCTATTATGACCAAAAACTCATTCAGGTAAAAAAAAAAAATTTCGAAAAAAATTCAATTTTTCTTAGGCACACGATTTTATTGCATATTCTTGCACAAAATACATTTTAAAGTGTAGAAAAAAATCGACAGCCAAATCCGAGTAGAGGAAGACCCCTATTATGACCAAAAACTCATTCAGGTAAAAAAAAAAAATTTCGAAAAAAATTCAATTTTTCTTAGGCACTCGATTTTATTGCATATTCTTGCACAAAATACACCTAAAAGTGTAGAAAAAAATCGACAGCCAAATCCGAGTAGAGGAAGACCCCTATTATGACCAAAATCTCATCCAGGTAAAAAAAAAAAATTTCGAAAAAAATTCAATTTTTCTTTGGCAGACAAACCATACGAGTGTACGACGGACGGACAGACAGACAGACAGACAAATGCTATGGTATCTGTTTCCATGAGAATCATTGCTGATTCTACATTGGCTGCCCAAACGTGAACGTGCTGACGTCACAATTTGTTTTTTTTTCAGGCTTCGTGGTTGGCATCATCTTCGGAATGCGTATCATCGGCACTTTGTACATTGAGAAATATTTACAGTCCAAATGTAAAAGTATCAAGATTGCTTCTGCTGGCAGGAGCATCTCCAAATTTCATCACTGAATATCTTGGAAATGCACCGGCACTTTGTATGTACGCTCATGAAGGTTCCGTGGAAATGGTTTCACTTTTATTGGAATTTGGCGCCGATGTTGAATTGACGAATAGTCAAGGTTGCACGGCTCTTTCTCTTGCATCTGCTCGAGGTCACTGTGATGTTGTTAGAAGGTAATTTTCAAAGGAAGAAATACTTTTTATATTTTAATTCATATTTAATTTTAAAAAATTAATTTCCATTTTTAGACTTGCTGCTGCGGGAGCTTCTCTAGGACATGCGGATATGGCGGGTCAGTGTTCACTGGTCCATGCGGCTAGACATGGACGCCTTTCGGTCGTAGGCTATCTACTCGCTTGCGATTGGCACATTCCTAAAACACAGGAGATTGAAACAAGAATTCCAGAGTTGGGTAGAGAAGAAGCAGCTCAGCAAGCGGTTGTTGCTGCTGCGGCTCAAGGTCACGAATCAATTGTCGAATATCTATTAGATATGGCAGAGGTGACGGTCGATGAACCCGATAGTTTAATTGGTGAAACAGCATTGACAGTAGCGGCTGCAAATGGATCTACGGCAACTGTCTCGGCACTTCTTGCTCGCGGAGCGAATCCACTTGCTACTAATGCAAAGGGCCTGAGTCCTCTTATGTTGGCAGCTAAAGAGGGTCATTGGGGAACTGCCGAAAGAATTCTTCAAGGTGAGAATTAATTTGAAATACATAATTAAACCAAATAATTAAAATTAATTAATTTATTAATAATGATAATTTTACAGCGACACTTACGGCAAGTAGTGATCAAGTGGTGGACGAATGTATTCCACTTTTAGCACAAAAAGATGGCGCAGGACGAAATTGCCTGATGATAGCTGCCGGTGAGGGTCATACGAATTTAATTGAACTCTTTTTGGATAAAGGATCAGTAATAGAAGCGACTGATAGAGAAGGACTCACGGCTCTCGCTTGGGCTTGTGTTCGTGGAAGATTGGCAGCTGTGCAACATCTCATTGAACGTGGAGCTGAAGTTAATACAACTGATAATACCGGTAGAACTCCTTTGGATTTGGCTGCATTTCAGGTACATTTCAATATATTCAATTATTTATTGAAGATTTAATGTTCTGAATGAATTTAACAAAAAAATGAAAATTACAGGGTAATCCAAAACTTGTACAGTTTTTGCTTGAGAAAGGCGCGGCTGTTGAGCATGTCGATATTCATGGAATGAGACCACTCGACAGGGCAATTGGTTGTCGAAATGTATTAGTGGTTCAGTGTTTCCTGCGAAGAGGAGCAAAATTAGGACCAGCAACATGGGCAATGGCAGCGGGAAAACCAGATGTTCTTCTTATTTTGTTAAATAAACTTCTTGAAGATGGTAATGTACTCTACAGAAAGGGTCGACTCAAAGAAGCATCACATCGTTATGCCTATGCTCTTAGAAAATTTCCTGAACCTCCCGAACAAATTCACAATCGTAAACTCCAAGAACACAGTCAATTGTTGCTTCATCTTCAAACATTTGCTCAACTCAGGCTCAATTTTCTCCTTAATCTCAGTCGATGCAAACGTAAAATGAATGTAAGTAATTTTTACTTTTTATTTTTTCTGAATTTTTTTGTGTGATTTTCGCAAGAGAAAAATATTTCTTTAAATTGTAGGAATTTGAAGAAGCTATAGAGTTGGCGGATGAAGCATTGAAAATCAAACCATCATCATATGAAGCCTATTATGCGAGGGCGAAGGCACGAATTGACGTTGACTATCTTGACGAAGCACTTGCCGATGCACAAGAAGCACTTCATATTATTCCTCTACACAATCGAGAGGATCGAAGAGTATTGACTGCACTGAGGGATGAGATAATCTCGCGACTTGAAGGCTCAGGTATGGGGACCAGTAAGGGGTACGAAGGCGGCGGTTCAAGGTGTCGTCTTCGTGCCTCCATTGACACGCTTACAGAATTGTAAATTTATTTCCTTTATTATAGAAAGAAAGAGAGAGAGAAAGATATTTCCCACGTAGAATTTAAGAAAAAAAAACTGATCAACTCACTGGTTTGAGGAAAATCAGTCTTTTTTTAAAAAACGAAACGATCAAATCGTTTGTTTATCGAATTTTCCTCCTGTTCCCAGGTTTCCTTGTTCAATTATAATTGAAAATTTTTTTTTTTTGAATTCATTTTTCCATTCGATTTAACGATTACAAAATTTAATATATTTATGACTAAATTCGTGTATTATGTAGTCTAGATTACGCGTGGCTTTATTATCGTTGTTAAGTTGAAAAAAATTATTTATCTCATTCAGTATTTTTTCGAAATTTTCGAATTGTTTTTAGAAATTTTTTTTAATTTTGCGAAACCTTATTTATTGATTTATTTAAATTTCTAAATTTAAGCGAAATTTACTTTTAAGAAACACACACATATATATATATATATATATATATATATATATATATATATATATATAAAACATATCTTGCCATGAAACATCAATTGTCGAAAATATTTACTAATTAATTATATTAATTATTCAATTATTAATAATTTTTGTATTTATCAAATATTGATTAATTAATTAATTAAAATTATGTAATAATTTATTTGAAATTATTACGTAATGTAAATTATTACAACAATTATTATAATTATAATTAATAATATTAATTAGTGTTAAGTATTAGAGATTACTATTAATGACTCACTGATTAGCGATCAATTTTAAAAATTAATCGTTTAAACGACGTTATTTGAGGTATATGAAATGTTATTGACCGATGGGTGTCAAATAAAACGAATCAGTTTTTTTATTCTGAAACTGAGATTTCTTATTTTCTTTTTTAGGCTCTAATACATTTATTTCATAACAAATTCTATATTTATACAAAGAATTAGAACACGAAACGTGAAACATTTTTTTCCCCTGTTTTTTTTACGTGGAAATATCTTGTAAGTACACTTTATCGCTTTCTTTTTGGATTTTCTTCTTAATTTAATAAATCTATCTTTTAACTTGATTAAACAAAAAAATTAAGTAACAAATATTAAAGATAGAAAATCCAAATGCACGAGAGATTGGATAACGCGATAATGTGTTTTTTAAAAAGGAAAAATTCATCAAATTACTTCCTTCCTTTATTCTTCTTGCATCCAGAATTTTCATCGCTTCGAGATTGTATAGAAAAAAAGGAAACTCCTTACAAAAGCTACTACACATTTTTTAAAAAGGAATTTTTCAATTTTATTTATGTTCTAGAATAATAATAATTATTATATAATTAATTTATTTATGAATCTGAATGATTGTTAAGTGCAAAAAATGATGTTTCTCGGGAAGCATTTTTTTTTTATATCTCGAAGGTGAAACTTTCGGATGGATGAAAAATTTCTTCGCGACCGAAGAAATTTTCTTGATTTAAACAAAAGCACTGATGGACAGTGTAACTTTGGTGCCAGCATTTTTTAATGAACTCTCAAGGATTACTGAGCCTTGTGTGTGTCCTTATTCTGATATCCCTGCACATATCCCGAATTATCAGGAATATCCTTTCGACCGGCAATTCCTTTTCCTTTGCCAGTTTCATCAAATCGTTGCTTATGAGATCCTGTGTATTTACTCACGTCTGTCAGTCTATCAACTGTCGATGCAGCTTTGCCAGCCTGAAATTTTATTATTTCTTAAAGACATGTGAAAGAAATACTTCAAAAATGCATGCAGGTAGCATGTATACAGGTAAGTGTGTAATTTATCTATTTAAAACAGTTAATTTAGTATTTCGAACATTTCAATTGCAACAAAATGAAAAAGATTAGTAAATAAATTTTTGAAAAATGATAAGATAAAAAATTACCGACTGATAGTAAAGAAAATTTTTGAAAAAATGATAATATAAAAAATTACCGACACAGAAATCTACTTTACCGACTGATGGTAAAGAAATTTTTTTTGAAAAATGATAATATAAAAAAATTACCGACACAGAAATCTACTTTACCGACTGATGGTAAAACAGTTTTTTGAAAAATAAAAGTATAAAAAATTACCGACATAGGAATCTGCATTACCGACTGATGGTAAAACAGTTTTTTAAAATGAAAATATAAAAAATTACCGACATAGGAATCTACCTTACCGACTGATGGTAAAACAGTTTTTTTTTGAAAAATGAAAATATAAAAAATTACCGACATAGGAATCTACCTTACCGACTGATGGTAAAACAGTTTTTCTGAAAAATGAAAATATAAAAAATTACCGACGTAGGAATCTACCTTACCGATTGATGGTAATTACCGACTGATGGTAAAACAGTTTTGGAAAAGTCAAAAAATTCTGTTTTACCATCAGTCGGTAAGGTAGATTCCTACGTCGGTAATTTTTTATATTTTCATTTTTCAGAAAAACTGTTTTACCATCAGTCGGTAAGGTAGATTCCTATGTCGGTAATTTTTTATATTTTCATTTTTCAAAAAAACTGTTTTACCATCAGTCGGTAAGGTAGATTCCTACGTCGGTAATTTTTTTATATTTTCATTTTTCAAAAAAAACTGTTTTACCATCAGTCGGTAAGGTAGATTTCTGTGTCGGTAATTTTTTATATTATCATTTTTCAAAAAAATTTCTTTACCATCAGTCGGTAAAGTAGATTTCTGTGTCGGTAATTTTTTATATTATCATTTTTCAAAAAAAATTTCTTTACCATCAGTCGGTATGGTAGATATTAATGTCGTTATTTTTTGTCTTTTCATTTTTCAAAAAAATTCTTTACTATCAATCGTTAAGGTAGATTTCTATGTCGTTAATTTTTTGTCTTTTCATTTTTCTATTTTACAGCCATTTAAGGTACATTTATATGTCGGTAATTGTTTTATCATTAATTTCCTGTGTTGCAAATCACTTTTTTATTGTAAGATCATGTGGTTTTTTCCCACATGGCTTTAAATACAAAAAAATTAAAATAATCAAATAATAATATCATATTGTGTAAATCTTTAACTTACCCCACCCACATTAGATATACCGGGCGGTCCACAATTAGCCATTTTATTTTTAATTTCAGCTAATTCAATTTTTTTAGCTTTGGCGAGCTCATCAAGGAAAGATTTATATTGTTCAACATTCAATTTCATTGACCTGATAAAAAAAAAATTCATTTTTTTAATTTCACTGCATTGAAATGGTAATTTTTTATTTTTTCAATAAAATTTGAATTAACTTTGACTATAATTATCAGATTCGTCCACTAACTTATACGTTACCAATTTTACTAACTTTTCATACCCCCTCCGTCTCTTCGTTGATAACTTTTATCATTTTTATATAAATTTTAACATTAGGCGTAGATTTAAGTCAGACCCCCCTTAAATTGGTAACGTACTTTAGGGACTTATTATTAATAAGAGAAAATATAAAAATATATTTACTTTTGTTTCTTGAAATAAATTCCAGTGTCTGTGGTGGTGATTTTTTTGCCATCAATTACTTTTGCCTGTTTCATCCATTTATCACTTTGACTGAGTGTAATGTGTTTGCCATCACTTTTAGTGTCACCAAATTTTGAAAAGGCCTTAAAACTTGAAAGAAATGTACCACTACCTGTGGCTGGACTTCCAGGTGTCGTTGTGTTTTCTTCAATTTTCAAATTGGCTACATTATTTGTCAATGAAGTTGCACTATTTTCCTTTACTCCTGGATCCACTTTTTCACCTTCCATTTTTAATATTCTGTAAACATTTTTTTTTAACTTGGAATATTTTTCAAACTTTTTTCTTTTTACTTTCACAAACAAATAGTTTACAATTTTGTAGCTGATGAATCAAAATATAATCTTGCAAATTCTAAAAGATAACGAAATCTTCAGAAAAGATATTACACAATAACTTAGATTTAAGTGTTTTTTTTTCTTTTGTAATAAAATTTATTTGATAATTAACTGATTAGAGAAAAATTGATTATTCTACAAAATGAATTGAATTTTCTTTCAATAAAAATTATATTTGTACATTAGTTCAAGGTAAGTAAATAAAATTTATTGATATTATAGTAAATTAGTAGGGAATAAAATAATGAAAGAAAAATTTAAAACGTTTTCATATCAGACCCTCTAAAGAAATCTTATTTTAATTTTTGAAGATATTGTAAAGACAGCAGCACAATTGATACTAAACATCGTAGAAAAATATTAAAATCAACTTTGTCTGTACATGAGAAAAATAAAAAATGAGGTAATGTTATTTCATATCTATAAATAGAGATCTTTGTAAATACATGTGTTAACAATCATTAACACTTCTTCATGAGAGGAATTCAAGATAAGTCAAAAGTCACAATTACATTTTTCAGAAAAACAATATTTAAATTAACATTTTTTTAATCCCAATTATTTTTATATTTTATTTTTTTCTAATAATAATAATATAGAAACGAATTAATAAATATTTCGTGCTTCATTTGCCTATTTACATTAATAATACACATTACCGAAGAAATTGGGTTAGTGTATCAGAAAATATTAGTCACCTGCGAAAATCGATCGCTTTATTTCTGAGGTGCGAGAAGAGAGAAAACGCAAAGTTCTCGCAATTAATGAGAGTTCACTCTAATTATTAAATTCCCGCTTATTTCAAAGGGTAACTGAATTTTTTGAAAAGTAATGACAATTTTCACCAAGGGATGCAGTTTAATGACTTTTATAAAGATTCACACTTCCGTCTCTCAAAATAGAGTCACACACGCATGAAACGAAAGGAAAAGCTGGTTAAGGAAAATTTCTGAATGTAGGACGTATACAAGGGGCCAGAAACTGTATGCGGATGCGTATGATTCAGGATGAATCTGAGGGGCCTCAAAGCGCAAGTCTTTTATTGATTTTCACTCCCGAAAGTTCACTCCCCATATCAACTGAATACACCCCTTGCTTTTATTCCTATTCAACAAAAAAAAATCCCAGACTCCTTTTATGCTCGCAAGTTTCGAATTTATTTATTAAAAACCTTGTTAGAGGAGGAAAAAAAAATTTCATCCCCCTTTTTTTTAAATCTGACGATGAATTTATAATTTAAAGGACAAGACGTGTATTTAATATGTCAATCAATAATTTCAATGTTTAAAGTATTTCTAATATTATGAATTGCAACAGGTTGCGTGCGTGTAATTCGATAAAAAAGAATTGTCCTTAAAGTTATTTTACTGTTGCCTGTCACGATGTGCTACTGTATACATATAATTTAACTGACAAGAAAATTATAATATATTGAAAATAAATTTTTTTACGCTTCGTTTATAGATTTTTTTTTAATATTAACACTGTTATTTCAGTTTGCTCTCAATTAAATTTTTTTATTTTGAAATAAATTAATTAAATTGAAAATTAACGTTAATTAAAATTTATGCAAAGCATATATATCTTAATTTGTTGTTCATCAAATATTATACTTTGTCCTTAAAGTTTGTATAAAGTCGTGTAAAATGAAGAATTTTTAATTTTTGGGTCAAAGTCGGTTGGTGTTTGATTGTTTGTTAAAATGAAACCCTGAGTTTATTTTAATATTTTACAACGATTTAACTAACGAGCAGAGCTGTAGGGTTTCAACGTTCATGATTGATTCAACTTTTATATACATTACGTCAAACAGTCTATAACATCGTATTACATTTTATATTTTATTTATGATTTTAAAATACTTCATTTCATTCAATATTATTTTTCATTTAATATCTTAATTTCCGATTCAAAGTTTTAATCGAAAAAAAAATGTCAAATTAAATCGTTATTAAAATAGAAAAATATTTTTGTGAATTTTAATTTCATGTTTTGATTTTCAAAAATTATGTGAAACATTAATGAATAAAAATAATTGAAATAATTTTTTTCTTTTTGAAATGATTTTTTTTTCTTGAAAGTAAAGAAAATAATTGACTCTAATTTCAATTGCGTGTTTCATAAAAAAAAAAGTATTTCGATCAATAGCACAGTTTCCGCTACCTGTTGGTATTTGAACTCGCGAGAAAGCTTTTTCACCCTCTTGATCACTTTTGTGCTTCACTAAAATACCCTCACTCAATAGAAGCTTTTTGAAAATTTTACACTTTAAATTTTGTCAACTTTTCATTTAATTTGAAAAAAAAATCACTTCACAATTAACGACATTTAGCAAAGAAAATAATTTTCCTGTTTAATCGTGCGCAATATTATTTTTTCTTTTTCTTTGTTTTCTTTTTTTTCGTATTCTGTCCGGGAAATTACTATGAACGAGACTGAAACCCTCCGCCTAGTCAACCAACGATTCCAGCACTGCCACCTATTTTCATGTACTTTCCTCTCACCCTCTCATTCCTATAGGCACCCAACCACCACCCACATAAGAAGTATTTAAAATAGATCTATTTAAGATATACATATATATATATATATATATATATTAAAGGAAATTTATCGCAATGTTACAGCTGTTCAGGGCGCAAACACTTTTCGAGATAAGACCAAAAATTTTTTTCTAAAATAATCCCGTGATTTTAATCGGCAATTTTCTTTGACCCACATTTTGATATTTAATATTTTTTCCGAAAAATTGAAATAAAAGAATTATTCTGACTGTAAAAATATATTTATTAAATACAAATATCAAAGTATTTCATCTTTGTTAATGTAAATATAATAATCTGTTAATAAAAATTATTTTTCTAAAAATTTCTGAAAATGTGCAAATAAAAAAATTACTTTCGTTTAATTAAAATTAATTAAATTTCTTTATCTATATAAATTTCATAAACCTATTTTCTCGTATAAAAATATTTTTACGAATAAACTTTTTGTTCAAAACGTAGAATTTGAAAAAAGAATTATTTCATCTTAATATAATATTTTACAAAAATTCCTATACTTTTTTTATCGAACAGAGTTTTTAGCCTCTTTGTAAAGTTGACGTGAAATAATCAGTCTTTGAATTTGTGCAGTTCCCTCGTAAATCTGGTAAATCTTAGCGTCACGCATTAATTTTTCTACAGGATATTCACTGTTAAATCCAGCCCCACCAAATATCTGTGATTAAATATAAATAATTAATCTTAATTTCAAAGAAATAAGAATAATTTTTTTTTTTAAAGTAAAATTTCAAAGAATTATAAAAAAAAAGAAAACAAAGAAAAAGAATAAAAAGTACCGCGAAGAAAATGAATAAAAATTTGTTTCCTACCTGTACAGCATCAGTGGCACATTTGTTCGCAACATCACCTGCATAACATTTTGCAACACTCGCCAAAATTGTTGATCTTGGATCTTTATTGTCACTTGCCCAAGCAGATCTGTGCATTGCAAGTCTCGCTGTTTCAACTCCAATTGACATATCAGCTAACATGAAGGCAACAGCTTGGAAATCAAATATTGCTTGACCAAATGCTTTGCGCTCCATAGCGTATTTTGTCGCCTCGTCGAGTGCACGTTGAGCTAATCCAACTGCTCCAGCCGCTACCTGCGAGCAACAAAAATTTAATTAATGATTTTTATAATTTTTAATCATTTTCTAAAATATTCGATCAAATTATTAATAGTTAATAAAAAAAAAATTCAAAACCTATTAATAAAAAATGAAAAAAAAATATTATAATTGAAAAGAAATAATGAATAAAATAAATAAAATACGAAAGATAATTAAATTAGTAAAAATATTTTTGACTCACTGGAGGTCGAGTCAGATCAAAAGTTCCCATGGCAATTTTGAAACCGGCTCCTTCTCCAATAAGGACATTTTCTTCTGGTACACGAACATCCTCGAACGTAACCATACGTGTGTCCGAAGCCCTTTGACCCATATTCTTTTCCTGTAAAAAAAATAGTTTGTATTTAAAAACAATTTTAAAAGAATTTAAAAAATAAAAAATTACCTTTCGTCCTGGTGTGACACCAGCAAACGCACGTTCTACAATAAATCCTGTGAAGGCTTTTCCAGCTGGTGCTTTTGGATCAGGATTCGTTCTCGCCAGGACAAAATACCTACAATAATTTTTTTTTAATTACCACTGCAATTCTTTCATTTTTTTTATTACGACAATTACCTGATTTAAAAATAATTAAATTATAAATATATCTTAAAAATAAAAAAAATTAAGATAAATAAAAATTTGTTTGAATAAATAAAAAAAATAAAGTACCAGTCTGCTACTCCTCCATTTGTAATCCACATTTTAGTGCCATTTAGAACCCATTCTTTGCCCTTTTTCTCCGCCTTTGTTTTAACACCCGCAACATCTGAACCGGCTCCAGGTTCAGTGACACAATAAGCCTGATTTTAAATAATTTAATTAAATATTTTAAATTAAATCATTAATTTTTTTTTTCCCAAAACAAATAAAAATTAACTCACAGCTACAAGAGGCTCTTCAATCAATCTTCCCAAATATTTTTTCTGTTGCTCCTTATTACCAAAATGAATAACTGGTGTTTGCTGAAAAAAAAAAAATTTTTAATTAAAAATCAAATAATTATGTAATTTAGTTTTGCAATAAAATCGTTTAAATTCTATATAGAAAAAGTAAAATAAATAATTTTTTCTTACCCCAAGGCCAGATCCTTCAATCGCTGTTTGTATTCCTGCACAACCATAGGATAATTCTTCAGCAACAATGCAACCATCAAAAACATTGCTTTCCAACCCACCTGAAAAAAATAATTTTACAAGGAATAAATAATTATTTGTGAAATTTGTTATTATTTAAATACAAAAATAATTATTCTTACCGCAATGTTGAGGAATATGTCCATTCATTAAACCAAGTGACCACGCTTTTTTCACCAAATCCCATGGATATTCACCAGTTTGATCATAATGAGCGGCTTTTGGAATTATCTCTTCTCTGGCAAATTTTCTCGTCAATTCTTGCATTTCACGTTGTGTGTCCGTCAATTCTGTATAAAAAAAATTTATTTCATAATTAACGAAATTCAATTTTTTAAAAATATTCTGTAAAATAAATATTTTCTATCGTATATACAAAAAAATAAAAATAATAAATTCTGTCTGTAAATTTATAAACAAAAAAACCGTTAGAAAAAGAAGAAAATTTCGTAACTTCTTTTATGTGTCTCATATCATATTCATATTATCTTTTTATCATTTTCTGAACAAATGTACTTTGAGCTTATAATTATATTTGTTGTCTCGTCTATTTAAAATTTCTGTACTTTTCCTTTTTTCGATAAACAATTATAAATACAAACTATTTTTATATCAATTTCACAAATCAGATAAATTATACAGAAATATTTTTATAATAAAAAACAAAAAATAATTATCTTTTACGATTAATTAAGAATTTAGAAAAAATAAACAATAATTATAATTTTTTCATGCGAAACAATATTAAAATTAAAAATAAATTTTCAACTCACGAAAGCTAAATCCATTGGAAGAAGAGGCACTTGCTGAGAATAATCTAACAGATCGACGAGCAGATACACTAAATACCTGTAAAAATATTTAATTGTTAAAAATAAACAATGTGAATTATATAAAAAAAATTACTATATATAAATTTTGTTATCAGAAAATTATATAAATAAAAGGACAAATAGACATGAACTTTTTTGGAGTAAATAAAAAAATTATCCCTCGTTAAATGTGTTTATAATCTAATAATCATGACATTGCACATAATACTCAATAAATTATTTCAATTTCTATTTTCATAAACTTTATAAAATTATTCAAAATATAAAAAAATAATTCTATTTACCTTTTGGAGCAACATGTTGAATTAAATTAGAGATAAAGATAAAATAGACAAAACTCAGATAAGAGTCAACTTATTATTACAACAAACAAGTAAATGTCAACTAATTCTGACTGAACAGAATTATAAAATGATTTTTATAAAATCTTGGGGTTAAAGTACAATTCATGTAAAATTAGAAAGGTGGGAGACACGTATACACGTAAAACACTAATGTAACTGTAAATGACAATAATCGATAAAACAGAATAGTTATCAACTCGGTCAATAAAACAGTAATTACAAATTTTAAAAAATATCCGGTGTTTTTAAATTTTCATTATAAATATTGTATTCTAAATTGCAAATTTAAATAAATTTTGTCTTATAATTTCATTTTGAATACAATAAATAATACAGTATGTGCTTATTTTTTCAAAAATTTGAAATTAAACAATTTAAAAAATTAATAAACAATTGATTGGAGAGTTTCAATGGGATTAGAATATTATTGACATCTTTTTTTTTAAAAATAAAAAATATTTAACAATAATAAATCTGCAGGTATGTGAATACACAAAGGTGGGCAATTTAAATTTGGTTGTTATTGCGATAACATGTCATAAAAGTCGGAGTTGTTTGCCCAAAATATTTGCTTGTAGCTTAAAGAGTATGTATATAAGGGATTTTAAATATCTTACACTTATTTAATAATATTTAAAAAAATTAACAATTTGTGATAAAAGTATGGAGAAAAGGACAAATTACTTTCATACAAGATTCTTGATTTCTACACCCGCTCTCTTTTATAGGTTATAAACTTGTCTTTTTTCTATTTCGTATTCTTTTTTTTACTATAAATCTAAACTATTTACTATAAATTTTTAATTTTATTGTTTTTTAATTGAAAATTATTTTTATTCGCAGGATTATAAATTAAATTTATGTAAAAACAAATTTTTTTAAAATCAGTCAAAAAATTTGTCAAATCAGTGGTTAATTAAATGAAAAATGTTTTCTACTATTAAAATTAATTATGTTAGTAGTGATACTTGTTTTACAATTTTAAAATTAAAAAATATTGTAATGAAATATTGAAAATTTTGAGGTTAAGATGAATCTTACGGTTCATCCGCTTTCTGAAAATCCCACTGCAGCTTGGGACGAAATATCACAAAAACAAAAAGTTATTAAAATTAATGCAAAAACTCCAAATACAGAAGCACCGAATGATAAGGTACATGATTTTTTTTTCTATTTTAATTTTTAAAATAGAAATATTTTTAGTTTTAATAAAACGATTATTTTTACAGCTAAGGGTTGTTTGTATGAGTGATACTCATTCACTTACTCCATTTATTAAATTTGATATTCCCGCGGGTGATATTTTTATTCACGCCGGTGATTTTACAAAATGTGGCAGTCTCGATGAAGTTATTGAATTCAATAATTGGATTGGTGGGTTTTTTTTTAATTAAATAATATAATTTAAATTGATTCTTAAAATTTGTTTTTTTTCTGTTCAGGAAATTTGCCTCACAAGCATAAACTAGTGATAGCGGGAAATCATGAATTAAGTTTCGATTCAACGTTCACTCATCCTTTTTCAACTCAAACAAGTGGTGATCGTCATAAACACACGGGAACCAGTATTTTAGACAGTATACCCACATTGGGAATGTCGAAGGATGTTTTAGCTGAAGCTATACAAACACGTAATGTTAAGGAACATTTAACAAATTGTACTTACCTAGAAGATGAGGAAGTCATTATAGATGGAATTAAAATTTATGGATCGCCTTGGTACATATCTTCTATTTTTTTCTTCAATTTTTAAGCTTCTGCATTAATTCTTCTTTTTCTTCTATAATTATTCAACAGGCAACCAGAATTTTGCAAATGGGCATTCAATGTACCTCGTGGTGAACAATGTCTCTCAAAATGGGAAATGATTCCAGTTGACACGGATATTTTAGTAACTCACACACCACCTGTTGGCCACGGTGATCTTTGTTGTAGCGGTGTAAGAGCCGGTTGTGTTGAATTATTAACAACAGTCCAAAATAGAGTTAAACCAAAATACCACGTCTTTGGCCACATCCATGAGGGTAATGAAATCTGAAAAAAATATTTTTATTTAAATATTTAAATAATTGGGATAAAGGCAAAAATAATCTTTAATAATTTTGTCTTGTATAAAAAAAATGAAATATTAAAAAAGCATTTTCCATCTAAGTTCTACAAATTAATTAAAAATAAAAATTGGCAAAAAGAACTAATTAATTTTTTTTTTTCAAATTTAGGATATGGAATATCAACAGATGGAAAGATAATTTATATTAATGCCTCAACATGTGATTTAAATTATTTACCCAGCAATCCGCCGATTGTTTTTGATATAACATTACCATCAGGAACAAAGAAAACGTGAATACTTTCCTAATGGTCTGTTTAGAATGAATTAAAAATTTTTTTACAATTTTAATAATTCCTCGATAATTTATGGTCAAAAAAAAAAAAGAATTGATTTCTTTTTACTTGACCAATTGATAAATTACCCTTTTTAAGAAAAAAAATTCATGACAAGGTAAATTATTAATAAAAAAAATGTGATATTTTCAAAAAGCTTTAAATTATACAAATTTGGCTCGAAATTAAATTTCTTAAAGGGATCAAATTTGTAAATATTTGTACATTGATTTATAATAGTTTAATGATTATATTTATTTATTTAAATAAGCATATAATTTTTTACTCCAGCGAAAAATTAGAATTTTTATTAATTAAAAAAAAAATTCAATTTAAATTTTATGAAATTAATAAATAAAATTGAAAAATGACTAAAATATTATATTATTCAGGGTGGCCACTAAATACTTTAAATAAAAAAAAATATATCTAACCTTAGCGTCCAATTGATGTATCTGCTGGAAACACACACGCGATTTTTAGAATTTTGAACACTCGCGAAATTTAAATTAAAAAATAAAATATTTCTATAAAGTTTTGTAAGTCTTTCTTTTAAAATTACAAAATTTACACTCACGTTGAACGAGTCGAGACAGGTCTATGCAAGATTTGCAAATTATTTAATTATCTTTGGAATTTTATTACCTTTACCTTATGGTACGTTCTTTGTCCTTCTAATCTAAACAAAGGACTCGGGATGCAGGTATGAAGGTAATAAAATCCCAAATCGCTTCAACACTTTTCAAATATTTTGAAATTATAATTTTCAATTTCGAAATAATATTATATTATTTTTTTAAATTATATCTATATATAATTATATATATATATATATATATAAAATATTATTTTGAAATTAAATAATTTAAAAGTATTTTAAAATTAACGAAATGACTATGGGAAATTTTATTACTTTTATACCTGCATCCCAAGCTGTTTGTTTACATTGAAGTACAATGTCAGTGACCACCCTGAATTATTAATTGTATCTGTATTGGCTACTACGAATATTATTAATTATATTTGCAACGCACATTTACTAAATAAATAATTTTAATTAATTTTTTTTTTTAAACAAAGTTTGCGCAAATTTTACTTTTGTTAATTTAATAGAAAATTTTGCTTCTTACTGTTTTACAATAAAATTTTACAACCATGGTGCCCATATATGTAGTTTTTTTAATAAAATATAGTAAATAGGATAAAATTTTTCGCATTTTTAAAACAGAAAAAGTTACGCTTTCAATATTTGTGTAAAACCAAACATTTTCTTTTTTTAAAAAACCAATTGTACCAAAAATGAAATAAATTTAAAAAAATGCTTTCACAATTTTGTAGACAAAAAAAAAGTAAAAATCCTAAATTAAAACAATATAAATGAAAAACAATGTATTGTAAACTATAATAAAATATGGAGACTTTTCAATCAATTAAAAGAGTTATTTTTTTCTAATTATAATACAATATTTTTTATTGAGATTCAAAACTCGTACATACGATTTTGTTTCTTTTTTTTGTCATCAAAAAATAGTGCATAAAATTGATAATAATACATACTTGTTTTGTCGGTAAAAAAAAGCAATGTATAAGAATTTTGTTCGAGGCATAAAAATTCAATAGAAAAAGATTTCCATTGTCTCGGATTTAAAATTATTTACAATTTTTGTTATACAATTTTTTATATTTTTTTTTATTATATATATATATAATCAATTATGCATTGTTAAGATATTTTAATGTACAGTTTTTTTTTCAAGTCTTTGTCTGCATGAACAAGTTAATTGGAAAATTAACACTTAATATATTGTATATGAGTATTTTTGTTTTTCAACTACAGAGCAATTAATAAAACTTAATACCCTAATTTGAAATTGTATACTTACCGTCACTTCTCTTTGAAAGTGGCCCTTTTTTTTAATAACAATTATAACAGTTAATTATAATATATAATAATTGTACTATAATATAATAAAATATTGTAATTGTAATAATAAATTTATAATTAAAAAACTTTTATTCAATGAAATAAAAAAAAAAGTTTGGTTATTATGCAAAAATAATAAGAAAACACTAAATTATTAAAAATGAGTTTCATTGTCTAATTCAAAATCAACAAAGTTAATTTAATGTCAGCTTTCTAATGTTTTAATTATATTATATTATATATATATATATATATCTATATCATTTGAATTACCAGTTTAAATCCTTAAATTAAAATACTAATAACAGTATTTATTTGTACATTCATCCTTCAGATAACGAAAGTGTATATTATAGATAACGAAGTGTATAGAGATTTAAAATCGCAAATTTCTTTTCTTTTTCCCGAACAATTCAAAAAACTATACGGCAAAATATTACCGTTTATAATATTGTAAAATATCGTGTACGATAAAAATTATTTTCTGTATAAATTTTTAATATCAAGTTTGTTATGAAGATAACTATACAATAAATTTTTTCATTTTAAAATGACGAGTATTATTTTCGTATTTTTTTTTTAATCAAAACAAAAATGTAAACAATTTTTGTCTGAGAAAAATATCTAATTAATCAAAAAAAAAATCTGATAAAAAAAATTAATTTCCCTTTTACAAAAAAAAAATTAAGTGTATATATATAAAATCTATCAATTGTTTTACAAAAAAAAAAAAAGAGAAAAATATATATATTTTTTCACAAACCAGTGCGAAAAATAGTAAATATAAAAATTTTGTACAGATTTCAAAAAGGTGGCTTTCAAAAACCATACAATTTTTTGCAGTAAGCTTCCGTTATCCGGACGACGGGAGAACTTTAAAAGTCTCCGATTCTATTTCCGGTGATAGAAAGATGGTGCAATAAAAATCAACTATAGGACAACCCTACGTGTACAATTCGCAAAGAAAAAAAAACAAAAAAAAAAAAAACCTCTTACTATTTGACACGATGATGACACATGAATTAAACAACTCGTTCGAAGAGAAAGAGATTAGCACAAAAAAGAAATTTGCCTTTGGTGATTAGGAGATAACGATAACAAAATTTGCTAGATTTTTTTTTGAGAAACGAAACTGTAAATCCCTTTTTTCCAAACATACAATTTATCGCTGTAATTTTAAGTTCCGTTATTCCCAAAAAAAAAATTTCTAACAAATTGTTGGCAACTAAAAAGGACGCTTATGTTCTTATTTTAATAATAATAATAATAGTTTCATATCAAATGAAACTTTATAAAAAAAGGGAAAAAAAAAAGAATTTAATATGGTACATTCGAGAACAAATACGACACTGATTCGCCGTTGTGCGTCCTCCTTACTGCTTCAGCAAACATCATCGAGACATCGATGCACTAGAAAATATTTTCCGAGATTAATTAACTTTTAAAATTGAATTAAAAAAATATTTTTCAAAATTTACTTTTTTTTTAACATTTAATTTTAATTTAAAACAAAATACAAATTTAATCAAAGAATAATAAAAGATAAAATAAAAATTAAATTAACATTTTTTTAATTCTTTTCTAATTAAAAATTCGGTATTTTCTTTTATGTCATTATTATTTTGTAATCGTCACCTCATCGACAGTCTCAATTTCTAAATAATATTTGCTAAAAATTGGGAGAAAATTATCGAAAAAAAAAAATTCTCAATATGAAAATTCGTTTTAAAAACCAAAAATGTTAATTTTTGCAAATTTCGTTTTAAAAAATTGAAAATTCAATTTTATCGCGTAATAGAACGAATTTGCAAAAAAAAAATAGATGAAAATTAAGGGACAAATTTTTTTAAACTGTAAAGTTTAAAATAGGTAGAAAAAAAATTTGTTAGTCAGTGTTTGCTTCATGTCCTTTTGTCAAAAATCAACAAAACCCCATCCCTCAATAAATTAAAGTAATAAAATTATTTTTTATATTAAATATAACAGAAAATAAGTAAATTTTTTTTTTACTATTTAAATTTAAAAATGGAAATTTCATACCTGGATTTTGGGGCAATCTTTCATGTGAGCATCTTGTGGAATGGTATTAGTGACAACAACAGCTTCAAAACATGCATTGTTGATTCTATTAATGGCAGGACCACTGAATATTCCATGTGTCAAAATGGCATAAACTTTCGTTGCACCAGCTTCCAATAATTTTTCAGCAGCATGACAAATTGTTCCACAAGTATCGGCCATATCGTCAACAAGAATTGCTATTCTATCTTTGACATCACCAACTAAAACCATACTTGCCACCTCATTTGCCTTTTTTCTCTCCTTGTGAATCAAGGCAAATTCAACATTTAGCCTGTCAGCGATAGACGTCACTCTAAAATAAAAAAAAACATCAAATGTTAAAAAAAAATGTAATAAAATGAATACAATAAAAAAAAAAATTTTTCTATTAAGAATATTAATTTTCCAAGAAAGGATAAATATTAATATTTCACTCTATTTTTTTGTTGAAAATAAGACGTAAAATATAATTCTTTTTTTTTCTTTAAGATAAAAAAAATACGTTTACCTCTTAGCTCCGCCAGCGTCAGGTGAAACGATAATGCTGTTTCGCCATTCAACAATATTTTCCTTTATCCATTTAAGAACAGCAGGTTCGGCAAATAAATTATCCACTGGAATGTCAAAGAAGCCTTGAATTTGGCTCGCGTGTAAGTCCATTGTAATGATGTGATCCGCTCCAGCCACCGAGAGCATATTAGCGACAAGTTTGGCAGAAATTGGAGCGCGACTCTGCAAAATAGATTAAACTATCAATATTTCCCTATGAATATTCGACTAAAAAAAATCCTGAAGTCCATTTGCAACTGGGAATTTCCTGCAATTTCAAAAATGTCCGGTTATTTTATTTTTTTTTTTCAAAGTGCCTCTTCTTTTTTCTAACAAAAGGACACACAAAAAAAAGGATCAATAAAAAACACTGTTAGTTATTAGAAATTTACCACTTTCGCTTAATTGCAAAGCAGTTTTTAGGAAAAATTTTGTTTTAAATATTTTTAATTCTAATTAGTCAATTTTTTTTGTCTAGAAAAAAGATTTTTTTAAAAATTTTTCATTTTAGAGGGGACAAAATATAAATACAATGGCCAAAGTGTTTTTGGAAAAAAAAAATGTGAGCAACGTTCGTATTAATAAAAAGAAAAAAAAATTAGGAGAAAATCTCGTTGCAAATGCACCCCAGTTAAGACTCGATGAAAAACTGTGAGTGAAGCTTTTATAATAGAATATATTTTAAGAAAAAAAAAAATTATGCAGAAAAAACAAAACACAGTGCATTCTGGATTGTTAATTACTCATCAAACTATATATATATTGTACAGCAGTAGGATATTATATATATAAAAAAAAATAGCAAAATTGAAAAAAGAGTTAGTTTACTACTTTCTCAAAATGTTAAATCCATTCCGCTAGAGTCGTATAATGAGTGAAAAAATCAATGCAAACATTCCAATTTTTTTCGTTCAAGAAAATCTTTCACTCAAATATTATTTCAGGCATAAAAATTGTAAAAATACTCGAGAAAGTGACGAAAAAATATACAATTGTAAAAATAATTTAAAAATCAATTTTTAATTAAAATTAGCCTTTAATAAAAAGAAATTATAATCATTTCTCATTATACGATTCGCTGCTAGTGAAAAGAAATACAGAAATGCACTGTGTATAACGATTCTAAATATTCCAATTTTTTAGTTGTTTTTTAGCATTCTACGACCTAAAATATTATCTGCAACGATATACAAGAAGCTGATTATAATGTTAAGGCTTTTGTTTGTCAAAAATCGTCAAGAGAAGTGCTATTTTTTGTATTGAGAAATTTTTTTTTAAAAACAGGAAAATTTTGTTTTTCTAATATCCTTTTTTTTTTACTTAAAAGCACCACTACCGACGATTAAGTCTACTTGGAAGATTAGTGCACTTATACAATAGTATAACTCACGTCACATAATAAATTAGTACCCAGCGAACATATAATGTAAACCCAGGCTAAAGTATAAAAATATGTACACATAGTGCTATTATATTAATATTTTGCCCTCTCATACAAATGACAATATGTGTTTGTACAAAAAAAAGAAGATTCCATTCACTCAATAAGGGTACCAAATTTTTTTTTCTGTAATTTTTTTTTTTTTTTTTTTTGAAAAAGAGGTTTTCTATGATATTTTTGTTAGTCCTACGAAGATAATAATTGCGGAACGAATTACGAAGAAAAAAATTAAAGAAATATTATATCTAATGCTCAATTGAAACTTTTATCATTGCAAAACGAGTCACTCGAAAAAATTTTTGATTTTACTCTTCATACTCACTGTCGATAGGTCGGTCACAAATTCCTGAAAATACCCATCTATAGTCAGAATCTTGATCAAATCATGCTTTCTTAGTTTTAACAAATGCTTTCATAATCTGACATTGAATTTTTATAATATTCGTTTCAAATTAAAAATTTCAAATATTTTCAAATATTTAAAATTTTTATTTAAATAATGAAATCGAATAATTGGAGAACGATTTTAATTTAAGGGTGAAAAAAGTATCATTTTCAGAAAAAGGGGGTAAAATTTTAAGAAAAAACTGGTCATTCTTCATAAAAATTACATATATCACCAGAAAAAAAAATCCCAGTATTTCATGCATAATTTTTTCTAAATGTATTTTACTTTTTAAATTGCCTGCAAAAAAAATCCAATAAAAAGAAAAACAATTTCTTCAAAACAAAATCTTTCTCAAGATTGTTTTTCAATAAATCAAAATACCCCCCAGGGCTGTTATCATTTGCAATATGATTTTGCAATAATCTTTGGTCAGGGTTATCTTAATTTGATAACCCTGTAAACAGTCCGATGCCTGGAATTTACATGCAATCCGCCAATAATTACGCTTGCAATATACAACACCTTTTTTTCTTTTCTTAAAAAAAAAGTTAATACAAATTTTATTTCAACCTAACAAAATGCGACAAACCTTTCATTCTTAAAAAAAAAAAAAAAAAAAAAAACATAACCCAATGATGAATTGTGTTTTCTCATTACCGCAATCAAATTAAACCAATTCCAATATTAATATATGATTTAAAACTGCATATTTATAGTTTTCAATACAATCCTTTTGAAAACGAAATGTGTGAAAAAATGAGATCGAGCATTTAATGTTTTTAATGAGTTTTGAAAAAAATCGCAAGTGCCATAATGAAGATTTTAAAAATTTATCCCATTATACGTGGATGCAAAAGCTGCGAGAAAAGATTCTTTTTTTTTTTTTGAAAATTATTTTCTTGTTCTTTAATAAGAGTAGGAAAAAGAGCACCATAAGTTACCCTGAATTTCCACTCGTGAGTTCTCATGACAATACGACTCTTTGATGAATCTGACTTGTCCCCTTCGTCACCTCCCTGTGAAGATATCATACAAATACTTTATTTTTTGCCTAAATCAGCAAAATTTTTTTTTCCATAAAACTATATCTTCTCTTTCTCTCTCTCTCTCGGAATGTCTACAAAACCTCAACTTTGTAAATTATTTTAACAGACAAAAAAGAAAAATTTCGAAATTAAGACTATAGACTTCAATTAATTTACACTATTGTTTAACATAAATAATAATTAGTCATTTAGAAAAAAGAAATTAGTCAATTTTTGTCGCTCTCCTAAAACATTCAATTATTTAATATTTTTTTTTAATAATTACACAAAAAGACAAGTAAACAAAAAAAATTATAGAAAACACACTAAATTATTGCGTAATTCACCAAAGAAACATATATAATTCAAATATATCATCATTGAGTAATCAATAAATTATAAATAGAATTTGGACGTTACTTTCGATCTATCCTATTTGTTTGATACTCAATTTATCATCATTCTATTTAAATCTCAAGAAAAGAAAAAAAATACATCGAAATGTAATCATAATAATGAAAATTAATCAAAAGTAATCATTCGAAAAAAATAAATTCATACAAAAAAATGAAATCGAATTCATCAAAATAATATGATTAAAATACAACAAAATTTGTCAATTATCATATCAATAAGATAATATATGAAAATTTCATTAAACTAATGGAAAATGTGTAAAAACAAATTGCTATTTACAAATGCTTTTAAAAAAAAGAATTTACATTTTTTAAAAAAAACTATTTAAAAAATAGTGCAAATATAAAATTACATTGAAATATAATAATACATTATGAAAACAATAAAAAATAAACTAGCACAAAAGAACATAAAATAGAAAAAAAATAATCTAAGTGAAAAAATGAAACTACGTTTGAGAAAATTTATTATAGTGTAAAAAAAAAAATTGCACACCAAAACTTTCCTATATCCTGGGGAAATTAAATATTTACTCAAGAATCTAGATTGTCGCATATGTGAATTTACTAAATACGAATCATTGATTAATTATTATCATTATTATTTCTAAATTATTGTTTATTTTTTTTTTAATTAAAATTATTAACGGGGAATCTTTACCTTGTCCTTTTTGTCCTGTCTAGCATAAGGAAAACATGGAATGACCGCAGTTACACGAGATGCAGATGCAATTTTACAAGCGTTAATCATTATTAGCAGTTCCATCAGATTGTCATTTACTTCTCCGCTACCGCTCTGCACAATGTAAACATCTTCTCCTCGCACGGATTCTCCGATTTCCACGCTGAAAAACATTAAACAATTATTTTTCATTCATTTTATTATATCCAAATATGAATTATTTTTTAATTTAATTAATTTTACCCCTTAATTCTTATAATTTCTCAATTGTTTAATATTTATTAATTAAACAAATATATTTTATAAAATAAAAGTAATTGCCTAAAAAATAAAATAAATACTATACTCAAATTAAAATACAAAAAAAAAAATTTAAAAAGAAAAACTATTAAATTACTATGTGGAGGTAATAAATTACAAACAAATTATCTTTTCTTTAAAATATTTGAATCCGAATTTCTCACAATGAATAGTATCAGTGATCGATAAGATAAACCAAACAAGATTTCACACAATGTTTAAATAAGTATATTAAAAAGCTAAAACAATAATAAACTATTTTTAAAGTTTATATTTTCCTAACAATTGACAAGAGAAAAATTAATTATTAAAAATTATCAGTTTTGAAAAAAAATTACTTGTTAAAAATATATGTATCGAAAATAAAATATTTGAATAAAAAAAAAAAAAAGAATTTTTCTCCCATCAATATTGTATACTTATATGCTGACCGTGAAATCAAGTTTTAGACACGCACAAATTATCCTTAATTTTAAAAAGCAGTTCCCCTGTGAGAAAAATCTTGCCCAGCATTATCTTCGACACATGACAAGGTCACGAATTTATTAAGCTAACTTTCTATAATTTTGAGTCATTTAATCTAAGACCATATAAAAAAAATTTTTTCAATAAACATTCTTATTTTATTACTCATGAATTAAAAAAAAACTCATTAAAAAACAATTTTAAATGAAAAAAATATTTTAAAAACTTTTTTTATATTGTTTCACTGCTGGAAAATGGAGGTAAAATTTTTCTGGAAATACTGACTATAAAAGATAATTAAGTCTAGAGATAAGAATCGTTTACTTATACAAATATATAATAGTAAAATAAAAAATTGTAAAATAAAAATATAATTACATATTTTTTAAAAATAATTAGTTTTTTTTTTAAAAATGTATTTTTTTCAAAACTATTTTTTTTCCATTTCATTAATTATTCAAGTGTTTATTAAAATTAGTCAATCACTTAATTCATATATTACAAGTGTTCTTAATATTTTTTTTAACATCCTACTTTAAATTGATGCTAGAAAGAAGTCTTCTAATATAATCATTTTAAATTAAGTTTAATGAAAAATAAGTCGATGTAACACTACGTAATACCAGTAATATAAAATATAATAAAACAAATGATTTATGTGGAAAAAAAAAATTCAAATCTATTGCCTTGAGAAAATTAAAAATTCAAATCAATATTTTTGGAGCAGAAAGATCTTGATAACAAAGACACAATAAAAAAAAAAAGAATCAGTCTTGATATGCTTTTTTATAAAAAGATTAAAAAATAATTCTAACCTTAAAATTAAATTAATATCAATTTTAACATAGTTTTTAATTAATAAATATATATATTATATTCCGGCTTCGATTTATTATTTTTTCAAGACGCTACACGTGATTAAATCTCAAGCGTCGGTATAACACAATTCTTTCTAATCATTTGGGAAACTTAACTATATAAATTTGCATGATTATTGATACCACGTGCACAATTCAGATTATTGAATTTTCGATCAAACAAACATTGATGTTAAAATAAAATTTCTGAATTTAGAACGGAAATGTTATTATAATATAAAAGCGACCATTACCATGTTTCGAGGTTGCTGAATTTCTTTGTGACAACTTTGCCGATGTCAATTCCAAGTCTGTCAACAATTCGTTGAGCCAATTCGGGGTGCGATGTTCCGCTGAATACTTTAATATTCGGCATTCTGCTTTGTAACAAGTTTCCACGAGAACTCTCCAAGTTTGCACGTAACAAACTCTTGGCACGCACTGCTTGTGAGACGGGCATCACTGAAAAACGGCAAGCATGATGATGAAAATGCCGCAAGCGCAATTAATCAACCAATCAGAATCTGTAAATTTTGCCGGAAATGACATTTTTCCAAAACTCCGCCTTTTGGACCATGCGCAGATTCTAATTGCGGGAAGACAATCATTTAACTCTTTTTTTTTTTAAACGTATTTCACTTGTAAATCACATTTTTAAAACGAAATATTTATCAGAAATGCATATAGTAACACTTTTTTAAATTAGAAATTCAAATTATAGAATTATTTCGTCAATTTTTATCACATTAAGTCAAAAATTAACATGTTTCACACAATTGTTTATAGAATATAACCTATAATATGCCGGATTTTTACTGAGCGGGAATTTTCAATCAAATAATTGAAATGATTTGCTTTTTTTGAATCAATTGAGTAAAAATATGATAATTTTGAAATTTCTATTCAAATTGAATTGTTATTTGATTTTTTTGTTTGTTTAAAAACAAAAGTCAAAACAATTGTTTACAAAATGTGCCGCTACATCGCGGAAGTTCTTGCGTAAAATACGCAAAGTTACAAACTTTACGTAACTGTCAACTGAAATTTGAAATTAAATCTCAAATTTAAAAATTAATCACTAAATTAATTAGTGAAAACACCTGTTTCTTTATTTCGATTAAATTAAATCAATTTAATCAATGTAATAATAATAATAATCCCATTTGGACATTTTTTTAGACTTTTTTTTAAATTGAGCGCCAAAAAAACTTGTCACTGATTTGAAAGTGTTCGCCGCTTATTGAAAACGGAAAATATTTCACGATTGACAGTTTTGGGAAATAAATTGTAAAATCTACAAAATATTCACTTTTTTAAAGATAATTTTTTCTGAAGAAAGCCTCTTGAAAAAAATCGCCATTTTGTAAACTTCTAATCACGTCATTGAGTGATCATTCTTAACATTTTTATATTTAAACATGTTGTTTTTCTGTGTTTATTTGAAAGAAATTTGCGTAACTTTTACACCACGAGGTTAGAATCGTTAGTATCTAAAGAAAGTGGAGTTAACGTATCCTTTCTCATCGTAATTCAAGGAAATAAATAAAGAATTTTAAAGGGGTTGTGTCGTGTTTTCAACACGCGTGACCACAGACTCAAAAAAATTGGAGCCCATTGCAAAAGGTGAAGTCAACGGATAAATGTCAGTGAGAGCGCTATGACAGTCGATTTTTTTTCATCGATGTGGCGCCGGTCCTGATTGACGTCGAATTAGATCTGCCTGTGCGTGAGGCTGTGTGATTTTTCTTATAAAAAAAGAGGTTACAGCATTCGACAAAACGATAAGTAAACGTTATATTAGTGAGGATTCTCTGTAACTTCCCGCGAGTTCCAAGTTAAAAGTCTGAAAATTTTAGAACACAAGAAAAACTATCTTTGAAAAAAAAAGAAAACAAAAGGGGAAACAAATTATGCTTTACATATTCAAGTCCATGTGAATGATGATGACAGTGTGTTGACCTAACTGATTTTAAAACTATGGCGAACATTGCAGCACAGCGACTCAAACGGGAATTCAAAGAGGTTATAAAGAGCGAAGAAGTAAGAATTATTTATTATAATCTTTGATTTGAAAAAAGTTTTCCTTTTTTATTTCATATTTTTTTAACCTCAAACTGGGTTTTATAATATAGTTACGCAATTACATCAAAAGGAAAATTATTTATCGTCATTTATATATTACTCTTGCAATATTTTTTCAGTAGCTTGATTAAATATATTTATATTTTTAATAAAAATAGACAAAAAGGATATTATTAATTATCTCTTTTGATTTTTTTTAATTAATTTTTTAAAACAGTCAATTTTAACTATTTAGTTAATCATTTTTTCTCTTGAAACACAATCAACTGTCAATTTATTTTCGTTAATATTTGAGAATTTGTAATTTTGTCATTTTGAAATAAGAAAAACAACTAAATCATTGTATATACATATATATGTTTTTTTTTAACTATAACCTATAAATCACATGTGTAAGACAAAGGATTGACGTCTTTTGGATAATTTACAAAATGTTTTGATCATTTATATTAAATGAAATTCATGAATTTTATAATTATATTTCTCAATTTAAGCTGCCAAATTTGTTAAATGACGCATCAATTTTAAAAATAAAGAATGTACCTTGAACATTGTTTTGATAAATAACAAGTGCTTTGTGACGTTTGAATGTCATTGATCTCGGCAATATTTAATATATATATATATTTAAAATAGACTCTAACGCTTAGAAATATAAAATTAATAAATTTTGAATTTACAAAATCATAGTTGTTATGTTTCAATCATAAAATGATATTTTCTTAATCCATAAAAGTTAATTAGTGTGTTTAATTCAGTTAAAAAAACATAACAAAATTATTATAGATTTTTTTTTTAAATTATTGTAACGAATTAAATTGCTTACCATGTGTGTTATCTTCTTGTGAATTAGACTCCATTTTACACTTACAATCTTTCAGGTTATTCATTTATTTTGTTTACTTTGGTTTAAGAAAAACTCTTTCACATATTATTCGCACAAGAAATTTCAAAATAATCTTACAAATATCTCACTCGAATGTTCTGTTATCTAAAACTCTAATGTCAAGGGTTAGGTGGGGTATTATTTACTCATCAAGGTTTTCAATTCTTTCATTGGTAGGAACCAATGAATCTATTATCTTGATATATTGTGAAATATTTTGCTTGCTTGATTGGTAACGTTTATTATTATCAGTTTTGAATATTACAAAATTTTAATTATCACATAGCGACAAAATAATCGCTAAAATAAAGAAATTTAAAAATAAATGACTATTGCCATTTGTATTAATATTCTAATAACTTCAGAGAATTTTGAAATTTTAAATTAATTATTGAGTTAAAAAAATATATCTAATTAATTTTTAATTTTATTTTTCAGGTAGCAAGATGCGCCATTAAAGTAGAATTGGTTAATGATAGTTTTACTGAATTAAAGGGAGAAATTGCTGGACCTCCAGATACACCATACGAGGGAGGAAATTTTGTTCTCGAAATTAAAGTACCTGAGACTTATCCATTTAATCCACCTAAAGTAAGTATTTTTTGATAAATTTTTATATTCTTTATTTACTGAGAAAAAAAAATTTATTATAGGTACGATTTATAACAAAAATATGGCATCCAAATATTTCTTCTGTTACTGGAGCTATTTGTTTGGATATATTAAAGGATCAATGGTATGTTTATTAATTAAATTTATTATAATGAATAGAAAAAATTTTTTTTAGTGATTTTTAATGATAAATATTTTTTTTTTCCTAAATTTTTAGGGCAGCCGCTATGACCCTGCGAACAGTTCTTTTATCATTGCAAGCATTATTATCGTCAGCAGAACCTGATGATCCTCAGGATGCTGTAGTAGCTAAACAATATAAAGAACATCCTGAGATGTTTCGACAAACTGCAAAACATTGGACGTCCGTCTACGCTGGCGGTTTGTTATTTTTCTTTAAATTTAATTCCCTTTTCTATTCAAAAATAATTTTTAATTAACATTTTTTTTTTTTTGTAAATTATTTTGATCGAATAATTAATGTATTTAAATATCAGGTCCAGCCACAATGCCTGAATTAGACGATAAAATAAGGCGATTAACTGATATGGGCATTGAAGAACACGATGCAAGAGTCGCATTATCATCATATAATTGGGATTTGGAAAGAGCCACTGAACAACTTTTTAGTTAGTGGCAACTTGGCAGTTACTCCTGCCTTGTCATTAATTCTGTCATCGAGAGGACTCTTGAGATGTAATTACCAAAAAAAAAAAAAAAAATATTGACATCACATATTAATTCATAGTCAAATTGCATAATTGCAATGACAATATGCGTTATAATTATAATATAAATCGCGTTCAAGTGGTTTTAAAAGATCAATTAATCGAGAGTCTGTCTTTTTTTTTTTTTTTTACTTCATTTGTATCATAGACATGAGGACATAAAAAACCACTATTCATCGAGAATTAAATAAGAGCTTCGATTAAATCGTAAACGGGCATCATTAATGAAAAGAATGCGCATTATGTTCCATTGTTTGCAATCAAAACGCATTTCTTTTTTTTTCTTATTTTCTCGATAAAAAAAAGACGAATAACAAAAAAAAATCGATATTGAAAAGTTTCGAAACAGCTTCGATTCCTCTTTTGGCTAATTCTTTTAATTATTATTCTAATAACAAATTAACGTATCGTGCACAATTGAATCAATTTTTTTAGAATTTTTTTTTTTGTCATGATTTATAAGTCAAATGAACTTTATAGATTAATTTTTCTTTCTTTTTTTTATTGTAACAAAAGTTGTTATACTTTATTTAAAAAAAATTTTTATGATTTTCCCCATTTTTTTTTTCTATACTAGTTTTAATGAAATTGTACAAAATAAATTAATGTCCACATCAAAATTTTTGTTAACATTTATTATTGTCAATTTTAATTTTAGAAAAAAAATAAATTTGCTTCCTTTAATGATTAGGGACACGATAAGAAAAATTTAAATACAATGCTTTTTAATGTTTAGGTATATATTGCCATTGCTGTTGTTTGATATATTTAATATATTTAATGTAAAATTTTTAGAAAAAAGTCGCGATTCAAATAAATGAATTATTATTTTAAAAAAAAATTACTTAATTTTTTTGTTATTTGAATAAATCGTGTTTTTTTAGAGTCAAAGGGTTTTAACATTCCAGACTCAGGAACAAAGTTGCATTTATTACTTTGTCATTAAATTAATATAAATTTTTGTTTAAAGAAGCGATTCGGAAGAAAATTCACATATATTTTTCATTAATGGCAATTATTGAGAAATTGAAAGTAAGTTGATAATAGAAAATTTTTTCTCAAAAAGTGAAAAAGACAAAAAAAATTCACTAATAAGAGAAAAATTGTTCATTATTTTTTTTTCAAGTGAAAAAAATCACTAGTGTGAAAAGTCTTCTGTGTTCGCGTACAATTAGCTTTTTTTTCAAATAATTTATAAGGAGGGCTGTGTCACGAGGTGTGTCTAAATAATATGAATTTCTTATAAAATTCGGAATGGTAATTTAGTGGATAAGCGATTATTGCAAATTTAGGTTTTCATAAATGCTGTTATTGAATGTACATTAAATATTTCAAAAAGAAAATTAATATAACGAATCTCTTTCAGTGTTAGCGTTTTACTTCAGTTTCCAGAATTTTGTTACTACGATATATATATATATTATGTATACCGGATTTTTATTACTAACAAAGTTGAACTTTTTATTGTAAATGGTCACCTGTTGGCCAGAGAAAATAAAAATCGCTTATAATGACGATAATTGATCTGATTTTATGAAAAAGAATTTTTTTTCTCTATATATTAATTTGCTTAGACTTGTATAAAAAGTTATTAATTATAATATAGAAAAATATTTGTTGCAAACATTTTAATAAAATCGATATAATATTAAAAAAAATTAATTTTATTATGTATTAGATAATTAATTTTTTAGTTTAAATTTAATTTTCATTTTTAAATTTTTGCGCTCAATATTTATTAACAGTGTAGTGGCAGGCCTGAAAACGCGGGCTTTCTTTTTCCTCGAAATCTCGAATTGCGAACATAACCTCTAAAGAAACGTGCGTGTAAATAGTGTTTTGACAGGAGATTATTATCATCTATATTTTTAATTATTATTCCCAAATATGACGAACATCAAGGATAAATCGAAAAATCTACCATGGTAAATATATTCCTAATATTAAATAGAATACGAACTTGTATTTTTCGATGTAAATAAAATTGTTTTTCTAGGGTTGAAAAATACCGGCCAGCTCAATTAGATGATCTTATATCTCACGAAGAAATTATAAGAACCAGTGAGTTAATAATTAAACAATAGATTAGGAAATTAATTTTTCTTACCTTTTTGTTCCATTTTGCTTTGTTTTTTTTTTTTAGTAAACAAATTCATTGAAGCAAATCAGTTGCCACATCTTTTGTTATATGGACCACCAGGTACTGGAAAAACAAGTACAATTTTAGCCTGTGCTCGTAAATTATATACACCTGCTCAATTTAATTCAATGGTAAAATATTTTTTATATATTTGCATTTTAATTATTTAAAAATCTTACATTTATTTTCGAATTTATAAGGTCCTTGAATTGAATGCTTCTGATGATAGAGGAATTGGTATCGTGAGGGGACAAATTTTAAGTTTTGCCAGTACCGGAACAATTTATCGATCTGGATATAAACTTATTATCCTCGATGAAGCCGATGCTATGACCAATGATGCTCAAAATGCCCTTCGAAGAAGTACGTATCTGAAATCAAAAAAGAAATAAAAGTTAGAAAAATTGATTTAAAAAATCTTATTTTTTTTTTTTCATATCCATTTTTCAGTTATCGAGAAGTATACAGAAAATGTGCGTTTTTGTATTATTTGCAATTATCTCAGTAAAATAATACCTGCCCTTCAATCGCGTTGCACAAAATTTAGATTTGGTCCATTACAACCTGAACAAATCCTTCCGCGATTGGAATACGTTATTGAGCAAGAAAAGTAAGGAATTGGAAAATTATATAATTATAAAATTATTTTATTAATAGAAATGTAATTTTCATTGGAAAATTTAATTTATTTACAGATTAGACGTGAGTGAGGATGGAAAAATAGCTTTAATTACATTAAGTGGCGGTGATATGAGAAAAGTAATTAACGTACTTCAAAGTACATGGCTTGCATTGGGATCCGTTACAGAGGATAATGTTTATACTTGCGTGGGTCATCCTTTGCCAGTTGATATAAAAAATATTTTAGCTTGGTTACTCAATGAAACATATCAACTTGCCTATTGCAGTATCCTTTTTAATTTGCACATTTTTTTCTATTGAAAAAATTTACTACTTTACAAAATTAAAATATTAAGTTCTATCTTTGATAATTATTCATCGCTAAAAAAAAACCTTAACTCTTTCTCAGAAATTCAAGATCTTAAAACAAGAAAAGGTCTCGCTCTTCAGGATATTCTAACAGAGCTACATGTTTTTGTCAATAAAAGTTCGTATATTTCATCTTCTTTTTATCAATTTTCTAAAAAATTATGTTGCAAAATAATTTATAAAATTTTATTTATCTTTTTCAATTAAATCAAAAATTAAATTTTGCATTTTTAGTTGAATTCCCAGAGCCAATGCTGATCGATCTTGTAATAAAATTGGCAGAAATTGAAAAGAGACTAATTCTAGGATCAAGTGAAGCTGTTCAATTAAATGCTCTCGTTGCTGCTTTTCAACCACTACATGATATTGAAACATAATTTATCAACTTATTTCTAATTTAAATTATAATTACATTCAACAATTTCTATTTTTGTACCTTATTATACAGTAAAAAAAAAAAAACTACAATAGTAAGTTGATTTTAAAAATATATTTGTGGAAAAAACAAATACCAATTGCATTAAATATAAAATTGAAAAAAATTATTACGAAAATCCTTTTTTTCAATTAATTACTTATTTACACGACTTTCATTAATGTGATATTTAGAGAAAAAAAAAGAGTGAAACTAAAAATAGGTTTAAAAAAAATTAATTTCTATTCTGTGGAGCAAATACCGGAATTTTTTTTATAATTCCACTAGTGAATGATTGAGAATAGAATTATCCCAAGAACATGTTAAAAGTTTGTTTTGATGCCAAGCAAGACCACGAACAAAATCTTGATGTCTATCGTCTTCATAAATTGTTACTAGATTTCTATCAATGTCAAACATTTTCACCATATTTCCATCACAGCAGCCGGCCAATTGATTTGGACTGAAACAGAAAGACATTTTTTATTCTCTGTGAATAAAAAAAAAACAAAAAAAATATACTTACATTAGTGGATTAAATTCGAGTTTATAAACCGCTCTGTCGAAAACAACATTAGAACAAATTTCAGTGTTTGGATTACGAATATCGACAATGGTAATACTTTTATCCTCGGCACCAATTGCGACTATATTTTCATCATTTGGTTTCCAAGCAATCGCCGTTAATCCACAATTATTATTTTTGAAAATGCCTTGAAAAAATATTGAAAATTAAAATAAATTACTAATTACATTTTTTTTTATTTCTTTACCGTGAGCTGGCTTTGATTTCCTAGTGTCCCAGATAAGTGTATCAGAATCCTTTGAAGTGGACGCGAAAACAGAATCACTTTTTGGCTGTGCACTCACACAGGTAATTGTATCACAATGGGCAGAATTATAACTGTGCGTAGATTTAAGATCTTCTGTAACGTCCCAAACTTTAATGCTGTAAAAAACAAAAAAAAATTTGTAATTTTTTTTTGAAGCTAAAATTAATATATTTAAGACAATTAATTTTTCTTTACCAACAATCCATTCCTGCTGAAACAGCGCATAGTTTATTGTCAAATACCGACAATGATATTAGACAATCATCATGTTGACAGGAATAACTTAATGATTTAAATGTCTTTAAAGTTGAGCTACTATCATCATTTTTTTCGTCATTCAATTCAACAATTTGAATTGTTCCACTATCTTCTCCAATAATACATTTATTATGTTGTCCAAGATAAGCAGCATCCGCAATTCCACTGTCAGTTCTAATTGCCCCGTATGCTTTATTTCTATCGAAATTTTCCAATTGATTGTAATACCAAAATGTACCATTCCAATTTCTGTCAATCATATTACTCGCGCCAATAATGACGCTTTTATCTGAAAATAATATATAAAAGTAAGGAAAAAGTATATAATTATTTTTGGCTATATAACAAATAAACATAATGTATAAACTAATTATCGTTTATATATAACTATTTTATTTATTTATTAAAATATCTGAAAATAAAATTATTAGTGTCAAAAATTTGTAATTTGTTTATAATTTTATTTTACAAAAAAAAACCGGTAAGAATAACTTAACCTAAAAATATGATGTGTACCTTGAAAAACTTTAATCACTTGTAATTGTTTGTCATGTACCGGTGGTCTATCAGCATCACTTAAATTTCTATATTCCTCAGCATTCATATTAGGAATCACATGATTATACGTTTCGTCCATTGTTTCTTTTAAATAAAAAGAAATATTCTGTTTATTAAAATCCGCGTGAATAAAAAAACAACAAATGGGAAACGGAAGTTACTGCAATGCGCACGCTTGGTAATAAATGCATGTGAAAAAAATCCCTAGATTTTTCATTTCCCCCTTAACGCGGGAAATATTTAAATATTCAAACCTTTAACGTAATTTTTTTTTTTTAAATAACATTTTTTGTTAATTAATAATAAAATCCTATAAATAAAATAAATATTTTATTAGTTCAATCACTTTTTTTTAAACAATGAAACTCATATGTGATATATAAATTATTTAACTATAATAAAATGTTTTATTATTTGTTATTCAAATTAATTGAAAACTTAGAATAAATTTGAATATACAGATAATAAATTGTTACAATAAAAGACATTTAATAAATAAAAATTTTATCTCTTTAGTGATATTTAAATTAAATTTAAATTTTCATTTAAAAGTGATGAATAGTTAATACTGATTTTTCAATCAAAATTAAAAACAAAAATTTTTTTTCATTCACGATGAATAATTGAAAATTTTATTTATTGTATTGTAAATAAAAAAAACCCATTAACTGTTGTTGTTAAAAAATATAAAAAATTATTCTTTTATTTCCAAACGATAAAAAAAACACAATATTATAATTGTTATTGAGATATTGATAAAAAATTATTGAAAATTCTTTAACGTCATTTAACACAATTAGATATTAAAAGTATAATAAACAAAAGTTCTTGAAAGCCAATAAATACCAGAACTGATTTGAAAAAATTTTAAATATTAGTGTTTTTTCATTTATGGTAGCATAAATTTATAATTCAACAAATTTATATTTAAATTGTAAAAAAATATTAAAATAAATTATTAAATTGCAATTTTTTAAATAATTAATATTTTTTTAAATTGAAAAAGATAGAAAAAAATTATATTATTATATAAAAATAAATAAAAGAATAAATTATATAAAATAATTTTCAAAATGTTACTTTCTTTAAAAAGAATTTTTGTTTTTATTTTCTTCTTTGGATTAACAAAAATTGATGCATATGATTTTTGTGAGTTTTTTTGTTTAATTATTTTTAAAAACACAATTTTTTTGAAAAATAATTTCTAAAATTGATATATTTAATTTTTTTTCGCAGTTTGTGATGAATCTTCTAATTCATTTGTGCTGACAGCAATTTTACAAAATTATCGATCAAAAATGATAACTGAAGGATTACCGGAATTTAATTTTCCACCTTTGGAACCACTTTTCATCGATAAAATTAATTATGAAACAAGAAATCAACATATAGGAGTGTAAGTTTTAAATATTTAATATAATTTAAATTTAAAGAAAAAAAATAAAAGAAAAATTTAATTTTAATTAAAATTTCTCCAAACTTTCAGATTTAATTTAGATCTAAAAAATCTGACAGTCAGAGAATTGTCGAAATTCGAAATTCTTGGCGCTTGTGTATTTTATTTTAGTCAGAGAATAATTGTAAATTTTACAGTACCAGTAATTTCTATAAATGGACATTATAATTTATCGGGAGCTTTAGATAATTTTTCACCAGGGAAATCAATTGAATTAAAAGGCGCTGGACCAATAAAATTTGCTCTTAATAATGTAAATTTTGCCGCACATATTGGCATTGGTTTAGGATATTCTGGCTATTTGAAAAATTTTAATATCGATTTTTCAGTAGAATCAGTAAATTCAAATCTTGAAAATTTAATGGGTGAAAATAAACACGTCAGTCATGTTATGAATCAGGTAAGTGTCGTGAAGAATTAAAATTATTACTAATTAATAATGATAAATAATAATTAATTATTAATATTATAATAAATTACATAAATTCAAATATTTAAATATTAATTATAATTATTTATATGCAAAACAGGTCGTAAATGACGTTCTTCCTGACACTCTTCGTCTCTTAAAACCAGAAATGGTACCATCGATAAGGGATTTTCTTTTTGAAAAAATAAAAAATATTCTCAATAATCTTACAGAGAGTAAAATACTTTCAGCTTTTTTAAAAATTGCATTATAATTAAATCTTTTTAATATGTATATATAATATTATTATTTATTGTTACTTTTTTTATTATTAAAATAAATTAAATTAGAAATAATTATTGTACATAAAATTCTAAAAAATTAAACCAATTTTATTAAAATAATTGTTAAATTTCAAAAAAAAAAAGAAAATAATTTGACTTTATATAATATATTTAAGCAATAAATTTGTGCGTATATATTTTTATTGAAGATGATTATTTTTACAACTACCACAGTCATTACCGTTTTGTAAACAGTAACGTTCACATATTTACGTTATCCTTATAAGTCTTGTTTTATAATCCTTAAAAGATTTATTGAGAAAAAAAAAATAAAACAAATTGCTGTTTGCGCATATAGCGGAAGCCATTATATTTTTATAAATCGCAGATTCATATATATAAATAAAGTTATATATGAGTATTTAATTTGCTCAGTGGACTTTTTTTTCAAATGTACAAAAGTCACTTTTTTAAGAATATAAGTTCAAATTTTATAAAAAAAAAAAGTGTTATTACATTGTTCTATTTTTAACTATACAATTCTCTGGTACTTTAATGATTTATTCGAACAAAAAAATTTTTTTTAGTTAACTATAATTAACACAAAATAAAAATTTGTAATTTAATATAATTGTTAAAATAAATGAAATTAAATTAATATTTAGTATAATAAATAGAAATATTTAAATTATTCACAAAATAATAAATAAAAATAAAAAAAAGTTACAAAAGCACCAGAGAAGTGCTTACATATTGAAAGCAATTATTAATATTAAAAGCATAGTTTTCGAAGATGACAATAATTTTTAAAAGCAGCCACTAAAATTACTATAAAGAATTCAATTTAT
This sequence comes from Leptopilina boulardi, assembly GCF_019393585.1. Classification (NCBI taxonomy): domain Eukaryota; kingdom Metazoa; phylum Arthropoda; class Insecta; order Hymenoptera; family Figitidae; genus Leptopilina; species Leptopilina boulardi. The sequence goes on from NW_026137866.1 coordinate 1,025,178, forward strand.
TTTTTTAATAATAATTATTATAAAATGATGCGCAGATTATTGAGCATTGTTCAATATCTATATACTAAAATATTTTTATTTTTTTTGTACTAATAACTGTTTAATTATATTACTAAATTTTTTTTTGGCCAACATTATGTAGCTATATCTATATTTTTTTGGCTCATGTGAATACTTTATGTTTTCATTAGGTCCGTATTTCAAATGAAATTCATTAAAAATCAACGAAAACTATTTTTTTTGTTTCAAACTTTTTCATTAAAAAAAATAAAATCTGTTTTTTGCTTTGTTTCTCTGAAAGGGATTATTATATATAAAATACTATTTTATGAATATAATAATTAGTTAATAATTACTATTCATATACACATTATAGTTATTTCTAATTAGCGATTATAATAAATAATTTTATTGATCTAATTAATAATTCATATCAATAACTATTTAATTATAATTATTATCAATATAACAAATATCAAATAATAAATTTGATAATTATAAAATTATAAAAATTAATTAAAATATTAAATAAAATTATTTATTAAATAATAACATTAAATAATTCTCATTGATTAATAAAAATAATAATAATTAGTTAATTAATTGTTATACAATTAACAATTAATAATATAATTAATTGTGGAATGATATTAAAATTTTGTTGACCTTAAATAAAATTTTTTTTTCGGTGTCCTAAATAAAGAAGAAGCACGTGTAAGAATGATTTATGACTGTTACAGAAGCGATTGTATAATATCATAAATTTACATATAATTATTGCTTGGAAATCACTCGAATAATTTTAATACAATAGGGACGATATAAATATTAAATTTGTCCAATTTGATTTAATTGAGACTAACATATATATTTATATAACACACGCTCTGTAACATTGGTATAATATACCCTTAACATTACAATCTTTTTTTTTTTATAACAATCAATTACCTATATTAATACATTTTTTTTCATTTATATATTCTACATCCATTAATCTATTTTTATATTTACGTATACACATTAAAAAATAATGCGATATAACAATTGTTCAAAAATTGCAATGTTTTTATTATTAAAATAAAATTTTATTGATATTGCATTAAATTTGCAATAACTTGAGAAAACCGGACGTTATCGTTGATACTCTCTATATTTATGTAGGAAACTTGTGATTATTGTTTTGTTGTATTTTTTTTTATTTATTATTTGATGCATATTTTTTTTTTACTTTATTTAATTTAGGCTTTCAGTGTAATTAAATAGGCATAGAATATCTAATTAAAAAAATAAATTTAATATTATTAATAATAAAAAATAAATAACATTTTTTCAACACGAAATATTGGATTTTTTAGAATATTCCAATACTTCGCCCTTTTAGAGTATATAATAAATAATACTGTTAATAAAAATATTAGAAATATTGATCATTAATATTTTTTTACTTTTATTATATGTAAAGATAAGAATTCCTAGATTTAAATTTAATTTTTTTAATTGTTCAACAAAAAAAATTGTTTAAATTTTTCTAGTCTTTACTTTTATGGATCATTTTCAAAATCTTCGACTTTTAATTTTCTAAAATCTTCAGATTCTTTTGTTTTAAGAATCCTTATGTTTTTTTATAATTTTCGGATTTTTAAAAATTTTCCTTTTAAAATATTTGTAGATCTTTCAATCTTTGTTAAAATATTTAGTTCTTTAGATTTTTTTTTCTAAATTAGTTCTTTATTAAAAAATTTTTAACTCTATTTTTCAAAAAAGTTTAGCTCTTTAGACCTTTTTTAATATTTTTTTTTTTTAGATGAAAGAATCATTTTTCAAATCTTCAGAAACTAGTTTATTTTTTCTCTAAAAAATTGTTATTAAATTTTGAATAAAAGATATTAAAATTTTTCATCTATTCACTAATTAGTAGAGTTTAGACAAAAAAAAAAAAAAAATTTTTTTACTTTCTAGGAAGCACAACTTTTTTTTTTTTCTTCAATTTTTCACTTATATCTTTGGGCGGATTTTGTTTTCGTTTAAATATAATATTATGGCTAAAAATACTAGCAACATTATTTTTTTTTTGTTTTAAATAAATATATAAATATATATGTAAATTTACCTACAAAAAGAATCACTTTGAATATTATTTGTTGATTGAAGTATCTGATAGGGTGGCAAGGTTTCTTTAAAATGTGATTTCGTCAATAATCCTAATCCAAGAAGAACAACAGGAAGACCAATGAGAGCACAAATTAATTCACCCGTGACACCCGGCGACAATGTAATCCATCCTGAAAATAAATATTTAATTAAATTAATATGCAATTTAAAAAAAAAATTTTTTTTTTTTTCAAAATAAAATTGAATACCTCCATTTATACCAACATCCATTTTATAGATGCTCCACCAAATACCTGACAATGGCAACGAAACAGTAGTGGCAGCAACACTAAAAACGGCACTTTCGCACATGGAGAGAAAATTTACAATTGAAATAGCAAACATCACATAAGCACAGAGAAATGTCCAAGCATGTCCTGATACATTGGTACAAGAGCTGCTTCCCTTGACGTGACACATTAAACCATATTTGATTGTACGATACAAATCTGCCGGGAGAAGTCCCTGAAATAATACCAAAAAGAGAAATATTAAAAAAGAAAAATTAATTTTAAAAATTTAATTCAAATAATCGTTTATTTTATTATTAAATAATTTATTACTTGAGCCGAATTTTTTTTTTTTTTAAATAAACTGTATTAATAATTTTTCTAATAAATTGACTCAAATAAATAATTATTTGAATAATTTTTTTAAAATGAATTTTTAAATTGGAACACCTTGTGATAATTTCTAAAAACATTACTTTTTAAAAATGGTACTTTCTAATAATGATAATTTTTTAATTACCAATAAAATGGTTGTTTCTAATAATTAATAAAAATAAAAAATCTCATAGAATGAAAGTAATTAAAAAACTATCAATAAAAAAAAAATTAAAAAAATTGGTATCAACTATATTTAATGAATCAACCATTTTGTCGATAGTTTTACCATTATTTGAAACTACCATTATTCAACATTGACACTATGTAAGAAACTGCCATTAGTTGTAATTTACCATCAATTGATGAGAATAATTTTAATTTCCAAAAAATAATGGAATTTTTTTATTATAATATCAATAAATGTGAATTACAACCAGTAGTAGTTTCAAACCATCATCGTAACTTACTCTTCCAATCCCGGGCAAAGTATCGATCCAGGTGAAGAGCAAAATCACGATAAATGTGACAATGTGTATATATAAAAGTGTTTCTAAAATCGGTGGTTTTGGAAAGGTTTTTGGTTTTATTGTTGGATCTGGATCGGTGACATGTAATAATCGGCCACCATCCTCAACATTAGTTCTTCGTCTAACATCACGCGATGAAACTAAACGTGATACAGTTTGTAAAAAATTACTGTGATTTGTTGGTAACAAAGGTCCAGTATTCTGTAAACATATTTATCAAATTTTAATAAAAATAAAAAATAAATAAATCAAAATAAAATCAAAATTTTATATCAAAATTTAATAAAATAAAAAATTTGTAAATTTTACCCCAGTGGTAAAGAGACGTTCAAGAATAGTGAAAAACATTGTAAATGCAGCAAGTGCAAGTACATAAACAAATGTCCAAACAGCTCTTATTCCCCATGATCCTCTCATAGACATTGTATGACCAGAAATTTCCCTTCCTCGACAACGAAACTCATCACAAAGTCCATAATCAACACTTATAAAAAGTCCCACAATTATTGTTGTACTCGAGAATATACGTTGTAGACTCATCACTGAAAAATAAAAATAATAATAAATATTAATGAAAAATGACATTTTTTTTTTTTTATGAATAGAATTAAAAAAAAATAATTAACTTACTTTTGTGACAGAAGAAAAAATAATAAATGAGTGAAAAAACAAGGACAATGCCTTTTATTGGATCTTGCAAATGACAAAGGACTCTGTTTTGGTCCAAGGATAGACCGATGAGAATACCTGAAGTCGCATACAGCAAACTGATTTTCAAAATAACATTACGTGGTATTGAAATTCTAGTGCTGCTTGGAATTGGAATTGGCGATGGTGAAATTTTTTCTTTAACGAAATAAACAATGGCCAGAATACAAACTGAACCAAATGCAGTAAACAGTAGTGCTGGAAAATAAAAAATAAATTTTTAAAAGAAAAAAAAATTTAAATACTAAAAAAAACAACAAAAAATGCTAATATTTAAAATTATTCAATTATGTCGAAAATTGTTTAAAGATTTTTTTTTTAATAATTAAATATGAGAAAAAAAAATGTTACAACTTTCGACCTTGAATATTTCACTGAACTAAACTTTCACTAGTGCCGCCCCTTCAAAACTTTCAAGAATGTTAAATGCAACTTAACTAAAATAGTGTTTAAATAACAGCACGTAAGTTTTATATCTTGCATAAGATTCATTTCAGATTGAGATAAAAAAAAATGCGATGCAAAAATTCTTTACTTTACAATGTATAGAGTATACAAAAAAAATTTTTTTGCTCATAATTTAGTATTTAATTTTATTATTAAATAATTAAAAAATTAGGTATTTATCGAATTTATTATTTATTTAATTTCTTTAGCTCAAATAGAATTTTTTTTTTGTTTAGAATATTTCTTAAATATTTACAATTTTCTCATGATAATTTTTTATTTTTTAAATAATTCCTAAATTGCAAGGAAATATTCCAAAGAAAAAAATTTTTTTTTTTAAACAAAATTCGTTTATAAAAAAAATTTCCTACAACATAGAAAATAAATGTAAAAAAAATTTTTAAATATACAAATTGATGAATAAAAAATTAATTTATTTAGAATGAAAAAAAAACGAATTAAATTTTTAATTGAATAAATTACCTGAATATCCATTGGAGACAGCGCTGACACTTTCCAGATAAAGGGGAAAACTAATTACAAGAATACTAACGGATACAATAACCGTGCATAGTGTAAAAATAAAACTGAATTTTTTCCAATTTGGACTGTCCGTGTCAAAGGGTTTTTCTAATGATTGATAACCAACAAAGGGTGGTTCTTCAGTGTCAGAATATTCTTCAATTTCAATGTCACTTCCAGTGCAACGTAATTCTTCCTGTTCATCATCCTCCATAATTTTTTTTAATCGAATTTTCAATCTAACGATTTATTTTTTTCTGTAAAATGAAAAAAAATATAAATAACAAAAACAACAATAATAATAATAATAATATTATTAATAATAATAATATTATTAATAATAATAATAATAATAATATTATAATAATTATAAAAATATTAATAAAAATCGAAAAATAGAAATATAAAAATTGCAAAAATAAAACAGTAATAATTACTGTAATAATAAAATTATAATTTCAATTTTTTGTACATTTATCACAGAAAAATGAATATTAAACAATATAATTAAAAACTTACCCCTTTTTTTTTATTAAAGAGATAATCTCAAAAACTTAACCTGCCACCGCCCAAAGAGAATGAAAAATCACAGTTTTTGCTTTCTAATTTGCAAATAGGAAAATACATTTGTATTATAATTTATTGGTAATTAAACATTCCTTTCGTGAAATTCTACTTCTTATATTGAGTAATATTTTTCGTTATTATAGAAAAAAATAAAAATAAATAACACTTCGTTTTCTCCCTCGCTTCTGTTTAATGTGCGTCGATGCAGAATTTTTATGCTTCAAAGTTACGCTTGCGCGTCTCTATTTTTGTTATTATTCAATTCGTATATATGTATATATATTACTATTACGTCTGCATTATGCACCAATTTTCTATTAAAATTTAATTTTCTCTATATTTTCTTCATTAATTAAAAATTGTATATATATAATAATTTTCCCTATTGTAAACTCTATCAAGTAACGATGAAAAAAAAATATTTCCATTGTCTTATCACAAATAATATTTTATCGCAAATTTTTTTTTTTAATAATCACAAAATGATTGAAATTATTTATAAAATCGCGGTGTAATGAGTGAAATATAAAGGTGAATTTTATTTTAATTAGTGGAATAAATTAAATGTTTTGAATTAAATTATAAATATATTTAATTCATTAAAAAAATTTAATATTATAAATTAAATTATTTTTTTATTTATAATTATGTAATTTTTTGTCTAGATTTTGAAAATAAGTTTTAATTTAATTTTTGACATTAAATTATTTTTTACTATTATTGTAGAAATAAATAAATAATTATTATTAAATTTAAAAAAAAATTTAGTGTGAAATTTTGATAATTGCGAATAAAATATTTTAAATCTTTTTCTGTTTAGACTTTGTTAGGGAGAAAATTTGCATATGTTACAATTATTGATAACACCTTCTTCGAGTTCAAAAGGTTCTCGCATTTTAGATAAACTTTCTGAAATGAGACTCGCATATACATTATATATATATATATATATATAAATATTAATTATTAGAATAATAATCATTTTATGTGGAAGGATTTTTTTTTATCCAGATTCAACGTCACATTTTGACCATGACCAAATGATCACTGTGCGGTCTATAATTTTTGTTTTTTTATTCATTATGACTAAACTTAAATATGATAATTATGCATAATTTATTAATAATAATCTCACCTACGTGATTCAAAACTACATTTTTAATATATGTAAATTCCAATTATATGATGATTTATTAAAGTATATTTTTTCAAATTATTTAATATTTTCCTTTTTTTCCTGATCATAATTTTATAATTAAATTTTATATTAATTAGATTAATATAAATCCAAATTTATAAATTAATTAAATAGAGTCCAATTAATTAATTTTGATTCTCAACTTTTTACTCCTCAAGTGCCAACATCAAGTTGGACTTCTAATTAAAAAACACCGAGTGTAATTTAAAAATTTACTTAAATAAGAGAAAGAATTCATGAAATGAAATTAAAAAAAAAAAATAAATAAAGTTCTCAAAAATTATTTCTTTTAAATTTCAAAGAGAAATAGTTAAGAAATATTAATTTATTCCTATTTAAATATAAATATAATTGAAATAAAAATATCAACCTCGAAAATAATAAAAAAAAAAAAAAAAACAAATGTTGACAGATATTCATTGATATTTCAATGAAATATTTATTAATAAAATGCAAATAAATTAAAGAATAAGAATAGAGCAATAAATTGTGTTCTTTTTTTTTAAATCAATAAAATTAAACTATTACACTGAAAAAAAATTATTTAATTCAAATAATTGGTTTACTTGGACTATTATAAAATAAATATTTAATTGAAACAAATAATTTTTATTTTTATTAAATAATTTTTTTTTTGGGACCAATAATAATTTCTGTATATTTAATAATAATTTTCTGTATATAATCTCAAACAATAATTATTTGATACAAATAAATATTTATTTGATAATAGTCAAGTAATCGATTATATTTGAATCAAATAAATTTTTTTTTCAGTATGAATAAAAGCGCAATTTTCTTAATTGGAGTTAATCGATCACGCGTGATTCAATTCGTTAATCAATCTCGATTTACAATAATTCGCACAGTTCACGCCTATAATTGAATCAAAAGAAAATCAATTGGAATTGTATTATTTTTTCGACCGTGCAAATTTATTTCAATACTAATTATTTTATTTATAATAATAATAATAATAATAATAATAATAATAATAATAATAATAATAATAATAATTGTTAATATTAATTATAATAATTGTTATAATTGTTATAATTAATTATAATATGATTATTAATTGTAATAATAATTTATTACTTATTTAAAAATAATTTTTAAAAGTTAATTAAAAAAAAATTTATCAATCTAATTTTTTCCCTAAAAAAATATTTTTTTTTTTTTTGCATCAGGACAACATATTTATTACCTTTTGCATGTCACACACAATATACATGTGTTTGCCTGTTTGAAACATGTACATTGCCATTTCATAATAGCTAAACGAACTCATACATACTCATATTGCAGTGAGGCACATTGCCGTGTTTTTCAGCTTGTCTGTCAGTCTGCCAGTATGCCTTCCTGATTACTTGAGTGCGGATCGGTTCTCTTTTCTCTCTTTCTGCGATTTTTTTTATAAAAAATAATTTTTCTACTGAAAGTGTATAAAAAAAAAAATTTTTTTTTTTTAAATTAAACATTAAAAAAAAAATTATTATAAAAATTAAAAAAGAAAAAAAAAATGTTACTCTCAAGAATGACACGAAAATTTTTGTCAATTTTTGTTCTTGGCATATGCAATATTGTCATTGTCAAATCAGTTAATCCTGCAACAACAATTATTGGTGGAATAACAAATGTTGCTACAAGTGCGACAAATTTCCGTAAGTTTTCATTTTAATATATATATATACACACACGTTCTTATGATACTTTCTCTCTCTCAATGGTTTTACAATTGCACGACGAATTATGTACTGCAAAAGTAAATGTGAGGCATTTATATATTATAGTGAAAATATTTTACCTATGAAAGGAAAATTGTCGTTCACGTTATAAAAAAAAAAAAAAAATCAACAAAGAATTAGAATTGACGATTTTCTCATTTTAAGAAAATTTTCCGATTGGGGTTTTCCCTAATTTTTTCTTTAATTTTTTTTTTATTATTAAATTACTGGTAGCAAAGGATAAAGTTCAATTTTTATCAAATTTTTTTTTTCAATTTGATTTAAATTTTTTTTATTCTATTTAGACTTACATTTACTTTATATAGTGATTTAAATTTTTTTTTTATTTATCGATAGTAAATAATTAGTACAAAAGCTTGCGCTTATTTTCTGCTATAATCTATTTTGTGTGATTATTGTAATTCTATATAGAAATTTCTTTTGTGAATCTAATAATTTATTCGTTAATTTCTTTTTTATTTGAAAACAATTTTTTTTTATACAAAAATTAAAAATTTTTGCCATTAAAGTATTTACAATTTTCTATACTTTTTGAAAAATCTTGCAAAAAATTTTTTTATTTAAATAAAACTATTATTCTTTTAGATTATTTCATTTTATTTGCTACTTATAAATTAAAATTATAATTGTTATTACCTATTTAAAAATTTTTTTTATTCAAATAAATTTGAATTAAAAAATTACGAAAATTTTTTTCACGATTAATTATTTAAAAAAGTAATGAAAATTATAATAATAAAAATTTAATGCGAATGTAAAATTCGAAAATACAAAAAATTGCATTTTTATATTTTGATTAGGAAAAAATATTTCCAGTATACTAAAGGAAAAAAAAAAAATAAAAATGTTATTCTTATGCAACAAACTAAACAATAAATAAGTCGTCCTTAATTCAAATAATCTGAGTGGATTTCCGCATTCAAACAAGCTTTGTGCGGTTTAGTTAAACCGCCTTTTATGCAATTCATCAAAAATCGTATACATTCTTTGTTTTTACTCTCATTCACTGATTTCTCAATTTTGTTTTCTTGTAGAGGTATCATTATTTGTTTTTTTTTTTTTTTATTTATTATCCGCTTATTATTTTTTGTACAATGCTTATTCAATTTTTACCTTGATAATAATTTTCTATTTTTCTTTTTTTTTAATATACTTTTGATTATTTAAATAAATTTTATTTAATACAATGAAACAATTATAATTATCCCATAATTTAATATTTTTTCATTAAAAATTTTGCGTTTTTTACTTAAAGTGACAAAAGGAAATAACGTCTAAATAATAAAATTATTGTTTCCTGAATCGTATAATTTTCTAATTTGAAATTCTCACCGGTTGATTTATAAAAAGAGCATGCACAATTTCTTAATAAGAGAATTTAAAAACATCGCACGAATCGCTAAAGTAATGGAAATAACTTAAGGCTTTAAGAAAAAAGAAAAAAAAAATCTGTGTGTCTCTTAAAAATTATTCAAATTTCGTAAAAAAAAAAAAAGTGTCTATAATATACTGTGAAACATTTTAAATGTTCCATCATTGTACAAAAAGTTTTATATTTTCCAGTATACAAAGAAGGATCAGATATAATGAGATTCTGTAAGTTCTACCGTTTCATTTTTTTTCACTAGATATATATGAATATCAACAATTTCATTTCAAAATTACATGCACAAAAAAAAAAAAAATTTTCCAAATTTTCCACTGTTACGTAAATAACTGTAACAGTTACATTGTTGCATAACCTGGAATATAATTCAGAATGCAATTAAATTTTTTAATTAAAAAAAAAAAATCTTGATAAAAGAAAACCAATGAAAAATTAACACGCGATTTTATTTTTTTTATTTATTTTCTCTTTGAAAATTAAAATTCATACAACCGGTTTCAATTAGTTCCAATAAGTATTTTTTGTAACAAATTCCAGGGATATAAAAAAAAAAATTCCCAAATTGAAAAACAAATATCAATTTTTTTCCGAATTTTTATTATTAATATCGAGAGCTGTTAATAAAACAAGCGAGTTATAAAAACCACAGAAAGAAAGTTTATGAACCATAAAAAAATTATATAGCGTAAAAATTTGTTATGACAATTTCCGTGTTGTAAATATTTAAAAAAAAAAAAAAAATTAAATTTTTTTTTCAAAATTATTACATATTCATTTTTAGTGGAACGGGCAGTCGATAAACCGAAGAGTATCATTTTAAATGCAACAAGAGTGACTACTGACTTAAGTAAGTCTCTATAACAAATTTTTTTTGAATAATTATCATTAATTTTCATCGAAAAAAAATTTTTCAAACTAATTTTAAAAAGATCAGTCGACAGTGCCGCGTCAAAAGGATTTGAATTCAAATTGAGGAGATTTCTGGAAAAATTTCGCTCAAGAATGCCCCATGGAATACCTGATCTTGGAATTCCCCCACTGGAACCACTTACAATTGAGGAGGCGGTTTTTGTAACGAGAAATCCGGAAATAGGAAAGTACGTTTCTTTTTTTGTTATTTTCTAACATAGAGGCAATTTTATATTAATTTACATTTTTAATAATTTTTTCAATATTATAATTAAAATTAATAATTCGTTATTAATAAGCAATAAATTAATTCTTTAATTAATTAATTATTATTATTTTTAATTCAATTTCATTGAAAACAATATCCAAAAGAAGATAAATGAAAGCAATTGTTTTGTATAATAATTATTGAGAAAGTTAACTATGAAATATGATTTTGCTAATTCGCAACGATCTAACGAGAATCACAAAAATATTATTAATATTTCCTAATAATTATAATACGATTAATCATTTGTCTGTAATTTTTTTTTTTTTATTTTGAACGGAAATCCTGTTTTTTATCCTAATAAAATTGTTTAATAATAATTGAGATTACTAAATATATAAATACAGGAAGAAATTATAATTTTATCCCATAAAAAGATTCCTTATTGTTTTCACTGACAATATTAAAGTACTTGAAAAAATTAGGCGGAAATTTTTTTTTCACTTTCGAGTCAATTTCAAGGTATAAAAATTGTTTTTCTTCCTTTGTAATTAATTATTTAAATAATTAAATTCAATAAATAAATAAATTAATTTAATTAAATTAATAAATTAATTATATAAATAATAATTCGTTTATATTTATTAATTAATAGCTTTAATTAATTTTTATCTAAACTTTAATTACAAAATTAATTGTCATTGTGCTATCATTAATTTTGTTATTCCTTTTGAAATTACGTTAAGCCCCTTTTTTTTACTAGATTACGTCATTAAAAAATTCATCAAAATTATTTTACTTTTTCTATCTATTTGCTTAGAGCAAATTGATTCATCGTAAGAATAAAAAAAATATCAAAACAAGTAGATTAAACATCATGAGTGATCTTTGAATATGAATAATTCGTTAACATTTTTTTAAAACTATTATCATTGAGATTTTTATTTTCAAAAAGCATTTAAAAAAAAATTATCAGAAAAAAAAGAATGTAATTTTTTTTATTGGAAATCAATTTTTTTTCTAACACTTTTTAGAGTGAAATTAGAATTGAAGGACGTGGAAATTGATCATCTATCAACATTTATTGTTGATCGGGCAAGACTATCATTGAGTGGACCAACAATTGCTGTTAATATAACAGTACCAACAATTTACGCTCATGGTGATTACAAATTATCAGGAATATTGGGAGATATGTTCCCTCTAAAGGGTTCTGGACCATTTCAAGTTGTAATTTATGGATTTAAAGCCTATGTACATACTGTTCTTGGCTATTCAAGAGGAATGTATATGAAAAGTTTTGAACTCGATTTTTCACTCGAGGCGGTTGATCTTGCACTTGAAAATTTAATGGGAGATGAAAAAGTCAGTAAAGTCATGAACGAGGTATTAATTTTTTTTTCCTAATTATAATTAATTATTTTTTAATAATTATTGTAAATAATTCGAAATTAATTTTTGTCCAAAGGTTATAAGAGAAATTGCACCAGAAGCCGTTGAACTAATAAAGCCCGAGATTTTGCCAAAAATTCAGGACTTCATTGCAGCACGGGCAAACGATACAATTTATCATTTAACATTAAAAGAGGTATTAAATGTTCTTATAGGCGAAACTGAAGTTAGAGATTTTATAGTTCTTCCATAAAATGTTTCTAGTTTTTCTTTTAATTACCAAAAAAAAATTGATATATTTATATTAAAAACATTGGACACCCAGCTACGATTTAAAAAAAAATAGAAATCAATTTCAGTTGTTAGTGACATGCCAAAGTGATTTTTACAATTTGTCTTTTTTTAGCTCGAGTATTGAAGCACATTTAGATATCAAGTGCCATTTTTATTATGTTTAGTGTAAGATATACTATTATTTTACAGTAATTTTTACAATAATAATAATATTCTAAATAATTAACAAACTGTACAGTTCAGTATCAATAGTATTTTAGTATAGTGATACTTTTATAAAAAAAAAAACCATTGACAATAAATTATGAAATTTTGTTTTACATTTGATGTCATTTTTTTCTACTTTATTTAAAAAAAAAAATTGTATCAACCCCATTAAAAAAAAATATTTTCAACAAAGGTAGGACACATTTAATTATTTTTGGAATATTTTAAAGAATATTTTTATACCTCATTTCAATTGATCGATTTTTATAATTTTCCAAAGCAAAACTGCTGATACAAATTAATGTCAGAAAAAAACTATAATCAATATTTTTTTTATATCTTAACCGTTCTAGGAAAGTTTATCTTTCATTTAAAAGGAAAAAAAAAGTAAAACATGATTTTTTCTTTATGTCTACAAATCGTTGCTTTTTTTAGACAGAGAATTCAAATTTAATTAAAAATAACTAAAATTGAATTAAAAAAAAAAATGTTTAAATTGAATGGATCTAAAAAATGAGATTCTGTATTTTTTTGCATTGTATAATTTTTCTATTTGGAGAGCAGTCTTGGAATTTTGTACAAAAAACGTACAATAAGCAATTTTTTTTTTTATCATTGGTATGTTGATTCTTTTGTGATGACATTTAGTTAACATTATAACAGTCAAAAACCAAACAATGTTAAATATTTTATTTAATTAAATTCGTTATTCAGAGTTACGGTACAATTTGAGAAACTTCTAAGTCTTTCGCTTCGCTATTACGCACGATTTTTTTTTTATTTTTTACTAAATTCTATATATATTTATATGTATATATATATAGATATAAATCATTCTTGTCGTGCACATTTATATCAGTTTTAATACGCGTTGTTGCCAAATAGCTCATCGCAAACTCATGTTGCTCAACACTTCTCTCGCTAGACGCATTTTTTTTTTTTTTATTATTATTTTTTGTTTTTTTGTTTTTTAATCGATATTATAGCAATACTTGATAATTAGCTGAATTTGCAATTTCCCAGAAGGTATAACCACACACAAGATTCCAATAAATTTTATCGCAACTTGCACAATTATTAATAAGATCACTCGTTATTAATTTTTTTCTCTTTTTTTTTTTTTTTACTATTTCAGTCGAAAATTTTTTTTTTTTTGGCTATTAATAAATCACTTGTAAAAATTTCGACTGTTAATTAATTAATTATAAGAGTAATTAATTAATTGTTTCGATAGGTCGAAAATTTGGCTCGTGAATTTCGACTATATATATATAATTAATAGAATCAGTCGTAAATTTTGACTATAGATCACTCAAAAAATGTTCTGACTATTAATACTGCTATTTATAATAGTCCAATTCGGATGAATAAAATATTCTCCTTTATCTATAGTTTTAAAAATCATTTTTTTTTTTCCCTAGTAAAAGATCGGTATCTCAATATATATATATATTTTTATATCTAATTGTAAACATTTGAAAATATGTTTGAAAATTACAATTTGAAAGAAGTCACGATAAAAAAGTTTTTTTTTTTCTTTCTATTATTTACTTTGGCCTTAAACGGAACAACAACCAAGATTGGTTTTATCAAAAGGATATTTCTTATTTATATATATATATATTGTAAAACGTTGATTCGAATGGCGATAGTGATGAAATATTGACACACACATTTCGCTTGTGGAAATTTTTTTTTTTTTTGCAACTGTATATTATTCTTTGAAAATTATCTAGAAAATTTTTTTTTTTTAGAATATTTCTGGGCACAGAAATCGTTTTTTTCTTGGGGTTGAGAAATGTTAAAAAATTTTCGTTCCTTCTCGATTGTAAAAAAATTTCCTATTTGGAATTCTTTCCAAATTTAACTTTTCAGCTCGGTAGTTTTCAATTTTTATCTTTTTACAAAAGACTCACAAAATCAAATTGAAGATTAATTTTTTATTTAAAAATTCTTCTCACCTTTGGAAAATCCAGTTTTGAAAACAAATTTTTTCATCTTGAATCGTTAAATTCGTTTTTCTTTACAATTCAAAAATGCTGCTGACATAATTTTCTAGTCACGAAAGATTTAGAATTTTTTTTTTGAATTACTCGAATCTTGTTTCTTAATTTAAAAAATTCTTTTTAGAATTTTTCCCCCGAGCTGAAAAATCTCTGCTCTATTTCCAAAATCACACTTTGATATAATATGAAAATTTCTAAACTGATAAATTGTCATGTTTTGAAAAATTGTTTCTAGTGTCAAAAATTCTTTCCTTAAAAGTGAGAAAGAAGAAATAGTAGTAGAAGAAGAAGAAATTGAAATTTTCCGGTCACAGAATATCAGTTTCATAAATTTTGTTTGTTGTCGTTTGATTGGCATTTTGAATATTATTCTGTTGACTATTATTGGAATTTGGTTCAGAATTCGATTTTGTTGCAAGTAAACTTGTTAAAGAACCAGAATTTGTTGTTGTTGTTGTACTCATTCCAAGGCCCATTTTAGCCAATAAATTACTTTCGGAGCCGGTTTTTTTTAATAAATCCGAAGGTGCTGGCGGTGCATTTTGAAATTGTTGTAAACGTGTATATTGTTCTTGAAGAACTTTTTGCCTACGTAAAAGTTCCTGATGTCGTTGTTCAAGTTGTTCGTGTCGTCCTTTTTTATTTTGTATACCCTCCTGTGAATTGACACTTTCACATGAACTTGAATTACTTGTTGAAACAATATTATTAGCGGGTTGTTGTTGTTGATTTTGTTCATCGGAATTTGTATTTGTTGGCAATGCCATTGGTGGTTTGCCATTATTTCTCGTTCTTCGTAAAGTACCACCACCAACAATTGTTGTTGTTGTCAGCGTTGTTGTTGGATTTCTCGGTGGTAATTGAGGACTAGTTGGACTTGCCAATGGTGATCGTGAACTTGTTCTCGGAGGTGGCGGTGGTGGTACACGTCTTGCTGTTGCAATTTGTAATAATTCGGCATTTCTCTCGGGCACAGGTGGTTTTTGAGGTGTTGTAATATTATTACTGTTATCATTTGATACTTGTAATCTTGCAATTGGTGGCGATGTATCGGTGTCAGAACTGGATGGATAGGAGTGTAATCTACGTAGAGTATTGTTGTTGCTATTGCTATTATTTGTTGTTAATATTGGCAAATTTGTTGTTGAATCGATACTTCCTTTTCGGCCGATATCGGATATATTTGGAGCACGACTGTTTGTTTGAATAATGTGACTCGCTGACCTTCCTAAATCGGCTAAGGTCGGTGGATGATTGTGATGATGATGACTGCTGTTTGAGGCCTGACTTAATTGTGAGGCAGGTCGTGAAAATGTTTGTAGTTCATCTAACAGAGCGTCGAGTGCGTTCTCCGGACGCTGCTGATTGGGGGTGGATGAGTCGGTAACGTGGGCCCCTCCCCCAATGATGCTCGTTGACCCCACAATAGTGCGTTCCGCTGGCACTGGGGCAGTTGTCTGTTCAATTAATATTTTATTATTAATTATTTTTACATTCAATTTATATTCTCACGATTTTTTTTTTTTTTTTTTTTTTTTTTTATTTCTTTTTTTAATTTATTCTCTAGTGGCAAAATATCAAAAAATTTTTAGATAATAAATTCTTGGAACAAAGTCTACCTTTATAAATACTTAATTTGAATAATTCATCGTCATTTTACTCTTTGTATATAATTATATAAAAAAAATAATCATTGTTGACTTGTATAAACCAGTAGTGTGAATAATTAATTTCAATAGTAATACATGAGTGAATTAAAAAAATAAACTTTCATGTGAATCAGTTCTTTTTTTTTAATTATGAATATTTTACAAGATATTTTGCCACTGCATAAAAGTACGCTACTTGTCTCTATAAAATTGGCAAAGAGCCATTTTATAAAAAAAGAACAAACTGCGAAATTTTTTTTATAAAGAAAAATTACATAATTATGTACACGCGAAATTGGTAAATCGAAGTTATGAATATCTAATTTTTTTTATAAAATAAAATTATTTAATTTTACAATATTGAGGAAATTCTCACAAATATTTAACAGAAATTAATTTCTTTTTTTCTTTAAAACAACAAAATTAAATTTCTTCAATATTCCAAAAATTCTTTTTTTTTAAATTCACATTGTCTTCGATGTACCATATATTATTAATTATTTCGTTTTCATTTCTATCTAAATGTTGAACGTCATGCCAAAAAAAAAAAGGTTGCACAAACATGCGAGTGAAAGGCAAATATGTGAAAAACAAGGTGTGATTATATTTTGTTAATAAGTAATATAACAATATATTAATAATAAAAATAATAAAATTTTTGTGTTAGATATAGTTACCTGCAGTCGGGTTATAAATTTTTTTTTTGTGTGTTGTACATGTTTTACAAGTCAGTACTCATTTGGAGCTCTTTAACATTGAACACCAATTGCTGTCCGGTATTAGTCAACTTAAAAAAATCAAAAACCAAAAAATTCAAATTAGAAAACAATAGTCAATTAAGGAACGAATCTTTTCCATTTAGAAATAAAAAATAAAATAAAAAAAACACATGTCATTTGAGAGTCGTAAATTCTGTCAGTTCTTGTTAATATCTCAAGTAAATAGCATTTTTTTTTATTACATATTTTGAAAGAAAAAAAATTCACTTATTGAGACATGAAAAATAAAAACTAAAGAATATTTTTCTTTCTTTTTTTTTAAATCACTGCTATTCACTTGAGTGATGATTCGTTTCTTAAAAAAAAAAAAAAAATCATGCGGAAAAAAGTGATAAACGTGCGTCATGCGATTTTCATACACGTTCTAATTGGCATTCGAAAATTGGAAAAAATATAAATCTCGAAAAAAAAAATAAATAAATAATCAACCATTTATAAAGAGACAAAGACAAAACCTTCGGTCCAATCCTTATAGTAAGGCAATAAGTGATGAAAAATTACATGTAAAAAAAATAATAGGCGTGTAAAAAAAAAAATAATGTAAATGCGTAAAATAAAAAGACGATACGAAACAAATTATAGTAGTAAGATATATGAAGATGAGCGAGAAAATACGATATATGCTATATATAAGAGATAAATACGATAAAAAACAAGACAGAAAGCTGATGAAAAATGAAATCATACAAAAGAAAATAATGTAATTTTACAAAAAATGATTATGATCTTCCAAACAGATTTACAATATAGCTCTACATATTTTTTTTTCTTATTATTTGCGATGATATTTATATATTACGAACAAAATTTCAGCGAAAGTGATAATTTTTTTTTTGAAGAAATATTACCGTTTATCAAATTCTTTTAATTTTATAAAAATTGTTTTACAAAAACGGTAAAAAATCTTTTTTCATCGCTCAACGATGAAGAAGTAATTTATCTATATTGATACATCGAACATTGCCAATTAGGTGAATACGCAATTTTATATAAATTTTCAGTAAAAATATATAATAATATAAAATAATATAATATATAATTATCAATATAAATTAATTAAAATTCTAATAAATTTTTGGTATTAGATTAAAAAAATATTTTTTATTCCAGTCCCAAAAATTTGCAATTCATTAGAATTTAAATGGGACAATAAAAAAGAACCTATTATTGAAAATAAATAGATATATTAATATAAGGTATAATTATTATTATATAATAATTATATATTATATATCATTATATATTAAATATAATTGTATAACAACGAATAAATGTATATTTATAAATATACATTTACACTGGAACCTCAGTTATTGAAACACTTCCAATTCGTATCATGTGTCTCAATAACTCGAGTTCAAGTGTATACTGAAAATTTAAATAACAGATCCAATTTGACTGTACGTCTTTAAGAAAGGATTTGCTTTTTAAGGTTTTCTTTTTTCTTTTGCAGATATCAACGCACTATTTTAATAATGCATCACAATTGAGCTATAATAATAATTGTTAATAATACCAATTGCCATAATGAAACTAGAGCTATTTTAGGAAATCCAATGTAAACCTTGGACAATGGGATACCTTACTATAAGAAATGGATTGGAGCTTATATGTCTTATTGTGAAAAAAGTAATATTTTTAGTTTCGTATCTCTTTCCAATATATATCACAAAATTTTTAATTATTAATACTTAATATAATTTTTACAATATAATATTATCAATATTAACAATTTATTTAATTTATCCTTGCTTATAATTAACAATTTATTCCAATTATTATCTTTAATTTAATTAAGAACTAATTAGCAGTAACTAATATTACTTAATTAAGTTAATAACTAATTATCACTATGTACCACTAATTAATAACTAATTTTTACAATTAAAAATAATAATTTAGAAATAAATTGATAATTAATAAAATAATAATAAATTAATATTTAATTAATTATTAATATTAATAATTGAATTTTCTATTAAATGTACAATTTTTTGACACTTTCCGTGAAACAATTTTTGATATACTTAAATACTACGTAATATATATTACATAAAAAAAATACGAAACCTTAAAAATTATTATACGGTAAATTCAAGTGATATAACGATTTATAGCTAACCAGGATTTGACGAAATTGATTATCGATATAAACAAAGAATTGAAAAAAAAAATGTGATCCAAACAGCATTTTTAATATAAAAGAGAAAAATACCATATAGCGATTTAGAGTCTTAGCAGAAAAAGGTGGTTTAGTTAAAATTTCATTTAAGGTGCAATTTTTTTTCATGACCTTAATGCACATTGTATATAGAAAGAAAAATGTTGAGTCAGCAAAAATGTTGTCTTTTATTTTTCAATTTATTTATTTATTTGCCGGAAAATTTTTCTTAGCCAATTCTCGCTTTTTCGTAAAAAAAAAAAACTTTGTTTCAAAGAACAGATTTTTCGTTGTCTTTTTTTTTTATAGAATTTTTCCAAATAATAAAATATACTGCCTAATGAATCTGTGCATTGGTTATAATTAATTAATTTTAATACTTGTAAAGGGATTTAATTTTAAATAAATAATTTTTTTTTTAAATTCTCGACAACATTTCTGTTACTGAGATGCATTTCTAACTGAAAGATTTTTTTTTTATCTGTTGTTATTAAATAGCAGTGTGAATGAAGAAGTCGCAAGAAACTGAGAAATAACTTTGAAGATTTCTTACAAATTAAGAACAAGCATGAATTAAAAAATGGAAATATATTGAAATTACTATATAGCACGTGTAAAATATAAAATATTAATTGTTTTTAGCATCTTCCAATATTCTGCCGAACAAAATTTTTATTTACATTCTAATATTCAATTCTGAAATTAATTCTTCAAGTTTATTTTGTAATTTTATATTTAAATTTATCATTTTTTTTAGAGTTTTGATTATTTAATTACAATTTTTTTGTTTAAAAATTTTTTTAAATCATAAATTTAAACTTTAAATGTAAAATTATAAATTAAAATTTTTTATTTTAAAAGATTTTATAATTTTCATAGCACACAAACAATTGAAACATTTTTACTGGGATTAAATTATAAAATACTCGATTTTTTTTTATTTAATTATTTTTGAACATAAAACTTTTTAAACGGATTTTTTTTAATTATCTATTTTTTTCTTTAATTAGTGGTTTTGTCTAGATACATATCAACTAAAGTATCAACTACAAATCGACGATCCTAAATTTATTGAAATTATTAAATTAAATTTTTATTAGACTTAAATTAAACATGCTTTACAACTATAAAAGGCCATACAAATGAATTGATAATATATAATATTATATATAGTGTTTTTCATATAATAATAATTAATAATTGACATTCGGCAGAATAGTTTCAGTGCTAGTGTATATATATGGTATATAAGTAGCTTTGAAAATGACTTATGAAAAAGACATATCGAACAATGAGAAGTATATAATATATAAAATATAGTATAGAATATAGTAATGAATTAATATTATGAATAATATTTAAAAATTACTCGTGACTGGTCTGTATGGCCTCCTTGAAGTTTCTACTCTTCATCCAGTCATACTATAAAAATTAATATTAGATTCACTAAATGAGGTTGTGCACTGGATTCAGTTGCTTGTTGTTCCGATTATAATTCTACTTCTGTTTCACGGCAGTTTTTTTTAAAGTGATATACAAAAAAAAAAATAATAGAAACAGTTTCTGCGATCAACAATGTTTTTTCCACCATAAAATTAAAAATCATTGTTGCTTCAGAATTTTCATTAAAACTAACACAGGTTTTTTTTTTTTTTTTTTTTTTTTTAAATGATTCACAGCTAACATTGAATGATTTGACAAAACATTACATTATCATAAATTTATTAATTAGTTTATAATACATTTTTTTATTTGAATAATAATAATAAATTTAAATAATTATTATGCTATTGAAACGAAAAAATTTTTTAAATCAATAAAATAATAAGAAATAATTAAATGCTACTTAAATAATAAATAAAGTAGATTTTTGTTATGCACTTAATCAGTTCTAATTTAATTAGAACCAAAATTTCTTAATAAATTTATTATATAATTTCCATATTCTCAATTAAATTATCGATTCAGTCAAATGTTTTGTCACATCATAAATTAAAATGTAAAAGGTCTATGCTATCGGGAAACAGCAAACATTGAAAAAATTATCTTTGAGGTATCATGGAGCAGGAAGTCGTTGATACAAAAAAAATTTACAAAAATAATTTTCACACATATTTATACATATATAAAAATTATATATGTATATATATATATATAATTCATGGAGTCAAAAGAAGACATTTTCCTAGGTTTTTTTTTCTTAATTGCAACATTATTCTTCCTAAGCATAAAATACGTAAAACGTACTTGAGCATATATAATTATTACCAGAGTCCAGAGATAAGATTAATTTTCGTAGACAAGACCTTACTTTTGCATAAAGAAAAAAAAATTCAAGTCCGTTTTTTAAAGCATATTTTCTCTTAATTTAGAACAAATAAACTAAAACAATCACACATAAATAATTATTAATTTCCAATTAATACATCTATTAAAAAAAAAACCTCACAAACACGCCAAATACGTTTACTCCTTTCTCTGTTTCTCCTTTTATAATTGAAAAAAATAAATTTTCCTTGAAAACAAAGATGTGTTTTTTTTTCTCTCTCGAAGGGTTCAAGGAAAAAAGAAATCGACGTCTATTTGGACTTATTATATATAAGAAGGTTTACATTAGATTTCACATTTATTATAACAATCATAATATATAATGTTAAAAAAAAATCAGACAATCAAAACTAAACAAAGGCGAATAGGTATCACATAACATTGACGCGATGATTATTATTATTTATTAAATTTAAAAGCAAAAAATAAAAATATAATCTCAAAAACTAATTTATAATTAAAAATTACATAGAAAATAATTCTATAAACATTCAAGCACGGATATAGATATTTAAAGACAAAAAAATTACGCGGGTAAAGCGTAAAAGAGTGGAAAAAAATTAATTAAAATTCTGCACATCTTATAGTATAATATATAACTAAAAATATTATAGTAGGTATATTATTTTATAAAATTATTGTAATGTAGAGATCTATTTATCTTACTATAGAATAAGTTTCAATTATTGTCAAAAGCATTGGATTGGTGATAAATAAATAGTTGCGCAAAAATTCAAACTGACTTACTGCATTTAAAGTAGATTTTTCAATCGATTTTCTTTTTTTTTCATAAAAAATCTGTTAACAAATTTTTTTCATACAAATTAATTTTATTTACTTTTAGTAAAATATTCCCATAAAGAATTATTATAAAAGATATTAAATTTATTTACATTTGTTTAAAAATCCAAAAACTAAAATTTTTAAAATATTAAATAAATAAAAAATTACATTGGAACAAAGCAATGTAAAAATCTAAAAATAAAATGCAGTGAGCCATATAGAAACAAATTTTCAAAAGCAAAACTTAAAAATCGAAAAAATCATTTCATTTTGACAATTGAAAATTTTAATTTCGTCGCGCAATACAAAAATTGTTGTCATCTCAAATAAATAAGAATTCACACTCATTAAAATCAGCATGCTTTTAAAATTAATTTTTGTTTTATATATAAATTATTCCAATCATGAAAATTCATTTCAAAAAGAAATATTTTCATTAAAATTAATTTTTACGTCTATATAAAATTTAAAGAAAGAAAATATTCTCAGTAATTAAACATTTTGTACTGAAAGTTACCCTGCTGTTATAATAATAATAATTATACCACAGATTTTGTTTTTTTTTTCTACATATTTAAATCATACACACATTTTTTTTTGTCTCTTACTTTCATTCAAGGTACTTTGTATCGCCATAAATATTTTGTATTTATAAAATTGAATAAAATCTGCTGTTTTACATTGCCCTTATTTTTCAATATCATCTTAAATTATATATTTTTTTTTACTTTTATAATCCAAGCAGATATTTTCACAAAAAAAAAAGCAAATTACATGCATTGGCAGTTTGCGAACAAAGGATTAAATAAAAAAAAGAACAAAACTGTTTTTTTTTTTTTGGAGGAAAAAACTGAAGGATTACACGATATCAGGCAGTTCGCTTAATTACCTTAGAGTGCTGCGTCGATGTTGGTGTTATTGGTGGCGTCTCCTCTACGTCAACACTTCCTGCATTTGGTAATCGCTGCTCTTGCACCGATGCTAAGCTGTTGGGGGAAAAAAAAGAATTATTTCATTTCATAATGGAAAAGAGAAAAAAAAATTTTCCCTACAAAAATATAATAAAGCAGAATTATTAAAATGATAAAACTATTATTAAAGCATAAAATAAATTTATAGTAAATTATTTATTTTTTTGATCAAGTACCGTTTGAGAGTGACGAGAGTACCAGTCAACTTTTTGCAACGTTTTAATACTGATTCTAATCGGTCAGGCTCCTCCTTAAGGAATTTTTCTTCTCGCATGACTTTTTCCATTTCAGAACTCAGAAGACCCTTCATACCTTCCTGAAGACTCGGGAATCTCACTTTGAGATCAGCAACCGTTTTGCTGTGAATAATACAAAATTATTAATTAATCAATAAACATAAATTTTTATTAATTTTCTTTCTGATTTTCTTTTTTTTGATATTATATCCGAAATTTGATTAAAACAAACTATAATTATTAAATTCTGATAAAAATTATAATAAAAAAAATACATATATTTGAAAACAAATTCTCCTACTGCAGATAAAAAATTTATTAATTTAATTTTGAACATTTACCCTTTTTCGTTGCATTTAACTATAAAAGATGATTGAAAAGAATTTGAATAATAATTAATTAGCTTATATAATTAAATTTTTTAGTCGTTATTTCAAAAAAAAGAATTCATACCTCGCTTTATTGAGAATCAATGCCATATTTTCAACATCCGACATGTTAACTCGAGTTTTTCTATTGATGACGTTGCCTCGAAGTTCTTCCACGGTACTTTCAAGGCCGCTGTAAAATTAATTAATTAGGTTTTAGAAAGAATTTCATCAATATTGATGTAAAAAAAAATTTTGATTTTTTTAATCCATCCTCAAGAGGAATTTGAATTTTTAGCAGCTTTTCCTGCAATTTCCAAGTGTGTGAATTTATAAATAAAATACGAATAATATCAAATAATATAAGAATTTTTTAAAAAATCAATTCAAAATACTTACGTGAGATCTTTTTCTAACCACAGCATTTCTTGTTTATAGAGATCCTCTTCTCGACTTAATCGCAGCTTTTCTGTATCACCAGCTGTCAATGCATTTTCTCCCAAGGACATTAACATTGCTCTAAAAATAAGAAAATACATTAAAAATGTAAATGTTTTTTTTGTCTACAAGAATTTAAATTACAAATTTTGAAAAAACGTAAAAAATGTATAAAAAATAAGTATTAAATTCAAGTTATGATAATGAAGAAATAAATGAATTAATACCTAATCGTAATGTAGGCATCTCTAATACTTTCTCGAACAGTGTGCGATTGAGCTTGAGCCATACGTCGTAAATTTCTTTTTTCTTGATTGAGATCTTTTGCCTTCTTTTGTAAAACTCTAAGTTGATTGTACATTTCCGGTGCCAGGGTTAAATCTCCATAGACATATTGTCCTGTCGTTAGTGCAACTGGTTTCGGTGGTGGTGTAGGTTTGTGCCTTTCTCGTTCTCTCTCTGAAAAATAATTCAGTAAAATTAATTTTACTAATAATTTTTTATATTTTCCAAACGTAAAGCTTTCTAAAAATTCTTCAAATACAACATTTTATACTATTAGCTACCAACAATTTACATTTTTATTTTCTGCTCACAAAACTACTGCACTATTTTTATTTTATACACTTTTTCTACCATGTTTTTTGTGTTTTCTATTTTTTTTAAAATTATTTTTAGTTAATAGCATTATTTTTTGATCCAATTTTCATTTACACTACTGCATACAATTAATCTTAGTTTCTCTAAATTTTATTCCAATTCTATTTGTCTAAAATAATAATAGTAATACATATAGTGAAATAAAATTTTATAAATGTGAAGTAAATAATAAAAAAAAAATGAATAACATACTCGAGAGAAATACATTTTACCTTGCGAAGACATTCTCGGTAATGTTGAAGATTTGATAGCCGGTTTCGTAGGCTTTGTATCCGCTTTGTAGCATTGCACAATTGTTCAATAAGATTTTTAAATTGTTCATTTATATTTTTATCATTAAAGCAGAGATTGAAGTTTATTTATATAATAGAATTTTATTTTTCAGTCAACTTTTTCTAATCCAATTTTCATATTAATTATCTATACGTAATTTAAATTAATATTTATATTAAAAAATAAATAAATAAAATATAAATTATAATTTCTTAACATTATATAATATTGCGTCCATATAATTGAATATATTAATTATTATGGTTATAACTTATATTTTAAGGAAGAATCTCTAATATCCATATAAGGAAGAATGTTTATAATCTCTCTCTCTTTATACATATACTATAAGAGGAAGAATTTTCACAATCTATGTGGTTAAAGGATCGATAGCAGTTTTATTATTTATGGTCAATTTCACGAAATTTCCATAAATTTTCATAAATAATTATAGCTTCAATCTCTGTATGAACTTTGAGATACTAAAAACATTTATAATGTACCTGCATGTTGAGGTGAATGCTGCTTTGGAGAATTCATATCTGGTGGCTCGTCGCTGAAGGACACGGACTTCTCGAACGACACCGACTTGTCTGAAAGAAATATTTTTCAAAAAATCAATTTTTACATGTGATCTTGAAAAAAAAATTAAGAAACATAAAGCACAAACATTAACATGCTTTGGAAAAAAAGAATAAAATTTTTTTTTATGTAATTATTAAAAATGCACGCAATTAACAAATTACGTAGATTATTAAATAATTTGTTCAATACAATAGTAAATTAATAATACAATAACAAATTAGTAATATAATAATAGATTAATAATATATATAATTATAAATATAATAGTTATAATATAATGACATAAAAGTACCAACAGTCAAACTTCAATAATTCGAATCACTACAGAAAACAAAATTTCTTTTTTATAATGATTTTTACTAAAATAAAAAATTGATAGAATAAAAAAATTTTTGAATTATTAAAAAATTTTAATTATTAAAGTTTGACTGTGTAAGATATTGTTTCACGATTTCGTGAATTAATATTTAATAAAATATAATTAAATAACAATACACATAGATTAATAAATTAAAATACGTTGTTTTTTTATACCTAAATGTTCCAAACTTTTTTATCATAAAATCTTTATAAACAATGATAATTTTGGTTTTTTAGAAAAAAAATTTATTTTTTATTAATAATAAATAAAAGTATTAAAAATTTTTTTTTTTTAAATTATTTGTCAAATTATTATTTTTATATCAGTTTTGTAATCGTATGAAAAAAATAAGTTTCAAATTCGGCTGAAAGAATGTAAAACTAAAATGTAAACCATTCAAAACAGAATCAATTTAAATAAAAGAAAAAAATCCCGAAAAATGTACAAACTTTTTGATATAATTATTAATCAGCAGAAAGTTTTTTTTCTTTTCTTTAAATTGAAAACTATTCGAATTTTAACTTCAATCGTCAAAAGTGATTAAAATAAAAATTGGAATAAATAATATTTCTATCTACGGAATGATTAAAATAAGAATGAAAATAAATTTTAAATTGTTATATCTTAATAAACTTTTTAACTTTCAATTTCTTTAAACCACATTGATTCAATCCCTTTTTTAAATATAAATATATGACACAGAAACATAGTAAATTATAATCTACAGAAAACACAACATTTAAACATCAAAATATATTATCTAAATAATAAAAAAGTATTATTTAAACAATAAAAATATATTATTTAAATAATACAAAAATTTATTATTTACATGAAAAAAACATTTAAATACAAATAAATATAATCTACGAATGAGACTAAATATAACGAAACAAGCAATAAAAATAGATAAACGAACTAATAATTGTGCAGTAATTGTTGAAATTCTAAAAAACGAATTTGACTAATTGACTAATTTAATTCATTTTTTAGTTTTGCTAATTTTATTAATTAATTATCCAATTAGTTATTTAACTAATTAATTATACAATCATTTAATTAAATAATTATCTAATTAGTAATTTAATTAATTATTGATGTGATTAATTAAATTTACTAATTAGTAATAAAAAAATTTCGTTCACAGAATTTTCAAACTAATGACATACACAAGTATAAAATATTTAAATTTTGACATACACGAATTATTGAAAATTGCATATATAAATCAAGCGAATATTGCAAAAATAGCGAGTGATGCAGAGACAAGAATTATATATAATAAAAAAAGAAAAAAAAAACAATGGTACTTATTTTTTCATGAAAAAAAAGCGCACCTTTCCCTAATTTTGGTGGCTTAGCGTCAGTCCTTAAGTAAGAGTCATCTGTAACGGTATAGGTGAGACACTTATTTGCAAGGTGGCGAAATACTGACACTGAGGTAACAACGATAGAGTGACACTGTAATCGGAGGAAAATAGAGATAGAGATTTAAAGACACACCTGGCAGTGAGGCAGAGCTGGAACTAGATTGTTTGTCGAACTCGTCCCCTGCGCCTGGTGTGCATTAGTCGGAATTACAAAGCAGTTTTACAGCAGTTTTTTTTTTTTGTTTTTAAAAAAGGAAATTATCTCTCTTTTTTTTGCATCAGTAGCCAGACATAGTTATAACAATTTTTGTTTTGCAAAAGAATAAAATAAAAAAGTATTTCAAAATTCTTTCTAAAAACCACTCATGGATTACAATTTTTTTTTTTTATCTACGAAAAAAATTACATTAATAAGAAGCATTTGTACATTGCCAAAGCTAAATTAAAACTGTTCGAAAATGATTTACATTTTGCAAATTTTTAAAAATTAAATTAAAAATCCATAATTTAAAAATTATAAAATATTTCTAAAAATACAAAAACATTTTTTTCCACAATATTCTTTATTTATATGAGAAAACAAATTTGCAAAATATTTTTAAACTAAGCTAAAATAAAAATAAATTAAAGAAGAATTTTTTGTTTTAATTTTTTTCAGTAAACCTCTATAATAAGCATCCTCAACAAATTAATTTAAATAAAGAAAATCAGTTAAAATTTACATATTATTAAACTTGTCATCATTGTTGAACAGTTCATTGTGCAAAATAATAAATTCACTTTCACTATTGCATGCGCTTAAAGCGTTGGCGATTATTATAAGCATTTTCTTTTTTTTTTTTAATACAAAATTTATTATTACTAATTAATTAAAAAAATATTTCAAATAAATTAAAGCCATGTTAAAAAAAAAAATTGTATCACTTTTACATAACACATTTAAAATTCAGAACACGATTTTTGTTTTCAAATTGTATAAATATATATAAGGAAGAAAGTGGAATATACTGGTTTTTCTTTCTAATTATCCTAGATTTTCAAAGATTTGCAATCTTTTGACTGAATGGTGCGAATTCATAAAAGTGAAAACAAAACTAACGCAATATCAAAAATGTTAATTGAAAATTATGCAATAAATTTTTATATCCACTCTTTCGTGACTTTATAAATATATAAAAAAAAAAAATTTTCCTTTTTTCTATAATTCTATGTGTGGCTACTGAAATAAAAGCATTATTATTTCGCTGCAGAAAAATTTTTTCATTATTTTCCCCAACAATTATGGTATATCCGAATTCAGTGACAGTTTCTTATATATACAATTAACATTTTACATAAATAACGTGTCATTAGTTCGATTGAGATTTAGTTTACAGTTTTAGTTTACATTTATATGGAAATAGTGGGTTTTTCCTGGTAGAAATATACTTACACTAAACATTTGTTACTTAAAATATTTACTAAACTAACAACTCATGTACACAAAAAAAAAATTTCTGAAATTGAAAGTCTTTTTATATTATTTTCCAAAAAAAAAAAAAAAAATGAGAAATTTTCTTCTTTTGAAAATTTAGAAGAAAATCCTCTTAAATGAGTTAGAGACAAAAGTAGAATGATAAAATGATTCCTCTAATATTAAAAATATTTCTTTAATTAAATGTTTAATTAAATTTTAAATTTTCTTTATAATTTCAAATCTAATTATAAATAATTTTGAAAATATTAAATTATTTACTAATTATTATATAGATTAAAATTTAATTATTCATTTATTTTCGTCATATTCAATAATTTCATACTTTCATGAGCCACTAACAAGATCAAAATTAATCATGTGTACGATGTCGGTTTAATTATCTTCATTCCTTCTAATTTGACTTCAATCAACTTTAGTATTAAAGTTATTCAGACTAGCGAGCATAGTAGATCACTAATAAAATAATTATGTAATATTCACATTAATGTGAAAATTCCACAAAATTTATAATAAATAAAGGGATCAAAATTTTATTAAATAATAAAAAAAATAATAATTTTTTTTTATCAAAATTCTCTAATCAATAAAAAAAAGAGAATCTTTAAAAAAAAATAATTTTCAAATTTAATAATTAAAATTAAAATAAATAATAAAAAATAAAAAATATCTTAAATAAATTTTCCAGTGAACTGAAATTTCTGATTGAAGTTGTCATAATTTACAATGTTGTAAAGAATAAATATTTGTATACCTTGTGTTCTCGTGTATGGTTCACGTCCAGCGGGAATTTGCAAATAATCCCTCGGAGATGGACTGGTATGTTGAGGATGTATTAAAGCCTTTTGCACAATCCCAGTTAAATTAGCAAGCTGTCGTTCCATGTTCTCCACCCTCAACCTATTAAAATAATTTTAATTAAAACACTTGTAACAAAAATCATTATATTAAATAATTTTATTTTTGAAAATTCTAATACTATTTTATCGATTTTGACCGGTTTTACATTTCCTTAAATATATTATTATTATTATTATTATTATATTTGAAAGAATTAGATCTACTTCACGATAATATATAATTACTTAATTAATTATCAACCGTTTAATTGTAATTTAGAAGCATGTTCCTATATTTAGTGAACGACCTTTATATAATATCGATTAATAATTATTTTTTTTTTAATTTAATACCAGTTGCAAGTCAGAGTGAGTGAAATTAAATTGACCTTTAATTAATATTCTATTTTTCTCATTAGATTAAAAATGTAAACTAATCATTCTTGTAATGCAATAAAAATCGATATTAGAAATTATATTTTTTGAATTGTATGTAAATTATATTGGAAATTTTCAATTCCAAAAGAGTATTAATAGAACTATATATATATATATCAATAATCAACTATAGCCCACACATTTCTCCACTCATTAAATCAATAAGTGAAAGTATGGTCTTTAGTTTTGTTTTTTACATGCACTGTTAATAATTCATATTAATTTCATAGCGAGAAATTATAATTTCATTTAATGAAAAAAAAATTTCATTTTACTTTAAAAAAATGTTTTATATAAAAAAACAAAATTTATCTAAGATTTATTCTAAAATTTTTATCAGGCAACTAATTAAAATTAACTACTCTATTTTTAACATATTATGCAAACAAATGTTTAATAATGAATGTGAACTAAATGGATGCAATGTTTTCTAGTATAATTTTCTGTTAATTAAATAATAGAGTTAAAAATTGTTACTCTAAAACAATTAGTCATTGATTAAATTAATTATTTTTTAATAATAATTTTTTACCTTTTTTTTATATTTTTATATAGGAAAAATATTTAATTTGCAGAAAATTGCTAATTTAGAATAATTATTATTGTTAAATGAATGATGTAATTACACGATTATTGTTATATTAAAAAAATATATAAAAAAAAATCTATAAAACTGAAATCATTTTTAATTTTAATTATTTCACTAATGCAAATAATTAATGATGCGTGTAATGAAAATTTCGCATGCTACAATTTCACATTCTCCTCTACTATGTAAATATATAAATGAAGACCGCGAAACGAGCCTAAACACTGAAAGAAATGAAGTACCAAATTTTATAAAATTTAATAATTATTTTAATTCAGTGTTGACCGAAAATGTCTTTAATCTATGCCTACATTTTTTTTGCACCAATCTTCGTATTTCTAATTTTATTTTTTTTTTTTAATTAAAAAATTATATCACTCAATAAAATTTGAATTACATAATTATAATTTAAAAATAAAACTACATCTCACTAAAACATGCAATTTTGAAAATAAAAAATATTTTTCAAATTAAATTTTTTTTAAAATCAATTTTCACCGAAGAATAATTTCTTTTTTTTAAATAAATCTAAAAGCAGACGTTGATGCAGGCACAGATTTTGTAATTTTTTTTTTTATAATGAAAATGATACCGAGTGACATCGTCCCGGGGTCCAACAGGGGGTATAGTGGGTGCTCCTGGAGGAAATGGGGAACGAGCGAGGGGTCCAGATGGTGGGCGACCTGACGGTTTCACACCGTAAAGACTGTATGATTCCTCCAATAGTTCCGTATCACTGCATCATTCATAACAAGACACACATACATCCAAGAAATTAAGAATGGAATTTTCCTATTTTTCCTCAATAAAAAAAAAAAAAAAAATTGTCTATAAAATTCTTGGCACACAAGAAATTTTACCCATGAAATATTTTCTGCTAATTTGATACATTATGATATATGATAATGATATGATGAAAAATATACATATGAATCATTCATTCAAAAAATACATTTTCAAAAAGTGATTGATAATATTCTTATATATATATTTATTCTCTATTAATTAACAATCGAAATTTTTATTTAATTAAGCACTTTTATATTAATAAAAAAAGATTTATGATGAAATACAAAAATTATAAATTGACCTTTAAATTTAAATTCTTCTTGGGTAATAATAGTAAGAAATTTGTAATTCGTGAGTGGTCAAAAATAATTACTCTAATATTATTATTAACTCATAGGAAATAATGAAAATTTTAATATTAATTTGTTATTCAAAATGAAAGGAAAAAAAAAATAAATGCATTAAAAAAAAGACAAATAATGAATGATAAAAAAAATAATTACCTAGCCTCCTCATCAATGACAGGTGTCACCGTTCCGGAATACTGCGAATAATACGGATCCTCATAGCTACTGGCACCACTGTACGGTACTGGTGGATATCTTCCTGGTCCAGATCCACTTCCTCTCTCTGGACTACTCATGTAACCACCTTCGCCATGAATTCGATCTGCAGAATCATTGATATTTATTATTTAATGACAATGCATAAAACATCAATGTCAAAATATATAAAAAAAAATTGCACAATTTTATTGACGCAATTTTGATATTTAGAAATCTTAAATATAAATGTATTTATGAAATTTGATAAGAAATTATGTTGAAAATGATTTGACAAATTATCTAAATGATATATGAAATTCTACCCAATCCAACTCAACAATTCTACAAAAAATATTATACAGGTATTTTATCAATAATAATAATAATTCAAAAACTATATTCAAATAGCATGCATTTTACTTATAAATTTTTTATACTATTTTTGATATACGTATACTCAAAAATGGTCAATCAAACGATAAATATATTTCTCAAGAGCGCGAGAACTAAAGAATTACTTAAACCATAATAGGAAAGGACAAGAACACAGAAATTTTCTCATTACTTAATCCATAATTGTCGAGTCAGTATTGTGCCACCTTAAATTGTCTTTATTTTTTTAAATTCTTAAAGACTTGTTTCTAGTGTGGTGTGAAAAAATACAGCCCCAACTTCCTTCATCCAATTTTTTTTTGGTGTCAATATTTTTATTTATTGCATAAATAAAAAATTTATTTTTTATCTCGTTTATTATTAATAAATAAAAATAAATTGTTTTAAATATAGAAGAAAAAGAGAAAAAAATTGTTATTTGAGAGAATTTTCACCTTCTTTTTTTTTGCTTCGAGTCTTTTTACTAACCTGGTATACTATAGAGAGATACCGAGCTGTCTCTCGAGAACCGAGAGGAGCCACTCTGGTAGCTTCGAAGCGGCTTGGCTGGTGCCACCCCGCCACCTATCCAATCACCGAAATCAAAATCATTTTTTTTTCTTTTTTTTTTTTACTAATTACTATGCCTCATCGATAACAGCTGCAAAAAATTTTTCACTCTTTCCAATAATTCAACTCCATTGCTTTATCATAAAAATTGTTAGTCATATGCAAGAATAAAATTTAATCACCATTTTTTTCAATTTCGCAAAAATTGCCAACTAACTCAATTTTATATTTAAATTAATTCCAAAAAAAATAATTCAGTTTATTGGGGAATTAATAATACAAAAAAAAAATAACCCGTTTTCAGGTAATAATAGTATTATTATTATCATTAATTCAAAGTAGCCACTAAAACTTAGCAAATAATCGAAAAAAGAAAATTCTTCAAAAAATAACCAATTTCACTATGACCTAGCTCAGCATCCTCTGGACCAATTAAAAAGAGCGCCATACATTTATTGTTCAGAACATTTTTCAAAATAATTTGGTTACATTCCGATAAGAATATCTAGAAAATTTAATTTTTTGAATTTTTTCCGAATTTGTTTTCTACTACAGCTCAGCATCCGCTGGACCAATCAAAAAGTGCGCCATACATTTTTTGTTCGAAACTTTTTCCCTATTTTATTGGCGGTATTCCGGAACGATTATAACGCAAATTTAATTTTTCGAAAATTTTCCGAATTTATTTTTTAGTATAGCTCAGCATCCGCTGGACCAATCAAAAAGTGCGCCATACATTTTTTGTTCGAGACTTTTTGCTCAATTTTTTGGCATTATTCCCGAGTCATTATCTGGCAAATTTTTTTTTTCGAAATTTTTTTCCCAGTTTTAGTGAGTGTAGCTCAGCATCCGCTGGACCAATCAAAAAGTGCGCCATACATTTTTTGTTCGAGACTTTTTGCTCAATTTTCTGGCATTATTCCCGAGTCATTATCTGTCAAATTTTTTTTTTCGAAATTTTTTTCCCAGTTTTAGTGAGTGTAGCTCAGCATCCGCTGGACCAATCAAAAAGTGCGCCATACATTTTTTGTTCGAGACTTTTTGCTCAATTTTTTGGCATTATTCCCGAGTCATTATCTGTCAAATTTTTTTTTTCGAAATTTTTTTCCCAGTTTTAGTGAGTGTAGCTCAGCATCCGCTGGACCAATCAAAAAGTGCGCCATACATTTTTTGTTCGAGACTTTTTGCTAAATTTTTTGGCATTATTCCCGAGTCATTATCTAGCAAATTTTTTTTTTCGAAATTTTTTTCCCAGTTTTAGTGAGTGTAGCTCAGCATCCGCTGGACCAATCAAAAAGTGCGCCATACATTTTTTGTTCGAGACTTTTTGCTCAATTTTTTGGCATTATCCCCGAGTCATTATCTGGCAAATTTTTTTTTTCGAAATTTTTTTTCCAGTTTTAGTGAGTGTAGCTCAGCATCCGCTGGACCAATCAAAAAGTGCGCCATACATTTTTTGTTCGAGACTTTTTGCTCAATTTTTTGGCATTATTCCCGAGTCATTATCTGGCAAATTTTTTTTTTCGAAATTTTTTTCCCAGTTTTAGTGAGTGTAGCTCAGCATCCGCTGGACCAATCAAAAAGTGCGCCATACATTTTTTGTTCGAGACTTTTTGCTCAATTTTTTGGCATTATTCCCGAGTCATTATCTGGCAAATTTTTTTTTTCGAAATTTTTTTCCCAGTTTTAGTGAGTGTAGCTCAGCATCCGCTGGACCAATCAAAAAGTGCGCCATACATTTTTTGTTCGAGACTTTTTGCTCAATTTTCTGGCATTATTCCCGAGTCATTATCTGTCAAATTTTTTTTTTCGAAATTTTTTTCCCAGTTTTAGTGAGTGTAGCTCAGCATCCGCTGGACCAATCAAAAAGTGCGCCATACATTTTTTGTTCGAGACTTTTTGCTCAATTTTTTGGCATTATTCCCGAGTCATTATCTGTCAAATTTTTTTTTTCGAAATTTTTTTCCCAGTTTTAGTGAGTGTAGCTCAGCATCCGCTGGACCAATCAAAAAGTGCGCCATACATTTTTTGTTCGAGACTTTTTGCTAAATTTTTTGGCATTATTCCCGAGTCATTATCTAGCAAATTTTTTTTTTCGAAATTTTTTTCCCAGTTTTAGTGAGTGTAGCTCAGCATCCGCTGGACCAATCAAAAAGTGCGCCATACATTTTTTGTTCGAGACTTTTTGCTCAATTTTTTGGCATTATCCCCGAGTCATTATCTGGCAAATTTTTTTTTTCGAAATTTTTTTTCCAGTTTTAGTGAGTGTAGCTCAGCATCCGCTGGACCAATCAAAAAGTGCGCCATACATTTTTTGTTCGAGACTTTTTGCTCAATTTTTTGGCATTATTCCCGAGTCATTATCTGGCAAATTTTTTTTTTCGAAATTTTTTTCCCAGTTTTAGTGAGTGTAGCTCAGCATCCGCTGGACCAATCAAAAAGTGCGCCATACATTTTTTGTTCGAGACTTTTTGCTCAATTTTTTGGCATTATTCCCGAGTCATTATCTGGCAAATTTTTTTTTTCGAAATTTTTTTCCCAGTTTTAGTGAGTGTAGCTCAGCATCCGCTGGACCAATCAAAAAGTGCGCCATACATTTTTTGTTCGAGACTTTTTGCTCAATTTTCTGGCATTATTCCCGAGTCATTATCTGTCAAATTTTTTTTTTCGAAATTTTTTTCCCAGTTTTAGTGAGTGTAGCTCAGCATCCGCTGGACCAATCAAAAAGTGCGCCATACATTTT
Source organism: Leptopilina boulardi (assembly GCF_019393585.1). Classification (NCBI taxonomy): domain Eukaryota; kingdom Metazoa; phylum Arthropoda; class Insecta; order Hymenoptera; family Figitidae; genus Leptopilina; species Leptopilina boulardi. The sequence goes on from NW_026137866.1 coordinate 1,061,381, forward strand.
TTGTTTGAAACTTTTTCCCTATTTTATTGGCGGTATTCCGGAACGATTATAACGCAAATTTAATTTTTCGAAAATTTTCCGAATTTATTTTTTAGTATAGCTCAGCATCCGCTGGACCAATCAAAAAGTGCGCCATACATTTTTTGTTCGAGACTTTTTGCTCAATTTTCTGGCATTATTCCCGAGTCATTATCTGTCAAATTTTTTTTTTCGAAATTTTTTTCCCAGTTTTAGTGAGTGTAGCTCAGCATCTGCTGGACCAATCAAAAAGTGAGCCATACATTTTTTGTTCGAGACTTTTTGCTCAATTTTTTGGCATTATTCCCGAGTCATTATCTGGCAAATTTTTTTTTTCGAAATTTTTTTCCCAGTTTTAGTGAGTGTAGCTCAGCATCCGCTGGACCAATCAAAAAGTGCGCCATACATTTTTTGTTCGAGACTTTTTGCTCAATTTTTTGGCATTATTCCCGAGTCATTATCTGGCAAATTTTTTTTTTCGAAATTTTTTTCCCAGTTTTAGTGAGTGTAGCTCAGCATCCGCTGGACCAATCAAAAAGTGCGCCATACATTTTTTGTTCGAGACTTTTTGCTCAATTTTCTGGCATTATTCCCGAGTCATTATCTGTCAAATTTTTTTTTTCGAAATTTTTTTCCCAGTTTTAGTGAGTGTAGCTCAGCATCCGCTGGACCAATCAAAAAGTGCGCCATACATTTTTTGTTCGAGACTTTTTGCTCAATTTTTTGGCATTATTCCCGAGTCATTATCTGTCAAATTTTTTTTTTCGAAATTTTTTTCCCAGTTTTAGTGAGTGTAGCTCAGCATCCGCTGGACCAATCAAAAAGTGCGCCATACATTTTTTGTTCGAGACTTTTTGCTAAATTTTTTGGCATTATTCCCGAGTCATTATCTAGCAAATTTTTTTTTTCGAAATTTTTTTCCCAGTTTTAGTGAGTGTAGCTCAGCATCCGCTGGACCAATCAAAAAGTGCGCCATACATTTTTTGTTCGAGACTTTTTGCTCAATTTTTTGGCATTATCCCCGAGTCATTATCTGGCAAATTTTTTTTTTCGAAATTTTTTTTCCAGTTTTAGTGAGTGTAGCTCAGCATCCGCTGGACCAATCAAAAAGTGCGCCATACATTTTTTGTTCGAGACTTTTTGCTCAATTTTTTGGCATTATTCCCGAGTCATTATCTGGCAAATTTTTTTTTTCGAAATTTTTTTCCCAGTTTTAGTGAGTGTAGCTCAGCATCCGCTGGACCAATCAAAAAGTGCGCCATACATTTTTTGTTCGAAACTTTTTCCCTATTTTATTGGCGGTATTCCGGAACGATTATAACGCAAATTTAATTTTTCGAAAATTTTCCGAATTTATTTTTTAGTATAGCTCAGCATCCGCTGGACCAATCAAAAAGTGCGCCATACATTTTTTGTTCGAGACTTTTTGCTCAATTTTCTGGCATTATTCCCGAGTCATTATCTGTCAAATTTTTTTTTTCGAAATTTTTTTCCCAGTTTTAGTGAGTGTAGCTCAGCATCTGCTGGACCAATCAAAAAGTTAGCCATACATTTTTTGTTCGAGACTTTTTGCTCAATTTTTTGGCATTATTCCCGAGTCATTATCTGGCAAATTTTTTTTTTCGAAATTTTTTTCCCAGTTTTAGTGAGTGTAGCTCAGCATCCGCTGGACCAATCAAAAAGTGCGCCATACATTTTTTGTTCGAGACTTTTTGCTCAATTTTTTGGCATTATTCCCGAGTCATTATCTGGCAAATTTTTTTTTTCGAAATTTTTTTCCCAGTTTTAGTGAGTGTAGCTCAGCATCCGCTGGAGCAATCAAAAAGTGCGCCATACATTTTTTGTTCGAGACTTTTTGCTCAATTTTCTGGCATTATTCCCGAGTCATTATCTAGCAAATTTTTTTTTTCGAAATTTTTTTCCCAGTTTTAGTGAGTGTAGCTCAGCATCCGCTGGACCAATCAAAAAGTGCGCCATACATTTTTTGTTCGAGACTTTTTGCTCAATTTTTTGGCATTATCCCCGAGTCATTATCTGGCAAATTTTTTTTTTCGAAATTTTTTTTCCAGTTTTAGTGAGTGTAGCTCAGCATCCGCTGGACCAATCAAAAAGTGCGCCATACATTTTTTGTTCGAGACTTTTTGCTCAATTTTTTGGCATTATTCCCGAGTCATTATCTGTCAAATTTTTTTTTTCGAAATTTTTTTCCCAGTTTTAGTGAGTGTAGCTCAGCATCCGCTGGACCAATCAAAAAGTGCGCCATACAATTTTTGTTCGAGACTTTTTGCTAAATTTTTTGGCATTATTCCCGAGTCATTATCTAGCAAATTTTTTTTTTCGAAATTTTTTTCCCAGTTTTAGTGAGTGTAGCTCAGCATCCGCTGGACCAATCAAAAAGTGCGCCATACATTTTTTGTTCGAGACTTTTTGCTCAATTTTTTGGCATTATCCCCGAGTCATTATCTGGCAAATTTTTTTTTTCGAAATTTTTTTTCCAGTTTTAGTGAGTGTAGCTCAGCATCCGCTGGACCAATCAAAAAGTGCGCCATACATTTTTTGTTCGAGACTTTTTGCTCAATTTTTTGGCATTATTCCCGAGTCATTATCTGGCAAATTTTTTTTTTCGAAATTTTTTTCCCAGTTTTAGTGAGTGTAGCTCAGCATCCGCTGGACCAATCAAAAAGTGCGCCATACATTTTTTGTTCGAAACTTTTTCCCTATTTTATTGGCGGTATTCCGGAACGATTATAACGCAAATTTAATTTTTCGAAAATTTTCCGAATTTATTTTTTAGTATAGCTCAGCATCCGCTGGACCAATCAAAAAGTGCGCCATACATTTTTTGTTCGAGACTTTTTGCTCAATTTTCTGGCATTATTCCCGAGTCATTATCTGTCAAATTTTTTTTTTCGAAATTTTTTTCCCAGTTTTAGTGAGTGTAGCTCAGCATCTGCTGGACCAATCAAAAAGTGAGCCATACATTTTTTGTTCGAGACTTTTTGCTCAATTTTTTGGCATTATTCCCGAGTCATTATCTGGCAAATTTTTTTTTTCGAAATTTTTTTCCCAGTTTTAGTGAGTGTAGCTCAGCATCCGCTGGACCAATCAAAAAGTGCGCCATACATTTTTTGTTCGAGACTTTTTGCTCAATTTTTTGGCATTATTCCCGAGTCATTATCTGGCAAATTTTTTTTTTCGAAATTTTTTTCCCAGTTTTAGTGAGTGTAGCTCAGCATCCGCTGGACCAATCAAAAAGTGCGCCATACATTTTTTGTTCGAGACTTTTTGCTCAATTTTCTGGCATTATTCCCGAGTCATTATCTGTCAAATTTTTTTTTTCGAAATTTTTTTCCCAGTTTTAGTGAGTGTAGCTCAGCATCCGCTGGACCAATCAAAAAGTGCGCCATACATTTTTTGTTCGAGACTTTTTGCTCAATTTTTTGGCATTATTCCCGAGTCATTATCTGTCAAATTTTTTTTTTCGAAATTTTTTTTCCAGTTTTAGTGAGTGTAGCTCAGCATCCGCTGGACCAATCAAAAAGTGCGCCATACATTTTTTGTTCGAGACTTTTTGCTCAATTTTTTGGCATTATTCCCGAGTCATTATCTGGCAAATTTTTTTTTTCGAAATTTTTTTCCCAGTTTTAGTGAGTGTAGCTCAGCATCCGCTGGACCAATCAAAAAGTGCGCCATACATTTTTTGTTCGAGACTTTTTGCTCATTTTTTTGGCATTATTCCCGAGTCATTATCTGGCAAATTTTTTTTTTCGAAATTTTTTTCCCAGTTTTAGTGAGTGTAGCTCAGCATCCGCTGGACCAATCAAAAAGTGCGCCATACATTTTTTGTTCGAGACTTTTTGCTCAATTTTCTGGCATTATTCCCGAGTCATTATCTGTCAAATTTTTTTTTTCGAAATTTTTTTCCCAGTTTTAGTGAGTGTAGCTCAGCATCCGCTGGACCAATCAAAAAGTGCGCCATACATTTTTTGTTCGAAACTTTTTCCCTATTTTATTGGCGGTATTCCGGAACGATTATAACGCAAATTTAATTTTTCGAAAATTTTCCGAATTTATTTTTTAGTATAGCTCAGCATCCGCTGGACCAATCAAAAAGTGCGCCATACATTTTTTGTTCGAGACTTTTTGCTCAATTTTCTGGCATTATTCCCGAGTCATTATCTGTCAAATTTTTTTTTTCGAAATTTTTTTCCCAGTTTTAGTGAGTGTAGCTCAGCATCTGCTGGACCAATCAAAAAGTGAGCCATACATTTTTTGTTCGAGACTTTTTGCTCAATTTTTTGGCATTATTCCCGAGTCATTATCTGGCAAATTTTTTTTTTCGAAATTTTTTTCCCAGTTTTAGTGAGTGTAGCTCAGCATCCGCTGGACCAATCAAAAAGTGCGCCATACATTTTTTGTTCGAGACTTTTTGCTCAATTTTTTGGCATTATTCCCGAGTCATTATCTGGCAAATTTTTTTTTTCGAAATTTTTTTCCCAGTTTTAGTGAGTGTAGCTCAGCATCCGCTGGACCAATCAAAAAGTGCGCCATACATTTTTTGTTCGAGACTTTTTGCTCAATTTTCTGGCATTATTCCCGAGTCATTATCTGTCAAATTTTTTTTTTCGAAATTTTTTTCCCAGTTTTAGTGAGTGTAGCTCAGCATCCGCTGGACCAATCAAAAAGTGCGCCATACATTTTTTGTTCGAGACTTTTTGCTCAATTTTTTGGCATTATTCCCGAGTCATTATCTGTCAAATTTTTTTTTTCGAAATTTTTTTCCCAGTTTTAGTGAGTGTAGCTCAGCATCCGCTGGACCAATCAAAAAGTGCGCCATACATTTTTTGTTCGAGACTTTTTGCTAAATTTTTTGGCATTATTCCCGAGTCATTATCTAGCAAATTTTTTTTTTCGAAATTTTTTTCCCAGTTTTAGTGAGTGTAGCTCAGCATCCGCTGGACCAATCAAAAAGTGCGCCATACATTTTTTGTTCGCTAGTTTTTGCTAAAGACTTTGGTGGTATTCCCGAACGATTATCTGAAAAATTTAATTTTTCAACAATTTTTCCAAAATGTTTCTTAGTGTAGCTCAGCATCCGCTGGACCAATCTAAAAGTGCGCCATACATTTTTTGTTGAGAACATTTCGACTATTTTTTTGGTGGTATTCCCGATCGATTATCTCGCAAATTTAATTTTTCTAAATTTTTTCCAAATTTGTTTTCTAGTGTAGCTCAGCATCCGCTGAACAAATCAAAAAGTGCGCCATACATTTTTTGTTCAGAACTTTCTTCTAATCATTATGGTGGTATTCCCGAACGATTATCTCGCAAATTTAATTTTTCTAAATTTTTTCCAAATTTGTTTTCTAGTGTAGCTCAGCATCCGCTGTACCAATCAAAAAGTGCGCCATACATTTTTTGTTCGCTACTTTTTGCTAAAGACTTTGGCGGTATTCCCGAACGATTATCTCGAAAATTTAATTTTTCAACTATTTTTCCAAAATGTTTTTTAGTGTAGCTCAGCATCCGCTGGACCAATCTAAAAGTGCGCCATATATTTTTTGTTCAGAACATTTTGACTATTTTTTTGGTGGTATTCCCGATCGATTATCTCGCAAATTTAATTTTTCTAAATTTTTTCCAAATTTATTTTTTAGTGTAGCTCAGCATCCGCTGGACCAATCAAAAAGTGCGCCATACATTTTTTGTTCGCTACTTTTTGCTAAAGACTTTGGCGGTATTCCGGAGCGTTTATCTCGAAAATTTAATTTTTCTTAATTTTTTCATTAATTATTAATTTTTTATTAGATAATACATAGGATTTTCAATTTTAATGGAAACAGTCAGTGGCTACCTTGTAATTAAATAATTGCATCAACAATAATTGATTTCAAGAAAAATATTTAATAATTTACTTTGGCTTTTAATTTGTTAATTTGAAAATTTAGTAAATAAGTTATAAAAGGAAAAAAAAATACTCTTTTATTAATAAATAATTAATAAATGATTATTTTTCAATTGGAAACAAGTTGAAAATTTTACTTTTAGTTTTTAAAAAAATTTTTTTTTTTTATTGATAAATATAAAAATTACTTATTTTTTGCTTCCATGCAAATTTTTAAGTATTTTCAATATTCTTATATGTGCGTACAAAAGAAAAGCCAATATATAAAAGGTTTAGAAATATTTTCATCATGCTGCATAGAAAAAAAGTTAGTCCTAAAATATTGCTGCGTGGCTAGCATGATCATTAAAAAGTAGTAAATTAAAATTTACTTTTCTCTCAGCTATATGCTCTATATATGTGTAAATGTTGAATAGAATAAGGATTATATATTTCTAAAAACAAAAAAACTGAATTTTTTCAACAATAGATATATATCTAAAGAACAGATTAGTTTAGAAATTCAATCTCTAAAACTAGATCACGATATATATTATATATATATTTTATAATGAAAAAAAAATTCTCGGGAAAAATCTCTAGAACTAAATCACCCGATTGTCTTACAATTTGTATTCTTACAAGTCAGATAAAATAATATATATATAAATGTTTCGTCATACATATGTATTCTATAGTATTGATTGAATAATAAAGAGATTTTTTTTCTAATTTACAATAGATCTATAAATATAATTTTTTCTCATTTATTAATAACAAACACTCAATTATTACTATTCTACGCAAAATCTGTACAACATGCAAAAGAAGCAAAGATAACTACATATATTTTTTTCAAGCATTTGCGAATAAGCAATCAGGAAATCATTCTTTAAAGAAACAAAAAATAAAATAAAATACGAAAATAAAATTTTTTATACAATGAATTTTTTTTTAAATAAAATTAGCTAACAAAGGGTTATGCTCCATGCAAGTAGATTATATGGAGATGAAGATAGTTTTGTTTTACCGAATATCTGATTAGGTCAAACATTCAACATAAACTTCGGTTTAAAATGCTCGAGATGTGATGAGCCTTATAACATTCAACGATTACGATGAAGCATGATAATTAAAATGAGATTTTAATATACGATTAGCGTCCTTTGTTAAATTTTATCAATTGTCTCGATTAAAAAATTATTTTATAATTCTGATTAAAAAAATACTATTTCTTTTATTTTCTATTACTTGCTTTCTTTGTTGATTTACTTTTAAATTTTCACAATCAGAAATTTATTAGATGAAATTTTTTTAAAAATTAAAAAAATTTTTTTTTTTGAAATTTTCTTTTGGATTAAAAAAGTACTTTCTTTTTTAAAAAATGAAATATGAAAAATTACTACATGAAACAAAATCACTTGCCTGGAGTGGTCAGAGTTTTCGCTTGCGTTGGTGTTGAATTTGGTCCAACTGATGATGCTGCCGCTGGACTATAAGCACGAAGAAGAGATCCTCCACGAGGAAGTGTACTGCTACCTCCAATATAATAATTGCCAGACGAATTTTTCACATTCTGCAAAATAAATAAATATTTTTTTAAAAATAAAAATCATAATAAAAAATTAATTTTTTATCTGTAAAATTATTATTTATAAATAAATTATGTAAAATGTTGCATAAAAAAAAATAAGAAACGGCAATTTAATTCGGGTAAATTTCAGACATACACGATGTAAATTGTAAAAAAGATACATTTAAGATTAACTAACAAAGGTAGATGGTACAATTGAGATTATTTAAAAAAAAAAAAGAAATAAAATAAAATAAAACGTTAATGTCAGTTGCTTGTCAACCTTGCGCCATTGTATTCCATTGGAGAACATTTATACACGTGTGCAATGGGTTTCAGACAAAATTTAAAAGAGCGGGGTCTACTTTTGAATCTGGTTATTCTGGCACGAGGTCTCTCCTTTTAAACTGTTTGGATTTCTTTGCCACAGGTGAGACAGGCTCGACCGATACGACAGTGTTCTTTTGTACACAATTTCAACTTGATGTTTTCAAACGTGGAATCAAGCGATCAACTTGCGATCAGTTAAACATTCTTTTAAAAAGTTCAAAAAAAAAAAAAAAAAAAAAGAAATAAAAAATATAAACAGAAGAAAAAAAGAAAGAAAAGGAAAAAATGAGAAAGTTACATTTCTCATTAAAATATTCTCTGATTGCTCTATTCTTGGTTACATACATAAACATGGAATCGATCCCTACCGGCAATAAAGGATTTTTGACAAGAAGACAATTCTTTGAGAATGAAAAGAAATTTCAAACTCCAATGCATAAGGTGCAATTGACGCAACGTGGATATATTCAGGTAACAATTTAATTATAATTATTAAAAAAAAAATTTAACAATTTATTTTTTCACTTTTATACTAAAAATTTATTTTTAAATTATTATTATTAATTTTTTTTTTTATTAATTTATTATTATTTTAAATTATTAGAAAAAATTTAATTTCTTTTTATTTAATTATAATTTTTAATCAAAAATTTATTAACCAATAAAATGTTATTAAAAGAAAATAATTACGAATTTAAAAATTGGTAAATTATATTTTTTACAAAGCAGATAAACGAGAGAAAAATAATTTTTTCCCTCAATTAGAACAAACGTAATTACTAAAAAAAAAAAAACTGTTTTCTTTTTAACGTTAAACAATTTTCGTTTGCTTTTGATTTTCACACCAATATTTGAAAATTAACATTTTTGATTGCGGGACTTTTATGAGAGCGTAAATTCAAAAGTACATATTACACATTTTTATATATCAGTTCACAAAGAATGAAATAATTATAATTTTTTTTTTTATTTAATTAATAAACAAAGGAAAATTTCTAAAATATTTTGTAAATAGTTTCTTAGATGGGGAATATCAGTTCCGGAAATTAATGAATTTACTTTCTGTCTTTGGATGCACTCGACGAATATGACATATGCTCAATCATTTTTTTCATATTCAAGTGAGTATATATAAATTAAATTATATTTTTAATATTAATCGTTGCTTTCATAATAATAAATTTTATTAATATTATTAAAATTATTTTAATTTAAAATAATATTAAAATAATTTTTAATATAAAAAAATATTAAAATAATGTTTAATATAAAAAAATAAAAATAAATTAATAAAATTAAAAAAAAACAAAAATTTTATAAAACATAAATTTTCTTTTTCAGAAAATGAAATGGAGCGCCAAATAAGGTCTTGGATATCGGCAGGTGGTGAAAAATTGTTTTTAGAAATAAATAATGTGGAAATTTTTGCACTTCCGTTTAAAATGGAGGAAAATCGTTGGTACCACTTTTGTCAAAGTTGGCAAAATAAAGACGGTCATTATGGCATGTGGATTGATGGAATACTTCAAACGGAAGGTTATAAAAAAGAGGTATACTAAAGACACAAAAAATAACGAAATTATAATAAAACATTAAGAAATTTAAAAAAAAATTAATTAATTGATATTAAAATTAAAAATATAAAATAAAAGAATAAAGAATTGAATAAAATAGAAATGATATTCGAAATTTTCAAACTGAAATTAATAACCTTTTTTTTCTATTGAAATTATTTTCAGATGATCGGATATGTCATTCCCAGTAAAGGAGATATTGTCGTAGGTCAAGAGTTTACCGACTTCGATAAAGGGCTCGAGGAAGGAATCGAAGGATCAGTTTTAGGATTCAATTTTCTACTGTCATCAGCTTTTCATTCACAGGAAATGACAACGTCAATCATAAAAAATCCACCATCATTGAATATTTTTTCCGCTTCACAAAAATTGATTAATACAAATTCACCTCAAGAATTAATAACTACGAATAATGCTCAAACATTAATTAATACAAATGCTCAAGAATTAATTAATTCTCAAGGATTTAATAATTTACGATTATTATTTAATGGAAGAGATGATTTCAATAATAATAATAATAATAATATTAAACGAAAATCATTTCAAAAGAGATCAACAATATATCAACAAAATCCATTTGTTTTCTATAAAACAAATGAACAAGGAATTTTTTTTGAAGAAAAAAACAATAATTTTGAAAATGCAAAAACAATGTTTCAAGTACCATTAGGATTGCAATTAATTACAATTTCTCATTCTCATTGTGAAATCGGACGAGGAAGTCCTTTTATTGGCGGGCATTTGATGTTAATTTCCTGGACAAGAACTCCCGTTCGAGTCTTTGGTGGAGCTATAGTGAAATCCGTCAATAGTGCGTGTGGTTATTTTTATTAAGAGAATTAAAAAAAAAAAAAAATCGAAATCATCCATGAAAAATTGAAAATAAAGTGTGCCAATCAGTTCCTATAGTATAGCGAATATATTTATTTTATTTATTTTAATTTATTACAATTATTATAACTATTATTAATTTTTATATAATTGTTATATAATTTTTATATAATTTTTATTTAATTATATATTAATTATATAACAATTATTTAATTACATAATAATAATTATAATTATTATTAATTAATAACTATTTAAATTAATTAAAAAAATATTTTTTGTAATTAATTTGAAATTAATTTTGTAATTAATTAAAATTCCGAGAGTAAGAAAATTAGAATAACGAATGAGAAAAGGAATATTATCTTATTGTCAAAATGTAAATCAATTGAATGATAAAAAATAGAAATTGCTTTTTTTAAAAAAAAAATCGAAAACAAATGGATTCATTATTTTAATATATGGCACAAATGTGTCAACTAGAATAGTAAAAGTTTCCTATCCAAACATTCCAATGATTCAAATAAATGAAATGTGGAAAGTGCATGCATATACATTTCTTATTTCGCTAAGACTGATGACGATGACCGCGATTTCGCCACGAAATTAAGTGAGATTTTTTTTTCTCTTTCTATTATTTCTTTTACACTAGAAATGATAAAAAAAATTCCCCAAATTCTATAAGAGGAAAAAAAAAAAAAAAAAAAAACTTGCCAATTTTAATCTCTAACGTTTCTATTTCTAATTATAATTCCTTAATTTATCAATGTCGTTTCATTCAAAAATTTATTCGCAAAAAGGTTAAAGTAGAAAAAAAATTTAAATAAAAAAATGAAAGTGTGTTAAAAAATTAATTTTTGTAATAATAATAATAATAATAATAATAATAATAATAATAATAATAATAATAATAATAATAATAATAATAAATAATAAAAAAAATAGAAAAGGAAAAAATATAATCGAAATAAAAGATAATGATTCAATTGCGAAAATTATTCAACAATGACGTAATAAAAACCTGAATGAAACGAGACATGTCAAAAAATTTTTCCAAATCGTGCATCTCTCAAATGTCTGAGAAATGATTTCTTGGTTGCTATCGTATAATTTGAATCAATGATTCAAGTGAATGATATTTGGCCTCTACGCCTAACCATTATGAGCGCACTTTCACCTCAATATAAATATATATAAAATAACTTCAAGATCCGTACCGCATTGTAATAAAGGTGTGCATATACGCGTTGTCATGTCAAATGTTGCCCGCCTCAATGGTAATTCTCAAGTTGACAAGTTACCATGAACTTGTCGGGACTTTTTTTTCCGCCAATGCCGCGGTTTACTTTCACCAAAAAAATAAAAGAAAAAAAAAAAAAAAAAATACGACAGTTACCTTATATGCAGTAACAGAGGGGCATTAAAAATGTGAATACAAAATTACCATTTAAAAATAACAATTTTCCATTTACTTCCCTTTTTGCATTATATCGAAATATTTGAATTATATTCGCGGGCAAATTATTTCAAAGGACGGCAATCTAAATATATTATACGCTTTTCAACATATTTTGCATATATTTAATTCAACAAATTACTATAGGTTTATTAAATAAACAAAATTAAATATAAATAAATTTTAATAAATTAAAAATGTTATTTTTTAAATATTAATTTCAGAAACGAAAATATTTCATAAATTTCAAAAAAAATGCCAGACGTTAATGAATTGGCATTTGAATGCAATTTATAATTTAAGGAATATTGTGTCTATTAAGGTTTGATTTGTCTGGTCCACTTATTGAAAGGAATTGGAAAAATGTTATTTTTCCTGTTTAGCAATCAAGTTGAAATTATGCCTATTTACGGAAACTGGACAGTTATCTCACGATTACAAAAGCTTTTTACACATCGTCATTCCCACTAAGCAGGACAGTCAAGTGCACTCAGAATTAATTACATCTACTTTCTATAAAAGTATAAAAAAAAGAAGTTGTTTGTCGTTTGATCTTTTCTTTTTCTGTTTTTTTTAGATCAATTATAAAATATATATATTTAAACAAAATATTGCTTCAAAAAAATAAATATTTTCATTTTCATTTGTTTTTTAACTTTGAAAATTTTTATTTAGTAACTTAACACCAATTTGTTAATTTTTAACACTAAAATTTACTTTCTCATTTTTACACGAAAAAAATTTAACTATTGTTAAATAAATAGTTTAATCAAATTATAAAAATAAATTTTATCATTTCTACACTGAAAAAAATTTATTTGATTCAAATAATCGGTTACTTGACTATTATCAAATAAATATTTATTTGTATCAAATAATTATTATTTGAGTCAATTAAATAGAATTTGTTTCAAATAATAATTATTTGTATCAAATAAATAATTATTTGTATCAAATAAATAATTATTTGTATCAAATAATTATTATTTGAGTCAATTAAATAGAATTTGTTTCAAATAATAATTATTGGTTCAAATAGAATTTATTTAATTTAAATAAAAAATTATTTGGCTCAAGAAAATATTTATTTGATAGTCAAGTAATCGAGTATTTGAATCAAATAAAAATTTTTTTTTTTCAGTGTATATTTGAAACAATAAAATCGAATAAAATTAATTCAATAATTATTTGAACAGAAATAAATATTTTTTTTTAAAAATAGTCAAGTATATAACAATTATTATAAAAAAATTTCAAATAACTAATTAATATAAAACAATATTTTTTTTTTGTAAAAAAACCTAATTTAACGATTACGTAAGTTTCTCAAACCCCTTATCTCGCGTCTAATGAATTTTATAATGAATTTAATGTCCAACATTACTTTATTACATGGTGTGTTTTTCTCAATTTTTCTCAACTAAAGGACGTGTAATTCTACAACTGCCGTTTCTGTCGAATGTGGAATTCATGAATTCGTTTTTTTTTATAAAGTTAAACGCAGTTTGATCAGAAAAATAACGCAATGTATCGAATGTGCGCAATGGAGTTTTATATTGAATTGCTTCAGGGGGGAAAAAAAACGTCCGGGGGGGTTTTTTTTTATATGACAAATCAAGACAAAGAATCCTTGATATATATAGCACTTATAAATTTTATTCCTTTTCTCTCTTTTTTTTTTTTTTTTGAATAATAAAATAAAAAATAATTTTTTTTGCGCCTATATAATTTTTTTCAATTTTCGCGCGCATGTAATTTAAATTTGTTTATAAATGAATGAAAGTTCTTTGCGCATATATAAAATACGAGTGTAATGCAATTTCATGAGTCGTTGTTTTCCTTCAATAAACGTATATAGACAATAGCATTCTCTTCCTTACTAACATTCCTATGCAACGAAGGTGGATAATAAATTCTTTGAAAAATCATGTAATACTTTAATCATTTCAGCATTCCGTCAATTTAAATAATCTTATTATAAACATTATTAATGCAACCCTTTAAAAAAAAAAAAGTTGCTTCAATTATTTTTGCTCTATATATATAATTATCGACATTAAGTATTATGAAATTTAAAACTAAATGCTAACAAAGTAATAAGAAAAAAAATCAAAAACAAATAAATAAAAAATGATAAATATAAAATAATAAATAAAAATTAATCAACATCAATAAAAACATAAACAAATTAAAAAAACAGTAAATAAAACTAGAAAAAAGTCAATGAAAAATAAGAAAAAATAATAAATAAAAAATAATAAAAAATAATAAATAAAACTAAAATATGTATAGTAAAGGAAAAATAATTATTAAAACCTAATAAATGAGAAATAATGAATATAAAGTGTAATAAATATAAAAAAAAAATATTAAAATCTACAAGAAACAAAGTAAATAAAGAAAATCGAAATTGCAAGTTTTATCAAATGATCATAAAATTTCAATTCTGTTTTTATTGCATTCGACACGAAACTCGATTTTATAAAGTAATTAGTTTTCATGTCGAATTTCTCTAGGTCGCAATAATAATAACAACATATTTAATTCTCGAATGATTGCATGATTAAATTTTATTTTTTTTTCATCCGGTTTAAATTTCAAAATAAATATATATATTTTTTTAAATTTCTAATAAATGAAAAGTTAATGAAAATCTAATTTTAATCAATGTATTTATAATAAAGGAAAATAAAAATAAATTAAAACAGTAATAATAAAAAAAAAAATACTTTCTCTATAATGATTAGAAAATTATTAGTCCTGATAAAGATCTAATTGTAATTTTTGATACTTCCGCAATTTGTCATTATTAACTATTTAAATTCATCAATTATTGTATAATTGACAAAGTCGCATAAAGTTTATTCTAATATTCACATTAATAAAAAAAAAAAAAAAAAAAAAATTATGTAATTTTATGCAATTACATAATTTAATGCTACAATTTTGTTAAATCGAGAGCTCCAATCACAATAATTTCTCAAAGTGAAGAACTGTCATTCTATTTAGATATGATCATTTATATTTACAATCATTCAGAAATCAATCATTTAGAAACATTAGCTGTGTATAAATTTTCCCGTGAGAAAAATTTTCAATTACACAATTTTTCAACCTCTTTTCAAATATATAGTTTGAGATTTGAATGTTCGATTCTTTCTTTTGTTACAAAATAGACGCGATATGACAGAGAAACCTTTTAGGTAATGGACCACCAAGAAATGGGAATTGCAATATATCTATATATGCGAAACGGGAAAAAAAAGAAAAGAGAATAAAAAAAAAAACTCAGTAAAAATTAAAAATATATCAAAAGAAAGGTATTACTTTTTCTTATCTATTTTTAATTTAAAAAGTAAATTAAAATGGGTAATAAAAACAATAGAAAAAGAAAACAAATGGAAACTGTAACAGAATGCAGTCAAAGCTGGTTAAGTGAGATCTCGACAGATAATTTTTAAAAAGAATTTTTAAAAATTAATTTGGAAAAGAATTTTCAAAAAGATTTTTTAAAAAGAATTTTTAAAACTAATTTTTAAAAATAAGTTTTTAAATAATTATTTTTAATTAATAATTGTTGCTTTTAAGGTCTCAGTAACTCGAGATCCAGTGAATTTATAATAATGTACCCCGAGGAAAAAATTTGATTTAAATAATCGGTTACTTGAATATTATCAAATAAATATTTACTTGAACCAAATAATTTTTTATTTGAATTAAATAAATTATATTTGGACCAATAATTTCTGTATTTGAAACAAATACTATTTAATTAACTCAAAAATTATTTAGTTCAAGTAAATATTTATTTGATAATAATCAAGTAACCGAATATTTGAATCAAATAAATTTTTTTTTTTTCAGTATACAGTTGAACCTTGTTAAGTGATTTGTCTGATTAATTAGGTTAATACAAATAACTTTAGTTATTTTTTTATAACATTAATTAATAATTATTATTTATATTAAAAATTCTTGAATGACTCAATAAAAGAGGTGGAACTGTCTTTTTTAAAATATCAAAATCTCACTTAGGCGAGTTTGACTGTATATCTTTATCGTCATTTTTACAATTCCTATGTTTCTTTATCGCCATTTATTATTTCCACTTCCTATTATTGCCTAATAAATACAGTAACAAAAAAATAACAATAGAAACCAATTTTAAACAAAATTAGAAAACAGCGAAGCAAAACAGCCAAATATAAAAAATAAAGACAACAATGGAATACTCTAATTTTGACTGACGTCTATACGATAAATCTAAAGAATGAACAATTTTCATTTGTTTTCTAGAAACAGAAAATTTCCATTTTTTTTTCCTTTTTTTTAATTACACATTATTAAATGTACAAAAAATATATTTGTAACAAATGTGGGAATCAGAATATGATGAAAAATGGTACATGATATAAGAAATAAAAGTGCAAAATTCATAACAATTGTATATGTTGTAATCAATGTCCAAATATTCATATATCCGGACGTGAAGGTTTTCCACGCAGTTCCTATCAGACATGTTACACGTTGAGACTTTATTATTATTGTAAAAGAGAGAGAAGAAAAAGTAATAGGTAGGAGGTCCCTCATGGGTTTGCAGAGGTGTATAGAAAACACTAAGATCACTTGAAACAGTCAGTTACCTTTCCGTTTTAATACCGTAAGGATCTACCAGTCACGCGAGCTTTCGGATCTCTCACTTCCACTCTCTTGATGTAAGTCATGAATAATCGAGTCTATTGGAAGTCAACTGTATCTAAATACGTTTTTTTCTCTCCTATTTTTTTTTTTTTTTTTTTCTACATTTTTATACCAAAAAAACCGGACTGATCTAATTTTGCCCTCCCTCTTAATTTTTCATTTTTTAGTTAATTATAGAATAAAAATAAGTTTACTTTTTGAAAAATTAATTGTTCTGTGTGTTGTTCATCATCATGTGGATAAAATTTTATTTGTGCTAAAAAAAATATTTATTTTAATGAAACGTTTGATAAGGATGGCTTGATGAAAAATGTTTGCTAACAACATTTAATAAAGTATGTAATAAAGATATTTAATACAAAAATCTTTTGAAAGAAAAATTTTAATAAAAAAATATAAATAATTAATTAAAAAAATATTTTTCATATATTTATTTAAAAAAAAAATGTAATATTCAAGGAAATATTTTTTAATAAAAATTTGTATTAAAAATACTATAAAAATTTATATATAGGTCTACTTAATAAATATTTCCAAGAATCTGTTTTACTCCACTGTATATATATGTATATGTAAAATGGAAAGAGATCTTGATTTGTTTTATCATTTTCCCAGACTCATTAAGAAATCGTAATGAGTTATTTCCATAATCGTGCAATTTTTTTTCATCAGTTAAAAACTATCAAGGAACATGAAAGTAGAATAATAATTCAAATTTCCAACTGTAAAATTCTAAATTTATATTACAAAATTAAAAGCACTTATTTATTATTAAAAAAATGCAGAAAATAAAAACTAATTTTTTTAAATACTTTCAATATCAAATTAAATATTTAAATATTTTTCAAGTTTTAAGGAAATTAATATTTTAAGAAAAAAAAAATGACAGTAAAATTTATTTATAAAGAAAATAACGTTTCTCTTTTTGAAAAAATTCAATCTCTCACAAGTATTTATTACTTTTTTTCAAGTAGAAAAATTATTTATTATTTTTGATATAAATCACTTGAATCTCAATAAAATTCCGGACTTCCGACAACAATACCTTTTATTAGTATTTGTACAATAAATTTTTTTCTGCATTTTTATAAAATAATTCTTTGATATTTTTCAAATTAAATTAAAATTCGATTGAGAAAAATTTTGTTGACCTAATCGAAAAATATGGTGCATAAATAAAAAGGAAAAATTTCTCTTTATGTTTTCCAATGTAAAAAAAAATAACTATAGCTTACAGATAATTTTCCAACAAAATAATATTAAAATTATTCCTTATTTTATAAATATTTACAAAGTTGATGGTAATTTCAATACGTTATTGTTATTGTTTCAAGAAAAAAAAAAAAATTAAAAAATTCCGCAAAAAAAAATTTCTAATTCGTTTTGAAAGGGAAATAGAGAAATGAACTTATTTAATTTTTTTTTTTTTTAAAGAAAATTATCGTTTGTTTGAAAGTCCAATGATCGTTAGCGTTAAAACAGGTGATTTAGTATTTATTGCCGGTGGTTATATGTCTTACATTATACATATCTGAACAAATCTATGTATACTTTCAATAAAAGAAAATTAATATATTTTAACTGTCATTAAGAAAAATGAGAAAACTTTTGTGAAAAATTGAAACAAAATAATTGCTTACTGATTTCGAACTAGATTATTATCATCATTTCGAAGACGAAAAAAAAAAATTAGCTAACCATAAGATACTCTCTAAAAAAATACAAATCGTTTGCAAAATCATTGAAATTTCACTTAATTTCCCTAATTTTAAAAACCAATAATAATTTCATAAAAGAAATTTATCCTTATTTTTAAATAAATTTTGATTTACAAAAAAAAAATTTTTTTTAATTTTTCTTTTCCTTATTCACATTTTGATAGTATTTGTTTACTTTAAATACAAAAGACATTTCTATAACAATAGTAAATTTATGTGTTATGAAAATAGCCGGAAGTGGGTATTTTTTTCACTTTTTAAAAAATATTTCTATATATATATAAAGTTCTATGCGTTTCTGTACAATTTTTCAAATACGATAATTTGTTTTAGAAAATCACAGTCATTGATAAATACTATTTATACTTTCACTGTTTCTTAGCATAGGGAAATAATAAATTCCACGACTTTTTTTTTATCATCTATTAGATTAATCTGTATTAAAACGATTCACAAAAAAAAAGGTGGGGAAAATTTTGTGTGACCTCTTTTTATATATATATTTCCAATGAAATTAACATTATAAACCAACTATTTTACAATAAAATTTTATTTCTAATGTAGTGAAAAAAAAAATTAGTCCAGAGATCAAAGAAACTATATATAATATAAATATAATTTAATGTACCGTAGGAAATTATGTAAAGACAATTTCCTTTTCAAAGAACAGAAACATATTGTTCTCAAGTTCCATCAACAAGTTTCAATTTCATTCACTTTTTTCAAAAAAATTTTTTCATTTCTTCATTTTGAATTTCTCGTGTTTCAACTTTTTTTTTCACTATATATTAGAATAGAATTCTATATTTTGCATTGTGGTTGTATGTAACTGTATATTTTCAATGTAAATATCCTTTGTATTTTTTAAACTTATTTTAAAAAATAGGGTAAGTGCATCAATTACGGCGCGATTATAAAAAAATGACTATTATTATTATTATATTTAATATATAAATGTTGCATAATTAAAAAAACACAGAAAATTAAAAGGCATTAAAATAAGTTATTATTTTAATCCAATTTTGCTTATTTTAATACCAAAATAGATTAAAATAAGCAAAATTGGATTAAAATAATAACTTATTTTAATGCCTTTTAATTTTCTGTGAAATTATTTTAATCTTTGATACAATTACTAATAAATATTGCATATTTAAACAATTATTAATTTAATTATTTGAGATGAATTTTTTTTTCAAATCGCCGTAATTGAAACATTAAGATTTCCATTGGCTCTAATTACGATGGGCGGTATCTTCAAAATACACTTATCACCGTAATTGATACACCGAAACTGATACAAACGCGCCATAATAGAAAATTACGATATTAGTTTTTCTATTTCATTTTTAACTCGAATCGCGTCGTAATTAGTGCATTTATATCCTACTTTATTATAAAAAATACATTATTTTAAGAAATATATTTTTCTAAAGTAGAGGATATAATAAATTTTAAAGATTGTATATCAGTATGTTTCGCGATAAAAAAAAAAAATATATATATATATATATATATATATCTGACCATATAAGTTCTTTGATTCAACTTCCGGAAGTTTGCATCATAAGTCTGTCGGTTTACCCCATCGATTTATCATTTTGCTGGGAACAAACTGAAACTCACGCGG
This sequence comes from Leptopilina boulardi, assembly GCF_019393585.1. Classification (NCBI taxonomy): domain Eukaryota; kingdom Metazoa; phylum Arthropoda; class Insecta; order Hymenoptera; family Figitidae; genus Leptopilina; species Leptopilina boulardi. The sequence goes on from NW_026137866.1 coordinate 1,081,099, forward strand.
TAATAGGTGTACAATCGCTTTAGTAATATAAAATTATATTCCTCTATATCCTGATGATAAATAATAGAAAATCAATTTAATAGAAAAATCAATTTTTTTTTTGACATATCGCAAAAATTCAAATTTTTTTATTCACTTAAAATCACGCATACAAACGCAAAAATTTATGTAAAATTCCTGGCACCTACAACAGTTGGCGTAGCACACAATTTAATAACTCATTTTGTCTTTAAGAGCCTCTAAAAATGTATATGGAATGAGAAGATTTACATCAATTCTAACATTGAATAAGAACATATATATATGAAAAACGCATAATTCTTTTAAGAGAAAGTCAATTTCTTATACTTTCTTGCTAAATTTAATTCAATAAAAAAAAAACGTGAGGAATATTCACTATACTTTGGAATCAAAATTTTATTTTCATCCTCCTTATATTTCAAGTCAAAACAAAATTGAAAATAAAATTCGCAATCAAAATTTTAGGTGAAAGGACCCAAACTATTGTTAACAAAAAAAAAAAACTATTCTAAAGAATGAGTTGTAACAGTTTTGAGGGTCAATATAAAGAGAATTATTTTCCCGAAATATGTCTCAAGACTTGTTTCTTTGTTTTGTTTTTTTTTTTTTTTTATACAATTAAAAACTAAACAGAGAAAGTGTAACAAACTCATACATTGATTGGTTAATTACAATCACACGGGAGTTTTACATCCTGCGTGTAACGGTCTTATGATGTAAGAAATGCTATGTGTAATCGTCTCGTTTCATCTCTTTTCAATGCCTCAAGGAGAGTATATTGGACCAATTGCGAAATGAGAACCAATCGTTTACTTCAAGTCAACCTAATTAAGAATGATTTAACGTTTTTCCTAAAACGGTTCACCAGGTTCAATCAGCGCAACGAAATGATAAAAGAATGTGCCTACTATAGTAATAATAATAATAATGATAATTATTATGAAGCATCTAAGTGCAAAGAATTCGTTTAATGACTCGTTTACAATAAACGAGAATTGCGAAAAAAATACCAAGCTTTTAATTACACCTTCCGCGTTCTCTATATAAATAAAATCAGTCTCGTTATACAGAAAGAGGATTTACTGCAGAAAAGATTCACAATAATTTTTAATTTCCATATTAAAAAAAAGGTTCTAAAATACTACAAAAAAAAGAAAATAATAAATTACAATAAAAAAAAAAATAATTTCCGCGTAATGACGAATGACGTAACAATTTAATGAATAATATGCAATATTTTAGTGGACAGTAAATAATGTTTCTATATTTTATTTCCTTTTCTATACAGTATCAACTATAATGAAGTGGAACGAAGTGTTAGTTATTTTATGGATCATCTTTTCACCTTCAATTGCAGTTTCCTCTTCCTGGAGACCGGTTGTACCATCGCAATTGGGTATTTTACATCAAGATACATCAATTTATGGAAATTCACAATATGATAATGAAAATTTTTTTGGACAAGAAAATGATCAATGCGCCCTTTACAAGGTTGCAATGAATCAACAATTATATTTCGAGGTAATAAAAAAAAAAAAAAATTAAAGTAATACACGTGAGTTTATAATTATCAACCTTGATTTATCTCAAGGCAAAAATTTCATAATCGCGCGATTATATTTCCCATGAAAAATTATATTTCAAATTTCCCCAACGCAAATTATCTCATAAGCAAACATCTATATATATATAGATATAGATTTCACACATTATATACATCCGTGGTTGGTTGTGCGACCTGTTTATATTTATTGCACCTGCTTTACTTGTTCACTCCAGTTTCTAAGGCAAACATTCATTTCATTTTTACTCCTCGGGGCATATACACAATTATTATCGAAAGACCATTCAAAGCTTGCGAACGCATTCAACGCGATGGAATTCCATTAGGAAATCAATATTCTTCACGATTCAATTTTTATATTAATTTTTCAATTTTTCTTTTTCTTTTTTTATTTGACATTTTTTAATTCATTTTTCATTTTTTCTAATTTTTCATTTCATTTTTTTCTTCTATTTTTGAAAGACTGGAAAAAAATATGAAATTTTAAAATAGATCTTTGGGAGCAATTTAAAAATATTTTTAATGCAATTTATTCTTAAATTTATTTAATAAATTATGAAAAATATAATTAAATTTTTTTTTAATATTCTAAATTAATATATTTTTTAATTTCTATTTTAATAGTATACAGATCAAAAATCGCACTAAAAGATCCAATCCTACACCCAAAGAAAAGATATATTTGTCTCAGAATCAACTAGACTTTTTATTTGTTTGAAATAAATTTTATTTTGTTTAAATAAAATTTTATTTGTCTCAAATATATATTTTATTTATATTTGTTTAAATAAAATTTTATTTGTCTCAAATATATATTTTATTTATATAGAATAAAATTTTTATTTAAAACAAATAAAAAGTCTAGTTGGAGCTGAGACAAATATACGTTTATTTAACTCAAATATATTTTATTTGGTTCAAATAAATCATTTCTTTGGGTGTAAAAGGAGAATTAAATGGATAATCAAAACAAAAATTATTCCAGCTTGACATTTTTATTTTAAAAAAAAATAATATAGTAAAGATGGTAATTATTTTTTCTAAAATGAATCTATTTAAAAAATTTTTATTGTTATTAATAATTTTAAAAAATATTTAATTAAAATGTTTTTTCACTAAAAGTGTAATTTTCTTTTTAATAATTTGAATAATTAAAAGTTGATTAAAAATTTCCCACAAAATAAGAAACAATATAAAAATATTTACCTAAATTGTTTCCAATTGTCATGGAAATGCTAATTTTTAATAATTAATCAATTTTTTTCAAACCAATAAAAATTAAATTATTTATACTGAAACATAAAGAAAAAAAATTACTAAATCACTAAATTTTTTTTTAATAAAAAATATTGAATTAAACTAACTTTTGTTTCGATTCTTTGTCTCATTCTTCCCAAAGAATAAATTGCATTAAATTATTCAATAAAATAATTCTCAAAGATATACTAAAAAAAAAATTAATTCTTAAATAATAATAAATAATTTTATTATATTTATCCAATAAACTTTTAAAACGAATAAATTTTGTTCTATGGTATATTTTATACATAACTAATATAAACTTTATATTATATAGATTTTATATATTTATTTTATAATAGATTTGAAAAACGCGCAGTTATGTTATAATAATTTATTTATTTTTTTCTTGTGTAATTTAAGTTGCCTATTTATTACAACATATATAGTTATGTTATATATAGTTAAATTAAACAAAACTATATGCTACGTGGGTAAATATGTTTCACGACTCACAATTCATAATAATTCTGTTTTCTTTGGACGCGCATTCACTGGCATCTTTCTATGTTACATTTACGTTTACGGGAATTATTTTTGCATAGGCAAAACTGAGCTATATAATTCTTTACATATATAAGCTACAAGTGAGAAAAATATTGCAACAGGTTCGTGTGCAAGTATATAAGACTCGATAATGGAATTCGTTGAGCAAGGCAGTCAGCAATTTATTACATTATTTTAAAAAGTAACTTTTTTTTTTATGTAATCCTTTAAGGATGAGATTAGAAATCAAATTTGTTGATTTTAAAAGAAGTTATTTTTTATAATAAAAATTCAATTACTAAATTTATTTTTCTATTGTTTTTTTTTCTTTTTTTTATGATTCATTGCACTTTACGTAAATGCAAATTTACCTAATGCTTGAATAATTTTAATAACTAATAGTGATAATTGACCAATACTGATCTAGTTAAATAAATCTAACTTTTTTATACCGATTTTTTTTAACCCTTTGATAACTGACTTTTTTTATAATTAAAAAAAAATAACGGTATTTTGTTAAAGAAACAATTAAAAATTAATTAAAAAAATGGTGCGAAATATAAAATTAAAAAAATCGAATACTAATTATACGATAATTACAAAGGTGTACGTTTACTGGACGTTTAAGTACTTTGGAATTTCTTAATTTGAAATCAAGTAACATTTAATTGCACCAGGATCCTATATATACTTTCACAGGGCCTTTCCGAAATATTTTCAACTCGTCATTCTTGGTCATAAAAAAAACCAGGATCCTGAATATATATTTTTTTGGAAAGTCTCAAGTTTATTGCATAATATTCGTGCAAATTTTATATATTCACTCTTCAATAATAGAAAGCAAATGATTACTAATGCAAATTATTTTTATTTAATAAGTGTTAATTAACTATTATTACTTTCCTATTGTTACATTAATTTCCTACTATATATAATTTCTTACTAAATTAATAAAAAATATAAAAAATAATTTAAAATTAATATTTATTATTGGTATTTGTTACCTTTCTTTTTTTTAAAAATAATTTAATTAGTATTATATGAATTATATATTTAACAAAATGATTAGTATCTTCAGAATTGCGCTATCGATAAAAAAAAGAAAGAAAGATAAACGCGAGTATTTAAACCAAAACCTGAATAAATTAAATTTAACTGCGATTAATTAAGTTATATAACCAATGACTAATTGAATTTAATTTTCAGTACATTCAATATAAATTGGAATTCCCATCGATGAAGGAGTTCACTTTATGTATGTGGACAAAATTCAAGAATCATACAAATGATCACGTACTTTTTTCCTATGCAGGTATTATTTAATAATTTTCTAACAAAAACAAATATTTAGAAAATAATTTTTTAAAAAAAAATTAGCATTTAGCAAAGTATTAATTTAAATTAGAAATTAATTTAAAAAATGTAATTGCCGTCATGTTAAGTAACAATTGTTTTTTCAATGGAAAAAGTGAGAGTACTATTTGAAACTCGCGTAATTAATTGTACCCAACTAATTATCTAATCAAGTCAATAAAGTCAAGGTAGAATTTTTAGAAAAAAAAAATTCCATTTCTATATAAATAGATAGTATTTTTTTGTAAGTAAATTGAACGTGAGAGAGAGACATTAGTAACGAACGTGATTTAGAATTAATATGGAATTTATTTGAAAAAATTTGCATACTTGTTTTTTGCGATTTCAGTGGGTATTCAACCGAGGGGTATATTATCATGGGTAGCAAACACTGCAAGGAGTTCATATTACATGCTCAACATAGATGGACATAACCTTTATAGATTAAATTATCCTTTAAGATTGAATAAATGGTACCACTCCTGTCAGAGTTGGAACGGACATACGGGAGAATGGCAGATCTGGGTCAACGACGAGCGTGTAGGTCGAGGGTTCAATAACAGGGTAAGTTTTTAAAGTCTTCGGCGTTTCAATCTAATAATTCAAGCGCAAGGAATTTTGTAATACAATATAACGAGAGTCTACCCTATAGTCATTTATTATCGGTTTGTGTTTTAATCCGAGACAAAAAAACTTAAATCACACTTTGCCGCATAAATTTTTCTCCCACGAGTTTTATGTTCTTTCAATATTAACTTTTAATTTAAAAATACAATTTTCCAAACGAAATCTATTTTTTTTTCTTTTATAGAAATAATAAAAATATAAAAAATTTATTTGATACAAATATTCGGTTACTCTATTATGAAATAAATATTTACTTGAACGAAATAATTTTTATTTGAGTCAAATAGTATTTGTTTCAAATACAATTCAAATAAAAATTATTTGATCAAGAAAAATAATTTTAAGGAAAAAAAAAAATAAAAATTAAATTTCAATGAAAAAATTTCGAATTAAAAAAAGAGAACAAAATTAATAAAAAAAATATGTAAATAATTATTAGTACTATTATTACAGTAATAATAGTGTTAAAAAATAATTATAATAATTTATATTATTATACATGGTATAATACATAATTATAAATATTATAATTATTACAAAACATTATTACATTATAATATTACGATAATAATATGACACTGATTTGAACTAATAACGCTAATTAAAACGGAAATTGTCCATTCTATTGAACTATTGACACGAAAATTGTGACATAAAATTAAAACCGGTATTAGACGAAAAAAAAAACCCAACTATTAAATTATTCACTTAATTTGGCTGATTTTCAACTAAGTTATTTTATTTTCAAAATTAATAATTAATATTCTGTAACTGGTTCGCGGGTTACTGGAGGTCACGAAATTCTGGAAAGTCCAGAGGAATTAAAATAAAACGGTCAGGGAAAGTTAGGAATTGTCCTGAAAACACACGAAGGAGAGAATCAGTTCGCAGTTTAAAGATCCACAGAAACAGAAATTATTGTAACACTATTACGTGTTCAAGTCAGCGTAAAAAATTTTTTTTTTCTTAACTTTTTTTTCATAAAAAAAATTCCTCTTTCGTTATATACAAAAAAATAAAAGATTTAATCTGAAATAATTTCTTTTCCTCTAAAAATAGAAAAAAAAAACCGTTGACATTTCATATATGCTTTGAATTATCTAGAGCATGTTTAACCTAAATTGATGTCAATTAATTTTTTTTTTTATTTTTATTCAAGTAACCAGACGATTCGTGATTTTTATTTATGAAACCGAAACTAAAAAAAAAATTGTCTAACAATTGAAATGCGGTGAAATGAATTTCTAATTATGAAAATAATAGAATATTTAGTACTCCCATTATATAAAAAAAAACAAGCGGGAAGAGAGAGAAAGATTTAAAGATTCATTAATATCCTCTAATTATATCTAGGAAAATAGACACCTCGCAGTCTGTAATTAGTGAGATTAGTTCATGATAAAACTTTTTCATTAATATATATATTTTTTTAAATCAGATTTTTATAATTTTTCTTCTTATGTCTTATGTGAAAAAGAATTTATTTTTAACAAAAAAAAATTCATAAATATGTTTATAAAAGGAAAATTAGATTCAATACTTATAACAAGATAAATATATCTTTAACAGCTAATAAGACGAAAATAACTTTTTTACGGCTGACAAGAAGAAAATATTTCCCCCTATATATTAATAGCTACAAAAGTTATTTTTTATTACAAATCGTTAAAAGTATGAATTTTTTTTTCTCAATTTACAGTACAAAAAATTATTTTCCTTTTAAAATTACTCTTGTTATAAATTGTTAAAAATTGGATTTGTAAACAAATTATTTAAAAAAAATTACTTTTAATATTTTCTCGTTACAAATTGTTATAGAAAAAAAAAATTTCAAACAAATTGCTCTAAAAAACAAAAATATAAATGAATCGTTAAAATATATTTTTTTTAACACTTTATGAACACTTTTTAATGTCTTAAACTTTCTTGTTCACAAAAAACATGAAAAAAAATATAGAAAAATTATAAGAGAAAAAAATTTTTTGTTTCTAATAAAAATTATTTTTATTTCGTTAACATTCTTTCTCTAAATTGTAATAATATTATTTATCAATAATTTTGCTCTTTTAAATAATAATAATTATTTGCTTCAACATTTTTATTCATTTTAAATAAATGAAAAAATTTAAATAAACTACAAAATAAATAATTATTTATCTCTCTAATTTTGAATTAGTGACTCACTTTTTGCTTCTCAATTAGTAAAATTAAACTAATTATTAGTAACTTTTACTAACAGTTAGTAAAATTTAACTAATTCTAAAGCAAAAAGTCTAATTTAAATTAGTAAACATTTTTACTAATTCCGATTTAGAGAATAAAAAATAATTATTAATTTTTTTTTTAACAAGAAAAAATAAATTTAAACGATAAAACAAGATTCGAATCTAAACTTTCCTGTTGGCATGAAAAATAGACTTTCGTATCAATTGGAATATGAAAAATGGACATTTTCACTCTTTTGCCCTCACACACATATATAGAATGTCATGAATAAATCTATTTGAATTTAATCCCCGCCTATATATATATAGAAATCTGATCGTTTTGATTTCCGTCTTAGATAAAAGCCGACACTTCCAATTTTCTCGTACTTAATCTGGCTCTTGTCCAGATACACCTACTATGTACTATATAACAAATAGCCGTTTACTCGCATGTGATTACAGGTCGTCAATGTATTTTCAAGTACACGCGCGCGCGCATAATTTTTCTTTGTATAAACATTACTTTTTTTTTCCTTTTTTTTTTTTGTTAGCGTATATGAACGTGCAAAACACGTTCTCGAAAGTTAGCGCGGCGTAACCGGCGAAAGTATTATTTGCAACGATGTTAAAGCAGCAGTTATTTCGGTTAGTCACGGTAGTCAACTGGTCTAGCATTGTTTACACGTACGACTCATATAAAGATCTTTTCATTCTATTGTTTTAATGTAATCTCTCGCTAAACGCGCAAAGAATTATTTCGCGGTGTACGCTTCCGGCACTTTCCGATCACACGTTTTAAACGTACCTTTATCCGGACTATTGTACATGCTACCATCATCATCATCATCATCATCATTTATATGTATATATATACAGATTGGCCGCGGCCGTCAAACTCAGCGAACCGTAAAAGTGATATGATCACTAACCAGTTAGAAAGTCATTTTTTCAAATCGCAACTGATGCGGAAACCTTTATAATATATGTAATTATCAGAAATTATATATGATGGCTAAACGCATCCATTTTTAGTAAACCTTGAAACGTTGTATATATATTTTTTAATGCCAAAGTTATCGCACCAGACGAAAAAAAAAAAATCTTTCTTTTAATTTAAATTGCGTTATTACGTGGACAAATAAGGTTATACTGAAAAGTATTATATATTTTTATCGCGAGCGTTACAGGCAATTAAATGTTCATTGATCCTCTCGAAAGAAACTTTAAAGTTCATTAACTTTTTTTTTCAGTTTTTAAAATCATATTCTTTAAATTAATGCAATATAATAATTCCCAAAATTTCTTTTCTTTCATTCTTCTTGCATAAAATAAATCGATTCTAAATAATAATAATATTAATAATAATAATAATAAAAATAATAAAATAAATTAAGGAAACAAAATCGACATTAGCAATGTAGACAGTACTAGTAAAATTAATGACGTGTAAATTACTCCTTTTTTTGAAAAGAAACAAAAGCGATTTTAATTATTTTAATTAATTAATTGTTCAATCAGTGATCTATTTTTTTTACAGTTGGTTGGCCACGTGATAAAAGGAGGGGGAATCGGAATTTCCGGTCAAGAGCAAAGACAACTTGGAGGAGGATTTCTCGAAGGAGAAGGTGCACCTCCAGGTAAATGTTAAAATTTAAAAACAAATTTCTCCACAAATTCTCAATTTAAAAATTAAAATTGTAATGAAACTGCAAAATTAATTCAACATCAATTTAATATAAAATTAATTAAATAAAAACAAAAATTAAATTAAATATCATTAATTTATATATAATTATTATAATGTATACCATTAATTTGAATTATTTAAATTTAAATTAATTGATTAATTTTAAATTAAATTTCACTCAATGTCTTTTTTTTTTTTTTTTGCATTTTCATCTACTGAATAAATTAAATGTAATCGTATGTTTTATATAAATTGCAGGCTCAGGTGGAATGCTCGGAGAAATAACTATGGTACAATTGTACGGTGTAGCTTTAACGGCAGGGAAAGCTCATCGAGATCATAAGCATCATCATGTTCATCATTATGAACACGATACGAGCAATAATGTTCCTCCTTCAACAACACAAGCACCTGTTACTGGCCCTCCTTTACCAATGAATCCTTACTTAACCGGAGGACAAATAAATCATCAAGTAAGTGTATATATAATCAAAGAAGAAGAAAAAATTAATATTCGAAAGTAGCAATAATTTCAATATTTTTTTTTTCAATTTTCAATGATGTAAAATGATATTTGGAATAGAGCAAAAAAAAAGAGCAAATTTACTGTCACTTGCAAACGATCGAGAGCTACTGAATAATCATGGAGTTAATTTACATATAACAAGCTTGAAAGCGATCACTTATGAATAAAAAAAAGGATCTTTGAATTCCAAGATATTAATTAACTTCTAAAAATAATTTTTTTCAAAGGGACAATTAATTTATTAATTTTACAATTAATTATTTGAAAATATTAAATTTTGAATATGATTCTTTTTCTGAATGAAATTGTATCTTTTTCTTTTCCAGGTGAAAATTAATCCCGGTTCTCATATTCAAATTGTAAAGAATGGTGTTACTCTACGTCATCCAAGTATTCCATCGTCACAGATGCCAGCTCAACAACCATTTCCACCCGCAAATCCTATTCCAATTCCAACTCCTTCTTCACCATCACAGAATTTAATACCCGGATTCCTGCCCGTTCTCAATTCATATAAACCACAATTCTTTAGCAATAAAATTCCCCAAATACCAAGTTTGACATCATCAATAGCAAATCCAGTTAATGGATATAATTTCATTGACAGAAGATATCGACACATTGTCAGACAACCTAAAAGTCTATCAAAACGTGACAATACCGATGAAGAAATAACGGAACCGAAATATCCATCAAATGAAGACAAAGTATGTAAAAATATAATAAAATCATTTTTTTACCAATCGAAAAAACAAATTCATTTTTCGAGCTATTAAAAAAAATAATAAAAATTATTTTTTATAATTTCCAGGTAAATTTCAACATTTTTGGCAGGAAAAATGTGACAAAACGAGAAACAGATATGAAAAGAAAACGAGCCCTAGTTCACTTATCAGACGGTTCAATAGTGGATGATGCATTACTATTGCAACAAAATTTGGAAGATGATTATTTTTCTGGTTTAGCCAATTTTGGTGCAGCATTAAAAACACCTGAATCAAAGGAAGAAGAAAGAGAACCAGCTGAAGGTGAAGTAAGACAAGTTATGGATATTTGTGATGGTTGCGCTGGTGAACCATTCGAAAGGGCTCTTATATTTGGATGGAGAAGTGTTTCGAAAAAATTATATTCAGGTGCTATGCATATTCCAACAGTGCCAGTTTGCAAAAGTTTTTAAACTTCAATTATTTTAGTAAACAAAAAAAAAAAAAAATTAAATCAGTATTTTTTTCAATTTTTTTTTTTTTTTTTTTTAAATTATCGCTTTATGACAAGATCGCGATTATCTTTTTCGTGCTCGAAACTACCTCTTGAACGCGACGTAAATTATATACTCGTATTGGATTAGCATATAGATAATTTATAAAAATCATTTATTTTTTATTTTAAATATTCCATTTATTTAAGATTGAATCTATTTTTTTATACCCTAGATGATTTAAATTATTATTTGTTGTTTTTTCGCGATTCGTAAAATTGTGCGAATTTAATTATTTTTAAGAGTAAATTAAATTATTTTTAAAAAATGAAAGTAAATTGGCGCAATTAAATTATTTTAAAATGGGAGGAAAATAAATTGCGTGATTTAGTTTTTGTAATGAAAAATGTTGTGTGACAAATTATGTAATCAATTTTTTTTTTTAGTTTTTAAGGCACAAGTTATGTCAAAACTTAGTCTATTTTCTACGTGCTAGTTGTCTAAGACAAGTTTGCTCACCGATGTGTAAAATTAGTTTTCTCAATAGACAATATGGCAAAATAATGACATCGATTTTAAGAATTGCCATAAGTATTGTAGTATATAAGCTTTCTTCTAGATTTTTGTATAGAGAGAAAGTATTGTGATTGATGAAAATCGTTTATAATAATATATACTCCAGGCATTTTAGTATATATATATAATTTCTTTGAATTATTTTTTAAAAATATATCAATATTTTCGAATTTTATAATGATTCGATTATTTTACATAAAGAACTTTTGGAATGAAAATAATTTTGTGGTCACTAAAGAAAATTTAAAAGCACTAACCTTTGATTTGTGAATGTGCTGATGTTGAAATTCACTGTCAAATTCGGGTTCGCTGAAGTAACTTTGATCTTCCCAATGAGGTGGAAGACCAGCACCACCCGCAGGACCAAGAGGTCCTGGCATTCCATCCGAACTTTCAAATAATCTTAGCACACTTCGATCTCTAATGTCTCTCAGATGTGATCTGAAAATAAAACAGGTGAAATTATTTGAAAAATTTTTTTCACAATTATAAAATTGATCAATGAAAATAATTATAAGATACAATTTTATGTTACCTGTACCTTAAGTCTTCAAGTTCGTAAAACATATCCTTGCTGCTGTCGTGAATATAAACTTTAACATGAGGACTGTCTAAATATTCCATGGTAAGTTGCTTTGGAAAACTCCTGACAAATAATGCTTTTACTGTATCTATACTTGTAATCTCGTTGGGAAGTAATGCTCGTTTTGTTTCACTTCTATATTGCAGGAATACCAGTCCTGAAATTTAAGAAAAATTAATTATTATTAGTGCTATAAAAAAATTTTCAAATTCATATATATTTATACTACTGATAATAAAATTACAACAACAATTACAATTAATTAAACTAATTTAAGTTCTGTTTGAGCAAAACTTGATTTTACTACTGATAAAATTACAAATATTTAATGATAAAAAATTACAAAAAAATTACAATTGATACAGTTCTGTTTGAAATAATTATGAAACTTAATACTTAATACATTGTCTGACTGAAATTGACTTTTTCTACTGATACAAAAATTATAATTTATATTTTTTTGTATGACCAATCACCGACTTGTACTACTGAAAAATACTAAAATTTATTTCTACTACTGATACTAAATAACATTTTACGGTAATGTCTGACTAAAACTGTTTATTACTACTGAATTTCACTACTAATACATTAAAATTATTTAATTATTGACTTCTACTATATTGATACAAAACCTAAGAAATTTTTTATTTTGTCTGACTATAAACTGATCTTTATTGCTAAAAAAATTAACGATTCTGTCTGACTAAAAACTGATTTTTACTACTGACAATAATAAACAGTTGTCTGGCAAAAACTGATCTTTATTGCAGAAAAATTAAAGATTCTGCCTGACTAAAAATTGACTTTTACTACTGACAAAAATTAACTGTTGTTTGGTGAAAACTGACACAAATTACAAAAATATATACACTTCTGTCTGACTAAAAATAATTTTTACTTCTGACAGAAGAAATTGTTACGAGAATTTTTATAATTCTGTCTGTCTAAATCTAATTTTTACTATTTTAATACTAAATTAATATGTACAAAAATTTTTTTTGTCTGACTATACTGCCTTTTACTACTTGTTACCTTATCTAGATAAAAATTTATTTCACTACTGATACTAAAAGTACAAAAATTCAAATTGAAACTTTTCTTACTAATAACGAAATTTTTTGTCTGACTAAAGCTCAATTTCACTACTAAAATATTTTAAAATACTTTAAAATTACTACTAAATCTTACTCAAATTGATTTTTAAGACTCTAATAAAACTTTTGAAAATACAAATTTTTTTTTAATAATACCATATTAAAAATAAAAATTCCCAATTATTGTAGTTTTCTTTACCTAATGGTCGTTCTAAAGTTTTACTCGGAGTTCGCACAACGGGCAAGCTGCTTCGTTGTTTACCACCCCTTCGAAAACCGGTACTGGATGTCTCCACTTCGGACATGATGCCCGGATCATCATCAAACAACATCGCTGTTGAGGGTGGTGGATAACCTCGTGGCAAGGGTGCCTGTAAATTAAAAAATTCATTTAAATCTTCAAATTACTAAAAAAAAAAAATATCACTTCTACAATCGTAAATATTGCAATTTACAATACAGATTGTAAATTTTACTAAACGGATCTATTTACAAATTTATAAATTGTTTAAATTTAAATTACCTATATAATTAATGTATTTTATTTTACAATTTTAATTATTATTTACAAACGAAAAATTATTTTTAAAAAATAAATTCACATGCTAGGAACAATTTTTAATTTAGAAAATTAGAAAAGGTTCAAGAAAAATTACCTTTCTCTGTCGAGATTTGGTCCCCATCTGTTAGCAAGAGTCACACAAAAGGTACACATAAATAACAGGTTAAAATATTGATGAGAAAAATATATTACATCATTCAAAATTCATTCTCATATTTGTAAAAACAAAAAATGGATATTAAAAAATAAAATAAACATTTATATCAAAAAAATAGGTCCTTTAAATGGTAAATCGAATTTTGTTCTCTATAAAACTTAATTTCTAATAATTTTAATTTCAAATAAAAAAATATTTAAAAAATTTTAATCAATTTACCATTAAGAAAACCAAATAAAGAAATTCAACATGCTAAAATATAAAGGATTCAATTTCCCATTTATCGAGATGATAAATATTATAAATATGTGAAAGGATAAAATCGTGATATTGATTTTGAACTTTTTTTTTCTTTGCATTTGAAAATAAATGGAATTGAGATATATACCTCAAGATCCATTGTGTGTCGACCAGTTAGCGTTCCGTATTGGCTATGAGCTGTTGGTAGATGATGTGGATGGAGTGGATGAATTTGTTGAGTAGAATTGAATTGGTGATGTAAGGACGGCTGATGATCGCCGCTGAGGGTATGCCTTCGAGGTTCGTCCCTTGAACGACTCCCACCTCCACTTCCTGAAATACTGGAGCCCCTGGTCCCACCCCCAAAACCTCCTCCTCCACCACCACTTCCACATCTACTGAGGTCGTTCGCACCTTCACCCTCCGTTCTTCCGGTTCCGCCTGAAATCAGTTTTCAACCATTAAAATCAATTGCTTTTCAATTTTTTTTTTCTCATTAATTATAATTATTTATTATTTCAACAATTTTTTCATACAAAAATTTGAGATGAAATAAAAATTTTTTAAAAATTAATAACCACGTCAAAATGATATTTAAACTGTCATTAAAAAAAAAAAGTGTCCTCTAAAGACTTCTTTTTGTAATAAGACTATATATCAAATCGTCAACAATGATGCCACAATAGAAAGTGGTAAAGAATCCCCCCTTCCTTGAGTTGAACCCTTTCGACCCTGCCGCGTAATAGTGATCCCTTCTTCAGAGACCATTTACTTCCCCCTTTGCATTGCCAAGTGCGTATCCAATTAATAATATAAGTCTGTCTGATGTTTCAAGCTCCGTTTTTTTTTTTTTTTGAGTGGATGTACAAATTAATTATGAATTTTTTTTTTATTTTTCAATAGTCGTTCGATATACTAAATTTTTTTTTCACGACAAAGAAAATTACAATACAACTTCATATTAATTCAATACACCAAAATTTTACATGCAAATTTGAAAAAAAATTATTCAAGTCTTATATATATATGTATATATGAAAAAAATCTAGCGAAATGGGCTTTCATGGTAATTAGCAACTCGACGCGCTTGTTCGCATATAAGAAAAGCATTGCGGTTATATAACTTTATGGGCTGAATACAATTATGCAAAAACTCACACAGCTATATAACTTGTTCAAGATGTTTTTGAAAAAGAAATATTTTATCCATAAAAATTCTGAATACAAAAAATCATTCGAATTTAAAAAATATATTTTAAAAATATCAAAAGAAAAAAAAGTAGTTGAACAAAATATTTAATTTTATTCTAATCAAGGTTTATTCACAATAAAATATGAGATATTAAAAAAATCATTACAGATTAAATATAAAAGATTAAAATAAATTTTTTCGATTTAATTTCTAATTTGTGAAAAAGTTAAGTTTATTTTTTTGGGCAATTTAATTTTTCGTATTTATTTTAATGATTAAAGCATTGCATCTTATTTTAATACATATTTTTATATTAGAATAATACTCCACAATTTACTGTGAAATTAAGAATTTAAAAAAAAATTTATTTATTTAAGTAGTAAAATCGTAAGCGCGAAATTATCATTATAATGAGTTTCATTATATCATAACATTTAAATACCGCGCTTAATTTGTCTGAATTTAAAATGCAGAAAATGGGATTCATGTGAATTTAAAACGCTAAGTCTTCTCTTATTTTTCTGCACAAATACCCACAAAAAAAAATTTCTCCATTTTTTCACATAAATATAATGCAAAAATTTTTTCCATGGCACAATATTTCTCACACATATATGTAAATAATTTATACACATTTGTCATCATTTGTAACATATATATATATATGCATATTATTTATATACTGTATAATAAACACGTGCCATATATATATAAATTTTTTCAATAAAAGACAAAAAATGATGAATGAAACTGAAAATAAATTTTCATGAATTCAATTCATATAAAACTATATAATTCTGTCATATAACTGAAATTTATGAGAAGCAAATTTTAGTTTTTCATTCGAAATATTTTCACTAAAAAATTTATATACTACTTGTTTCTATATGTGTATTTTTTTTTGTTCTTGAAAAATATTCAAGCTGTGCAGAAAAATAAAAGCCAAGAAAACAACGTCTTTACTATTTTATTATATACCTTCCCCTCTATGAGCTGCAGTGCATAAAAACTAAATTACTCAACATGTACAGTACTTCCGAGGGTAATTGAATTTGATTTCAGTCATTTAAATAAAAAGCAAAACATCAAGAGTCATTTTCTGGAGAGAAAAAAAAAAATAATTTACATTAGAAAATAGAATTTTGTATTTTAATGCTTTTGAAAAAGCATTGTTTAAGTTCGAAACTCGTATTTTCCAAATGACAATTTTTTTTTAGAAAATAGTGTTTTACACTTAAAACTGTCGTATGTTTTTATTAGAAAAGTGTTTTATAGTTTTCCATTCTAAAACATTTTATGTTCCAAAAATAATATTTTACTTTCTAAAAATGCTCTACAATATTTAAAAATATTTATTCTATTATAAAAAAAAATTTTTCTCGATAGAAAAAAAAATAAAATTGCATTTTATATTCGAAAGTACACTGAAAAAAAATGTAATTCAAATACTCGATTACTTGACTATTATCAAATAAATATTTATTTGTATCAAATAATTTATTATTTGAGATGTTATTTGTTTCAAATACAGAAATTATTAGTTCAAATACAATTTACTCTCTAAATCTGAATTAGTAAAAATGTTTACTAATTAGAAGTAGTGACTCACTTTTTGCTTCTGAATTAGTAAAATTTTACTAATTATTAGTAACTTTTACTAACAATTAGTAAAATTTAACTAATTCTAAAGCAAAAAGTGAGTCACTAATTTAAATTAGTAAACATTTTTACTAATTCAGATTTAGAGAGTATTTATAATTCAAATAAAAATTATTTGGTTCAAGTAAATATTTATTTGATAATAGTCAAGTAATCGAGTATTTAAATCAAATAAATTTTTTTTTCAATGTACTATTTTACAATCGAAAATACAAGAAATGCGAAACAATTAACAGAAACTCGTTTAGTAACAAATTATATTAATAAAATAGAAAAGATTTCACTAATAAACAAAAAAATTCTACAACTACTGTAATTGTTATAGATTATGGTTTTTAGTGTCGGCATAAAATAGAACTCATCCAAAAATAGTATCTCGTCTTAATACACACACACATATATATATATATACGAACACATAAAACATATTATTTTCATTTAACACAGTTTGCGTGTGTAAAAAAAAATTCTCCAAAGGAGTAAAATGCAAGGAAAAAAAAAGAAACCTTGAATTAAAGCCGTATACATGATTACAGTCTCGTAAATTGACTTACATGTCTGAAGCAGTGAGCGTTTGCCTTTCTATCAAAGACGAGCAAAAAGACGTTACATGTGAGTAACAATAATAATAATAAAAAAAAAATAAACAACCACTGATAATTTCAATTAAAAATTAAAATCCAGTGTGTAAATAATTTTTAATATATAAAATTTAAAGGGCCAACTTGTCACAGTTTCCGTCGCGTGCACTGCCGGGAGGCTGAGCGGCGAGAAAAAAATCGTCGACACACGACCACGGTTTTATAATCAATATTAGTTGTCTGACGGACCGCTTCGTGTCGCCGCGTGTCATTGACATAGCCGCCTTCTATATATCTATAGATATAATAAATATACACCTATATATGTATATATACATCAAAAACAAATATTAACAAAAATTTTAAACAATCAAAATTATTGATAAATAAACAGTTTAATAATTATTTATCCATACGGAAAAAAAACAATAAAGTCCTTGAATTTTGAAAATTTTATAGGAGACCGGTCCAGCGACAGGGTGTGGCGAACCTATTGAAGGAACTTGAAGCTATTTCACCCGGCATCCGTCAGAGTGCGACTCTAGTTTATTGTGCAAATTCGACGCATGATCACTATGGTGCTCTTAGAAATTTCAATTTCCGCAAAAGTAACAGATTATATGGTTCAATGTCCTTTATGTATATATATATATATATGCTTACTCTTCTTCCCCCCCCCTTGATGCTAAATTATTACAATATACAGGATGCATGAAATTATTTAAAACAATTCAAGTCCCTCAAAACTAATAGAAAATATCAATAAGGAAATTGTTGTTTCAAGCAGATGCAAGTCTAAAGAGCGTTCTCGTCTAATTTAAGTTCACGACTGGGTGGAACCAGGAACTTCCGGTTTCAATTCATGGGTCTAAAGTCTTAATCTATTTTTGCAGCAATTCATCCATCGAGTTACTTTATTGATAAATGAGGTGTAGGAGGCGGAATTCCCTATATACACGGAAAAAGAAAAATTTATTTCATTCAAATAATCAGTTACTTGAACCAAATAATTTTTAATTTGAATTAAATAAATTTCTATTTGAACCAATAATTTCCATATTTCCTTTGGAATACTACAGGAATGTTTCTTTGGAATATTGTCCGAAATATCGTAAGAATGTTAATTATTTTAAATTAAAGCGATATTGTGAAAAATTTCAAAAAGTATATTTTCCGAAGGATATTAAAGGAATATTCTTTTGGAATAATATTAAAAATTATTTAAAATATTCCTAAAGGCTATATTAAAGAAATGTTTCTCCAAAATATTATATTTCCCTATAGGATAATAATCGAATACTTTTTTGGAATATTTCGAAAAATATTCCTTTCTCTCTAAATCTGAATTAGTAAAAATGTTTACTAATTTGAATTAGTGACACACTTTTTGCTTCTGAATTAGTAAAATTTTACTAATTTTTAGTAAAAGTTACTAATAATTAGTAGAATTTTACTAATTGAGAAGCAAAAAAGTGAGTCACTAATTCAAATTAGTAAACATTTTTACTAATTCAGATTTAGAGAATTAGTCTACTATGGTACTTTCCTTTGATTTACATAAATATTTCCTCACATTACAGAACATGGTATTTTTTTTTAATATTCTAATCATTATTATCAGCAATAGTCAAAGTTTAAGTACATAATTATTTCCGGTTTCGAAGTTTCAAAGGTAATTCGACCCCCTATACAATATATATTTTTTAACACGCCCGAGAATAATAAATGCTTTTTGAGCGTCGGCTTGTAAAGAGCTATTGAATCAAATGGGGGGGTCTTTGCAACAATAAAAAAAATTGGCAAAGGGTCATGGGTAATTTTTTTTTCTTCAATTAATTCCCTCTATGACCTATTAATTCGAAAGCTGAATTCCTTTAGTAAAGCATAAAAAAAAAAATCGAAATTATTTGAATCGCAAAGAAAAAAAAAAAAATAGGAAAGGAATTTGGCTAGTAAATGAAGAAAATAAGAAAATAAGCAAAAACGGTTTTGAGCTTGTAAAACTAACAGTATATAAAACCACATTTTATATATATGTATACACGTTGAAGAGTAACAAGGAATAGGCAATTTTGTTGCTTATATACAATTTAACACATGTTTCCGTGATGATGGTAAAAGAACAACACGAAAACGTGAGTTTAATGTTAAACGTGTATATATATATATAATCTCAATTTTCTGGTCACGTTTATTTTTGGTCACACTATAGATATATTTATATATTATATTCATGTCTGTAAAGATGATAATACCATAGTTGAGCCCATTAAAGTGGTGAGTAACTTATTAAAGAGAGCGCGGCAATAAAAAGCAACAATAATTTAATTGTATTTTGGTCAACTTTTCAGTCATAAACATCAATTCGTTTCAAATACAATTTTTCAACTCTTAACTCTTATTTATCTTCAACAAATATTTTACATTGGCTTTTAAAAGAAGAAAAAAAAGTTAAAAGATAAGATTCTTTTTCTTTACACAGACTGTATTTGCAATTGTAAATAAAAAAAAGAAACTTTTAATGTTTAATTAACAAAACAAAAAACTATCTCTTTTCAAAAATATACCAAAAGAAATATTCGAAAGAAATATACAAAAGTCGAATATTCCATAACTTTTTTCTAATATTCCTACGATATTCCAAACTAATTCCTAATTTTCAATATTAAAATGGAATTTTCCCCATTTGGAATATTTTTAGAAAAATGGATTCTTATTCCAAAAAGTAAAAATATAGAATTTTACGAGCGCACAATAATTGGGACAATTATCACAACAATGACGATGCTATTTAGCATATACTTATATACTTGAAATTTATATTTTATTCTCTTTGCGATAATCTCGGGGGAAATTGTACAGAACAATTTTAACAAAAGCAGTCCACAGAGATTTCATTTGTAGTAAAAAAAATAAAAAAAAAAGAAAATGAGGAGGATTATCTTTATCTCATCGGGATTTCAAACTTTCTTTTGATCCTATTTTATTTCAACGATTTATACACAAAAAACAATGAATGGAAAAAAATTCTTCGTTTTATAACTGAGAACGCGTTAAAATCGTTAAAATCTCTTCTCTACGGATAAAAAAAAAAAAAAAAGAAATATGAAATAATATACAACTATGGAATTCAATTCAAGATGACATATATTCCCCTATCAATATGATCCGGTGTAGCATGCAATAAATTTTATTTCTTTGCTTTTTTCTCTTGACACGCAACGGAAGTTAAAAACTAGTTGATATTGGCATTATTTTGTATCAGTTGCGAAATACGTCTATCGGACTTTCCAATATATATGTATATATATAGATAAAAAGAGGGGTGACACACAACAAGAGAAAAGGTGAAATGTGAACTTGGAAACCCATCAAAGGTTCTAACAATTTCAGGGGTTAAGTTAAGCTTATAATACCTTTTCAAGAAAGAAAAAAAAATGTTAAGTCTATATTTATCCCTTCAATTAAAATTAGATTCAAATATAAATTATTTATCATGGGGATAAAAAAAATACCCTCCCCCTTCTCTCGAAATAAATTTTTTTTTTTTTCGAAAAAAGTTGACTAAAAAAAAAATTTTATTACAACTATAAATCGGAAAGAAATTTGAATATAACGTAAAATCAAAACGAACTATATGAACCATAAACCTGTCGCACGATTCCTTCCACCCCACATAAAAATTATTTTTAAAAATTATTTTTATAACAAATATTTGTCATACAAAATAATTAATAAATTTATAAAAAAAAAGTAATTATACAATGACAACTCACCGATATCATTTCCTTGACGTCCTTTACCATCTGGATTCCATTCTTCTTCTAGAACAAAAAAAAAATAAACATTTCCATTAGAATTTTTTATATGATTATTATAACAATTATTAATTTGTCAAATTAATTAACAATTATTATTAAATAAGTAAAATGTTTATTTTTTATGTTCTAAATGAATATAAAATCGATGAATAATGAAATGACGTACATTTGTTTATAATCACAATAGAGAAAAAAAAATTAATTTTAGGTAAAATTTGATTGAATTATTTAATAAACCAATCAAAGATTTGTTTGGTAATCTTTTTAAAAAATGGAGTATTTTTTTAATGTCATTATTTCAAGACGTTTGGACAAATTGAAATTAGTGCGCAGTAAATACGGAACGATCTTTTTTTTTCGTGCAATTCATCCACCACCCCTCACGCATTAAAGTGAGGCGTGAGGATGAACTCAAAAATGAGTTTGTCTTGCAAGAGAAGAGGGTTATAATTTATGCGTGCACATGTGAATTTCTAAAGATGTGCACGGATGCTTTCATGTTTTTACCCCCCTAGCGTCCCCCTTTTCTCTCACATTCAAGGGATACAAGAATCTAGTCTTCATAGAATGACATACTTAATATAACCTAGATACTTTGTATGAGACAAATTGTCTAACGTATATACTAATTACGACGCCACCAAACAAATATTTTTAATATTCACAAAAAAAAATATTTACAAAAATAACTAATAAAAAAAAATAAAAGAAATAGTAAATAAAAAATAAATAAAAAATAAAAAAAAGTAAAAAGTAATTGGAAATATAAATAAATAAAGAAAAATAAAAAATTGTTTTATAAGAAGGTTTCAATTAAATTCACATTTTTATAAAATGTCTTTATAAAATGGCAAGAAAAAAAAATCGTTTAATTAAAAATTACCTGACGACTCGGAATTGGTATCGGGTGTAGGACTTGTATCAACACTACTATGTCGCGCTTGACAACATTCACTGCATTTGCTACACATTTTCAGTTTTGACTTTGATTGACTTTTAATTTGTAAACGTCATGTTATCCATTAAGTTCTATTTTTTCTTTTTGAGATCTGTTTATGCCTACAAAAAATTTTTTTTGACAAATTGTTTAGAAGAATTACATTATAATTTTTCAAATCAATGAAACATTTCATTAAAATCAATCCCTTCGATATTAATTAAAATTTTGTGATAACGAATTTAAAAAAAATTAATAATTTTTTTAAACTAAAAATTGTTTATAAAAAAAAATGTCTTACAATTTTAAATAATTTAAAAAAAAACTACAACTTTTATATTGAAAAGGACTTGGAGGAATTTTTTTTTTTATTTTTTTGTATACGTTTATGATCAAACGTTACTAGTGCAATATTCGTAAAACCATAAGTGGCTTCAAGAAAAATAAACATTATAGAAAAGAAGAGGAAGAAGAAGAAGAAGATGATGAAGAAGAAGAAAAAGACCAAAAGTAAGTCTCTTGAGAATCTTTAAACATACGAGAAAGAAAAACAGATAATATGTATACATATACATGAAAATCTCAAGGGAATATGTAAATCTCAAAAGATTAATTATAAACAGAAAACGTGTAAACGGAAAATGCTTGACGTCATAAAATAACAGTCGTTCACTAGTTCAAAGGTACATGACCTAATTGTACCATCCCTGCTTATTTGCGCATGTGCATTAAAGTCGCGGCTGGTTTGCTTTCACGAAAATCAATGAAAATTCAAGATCTTCAGAGTTGAAGATTTGCAGCAAAAAGTTTTTAATTTTTCTCAATCGTATATTACAAAAATTTCCTCTCTTCATAAAGCAAAAATAATCCTTGAACAAAGAAAACAAGTTTTTAGGTGGATCACTTATCAAAATGAGAACCAATAATACATCCCCTTCCACAAATATAAATTCCACGACTTGTGAAATTTCATCTCGACAAATAGTTTCTTGAGAGAAAACTTTCGATATATAGAAAATGATAAGATTTTCCTGTCATAAAAGTATTTTGCTTAATAGAAAAACTTTAAATTAATGTCTTTCGAGTTTTTAAATTTTATATGTAAAAAAAAGAAGAAGAAGACGAAATTTGAAATAAATATATTTTGAATGAGGGGAAAGATTCAAAGATTTAGGGATGGAAGTCCAAGTATCCAGACGAGGTATCTCCCTAGAGATTGGCTCTAATTAAGCAAACCATATAGAACAAGAACTATATAGAACCACTTCTACATTTACAAACACACAAGTGACATCAATGAATAGCAAACTATTAAATTTAAATTTACGACTGACAAATGATTAAAACTTTTCAATTTTCGACAAATCAAATTTTCGTTTCACACAAACAACACAAAACATTTGTTTTTGATAAAGCATTAAAAAAAATATTGTTTTTTGATAAAAAATTCTTCTTGTTAAAAAAAAAAAAAATGTTTTTTTTTTATATAAAAACATGTTTTTATTGATCCCATTCCATTTTTTCTAAACAATATTTTTGATATAAAGAAAAATCAACAAGAGATGCAACTGGTAAATAAGTCTGGAATTTCCCTTTACTTTGAGAGGAATACAAAAAGATGAAATATCAAAGATATGTGAAAAATGAAAATAAAACCGAATCTTCTTAAAGCTTAAATATGCTTATATATATACCAGTTACGTTTTATAGTTTCTAAATAGAAACTTTATATATATATTTCATGACTTGTCAAAGCAATTTTATATAAGGCAGAAGAATATTTACAACGCAATAAGAGACAAGGATTAACAAAAAAAAGAAGAAGAAGAAGAAGAAGAAGAAGAAGAAGAAAAGAGGAAAAAGAAATATTGGAAAATGTTCTCAGAATAAATTTCAAATATTTCATTCCAAAAGAACAATAATAATGAAATGGTTCAAGTCTCACAGGAAATGAACAAAAACAATATATACATTACGCAGTTCACGTGCGAGATACAATTCCTCAAATCATTTCATTCAATTTAATTGAAATGCGTTTTATTAAATGTAATATTAATTAGCCCATAGAGTAATTGGACATTTAATAATAGACACACAATTTAGTTATATTATCAATGAAAATAGTATTTGTATATATATGCAAATACATCTTCTTCATTTATATATCTTTTGAGTATATTCCCTACCAAAGAAAATACAATTTTTCTCCAAAGAATAAAAATTGATTTTAAAAAATACGAACGTAAAATATTTTATATAAATTTTCAATTTCCTATTCTATTAAATTCTCATTCTTTTGTCAGAGATGTTTTGATTTAATAAAATATTTTTCTCGATATATATATTATGTAATATAATATTCTATAAAATACATGTATATTTTACAAAGTAAATATTGTATTCTATATAGAATATTATATTCTATAAAATATGTAATACATATATGTGAATATATTTTTCTAGATTGATTGAAAAAAAAAAATTACAAAGGACAAAACACTGATGTTAATGAATTGCTTTTTCAAAGGAGCTTTTATACATTTTTAAAAAAATGCGTTGTATGTCATTTTTTTTTAATTTTTCAAGATGAGAAATTGTCAACATGTGAACGCGCGGGAAATCTTTGAGAAAGATACGTCACGAGTTTCAATTTTACAAATAGCGCAGCGTCGTCGTCGTCGTGAGCCGCTCTACGCCCGTGTGTATACTGTCGATAGCACATTGTCCTTCGTTTGCCGTCGTCACCCCCTTTAAAACCACCCCCGCAACACTTTACCGCGCTCCCCCCACTCCAACATTTGCAACCAACCAGTGCTCACTTCCCTTGCGCTGATCTTTTCGTCACCATCAGAAGAATATATATGTCTTATTCATTTGCATATGCAATTTACATATATATAGTATATTGATTATTAAACTAACATCATCAATTTAAAAAATAACTAATAATAATGTATTCAAAATTATGGATCTAAACAGAAAAGAACCATATAATATTCCTGTATTTGATTTTTTTAGATTCTCAAAAGAATAAAACACGTAAAGAAAGGAATTGCTTACAGATGCTAACTGATGTTTGCTATCGGATCTATCAAAATTAGTAACCACATATAAATTCTTTGCTATGACAACAAAATAGTTTGCTATGATAAACAATATCAGTCTTAATTTTTCAACATTTACTGTCACAGCAAACTTTTTTGATCCCACAACAAATTTATTCGCTGTCCCTGTATTAGCTAACGTACTTTGATGTGACAGCAAACACACGCATAGAAAAAAATTTGCTGTAGCAGCGAATTATTCGCTGTCACATCAAATTACGTTAGCTAATATAGAGACAGCGAACAAATTTACAGTGGAATCAAAAAGGTTTGCTGTGACAGTAAATTTTTAAAAATTAATACTAATATTGTTTATCATAGCAAACTATTTCGTTTTCATAGCAAAGAATTTAGATGTGGTTACTAATTTTGATAAATCCGATAGCAAACATAAGTTATCATCTGTAAGCAATTTCTTTTTTTCCCTGTAGTTCGCTGCCACAGCAAACTTTTTCTATGCATGAACAATATTGACCAAAATTTTAATGTTCTTTTGGAATTTCTATTTACGATATAGAAGAAGCTGCAGACACAAATGGCAAATAGCATTCAGATAATACTTAAAATATGAAGTATTGTTGGAAAAGTTTATATATATATTCCACAGGACAAATCGTTAATTAAATGAAACATAATCAATTCAATTTAACGTCGTCATGTCTTTTCATTAGCAGACATAAGCTTATGTAAATTTGAATAGGTGTATTTGAATCAAGAACAACATTATTGTGTTGGATAACAATAATTACATTTTCAATCACGCAACAAGTCTCGAGGTTATTGTTTTAGAAGATGAAAGAGACTTAATAATCAAGCGGACGTGAAATAGTAATTTTTTTTCCTTATTTAAGTATAATAACGACAAATGTTATATCCTCTGACCTACAATGGACAAAAAAAATATCAAAATTTTTAATTTTTGAGATAAACTCTCAGGCATAGCAGGGCTGTCATATCCAGACAGTACTTTACAAAAAATATATGGGTCACTTTTTGATAGAATCATTATCCTCCAACCTACAATGGATCATAAATTACGAAAAATTAAATTTCAAATACTATTTAGTCGTATGAAACGTACTAGTTTCTAACCAACTGAAAATTAATATGGATCGTATTGAGATATCGCAAGATGGTTTTCTATAAAAAAAAATTTATAGAACACTCTTTGATGATCATTATCTTCCGACCGATTTTTTAAAAAGAAGTATATGTTTGTTAAAAAATATTTAAAAATTCCATTGAGCACTGCAATCACTTTCATCTCATGTTATATAGCTTTAAAAAATCTCTAAAAATTCAGCTTCATGTGCAAATGAAAGCGGAAATAAATATTAAATAAAGATTTTTTTACTATTACTTTTTTTTATACTCATTTATACCTGAAGGGATTTTTAAAAATTACACAATAAAATCTGACTATTTATACTATTTTCTCATTTTTTGTTAACTTTTCTGTTTGCTTTTTTCTGTATTAAAAAAAAAACAAATACAAACGCTATGATGAATTTTTTTTTCTTTTTGATTTTTTAATTTGCAGAGCTATCAGATTTTTCATGTCATTTTCAAATATACAACCGCATATATATATATAGAATAACGAAAAAGCGAGAATAATAAAATGGCAAATTGCCAAGTTTAATATTAATTCAAATTACCCAGTGGATATTCATTATTTTACCAAGTAAATAAATGAAGTTCTTTTATTTATTTTTTTTAATTTCTATTTTTAATGATACTATATCAACGATAAAACAGGTTGTAAAATAACAGGCATTGATGCAAAGTAGACCGTGATAATCGCTTGATTATATAGTGCACTCCGGTTTACTTCATACTATCTTTAGTACATAAAAAAAAATCCATGTTTAATACACGACCTTGAAGGTTTTGTCTTATTCAACAAGAAAAATAACATTCCTATTCTTTTAATTCACGAAAAACTGATGATATATATCTACCAGTTATAATTTTAAATTTTAAGCTGACTTGTATAAAATAAAAGGATATGCGAAAAAAAAGTTTTTTTTTGATTGATATCCTTATTGAATTTTATAAAAATGGATTACTCATCACTGTCTATTAGTGTGTGGGGGATGCTGCGATCGGGAAAATCTGACACCTGGTGGCGAACTAGTCAGCTTTTCGTGATAGCTCAAATTTTTTTCTTCTAGATGTCGTTTAACTATATGTGTGATACACCAAGTTTCGATTTTCAATCGAATCAAAATGCACTTTTAAATTATATTAAGGTCCATTCAGATGAGATATCAGATCAACTTTAACAATTAAAGATTTATAGAAAGAGTTTAATATGTGATGAAGTAAAGGGTGTGAGGCTGGGTCGATAGCCAAAGTGGGTGCGGTTCTAGCCAACGACAAGCTTCCTCTTACAATCGGACTCTATTTTTCTCTATTTCCGTTTTTCTAGTCATCTCCCTATTTATTGACATTCCGCAAAAAAAGGATTCTTTTAGTTTCACAATTTCAAATTCGAATGTACAGGAATATTCTGATATTTCTTGAACTAACCTCTATATTTTAATTTTATTTTGAGAAACTAAATTTTAATATTTACCATGCCGGTATGGTAAATTTATTACTTCGATAAATTTTTAAACAGCAAATATAATAATAATAATTATTATTAGTTAATTATAAAAATAAGTTAACAAAATTTTTCTTTCATTTTTAATTAATTTTTTGCTACACTGAAAAAAAATTTATTTGAATCAAATAATTGGTTACTTGACTATTATTAAATAAATATTTACTTGAATCAAATAATTTTTATTCAAATCAAATAAATTGTATTCGAATCAATAATTTCTTTATTTAAAGCAAATACAATCTCAAAAAATAATTATTTGATACAAATAAAAATTTATTTGATAATAGTCAAGTAACCGATTGTTTGAATTAAATAAATGTTTTTTCAGTGTAATACACGAAATAGTTAAAAATTCAATTATTAGATCAAAAAATCTTTTAAACTAAAAATAACAAATTCTTTTCTAAAAAAGAAAATATTGTCAATAAAATATCTCTGCGAGAAAAATGTTTTATATTATTTGAAAAAAATTTATTAACAAAATTTTATTTCGTTAATGAAATATTAATTAATATTAATAAGTTTTGAGCTAAATATTATAAAAGTATATCATTGTATATAATATTATATATATTCAGAAAATAAATATATTTGTCTCAGAGCCAAATAAATTTTATTTGTGTCAAACAACACAAGCCAAATAAAATTTTTATTTGAAACAAATACATAGGGTTTTTTCGAGACAAATATAAATTATATTTGATTTAAATAAAACATTTCTATGGAAATATTTTTTTACATTAATATATTGAATTTAATTATTTAATGAATTTCATTTTTCCATTTACAAGTTGTGATTAAAGTTAAATAATTTTTTACTACTGTGTAAAACTTTCATATCATTTCCTAAAAAAAATTCTTACCATCGAGTGATACGCATTGTCTCCAGGCAAATCGCATCTTATTAATGAAACTCAAGCAACGTACGAAAAATTTAACGTTACTTGAAAAATTAATCGCGTCTTAGTTTTACGAATCACAAACGAACATTATTTTCGGTTAAAATTTGTTACTGGTCCCAATATTACAAGACTATTTAAAATCTTATGATACTAATCATATATAATTTTATTAAAGTATAAAATCGTTAATTCATAACAGACAAGGCATTATTTTATGTTTCAGATAAAAATCCGTTTTCTCCAACGACTTTTAATGAATAACTCGATTCATTGCAAATATTTCTCTCATTAGAATTTAATAATAAAATTTTTTTGATAACAATTACTAATAAATTTTCCTTATCAAGAACTATAAAATCTCATTATTATTCTTATATAGAATAATAAAAAAAAAAAAAAATTTAATTTACTTTTCTTTAAGTAAAAAAAATGTTTAATTGTAGAGAAACTAATGTCATTTAAATTAAGATAAAATTTCAATTGAGGTTGAAATGAGATAAATAAATTTTTTTGTCCCCCGTAACAACTGTAACAATTTTCTACCCTATCGAGGGTTGAAACCGACCGGAAGTGTAGGGCTAATATGATCTTACGTAGCGAACAGTTGTTTTCATACTGCTCTCAGGAGTTTTGTTGATGTGACACTAGAGGGTGAGGCGTCGACAAAATACAGGTCATCATATAAATCATGTATAAACACATATTGCATTGCAATTTGCGAAAATAGACGAAAAATAAAATAATATGAGAAGAAAAAAAAACAACAAAAAGCCATTTTCAATTAGACAAAAATGATAAAAGTTAAACAAGCGAAAAACAAAAATTGGATGCGCAAGCGCAAGCACGTGTTGCATTTCTAAAGTGTAATTATAATTTTATGTGTCAAAAAAAAAAAAAAAATCATCTCTCCACTTTTTTTTTAAATCAATTATTAATTTCCTACTGTCTCGGATAAGTAGGACGTGCTATCGAATATAAATGATAAAAACACTAAATCGACAATTTGCTGATTAAAAATAAATTAACATATTTGACATTAATTGCGACCTGGACCCGCTAACAGATATTTTA
Source organism: Leptopilina boulardi (assembly GCF_019393585.1). NCBI lineage: Eukaryota > Metazoa > Arthropoda > Insecta > Hymenoptera > Figitidae > Leptopilina > Leptopilina boulardi. The sequence continues at coordinate 1,111,160 of NW_026137866.1, forward strand.
TTAATCTAAAGGTGAATAAAAAAGCTGTGATATTTAAAACGATTGTAAAAATTTCAAATTTATTTCTCCAGAATATAAAAATTTGATAATCTTTTTTAAAAAAAAAATTGAAATTATTTACAATTCGTAAAAAATAGAAGAAAAATAATGAGAATAACTACAATTACAACACCATTTTACGATCATAATTGTCGTACAAATAATTATATATACGAATGATGAAAAAAAGAAAATTGGATGCAAAACAATTAAAAATGTTTTACCTTCTCTACCAAATTTTCGTTTCCTTTTACTGCCACTTCCATCTCCCTTGCTACTCTTATCCTTGCTCTTCCACCGTATTAACATTTTTCCAAATTACTTTTAACGATTCTATTGAAATAACATCACTTTTATTATCTGATACACTTTATCAACGAATATTATATGAAAATTTCCTTTATTGAATTGTATTTTCGTATAAACGCGATTCTACATCGTCGTACGAAATTGTCCATTTTTTTTTTATCTAAAAAGAACTTGAGCCATCAACGAAAAATCTTCTGAAAATTTCAATAACAGGACATAGCAGATACAATTATTTTTCATTTCATAGAAATATTTTCTAAATGTAAAAAAATACATTTTCATTCTCATTGCAATTTTTTTAAGAGACATAACTTTGTAGTTATTTTTTATCGTTTTATAATAATAAAAACTAACGAATATAACAAATTTCGAGTCAATGCAAATTTTGAGAATTTTAAAGCCAAGAGATAGAGAGACCTTTGAAGAGAATTATCAATATATATGTAAACGTGGTAACCGTATATGGTATAAGTGTATTCACTAATTTACGTATAAATTCAGGTGAATAATTTAGTGAAAATCCTCATTAGCTAGGCCAATAATTTTGCAAAATGTAGAGCACCGCTATAAAATAGAATGTAAACAGCTGTGCCTCCGAAAAGTACATTTTACCATAAAAGCTTCTCTAAAACTTATGACTCACTATTAATTTATTGTAAAACAAAATATATTCTGCAAAAAAACTTTTTTTTACTCTTTCAAAATTCTCTTTCATATATGCAGCTATTCTAAATTCTAACAGCTTATCTCTTGGCTTCATTCTCATTTGGGCGTTGACCCGAACTCGAGCTGTAACTGTTAAAAATGGACTTTTTTCATTTCTCTAATTTTCTTAAATATTTCAGAAATTTTTCGCTATTTTAACACATTACTTTTCTGAAATATTTCGGAAATTATTCTTAAAAGAAAAAATGTTGCTATATTTGCTTGGAATTTAGATCAAGAGCTGATGATGTTAAATTAATTAACGAGGCAATTAGCACCAAACGCAATATTCTATTGACAGGTACTTCAGAAAGTTTATAAATAAAAATTATACAAGCTAAATTTTTACACTAAATATAAAGAAATACAATTGTTACATTAAGACATTGTATGATGAAATTAATTGCAATCAAATTCTAAAAAAAATCCAATTCACAAATTACTTTTTTTTCTTCAAAAATAAAATTTTTAAATCTCTTCTTTAACAAAAAAAATTCCTAATTTCATATTCTCAATTAAACAATTCACGAGACAATTTTTATTTTCTCGATTCAATGAATAAATAAATTTACATAGTAGAAAATATATTTTTCAATCAAAATTGTTCTACAAATTTTTTAGGGTAAAAAAACAATGACGACGAAAAAAGTATAATGTCTCTTAAAAAAATATTTTTTTTTTTTCTCCAAAAAAATGAAACGTAAAATAATTTATTGAATTTACGCGTTTATAATGACGTCTAACCTTTCTTTTTTGTATCTGCTACGACCTTGACTCCCTGCGACATTCGTCAGGACACTAACTTTCCGTATAGTCACACAACTAATTGTAACTACGTAGGTATATATATGTTGATGAAATCACAGAGGGGATGGAAGGAAAATAGAGCAGGAGGTAATCTTGCGAGAAGAAAAAAAAAGTGCCGGAAACGCCCCAAAAAAAAATTAACTCCCAATATTCGAAACTAAAAATTAAAATATCAAAAATTCTACTTGTTCATGACAGGAAAATTTCCTCAAACCAAGTATATCACCTCACATCTGATCAGCTGTCACTCAACCACCGGTTTAAAGGACTAAAATGAGGAAATGTGAGGTTAAGACTTTACGGTCGCAGGCTGCGCGCAACCTCAGACTTGAAACACGATATCACATACCTAATATTATTTCAAGATGTTCATATATATACACACAGACAACCGCCTAAAAATTCAGTAAAACAAAAAAAAGAAAAGAAAAATTAATGACAAATCAAAATTAATTTGCGGTCATGACACCATACGTTCTTCACGATAGAAACAACCACTTTTCAACTTCATCGCGCCGGCTCGAAGTTCACTGACATTTCTCTCTTTGCGCGTTATGATTCGCAGTGCAAACTTGTGATTCTCTTTTTATTTCCACCCCTTCTCCTGTTTCGCGACTTTCTTCGATTTTTCCATCCCTCGTCCTTTCTTTCTTTTTTTTTTTTTTTTTAAAGAAAACGCACCTTTCTTATTCCACACAATTATATAACAACACAATTATTCTTTTTCACAAAATTTTCTTCCATCTTTTTTTTTTTTTAAACAGAAAACAAAATTTGTCCGAATTTGTCAAAATATTTATACTAACGGAAAATAGAAAAAGATGTATTATAAAAATTTTTAAACATGAGATAGTTTGATGACACCGCAATCTCGACCGTGTTGCCTGGCCGAGTCCCGGCTTGTGACGTCACGGGAGAGTATAGTTGGGAAATCGATCCCGAAACCATTTCTCTCTCTCTCTTTCTCTCTCCCTCACCTATCTCTCTGCACTGTGACTACTACTGTTCGGTTCAAAAACGTTCGCCGACCTCCTTGTCCCGGAAATCCCGAAAATTCACGAGATACGAAACGTCCGGCTTCGTGTATTTCCGCGACTAATCCGGGAAGGAAACTAGGATTGCCATGCTGCAGTCTCACGAGAACATCTTTTTCCACTTTTTCCCCTATATATATATGTATACACAACGAAATCATCGCTTTTTCCCCTAGGATATATATATACCTATATCGTATATACATAGAGAATGATATGAAAGTTCTACATTGACACACACACTCTTTGACCTAATTCACGAAAATCACCCTCTCGTACATCCATTTCCGGTGTTTCTAATTAAGTAGAGGGTTTACTTCTAATTCTACAGTTTAATTGCACTGAAATTAACAAAGTTTCATGAATACATATGTATTCAATGAAATTTAAGGATTTGTGTTGTTTGTATATTTTTGGAAATAGCATTTCACTAGAAAAAAAAAAATTGTATCAACCAAACGAATGCATTGAATTTGTTTTAAACTTTAATTTAATCCCTTTGCCTTTTTGACTGTGAATTCGACCATTTGTTGCAAATAATATTTAAAAAAAAATTTAATCCCACACTAATTTGAAAGTATCAAATTGATACCGACTATTATACTATTATTATTGTTGTTATTATTATATTATTAATATACTATTATTATTATTATTATTATTATTGTTATTATTATATTATTATACTATTATTATACTTGACTATTATCAAATAAATGTTTACTTGATCCAAATAATTTTTTTTTGAATTAAATAAAATGTATTTGAACCAATATTTTCTATAGTTCAAACAAATATCATTTAATTGAATCAAATTATAATTATTTGATACAAATAAATAGTTATTTGATAATATTCAGTATTTTTTGAAAATCGTGAAAAATAAGAAAATACTTTTTTTTTGATAAAAATCATTCTTGATTTTATTAAATTTATTGGTTTACCAATAAAAATAAATGTTTGTAATGAAATAATGTACTTCAAGTTCCGAATGTTGAAATAAATGAACTTTTCATTTGACCTATTTTTAACTTCATTTTCAGTTCAATAAACGTTATTTATGAAAATAACATTATATTCGAAACAAAATGTTTTTTCAAGTTGTGTGAAATAAATAAAATTCATTCGATAAAATAAAACTGACAAATTTTAATTAATATGAAGCTCATCGAAAAACATAATTATAATAAAATGAAATTTAAATAAATTAAATAATAAATAATAATATAATCTGAAAATATCGTTAATATTCCATGAAAAATTAAACCAAATTAAAAGTATTAACGAAATTAAATTAACGGATTAAACTAACCTCGGAACACGGGTTAAATATTTTTTCTAAATTATAAAAATTTAGAGTAAAATTTTCAAAAACCTTTTTTAGGGTAAGGAGAACCTTAATAACTCAGTAAAAAAAATCAATTATCACAGTTAACCTAAACTTATTACACTAGTAAAAATGAAATATTTTTATTAACTCACCAGGTCGATGAAATATTCGTTGAACTTCACCAGCTTCGCTTCCACTTTCGCTCTCACTCAACCCACTCCATTTTCTTGTAACATCATTTTTTAATTGTACAGCTTCAACTTTAGGCGAACGAGAAGTTTCCCTCAAACTTGCGGTACGTCTCAATGACCATGATGTAGTATCTCTCGGTGGTGGCGGTGGCAAGGGTTTATTAGCATCATATTCACAATCAATATTTTTTAAATTATTATTAACTTTACAATTTTTTTGATAAACAGGAATATTACTTGGATGACCCGAATAAATATCGGAAGTTGATGATTGTCCAACATTGCCATAAATTTTCGTCGAATCAATAATATGTTGAGGTGATCGTATTTCATTTTCTTTATTTTTTCTTGTCGGTGGTTCGGGTGCCATTCCATGTTTTGTTGGCCATTTTCCATAGCCAATTGTTGTTGGACAATTGGTCTGATTTGAGAAACTAACACGTTTCTGACCCATTGTTCCATATTCAATAGAACTATTTGAATTGCTGATTAAACTTCCTCTTTTAAAAATAGGAGGCGGTGGTCTTTTATCGACATCGATTTCTTCTTCATAGATTGATGGTGTTTGTGGTTTACGAACGAGAGACGAATTTCCTTTATCCTTATTTGGAACTCTTGAAAATCCTTTATCGTTATTACTATCAAAACCAGGACTTTTTGTATTTCTAAAATCGTCATTAATAAGGAAACGAGGTGATGCACTTTGACATCTATTTACTTCTTGTTCAACTGTTGATGATTTGATGATAATTTTCGGTGATCGTTCCTGTGTGACTGGTTGTGGTCGTACAACTAAAACCGGTTGATTTTGCACCTTTTGACCCATTATTGGTGGTTTTCCAACGACATTGTCTTGTGCACGTTGACCCTTATTTTCCCAGTAAATACCCTCTTGAACTGGTATTGAGGAACAAGTTTGTTGAAACAAGCTGGGTGCTGAGCCATGAACTTTTCTCGTCGGAGAAGTTTGTAACTTCTTCTTCCAATAAATCGGATCATTCCTCTCGTCTCTTTGATTTTGCTCAAAGAATTTACGCTGTTGTTCTTCGTCCAACTTTTTTAATTTTTGCCAATACATCGCGTCTCGCATTTCAGGTGGTGCATCTTGATGAATTTGTGGTTGATGCTTTATGATTGTCGGTGAATTCACATTTTTTCTTTGTGCATCAAGGGCTTTTTGTTGCCAAAAATATGTTTCCAAATGATGCATGGTTTGTTTCTTTGATGGTGACATAAGTTTTGTTGTTTGTTGTTGTGGTTCATAAATATTAATTTCTTGCTTAGGAGATTGCATCTTCGGAGAATTGGTATTAATTGCTTGATTGTGAGTAATTCTTGATCCTGAATACAGTGGCTCGACACTTTCACTATTTTTAGCACATGATGATGAGTCAGATGAATTTAAAGTTTGCACATTCCTTTCCACTGGTTGTGATCTCTGAATATAAATTGAATTTTGATTCTGAAATTGTTTTGATGATTCACTGTAGGGATTATTTAAAGATTCTTCTTTTAGTGAAATATTTTCAATCTCACGACTTTCTTCTTTATTTATTTCGGGAGATTTATGGGATTCGATAATTGTTTCTTGATTATCTGGCGATCTGAGGCAAATCGCTCTCTCGGCAACAATATGTTTTAATGATTGTTTTGTATTTAGAGCTTGACTCGGAGAATCGACAATTGGAATTGGTGAATCGGGACATTCTGATTTTATAATCGGATGGCTTTTCGGAGAGTCGTAGATGATATCACGTTTCGGTGATGCTATGAGTATTTGATCGCTTGGCTGCGCCTTTCGTGGCGATAGTAAATTTTGATTTATGTTTTTAATTGGCTCCGGAACTTTCAATTTCACTTCTTGATACGGTAGCGGTGACATTGCTTTCTGATTAGTTTCTTTCAAGATACCTTGGGAATTATTTGATAACATATTATTTAGACCTAAAATAGGACTAATTGGCGGTATGATGATTAAAGGAGATGTAACCCTTTTTATTCTGTCAGGTGATTGTATTATATTGGGAGGTAGGACCTCCAAATTTTCTTTTTCAATTCTTCTGTCTTCAAAATTCTTCTCTTTGATTCTAATATCTTGGAAATAATTTTCATGATCTTCGATATTTTCATAGTTCTCTTTAGCTTCAACATCCTCGATATTTTTACCCTTAATCCGAACCAAAGTTTCTTTGTTTCTAATGTCCTCGAAAACCTCATCTTTTAGAGAAGTATCCAGTTTTTTGTTTGTTATTTCCCTCACTTCTTTGTCATTAAAACTCTCGTCTTTGGAAATAGTCTCAATATTAGCGTGTGCTTTGATAAAATTACTAAACACTGGAATAATGGGACTACTTTTTGATGGTGGGGGAATTTCTTGATTTCCTTTAGGTGAAAGACGTTTCGGTTCCTTAATGTTCATCCTTTTTAGGTTATCATCGTAGAGAACTTCTTCGTTAGATCTCGAAAAAGAATCAGATGTTTGTAGATCGGGTTCACATTTATCGCCTGAACTATTTGAAGGCGATGTGTGACTACTTGCATGAGGTGAATTGAGATAATATTCGCCACTTTTTGAACTAGTTGGAGAAAATCCACTCTTTTGACTGGAATTTGGAGTATAGGATGAATCAGCATAGTCACCGGATTTTTGACTAAAACTTGGCGAATATTTTGGAGCACGAATACTTTTGTCATCGGAATATATTTGTCGAGATTGATGAACCTGTACTGTACTTTGAGTTTGATTAATATTTGTATCGATAAATTGATTTCTGTGGGTTTCCATTCTTTTAATACTGTTATTGTCATAAAATTCAGATCTATTTTCATGATAATTAACTTCCTGAATGACACGAGGACAATTACGAATATCCTGTTGATTATCAGTGACAAATTGCATTCTCTGTGGAATTGCTGGTAATGGTCGATCCATTGGATGAACGGCTCTCGATCGAATAAGATATCTTTCGGATGGTGGCGCTGATATTCTTCCCGATGCTCCATGATTTCTAATGAAGCAAGATTGAATTGGTTCTTGAAAACTGTGTTTTCTTTCTAAATTACAATGTCGATCAGTCTCAATTTGTCGGGAATTTTTCAATTGTCTCATATCGGGTGAACCGCTAATTATATTTTGCTCTATCCATTCAGTTTCGGGTGAAACAAAATTATAGGAAGAATTATTGGCATCGTAATGTCTTGAAGCGTGTCGTGTTTGAGAGTAATTTGATTCTGTTTGTAGAAAATGATCTGGTGTACTTGTAATTATTCCTTGAAGAGGAAATATATTTTGTTTCATATCGTGTATTCTGTCCTCGATCATATTAGGATCTGACGTCACATTTCTTCTTATGTCTTCATTTAATTTCATGGAATCTATTGATTTTGAATAATTACCATTTTGTTGGTATTGTGGCAAATGTTTATCGTCACGTCGTTTTCTTTCTCTTGGATCCTTTTTGGGTGTTTTTCGCGATTCCTTTGGAGAAAATATTCCCGGTAGAAGACGTCGTATTCCTTTCTTTTTCTTCTCCTCCTTGGGAGATTTTGAAGAACATGGCTCCATGGCGAATAGAATTAAATTATCGTAATTGATATTTTTATTTAAATCACTTATTAAATTCACTTCTTCTAATTTAATTTCTTCGCAAAAGTCATTTTTACCTGAAATGACTTCTTTTAAATCAGATTCTTTTTCTGTGTCATTATCTTTAATAATATATTCACAGGATGATACACTGCCTAATTGTTCGACATATGATTTCGAAGAATTGGACGAATTTTCCTCTGAATTATCTTTCAATAAATCCTCGTGCCACTTATTTTCAAGTTGCCCTACTTTTTTGTTGTATTTTTGCTTTTCAACAGTATCGAAAACTCGATCCGTTTCTGGTTCTATAGACTGATCAAGATTAGTTTCCAATAAACTGTTTTCCTCAATTTGAAGTTTTGTACAAAGTTTTAGTTTATTTAGAAAACTTTTATCAAATTGTTTTTCGGTTTCTTTTTTAGTGGGATAGTCGTCGTCAATGATGGGCAAAATTTTCACCGACTCGACGTCAAATATAGGAAGTCTTTCTTTGTAAATCTGAACCGTGTCGACATTGATTTTAGTCCCTAAAACTTTTTGAAGTTGTTCAATTTCGTATTGGCACTTCGCGAGACGATAATATGCTTCTATATTTTTGTTCTTATCTTCAATATCCTCGGGAGATTTTCTATCTTTATTATGGTTGAAATCGACTTTTCGATCACACTCAACTGATAATACTTTATTTGACGTGGTTTCTTTTTTTAACAAATTTTCTAAATTACATTTATTATCATTTAATAAAAAATTCTCTTTTTCATTGACGAATTTTATTGGTAACTTTCGCGAGTAATTTTTAAAATTTAAATTACTATCATTAATGGAAGTCTTTGTCAGTCGAACAGGACGAATTCTTATTTTATAAGTTAAAGGAATACTGTTATTGCGAATCGATAAAATTGGCACTTTTGACGTATTTTTGTAAGCTTTAACATTTTTTTCAAAGATTCGCGAATTTGTCTTGGCATTTGCTTTTAATTTAAGAAAATTCCTACTATCAGGATTTTTAGATTGTTGTGAAAAATTATTATTTTGTTCAGAAATAATTCGTGAACTTTCACTTTTGGTTAAAAGTATTTTTCGACTTTTACAAGTTTCTAATACAATCTTTTCTACAGTGATCCTATCCACCGAGAGAATACGCACCCCTTTTTCACTATTTTTGTCACTGTTGACGTTCGTGAAATTCCGAGACTCTGATGTTCCACTATTGTTAAAGTACTTCGGTATCTCCATTCCAATAAATCAAAGTACTTGTTAGGAACTCCTGTAAAAAAAATTAAAAAATTATTAATAATTTATAAAAAAAAAAAAAAATCTTATAAACAATCTCTTGCTCATAATCAAAAATATACTGTTAAACAATTTTTTTAAATTATGACAAATTAGAAAAAAAAAAAGTTTGATTAATTTTTAAGAAATTAATAACATCATAAGGTGTACCTATAATAAAGTCTTTTTACTGACTGAATTATTTATGCAATGTTTAAAGAGTCAACTTAAAGAAGAAAGGGAGAAACTGAGGAGGGAGTTAGAAAAAAGAAGGGGTTACGTTCATTGACATATATAAATTCTCATATTTCAATAACAGAGAATTCGTATCAAATATTCCTAAAGGTATTTGAAGGTAATAACCATATAGATGACGAAACTTGTATACATAACTGATACACTGTTTCTGAGCAGGAAATGCAGAAATAGTTCAAATATTTAATTTATTATTAAATAATTTCTAAGTTATCTACAGAATTAGATAAAAATACAGAAATATTTTCAAAAATATATATTAAATATTTAATTATTCAAAATAAAAAATCAAAAAAATGATAAGTCTATCTGGAAAAGAATAGCAAATACAAGGCAAACAACGCATATTACATAAGTAAAAATAATGTAATTAAGTTTAAAATTTTAATAAATAATAATAAGAAAAATAAAATTAATTTTAATTATTTAAGCAATAATTTATGATAATTAATTTAAAAAATAGACGCACATGTGCTGCTATTCGTTAAAAAAAATTAAGATTCAAAGGATGAGTAATTCAAAAATTGGACATTGATAAGATATACTGACTAACATTGAAAGATAACAAGTGACAAAAGGCTTAAAAATTAATGGAAATCTGATTTGAAAAATGATAATTTCATATACATCGAAAAAGTATTATAAAACTCTTAAAATACATTGTACTTTTTTTTATATATTATAACTGCAAAAAAATCTTTTACAAGAGTTCAATTAATTTTATTAAATATGAAATTTTTCTAAAGAATGACTAAAATTGTTGAATGAAACATTGCGGATTTTAAAAAGAAATTCTAAATAAAACGGAAGATGGTAAATCACTATCTTCACGTGCAGATGAAGATAAAGATTTAAAATTGTTTTGAAAGGAGAAACTGGTGATACAGTAGTAACCTGCTAACACCTTATACTTCATCTGATAGATGTCTCCATATGAACTAAACCGAGATTTAACATCATGTATATAAACACAATTTATCTCATGCGGATGTTTATAAACATATTTGTAAACCAATTTAATGACAATGCAAACTAATTAAATAAATAAAAAACAGAATTAAATAATAAAAATGCATACGCAATGATTTTTTCTACTGCATTTTTTATAAAAAGTATTTAAAAACAATTTAATAATTATTATTTAAATATTTTTCTAAAAAACTTATAGTAATTTAAAACAAAAGTGGACTAAAAATATAATATAAATTAAATTTTTTTTCAAAAGATAAATATACCGGAAACCGTTTCAAAAACCATGACATTACGACAAATACAAACAGTTATAAAGTAACTGACATTTAATGTTCAAATACATAAAATATAAATAAATCGTCCTTTCTTCAGAGTAATATAATTATAATGTTCCACATAGACTTGATGATTATTGGCTATATATTCCATTTACAATGCGTTCATGAAGTAAATGGCAAAAAGAGTATATTAATTATATAGTTCCAAGAAGAAAGGAATGTTCTAAAAATATTCCAGCTCTTTGTGAATTAGAATACCATTCAAACAAGAAGTAAAATACAATTTCTAGTATGTAAGATAATTTTAGATCAAAAGATAAAACATTGAGAACCTTGACACGGATTTTTTTTTCACTCTAATCTTAAAATCAAAGTCTGATGTGAGTGATGTTTGACGTATACTATCTTTCATTGGTTTCATTAAACTCTCTCTCTCTCTCTCTCTATTTTTGGTCCAGACAAGCTTTCAATCTGTTAGGGGAGTGAGAATTATTTCGAGCACCCGCACTTAAAATGCACAGGCCCCCTAATATATCAGAAGAAACTTTGTACATGAAATCAGTTGCAAAAATGAATCGGCTAAATATTCAAACGATAAAATAAAAGAATGAAATTAAAAATTTAATAATTAAATCAAAAAATCCTCAAAAATAAAATGAAAAACATACAACAAAAAAGAAAAATAGAACAATATTCTTTTTTTCAGAGAAAAAAAAAACGATGGCAAATTTTGTAAAATTTGAGGTTCTTAAATATTCAGTAAAACCGCTGCAACTTTCGTAGAAGCGTTTTCTTTATAGTTTTACACTTTACGGTGTACAATAACCAAGGGGATAACGGAACTAAGGATGAATGCAAAAGAAACATTCCTTTCGCTTACGCCCTGCTGACGTTACCTGTGCAACCGTCTTTGACCTGCAAAATATCTTCGAAAGTATCACTATAATACTAAAATGGTATCCCCTACACCTTTCAAAATAAAAATTTTCAAGCTCCATTTCATTGTCTGCGAAAATTTTTCTTTTCTACAAAACTTAATAAGATTTAGACACTAATTCCAACAGACTAATAATGAAAATTTAAAAATTACCCAATGTATCATTTTTAAATTCCATAAAAATTGAAATGCTAAAATTTATCACACTGTAAAATTTTAAAATGCCAAATGTTTTGAAGAGAAAAAAAAAATTAAAATCTTCATGCATAAACACAACTCCTCATACTCAACGAAAAGAGCACGTGCATTTTTCACACAAAGGCAATTTTATATGCATCTCATGCGTGAAACTATATGTTTTATAATGTGCATCATATAACACAACATTAGGTACTTGACATGCATATTTTAATGTTATTCATTCTTTAATTAGATTATTAACCCTTTTTTAAATATATAATAAATACCGTGTTAATGAAATACAAAACGATTGTTTTTCCAAACAAATGAAAAAACACATATGACATGAAGTAGCTTCTTAGAAAAAAGATTTACAAAACAACAGATCAGCAAAAAATTTTTCGAAACACATTTTACGTTGTGTTATTTAAGACATTTCACTTCCTTTGTATAGTTGCACTGCAATATAAATATATGCTGTGCAAAATATAATTACCGTTAACTTGAGCAAATTATAAATCTATCAGAAAAAAAATTCAACCCTTCATTGCTTAAAAAATTAATTTTCTTTATACAGAGAAAAAAATAATTCGAATTTTAAATAACTGGACCTATCAAGTACAAATTCCACATACGAAACAAGTTTGCATTGAAGAAACAACAAAAAATCAGTTTCACTGCCTGCACTCACAAATTTACCTCCGAAAAAAAACAAGATGTCAAATTAACCTTCTCTTATATTTAAACCAAAAAAAAAAAAATTATCTTATTATAATCTCCTATAAAAAATAGAAAAACAAACATTTTCTTGACTTTTACTTTACTCCGCTTGTATATAGAATTGAACGCTTCTCACACAATGACAAAAATTCTAGACAAACATTTTATATATTTCTTGAGCAATGCACATATACTCAATTAAAACAATTAATAGAGGTCTAAAAAGTCAAATAAGAGACAATTGAGAATGCATTCCAAGTATTTATATATGCATTTTTTTATCCCCTTACCATGATTTTCATTGTCGATAAGAAAAGTAAACAAAACGAATTATCCAAATGATCGCCAGGATAAGAAAATATTGGTACACACACGTTCATTCGTTAAAATATATCACACACAATTTCAAATCACAATATTAACAACACTACAAATAAACCACATTTCTACACACATGTTGGAAAAACGAATTTGATAAAAAAAATAAAAAACACATATAGAAAATTGTAATAAAAAAAAAAGTAACAACTAAAAAAAATCGCGTCACCGCGTCTCAATGTGAGACGTGCCGGAAGACGAATTCAAGACGAATCAAGAGGAGGTACATTCAACAAGTGATCCTGGGGTGAACACAGAATTTCTTAGTTCGTTTCGTGACCAATTGGCGCCACTAGACGACAAGTGTTCCAACTTAAAATTCATTTTTACCAACATCTATTGTATTATTAAAAAATTAGTAAAATTTAATTTTAATATACATTTTAATTTTAAATAATTTATTTACAAGAAAAATAAAATTGATTTTTTGCAATCAAATTACTAATTACAATCAATTACCATCAGAATTGTTCATTAGTTAATGTAACCGCTTTGGATAGATGTCGACACATGCATAAGTTTACCTGTCGTAATAATATTCACTGAATTCAAATCGAAAAAAATATTCTATACTTTTAGGAATATATAAAAATCTTTGTGACACTTTAAATAAATGTGGAAATAGTTAAAAAAATTTCAAAAATTAATTTAATTTCAGTTATTTCTTAAAGTAAGATTCTGTTACATATGATAAGTTGAATTTAAATTGGAATCTTATTTTAAGATAGAAATTAAATTCTAAAAGTAAGGCTATGTCTTAAAACACTGAAATTTGGCAAAATAAAATTTGATTTAGGAATAATTCAACCACAAATAATCGGTTGATTATTACCAAATAAATACTTACTTGAACCAAATAATCATTATTTGAATTAAATAAAATGTATTTGAACCAATAATTTTTGTATTTGAAACAAATACGCAGCTAACTGAAATAATAATTATTTGATACAAATATTTATTTGATAATAGTCAAGTAACAAATTATTTGAATCAAATAAATTTTATTTCCCAGTGTAGCTCTTACAATTGTAATTACAAAACTGTTTTGTAAAATTTTATAAACTAAACTCATTAATTCTCTAATTTCTCGAATAAATTTCAAGTAGGATGAAATTGAACATACATGATATGTAACACCTCTAAGAACATAAGTAGTTAAGAACCAACTTAGTAATTGGATTAGAGCTGAGTAAATCATCAAACTTTAAATCCGACGCTTAACGACCTTGTATGGTATAGAATTCATTTAAGCCTCTGGAATAATTATAATGAAGAATTTTTAAAAATTAAAATAACTTTAGATAAAGAAGAAGAAAAATGCACCTTTGTGAATATTTATCCGACATAAGCTCTCTCCAAAAATGTTGACTACAAAGTTATCGAATAAAGACCTTTTTAGAATTATTACAAATAATATATGCATGTGATCACATGGATATTATGTCAATGGTTCTATGTTCTTCGTAATCTTATAAGAGTGAGAGTACCAATATAAATGGAGAGAAGGGGAAACTGAGCTCGGCACTCTCAAATACTCTGTCTTAGCGATTGCAGTGGTGTGTGCTTCATTCTTTCTTATTTATTCTCCTCGGCTCCACCTCCATCAGCAACAGATTGTTTCATTCGAGAATCAAAACGGATTTGACTGCTGATTTAAATACACACAAAGAGTGAACTACAATGAACCTTAAACTTTTTACGTGAGTAAAAAAAAAAAAAAATTTGTCATTTACATTTATAAGACATTTCCTTTATATTTCAATAAATCCCAACCCCCAATTGTAATTCTATATTATGCATCACCGGCCAAGATATATATGAAATAAATGCTAAGCGCGGATCAACAGCGGGAATGTTCTTAGATGACGGTATCGATTTCATTACGGTAAAAAGTGAAAGGTGTTAATTAATTGCATGCGTGTGTGAGGGATAAAAATTCATTTTCAATAGGCCAAAAGTCGACATAGTTATAAATAAATTCTTTCAGAAATATTTATTTCTTATATTCATTTATAATTATTTCAAATAAAATATGATGGGCATTTCTTTTTTTCTTTCAATAATAATAATAATAATAATAATTTCACCGAAAGCATCTTTAGAAAATGTAATGATTAATTCTTATTTTGGCCAGAAAGTTGATCAGAATGAACGGGTTGAAAGTGAAAACATATGGTTGAGGACGTAAAATGGAAAGTGGTTTTAGCAGAAAATCAGATGCCGCTCTTGTCATATACATATAGACATAACCGGTAAACGTTTAATGACCGTGAGATCGAAGCTGCATCAAAAAAAAAAAAAAAACGCTTTACGCATATTATCAATTACAAAGTTATATTATGTAAAACTTTTACGAGACATTTTCATAAGTTTAATTATACATTTATACGCATCAGTATTAATATATTCACTTTTCTTCATCGTATCTCTTTTTTTAAATCTAGAACCAATAGCAGAAAGCAGAAAAATCAAATCATCACAATTTCCATCAGGTCTTTTGAGAATAATTTCATAAAAATTTCCAGTAATGCAGAAACAAATATTGTGAAAAAAATTTAAGGCTTATTATTTTTTTCGTGAAATTTTCATTTCTTTTTTTTTTTTAGAAAAAATTTGCAAGGCACTGGAATGCTGCATGGATCCAAACCGGATTCACTCCACAAATAATCGGTTTTTTTTTTAAATTTATTTTTCCCGGTCCTCGTATCTCCCAAATCTAATGGAATTCTTTATTTTAAGCATCTTTCTGTTATTTTCAAGAGAAGGATAAAAAAAAATTTTATCCTCGTTTGACCGAAAAAAAGGAAACTAAATGATAACGTAAAAGCAATTTTTTTCGCATAAATCGAGAAATTCCGAAGAAAAGTGAATATATTTTTGTTCTTTATTCGCTTCTTATTTTATTAATCCTCACGAAATTCTATCCACTTGTAATTTAAATATATATATATTTGTTGCAACTGGAATACCTAATTCTAATTAAAATTCCATCAATTAAATAAATAAGCAATTGCATCATATACTGGAATTTTATTCAATTTATTGAAATAAAAGTGTGAATAATGAAAGAAAGGGATCGTATATACAAAGCTATATAAATAATGAATTTCTTTTTTAAAAATAAAAAATTTTTCGACTACTTTTTTCTTTCTAAATTAATTCTTTTCGTATAATTTCTTGAAATTCGATCTCTTGGATCAATTTATTGAGAAACGTTGATTATCATTTTTCATAGTCCCGTGCACTGTGTTGCTTGTTACGACTTTAACATGATTGCTAAACAAGTATTACATGAACTTATCCACAGTTCATAACCACTCTCGAATTCTGAGAAAACGACTCTTTTACGAACTTTAAAATACTATACTCATAATACATAATTATACATATGTTAGATATTATAAATATTATATTTTACACCACTATTAGTCTATCATTAATATTATAACAAAAGTTAAACAGTTTAAACACTGTTTTACATTATACTGAATTTGTGTACATATAGAAAACAGATATTACATTAAAAAAATATTGAAATTGATAAAGTGGCAAATAAATAAAAGGAAGACAGTGCACGTGACCATCAAAATAATTTCACACTTCTCAATATCGAAGTTCTTGGCTGGTTTTCTTGACATTTGTATAAACTGCCACACACGTATGAATCCGCGACACGTAACGATATAGCTAATCTCGAGAATAACGTCCAGCCAAGGCAGAGAAAGTAAGTTTCATGCCTGAATGTCACAGGTCAAAATCCGCCTGGTCTACCTATCGAATGCATGTCTTACTTTGAGACTTTTACATGTGCATTTTCAATCTCTCATCACTTTTGAAAAAATGAATAAAAAGAAGCAATTTTTTCACATTGTCAAACACATTTCCCTATTAAAAATAAATTTCCATCTAAATAAAATTATACATTTATATTCGTGATTAAAAATTCTAATCAAATTATATTAATAATTCCAATATTATATTAAAATTTTGTTGCAGAATTCTACTATTTTGTCTAATAGCTGTTTCTAAATCAGCCGAGGAGGAATATGATTACGAGGAAGAAGCTGCACCCGCTCCAGTAACACCTGCCCCAGCAAAACCTGCTAGTCGATTGGGAGGACTTCTTGCAGCCCGAAATAGACCACTTCCTGGCAAAAAAACCACACAAGTAAGTAATATCGCGAAAGAAAAATCTTGCATTTTCATTATTATGCTACCAAAAAATATTCTTTTTCCAAGAAATAAATTTCAAACGATAATAAGAAATTTCCACATTTTCAGTTAACGTCAACAACAGCAAAAGCGATAGAACATCCTGTTGATGAGGATGTTGAAGGTGATGAGGGTGCTGAAGAAAAGCAAGAAGAAGAAGTCCATGTCACAACAACAGAGGCATCGAAAAAATTAAAAGGTGGAGTTGTCAGGCCCTTCAGGTAATTTGAACCAAAAAAAAAAATCTAGTGCAACAATTTTTTTTTGAAAAAAAAACTATCGATATATTTCAATTAGGAAAATATTAATATTCATTGACGTTCAGGTCAAATGAAGATCTATTGGCTGCTTTAAAACGAAGAAGAGCTCAAGTTGGTTCAAGTCATTCCAAGGACCACAGTTCAACACATTCTCCAGCTGAAGCTACATCATCAGCATCGAAATTTAAGTAAGTTACACAAATTTTATCCCTAAAAATTATAAATTAAAGAAATTTTCAAATTAATGTGGTATTTAAAAACTGTTATCTATAAATCATATAAGTATTTATTTCTATCTAATTATTATTTGATTCCATTAAAATAACAATACAAAATTTACTGTTTCAAATAAAGTTAAATATGATTCAATTAAATATTTATCTGATAATAGTCCTCTAATTATACACTTTTTTCAATTTTTAAAAATCTGCTAATTAAAATTAAACACAAATAAAGGTTAATTTCTTAAATTTCTGAATCCTATCAGCCATCAAGAACGTACACTGAAAAAAAATTATTTAATTCAAATAATCCGTTACTTAACTATTATCAAATAAATTATTTAGTTAATACACGGAGAGAAATCTGGTGCGATTTACGCATGAGCATGTCCTTAGGAATATAGTAACAGACGCTTTCAAGCAAAAATCCTAAGTGAGCGAGGTATTATTGTATGAGTCTCACCTGATATTCAGATGGAATCTTATGGTTTTTGCTTGGAAGTGTCCATGCTATATTCCTATGGACTTGCTCATGCGCAAATCGCAGCAGATTTCTCTCCGTGTAGGTCACAAATTAAACATCTTTCATCTATTATCAAATATTTGCATTGAATAATTATTGAGTTAATTAAATTATATTTGTTTCAAATACAGAAATTATTGATTCAAATATAATTCACATAAAAATTATTTGCTTCAAGTAAATATTTATTTGGTAACAGTCAAGTAACCGATTATTTGAATCAAATAACATTTTATTCAATGTGCACACAAAAAAGGCAGGTTGATTCCATAAAAGAAACACTTTTTCTGTATATAAATGTAAAAAATTCTAAATTTAGACAGACAATAAAACATGATTACAGATCGGCATCAAGTGGAAGCAGAAGAAACAGTGGAAATGCAGAAGCAACATCAAAACCAACGAGTCGTGGAAGGTTTGGTTCCACTCGGGGTTCGAAACCAGTTCAAGAGGATGTTGAGGAAACTCAACATGATGAAGTTCAAGTAAAACCGAAATCGTTTCGTAGAGGTTAAATTTAAAATAAAAAAAAAACGAGTGGGTGAAATAATGTTACACGAACTTTCGAATCTGTTGTTCCTTTGCGTTTAAAAGAAAGTTGTGATATGTGCGGCATAATGAGAAAACTGCGTTTCAAAATATAGACTGACATCGCCTCTATTATTGCCTCATCAACTTTTTTTTTTTTTTTTTTTTCTTTTTTTTTAAACTCTCCAAATGAAATTTATTATGATTCAATATTATAATATTTATTGAAATGAAAATTCTTTTTTCAACGAATAACGCACCATTAAATCAAAGTGATTCAATTATATGTGCCTTAAATATAGTATATATAGAATTATAACGCTATCGTCAAATTTTTGAAAAAAAATTTGACCAAAAACAGTGTGTGATTTTTCCTTTCTTGTAAATTTTAACTAAAAAGAAAAGAATAAAATTTTGTACAGAGCCTTGTTTTTACAAAGATAAAAAATAAACGAAGAAATGAAGATTGCTGTAAATTTTTAAGAGCCAACGACAACCAAATATATACATACACGTATATATGTATAATTGTGGAGAATATAAGTTGTGACGGTTAATTAAAAAATATTCGTAATACGATAATTTGTGTATGTATTTCTAATTCCCAATTCTCCTCGAATTTTGCTTATTCTTTTATTATTAATTATAATAAATAATAATTAATACTATAATTAATATAATAATAATTATAAAAAAATATTTTCAAAAAAAGTATTTGTAAAAAAAAGTATTGCACAAACTCAAAATTTAATTATAAAACATAATTATCAATTAATTACAATTGACCTATTCACCGTACAAGAGTAATTAATTCTTAATAATTAATTATCGATTGCTTCATCATGAATAGTAATTAATTGTCGATTCTTTTACGATTAACAGTAATTAGTTGTAATAATTAACTAATTGATTATATTAATATTATTATTATTATTATTATAATTATATAAAAGATATAAGACATAATATGGAAATTAATTTAAATTTGTGACGATAATAATATAAACGCGACAAAGTGTATATAATTTATTATATGCTACAGAATGTAAAATTTCGTGCAAAATTTGCATATAGAAGATATTTTGCTTTGTCTCACTTTGGAACACATATTGTACTCGCAGTCGCAGATCACAATCAAAGTTTACATCAAGAATAGAAATTCTGATCTGTCTACAAGATACACTTCATCGAGGGCATGCAGTCACGTTGCGCGACTCTTATACAAAGTTCAGTTGCATTTTATGAATATGTAAATTAATTTATCAAACCGCGTGTGTGTGTGTGTTACATTTCGAATCAACAAACTTTGATCTATTCACATTCTAGGTCAAATGTTAAGAAAAAAGAACTATTGTAAATTATTGCAATTTAACAAATCAATTTAATAAAAAAAAAATTTGCAAATTGAAAAAATAATAAATGCAAATTGAAAATATTAAATTGACAATATATTAAATGCAAATTCGAAAAAACTGATGAGAAAACGATAAGCATAACGATATAAGCACACATTTGGCAAATGATATATCATTTTGAAGAAGGAGAGTCAAATGAAAGGTATATAGCACCTATATCTTTGAAAGTTCAGTAAAAATACATGCCAGACTCTTCCTGAGAATATTCACCTTTCTGTGAAGAAAACAATGGATGACCTTAGACGATCCTTTTCATTATTTATATATATATATATATATATACAATTGCAGTCAAATCAAGTAAAAGGAGATGCATCATTAGGACTTTATATTGTAAACTGCATCGTATTCTGGAGTATTATAACTATCTTTGGGAAACGACCGCACTTTATAGCAAAAGATCAAAAATGGGTCAAATGAACATAAAGAATCGCTTTGCAGAGCTATAATGCTACTTCGATCTGTTACAAGATTTTCCTATAAAAGAGTGTGAGATGAGTAAAAGAGCAAATTCAACTAAAGCGATTGTGAAAAAAAATATGAGAAAAACGACAAATCATCAAAGTAAAGCAACAACCATCTAACTTATCAGATAAATGAAAAATAATAACTAATCTCTTTCTCCTTTTTCATAAAAACCCTCTTTGATAATAAATCAAACCTTTTTTTTTGGTTATTAACAAAATTTGGTTACAATCAGTAAAATTTTTGTTGACAATTAAAATTTAAGTATTTTAAAATTTAATTAAATTAAAATTTTTGTTAAAGAGGTATAAAATAGAATTTCTTTTTCGAAAACCAATTTTCAAATACAGAAAACAAATTGTTTAGTAAAATCATAAAAAAAGGAAAAATTTAAAATAATGTAAAATTTCCCATACAGAGACTGAGAATCCACAATAATAATTTATCAAACGCAAATAAAAATTATGGATTCAACATATATATGAAAAGCAAGGAACGTGAGGTAAAGTAAAAGGACTAAAAAGCCTCAATGGCCTTGAGATCTCCATAATTAAATAATACAAAAGATCTTAACAATTTCAAATAATTCAATAGTCTAAACAAAATATGAATTGAAAGTGAAATAAAATACTTTTTTTTTTTTTTGTTGGAAATAACTCAAATTGTATATAAGTACATTTTTTTATAATTATTTCTCAACACCAATAAATTGATTTTTCTTCTGTGTAAATAGAAAGTTAATATATATTATTGAATAATCGTCGAGAAAAGTCAGTCACATTGAAAAAAAAAAAAAAAAAAAAAAAAAAAAGAAAATTCAATGTCGCTTATTCTACAGGGTGTCTTAAGACAAATTTATTTAATGATACCTTTTTCATTATATCTCGCGCGTAGTTCAAAAAGAAAATAGTCTATTCTCAATAATTTAAGCCCGTTTATAATTTTCTATTACTTTCTAATTTATTCAATTACACGCAATTTGTATATATGTACAAACAAATTATTTGACAAAACAAATTATATGATTGTTATTTACAAAAGAAATTGAAAAAAAAAAAATTCCACATAAATTGATTTAAAAAATCAATTATATTAATTAAATATAATTTCCAAAAGTCTTTTGAGATATTGTTAAAACCTAAAAAAGCAAATAATTTGTGCTCATTATTTTTTTTTTAACTTTTTGAACGGTTATAAAAATTGCAAATTACTAGTAATTATTATTGTTATTTGATGAATTATTTTCGTAATTTAAAGTGAATGACGTATATCAATTAAAAAAACGAAAAAAAAAAATGCATCCAACAATGTAAAGTACTTTCGTTTTTGTTACATGGAAGCCGTACAAAAGTCTTCAAGGAGATCAACGCTCCTTCCGGTCTCATGCAAGATGGTCTAAATGACTGTATAGAAAAACCCCATGAGGTAAAATCAAATAACACGTTAATATTGAATGTGAAAAATTGTAAAATATACATTTTTTCTTAACTCTCAAGGATAATAGTCGACCTTTTCATATACAACAAAATCTGAAAAGACTTTTGGAATATGTACTGTTGAAAATACATTCATTTTATTTCTTCACATATTTATACACATATATATATATATATATATATATATTTAATAATAAGGTCAATCATACGAATGTAATAATTGACTATAAATTTAAAAGCATGAATCCTATAAAAAGGAATTCCTAATGAAGGTTATTCGGCACACCAGCCATCCTTGATTTAATCAACATTCCGTCAGAAAAATTTCCCGATTCATATTAGTCGTATATATGATGAGCTATATAACGGCTTCATATATATATAACGTGTCTGCCCGAACGCAATCTTGAACTACTTAACTAGTCAGTATTACTCGATGACTATGTAATGTATGTATAGAAATTTACAATTTGTCCAATTTAGAAACTTATCCAATTTTACACAGAAAAAAAATCAATCTTTCACTTTTTCAAAATTAATAAAAATTTCTTTTTCATTTTATGCTACATTTATTAGAATTAGTCAAAGGTTAGCATAAATAAATAAGAATTGCAACTCTCGCGTGAAATAATTTATCTCCCTCCCAAAGAAATTTAAATTTGTCGGCCTACTTTTCAAATTTGTTTTCCACATAAGTAAATTGAGTTTTTAAATAGAAAAACAGAGAGAGAGAGAGAGAGAGGGATCTTTTAGTATGATAAAAGCTTTAACTATTAAATTTATGCAAATTTTGCTTGTCTCTCATTGTAATTAAAACCTTCTCTATCTTGAGACCAAGAGCAACAGACTGTTATGCACTGTTAGTTTCTGCAATACAATGTGAAATAATAACTCACCTAACTGCACCCCTACTGCTTTATGTCACTTCACATTTTCATAATTATTTCCTTGTTTCGCAGCAATGGGCTTTTCTTTTGCAACACCATCACCTGTCCACTGTTGCCGTATCTCTTATATTGCTCAAACATCTTTTAGTCATCCAGCTTCTGAAAAAAAAACATTCACATTAAAAAATAATTGCTTATTTTTTTTTTTTTCATTAAAACTAGAAACTTAAAAAAAAATCAACTGCAAACGTTTAAATTTAAAAATATTCAGACAATATTTATAAATGTGCATATATAATAACTTTTAGGTTAAACATAATATTTTATGAGCAACCGCAAAAAGGCAAATTAAACAGAAAACTCGGGATAATATTCCAGAATTTGTATTTATTCCTTGGGGGTAAAAAATTGTTTTCTTTCATTCTTGGAGAAAAATTAAAATTGTGCAATATTTTTTAAATTCACAAAAATTTTCCTTCGTTTCTATAATACTTTTATTTTATATAATAAAAAAACATTTATTTTGCTATTTTTAAATTTTTCCCAACTACAATCACTATTTTACAACATTATAAATAAATAACCAACTGATAACTGCCTGAGATAAAAAATAAAACTGTTATCTCAGGAATAAATATAATAAAATTTAATTATGGACGTTTGTTAATAATAATAATTGACTGATTATTTTAATGAACTTATCTCAACAATAATTAACTTGTTTTAAGACACAAAATTCTAAAAAGTATCGAAAGCTATTTATCAGAAATAAAATAATGTTTCGACCCTGTATAAAACGATATAAATGATGCTACAATAGGACCTTCTGGCATTACAGAAAGGTCAGTGAAATACAAGTTATTTCTATACCTAAAGGAAGGTGTCTTAAAAGTCATCTTCTCGTAGCCAGTCAAGTTACGTAATAAAAAAAAACCTATACGACACAACAAATGTTATTAAATTACACTATAAAATGTATTTAAATTCTAATAAAACCATCCCGGGAATTTAAATATCAAACATTAAAATTAATATAAATTAAGATAAAAAAAAAACAAATTGTAAATGAGAATCTACATTAAAATTTCTCAAAAAATAATTTTTAACCTATTATGATTGTCTTTGGAAAAATAGTGGACTAAAAAAAAATCTTTGAAGATAACGTTCAACCCATATAGTCGCTGAAGCGATTATTTACAATAGATGGTAGAAATTATTGTAAGTACATTCATGGAGTCTTAGTAACTGTGACAAAGAAAGGTTTTTTTTTTTTTTTTTTTTTTTCTTCTTTATAAGAGTAATTTATACGAACGCAAATATATATATAAATAAAGTAAAACGTATGGAAAGACAACGAAGAGCGAAAATACTTTCTCTTGGTCAGAAATCTTTATTAGCTTTCCCTGATTTACGCACGTATCCATACACGCGTCGTGATCTTTATAAATCGTGAACTAAAACTGGAATAGCCATTTCAATATTTAACATCTTTATATATACATATAAAGTAAATAAGTTAGTACGACCGGCACCTCTTTTACATACAGATATCTTTCCAATTGATATTTTCAATATTTAAATAGCAATCAATATTAAAATAATTATTATTTTTCAAATAAAATTATTAAAAAAACATATAAATTTAATAAACTTTTATAATTTTATTTTTTAAATAAATATTGAATCGAAACAATCTTTTTTTTTAAAGAATAAATTTTCAATAAAATTTCCGGACGACATTCTCGATTAAATATACCTGCTTTGATCAAACTTTTTAATAATTACAGAAAGTATGTAATATTTAAGAGTAAAGTGAAAATGCTTTACTTGTTTACAATCACGTGAGAGAATTGAGTTATAACAAATATCAATTATTTATAATTATATATATATATATATATATATATATATATAATAAACTAATTAATATAAAAGATTATTTTTAGGAATTTTTACCAATATAAATATTTAATTTTAATTTTTTTTAAGGCCAATATGGAACCGTATACAAAAATTTAAGGAAATTATTAAAGACCAACCAACAGAAAGGAAGAATGAGAAAAAAAAATTTAACATAATCAACATAGTGGAATTACTGTTTTCCGATTCAGTTTTCGATTTCGAATGGTGTTTGTTACTTTTTAAAAAAAAAAAAAGAAAGAATAAAAAAAAAAAAACAGAAAACATGTTCATGGAGCCATTGAAATTCAGTACAAGTCCCCGTACTCCGCGAAAGTGCAACCAAGGTCTCGAAACACCTTTTCACATATATAAATATACGTATAATGCATGTATCTTTGTGGTTCCACATTAATTTTATTAATGTTTAACAAGAAGAATGATCATTTCCCGTTTTACGTTTCAAATTACAACGCATTTAAAATATTTTAATGATTTTCTTGTTATAATTAAGTTGTATAATAAGAGATGCGCCTAGAAATCAATTCAGAGGTGACAAAAAATATCAAAAAAAAGACACATTTAAAAAAAAAAAAAGTTTTCAACTTTTTTTGAAAATTATTTTTCAATTTCTTAATTTTTTTTAAACTCGTATTATTACAGGATATATACTTATTTTATTACTACGTTATTAAAATATATTATTATTATTATTATTATTATTATTATTATATTAATTTTTACATACAGCTAGTTCCATTAAATTTGTTAATTTAAATATTATTTAATTATTTAAAAAGCAATAATTAAAATAAATAAATGTTTTTTCCAATTTCAATGGAAATAACATTATAACTGTCTTTATAACTTCCTTGTTAGTTGTATAATAAATTAAAATATACATTCTTTAGCAATAACAACTCAATGTAATTTTTAATTATTCTTTATAGAAATGTTGAATAAAAAATTATAAATCGTGTCAGACGTAATAAGAAGCATTTTTCAAATGAAATTTTAAAATTATACACGCAAAAAATCTTCACCTGTAACAGCGATAAGTTTCTCTCGAACAGTGATATATTTCTCTAGAATAGCGAAAACTTTCGCTGTTTTAGTGAAATATATCGCTGATCTAGGAAAATTATTTTTTTTGAATATAAAAAAATAAACTTAGAAGAAAATTAATTTGAATAACATTTAAACAATTACAAATTTCAATAATTGACAATTCTAAACAAGAAACTGTATTAAATTAAATATAAAAATATAATAATCAATTATTAATAATAATGATAATAACTATAAAAAAAAAATTATATTAATAATAACAATATAAACATCAGAAAATAAATTTAAAAAATGTGTCTCTTTATGATTAATGAAATTAAGATTCTATATTTAGAAAGTTGAAAATTGAATTTTATACATATAATATTGATTTAATCAATAATTGCGATGACCTGCGCTTTTGACCGGTAGTATACATCAAACTTTTACATCCTGATGGATGCTGAACATTCTCGTATCATTCAGGTTTCAAGTTCCGCATTCATAATAAGGTATATTATACGCACACACATAAGAAATTAATATTCTTCGCGGCGCGTGTCCGTTGCAAACCTTTTTTGTACTCGAATCGAAGGTTACACAAAGGATAGGCCATTGACTGAAAGCACTTCAAGTCAACGGCAGTGAGAATAAATTCGAAAAAAAAGACAATTTCCTCTAGTTTAAACAAACCCTTAATTTTAAGAGAAGAAGATCTTATTTGCTATACATTTTTTAAGACGCAGCCTTTGTAGAATTTCTGAGGCAGTTTCTTTTTAATCCGACAAAATTCAAAATAAATTATTTCAAAAATTGAACTCTAAACTTGAACCCTTAGTTCGCGGTATGCAAATAAAAAGCAAAAATATTTTTCTCAAAAGAGAGAAAGCGTCTCTTCTTTATGATACTAATCTCAAAGAATCACGTTTCCTGGTCGTCATAAGACTGGAATTATAATTAGCTAGTCTTCATTTTGATAATTAAGGAAAAACATTCTTCTATTAAGAGCAATGTTGGAGAAAATTATTCTCTCTCAATAAATAGGTTAATGTAATTTTAATAGTTCATTAATAATAATAGTTTGTTTTTTTTTAATAACAAAATCAATCATTTAATATAATTTAATATGCAAGTACAAATTTAATCAAAATGTTAAATGAAGATCTTTTACTTAACACTATGGTGTAAGTTATATTATAAAGGCTTTGTTATTTATTCAGTGGGTAGTATATACATACATATACAAACCACTACTATGCATACATTTCTACGTATTTCAACGACTCCTGCAGAATATGCATAACTTAACCAGAAATTCCACCACCATATACAAAGAAAACAAAAGTTAGATATACCTTTTCTATTTTTACAAGTTTCTCTCTTTTGCAAAAAAAAAAAAAATTATACGAAATCTATTTTTTTATAAATGATAATTTATCGAGTTTATTTTGGAACCTTATTTTAAAATATTTCCACTAATTTTACGAATCGTGAATTTTTTAAGAATACACGCGACGCATATTTTTTGGTATATATATGAATTCGTAAATTAGCATTTTTTTCATACCCTAAAAAAACGGAATGGACAAAATTTTTATTTTTTCAAGACCCCGTAAATATATTTAAAACATCAAAGAATTTTTAATTAATTTACTAATTTAAAAAAACAATTTTAGGGACTTTTTTTTAAAAATATATTTCCATTTTTAAATGGAGAAATTATGAAACATTATGACATTCTTCTTATCGTAACTTTGTTTTTATTATTATTAAAACGACTTCGCTGACAGAGCAAAGATGTAATTTTAACGTCGGCAAATAAGTATTTTTTCGCGCAATTACTCAATCGATATAATTCCCATAAATACAAAATATTTCAAATTTTCACCTACTTTTGAAAAGAGTACTCGAAATTTTGTTCCATTTTTATTTTTTATCACTAATAAAAAAAAACTAAGTCGTTCAAATCTCACAATTTCGTTAAATTAGATATCGAAAATTTAATTTCAAAAATATTAACTCAAAAATTATTTTAAAACAAAAAATGATCTACTTTCACTCAGAAAAAAGATATGTTTGAACCAAATGTACCATTTTTTTATATTTACCCAATTTTTTGGTTAGTTCAAACAAAATTTGTTTAATTCAAATAAATATTTATTTGATCTAAATAACTGTTTGGTTTATTTTAATAAATTTTTTGAACAAAGAAAAAATTTGATTGAGCTAAATAAACGTTTGGTCTATGCAACCAAATGTTTGGTTAACTGTATATCAATGCATTTATTTTGTTGATTTAACCAAAATTTGGTTGCTTCAAACGAATTTTTTTCTGAGTGTTCAAGTTAAAAATAAAATTGCTCAACTGAATAAACTATATTCAAAAATTATTTTTATAAAATTACGAAAATTGGGTCAACTTTTGTTTTTGACTATCCGTCAAATGTTTCTTTAAAATTTACCAATTTAATAAATTCCTATTGCACAAAATAGTCTTCAATCTTATTAGAAAAAAATTTGTAAAGTAGTCCACTACTTGGTTTTAAACTACTCATCAGAAAATCAACAAAGGCTATATTAAAAAAATGTTAAGATTTTCTTTTTACAATGCGCACATAATCAGAGCGAGTGAATACACACAATGTAAACGAAAAAAAATTGTAAATTTTCGAAAACTAAAAACAAAAAAAAAACCACCAAGAATAATTATACACAAAAGTGATAATATTAACAATTCATGGTGTTAAGGTTTTTTGATGGTGGGGTGTCCCTTGGTAACCATGGTGGGTGGCGGTATAAGTAGACGGCAGCGTCTACCAACGTTCTCATATACACTCACCACGTCCTTCGACTCTACCTCTACCTTACTTTTACTTTTTACGACTTTCGATCGTGATCGAAACAGAGATCTTCCTTGTGTGACGGTGACAAACGTTTTTTTTTTACGTATAAATAATTCAATTATAATTTTTTTATCAATAATAAAAACTAGAGGATCGATTGTTTGAAGAAGGAAAAAAAAACCAAAAGTGAAAAACCGAATGCCGTAGAAAAATGAAGCCAATAATTAGTGCAAAAGTGAATTAAAATTGTTTTAATATCGGTGTTTGTTCGACATAAGGTGTAACGCGCGAGAAGAAAACTTTTGTGAATTTCAAAGTCTCCTTTCTCTTTCTTCTTTGGCCTAAAGTTAAACAGAGAGGAAAAAAAAAGAAAGGGAGTGAACGAGAGTGAGAGAAGATAATTCAAGAAGATCATCAGAAAAAGCGGGATTCTCATATAGAGATCCGCATCCACCAAAGGATCGCGAGAGTGTAGAAGAGAGAGAAAGAGGAAAGTGTAAAGTGCAGACATGTGGTTGAAGAGCGCGCTCTTGTAAGTTCATCAAAATTTATTTCCAAAAAAAACACTAATTTTCAAATTCCTAATTATATTCTAAATTAATTAAATGATTAAAAAAAAATCATTTTTTTTTAAACAAATTCTTTTTCTCCAATAAAAATAAAATATTTTTCCTGGACGAGAAAAAAATTGCAAACTATATTATTAATTTATTTCTTTGCAACAAAGTTACCGCAACAATGCGTAATTGTAAATCTTGCTTCTATATAGTTAACACAAACATTATTACTATGATAATAATAAAGTAGTTCATTTTCACGTAATAAGAAAATTACACTTAAAAAACGTCTAGACTTGAGAATTTTATTAAAACCTTTTTTTTTTTTTTTGAAAAGAGTCATAAATTTATATGCAGAGATATATAACATTAAAGTCCAAAAATTTTAAGTTAAACAAAAGAGGTAAAAATTAAAAGGAAAATTTATTGCTCCAGTAACACGCAACCGTTTTAGATTTCTCTGTTTAACGATTTTACTGGTACACATGGAGAAAATCGATTAACGTAAAGATATAACGATAAAAATGTTACACGTACTTTTTGCTCGTAAAAAGAGAATTTTTACTTGTAAAAGTCGAAAGTAATAATAAATACATATATATGGTTCTACTTCGAAAAACTCCGAAGAAATATGCAAGATTCGTTAGCCGTATATAAAACTTTATTAAAAAGGACAATTTAATTATTATTGATATATTTTTAAAATCCCATTTCTACTTTTTTTAATTAGCTAAATTTAAATTAATAAAAATTTCAACTAATTTGAATTAGTGACTGAATTTTTAATTTACAAAGTATCAATAATAAAAGTAATAAAATAGTAAAATAATTAATTAGATATGAAGAAATAATTAACCGGTTATTTGGAGAAATAAAAAATTCTATATGAGTAAAAATAATGGAATTAATAGAATATAATTAAATATTTGTCGCAAATTTCTCAATAATCCCGGAAGTGAACACTATTCAGCGTATAGTATGCAATAATTATAGCCATGATTTGAAAGAATAAAATTTAAATATTTGAAATATAAAAGTGAAACTGATTGAAATTTTGAAATGAAATAAAATTAAAGTATACCCATATTCAAGAATTAAGCAAATTTTTACTAATTCAAAAGAAAGTATATCGAAATACAATAAAAGTGAAATTGTTAATTTGAATATTCAAAAGAGAATAAAAAAGTGAAATGATTTATTAAAATACAAAGTTATTTATGACGAGCCAAAACTAGATTAAAATTTAATGCTAATTCAATTTTGTAACGAAATCAAAATGAGATTAAATAAAAATAGACTAAATTAAAATTAAAAATTTGAATTCTTAAGTGAAATGAATGTCAAATAGGTTTAGTAAAATTTATGTAAAATAATTAAAAAGAACAGAACAATAGAAAATTTTACAAATTTTTCTTAGATTAATTATCAACTTCCGTAAGCTTTACTCATCCATTTCAAGTGCATTTTACTGCGAGTTATCTAATTAATCTAATAGAAATAAATAAAATTAACATATATATCAAATTTGCCTTCAATTGTTTTATATAAACTTAATTTTTGCATTAAAATGAAAATTTTATATTTCTTATTTATTATAATAAAGAAATTAAAGAAAATTGAAACGCGCGATAATTATAAAAAAAAAAAAATAAAGAAATTTTTAAGATGTTTCACTATACTTGACAAAGTGAGAGGCATATAATTACTGCTACATCAATCGCCATCAATGAAGTTAGTTCAGTCCAAGGTCGGTAAAATGTCAACATGGTGAAACGATTTCTAAAGCAAAACTGCTCTTACTTCTCGTTTTCAGGGAGGCGCTTCGAATCGAATGTCTGACTTGAAAGTAAATTATACGACCGTCTAGAATGTCAACTTTGAATGTCAACCAAAGTATAACTTCAATATATAAAAAAAAATAAGAACGTTACGTTTAATCCACAGTGTATAAAAAATTAAGGGCTTTTAAAATATGCTTACAATTTGAATAATTCATCAGTTTTGAGTCACTATTTTATGTAATAATCAATTTTCATCTAACAACCCAGACGAGCGGTTATATATATTATGTATTTTCCATGTAAATGTGGCAATTTTCTTGTAACGTATTTTACATTAACTGCAAATATTTACTTTGATATATAAATTCTTTCAATTTCTTTTGCAAATTTGTTATATCGTTTCCGTATAAAGTTTTAAAACTCGCGCGGCAATTTCAAAAGATTTTAAAGTTGCTATTTTAAATAAAAAGTTAAGATTAGACTGTATAAAATTATTTGTTATTCAATTATTTAATTCAGTTTTTGTATTTTTATCATTAAATTAAATTTATTTTTTATTATTATTAATCATGATTTATTATTTATTTTATTATTATTATTATTATTTATCAAATAGTGTAATTAGTATTTTTTATAAAAAAATAAATTCTTTATTAGTTTACAAACAAATTGTTTCAAAAGGAATTTTTCCAAAGAAATTTAACTCAAAATAACTTTTTTCGTAATATATTCCTTATTTATTAATTTTCATAATTTATTTCATTTTATTTACGCATTTAAAATCGAAATTTCTTTATTCGTTTATAACAAATTATTCAAAAGAATTTGTATATATAACAAAAAATTGATTTTCAAAAAAATTCTATTAAAAAAATTATTAAAAGTACCAATGTTATAACACTTTTTTTCCGCGCTCATGAACTTTTAAAAATAGAATATGATTTATTAATGTTTTTCCATAAATATTCAGAATAATTAAATTATAAAACATCTCTCGATGAATATATGAAAATAATTAAAATTCACAATCGAACAATGATTCATTTTTTTTACGGGATTTCCATTTATTAACTGACCTTATTATATTTTACAACAACAATTCATCATTCCATTGCAATTTTGCGAGAATGTTGCATAAAAGAAAGAGAGGCTATAAAGGTTACCTTGCCTGTCTGGATACAACAATGTAAAAATAGTGACTCCTTAAAATTATTTTTTTTTTAAATATACAAATTGATCAATAAAATTCATAAAAACTGATGGATTTTTCTTTTGTAAGTTTTGGGATGAAAATAAAAAATTCTTTTTTCGCGGACCAATTCAAGGATTTTGCGGTTACGTTCATATATAATATATATAGTATATATTGCTTGCGTAAGATGGTCGCCTCGTACTGTTATATAGAGATACTCAGGCACACACCTACATATTACTTGCAAGAATATAACTACCTGGATAAATATATGCATATACATGTATATGAGAAACCGCTTTCTCCATATGGTTTCATACACTGTGAATATTTCATATCTAACACCCTGATAACGCCCACGGAAAACTTTCCTTAATCATTATTGAGAAGTTGGAACTATCATTAACAAATCGGAAGTAATCGAACGAGAAAACAAACGGAATAAAAAAAAAAACGAGATTCTTCCATATATATAATCTGAACTTCACCCTGAATTTAATTTTTCTTCCTTGACCTAGAACAATCAAGATTCACATATGTTATACATACTAATTCTTTTACGCGACTATCATTTTCGCAATCAAGGGGAACTTAATTCTTCACACGTGTTATGCTAATTATATCATTATATATACATTTAATTATAATAATACTTAAATAAATGTTTTAGTTAATTTTTATTAATTTTTACGAAAATTAATTTTTTTCGATAAATATTTAACTGTTTGCTATTTAATTCAATAAATTTATTATATCGCGATACTAATTTATTATTTGACTTATTTTGTCCATTGAATATACGCAAAGTATACAGATTCTTCAAATTTCTCTTAAACGTTTTGCAATTTATCCTTAGTTTCGAAATGATTGATCTTTGATTACAACACAATATTGTTTCGTTTCGGTTTCAAAGCGTTGGCGGTTTCTGTAAGTATATATTTATGCAATGTACACAAAGTATAAAGACATCATTTAATTTTTCCACAATTCCACTTGAAATTCGAAAATTATTTTTTAAACTATTATTAAAAAAAAAATATACAAAATTATTGCATGTAAAAATATTTTTTAGTGTAATAAACAATTTTTCTAAAAAAAAAAATTAACCGACAATCAAAAACTGAATTAAATGTAGAATCTTTTGAGGCGATTTACAAAATTTTTTAATAATAACTACATATATTTGGTGAAATATATCTCAAAAAATGGATAGCCGTTGTCGTTATCGAATGCTGTAAGATGTCACACGAGTGAAACGTATATCGAGTGGATAATGCATGGCTAAATATCAATATATGCGAATGGTGAAAGTTCACGCAAAGATGTGTACTTATATTCGTCGCAAGGATAAACGCCGGTCGCGCACGCAATTCCAGACAAGAATTCATATTATCGACATTAAAAAATTTCTAAGAATCCTTCTTTTTTTTCTCTCATCTTTTTATTATTATAACGAAACAGACTATATAATTATCATTATTAATGTCGTATATAAATTTTCAAAAAGAAGAAACCCCATTATGTTTATATACCTGCGCGACTGAAAAATATAGCTATTATGTTAACAATTTATTTATTTTTTTTTTTTTTAAACTGAAAAGAAGTTTCGAAATATTCTCCTAAAAATAGAATGACGAGATTATTATAACAATTTCCATAAATAATAGTTTTTTTTTTCTCTTTTTTTGCAGAATATGCTGCGCTGTGTCTACACTGGGAGATGAAAGAATCGTTACAAAGTTGAGACCAGCTCAAACATATTCGAATATTCAATCAGAAAATATTGAAGCTGTTACTTTTCGAGACAGATCGATACCAATAGAAGGTATTGTTAAAAAATTTAACAATTTTATTTGAAAATTATTTCAATTTTTTTCCCCCCTCAAACGTATGTAAACAAACTTAACTTTCGTACACTTTCATTCTTAGCGAGTGAATGGTAATGAGAACTAGCAGCTTATGTAACAAATTCTTTGCGATTTAATTAAACTTCCTCGAAAAATTCCTAAAACAAATAAATTGCTCGTTTCCTTATTTTTCCAAATTTACGTAAATAAAAATATTTCACGAATAAATTTTGTCATTTTTTTTTTTTTTTAATTACAGAATATGTGACATCTCGAAAAGCTCACGCGGCAAGATACGAAGACGATGATTACTATGGTGGTGAAGATGAAGAAATAAAAATTGTCAAGACACAAAATAAAAAGGTACCTGAACGACATGAGAATTTAGAGAAAAAACAAACATCATTCAAGGAAAATGATCGAATTATTCCTAAAAAACAAACGCGTATCGAATTGGAAAATTTCAGTGATACAGGAGTGTTGCATGAAGATGGAATCAAGAAAGTTGACTCGCATCGAGCACAAGTTATTCGTCAAAGAGATTCTGTCATTCCTGGCGTTTATGTCAGGTAATACATTTATTTATTGCTTTTTAATTTCATTTTTATTTCAAATACTTTTATAAATTATATAAGAAAAGGAAATCGACTTTTACATTTCCATAAAAAAAAAAAAAGAAATAATAATGAAAGAATCACTTTCTTAAAACTAAGAAAGAGAAACACACACTTAAAAAAATCAATTTCAATGATGTAAACATTATAAAGTATCTAAAATTCAAGATAATCAGTTAAGTTGTCACACTGTTGTTGTTAATATTATTATTGTCATTATGTGAAAGCTTATGGATATCATTCCC
The DNA here is from genome assembly GCF_019393585.1 of Leptopilina boulardi. NCBI lineage: Eukaryota > Metazoa > Arthropoda > Insecta > Hymenoptera > Figitidae > Leptopilina > Leptopilina boulardi. The sequence continues at coordinate 1,146,131 of NW_026137866.1, forward strand.
AGTAGGCGAAACTAAGCAATATGTAGTAAAACCGGTTCCTGATAAAATGCTATAAAATATATATATATTTTTTTTCAAAATGAAATATTTCTGTAGACGAGGCCAAACAAAAGATATTTTAATTTTTTTTTTTTTTACAAGTGAAAATATTATTGAATAATTCATTTTTATCACAGCAATGAATATCCAACAACAATGTTACCAACACTGACAACACCAAGGGAGACTCGTTCATTTGATTTCATTCCGGTAAATATTATTCGAGAGGATAGCAAAGATGCATATACTTCGTATGCAGACAGACAATTTGGTGACTTAAGTGATGTTAGCTTAGTGCCAGCAGGCACAAGTTCACGTATTCAAGTGAAAAAAGGACCAAATGGCAAGGATTATGAATATGAATATGTCTACTATTACTACGATGAAGACGATGAAGGAAAAGCAAGTTCCGCTACAAATACTCAAGATACATCAAGCAGGACAACACAGTCACCAAGACGTGGTGGTAATAGTGGTAGTGGTGGTGCAACAAATGTCAATAGAAGTAAATACACAAACGTAGAAAGATCCACTACCGCTGAACCTGTTAGCAACGAAGTAATACCAAACAGAAATAGAGGTAGACAACTTGCAGAAGCTGATGAAATTTCCGAAGAACGCCTGCCAACTAACACTAGATTCCCACCAAGGTATTTGTCAATCATGTATCCTGTTTCTAAATTACATAATAACTGATTAATAGCCCGATTTACTCTCAATTTAATTACAATTTAACATCAATCTCACTAATAGTTTAATTTTTTAATTGGTTTTATTCATTAAAATTCTATAAATAACACTATAATAATTTTATTATCATCAGTATTACTAATTTTTTTCAGATCTCGTTCAAATCACAATACAGGAACAACAGAATCAAGTCGAGTACGTGGTAATCGACCAAGACCCAGTTTAGAACTCGTAGACTCAAGTAGTTTTCGCACTCATCAAGAAGGACCAGAATTTCCACAGAACTTACCAAAAGGACCGGTTAGATTTATTGGAGTAACTCCTAATGAAGATAACGAAGAGAAACCATCTAAAAACCGAGCGAGACCACATCGATTGCAAGAACCAGCTCCAGTTGAAGAAACTATTGATGATGCTCAGCCTACTTTTAGAAGACGACCTGCTTCAAGTATTGATCACGAGGTAATTACTTTCTTAATTCAAATGCCTAAGTGAAACTATAAAGAATTTTTCAACAAAAATTTTTATTCCCTCAGGCCCAAGTGGAACTTAGCAGAGGACAACCCGTTAGACAGCCAACAAATGAAGATGATACAGAACCTGCCACCCCGGGAATAATTTATTCAGATAAAAAAACACACCTAAGCGAAAAACAAGATACAGAATCATCAGATTTCACAACAACTGATATACCAACAACGGAATATCCTTCAGCAATGGATAAAGTTGCTTTGGATCTTTATGCATTCTTCCAACAAGGACAAAGTAATCTTGTTGAATCAAGCTCTGAATCTGATTTAACAAATGACAGTACAACATTATCGGAAAATGATGCCACGGAACTTGCAACCACTGAAACATTTATTGTTACAACAGAATCTACAACCACTTCAACCGAACCATCAACAACTACTACCACAACACCGGAACCAACAACCTCAGCAACCACCACTACAGGTAGAGGAAAATTCCGCAGACCAGGAATACCAGGTGGTGCTGTCTCCAGAAACAGGTAAATATACATTTTATCAATTCCAAAAAACTTTTTTCTAAATCAACTTTCTTTCAGATTTAAGCTGAACGGAAGTGGATCAACAACAGAAAGCAGTAATTCAGCAGAACCAACACAAAAAGTTAGAGGAAGATTCGGTAGCAATGGTAACAGTGGATTTAAGCGACCAAGACCAGGGCAAAAACATCAAGTCGATGAGGAAGTACAAAAAGAAAATGCAGCTCCAACAAATGCAGAAAAATCAAATGGTACACGCAATAGATTCAGAGGAACTGGTAATCGAAATATTTCCATTACAACTCCAGCCTCTGCTCCATCTTCAGGATCTTCCGCCGCAGCACTTCGACCAACATTCAACAAGCTCAATATTAATCGCAGACGTGGTAGACCCTCAACAGCATCACCATCAGCCAGTGAAGAATCATCAGATGGAAGCGAAGTCGAAACACACGAGGCTCCAATTACTCCAAAACCAAGTGCTCGGCCAAAATTACCAGGCGTTGTTCCCAGACCCGCGCGTCCCGGTGCTAGGGTCAATTTAAGACCCAGACCAGGACAAGCGACAAGTACCACAGTTGCTCCCGAAACTCCCGAAGTTCCCGTTGACGAGCCTGCCAGTGAGGGAACAGAGGAGGAAACTCACGCTGTAAGATCCTATTTTCCACTAATTTACCTATTTACACTAATTTACAAATTTACGTTTATGTAATAAAAATAAATTTAATTTTTACAGGCTCCAGCAGAATCAAGTCCACCAAATCGCCTAACAACCGTCAATCCACTCAACAAACTAAGAAATAGAAATCGATTACAGGTACAACCAAAAACAACACGATCACCTATTTCAACAACTCCAAGAAGATCGCCTCTATTACCACGACGAAAAACAACTGAAGTTCCCGTTGAAGAACCTGTTCACGAACAAGAGAGTGAAGAAGAAGCAGTTGCCGAAACAGAGCCAACGGAAGTTTCAATTATCGAAACAAGTACAGCAGCAAGTACTAAACACGAGGAAGTTCGAGGATTAAGTGGTCTTTTAGCACCAAGAAGAAGGATAGCACCACGTCGTCCTGGTCAAATATTATCTCGAGAATAGACTTATAAAAAACATAATTTTTTTTTTTAAATTCCATTTCTATGGAAACTGATCAAATTTAATTTTTTAACAAGAATTTTTTTTCCCTTCCGGTTTATTAATAAAAAAAAATTCTTCAAATCAGACAATAAAATCACTACAAATTATTAATAGTATAAAAGAAAACTTGACAAACGGACATTGTGCACTTTAAGCTAGTCTCTTTATAATCAAGCGCACTTCTTAAAAATGAAAGTGCCATTAAATAAAAAGGAAATACTCAAATCGACTGAAAAAAAAACTTGGACAGCTTTATATTCCTTGAGTGCACAAAAAAAAAAATCTCCCTCGTAAATATAAGTCCGAGTTAATGCAACAAATTAATCAGATTTAAAAATTATTTTTTTTTTAATCGTGTGATCATATAAAATGCCTATGCAGTAACTTTTACGAAGTAATAAAAAACGAAAAATCGTAATTGCCTGGTAAATGTTTATACTGCACAACAATAGTGATGGTAATTATATATTTAATTCGACATGACTTGTGCGTGTACTTCTTATTTAATTATCTTTTATGTTTTATATTTTGATGTTGTATATGTACGTTTAAAGCATATGATATCGTATCTTTAATATTTGAAGAATAATGTTTTTTTCAAGTACGAAAAAGCTGGCAATGTTAATGTGCCTTATTGCGTTTGCTCCTACTTTTATAGAATAGCTTAAGCTCCAAAAAATAATGTAAATATTATTATATTATTATTAAATTCATGTCTGAATGACAATAATCGTACCTTGATTATATTTTATTTTGTCCTTTTCATCTCCATCATTAGTTGAGATATCCATTTGGTACTCGAAAAAATAAAAAGTATTAGAAATATTTAAAAAAAAAATTTAATTGAAGGTCCAGATCAAGGAGCCGGTTATAACATTTTTAAAACTCAAAATTTTTGGCCCCTGAATCCAAAAAAAGTTTTGAATTTTAATTTTTTCAAGTATTTATTTTTATAAAGAATATACAAATAAATATCTACATGAAAAATAAAATTTAAAACTTTGTAATATTGAATTAACGAGACAATAATTTCTAGTTTAAAAAAATTATACCCGGTACTTTAATTTGGACCTTCAATTAAAAACAATTAATAATACAAATTTTTTATAAATTATTAGCAAACTGCCTTAAACAAGAAAAAAAATTAAATAATTTTTTATTCATATAAAAATAATTATGGTAAAATGGGAGGAAAAACGTCTTTTCAAAAAACCTAAAAAATGTCCTAAATCCTAAATGCGAAATTAAAGAGAACCTAATAAAACCTAACGGAAACCTAATGATTGTACAGAAACAATCAGTGTAAGAATTTCGAAATCTTACACAGTTGAAACACAAGTAAAAGCACAAAAAATATAAATATAACAATTGGATGTGGAAATTGGTGAAAAATTTATATAGTGACAGTGGAGAAAATAATATTAAGAGCCAATTATTAAAAAATAATAATTGACTTTTAATACACACAATAATAAATACCTTGTAATATAAAACCTGAAAATAAAAATGATTAGTAAACATCCTATTCTAAATTTTTACTAATTAAAAAAATTATATAAGAAAATTATTTTCAAGTCTAAATTAACGCCCGGAGATCCCTCCTCTAGATTAAGAAACAAATTTGAGAAATTTGCCAATTAACCATACAAAGAAACCGAGAGTTAAAAAAAAAACCCAAAAATTATTTTCATTATATCTAACAATTACTATTTTACATTCTATTTTATTCGAAAAATTTACACTAATTCTAATAATATTGAATTATAAGATTAATTTAAAAAAAGCAACTTTAAGTTGCACAATTAACCTTTTTTTTGGTCTGAATCGAAATAAAATTAAAACGATAGGTTAATTAAATATTTAAATATTCAACAAATATTTATTGTAATAAAATATTCAACAAATATTTATTACAATAAAATATTCATCAAATATTTATTATTTATTGCAATAAAAATATTTAAAATAAAAAAAAATTTAATACTTTAAACATTTTTAAATGTTTAAATATTTATTAATTTTTATTTAAATTATCATTGATTTATTTTTTTCATGTCAATATAACTTTTAATTATTTCCAATTTTTTTAAATGAATAAGTGATTTTTAATTCCGCGTGAACCAAAAAAAAGTAAATCCTAATCTAAAAAATACAAAGACAAATAATAAGTGTCCACTTGCTATTTAAATAGATTATGTTTCATTTAAATTAATTTAATTTTAAATTAAATTAAATTTATAAACATTAATCTAATTACTTAGCTGCCACTATATATAGAATTTTTCTAATTTGTTACAACTTGCCTCTACTCCACTTGTATTATAGAGACAAGAGGGACTCACCGACCGATGATTCGAATAGGTTGAGGGGATGATGCTGGGGATTCACCTTTCTCTCAGCATATTGTCAGCAATCTGCAATCCTCCTTCCTCTTTTTCCTGTCCATCCTATCCTACCCATCCTTCCTGTCCTTCAGTCCTAAATAAATACAAAAATTCATTAGATATCGATAAAATAAAAATTATTCAAAAAAATTTATAAGTTTTTTACTATGTATTTAAATATTAAATGTATTATTTGGAAAAAGCCACACAAATTTCTGAAAAATTAAAATTAAATTTAATTATTCTTTTTGTTTCCAAAATGATTTATAAATTATCTGAAAAATTGGAATATAAATGTATTTCTAATTTATTTATTTAGAAAATAATTAAAATATGTAAAAATAAAAAAATTACATCAGTTGGAAGTTGGATCCGCCCGAATGGAATCCTTCCATAATTTTCACAAATCACAATAGCACAACACTTTTTTTAAAATTTTTATTTTCACAACACTAAAAAAATTATGGAATTTACTTTTAAAATTTAATTAATTTTTTATTTAATCACGCACTGATTTTAAATTTAAAACTGATTTTAAAATATGAATTTACTTTTAAATTTTGTTTTAATATCAACATTTTTGTTTATTTTTTTTTATTAATTATTATAAATTAAATTATTTTTAAAACACTCGGAAAATTACGAAATTAATTTTTATAAATTTTTACAATTTAATTTAATTATTTAATCACGCACTGATTTTAAAATTTACAAAAAATTTAAAATGTTTTTTAATCACGCACTGATTTTAAAATTTACAAAAAAATTTAAAACATTTTTAATCGCGCACTGATTTTAAAATTTACAAAAATTTAAAACATTTTTAATTGCGCACTGATTTTAAATTTTAGAAAAAATTTTAAACAATTTCGTTTTTATTCACACACTGATTCTAAATTTTACAAAAAAAAAAAAATATAAAACGTTTTTAAATCGCGCACTGATTTTAAACTTTACCAAAAAATTGTAAACGATTTCGTTTTTAATCACGCACTGATTCTAAACTTTGATAAATAATAAAAAGAAATTACTTAAATTTCCAAAACTTATTTATGGAGATTTTTGCTAATTGTAATTAAACTTGTCTCATCATTAAATAGCCATCGAGAATTGTTTCCTTTTTCCCAATTATTGTTCTGAAAAGATAAAAAAAAAAAAAATTGTCAGACACCAAAAAAAGCATTAAATTATACGATTTTTAATCATTTTTAAGGTTATGTTGCAACACATTAATAAATATTAATTAAACAGCAAAAACTGTAAATTATATGATAAATAATTATTTTTTTAAGGTTATGTTGCAACACATTAACAAAAATTAATCCTCCATTTTGATTATTAAAAAATTAATAAATTTGTATTTAGATTATAATGAGAAATTATTTTATTTTCCTAGTCGAGGCAAAGGCAATAAAAAAATATTATATTGGCAGCAAAAACAGAAAAAATTAACAATTGCTTTATAATATAATTTTTTAGGGTTATGTTTATCAACGAAATATTATATTATAACAATGATTAATATTCAATTCGACTTTTGAACAAATTAATTATTTTATATTCAATTTATGATGCCTTTGTTTCCATTTGTATACCTGTTCAAAGTCGAAAACTTTTAGACAATGCATCAAATTCGCCTACCTGCCCCCCCCCACTCCACTTCAATTAAATAATCCCCAAAATAAATTTCGACAATTGCAAAAATTGTTGATAAAATATATCAATTAATATTACACTTATAGATATGAAAAATAAATGCGACAAATAAACGAAATATTGCAACACACATTTCGACTCAGTGTTCCGAGCAACTCGGAGCAAAATTGTATTATAATAGAAAATAATTAAACATGCAATGAAAAACAAAGACACAAATATGATTCAAACACAATTACATAAATATAAAATTTTTCAATTGATTTTAACTCACCATTAGCAGCAACTTCCATGCATGGGAAGAATAGGTTTCTAAAGCAAATCAGCTCCCGGAGATCCCTCTTCTGGATTAAGTACCAAATTTGAGAAATTTGGCACTTAATCTTACAAAGAGACCGAGAACTAAAAAGCTCGAAACAAATCTTCCCTTTCGTCCAACAATGAACACCATTCTGCGCAAACTGTAGAGAAAAAATAAGTTTCTAAAACCAATCAGCTCCCGGAGATCCCTCTTCTGGATTAGGAACCAAATTTGAGAAATTTGGCACCTAACCTTACAAAGAGACCGAGAACTAAAAGGCCCGAAACAAATCTTTCCTTTCGCCCACTAATGAACACTTTTTGGCACAAGCTGAAACACAAATGAGTTTTTTTTCTTTAGCAATGTTCAACACCATGTGTTGAGACTCGACGCCATTTTGGAAAAATGCCTTGTTGCCAAATTTAATCGACAATCCGATGAACGACAAACATAATTCTCATCCATCGACTCGGAAAATAACTTAAAATCAAATATTTATAAGATAATATATTATATTTACCGATTTTTACCAAAAAAAAGTCGCCAATATCGGGGAAATGTGCTGCACGGGAAACAATTCAAAGGCACTGAACAAGTCCCAACACAGAGAAATCCTCCTCGTCTCTGATTGGCTGTCAACAGAAACGCCGACTGAACCGGAAGAGGACTGTTTCTGGACAAGAAAAGACTAACTGTGATTGGCCTACTCAGCTGAGCTCAAAGGGCCTGTGTATTAGGCTTTACATTTATTTGAATTTTTAAACTCATTAATAACAGACAATGATAATACTAATTATAATAAACAAAATAAAATAATAAAAAAATAAAGTATAACAGTAAAATAAATAAAATATATTTTATTTTATATAATAATTATAATAATAATTATATAATTATACTATTAATATATATTATTATATTAATAAAATAATATATAAAAAATAAGTAAAAATAATAAATAAATGAATAAAAGTGAATAATTATTATTTACAGTTAATAATAATTAAAAAATTACCTAAATTTATGATAATTATTGTTTTTCGTCTATTTTTTTTTAATTTAAAGAAAAATATATTTATTAAGTAATTTAATTAAATAATAAATGTTATTTATATTATCAGCAGTCTGTAAATTTTAAAAAAGTAAAAATTATAATTAAATTATTTATTTTACGAATTTGTAAACGAATTTTCGTTTTTCGTAAGCATTTAGTAACAAATATTCAATAATGATTTTATACGAATTATATAATATGTAAATTAAGAATTATAATAATAATAGAGAAGAAACAGGGAAATTAAAATTATAATACCTGGTTTAAAAAAATCTTTTTTCTTATCAGAAAATTATTTGGCATTTTTTGGAGGAAGGGATTTACTGCGCCGTGACATTGTGAAGAACTTTCTTTCTGATGATCTTTTACGTTCCTGAAAAAATTTAATTAAAGAAATTAATTGAAAAAAGAAATTAAAGAAATATTTCTATTGTTATTTCATTATTTTTTTTTATTTTAAATTATTTCTAATTAAAAAAAATTGTAAATGGTAGACTCACTTTATTGTCAGAAGAGAGTTTTTCTAATGATTTTTGAGAACTTTGACTTGATCTTAAGGAATGAACATCATCGGCAGATTTCTGTAAAAAAAATTAACTGTAAATAAAATGTGTTATTGAAAAAATTAAACTATAAAATTTTTCAATTTACGCGTTATCACTCACTCTATAATCAGAAAACAATTTTTCTAATGATTTTTGAGAACTTTGACTTGATTTAAGGGAATGAACATCATCGGCAGATTTCTGTAAAAAAAAATTAACTGTAAATAAAATGTGTTATTGAGAAAAATTAAACTATAAAATTTTTCAATTTACATGTAATGGAGATTTCATTTCTTTTAAAGCTGATTTTTCTTGTGAGACCTAAAACAAAAATAAGAAATATTTTTAAAACAATATATTTAAAAAAAATAACTAAATATCAAATTTTTAACTTACTTGTAATGGTGTCGAAGTTTTCTGATTCTTTTGTGACTGCACATAAAAGTTAAATAACGAATTTGATTAAAAATAATCGGAAAACAAGACATTCTCAATATAATGATAATTTTAAAAAAATTCATTTTTATATATTTTAAAAAATTAATAATTAGTAAACAACAAACTTACTCCAAATTGAGCAAATATTTCGTCAAATAATTGTTCACCAGGTTTATTGGATTTAGAACCAGAATCATCTTCTTCAGACTTCTGTAAATAAAACGCAAATGAAAATTATTTCTCCAAAAAAAGAAAGTTGTATTGAATTTCAGTTGCAAATGAATTGTTTTTTACAAAACTTACACGAAAGGGAGAGGAAATTTTTGAGCTTTCAATTGATTTCTGCGATGATTTTTTATCAGAAATCTACAAAAATTGTATAAATATTTTTTAAATGTTTCTTTTTTTAATAAAAAAAAAAATTGTAAATAAATTACAGGTTTTTACCTCAGTTTGAGACTGTAAAGCTGGAAGTTTTTCTTTCAATGATTTTATTAAAGACAATGTCTCTGAATTTATATTAACTTGTTCATTTTTTATTATTAAAGGTTTTGGTTTCTTCTCAGCTTCTTTTTTCAATTCTGTTTCTTTTTTTAATTCTGTTTCTTTTTTTAATTCTAATGCTTTTTTTAATTGTAATTCTTTCTTCAATTCTTCTGCTTTTTTTAACTCTGCTTCTTTCTTCAATTTCTTTAATTCCTCTTCTCTCTTCAATTCTTTCTTTTTTTTCAATTCTGCTTCTTTTTTTAATTCTGCTTCTTTCTTTAATTTCTTCAATTCCTCTTGTTTTTTGAATTCTAATTTCTTCTTTATATCCTTTTTCTTTTTCAATTCGGATTCAGTTTTCTCATTTTTTAATTTTTCTAATTCGTTTTCTGCATCTTCGATTTGTTTATTTAAATCCGTGAAATCTTTTTCGCCGGAACTTAATTCCTGCTCCACCTATTGCAATAAAAATATGTAGATAATTAAATAAATCATTTTTAAATTTAATATTAATAAGAAGAAATGAATAAAAGTATACTTCTTTATAGAGATTCCGGTATTTCTTGGCTTTTTGTTCAAGTTCCCTGAGCTTAAGTTGGTGAACATTTATCAGAGATTTTTCTTTTTTTTCTGCTTCATCTACATCTGCCTTTAATTTAATTTTCAATTCTTCAAAGGTTTCCATAACTTTTGAATCCAATAAATCAGGATAATCATCGAAATGTTTCTTATTATTCTCCTTTATTTTCTTGTAAGAATCCATGAGTTCACTGTGTATTTTCTTTTTTTGATCAATTTCGAATTTTAAGTTTACAATTGTTTTCTCTTCCTCGTTGTGATTTGAACAATTATCCAATTCATGTAAAAGCTCATTATTTTCCTTATTAAGAGTCTCCTGCTTAAGATTCAATTCTTCCAATTCCTGCATGAAAAGTCAATAGTTAATAAATTTTTTAATTATAAAGTATAATAATTAAATTATTATCAGTACATACTTTATTTAATAATTTCATTTCATTAGATATTTCATCATGTGGTAAAGACTTTAATTCATCGTTTAATTCCATTAATTTCTTATCTAAATTTTCAATATCTTTAGATGTTTGTAATGAAAGCGAATCTATTGACATTTTTGTATCATTTATTTTTTTATCAAGATTTAAACCACAATTGGTCAAATCCATAACTTTATTATAAGCTTCAATTAGAAAATTATTTTTTTTAATTTTGTTTTGTGCATCCTCAATTTTTCCCGCCAAGTCAGTATGCCTGAAATATAAAAATTATTATTATTAACATTCAATTCCGTAAAATATTTCAAAGTTATCAATAATTTTTAATAATTACGAGGAATAATCGGAATCCAAATTTTCGGATAATATTTCTCTCATTTTTGCGTGTAGAATTTCTGCATATTCATCAAGATAGTTGTAAGATTCTAATTCTTTTTCACGATCAGCGGCTTCCAATCTCAATTTATCCAGTTCCTAGTAAATTTTAATATATTTATAAAAATAATTCAAAAATTTAATTTAGTGGTAAATGTAATAAAGTACAATACTTGAGCGTTTTTAATATCATCTTGAAGATCCTGCAACTTCTCGTCTTGTAAAATCTTATTTAACCTGACTTCTTCCATCTCTAAAAAGTAGTTTGATCTGTTAAAAAAGACATAAAATATTAATGAACGATTTAATATTGTTAAATATAAAAATTATTTAAAATAAAATTTTCTAATTATTACTCTTTAACATCCTTTAATTTTTGTTTAATATCAATTAAATCCTGATCTGATATTTGCAACTCCTCATTTTCTTTTTCCAATTTTGCTAGCTTTTCTTGTAATTTGTTTAATTTAGCTTTTTCCATTTCTAAACAAAAGAAATAAAATATAAAAATTAATACACTTGTTTCAATAAGAAAATTTTGTTTCCTTATTTAACTAATACACGAATTTATAAATTTAATGAGTTTATCTTTAAATCACTTACCAATAATCGATTTACTTTTTGAAGCTTCATTTTCTAAAGTAGCTGTAATTTTTTTCTTTCTTTCAAGTTCTTCAATTAAATTTTTAATTACAAGTGACCTTATGTTACACGTTTCATTTAGTTTTTGATCAATCATTTTTTGAACAACAACCATACTTTGAATATCTTCGTACACGCTATTAATATCTTCTTGAACATTATTGTAACTGAAAAAAATGTTTTCAATATTAAATTTCTTCTCTTCAAAGTTAAATTTATTATTTTTTGAAATAAATAAATTACGTAAATTACTAGAAAATTTATTAATTGAATATTTTAAAAAACAAATATTTAACTCACACATCCATACAGAATTTTAGATCTGCAATAGTTGTTCCCTGTTGTGCTTCAAATTTTGCCTTTTCAATATTTAATGCAGAAAATTTAAAATCAATTGATGATTTTTCCAATGTTAGAGCAGATTGCAGGGACTCATATTTTTTGACAATATCTGTTTTTGCATTCTAAACGAAATTGAAAATTTTAATTATAAAATAGACACATTTAATCTAAAATATAAAATATACCGGTGTTGAAGGTACAGATGAATTTGTAGCTTCATTATTTTTCCAAGTTTCAAAAAGTTGGTCAATAAGTTTATTTGGTTGTTGCGTTGGTTGTGATGCTGAGATACGTTGTAAATCCATTTTTTTTCTTTTCTTATCACCATCCGATACAGATGATCTTCTTTTGCGATTGTCAGGATTTTCTGAATCCATTTTTATAACTGAAATAAAAAATTATTATTTATAAACGAATTTTTGATTCATCCAAATGAACACAATTTGTCAAATGTTGCAAAACAAACACACACACACATATTTATTATTTGCGAAAAGGTTATTAACACAACGCCATTTTGAAAAAAATGTCATTGTTGCAAATCGTTAATCAACGACATTAACATTTTTCGTAAATATTCAGAATGTTTTGAAACAAACCCCTCAAAATATGACATCCCTCAACTTAGCGAAAAAATTTCTAGAAAAATTTATAAGATAGGTTATATTTACCGGTTTTTTTTTATAAGAAAATTGCCAAATAACAGGTAAATCGGTTGCACGATAAATTTTTTAAAGGCACTGAACAAGTACCAACAGCGACGTGAGTAAACAATGGTGGTTCAACCGGAAATGAGCTCTATCTAAAGCAAGGAAATACCGCCATTTTTCTTGAAAGAATACATCTATTTAAATAATTACAATAAATGTAGTAATTACAAAAGCACTGAATTTTATATAAATGAGATAAAAAATTAATTCGATAATCAACTTTCTTAAAACTTTTCTAAAATAATTAAATTTACCAATACATAAAAGCGGAAGTCCGCTCTTTGCATTATGGGGAATTAAACTTGTCCAGTTTATGACTTCCTATTGGCTGGATTATTCAACCAATATATATGTAGAATTCAAATTTAAATTTTGTCTTACAATTATATAAAATTTATTAAAATTATTTAATTTATTACTAAATATATAAATTTAATATGTATATTAGATTATAATTTCATTAATTCAAATTTTTAGATAACATTTCTTTCTTTAATTGTCTAAGATATAAATTCTTAAACAATAAGTATAAATTTTGAGAAAAGATTTAATTTACTTTTCAAAATTTTTAAATTATCTAAAAAAGGAAGGTTAAGAAAAAAATTGCTTTATATCAAAATATAATCGTTTAATCATCAATAATATTTCATAATACAAAGACCCAGAATGCAGAAAAATCGCAAGAATAAAAATACTAGTCACTTGTATTTTCTAAGTATCATTCGCCCCATCACAGATTTTGCTCCAGTCAATTTTTTTTTTTTTGCAATATTCCAACTGGTAACTTTTTTCCTTCTGTCATCTAATTTAAAATTAGTGCGGGGAAACAAAGGAAAAAAATAGGGAACAAAGTCACATATTATTTCGATGCATTATGACAAACTGTAAGAAAATTTACTGTTTTTTTTTTTTTTTATTATTAATTGTATAAAAGATTTTTTTCAAAATTTTTCCCAATATTAAAAACAAATTATCACACAAAACTCGTTGATATTATTAATGTTAATAAAAAATTTTTGAAACGCCCACTGCCATTCTTGACACTATAATATAATGCCCATATTAATTGGTGAGTCATTTGGTACTGGCAGTGATTTCACAAAATTTAATATTACAAACATTATCTTAATAAAGATCTAAAAAGCACTTCTTAGTTTAAGAATGGGAGATCCTTTTTTTAAATTTTAAATGAAAATTAATAATTAGAAACAATTCGCAAAGACTAAAACGATAATAAAGACGATTTTTTTTTTTTGTATCGTCGAAAAGAAAATTAATTTTCATCAAATAAAATGTAAAAGTTTCTAAAATAATAATAAAATAAAAGCGAGAACATCTCGCAAAATAGGAAAATATACGTTCAAGAAACTATATCAACAATAAAAATTTGAGAATTAGTCTAAAATAGCAAAAAACTTGACTTCTCAAATTGAGATTATTATAACAAAAAAGAATTCGTTGATTCAGTTCAATCCGTATATTATTTTGAGAGTCACCCTGTTTATCACTCGAAAGCTATATAACTATTTTTTTATAGTAATCTATTTGTACAATTAATTCTATTTTTTTATCATTATAACGACATAATATCCTTTTTTTTTTGCTACAATTGGCAAAAATTGTTTTTAATTTACTTGCTTCACTTCCAAAAGTTGAGGATAATTTTCCACTATATTCAGCAGAATTCCGTCAATATAAGATCGCAATTGAGAATTTACTTCTTGCTGTTCCTTTAGGGCTTGCTTTAACTGAAAAAGAAAATAATTTATATAACTCAATTAATTTTAATAATAAATAAATATTACTCACTTCAGCTAATGTGCGTGGTTCTGGTTCCCTCGATTTATTTCCATCAGTCTGATCTTGATTCATTCCTGCTAATAATTCAGCAGCAAGACTAGATCCTTTTTCGACATTATTCGCACATGGATTCAACATTAATAATTCACGACCCGCTTGTAAAGCCGCTGCCGCTTGCAATTCATCTCTTGATTCCTCTAAACCTATATTTTCAAAGAAAAATAAAAATTTAATAAAAAGAATGTAACTATTTATAAAAAAATAAATTTAATTAAAAATTACTTTTGTTTCGAGCTCGTAAATGGGAAATTTCTTGAATTAATTGATCTAATTTTTGTTGTTCATCAACGTGAGCCGCTAATTCTTCTCTTGCAACTTCAAGCATATGATTAGCTTCATTTGAACGACTCACTGCCTGACGTCCAAGTTCACGTGCAGTTTCAGTTTCTCTTCTTGCATCGTCTAATGTATTTTCAAGTTGACCTTTTTCCACTCGAACTTTTTCTAACTGTTCCCGTAATCGGGAGACTTCATCACGTAAACTCGCACTCTCAAGTTCCATTGCTTGCAATTTTATCGAGCAATTTTCCAATTGTAATTCCTTCTCACGTTCCAATCGACAAGCAAAGTCTCGATGCCTTCTCTGCTCGGCCTATAACGGAAACAATAAAAAAAGTCGTTAAAAAAAAATTATTTCTAGTTTTTTTTTTTATTTTTGTTTCAAGAAGCATTTTTCGTTTTTTAAAAGAGTAAAATCTAATCTTTATAATTTTAAAATTTCAGGGACACAAATATTAAGTCAAAAACTTTTTTAATATGCTTTTTAAAACGTTTTTTTAGATTCTTTTGAAGAAAATAGAGGATTTTAAATTCAAATTTATATACTTGTAATCTTTCTTCAGCTCTGCTCTCAGCATCTTTAGCAGCTTCTTCCAACATAAGTACCCTGGCCTGAAGTGTTGCATTTTGTTCCTTTGCTCTCGCGTATCTCTCTTCCCCTACCGATTGTGTGTCCACTAAAGCGTGCATTTGTTCTTGTATCATTTGTACCTGTAAAAATAAAAAAAAATGTAATTAATTTAACTGTTTAATTATAATATAATTATATATAATTAATAAAAGAAAGTGTGAAAATGTTTATTTCATTTTTTAATATTAAAATTGAATAATCTTGATCGAAAAAGTCTAAAAAAAGACAATATTTCCTCTGTAATTTCTTTTTCATAAATAATAATTTCATTGTTCTTTTACAAATAATTTCATCTTCTTTTTGTGTTCGTTGTGCTATTTAAAACAAATAATTGCTTGGTGACTTTCTATTATTATTTTTACCTATTCTCTAAGTTGAAATCGAAACCAGTGGAACTAGAAATATATTTAAAAATATACAGCTTTATAAGATTCTTGTATTTCTATATTACACGATAATGGAGAAATATATGCCGCGGTCAATAACCAGATGGGGAAGAATCGATGCGATATGCCTATAGCATATTTTCTCTTACTTGTTTGTCTGATGTACTGGGACAACAATTATGATCTTGTCCCAAAAATTGAAACTGACCTTCCCAAAGATCGTATTCAAGATCAGCATCGAGTTCACCAGTTGTTACTTCACTAAAAATTCTATTATTTGAATTAGAATGACTTTTAAAATTTACATTACACGATTTATTATCAACGACACCAATTTCTTCACAGTCCGCTTCCATTCTACTAACTTGACATTTTACAAGTTACACTGTTAATATTTTATGCATATGCCGCAAGCGCGTGTGTCATGTTATAAGTATAACATTTTTTTTTTTCTCTTTCCCACAGTGAACTGAATATTTCGATCGTCATTCTAACTCCATTAGTATAGTAACTACTTTACTAATATGACCTTATTAACTTGTGCTAATATTTTTTTTTTTTTATTTATTTATTATTTTTTCTTTAGAGAAAAATTAGAACATCAGAATTTTTTTTTTCTTTTGATAAATAGAAAACGCGCACTTCCGTCTCGTCTTGGCCGACGCCTTAAATATTGTGCTCGAATATATATTTGTTGGATAGTCTCGATTATGTCGTGGGTTGTTAGTCGTAGTGGGCTATTTATGCACTTCTTATATACTCTCTTTCGCTTAACTCCTTTTGATATTATTTTCTAATTACAATGATCGTCGGGGAAAATCTGAAAACACGTTTACTTTAGTTGTAAAAATAAATTTATTTAAAAAAAAATGTTTTTCTCTTCAAACACCTTATTTATTATTAATAAATTAAATAATACAATTATTATTGTTGAAAAATATTATAAACAAATATTTTCAAACTTACTGAAAGTTTGCGTTCTTATAATTGAAATTATAAACCATCAAGCCATTTTTTTAAATTCACTATTCCGTAATATCCAGTATCAATTAGTACAATTAAAAAAGTTAAGAAAGCCCAACCTTTCCATTCTAAAAAACTTCGATTAGTTACTGAAACATTTTTAGGGCAAGCCATTGCAAGAGAAAAATTTCAAATAAATATTAATCACAAATTTTATTTCGTTTGAGTTGCAATTTTTTTTTTTACTTTCCTTAAAGTTATAAATTTTTTTTACTTTTTAAAAATAATAATGAATAAATATGAATTTTTAAAAAAGTTAAAATTCAGTAACTGAGAATTTTGATTTACGAAATATTTTTTAAGAAAACAAAAAAGAAAAGATTGGTTTTTTAATTAAACAAAATAAAATCGACCGTTTTCCACTCTCTGAACTAGGCCGCCAGATAAATATCAATTGTTCCCACTTCTTAGAATCAATATTTTTCCGGAAGCTATATTTTTTATTATGAGAAAAAAAAGAAATTACTGCATTTTTACAAGTGAATTTTTACTTCTAGAAATTATTTTTTTTTAAATAGAACTCAAAATAGTTTCAACTATCTTTATTAAATTAAAATTGTTCTTACAATTTTTTTAAATTTCTTATTAAAAAATGTTCATTTTTTTTTCTCTTTCATTGGAATGAATTGAAAATCTCAAATTTCTTATCAAGCCTTACTGTCATCCAAAGTATTTTGTTCAACTACTGAATTGGATTTATTCAAGGACATTTCAGTAACTAAATAAAAAAAATATATTTTAAAAATTAATCATTAATTTTTAAATATTAATTAATAAAAATAAAAAATTTAAACGTACTTTTATTTGTCAAGTGCGTTTTTTTTAATATTCTGCTGTACAAAGATTCACCGCTGATTGGCTTATTAAACAAAATGCTGCTCGTTAAGAAAAAAAAAAAAATTTTTGTTACAATCCATAATTTTTCTTGAAATTTGATATTTCTAAATAACTCACAAATTTAAAAACGAACACATTAAATCGTAAAGAAAATTATGATAAGAAAATTTTTAAATCTAAATTCACTTTTAGTGCCATTATGTAGCAATTATGTGGATAGTAAAAAAAATATTTTTCTTCGACACAGATTGTACTATAATAAATTTAAAAAAATAATTAAATAATATTAATTAATTACTCGTTATTGGTAAATAAATATTTCATTAAAACAATAAAAAATAGAAAACAAAAATTAAAAAAAAAATGTGAGAAAAAAATTGTTTTTCATAAGAAATCAAATTATTTACACCTTGAAAGAAGTTAATTAACGCAACTAAAATGAGACTAAAAATTTTTTTCCAATGGGAAGACTCACGCAAAAAGTAAAACAGCCGCCACTGACAGTAGAATGAGAATTCCGTAAGTGAACGGATTATTAATGAGAAAAATCCCGTAATTAAATGTTGTTTTTTTAAAATAAAGTTTACGATGAAAAAGTCCCATCTATTAAGTTAAGGAACTTTACGTAAAGCTAATTTCTCATCATCCGTCATAAAAGTTCCAGAACTTTTTTGATTATCTCTTAATAAAGTTTCTTCCAATTTTTGCGATTTATTACTGGCTGTATCAATAGAGATATTTTTATTATTTCGTTGTTTTTGTTCGGAAATTTTTGAATTTGATGGTGAAATTAATTTTTTTGGTGTTGACGTGCCAGATATTTGTTCGTATTTAGGTTCAATTATTCCCTTATTATTATTATTATTGCAACAACTGAATGATGCAGGACAATTTTGTGATGCATCTCTTTTTTCTAATTTTCGTAATGGCACTCCAATTGGAAGCAAATGAGGATTCTGCATAAAATTACAATATAAGTTTCTATTTTTTTTATAAATTGTAATTGAAAATAAATATTATATTATATAGTTAAAAAAAAAAAAATTAAAACTACCTGATGTGCTAAAAAAGAAGGAGTCGACCTTTCGGAATTACTAAAGTTCCGGCCGAAGAAGAAACTTCGGAGAAAATTGTAAGCAATAATTATGGAAATAATTAGAAGTGCAAAAAGAATAAGTGGCAGCCAAGAAGTTTCTTTGGTTGATTGAACTTCATACGTATTAAAATCAGAGGGACGATTGGAATGACAAGTGCACGGTGCTACAATTGTCAAATTGTAAAAAAAAATATAAATATAAAAAAGTAATTAACTTTAATAAAAAATTAAAATAACTAACGAACTTGAATAATGTTGATTAGGTCTCGGTGGTGGTGGTGGTGGTGGTTGATAATAAGATTCGCATGGAATGTAATTGGGATACGAATGATAATTTTTACAATTTGATGATGAATCCTGATCAGCACCCGAAAAAGTTTTTTCTACCATAGGATTTTGTTTTTTGTATTTTTTTTTTTGTTCTTATTAAAAAATAATCTCCATATATTTTTTTTTATTGAAAAATATTTCCACTGGTTTTAATTTTGAAAATTTATTCTCTAATGACGCCAAAACAGTTACATTTAATGTGAAGTATTTTCCTACATTTCTAAAGTGTCATTTTTTACAACTCTGAAATTATCTACTTTTCACTTTCAGCAATCGATTGTGTTAGTAAGTAAACAATGGATTATCAATGATCTTTTAATTAAATCCTAATTGGTTTCCATTATTTATGATAACCATATATATAATGCATATTACAATTTACATAATATACTATTTATTTTATGCGAGTCACGATGAAACCGAAAGTGTTTTGATAAAATTCTGTTTCTCAAACTTTTTGATTTTAATCTATTTAACTTTCATCTATTTGATTTAAAATTTTTAATATTTTATTTAATAAACTTTTCAATTTATATTTATTATTATTATTTAAATTTATTATTCTCCGTGCATTTAATTCTTCCAATAATTTTTATTTTTTTGTTTAAAAATGTTAAAATTAGAAAATTGAAAATATTTTAGTATTGAAAATCATTTTTAAAATGATACATTGTTTCCGTATGAAATATGAATCATCAATCAGATAAGCAATTGACAACTAATATCATCCCGTTATGATTAAAGGCATTAATGTCATTGGCTTATAGAATAATTCCCAATAAGCCTCTTATTAATGGCTCAAACAAAACTTATGGTAAAATTAAATCAAAAGCAAAATTTAAATAAATAATAAAAAATATAAATCGAATGAAAAATACAAAATGTGAATAAATAAAATATTTAATTACTCACTCTGTGATTGAGATCTAAAACGTCGTCTTCTAAAGAAACATCGCTGTACATTTCTTCGCCTGTATCACAGATAGAACCTCTTCCTGAACTATTGAAACTACTACTTCGATAAAGTTGACTGAAAATTAAAATTATACTTTGTTATTAATATAAACTTTTTTTCTATTTTTATTCAAAACAAATATAAAATATTTAATACCTTGCTAGAGCATTGGAACCCAATCTTTTTCTGCTGGTTCTAAAAAAAGAAATAAATTAGAATTGAAAAATATTTCCGCATATTTTTAATTTTTTAAAGAACGTTAAAACAGATTTTCATACCCAGAAGGAGTTCTTCTAAGCGAAGTTCTAAGCCAGGAATGTCTGCCAATAGTTGAGTTGGGACTTCTCGGATTTCTGAATCAGATAAAAATTAAATGAAAATCAATATGTCGTAAAATTATTTTTTTTATATCAAATATCAGAAATCGAATTCTATACGATTTTTTACCAAGAGTATTTTTATTATTAGTTCAATATATTTTTTTAAATAAAAATAATTTAGTTAAAAAATTCTCTTTTCACAAAAAAAAAAAAAAATTACAGAATCATCAAAAATTTAACGTCGACAGTATAATTGAACAATTAGACTGTATATAATACAACGTAACCTCGGCAACCTGAAAAAATCACGTCATCATTTTATTCCGGCTCAAGAATCTGAACAATGACATGAAAAAAAAGACCAAGTCTTTTGTACATATGTGCTTTAAGTGCATTAAATTTTTTTTTCTTTTTTTTTATTTTTGATAAAATACGCCGCGTTCTTTTCGAAACAATTCTAATGCATAATCAACGTATAATTGTAGACTTTTATAAGCAATGGTAGTCTTGAAACTTTGAAATTATAATGAATAAAGTGGTGGTTGAATTTCTTATTCCCCTTTATACTCGTCTTCCTGTTATGTTTATTTCGATTATAACAACCGTGATTCTCACGGATTTAAAAGGAAGCGAAAAAAGTCCTTGCATGATACATACATCAATGAAAATGTGATGCAAGCTATGTGTGCAATGAAAGAAATTAATTCCTCAACATAATTTTCACATTGCGTCAATAGTGTCAAAAAATAGAATGAGACAATAAGTAATTATAATTAAATCATAGTCACAAATTTAAATATAAAAATAGAATAACAAATATTGTATATTTTTTATTTTATACGCAGTAAATTAAAATTATCGTCACGTTTATTATCGTTTGATAAAAAAAAATATACGCCCCTTTATTATTATTTTATGCAACTAATCGAGAGTCATACCCAAGGGGATTAAAATTTGATAAATCGGAAGCATTTTAAAAGTAAAAAGTGATTTGGAAGCCTTTGCTTTCTCTTCTAAGTTGTTCTCAATTTTCTAACGAGGTTAGATAGTCTCAGGGAAAGACTATAATTACTGTATATGAAACTGATAATATAAGAATACTGTAAACATTTGTCCAAGATTCACTTTGTATTTTCAATAATATAAAAAGATATTGATAACCATCGTTCGTGCCGTTCTGTCAATAACCTAAAGAAATAAAATAATAATTTTAAAATCAAATAAATCGATAAAATAAAAAATTAATCGCAACAAATAAAAAAATTGTAGAAATAAAATCAAATGATTTTTAACGATATTAATAATATTGTTTTTTGTAAAAAATATACGTAGAAAATTATGAATTTAAGTTTTTATCTGATAAATAATAAATGTTGGTAAGCTATTGTTAAAAATACAAATATTGCGCAACTATTTTCATATTCACTTACTATTAACATGTTTTTAGTAATCAACATCCTGCATTCAATGTTAAAACATTTTTTTTTTTGTCATTTATTCAGTTCCTTGAACCAAAAAATTTACACAAATAACCGATTAAAAATTTTAATCTTCACAAATTGAGAATTTTTATTAAATCAAATTTAAATTAAATTCTATCTATATTCTTCCATTTTACTAAGATAATACATTTTTATTTTTTGCAAAAGTATCGCTTTTGTTTTTAACTTTTTGCAAAATAAATATTGAAAAAAAAACTGAAAAATTCACAATATTTGTAACGCAAAAAAAAAACAAATTTTATATATGTAAACAATTATGCTTACGAGATTTGCAATTCTTAACTTTTGCACAACAACGCGAAAGGAAATGTGTTTCTTGAAATATGCAAATACAAACGAAAATTGCTTAATGCATATTCCAAGCAATACAACACAGTATTCGTTATCAATTGCTTTGTATCTTATTCGTTTGCAATTGCACACACTATTGTCAACGACATTTATCAAACTGATATTTCTTGTTATCTAAAAATAATTACAATAGACAAAAATATAGAGCAAACCTAAAAGTTCAAAAAGAAAGAATATTATCGAAAAATGAAATAAATAAAATATCGTTTTGAAAATTTAGTTCAATATTAATTCTACAATTTAAAAAATCAGCTAAATAAAAATTTACGAAAATTTCTATCAATTCGAGCTAATTGTAATGGACAAAATTAAGAAAAGGAAAATAAAAATTTTAACTCACCTTAAAGAAGCGGGTCCAGTAGGCGATGGTGCAGAGCTGCTACCACCGGGAGATTCTTCCTCGTCGCAATCACCTTCAACAGAACCAAATGCCTCGTATCGTTCTTCCTCCTCGTGATTTCCAGCGATGACCTTGACTTCACAAGAAGAAGCATTATTTGGATCAGGACTGGCTGAAAATGATCCCGAATCGTGACGATTCAAATCGATTGACATTGAAAATGAAGGTGGACCACTTTCGCTGATACTGTTCCATTGTGATGATCTCTCGTCATTTAAATTTCTCTCCGATTCATTATTATCATTCGTTGAATTATAGATAGGTTGATTTGGTTCTTCTCTTGATGTACTATTAACTGCCAGTTCGTTCTTATTAGATACGTCGACTGTTGAGTTGTTATTACAGGTGACACTTACGCCTGGTGAACGGGAGCTCACCATCCTTCTCTTTCCACCAATTCAATCAGTGTCGACTTTATCGACAATCTTCAATTTAAAAAAAAACAATTTAGATTAGTATTATTTTTTCCCATTCGTGTGTATAAAATTTAAATTATACGCGTGTGAGAAATTGCTTAATGCACCAGACTGTATGGAGTCGCGAGTGAAACTGAAAAGCTAATGGAGAACGAGAATCAAACTGGCACACGGCAGAGGTACTACACTGAACTAACTACACGAACAAACCGACAATATGAGTCATACCTGAGAAATGTCAGGAGGCTGACTGTGAGTCTCTCCTATGCTATGAGAATACAAGAGAGAGATCTCTCCAAGAGTGGGTGAGAGAGAAGTGCCGATCATTTACCGTCCCTCTTCTTTACGCAGAGGTGTTGCGTGCCGGGTACAGATTTCAATATGCATACTGGGTGTTGCAAAAATATACCTTGCAAAAAAAAAAAATTAATTTACCAAATTTGTATCAAATTCTTTTATAACACTTGGAAAATTTCATTTTCTTCGTATTTTATTTTTTTTTTTACTATAAATTATAAATTGTTCCCCAATCAATTTTTTTCTTTGTCTTATTAATTTGATTGTACTTACAAAATTTTTAATTGTTAAATTACTTTTTTTTTGTGAAACAATTCTGTGTTAAAATAAAAAAATTATTCTAATTGTTTTTGTGTCACCCGGAGTTTAAAAAAAAATCTTGTGAACGGAACGAATGGCAGTCAAGTTCAGAACTTTAGTACAAGTTAAAGTGAAAGAAGCCATAGGTAAGTAAGGCATAAAGACGATCAATGAAAGAAAAAATGAGCTTTACAAAAAAAAGAAATAGAATTTTTAAAAATTTCTATAGAAAAGTTACACAAGATTTCTATTGATATATAATAAATCATTAAAATCATATTTTATTTGAATCCTTTGATTATTGTATTTCACTTCGACTATTTAAAATCAACCTTCTATTAATGGCCTTCATATATATTCCATGTTTAAAAAAAACTCAGAACATTCACTTAAATAAACAATATTGCGCCAAAGACTCTGATTTATCAAAGAAAATTTATCCGCCTATAAAAGATATTTCAATGATTTAAAATAAATAATTTCGACAAAAATTAATTGAAATACAATTAATTAATAACTTGAATAAATAGAATTAAAAAATATAATATAATAATCAAAAATGAATTATTTTACTTTAAAATAATAATTTCTAAACTAAATAAATGAGATTAATTAGCAAATTCGATTTTTTTTCAGTCAATAAGACTAAAAGTAATAAAAATCGAATTTTTCTCTAAAGTTAAAGAATATACAATAGGAAGTTTCAAATTTACAAGAATTTTTTTTTTTTAATATCGACACAGAGGAGACCGCGTGGCTTCCATACAGAAGCAGTATAAGATATATTAAAAACGAAAGTCTAAACTCTTAATGTGTAATTTATAATATCCCCTTTCAAATAGATGAATCTCAGGAAGTATAAAGTGTTCTTTTTTCACACCAGATATAGACAAAGAGAATACCTTCACACACACTTTGATTTCATTGACTAACGGGAAAAATTCTCATCACTATAAAGCGTCACACCTTTGGATACATAGCTTTCGATATATTATTAAGAAAATAGGTTGAGAACTTTTTTTTTCTTAAATATTTTAACGCATTTTGGTAAAATATTTTCTTAGATCTTGAAAAAAAAACTAAATGTGAGATATCAACTTTTTTTTAAAACTATATAGCAGCTGCACCGAAATTTCATTCTCGTTTATATTTGACAAATATAAGTTCCTGCATCATTTCTCTTGAATGTTTATCTTTCATGCTTTTTTTTCCTGACATTTGAATCAGTTTATTTTTAATTTTAGATGCTCTGATTTTTTTATTTTTAAATCACTATAAATATATTCTTCTTTTTTTCTATAATTCAATGCTTTTTTAATTTACTAGGTATTTTAATTGAGTATTTAACTAATTACCTTAATAATTAATTAATTTAATAATTAATTAACTAACTTGATAATTATCTAACTATTTGATATTTGCTATAATTATTATATTATTTCTTCGAAAATACAATAAATTATATTTCTTCTAATTATTTTCTGAATTTCATCGAGTTTTTCTAAATTTATTAATTTTAAATAATTCCCCGTGAATTGCAGTTATTTTTCATGATTTATCTTAGAAAGTTGAAGAAATCTCAATCCGTACTAACTTGCCATAATTAATCGACTTTCACGATATATTAAATTTTACGATTTACAATTCTCAGTACAAATATTTAACTTTTCAATATAAAAAAAAAATACAAGAAAACAATTTTTCTTTCGTTGTTTTAAAAATTAATAATACTTTGTATAAACTTTAATTTTTTTCAGAATTCAATTTTTTTTAAAAATATTTTAAAAATATTCCCATTGAATTTTTACTGATTGTCTCAAAGTCTTTTTTTTACGTGAGGACTAAATGTTTTTCATAAAAGAATACAACTGTAGTTTAAAACTCTTGATGCAAGAAGCGTGTCCATCGTGATATTGTGTTCTAATTTTTTTTCTTTTTTTAGTGTAATTACACACCAGATCTAGAGGATTTGACAAAAAGAGACAAATAATATCTATGCTGACGCACGTATGTCCTCAAAAAGTATTCAAGTTTTATAAAACAGGTTATTCATTATTTTAACATTTAATTTTTGTTCCCTGACCTACAAACGCGTTTCTTGTTAAATAAATAAAAAGTAAATAAATAATAGTGCATGTAAAGTAAAATATATGTAAATAAATATAAAGTAAAAAAAAAGAGTAAAATATATGAAATAGTTTTGGCATTAAACATTAAATATTCTTACACTCTGGTGCATTAATTTAAACACATGTAAAAGAAATTAATTAGAATATTAACTCACCAGTTAAATATGATTATCAATCCTTGAATGAAATTTCACAATTAAGAGATTTCCAATTTATAGTCGATAAAAACTCGTGTATATATTGGAAAAAAAAACACGAGATTCAGCATTCAGGATCGTGGTTGCATTCGATGCACACTATTGGAATGTATCTGAGGCACCTGTAAAGGAGGAACAGGTACACAAAGGTCTAACGGTCACGGGGGATTAGAAATTTGAATTAGTTTTAGCCATTGCCATGAGTTTTTAGCACGAACAAGATATCTTGAACACTGTTATATAGACACTGTATATAGCGGAACTAAAGTAAATGTCAAGAATGCCAAGAGCTGAGCAGTGAGTGAACTGAAGTCTCTCTATACACCTATAACCAGCGAAAGCAAATGAAAACGGTTGGTCAAGAAACCAGGTACGCATGCTCGTTTAAAAGGTAGAGAAACACTGAGTGCTTTTACAGGACGAGGCGAATTAACAAATTTTATCTGTTCCACAAGAAGATTCCAAAAAGAATGACAATATTTATAATTTCGATGAAAGTTTAAAGAACTTGATACCTGCATCATTAATACAGGTATATAAGAACTATATCAGTTTTGTTTTATACCTATAACGGTGTAAAAAGTGCTTACTATCAATGCATACGTGTGTCAGTTTTATGAATGCATAATGCTGTGCAAGGTAATCGTACCTGCAGGTACGAGAAAGTACCAGTGTTTCTCAACCTTTAAGCTTTATACCTATATATATGTATATTTTTTTTATTGTGATATTACGTTAGTACCTTACCTGTTTTTAAACGTACATAACTCCTTCTGTTTACAATTTAGAAAATTGAATTGTTTACAGCACCGCGCAAGTAAATCGAAAACATAACCTCAAAACATTCATCCTCTCCTTTAATTCTGATCCATATTTATGAAATTTGATTTCACTACATAATGATTGATACAATTAAACAAGAAATTCACTTATTTACTTATAAATATCTTCAATTTTCTATTATTTTAACTTTTTATTCACAATTTCTTTTTCCAAAATAATTTTTTGGTCAAACTTCATTTCAGTTGCCGACACTCTGAACTTGTCTACATACAATAATCGATAGATTAGAGGGCGCTTCAGCCCAAAGTGAAACCCCATTGGTCGGTTCATTTTTATTCCAGTTTAAACTAAAAAATTAAAATCTTCATATATAAACTAAATTTATAAATAATAATTTTTTATAAATTTATTAAAAAATTCATTTTATTTCTAAGTTTTCTTAAAGAATTGATTTTAACAGTAAATATATATTAATTTTTCCAAAAAAATGTCATACATTTTAAAATAGCGCGCGAAATATTGCGCATGTGCAAACATGACCCGCCATATTTGTTTTAGAACCAACTTCACTGTACTCAATGTAAACAAACTGTAACTGTCATTTTCTCAATTTTCTCAAGGTAAAAGTTAATATAAAACTTTTCATTATTGAATTAAAAATCATTTAGAAGTAATGTTTCATAAATATTATATTTTATTTCAACCAGCATAAATGCGTTTCCTATAAAATTTATAGGAATACAAAATATTTCTCTCAGTGTAGATCCACTTTGAATTTACATATATCTCATTTTTTTTTCTTAATTTTACGATTCTGAAATTAAGATTTTAATAAAAGATAAGTATTCACAAAAATGTAGAATCTGTATTAATTTATATACTTTCAGCGATAATTTTGTTGAATTGTTTGTAAAAAAAAACTAACCTCACTTTTTTCAAATTCAACTTACAAAGTAGTATAATTATTAATTTTAAGTAACATTAAGCACTTAAAATTATAGAGCAATTTTTACACAAAAATCCATAAATATGGCACGAGAAATGATAAATAAAACAAAATTTTTGGCTTGTCTTTAGTAATTAAACGATCACAGTAACTTAAAGTAAGAAATTAAAAAAATAATATTTCTTGTTTAAATTTTAAAGCTAATAGGGAAAATTTCTTTAATTTTCAAATAATTCAAGAGCTCGATTCCCTTTCACTATTATTATTTTTTTTATAGACTTCCTTATAAACCAGTTCTTGCATTTGCATCCTGAGAAGCATTCTTCGTTCAGCTGGCAAAGTTTTTATATGAGGTAATAAACTCATTAAAAAGAAATAATTATCATCGCAACGATTACCCTCGAGAGGATCGACATTAAGGCCATTAATTGAATCTGCATCGCCCATAAGAACTTGTTCAGGTGATAAATTTTGCAGCATCATTTCATTATCAGCAATATTCTCCGAGACATTATGAAATTCAAGACTTTGAAATTGTTCCTCAGGTTCTTGTTTCACTTCAACTTGATTAATTGCATCTAAATTTATTTGTGTATCACCATTGACAAGTTCAAGTGTCGAATTATCATCAACTTTACTCGCAGAACTTCCATTATGATCATCATCCATTTCACTTCCATGATGATCATTATCAGAATTTCGTGTACAATTACGTTCCCAAATTGGTGGTCTTGGTACCATTTGTTCTTTAAGAAATTGAAGACTCTTGAAATGAATCCATACAGGACGATTTCGATGATAATTGCTTTTTTGATAAACCAATTCTTTTTTTAATTCGGCACGAAAAGTATCGCGAAGACCTTTCCATTTTGCTTTTAAAACGGGTTCTGGAAAAAATGCCTTTTTTTAAAAAAGAATTCTTGACTAATTTAAATTCAATTGAAATATTGAAAAATTATTTCTTCTCGCTGAGAATAAAATTTTATTGTCAATATAAAAGAGCGGAAAGGATCCTTTGAGTTTGTTTTGACGTTATGTTACTGACACGTGACAAAACGTGCGTTTTTTCCTTGCAAATGGTTTTAAGTGGCAAAATTATAATTTAAAAATATAACACAGATTTATAAATAATTTTTTAATAAAATTAAAAATATATTTAAAAAATTTTAATTACTAATTTCAAAGTATTAAATTAAAACACACGTGTTTAGTTTCGTGTATATTGTATATATATATGCATATATATATAAGAACGTGCCACACGAATCGATAATATTTACTTTTAGCTAAAGACGTACAATTTCCGATCAAATCTTTCCAAATTGACAAACTGTTAACAAACGGATTATTTATATTTAAATATCAAATTTTCACGAGAAGAAATAAATTTTTAATTAATATTAAAAATAAAAATTATAATAAACGCACTGGGAAGTTTGAAGATCGTTGCAATTTCCAGCCAAACTCTATTGGTCACTTCTCGATTGTGATAAGAGATATGTCTCTGGTTCCAAAGAGCCGGTCTTTTGTAAACTTCCGCTATTAAGCGATTCGCGTCCATTTTCACCTCATCTTTCATTATTTTCCTCTTGCTGTTTTATATTTATCTTTCTTTTTTTAATTAAAACAAAAAAAAATGGAAAACGTTAAATTACAATTTAATGAAAAATTCTATGTACGTTTAACTATGCCAAACTGATGGCAGCAAAATATGGGCGAATACTAGCGTCAGTAGAGCGATTAGCGCGCAGGACGCTTTCGAGTAACGATCGATTCGCTGAGCATTTCGCCCTCGCCTTGCTAGCGCTAGCGACATTTTCATATATATACATGTCTACCCTACAATTGTTCTCGAACCACCACCTGCGTCTCTGCACTCTCCTTGCCCCCTCGCATAAGCTACAATCTTAATTTTCTTGCCAGCTTGCATTTTTTCTATATTTTATTCCCTCGAAAATTTATTAACGATTTTTTTTCTCTTATTTTTTTTTTTTATTGCAAATAAATAATAATAAAAATTAAATTCTTACAGAGACAAAAAAAAATGACGGAGACATTTGAAAATTATGAATTAATTGCACAAGGTGCAGAGGCAAGACTTTATAAAGGAACCTATTTAGATAGGCCAGTGTTGATAAAACACAGATTTATCAAGAAATATAGACACGAAATGTTGGATAAAAGTTTAGCTAGCCATCAAATTAAAAGTGAGGCACGTGCATTGTCTCGTGCTACAGCTGCAGGTAATTTCCTAGACGAAAAAAATCACAAATTTTTTTTAACAATAATAATTTGACATAAAATATTCTACTTTAATTTTTGGAAAATTTTTTTCTTCTTTTTTTAGGAGTACTAGCACCTACTATATATCATGTCGATCTAAATCGAAGAAATATTTATATGGAATATTTAAATAATACAATAACTGTGAAAAAATTTATAGACGAAAATATTTCTCAACAGGAAACATTTTGGCAATTAACAAAATTAATTGCCAAAATTTTGGGTAATTTAATTGGAAAATTACACAGTGAAAATATTTTTCATGGCGATTTAACGACATCTAATATTCTATTAAGAGACATTAGCAATGAATCAAAAGACATTAGAAGAGGTATAAAAAACATTTATACTATTATTTATTTACTTTTACTAAAAAAAAAATGTTTCTTTTAGATCAAGTAATATTAATAGACTTTGGTCTAGCACATGTAAATTGTTCAGTGGAAGATTCTGCGGTCGATTTATATGTACTCGAGAGATCATTAAAAAGTGCACATTCAAAACTGCGGGACTTATTTGCTATTATTCTCGAAGGTTATTTTGAAAGTTACATAGAGAAAAAACAAGAAGAAAGAGGAAAACAAGTTCTAAATAAATTAAAAGAAGTGCGATCGCGCGGTAGAAGACGAGTGATGATTGGCTAAATGTATGAAATTAAAATGTAATAAAATTATTATTTAATTATATTTCATATTTAAAGTTCGAATTTGTCACCTGTGAATTCAGAAAAAATGGTAAGTTAATAAATTAGTAATTAAAATAAAGGACGATAAGTATTTCAGTCTGCAGTCTTTATAACTTAGAACATCGTCTATTTTTTTTTTTTTTTTTTTTTTTTGTACATAATTTGTAAAACTCACGTAACAATTTTTTTGGCAAGCTGGTTTATACAACAATGATTAAAAAACATTTGATCCATATATTAAATGCACATTTGTTCGCAGACATCCATCACTTTCCTCCTTTTATTTTTTTTTTCTTAGCTCGTAAAGGAGAATTAAATACCGCTTGCTATTGATTCAGTCATGAGTACAAGTACTGCATTTTTTGTTTTTATTCAAAATGTAGACCAGAATATATTATTATCCATGTTACCTATGTAAATTTTATAATTCAGTTTTATAATATATTTAATTTCAAAAAGATTTCAATTATTAATTTTTTTAATAGAAAATTTCAGTCAATTTTTTTATTATATTGCTTACCAAAAAACCTGCAAATGAAGTCATAAATCCCTCTTTCGTTAACTCCCAGGCACCGCCGAATTCCTCCTCATCAACTTGCTGATAACTACTGAAGTATAAATATGTTATTCCTGTATTTACCAAGACAAATCTATAACAAAGAAAAAAACATTAAACGCACTGAAAATATAATTTAAAAATAGTTAACTAATGTGTAAATTTAATTTAAAACACAGTAAAAAATATGCCTATTATTTGCTACAATTAACAAAAAATATATAAACATTTAAAAAAAAACAAAAGTATTTAACAATTAAAAAACAATTAAACTTACAATAAAAGACCCAAAAATCCCTTAAGAGGTATAAGGCCCCATGCAATACCAACAATTATTCCAATAACTTGACGTGACCAATATATAACGTCAAGGAATTCTTCCTGAAACAAAATTAATATATAAGTAAATAAGTAAAATGAGATAACAAAATTTCTTTACAAAAAATAGGGTTATGTTTACTTTATCTGGCCACTCGGCATTAGCAGAAATTGCACGTAGCCAAACACTTGAA
This sequence comes from Leptopilina boulardi, assembly GCF_019393585.1. Lineage (NCBI taxonomy): Eukaryota > Metazoa > Arthropoda > Insecta > Hymenoptera > Figitidae > Leptopilina > Leptopilina boulardi. The sequence continues at coordinate 1,178,027 of NW_026137866.1, forward strand.
TTGCACTTGCTACCATTTCCAACTTTATCAGATTTTAAACGAGACATATTTAACTGTATTTTTAATTAATAAAAACTATTTTTTTCTCTAAAGATTATACATTGACATTATACAATTGAAAATTATGGCTGAGCTGTCACTTTTGGAAAATTCAAAAATCTTCCACCATATGGCGCTACTTTGATTTTTCAGCGGGAAATTTAAAAAAAAAATCATATTTCACTTTTTAATATGACTATTTATTTGTCGGCTGAAATATGATGTAGGCCCGGTTTTATTACAAATTTCAGGCATAATTTTTGTTCAAATTTGCAAAATAAGAAATAAAAAACCACTTTTTTCGAAAATATTTTATTTGAACTGTGAATTATATTCTTTATTTTCAAATTGAATTATTTTAATATTCAAATAATTCAATTATAATAGAAGTGATTTTTTTTCTTATTTTGCATAAAAAATCTTAATATAATTCCATTTAATTTCTTTCTTCCTTTACAAGAAAAGAGAGAGAGATGAAAAGTCAATTATAATCGACACCGGATTTCACATTGTCTATACAATTTTAAATACACTTTATTTTCTTACAACTATTTTGGTAAACTCATATTAAAAAGAATAATTTTTTTTTTCCTTCTTGGCTTTCCAATGGAAAAATTAAATAACTGTCTTTTTTTTCTTTATAAAATTAAAAAGTCTAATTTTAGAAAAAGTAAAAACAGTTGTAAAGACTTCTTTTTTTAATTAAAAAGTGATTCATTTTTCCTAAGGCGAATAAATATTCTTTTTTTTGCAAAATGATAAACTTTTTCCAGAATATTAAAGTTTTTATTTTGAAAATAATATAGAAATTCTAAAAGGGCAGTTTTTTTTATCATACTTAGTAAATTTTTTAGAACAAGATGAAGAAGTTTTTTTTATTCAGTTTATATACTGAAATTTTGGCTTAATTTTTGAGATTATTTTAGTTGAATTTCTAAATTTATACTTTATACTCTAAAATTTATCATTTTTGTCTATTATTCTCCTTATGTCATACTTAAATTATTGAATATACATATAAAAGTCCTTTAAAATTACAATATTGTTATACATATGTGTATTGCATCTAATGCTGTGCAATAAATCATCGACGTAAAATCTCAATATTGACAAATTTTTTTTTTCTTTGCTAACAAATTTTATGGAAAAAAATTTTTTTTTCGTTGACGCCAAAAAAATTAAAAATTTGACATTATTTCTAAAATTTTAAATCAAATTATAACACATCATGAGAATGGACAAAAAAATTGTAATTGCCTTTATATTATATTTCGATACATTTAAAAAAAATTCTAATACTTTCATTTCGAAATGTTCTATAAATCGATTCTCTAGATTCAGTTAATAGAAATTTACATATGTAAGATAAAAATTGATGAGTTCTTAAACAAATTTCGCAAAATCTTGAAATAATACTGAAAAAAAAACTGATTCAATGTTACACCGAAATTTTCAAATATAAGAATTTTGGAAAAAATTAATCGCAGTTTCGTATCGAAATATAATAAATTGATTGAATAAAAAAAATTTGTTTCACAATTGTTTAAATACTCTTATAAAATACCTAAAATATCGAGGAAGAATATTCATTTACATACGGAAGAAACATGTAAAGTCAGATCGATCCAAATACTTTCATCGTATAATATAGTTTTCAACAAATTGATTTAAATGTGTATAACAAAAAATAAAATTGCAATAAATTTCTACAAGTAAATAAAACTGTTAAAACAAACAAACAAAAATTCCCTTTTAAAAAATAAAAAATTGAATGAAATTTATGAAATTCCATATATTGCACATTTCAATAATTGTGTATATAATAAAAACGGAGATTAAATACTTTTGAAATGTGTTTTTTTTAGAGAAAAGTTTTTTTTTTTTGTAAAATACTTGATTATCTATCGATTACGAAATATAAATCATCGATATGAGATTTTATTTTTTTTTTAGTATAAATTTTATAGATTATAATTTAATTAACCAATCTGACTTTTTCAGATGAATATAATAAAAATTTTCTCGCAAAATATTGAAACTAGTTTACATAAAATATTTACATTCGCACACACGCCTATTTCATTCGCTATTATAAAACCAACAAATCACAATATAATGTACATATATCATCCCAGAAATATATCCCATAAAATTTACATTAAATTACTAATTAAAATATATAAACTATGACTCGGACAACTATATAGTTTTGTCTTAATTTTTAAATACAACCTGCTTTTACAATACATTATATTCTTCAATTCGTTTTTTAGCAGGATTAATTTCATTGAAGGAATTATTTAAATATTTTTTTTTTCTTTCCTTATATAGCGAAATTGAGTTTCACGATTGCAATGATTTAATATTAATATATTATCATAATATTTTGGAATATGAGATTTTTATGTATCATCAGAATGACACATTTTTTTTGTAAAATTCTGCTTCTTAAATGTTAGGCTTGGAAGTTACACTGAAAATAAAGTTTTCGTAAAATTTTTCCCATTTTTAAATAAAACTATTAAGTTATTTAATAAAAAAAACAACTTAATAAAATTGAGATCTAAATTTAATTACAATAATTTAAATTATGACCTAAAAATTATTAAACTAAAATCTTAATAAATCGATAAGGGTTAAGAAATTACATTTTTGAAATAAAAATTAAAAGAAAAATTATCTTTAACTTTTGAAAAACAGAGGCATTAAGATTCTAAAATTTTTCTCTATGCAAATAATTTTTGCACTATTTTTTGTATTAAAAATTTACTACAAACTTTTTTTCAGTATTTTTTGTATTAAAAATTTACTATAAACTTTTTTTCAGTGTAATCAGGAATATCGCGATTAAAATGTAATCATTTAAAAATAACACCTTGCTGCCTTGCATAGGAAGACTCTTCCAATTGGAGAAAACTTAATTAAAAAAATAAAATAAAAAAAAACTGACACGGTAACTGGCTTTAATAGGCACTTACGCTCAAATTAAAAAAAAAACAAACACGAAGTTATCAAAATCTCCTTAAAAAGAAAATTGCTCATAAAATAAAAACACGTATTAAAATCAGAAACAGTCTTGCGGATAAAATTCACATGCATTTTTCGTCATATCTATTATTTTCCCCCTCAATATTCTGTTTCTTTAAATAATTTTTCAACAAAAAAAGTAGTTATATCCCGTGACAATTTCAGTAAATAATTTTTTTTTTAAATTATATGACTTTTTGTTTCACGTTCAGTATTTACAAAGACGTTCCCTTTTTTTTCCTCTCAGAGATTAAGTACGAAATTTGTGTTCAAGGGAATATATATATCACTGCAGTCCATATATATATTTATATATAGGTAATATATAAAAAGAGAATAATCGTACCCTGTACCTAATATTGAACTGAGTCGCTATTCTTTTTCTAAGTATTATAATATGGCATCGTTGCAATATTGGAATGTAGTTGTTTCTACTATTCGTAAAAATTTAAACAAACAAAAAAAAAAATTAAATAAAAGGGAAATTGTTTCCTGACATAATAAAAATTACAGGATTGGCACAATCGTTTTAAAATTTTTTCAAACGAAAATCAGAAACGAGACTCAAACATCAACAACATCATTATCATAATTGAAATTTGAATCGCGCAAAAATGAAGTGCGCCGTAATTTAACGGCAATTTGCGGCAATTCAGCCGTTTTCGGAGCTTCCATTGCCTGAAAAAAGACATTAAATTATTTTTCATTCCCTAAAAATTTATTACAATAATTTTTTTACAGAGAACAATTTTTTGTGAACACTTAATATAAATATGAATTTTTAAAATATAAAAATAGATCATTTTCTTCTCTAATGACTTATTTACAAAAATTTGCCTTATTTTGTAATTTTAATTAAATAAATGAAGTCTGAAATTTGTGCATTTGAAGCATTACATATTTAACTTTAATCAATACTTTTGTTAAGAATTATTTTCAAACTTTAATTAAGCTGTTATTAAAACTACTCAATTAGCGACAAAATAAGGAAATAAAAACTGGGATTATTAAATAAAAATCTGCATACAATTAAAAAAAAATGTACTGAAATAATAAAAATTTTAATAGATAAAATTAATTTGAATGCAACACAAGGTTTAATTTATATTAAATTACAAAAAAGGATGCAAAATTTAAATTATTTTTGAATACGACAAAAAAATTTTAATTAGCGCATAATTAAAATAAAGAAAATTAAAACATGAATACCTTATTTGATGCTGGTTTGACAGAACGACGAAGCACCGACCTCCATGCTGCGGGTGCGGTAAGTTCTAAAAATATTTACAGCCAAAATGGTAAAAAATAAAGCAAAACATGCAGGATTAAATTTTAATTTAGCGATAAAAAAAAACTAAAATAAGGGTAAAAATTATATAGCCTTTTTTAAAATTAAAAACTAGGATTAAATTTTAATAAATAAAGGGAAAAATTATATAAGCCTATTTTTTTAATTAAAACTATTCTAATTATTATCGTGCCAAAAAAAAATTGTTTTTTTTCCATCTCTCACCGTTTTCCTTTTTATCCATTTTTGTTTTGGTCAAACTAGCCGCTAATTCTCTCACCGATCTTTTCTCGACACTTGAATTACTCAAAGAACTAGTCGTACTACTTCCTGATAACGTTGGTGGCAAAGAAGCTGGTCCACTCACTCCACTATCAGTTGATTCATCTAAAGCATCACCTGAATCCGGTGTATTACCAGCCGATGTATTTGGACTCGAACCATCGCTAAGCAAATTGAATTCACCTGAAAAAAATGTAGAAGTTTAATTTAAAAAATTTTTTAAAGATATTTTACAATTTTGTTATATTTAAATAGTGATAAATTTTATAAAAATAAATTTTCGCACCTGATTTTCGATCAGCGGCCATACTCCAAGGTCGTGGTTTTGGTGCCGTGATAGGCGGTGTTGTTTTCCCCACCATTAAATTACCATTATTACCTTTGGCAATTGATTTTAAAACTGGCGATTTAGATGTTGTATCATTGTAATTATAATTCTTTGAAGTTGCTCCATTAGTTGGACTTTTAAGATCAAAACCAGTTGAACGTAATTTAACGGAAGAAACTTGACCACTTTTTTCAGTGTCTGCACGCTTCATAAGTGCACGTCTTGTTTCTGCATCTTTATCCGATGTACTAAAACTGGCACTCGTTTGTAAAAGTCGTGCATTATTTTCATCACTACTCGTCTCCTTTAAAGCGGGTCGCGATGTTAAACTTGAACCAACAATTGGCAATGTATTTCTTTGCAATGAATCTGACATACTCTCATTATTAATTCCCGATTCTGCACTCGTCTCATAAAGTGTTTTCTCATGTGTATTTTCATTAATCATTCGACGTGCAAGAGGCGATGATGTCAATGGTGAATCACCCTGTGATCTTCTGCCAATGAGTGGTGAGAATTTTTCCAAATTATCACTCGATCTTGAACGTGGTGCAGGTTCGAGAAGTGTTTTTAACATTGGTGAACTGCAACCGTGTTTTTTCTCCACATCAGGTGGAATACTCTTTTGGCTGTTTGTTGATAAATTTGGACTGCCTTCAGTTGGGAAAGTATGCAGGGAACTGACAAAAAAAAAATTGTTTTTTAATTAATTCTGAAAATATTGGAGAATTTAAAAAATTACCTGTCGTCACTTGTAGGTGATACAAGAGGTGTAGTGGGTGTTGTAGGTCTGAAGAAAACATCAAGACCTTCGCCCAGAGTAAGTCCATTTGGTTGTTGATCCGGTCTTAACATTGGTCTAGATGGTGCTCTCGTTTTTGCTCTCTTTGGCCTCGATTTTACAAGATGCTGCAATTGTTGACCAACAGTATTTGGCAACTCAGAAACTGAATCTAAAGACTCTGTTAAAGAATGTTCGTTTTCCGATATTCCTTCAGTTTGACCCTTTGGAAGTGAAGGAAGTAAGTCAGGAATATCATCAGCTGAAAGACCTTCCACAGAATCGACAACTGATTTAGGCCTTAATTTTCTTCCATGCAAACTTTTGCGTTTATTCGACAAATGAGGAGTGGCCTGAAGAAAATATTTAAATAAATAAATATTTTATTAAAAAAAAAAATGTCTAAATACAATTATAATACTAATTTCGATAAAAGGACTTTTGCATACTTACAAGATTCAAATAATCCAATTTCTTTAGAAAGCGTGAAAAAAGGATGAGAATAATTTCCATTTTATGAAAATTAAATTACTATTTATGAAAAATTTATCTCTTACCATGGGTGAAGGATCGGTGACGCATGGACCCAAAGTGCTCGTTAAAGAATAATTCTCGGGCGTGCTTTCTTCTTCTGAAACAAGACTTGATCTACCAATACTCAATGATTGAGTTCCGACTGCGACACCAATTACACTTCCACTGCTCATCGATCCGGCACTTGGTCGCAAAACATCTGGAGTGCTACTTCTTGTTCTACATTCCGAATCTCCAATCTAGATTTTAATTTTTAATTTCAAATTTATTTATTGTTTTCTCTATTTTCTCTAAATAAACAAAATTAAAATATAAATATCCAAGAAATTTTTAAATTAACACATTTTTTAAAGCAAGTCCAAAATTTTACTCACCAAATTTTTATAACTTCTTGACAGTGATTCAATGACTTCGTCAGTGACACGATCGGAAACGTGGGCAGCCACTGCCAAATTAAGTTCACTGAAAGAATTTTTTGAAAATTAAATGTTTTATTTAGATATGAAATGAAAAAAATCATTTTATAATAAAAATTAAAATGATACATACTTTACTTTATTAAGAATATCAGCGCCAGCTTGTTCACTAATTGTTCTTTGAATAAATTCATGATTAACTTGATTTCTTTCTTTGCATGAAGCGCGAAGATCACATTCGACAGTTATTGGATCACTTTCTTCGTCTTTTATCACAGTTTGCGAAAGAATAGTTGGACACTGTTCGTTAGCACACTTGAGCATTGAATCCAATGAATCCTAAATTATAAAATCGATTTTAAAAACCTCTCAATTATAAAAAATTAAAATTTATTAAATTAATAATAATTGATAAAAATTAAATTCACAAACCTTCAAATAAACAGAAACAACTTTGTGAATCTCATCAGCCATTTGTATGAGTTTTATTTCAATAGGATTATTCTCGTCTTTTCTTTGCAGCATTTCATGCAACCTTGGAAGAAGCTGAGGGTGAAAAAAAAAGATGAAATTAGAATTTAGTTAAAATATTTCTCAATTATAAAATAAATACCTGTTTAGAATTATCAGCATCTTGTATGAGTCCCGTCGCGTAATTAATATCATTATTAGCATCACAACTCTCTGCGGCTAAAGCTTTGATTGTATCTTGTGTTTGTACCACAAGTCGATCAACCATTTGTTGTGTAGAACTCAATAAAAATCCCTGTTGAAGCCTAAAAGCCTGGCCATGACTATATTTACACGGTGTGACATTTCTTTGAAGAAGATCTTGAATTTTTCTCACCAGCTGTTCTGTTTTTTCAGCTGACGCCTTCATACATGGCTGTAGATCGAAAATTGGAAAGGGCATGTGTCTCACACTATAATTACTGTAAATAAACATTGTCTTAGTATATTATTACAATAATTAGGGAAAAATATAATTTGAAATATCTACTTTTCTAAAGCGTGAACAATATCTGAATATCCTTGAAGACCAATGTTATTTCTGTCGTAAATGATCACTTTAAGATGATTATTTATTTGCAAAGCCTTGGCCAAAAGTCTTGCACCAGGATCACCAATTTGATTGCCGCTAATGTCTAATGTATGAAGACATGTATTACTACCGAGAGCATTAATCAAATTGTAGAGATCTCCTTTTAGTCTTGAATCAGGCAAATGTAGAGCTTGCAATACACAATCATCTTCCTGTATCATTTGAACCAATGCATCTGTAATGACTGCAATATGTTTACTTTTCATTCCAGCTGTATTACGTCCCATATACAAATGTTTTATGGATTTATTCTTTCCAACTGCTGTTATCACTTGAGCCAAATCAACATCCATATCTACAAAGATTTTTTTTCAAACAGTTAATTATAAATTAATATTACTTTTTATTATTTTATACACTTACTGCTGTCTGAAATGTCAAGAGACGATATGCATCGTACACCATGAATACATGATTCAAGAACGTGTGCACCCATTGATCCCAAATTATTTCCACTCATATCTAGCTCTAATCCAACGGTACTTTCATTACAGGCCAATCCAAGTAAAAGATGTTTTAGAGCTTCCAGTGGTAATTTACAGCAAGAGATGTTTAAGTACTTGAGTGATAAAGTGGCCGTAAAAAACTGTTTAAAGCTAGGAGGAATTTCTTTGGTTTTTTTGCTTGAAAATGAGTTGCGAGCAACATTCAAGTGGACTAGATTAGTTGCGCATCCTCGCAACAGAGCGCCAAACAACTGAAATTTATTTTAATTAAGTTACAATTTTTTTTTAAATTTATTTCTAAAAAAAAAAGTTTTAATTCAAATACTTACGCATTCAAGTGTAGTATCAGTACCACTTAGATCTAAATGTGTTATACTATTAGGCTGCGCCAAAAAGTTACATAAATTCTGCAACAATATTTTTTAAATATAATTAGTAAAAATAAAAATATTTGTTTTTTAAAAAGGTATTCAAAATTACTCACATTAATGTCATCCTTTAAAGTATTACCAGAAAAATTTAAATGTTGAAGACTAGTTGGCATGCTTCTATTTAAACTGAGAGCGTGAGCAATTTGTCCCACACCTTTTCCAGTTAATCCACAGTGTGATAAATTTAATTTCTGCAGGCCTTTTGGCAGTTTAGTTATTGGTCCATTTAAATGTGAAGCTCCTTTAAAATAGATATAATTTTATTAATTACAAAATAATTAAACATGAAATATGTCATGCAGCATGATAACGATGAAAAAGCTTAGTGAATTGAAATCAATCTTTTCATTTCTTTAACAAAAAAAAAAAATTAATTTTATATAAAATCAGAATAGAAAAAATCGATTTACAATAAATAGTGAGAAAACATAAGAGAATAGTGTTTTTTTTTTCTATATCTAAAGAAAGAAATAGAAGAGTATGGTATATGCTGAAAAAATCAATTAGCGATTTATATACTTTTGCACACCTTGCATTAACTTGGCTATTATCCCACACAAGCTAGAGGCCCCTACAAAATTAAAAAATTCGTGTACTGTGAGGTTTGTGTATTTGTTCGTGGATACACAACAAACTATACAGTGAATTTAAACGTGACAATATCACACAACAAAATATTTAAACACAACAATATTTCAAAAACAGAATTTTTATTATTAAAAAACTTACCCTTATCTTCAATCATATTATTAGATAAATCTATAGTATGCAACATGGAGTTAGCATTTGAGATTAAAGCTAATGACAATTTATGTGCAAAATCCCTAAAAATAATATAAATTACAATTAATTAAATTGATAAAAATTAAATACAAGATTAATGCGAGTTTTTTATTTTATTTTTACCATTTTACTCCCAAATTGTCCAAGTAGATTTCCTGAATAGAAAGAGATCTACGTAATACGTGTAGCAATCTTTCCAAGGGCTCATGACTTAGTTTTAAATGTGAAACACGCAATTTAGTGAACCATGTGTTATATTCTAATGCCGAGATAATAGGCACTAAATCTTTTTGATCAAGATGATCGAAATCTCGTAAATTTAGTTCTCTGGTATCGTGAGATAAATATATCGTATCAACATCCTAAAATAAATTAAAAATAGTGTTTAATTAAAGAAATACAAATATAGAAATTAAAAAATTTAAACTAAAATTAAATTCTTATTTACCCAAGCTACTTCTTCTCTATATGGAACTGCATGTAAATCGCACATGCAAGCATATTGAGTTGAAAATCCTCCACAAGGACCAGTGTGCCTCGTTGCTTCTGTACTTCGAGCCAAATCACTACCTCTTATGCTCTGTAATCTGCTAACTGGTATCACGTCGATTTTTCTTATAACGTAACTGCAATTAAAAAACAAAATAAACACAATTTTACAAAAATAAACAAAAGTAAAACTCTAATTATTGTAAATTATTATAGTACAATTGTAAAATTTTTTAAAAATTTACAATGGAAAAATAAATTTTAATTGAAAAATATTTTTTTATCAATTTTTGTATCGTTACTGACTTTAGAGGAACTGTAGGGAAAATATTTCGGATGGCAGTATGTAGAGCTTCGATCATTGCATCGACTTCGGTAGTGTCTGCACCAGCTCCTATTGTTGTGAAATTGTAGATTCTTTCTCCTACTGTGAGACATAATAAATTCGATCTTTTCGATTCTACTGCTGTTATTTCCAAATAATGAAAATGAAAATCGATCTGTAAAATAGAAAAAAAAATGTTATCAAAAATGAACAATTAAAATTCTATTTAAAAAATAGCAAAAAAAATATTCACCCTTGTTGGCACCTTTGCTGCTAAAAGGAATAAACGACATGGTGAAAATACCTGCAAAAAAAAAGTAAATAATAAGTAAATAAAAATAACAACAACAAAAAATGAGGATATCTTGACAGAAAAAAAATACTCTGATTAAACTTTTTATTACTGCACTTGAAATAAAGTTTTCAAACTCGTGGACCATATACATTATAATTGATAATTTACACAAATGGGAGTGGCCTTGAGACAAATTTATTCATTAGTTGAAAATAAATTGTATTCATTAACTAAATTAGTTACTTAAACTGAAAATAATTACCATAAACAATAAATAACTAAATATTGTCTAAAAATATATCAATATAAATTGCTTAATTTTAATTCAACTAAAATTAATTTAACAGAATTTGTTTATTATTACCAAAATAAAAGCAATTTGTAAATTTATGAATGAAAACAATAATAATTGTAAAATTAAAATACAACGTATAAAAAATTCGATAATAAAATATTAATAATCTAATCAAAAATAACAAATATAATGTAAACAATTTTACAAAACATGCTTTTTAAAATTCTTAATATTAAAAAATAGTAAAAAATAACATACCAATACACGGTTTTCAAGTTTATCGGGTTTTGTTTCCAATTTAACGACAGTCTTCAGCAGGATCTTGACATGTTTTCCGAGCAATGATTTCACCGATTCTAAGAAAATGAGATACTTAATCACAGGGTCAAAGTAAAATTATTAAAATTCATGTACTTTACTATTAGTTAATGAAAGAAAAATAGGAAAAAATATATTTCTATAATATAGATTTTCTGAATTGTATCTAAAGAATAAATTTAAAAGTATCAGAAATATTTTCTTTTTTTTTTTGGTATTATTAATTTCTTTGAATGGCTGAACTTTGCCACTGCGAATTTGACAGATCGAACACAGAAACGTAAACATCCCGGATTGTACTTACCGTTTAAATCCTTCGTAAGCTGTGATCTGGTAGACATTTTTCACTTATTTTTAATTTCAAACACACTTGAAATTGTTCAAGACATTATAGGTACATCAACTGAAACAGATTATTTGCCGGAATTGTTGACATAAATTCGAAAGAAATGTGAACGGGGCGATGTCAGCACAAGAAAGCCGCCATCTTGCTAAAAATTACAATCAGTACTGCCAATGGGAAAAATTTTTATTTTTATGGTAACACTGGAATTTAAAAACATTACTTTTGTGTGAATTTTCTTTGGATCTATTTTTCAATTATTATTATAGTTATAATTTTTGTTTTTTCAAAATTGTAACTAATATAATTTTCTTTTATTATAATATGCTTTTGTTAAATGAAATCTAATTATTATTTAAAATAATTAATATAATTTTTGAAGAGACATAAATTCAAATTTTTCGCGGGAAACTAAATTTAGCAACAAAAAAAGTTTCTTGCGCGGAAGTTCTATAAACATTTCTTAGTATATGGTTTAAGAATTGGCCTGATTTTATCATTTTTTATCGAAGCTACAAACAACAAGAACAAGTATTGTGTTCATCATGGCTTCAACTGGTAATTGTTTAAAAGTCATTTATTAAAGTTTATTTTCTTTTTGTAGCACAGTGTACATTGTTTAATTCAAACAATTTCAAATATATAGTTATAATTTCAATGCACAGTGAGAACGATTAATAACTTTTTATTGACAGCTAGTGTTAAAAAAGTCCATTTTTGCAAAATACATCAATACTCTTTATTGTAGTTTCGATTTTATAAAAATAACATGTGATAATTATGATTGCTTTTATTTTTAGAGTCATTGACAGGTGATACTCTAGATTTAAGTGGTCAGAGTTTAAAAAAACTTGCTCGATGTCCATCGGATGCTGATATACACATTTTAATCGTTGATGACAATGAGCTTCAACGTCTTGATAATCTCGATTCTTATCAAAGAATCACCAAGGTATTTTCTTAGTTTTAATCGAAACGTGTCTTTTTTTTAACAATCATTGATTGTCAAGTGATTTTTTAATTCTTGGCCACTTGTCAACAAACGTGTGTCTCATTCATTATTTATGTGAGAGAATTGTATACATATATACAAATATGTCAAAAAAAAGGATCAATTTTATTGTTTAGTTTTAATATTATAAACAATTATTTATAAGTGTATTTTTAAAATGCAGACAATAATAATTGTTATTAATATTGATTGCACCTATAGGCCCGTTGATTTTTTTTTTTTTTGCAAAAGAGAGGTTTTATAATTTAACTGTTTAGTTTTACTGAATAGTTAAGAAAAATTACAAAATTTTCTTTATTGCATTTTTCTATTTATATTTTGTAATTTTTTTTTTTAATTTTCAGCTCTCTATAGTAAGAAATCAATTACTTCGAATGTATGGAGTTTCAAAAGTACACAATTTAGTTACATTGAATCTCGCAAACAATGGAATATTACAAATCGAAGGTATCAAGGACCTGGTGAATTTACAAACACTTTGTCTTGCCGGTAACAATATCAAGGTGAATAAAAATTTCCATGTCCTTAATTATTAAGTAAATTTTATTTAAATAAATAATTAAAAATTAATTGTTTAGAAAAAACATACTTATCTTTTTTTTTTGTTTAATTTCTGATATATTTGTTTATAGTCCATTGAGCATTTACAAACAAACACAAAACTGGAGCATTTGGATTTGTCGGAAAACAGCATTAGTCACGTTTCGGATATATCGTTTCTAAAAAATTTAAAAGTAAGAAAAATTTACTTTAAATATTTTTTTGTTTTACTTAAATGTGTATTTTTTAAATAATTCACTATTATTTTAGGAGCTGTTTTTGCACAATAATCGTCTAATAACTTTGCGCCAATGCGAGAGATATTTGCCGTCTTCATTAGAAACTCTTACTTTAGCCAATAACAATATAACCGATTTAAATGAAATGTCACATTTAGTGAATCTTACTTATCTTGTTAATTTCTCAATTGCAAACAATCCATGTGTCAGCATGACAGGTAACGATATGTATCCTTTTTACATTTAAAATACAAATTTTAGTATAAATTAGTTTCATAAATTAAATTTTATTAATTAAAAAAAACTAATTAATGAAAAATTAGTCTTATTTTAGTTATTATAATCTCTCTATGTAGTAGAAATTTAATCCCTAATTCAGGGATATAGATATAGTTACTTCTCTTTTTTTTTTTCTTAACAAGTAGATTATAGTGGATTTGATTATCGTCCTTTTATAATCAACTGGTGTATGAATTTAAAATCGATCGATGGCTATGCAGTTGATCCAATCGAGAGGTGAGTGTTTAATTTGATTATTATTCCACTTTCTTTTACCTTTGCTTATGAAAAAAAAAAAAAAAAAATTGTACACAGTCTAAAAGCAGAGTGGCTCTATTCGCAAGGAAGAGGTCGACAATTTCGTATTGGAGAACATTCATTATTGGCGCAATATCTTGCGTCAGTTTGTCCATTATCGGGTGAGTCGCTCGAAAATGAAACTGATCGAAAGCTTAGGCTTATTTTGAGTAAAGCACAACATCATCAAATGCAATTGAGCCAACAGAGCGATTCAGGAAGTGTGCATAGTCTTAGCAGCGTTGGAATGAGTCCTTCACCAGCAACTAGGCGTAGACTTAGTAATAATCGAACCAACTCTCCCAGACGACCGAGTGAGTCTCCTTTCAAATTAGAATTTCCATTCTTCTTTTTTTTTTTTTTCATCAAAACAAAACAGAATTCAAATTTATTCCACATGAAATTGCAATTCACTTTTAAATTTTTTCAAAATATTGAAATTTGAATTAATTAAGAGAATTGTAATTTGGAATTGAAATGAAATTTTACACGACACGTTTCCTGTTAAAATTTGTTTTTCCCAGTCACGCCGACGTTAGAGTTCTATGAAGATAAAAATTATCAAACACGAAAATTATACAACGCAAGGTTCTTCCATTCACCTTGCAAAGGTACACGCTATCAAAATGCAGAGGCTTTTACCGTAGTTTTTTTTTTTTTCTCAAAAGCGACCGCCTCATATCGGCTTCTAGTGCAGTTCAATTTCTATGCTATATTATCAATTAAAATCTAGAAGCGAGCAATTAAAAGAAAATTACAAACAGTCGTTGCGACATGAGAACACATTTTGTAACACAAATTTTACATATTTTTTAAATAAAAGAGAAAAAAAAAAAAAATTTTGTAATAAAAAATGTATTCTCATATTAGTTGCACGCTTCAGCTAGTATATTTCTAGCGCAAATATTGTTTAAATGCACTTTATTATAATATGAAGAATTTAAGGAATTAAAAAAAATTACATTAGTGGTGAAATAGATTTTTTGAAAGTAGGCTCGTCACGCAGTTCAATGAGAATGCAATCACCGGAGCGCATGGTTACAAGTTGTCACACTGAAGCAATGGTTTCATCCTGTCACACTCTCTTAAGTAACGATCATCAAGATCAGTTAATGACGCAAAGTCTGGATCCAAATATGCTGTCGAATACTCTCAATAAATCATTAAATAGCGCACCTCTACAAGACGTTGAAGGTATTTTTCTAATTTTACATTTTTTTTACTATTTAGTAAAAAAAAAATTAATATTCTTATTTTTTCCCCTCTTAGAAAAATCGAGTCCCCTGCAGGCAGCAACAAAACTCGTACCAGTACCTGAATCTTTAATGAGCCCTGATTTTCGACCACCGTCAGGACTTTCACGAATTTTGCCAATAAAAACACCGCCTAGTAAATTAAGTTCACCAGTACAATTTCTAGGAACAACAACAACAACAGCGCAATCAACTAAAATAATACCTTCCGAGGTAACAGTGAAATCAATGCCAATTTTTAATACAGCTACACCGATAAAGACAAATATAAATAATACAGTGAAAACAACAACAACAGTTAAATGTAATTTATCAACGAATTGCAGTCCTGGTAAGGGAAATATTGCAAAACCTGTTGTTACAAGTACAAATGGAAAATATCATCCACAAAATGTTAAAATTAATAATTATGTGCAAAGTAAAACATTGCCAATGATGAAAAAAAATGTGAGAAATTCACCAAATTTAGGTAGAAGTAAAGATATGAAAAAAACAGATGGAATTAAACCAAGTCCATTAAAGAAATTTGGTAATGAAGATGCGACAAATGTAATTAGTAGCGATGAAGAGAGTGAAGTTTGTCAGGCAAAATTGAATAGTATTCGTCATAGAGCAGTTCAAAGGCAACATGAAGACACTAATAAAGGTATTAAATTAATTAATTGTAATTTCAAAAAACAATTTATTTAACAAATTTTTTAAATTGAAATTTACTTAGTTCAAAACGATCCAACTGAAAAGGCAGCGATTTGCATTCAAAGAATGTGGAGAGGCTATCACACGAGGAACGCTGACAAAAAAACCACTGATGTATTAAAAGCAATTGAAATGATGAGAACAAACAAATATATTCAGTAAGTTAAAATAATTTTCCATTTTTCTAAATTAAGAATGACTTTTAAAAAAAAAAATGTTTTTCATTCTAAAAGGAAATTGTCGTCTGATATGGAAGCAACGCGAAATGTTCTCGAGAATGAGCACAAGTTGCAATTGCTACAAATGCAGGCAATTAATGCCTTATGGAAAAAAGTTGTTGCACTTCAACCTGCAAATGGACGAGAAAGTGGAACTGCCACAACTACTAATGGAGAAGGAATTTCAAATCCAAACATGGATGTTGTAAATAACTTGGCACAAACTTGTCATATGTTACACAATCAGGTATTTTTTTTTTCTCAATTTTCATTAAACAAAATTTCTCAAGAATTTAATATTAAAAATTATTTTTTAAATTCCTCAGGTACAACAATTGCAGGATTCAGTAACGGAAATAAAACGTTGCATGTCAACAATACAATCAAAACCACAAATGGTTGACAATGGAGTTAGTACACAAACGGAAATATCCGCTGTTCATACACCGGCTGGTGAAGAAAATGTTTTTCCCTATCATCGACCACATCGACCTCAATCATTGGCGATTCATCAAACAATTCAAGAATGCAACGAAAATAAAAGTTTTGCTTCAAATTTAGTTGATAGTGTATTAAAGAAAGTATCACATTCCGCCGATATGACAGATGACGAAGTGAATACCGATATATTCAATTCAAATGACAATCCCGATGGTATGAATTCATTGGAAAATCCTGAAATGAGTTGCGATGAAATTTTAGAATCTCTACCGAAAAATGACGATGGATTGGGTGAAGAATTTAAAAATATTATTGAGAATACAAAAAATAGTGACGTTAATTTGACAAATGATTGTCAAGATATTAATGATACTGATATAGAGGATGTTATTTGTAAGGAATTATTGCAAAGTATGCGTGAAGTTGATATAGGGAAAAAATTTAATAATGAAAGAAAAAGAGTGGAAAATTTATCCGTGGAAGCAGAAAATTTAGAGAATTAAGTTAGAGGGTTAAAAAAAAACTAAGTAGCTAATTGTTACTCATGCCTTGTAATAGAATTTAAGATAAGACACGAGTTTCCTAATTATTAATATTTATAACGAAATTCGAGTCTTGAAATAGTCCAAAAAAATGTATCTTTCACTTTTTTTTCTAATATTTAATTTATTTATTCATTTTTCTATTATTTATTGATGACTAAAATTTCAATTTAAAAATTAGTTTATTTTTTCTCTGTAAAAGATTGAATTTTTTGGACTATTCAATATTTATAAAATCACAAAAAAAAAACCTCGCTGAAGAAAATGACAAAGATCACACCAAATTAATATATATTAAACCAAAAGCTCGCTGTAAATATAAAGAAAGAGCCGTTAAAGCTTTGTTGAAATTATCTTTAAAAAGATTTTTCATTTTTACAAAGAAAAATAAGAATTTCATTGAAAGCTATTTTAGGGCATACTTTAATATTGTTCCTCATTTTTTTTTATTAAAAAGCACCATTGTTAATTGGCACTTAATTAGTTTGATTAAATTAGATTCGCTCTAGGTTTTGAATTTAAGGGCACTTTCAATTATTTGTGAAACATTTAATTAATATTAGGCGAATTTTCGAAACTTTTTATTAACTCGACATGTAAGATTAATCATTCACGCTCTAGAAATTTGGTTCTTTAATGGTAGATTTAACTTCGCCTCTAGGATTATAAATTCTAGTCAATATTCGTAAATACTCAAAAAAAAAAAAAAAGAAAATACAAATTAATAGTCATTAGTATCTTTTGAAAAAAAGTTAAATCTACACTTAGGTGCATTAACTCAATGTTGCAATTAAGTTAAAACTTGAAAAGTTTCATAATTAAGTAATTTAATCATTTTCCATAATATGTGATATAATATAAATGATGTTATTTATTTGCAGAAGTACATTCCATATTCCATGTTGCACAAAAAAAAAGAATTTCTGCAGAATTTTTTCTTTTTTTTTTGTAATCATCGTAAACTAGCTTCTGCAGAATAATCTGTCATTGTGCTTCTCGCTTTATTATAATATGTCATTCTGTCAGAAAATTACTGAAAACAGTATTCTTTTTAAATATTAATTTCTTTATATTGAACACTTATTTATTTTCAAAACTTTTGTACTTTGGATTTTTTTTTCTCATTTAAAATATTTATTTTTATACTTTCTTTTCACCTACATGTAAGATACAATTTTTTTTTTTGGTTTTTTTGTAGAAATTAAAAATTGTTTAAAAAGAAAATCTTTTTGATAAGCTCAAGTTAATTGAAATATAATTTATTTCCTATATATAATAGTATAACGTATACATATATATATATAATAAAAAATAATCTTTTGTAACTTTAAAAGCGATATACATTATATTTTCAAGAAGAAAATATTTTAATGTGTATTACAATAATTATATTCGAATTTCACAATAATAGTGAATTATTCTAAAATCTAAATTTTATCAAATTAAGTTCACTTTTATTTTAGTTTTCTTTTCCTCCCTATTAAAATATAATAGGCCTTATATTATCTGTATTACTTTTTTTTTTAGAGAGATTTTTGTCTTCGATGTAAACGATTTACAAAAAAATATATATGTATATTTGCAAAAATCTAGATTACTTATATAGAACATCTCACAGAAGTGCTTATTTGCACACACATACAAAAAAACGGGTACATTATATAGTACTTGAGTTTTACATGCAGTGTAAAAAAAATTTCTTTTGCTTTCATCTGAAAACAATATCACAAAAGACATGGACATTTTTTTTACAATAAACATCAGCTTAATAATTTAAATCAATTTAAAATAGACAATTATTTAAGCTGACTTTTTGTCTCTTGAAATATAAAAATTTGTCTCTTAAATAAAAGAGAACGACTGAATAATAACAAAAATTCCTCTCCTCAAAAAATTGTTTACAATATCGAATATTTTTAGTTTCTAAAATGTAATATTACATTTTTCAAAAAAAAAAAAAACTCAAAGATTGTAGTTAATGTAGATTTTGACTACATTGTAAATAAATTGATTTCAACTTTATGAATATTTGTTTTTCTTTAATTTTCCTTATGAAATTTAAAGTTTTATTTTGATTTTAAATAATTGTTTCATTTTGTAATTAATATGTACAACAAAAAAAATATTGCCTCGTTTTATTTAAACATTTTTTTGAATGTTTCCTTTTCAAAAATTAAGTACGAATTCATTACCTGTTTGACTTTTTCAATTTCTTGTAAAATATTTTTATTATTGGGACATTCTTGATTTGCTTGTTTAAGATCCAAAAGACACATTTGATATTCATTTAAACCTAAATAAGCTTGACTTCTTCTGAACAATGCTTTACTATTTGTTTCATCTATTGCCAAAACCTAATTTAAAAGAAATTATATTAAATTTTTATTTTAAGTTCATTGTAATTAATTTTAAAATATAAATTTCTTGCCTTATTGCAGAGTAAAAGTGTTTCCTTGAATTTACGTTGTTTTAATTTGACAGCACAAAGATTTAATAGTAAAATAACTTTTTGATTTTTAAACGATTCATCCAATTCATCTGGTAAATCTTTAAAATTCATCATCCAATCATAATATCTCAATGCTTTTTTATATTTTACATTTGCCTCTAAATATTTTAAATTTGAGAAATAAAAATTTCCCGAATCTTTAATTTTAGTTATTACCTCCTGAAGATATTTGTACTGAAAATTTTATTTTTAATTCTAGACTTTCTGTTTTTTTTTTTAAAAAATTTGTTTTAGAATTTCATTTTATCAATAAAAAAATTAACTTACAGTCAATTTTTCTTCATAATCCCAATCATTGGGCCAAAGTGGAAAACCATCATTTTCCTCTAATCCCCAATTGTCACCTTTCTTTAATTCTCCACAATTAATGATAGATACTTTCTGAGAAAAAAAAATTGAAATTTAATTTTGGATTTTATAGATTTTTTATAAATTGGTGAAAATTGTCAATTACCTCTTCAGGTATTTGATTTTTTGTTGGTACATTATTTATTTCACTAACGGCACTCATGCCCTTTTTAACTTTACCAAAAACAACATTTGTATCATCCAAATGTCGACAAGACATTGCTGTAATGACAAATTGTGAACTATTTGTATGAGGTCGTCCTTCATTCACCATACTGACTAAACCAGCCTCTAAATGAGGTGTTTTTAAACTTTCATCCTCAAAATGAGGACCATATATACTCTCACCACCGGTGCCATCGAAATTTATAATATCTCCTCCTTGAATCATACAATGTGATACAACTGAAAAAAAAATTTAATTTAATTTCAAAAATAATTCAGTTAAAAAAGAATAAATTTTTTTTTAAAAGGAATTAATAATCCTTTTTTTAAAAAAAGAATATTTACCTTTATGAAAAATAGATCCTTTATAACAAAGTTTTTTTCCATTGACGCCAATTCCTTTTTCTCCAGTACATAAAGATCGAAAATTTTCCACTGTACGTGGCGCTAAATCTTTAAAAAGTTCGATAACAATACGTCCAACTGTAATGTAAAATAGTTATATTTCTTTCTCATTGAAATTATTCCATAAATACATAAAAAATACGTATAAATTACGTTTGAATATATTTTTATAACTTTTATAAATAATAACTAATTTCTTTAAATTTATCAACTAATATACAAAAATATATTTAATAAAATTATTTTTTCTTAATTAATTTACTTTCTTAACATTATAAACAAAAACAGTATGTATATATAAAATTTCGGAGCAAGTACTTATTTTCACTTTAAATAAAGCAATAATAATTAAAATTTTCTATTAAACATTATAATAACTATTTTCTAAATTAAATTTAAGTTATATTTTTCTAATTTCAACAATACTTGCAATAAAAATATAATTTAAAAAAAAAAAGTAAACATAACCTCACTTACCGTACTCATCACCGATAGCAATATCTAAAAATACAATTGGATTCTTCTCCGAATGATAATTATCAATATCAACCTCAAGTGCACGTTTCATCTTTTATTACTTCAAAGAAATTTTCACACACACACTTAATTTTATCAGAGATAATCATTCATTATAAACGATAATATAAAATCAGCAACAATGCATGGCAATGACTTATTGCATACTGACACTTTGAACCATATTGATTATCAATAATAAATAATATTAAATTTCAAATACATTCTAAGAGTATTCAAAATGTAAACATGACACGTAATTTGTTTACAATAATTATTTGGAAAAAAAATAATAATAATAATTAAACTGTGCAAAAAAAAAACATAGGCTCCACCGAGATTTGAACTCGGATCGCTGGATTCAGAGTCCAGAGTGCTAACCATTACACCATGGGGCCTCGCTGAAAATACTTACGATCATTTTATTCAAATAGGAAATTAAAATTTTTACAAAATATTATTAAATCTATTTATAAAATATGTATTTTTTAAAATACTATTGAAAAAATTAGAGAAAATTGAGACAAAATTAAAGATGATTATTTAATATTATTTGAGTAATTAATATTTCAAGAAAATGTCTTAAAAGAAAGTACCAATTTTCTTACGGCCCTGCAAACTCAATGCCGTAGAAAATATGGTATTAAAACAATTTTTTATTTATTTAAAAAATTATTTTCTATGTTAATTAAAAAAAAAAAACATATTTAATAAGTATTCACTGTAAATATAGTAAATATTTTACTGAGAATTTTTAAATACTTTTCAACTGTATTTTAATTTTAATAATTAAATTTTTTTTTAATTAATAACTTATTTAAATTATTTTTAATTCATATTATACCTAAAAATTGTATATATTTAAATAAAAATCTGCAATTAGAAATTTACAGATATAATTTATTAGAAAAATTTAATTCTATTATAATATATATACATGAATTAGTTTGAAATTAAGAATAATGGAATTAATTAATAAAAATGATAATAAATTTAAAGTAAATATATATATATATGTATATACAATTTAGCGGTAGCACAAAATTGAAATATTGTGCTTGTCATTTAAAAATAAATATTATATAATTGTACAAAACTCACTTGAATAATAATCAAAATGATAATTATTGAAAATTCCATTTTCAATTTTTGGCGTAAAAAAAATATTATCCAAATAAAAATTAAATCTTGACTGGAGGTGAAGCAGATAATAAATGAATTCGACAATAATTGAGATTCTTCATTGCTTTTCCTCGACATGGTTTGCCACTTCGAGTTAATTCACAGCATCTGTTGCCATAACCGCTACTATCCATGGGAGTTTTACTGCAAAATAATAATTTAATTCTAAAATAGTTTTTAGTTCAATAAAAATTAATATTTTTTTAATATTCTAATTTAATTTTACCTTCGGGAAATATTGTGTCGTTGTCGCATAGTCCATAAATTATCTTCTTTTATCGAATTTTTGGGCGTAAAATCAGATTCCGAAAGATCATCAGAAATATTAGTTGGTGAATCAAAAGTCACGAAACTATCGTATTTCTTTGACATATAAGAGCAAGAAAGTTCTTCTTGTTGTAATATCGACTGTTTGGTATGGTCACTCAATGATTGAAAGATATTTAAAATTTTCCCTATAGAAAAAAAATTTTTAATTAAATTAAAATAAAAAATTTTTAACATCTGCTAATAATAATATTTTTTTTTACTTGTAGCCGTGTTGAAAGTGTAGTGTATTCTGTTGTAAAATGAATACCAAGCTGAAGAAATTGCACTGAGAAATGGTCGTTTCGTAAAATTAGCCATATCGTTTGAGCTATTGTGACAAACGCCATTCTCTTTATTTTCATTATCCATCCCACGCTGAAAATTTTTTGATTCAGTCTTCTTTGGTCCAAAAATGTACTGAACAATAATCATTACATAATGCACTGCAAATAATAATAATAATAATTATTAATGCACTTATTAATTATCTATATAATAATCATTTTTCCATTAATACATAAATGGAGAAAATAATAGAAAATATTTATCTTACTCATTGTAATTAGAATAATGAGAGCAGTAATTGAAAAGAAATCTAGAGACGCTTCCATTCCATGTTTCAAATAAGCGGTCAAATTTAAGGGAATTATTCCCATTATCGTCACTCTCATTAAAAATGGTGCTTGTAAAAATCCGGCAACAATCATGGCAGTCAATATGTAAATTATATGCAAAAATGTACGGTAAACTTTTTGCATTTGTAAACCTTGAAAGAAATTAATTTATAATAAATTAGAAGATAATTTAATTTTTTAAAAAAGATAAAAAATTTTACCTACAAAGATTATTAGCAATAAAATACAAAATTTTGTAATATATTTACCTGTACTACTAATATAATCAGTAATCCAGCCTAATTTCTCATCCACTTGCGTATGCATCATATTAGTTAGATTCCAAACAAAATTAACTGTTTTATTAATCTGCTCGAGTTGTTCTAATGTTCGTATATATTGATTCGCGGCTTCTTGATTTTGTTGTAAAATATTATTTGTACTACTCTCCAATCTTTCCCAAAGTTTTTGAGCACGATCTTGTATAGCCAATAAATCATCCATCACTTCTTGATGATTAATTTTACGATCAGATTCTTGTTTTAATATATCGTCATTTGCTTTCACTGAAAATTAATAAACTATTATCAACAATAATCTTTCTCATGAAGTCAAACAATTTAAATTAAGAAAATTATTTTTAAAAACCTAATTTATCTTTAATATCTTCAGTCATTGTAACGAGTTTCGCATGTCCCAAACGAATTAAAGCCTTTTCCATTGTCAATTCACGAAGATTAGACGCCACAAGATTATGTTGATCGAGTAATTTTTTATTTCCACTTTCAATTAATGATAATGCGTCCATTGTTTCTTTTTCCAATTTTTCTTGATTTTCCTATTACAGAAAATTTCTTTCAAATTATTAATAAAAATATAATACAGTTAAATTTATTAAAAAATTATAACTATAGAAATAAAAATGTAATCTTATAATTATAAAATAAAATACCTGTAAATTTTCCAGAGCTTTGATTTGCGAATGAGTTGTTTGCACTAATTTATTAACAGTTAATTCAGTTAATGCACGAAATTGTAAGTTCCTTGCGGAATAACAAACTGCTCTTGCTCGATTACTCATTAAATGGTAAGCGTTCCACATATCGGCGTCCATCTCCGTAGTACATTGTTTCAAAGACTAAAAAAAAAATTCAAAATAATATTAATCACTTTTTTTTAAAAATAAATTATTGTTCTTTTAATAATATTTGAATTTAATTTTTGTATTTGATGGAAATAAATTAATATTACAATATGTTACAAGACTGACTGTATTCGGAAAGGGATAAAAAAAGGGAATAAAGGTAAAAAAAGAGGGGGGAAGTTTGCAAGTCTAAACTTGCTACGAAATTTTTATAGTAGTAGTAGTGGAAGTATATGTGTATATAAATCTATAATAGAGTAAACGGTATACAGTGACACAAAATTGTTAATTTCTAACTTATAATTCATATAAATAAGATTTTAATTTAATTATATAAAATTAAAAATTTTTAAATAAATTATTTCTTTTAATCTCACCATGTCTTGAGTACAAGGATAAATTTTTCTCCCTTCAACTAATGATTGACAATTAAGCAAATTAACACTTAATTTGGCCAAATCTTCTTCAGACATTTCATTGCAAGATGATCTTATTTTCATGACTACTTTATGATAACATGTTTCGAGTGGTGAAGAAACTTGCATTTCTGTAAATTTAGCGGCTTCCTGGAGAAATTTTTCATCATCTGTCAATGATTCATAAGGAATTGAAATTAAAGGTACACCATCTGAAACTAAAGTTGTTGATTCCTTTTGTCCTCTGTCCCATATCCAACTAAGAATCGCTGATTCCACATGACATGTTGAAAATGTTAAAAATATTAAAAGTAATGAATAATACATTTTCATTACATATATTTTCTTCTAAAATTCTGAAAAAAAATTGAATTATATAATTATTTGTAATATTGAAAAACAGTTGTTTACATATACTCCGAAATGAAAGAGAGGTTATAAATGTTTCTTTTTCTATAAATAAATATAACGAATATAATTTACTAAAAACATTTTTAAGAGGAAAATTGAATTATAACTATTCTCTGCACTTTGAAATAGCGTTGTTATGTCAGAAAAACGAGTAAAAAAAATTATTTAAATCAGATTCAATCGATTCCATGTCAATAAGACACAAGGTCAAGATATTATAACTTTATAATAAAATAATATAATAATAATAATAGAATATTATGAATAAACTTACCAGAACTTTATAGAATTAGTCAAATTCCTTTAAAATTTCAGATAATTAATGAATTTGTTGAAAAAAAACTACGAGAATGACAAATGTGTTTATGTTTTGTTCAACCGTCATTCAATACATGTGTACCAACACCTGTAAAATTCAGAGCAACCAATGGATGAATACAGATTCAAAATAACCGTCTCTTATTGGTCCAGTACTGGTCACGTGATGAAATCTAACCTCGAAATAAATTTGAATCTCTGAAAAGACAAATTTGTTTTATTAAAAAAATAAAGTTAAATAAAATATAAATAAATAATAAATATTTATCAAATAAATATATTATACTATAAAATAATTAATACTAATTACTAAATACTTGTTTTATCTGAATTGTTTATGAAAAAATATAACAAATTTTTAATTTTGTTTATCAAATATAATAATTAATTTAAAAACATTAAATTATAAAATTTTGAATTTAAGAAAATAAAAAATCACTTTTATTAATTAAAAGTGAATTAAATTTAATGAAAAAATAAAAAATATATATTCACTTTCTTTTAGAAGAACCAATACGTTGAGGCAAGAAATTTTTTCTCGAAAAATATTTGTTTTCTGTTATATAATTAATTTGTATTTACAAAATTAAATACATTCTTCTCCAGGTAGATTATATAATAACTTTTTAGAAAAAAAAAGTTATTTTTTTTCTACAACAACCTCGCTGATTCCATACATTCCGGCTAATAATCGCCCATGACTTATTGGTACAGGTTCTTTTGGTGCTAAATAAGGTCCATTTTCTCCCATATAAACGTAACTATTTTTAAAAAAAATTAAGAAATAATATTTTTTTCAAATCCGTAAATTATTATTAATTAATTTATATTTTTTGAAAATGGTATTTAAAATTTTGCAAAAAGGATACGGCAGTCTCAAAACCCAGTAAGCACTTTGTGAAAGTTTTATTGGTTCCTCGCATCCTGTGACAAAAATAGGACACGGCGAAGGACCTGGTTGAACTCTTGGATTTAGAGTAACGTGCACTGGTGCCTTTGGTGTCACAACATGTATTCTCATAAGTTGTGCAATTAATGGTTTTACTAGTCTAAAAATTTCAATGAATTAATATATTTCATTTCATTCCATAAATTTTTGTAATTAATTTTTGCACAATATACCTGCATGGACATGGAAAATAAAGTGGCATATCCGCTGTACTCGATGTTACTTTATTTCCACTGTCTTTGACAATTCCATTTCCAGTTGCTTTTAAAACTTTATCAGGCGCTGAAGCCATAAATCTATGTCCACGTGGACATTCATATTCAACGCCAACAAAAATTTTCACCACAAACTCCTTTCCTCCTTTTGATTTTCGTCCTCGTATTGTATTTAAATTTTGAAAATTTTTTCCCCTTGGACAATATCCATGTTGTCCATGATCATTCACCATTGGCCAGAGTGATCCTTTATCCTTTTGATGTTCTAGTCTTTAAATTCAAAATTTTTTTCAATTAATATTGAAATAAATTTTATTTTTCTATTTACTATATTTTCTTACCTAACAGTCACATCCCAGGGCAAGAGAAAAGCTGAATTTGACAAAATTCCTGCCTGATGTTGCAAGCCCAAATTATGAGAATAAAGACTACTGGGACCAAGACATACGAGTGACCAACTGGAAAATTGAGGCAAAAGTCCTGCTGGTGATTCAGCGTGTAACATTCCAGGTAAATATTCCGTTGTAGATGGTTGTCTGACCAGCGATTTTTCTGCAAAATTTTTAATAAATTTTAAATAAATTTACAAATTATCTGTAACATTTAAATATTTACCTTTTGCACTTTCAGAATCTTCAGACACTTCAATAACGACTTTGTGACTTTCGTTTGGAGTCAAACTTGTTTTATTACTGAGTCTTTGTGTTTCATCAGCAATTTGATCACTTGTCGGTGGTGATTGACCTCCACTTCCATAGGCAGTTATATTATCTATTTTAATTATAATTTTAAAATTGAAAAAATTCTTAAACGATAATTCAACAAATTTTTTATTGTTATAAATTACCATTCATTGTCTCTACTCCAAGACTGCAAACTTGAGTGTGACCTTGAGGTGTTGATAATTCGACACGTGATATAGAATCTTTTCTATTTGTAGCTGAAAATAGTTGTGCCGCTCTAGCAAAACAAAAAAAAAAATATTTTCAAAAATTTTAATTACAACAAAATTGAAATATTAATTATTACCTGAAGTTATGTGTACTTGGTTGAAAAACGGGAAATTGGATGCTTTCGAGTTGCGAGCATCCACATTGTTTTGTCAACATTTGAAAAAAATCGTAATTTGCTTGTCGCAAATTAAAAGGATCTTCTCTCGAACCCTGACAACGGCCACAATTACAAGCGCAAACATAACGAACACCAGTGCAGTGCTCCATTATCGGCAATTCACTATATCATTATGATAATTATGAAAATTAATTAAATTATAATTATAAAAAATATAATAAATTAATTTTATTTTTATTTTTACCTATCATCTCGAGATTCAGATAATTCACCACCACCGGCGCCTTCACTTCCACCTTTATGAATTGGATTTGTACAAGGATTGCCCGTTAACGATAGAACTTCGCACATTTGTCGACCAGCTTTCCAATATTTTTCACATTCTTCCTGCAATTTTTCACTAAATTCCTCGAATAAAGGACCACGTGCGTGCATTTCAAAAACAGCAATTGCATGAGCCAATTTCGTTTCGTGATAAGTTCTATTAAAAATTTATATTTTTAATTTCAAATAAAAATAGAAATAAATATTTAATTTTACATTTTATTAATTATTAAGTTTATTACCTGGTGTAATGTTGGGGAAGATTTTCCTGATATGTTTGTAAAGCTCTGGGTAAAACTTTGTTACATCTACTTTTACTGAATTTCACATCAGTATCTAATAAATTATACAAAAGTGTCAATTCCTTGCTTGTCCCTCGTATAAAAAAATTATAAACTTTATTCGCTATTTCAAAAAATGTGCGAATACTCGGAATCTGTAATAAAAATTTTTTTAAAAATATTTTTTTTAGAAATTATTTTAAATATGTACCTCAAAATGTGCAGGAGTCGAATGTCGTCCAACATTATCGTCAAAACCTTTGGCAAATGCGAGGCTAATGTGTTGCTTCAAAAATTGGTTAAATGTGTGAGATTCTAGAAAAATTTATAAAAATCAATAAAAAAAATTAACAAAAATTAAATTCCTGTAACAATAACAATAATTTACCAGATTCTGACTCAGTGGTAATCAAATTTGAATCAAGACTAGCAAGACTTCTCGAAGTGGTGCCACCTGAACTTATTTTACAACTTTGAATAAGTTTTTTAGCCATATAACCCAAAATATCACGAGATTCAGTGGGACCCGTGTGAATAAATACAAATTCCTGATTTGCCGGAATTGCAAACAATGAATTTGAACTGAAAAAGAAAAATTACTAATTTTTAAATCCATAAACAAAAATTCTATTTTTCTACTTTTAATTACCTGATATTTGTGACAATGCGATTTTTTCTCAAAATTAAATAAATTTGATCCTCCAATGCATGCTCCATTTCTTTAATATTCGCTCCACTATCAGGTTCGCGAAAAACACTTGGACATGTCTCAAAATAAAATAAAACACGTGGTGAGCAAGGCCTCACATTGGCAATCCAATCTTTCGATAAACCAGGAATGGTATTTAAAATATCCGACAGTGGTATTGATATTTTTTGTCTATCAAATAATTTAACAAAATTTTTAATTTAATGATTTAGAAATGCAATTAATTATAAAAAAAAGTGCTTGTACAATCTTACCTGATTATATCTAGTGCTCTAAATAAATGAATGTAACTAGTGTCAAAAATAGGTGTCGGATGACTTAGAACCAAAACATGAGATAAATGAAAGAGTACCAGTAAACCTCTTGCATATTTATCTCTCATATGTGCCCAAGCACTGAGGAAATCTTTACGTTCCTGTGTCTCAATAAATTTATCAAACTCGTGAATTAATGTTGACGTATCTAATAATCCTCTAAGATGTAAATAAATAGTTTTTTCCTTCTCATCATGATAACCTTCTATTTGACACTAAAAATTATATTGTTTTTTAATAATATTATACATTTTATTTTTTTAATATCAAGAAAATAGATATAAAAATAGTGTTAAAATAAAAACAATTTACCAATGAAGATTCATCAACAGTTGGTTCATCCAAAAGATCCATCTGGAGAACGGAACTTAACATTCCTGTTTTGCATCCTTTTGCTCGATATTGAGATTTTCCAAAGACAGCAACAATCATTACTTTTTTGTCTGGATTTACAAAACTAAAATAAAAATTACATTATGCAAAAATGGAAAAATTTGTCAATCTTTTCTCTGATGGAATTTTATACTTGAAAAATACAAAACTTAAATTCTATAATTTATAAACAATATATTTTTATTATTAAATAAATAAATACCTCTCCACACCGCATGGTAATATAAATTTTTGTGGCCGCATGACACATTATTTATTTGCAAACAATTTTTAAAGGGACATTTTGAGGTTATGTTTATTAAACAAACGTCATCTTGAAGTCCTTTCACAATATACCGCTAGAGGTCTCACTAAAAACAAAAAAAAAAAGCGGGAAGTTTTTAAAAAAATTATTTTTTTAAAATAAAACAAATTTTTGTAATTAAATTATTTATTATCACAAACTATTAATTAAATCGTACACAATTAAATGAAAACTTATCAATAATTGTTTGACAAAGAAAATTTTTAAATATTATGCAAGAATTCAAATACATTCTTACATAAAATTATTTTTTTAAATTCTTTACGTTTACAATAAAATTGTTAAACTAAAATTCATCACGATAATTGATATAATAAAAAAAAAAGTATTCAAGAGAATTCAATTAAAGAAATTATATAAAATTATAGTCACTCTTTTAATTGTTTTTATGCAAAATAAAAATTGAGTAGTATTACGCAGTAAAACGCTTAAAAAGGCACCTCTCAAAGTCTTAAAAATAGGTAAAAATTACATTATTATAAAATAGTACTAGATATTTATATATACAATTAAAATATAATATTAATTGACAGATACATGATTTTTTTTTTTTCAATTCTCGATATAACGAGAAAGAATCTTTCTAAAAACGTTGTGTAAAATATATATCTATATATATATAATTATTATGTATTTATTACGTATTTGTTTATAAAATAATTTTCTCTTTCAATTAACGAAACTATGGTTTCTTGTGTATATTTTCTAGTTATATACAAGTCATAACACTATTTACAAATTGAAAGTGTGTGTTTCCTTGTAAAAAAAAATTTTAATATCATTTTTTGATTTTTTTTTAAAAAAATAACAATTTAAGTTAAAATTTTCATTAAAATATTTATCAAAATCCTATATTAAAATTATTTCTTTTTTTTTCATTTAAAATCAGATCTTTTTCGAGTTTTTCTAAACATTAATACCCGTGATTAGACCATAGTTTCATGATTTATCAAAAACGTGTTGAAATTACGAAAAAAATTTTTAAATATTATAATTAAAGAATGTTTTTTTTGTCAATCATAAGAAAAAATAATTTCTTATGAGTGATTTAAAATACATTCATCATTGTGTATTTATATATATTTAATTAAAACAATTTTTCTAACGATGAAAAACGATTCTTAAACAATAACAAAAAAAAAAATATTATATATACCACACGTTGATCAAAATCACAATTATTGTCGACGATCAAGAAACATTCGCTTGTTCTTGTCGCGTTACCGGCGACAATATTCGACTATTTTTCGGTAAAATAAGAAATTTCAAATAATCTCATTGCGAATCGAAATTGATAGAAAATTAATATTGTTCTTTTATGATAAATTTGGAGAGAAAAAATGATCTGAAATTGTTATTAGATAAAAATATTACCGTTTTAAAAAAAAGTAAGTGCACATTGGTAATGTCTTTGTTCCCTCTAGTATTTTTATATTCTCTGTTTCTTTCAGTGCATAATTACGTTCTGAACGTTCATTTTTTTTTTTTTAGGTAAAATATCATTTATATAAAAATTCCTCGTATTCAATTATAAAATTGCCATGTTCCCGCTAGTTTTAAAAAAGATTTTCAGTTTCTTTTTCTTTATACTCATTTCAATCGAGTTGTATGACAATAAAATTTTGAAACACAACGATTGAACATTGTTTCGTTTTTTGCTTTCGTGATAGCTGAATTTTATATTAGTCTCTTTCGCTATCACGATTTAGATAAAGTACATCACACTCCCATCAAACGGTACTTGTGAACTCCATAAATTTGATAAATAAATTTTAATCGACATGAATCGCAATTGTAAAATGCATCACATGTGAATTGTTGCGACAGTATAGCGTGCTTCGCCTCTTCTCCAACTCCATTGACTTGGTCGATACTAAACAAGAAAAATTAATTTTATTTATAATTTATTAATTCACTATAACTCATTTAGAAATAGATAAAAGAAATATTTTTTCAATTTTTTGAGGAAAATAAAAAAAAAAAAAACTCACTCGAATGAGTATTTGTCCTGATGCACTGTGAGGATTACGATACGCATATACAGCCCAACCGGCTAAACCAGCAACAAGGGAAATAATTATCAGAATACCGATGATACCAGAAACGCTCATGTTCATATTTTCGCGAGCTGTAGAAAAAAAATTTAAATATTATTAAAAAAAGAATTGTATAGACAGAAACAAAAAGAAAAAATAGGTACAATTATTGATTTCAAAAAAAAAATAATACCATGTTCCAAGGAACCAGCCGCTGGACTAGAATGTTGACTAGGTTTCACGCTAGCCGACAATACTTCGTCTCTGGTGATGTGTTCCTCGTGTCCTTGGGCATCAATGTGATCTTTATAGGATGTTGCTTTTGCTGAACAACTTGCTGCATCTTTGACATTTTTTCTATCGCATCCTTTTTGCAACCAATCTTGTTTAGTTCGCGAAACTCCTGTACTACATTGTTGCAATTCAGAACACCATTTACAAATGAATCCTGGCACTTTTGTGAGACAATCATTGCAATTATCCATTTGCAAACATGTTGGCAATGCCGTCAAATATATCACTGTGAAATTCTTTATATCCTCGCGGTTAAAGTGTACTCGATGATATTCGTAAATTGTCTTCTTGCGATTAACTAAATAAAAAATAATTTAATTTATTAATAGTAATTATTTTCCAATTATTAATTTATTAAAAAGAATTTATAAAAATAATAAATCTCTTTAAATAATCATCAATAGTGAATATTATTTTTTAATTGACAAACTATTAATTTAAATGAATTTTTAAAATAATTAATTCTAAATTAGTCTAACTTTAGTTTAGTTTGTCTAATTTTCTCTTTATAATATTTTTTTGAATTAACTTACAGAATACAGTTCTGTCCATAATGTAAGCGTCACTCAATCCAACTTTGACTGGATGATTAGTGTCTTCAATATTTTCGACAACAAGTGGAATTGCAGTGTAAACGAATACAATGTCGCCGTTTAGATGTAAAGTCACTTGGAATGTGAAAGCCCCATCCTCTGGTTTATCGTGAAGTACAACATTTTCCCACTCGACTGTAAATGATGTTGCTGAAACATTGATTTGAATTTTAATTAAATTCTCATATTTTTTAAAAAAATTCACCAGTTTTTCAATAGTCATTAAAAAAAAATAATGGTATTTTACTTTTTTTTTTTTTTACTTTCACATGATATTCATAAAGTCTATAAATAGCTATCAACAAATCCGATTACAAATTCATAATCAAAATAAAAGACGACAGTAACAAAGAAATGAGATTGGCAGAATGATATGTGATTACAAAAGATAAGTAGATATAAATAATTTTATAATTTTTGTAAAGCTATGAAAAGTATTTTCTTCTTTTAAACCACATATTTGATTTAAATTTATCAACTTTCTTTTGAATATTAGTAAAAAATATTATTTTTTTTATCAAATTCTTATATTTGTTTATTTATATATTAAATTTGAATTTTCAAATAAAAAAAAAATCTAGATAAATGAATTACTAACAATTGTCTGCATATTTCACGAAACTACGATTGGACAATTGCAAGTCAAAGTTCGCCATTAACGGTGCAATGTACTGTGTCGCAGCAAGCCAACTGTGTACGTATTCTCCTGTATATAAAAATCCACCTGTGGCAATTGTGATATTCCGTACTTTGTGTCCATAAAATGGAAAATCGAACTTTAGTTTTATTGTCTGTAAAAGAAAATAAAAATTAAAAACTCGCAAAATTATAAAACAAAAAAAAAAAATTAAAATTTGCATTTTTTTCACAGGGCTTAAAAAGATAGACTATTATTCGTACAATCCATCGATATATATATATGTAAAGAATGGAGATTTTAATGAACAAAAGAACAAACCGCAGCTTTCCTGTGACTCTCGCTTAGAACTTCATTGACTTGAAGATTCGGATGTATAGCCATATTCACCCAATATTTTTCCCATGCGGCTTTATCAACCATAAATGTACTATTATAATATTGATGTGTATCATTTACGGTTTTTGTTATATTATTCTGTAGCAGTGTAGAATTTGATACTTCAGAAAGAGTGTCTGGAATGTCGCCAATTTCAGTCTCAGAATTCTCATTGGTAGGTTTAACATTGTGTGTAATTTTAGTCCACCTTGTTTGATTTGCCCAAACAACTGGTTTAGACTGAAAAATAAATTAAAATTTAATTATGTACATTTTTTTACTCCTCTCATTTAAATTTCTATTTTTATTTCCATAGAATGTAAAATTTGAGGGAAAAATTATTTTACTGTATACGTTAAGGGGCGAAACTTACCAAATGTGAAGTGGACGTTTCAACAGTTGGTGTGGTAGCTGTGGTATAATTTTTTTTTGACTTGAGAACATCCGGTTTATATTTTTTCGAAGGTAATTCGCCATGCACTGGATTTTCCGTGGAAATAGTTTCCGTTGAATAAGAAACATTTGCTGAATTATGAGTATTTATGCTAATAACCGGTTGTTGTGGCAGTGTTGTAGGTTGCACTTTTGGTTGTTGTTGTTGTTGCATATCCTGAACTTCGCTAAGTTCATGTTGAGGCTTCGCCGTCCCTTTCGGTGGTTCAAGAACCGATCTTACAAATCGATTTTGCGAATTTTCATCAAACGGCGAAAAATCTATTCTATCATCCAAAAAACTGTGTGTCCTCGATATTTCATACTTATGATAAGACAAATCTGTAAAAAGAAAAAACAGGTCTATTAAAAAAAAAAATACATATATTATTTAAATTAATAAATAATTTTACTAAATATTCATTAATTTAAACTTATTTTTATATTTTCTTTATTTTTTACACATATAGAGAAGCTAAAAGTGTTTTTTGGAGCAACGATTTGGCTATCGCGAAAGACTAAATTTATTCAGGCACATCTGATGTAAGCCTTTCTTTTTTGCTTGGCATTAAAAGAAGATTATTAATTTGAATATTTTTTCGTCAAATTAATTAATATTATGCAAATTTTCTTCCCAAGTGAATACTTTTTTAATATATCTATATATAAATTTTCGAGATACCAAAAATAGCAATAAACGCGTTCATGATGTCAGAATGTGACGTTTCAACGTATGTGTCAACGTCGACGTTCTCAACTTCTTGTTTCTATATTGAGAGGGCAATGTCCTTGTGCAGAATATAATTCATCCACAAATTTAGTCTCATCAATTCTCTAATTTTTGCATCAAAATTTATGCACTCAACTTGTATTTGACCTATGTATAATATTGTCAATTGAATCAAATTTTCACAGAAAAACTTGATAAAAATGTTTTAAAAAAGAATTCACGTAGAAAAAAATTAAAAATAAAATGAGAAAATAAATAAATGATCAGAAATATTATTACAAGAATATTTTTTTCATCAAATGACAATTTTTCCTTCTATTAAATATGATGAATAAAATACTTCAAACTCCAATGGAATATTTATGCGGGATGATGATGAATACAAAACTGGTTTCTTTTATAAAAATCCCGATACTTAATACTACTATGTATATAAGATAGGGTCGTAGGCCAATTTTCATCTCAAATCTTCTTTTACAATACCAGACTGGTTACATTACTTTAATTAGCTTAAAATTTTATTTTTCCATTTTAAAATAAGATTCAGAATCTGACACTGCAGTTTAGTTCAAGGGCAGACGGGATATTTATACATAAATAGAATCGCATAAATATAAACCATGAATAAGACTCCAAGTTAATACAGTATAAAGATTCTGTTTCCCATCAAAATTTTACTCTTTATTATTGAATAATATTAAAAAAAAAAAAAATTATAATAAAAATTTTACTGCCAATACCAAGAAATGACGTAATTGTATTTTATTTCCTTCAATCGAAACGATATTGAGGAATAAAAAGAATTTATTTATTAATTTACCTATAGTCAAATAGTATCAAAAATTAAGATTTAAGTCCGTATATTGAAATTAAAGAATTGATATCACGGAAGTTCCCAGATCAATTTTACATATTGTAAAAATATTTGTAGGTATTAAATACTTTCAATTCTGTGGTTCTTGTTCTCTTTCTCTCTCTCCACAACTATCGAATTCAAGCGGTCGCTTTAAACACTAGAATGTCAAGAAAGAATGATTTTTCCCAAGTATAAGACTCGGTAACCGCCTTTCAATTTAATTCCCGTATATATGTACAACTTTAACATTCACCGTTATAGAAAAGATTGAAATTTTCATTAAAACCTGTATATATCGTTTCTGAAAAAGAAAAAATGGAAAATTATTAAAAAATCCAAACATAACAAAAATAAAATAAAAAACCAAAAAATAAATTAAAAACTTCCAAATTTCGAATTTTCATTCACTATCGTCAATTTTATATTATGTGTTACATAAAAAAAAACATTGAAACTAAAGGGAAAAAGTAATTAACGTTTACGAGGGAATTAGATAAAAGCCCAGTTGGTAATTATGCAAACAATGCAAACCTATACTTATTTCCTGGAACGTGAATACGTTAACTAGAAAATGTTGCGCATTTATTATTATATTATATATACAGACTCATTGACAACCGACTAGACTAAAATTAATGTTACTCATTTGAATTTTCAATTTTTTTTTTGTCTAGAACAATTAATCAAAAAATTTTTTTTTAGTTGTAAAAAATTACTACAAACTGGAATTCTTTATTAATGTGGAGAAAAAAAAGAAAAGATAAAAAAAAAAAATTTGTCATTTGCGTTCTTTTTCAACATAATATGTACAATGAGTCATATATAATAAAATAATAAGATATTAAAACCTGAACGTCATTCCTCAAGAAAATTCATCAAGATTTTTTCTATTTAATATATGCAAGTACGTACACAAATAATATATTCACGAGCGTTAAGAAAACGTTATGTGAATTTTAAAATACAAGTTCATTGTTCCAAGATGTTTTTCACACATATTATAACAATATTGTCTTAAGGAAAAGTGGTTTAGTCTCAATATCTGTTTTAGAAAAATTATTTTCAAAAAATGTTGTTTAATAAAAATATACCTATTTGAATAAAAATAAATTCTGAAAACTAGACTTTTCGTCAAGCAGAGCCAATGGACAGAAATTAAAATTTTTTTACGACAGAGGAAACTAATTGACATTTTTAATCGAGCAATAAAGTTCAATGTGAGAGCAATTATTAGCGAAACAATAAAAATAATAAGGGACGCGTAATAAAAAGTCGGAAAGGTCAATGGTGCAAATAAGGTGACTGAGGATTTTCAGGCCAGTGAGCGCACCGGTATCATGGGCAACAGACTGTTGCCAGTTTGAATTGAAAGATAAAAGAATAGGACTCGGTGAATAAAGGAGAGAAAGCTATAAAACAAAATAAGGTCGAAGACCTCATCTTTCTCCATCCATAAAAAAAAAAATCAAAAAATCGATTAGAAATCCTCATTTTTTACGATTCTTTGATAAAAATAATATTAAATCGATATCAATTTATTTCCGATTAAATTGTATACTGTGTCGTGTGACCTGAAGATGATAATATTCCTTCCCTGTTCTTTACAACCACCACTTCCTTTCCTTTCTCTTCCTGTCATAGTTTTTTTTTTTTTTTTTATTATTGCTCCTAAAAAAGGACAAACTTTAATAATAACTCGTGTGTCGTTAGAAATTTCATATTTTTTCTTTAATATTGAAAATAAAAAACCAATTATTATTTTGATCATAAAAGTCATATTTTTCTAAATGAAAATATTATCTCTCATTTATAGTAAGAATACCTATACAACGGATATACAAATAAAAAAAATAAAAATTATATGAAGAAACTAGTTTTCCATGAAGAAACTTACAAAACAGATGTAAAAGAAAAATAGACAGAAAGATGTGGAATTTTTTAAATTGATGAATGGAAATTGACGTCGTTTATTCTTTATACACATATATAGTTTCCAAGTGAAGTCTTCCTATCGTCCCACGTATACCATACATGTAAGTATCGCAATAGCACGTTGACTTCCATTTGAAGAAAAGAAAAAAATCATTTTATTCCTTTTCACAAAAAAAAAAAGAAACAGAAAACCAAGTCTTAAAATGCGATTATTATATATCTACCCATATGAATTTTGTTCCAGCTATTTGAACTTACATAAAGACAAGGACACTTCTTCCTGAACAAAAATACGACAATAATAACAATATTCTTTTTTTTTTCTTTGTGTCAACTTTTATAATAACACCTGGCATTATTCAATAATGACTAAAAAGAAAACTTTGTAACAAGAAGCAACATATACCGAATATCTGTTGAAACACCTTTTAAATATTTTGACACATTTTTTTTCCTCTCATTCTTCAATAATTGCAACATCCTTGGAATACATTTACGATCAAAATTTATTTTTAAACTCAATCGAAAAGGTGAATTGAATTTAAAATTCAAATTTTATTAAATTAAATCTTTGCAAATAATTTCAAAATACCTTTTTAATACCTTTTTTTTAGAAAATATTGATCAATTTTTCGAAACTAATTAAATAAATAATTTTGTCGATAAATATTTCCGGAGAGTAGAAGAAAAATTGACAAAGAATTTTTCCATGATCTTTTCGAAAGTATTGTAAAT
The DNA here is from genome assembly GCF_019393585.1 of Leptopilina boulardi. Lineage (NCBI taxonomy): Eukaryota > Metazoa > Arthropoda > Insecta > Hymenoptera > Figitidae > Leptopilina > Leptopilina boulardi. The sequence goes on from NW_026137866.1 coordinate 1,216,586, forward strand.
TTTTTTTTTTTTTTCAAAGAACAACAGCGGATAGCAGCTCTTGAAAGGGACCCTATACCCTGACCTTCCGGTTTGGGATCGGTTTTGAGTGCAACGAACACACATGGTGACTATATGTTCGGGGAGGTTTTTTTTTTTTTTGTCTTCAAAAACAGATGAACTCCCACGCATTACATTCATTATACACGAGATCTCAAACAAGGAGTTTTCTTCACACCATATGCGAGAAGTATATATAAATAATATTGAAGATCAAGTGAAAAAAATAATTTCTTATTTTTTCCTTATAATAAAATTAGGCTTTTATTACCAGTTCTGAAACAAAAATACAAAATTTTTTCAATAATATAATTTCTTTTTATAGTAAAATTAAATGGATTTTTAATTGTTAATGAGAATTGTTTTCTGGTATTTTTTTTTCTTTCCATGATGAGTGAAAAATGAATAATATTCGCTCATCCGATCAGAAGCCCTAGATGTGATGCGAGAGCCCACACAAATACTGTTACGCTTCTACGTTTGTTTTCGATTGGATTCAGTTTCTACAGAGCAAGATCTTTCGCTGAGAAAACTAACGGTATATATACTATATTGTAGTCTACTTAAAAAGATAGATACCAATCTCAAATATAAGAAAAAAAAAAGAGTTGACCGAACATAAGTTTGGCTGTTCCAAATAAAAATATATCTTGACAATAGAGTATTGTTGGCACCGAAAAACTGTTTTGAACTTTTGACACATTTCACGAACAATGGAAATAAATTTCAAAATTTCTTTTCTTTTACTTAAAGTCAAAAAATTAATTATTCAAAAAAAAAAATTAAAAAATAACATTTTAATTCAAATTTTATAAAATTATCAAAAAAGAATTTATAGATAAGACATTTTTTTTTAATGTCATATAAAAATTTGCTCTATTCTTTCAACATACTTAACTTCTGCTACTGGGTTTATTTAAATATTACAATACGTCTATAGTACTTTGAAAGGTTTCAGGTTCTTCCTCCCTATCTGTTTATAAAGATAAGTCTTCTAGGTCGATAATGGCTTCTAGTAATTTAAAATTCTATATACTTGCAACTCTCAAGTGCAATGAACCTCTTTTTTTTCCTCGAGAAAATATTCCACTTTTTTTTTTTTTACAAATTACAGGTAAATTGAGACATTAATAATTATGCTTTATATTAAAAGAGACTAAAATACAAAAGGAAATTGTAAATATTACGAGATAATACAAAAAAAAAAAGTTTACAATTTAATGACCATTGTCAGTCAAACAAAACATTGTCTTTTAGCAGCAAACGCTAATTGATGTGCGATAAAGTAATTTCATCTTTTGATAGCATTTTAAACAATGATATTTACAGTTACAACAATAAACAAACGTAAATATCATGCGAAAAAGAGATTTCTATCTTACTTTTCAAATAATTTATTTTTTCCGATTATTAAAAAAAAAATAATTATTATAAATTAAATATTAATATAATAAATTAATTACTAAAATTTAATAAATAAAAAAACATTTCTGAAATTAAGAGTTGAAAGTATGAATTTCATTAACTGATAAACTAGTTAAAACATATAGATTGGAGCAAGAGGTTTATAAGTTAATAAGTTGTGCTCTTCAAGTCAATAAATTGCCATTTAACCAAAGTGATCCATACAATCCGCCGTGGTGACGCCATAGATCGTTATAGATATTCATAAAATGTAAACAAGTGACAAAATTATGTGATTTTTTTTTCATTTATTTTTGCAAATCTCGCAATTCAATTAAAATTGATTAAAAAAAAAATTAATATCACAATTTATCGCGAAAGAGATTTCAATTAAAACTGATTTATTCGAAAATACAAACGTCTTTTGTATTAAAAAAAAGGCATATCTTTACTATATTCGTCCCAAAGAACTTCTTATAATGATAATATAATCGTTATTAAGATATTTTTACCCCGCAACTATACGCGAACTTAATATTTCCGTTTTTCTTATATATTTATTTATTTATTCCTTCATTATTATTTTATATAATAAAAGTTTAACTGTACATTCAATCCAATAAGTTTATGTTCAATTTCGTAAGTGAAGCTTGTAAATCACTAAATGCTCTGGTTGGAGAAATAATTACAAAAATTTTTTTCTTTCGTTGAATGGTTTTTCTCGTCACGAATGGCCTTCGACTACTTGTACAGTAAATATATATATATACAAGATCTACTTAATACGGCAATAAGTCAGGTTTTACTCAGTACGGTATTCCTTGAAACAAGTGATTCAAGTAAACCACTTTAGAATTAAACAGCAATTTATATATTTACATAAATAGCTCGAAAGTAATTAAAATATTCGTCGCGATAAACTCGCAAAAAAAGTCATTAAAAATATGTCATTGAAAATCCAGTAGCAAAGAGTTAATGAATGAAGCAATCCTTAAATGCCATTAAAGAAGATGTCTACTTAAAAAAAAATATCTGTTTGCTAAAAATATTTAAAAATTTTCTTTCAAAATATTTTATTAAATATTTTTAATAGAATACAATAATTATCTCAAATTTTGTAATTTATAAAATAAACATTATTGAAACAAAATAAATTATAATTAAAAAAAAAAACAGTGGAATAAACAATGTTTGTTAAAATATGCCAGAATTCTGTTCTTTTATTTATAAGTTTAACAGTTCCTCAACTTCTTATTTCTTTTTATTTCCTATCACACCTGTTTTTAATGAATCTATTATTAATCCTCACGAAAGCCTGAAAAACTGCGACTATCGACTCGACAAACATATTCCTCAACCAAATACAGACACTATACCTGTTGAATACATCTCAACGTTTCGTAGTCCTCGGCAGGTAAATCATTCACAAATAAAAAGAAATACATTTCTAAATGGAAAAACAGCAGAACGTCATCTCATTTATTACCTTTTTTTTTGCATCAATAAATTAAATTCTGACATATGAAGAAGGAAAAAAAAACCCATAAAATACAAACAATATTGAAGAATATTTAAATAATATTTTTCAATAATATCAAGATGAGTTTAAATGATTTTCAAATTGACACAAATGATTTAGAAGATTGCAATTTCCTATAATCAATAAATTTTTCTTTTTTTCAAAGAGAATGCCTTTGAATAAAACTGACCTGTCTCTGCCAATGTTGTATAAAATCCAAATGCGAAAAATATTTGTATTATCATCATTTTTCTTAGAGTAACACTTCCATGAATAAACCACCACTGATCACACGCCATATTTAAAAAGCTAAGGAAAATTTGTCCTTAAAAACAAATCAAGTATCACATTAACAAAAGTTTCGGAACATGCGCGTCCGCGGACTTGCTTGTCGCCAAGTCCGCGAGATTAAAAAATAATTACTGAAGAAAATTGAAATTGAAATTATTTGTTTTGTTTTTCTTTTTTTGAAAATAAAGCAACAGGCGCCTACACTGCGCGTTACAAGACGACGACAAATGGAAGGACTTTCTTCCACGAAATACGGAATACAAGATAGGACTTTGGGAGACTCTCTGCTGTTAAACCGGTACTTGGGAACTTAAACATCGACCTGCAGCGCGCTCAGACACACGACAACTGACCAGAATAAATATACAAAACGTCTCCGCCGAGAACTTCTTTTTTTTCTCTCTCTCTCTCTCTCTCTCTCTCTCTCTCTCTCTCTCTCTCTTTCTCTCTCCTTCTCTCCACTAATGTCACACAATTAAAAATAAATCTAATTATATTTTTTATCACTATACCTGCATTTGATTTTTCTTACGAACTTTTTTCCATTTTCAAAAATTTCTTCCAATTGTCCCCTTTTTTGTTTTAATATTTGCATTAATTTTCCAAATTAATATTGTCTATAAATTTCTTGTTTAAAAATGGTTCCGACTTGTTGAAATCCTTCAAAATTCGATGATCAAGACAATAACAATAAATCGTATTAATAATTATATACAAAAACTTAAATTTGGTTTGATAAATAAATTTCATAATAAATAATAATATAAAAAATATAATAATAATAAGTACTAATAAAAAACAAAATTGAAAATTTAATAAGAAAAACTTACCATAAAATTGTGATTCATCTTATGACGTAAAAATTTATAACGCTGGAGGCTATTGTTTGTTTTTATAATTATTATCCGTTATTCGTTGAATAAGATTAATTATTCTTGAAATTCCATTTAATTGTAATTTGCAAAATTTTTTCAAATCCATTTAATGTTGTCGAGAAATACATGACAAAATAAATCGCACTTCATTTCAATTTTCTTCTCAATATGTCAAATTAATTATTGATATTCTTCAACAATGCATAATGTAGTTAAATAACAATGCAAAAATAAATTGTAAAGAAATGTTTAAAATTCCATTTAATAAACAAATGCCAATATTTTTCTTGATTAACCTCAAATACTGACACATGTTGACATTTGTTAACACCGTTAACACTCATTGTAGACTGCACATTTGACACTTTTTCACTAAACAAATACCATAGTAACTATAATAGTACCAAGCACTACTATTAAATATTATTTAAACCATCACACAATTTATAAATATTGTCAAATAATGATAAAATCAAATGCAATAAAAAGTTGTTATGATTTAAACTTTTTGACAGTTAGCGCCATTTTATTTGGAGACAGCGTCATCTGTCAGTTATAATAGAAACTTCTTAACTGTTTGACCATCCGTAAAATCTGAAAAAAGATATCACAATTAATACAAAATTCAAAAGAATTATATAAATTTTCTTAAAATTTTCAAAGAAATTTATTGTAGAATAAAAAATATAAGAAATAAACAATAAAATCAGTTTTCTGGACAAGTTTTGAATTTTCAAATTTTACCGCCATTATTTGAACACTTGATAACTGGACAATCTACTATTTTCATTGTCGGTTAAAAAGATTTTCATTGTAGGTATAAACAACAAAACTTGTTTGTACCGCAACCACCATGTCAAGAAGCAAGTTCCCGTCAAAAGGATGTAGAAAGAAACTTGATGTTGAAGAGAGTAGACCTTGTCATCCGGGTTACTTATTTTAAAAAAAGGTGAATTTACTAATAATAATAGTGGTACCTGTGATTATTTAAGAACAAGTGCAATAAGTTGACAATAAGGAAAAATCTTGATAATGTGACGTTTTTTTGAAAAAGAGCGGTGAATGACCCCGTTGAATGGCATCTTCTTCTTCAAGTATTAGTGTGAGTACTATATACCTTTTATATATATTCCATACGCACTTGCATACCTGTGCTTTCCCACGGGAAAAAGTAATTTATTAATAAGAGCATCACTGTTTAATGACCTCTTGTATATGCGTAAAGAATTAACTCTAATTTACTAAAAGAGGATGTATCATCCCTTATTTTCATACGATTGAATCTGAAACAAAACGTTCAAGTCCTTTTTATTTTCTTACGGTATAGAATAAATATTATATGTTTAAAATTGATTTGTTTAATTTCAATTGATAATAATGTTTCATATTTATAAGTATACAGATTTTTAATGGAAATGATATTTAATTATGAATTATATATTACGAGATTGGAATTTGAATTATAAATTGCTTTTCTATTATTAATTATTTATATTTTTTAAAATATTTTAACTGAATTACTAATCGTTTTTTCGTAATTAACATATTAATTTATATCAAAATATAATTCGATTGAACATGTTTAATCAAGGGGAAATAATTTCAATTTCATCCCTAAACAATTTGAATCGCATTAAAATAACATCATGTTTAATGAATATTTATATTTAATTTAAATTTTTCTCCCCCTATAAATTTAAATATTTCCAATTAAAATATTAATTTTTTTTTTATTATTAAAGCGTTGTAAAAATGTACGATGAAACAATTATTGATTATATAATAATATTTTGTTCCCTAAAAAATAGAACTAATAATAGAATGTGTTTTTAGTAAAAAGAACTTGACCAGTCAATGTGTGCTTGGGGTTAAAAAAGTTTCGACGAAGGACAAGGACCGCCACGCGCTAGACAAATCAATATTTGAAGGGTAGCGACGGGCGTCGTATATAGTCACGATACATGACTCACCCCCATGAAGATGAGGTCTCTCACTTGTACCTCTCGCTTGTTATCATGTCTCTACAACCACTCAAGTGCTTCTTTCTAATTAAGCCGCACTTTTCACTTGGAAAGAAGCAGCTCACATTTTCGATATTGATCCCCATAATATATATATATATGACAACGAACAATGCACAAAGAAGCCACGTGCTTCGTCATATAATCCCCAAAAGATTACATCGAAATTCCCTCTTTTTTCTCGTAAATTCCATGTACAATTGATTTTTTTTCGAGATTTATTTTCATTTAGGGCGTTGATGTTTGCCCAACGAAACTCTCATTTAAATTCACTCCAATTCACTATTCTCAAAACTTGTTCTTATTCAATAATTTTTTAAAAAAATTATTTTCAATTTTTACTTTATTTTAATTATTACAAATTAATTTTTTTAATTAAAATATTTTTTATTATATTTAATTCAAATTTGCATTTATTTAAAAGTAAAATTATTGAATTGAAACAATTTTGTTTAAATAAAGAAAACTTTTGACGATTTTCTTTTTTTTTTGTTCTTTACCTAATTGAGATATCTGAAAGAATTCGAGAAATCTTTTTTTTTATAAAGTCATCGACAAAATGCTAATTTGAAATGTTTTCTTCAAGGTGTAAAATTGTAGGCACCTTCGGTCCCATTTGAAAACGATAGGAACAGGTTCTATAAAATTCTTCCATGAAACGCTACAACACGCTTTTATCGTGAGTACGCATCAGACGCGATATTATAACTCACACTGGGCCGCCAAATTTTATTTGAATACAAAACTTCTTTTTATATCAATATTATCTCTCTCTCGTGTGTGTTGTAATAATTTAAAAATATTTCCTTTTCACACACCAATTTGGTTGTTCTGGTTCAGTGATGAAAAAATTATTTTTTTTCCGCCTGTTTTGCACACAGGAAAAGGATGAACCCTCGCAAAAATCACCCTCTATATAAACCGACTCACATTCTCCTCTCACTCTCTTGTCTATATCCTGATTGAAAAGACCTTGAGAGAAAGAGAGTGAGTTAAAGAAGGGATGCTTTAGGTTCACACGTGCGGTTATTATAATAGTCTCGGTTCCCTTTTTACAAAGGTTTACTGACTTATTTTTTGAAGAGGAAAAAAATGTTCTACAATTTCTTCGAATTTTTATTTTATTTAAATTTGTCTTATGACAATTTTTTCTATTTTTCTAAAATTGAAAATTCCTTTTATGGAAAAAATATTTCTTAAATGGAAATTAATTTGACTTTAGAAAAATTTGTTTATTTTAATTTTTTCTATTTTTCTAAAATTGAAAATTTCTCTTATGGAAAAAATATTTCTTAAATGGAAATTAATTTGACTTTAGAAAAATTTGTCTATTTTGTATTCGGAAAAAAATAGCTATCGATTTCAACTATTATTAGGTCTAATTTTCGATTTTGAAACAACTTTTGAAAAACGATCCAGATTCCAATACAAGGGCTTATAATTAATAGTTCCCGGGGCATCTTTTTTTTCCTCCAAATCCCCCTCGCTATTCCCCCGCTGATTTAGTGTTTGGAGCGAGCCGTTAAAAAATAATACACCTATCCTCATCCTTCTGTATATCGTATAGCCTGAAGCGTTTTCTGGTCGTCTGCACGCCAGAACCATGATCACCCGTCTAAATGAAAGTTCTTTTGCAAAACCGGCCCACCTTTATTTCTTTTTAATCCTCGTTTTTTTTTTTTTTTTTTTTCTTTCTTTTATCCTTCCTCTGTTCTTCGTTTCTTCTCGCATACACTTGCGAGTTGTGGCGCGGAGTGCAAAATTCGGTCTTGCAATTGGACGCATATTTTTGCCGGGTGTACGTATGTCGTCCAACGTCGTTTTACAATTGGTAATATAGCCTTGAGCGTAAAACGAGAACGCGAGAGGATCGCGTTTCTTATGGTCACTCATGGTATTATACGATAAGAACAAGACTCGAAGGTATAAAAGAAGGGAATGAACGAGGAAACGATTCTCATAATGCGTACGTTGAATGCATACCAATATCTCGTGATCTTTTTAATCTTTTCATCTTTTCTAGCAGAGATAGAGAGAAACGCGAATCCGTTTATATAAATAAATTCTTGTTAAACCCATCTGAGTTTTCAACATATTTCTTTAAATTAAAAATTTCTTTCAATAATTCTTTTTTCAAAATCCATTTTATTTTTAATTTCAAGAAATTTAATATTGATATTTATTTTTCAGGAATTTTTAATTTTAATTTAATTAATTTAATTTTTTTAATCCTATTTATTTTTATTTTATTTTTCAAATTTGAAAACTATATTTTTATTAAAAAATAAATTTTTTACACACAAAATAATTGAAAAAAAATTAATATTGTTATTTATTTATCAGGAATTTTTAATTCTTTTTTTTTAAATCCTATTTATTTTTATTTTATTTTTCAAATTTGAAAATTATATTTTTATTACAAAATATTAAAAAAAAAAATTTCTAGACACAAAATAATTGAAAAAAAATTAATATTGTTATTTATTTATCAGGAATTTTTAATTCTTTTTTTTAAATCCTATTTATTTTTATTTTATTTTTCAAATTTGAAAATTATATTTTTATTACAAAATATTAAAAAAAAAAATTTCTAGACACAAAATAATTGAAAAAAAATTAATATTGTTATTTATTTATCAGGAATTTTTAATTCTTTTTTTTAAATCCTATTTATTTTTATTTTATAATTCAAATTTGAAAATTAGGTATATTTTTATTAAAAAATAAATTTTTTACACACAAAATAATTGAAAAAAATTAATATTGTTATTTATTTATCAGGAATTTTTAATTCTTTTTTTTAAATCCTATTTATTTTTATTTTATTTTTCAAATTTGAAAATTATATTTTTATTAAAAAAAAAATTTCTAGACACAAAATAATTTCAAGAAAATTAATATTGATCTTAATTTTTCAGAAATTTTTAATTCTAATTTAATTTAATTTTTTTTAATTCTTTCTTTAAAAATCCTATTTATTTTTATTTTTCAAATTTGAAAATTATTTTTTTATTTAAATATATCGAAAAAAAATTTCTCAAATAATTTCAAGAAAATTAATATTGGTATTTATTTTTCAGGAGGAAAATGTTATCAACATCATCATCACTAAAAAAATTTGACTGAGAGAATGGAGAGAAAAAGCACAAAATATGAAAATCTGTAAAATTGTGACATGACAAGAACAATATGGATTGTTCTCTGCCTAACAGGCTTTTGCACAACATTGGCCGAATGCTACCTGGCTGTTTTATCATCCGATTTACGTCCAGGAAGCATTGTTTTCGAAGCCGGTGTACCACAATTGGGAGGAAAACGAAAATACGAAGTATCAACCGATCGAACAGCATGGTTCGCAAGAAAATTACTAAAAGTACATTCGCACACAGGACGCGTTACACTAGCGAGAAATTTAAATTGTGATGGTCTACAGTATCCACGTTTATTTACATTCTATGTGGATTCCACCAGTTCAAGACTCGGTAGACCAATGATAGATTACTATAGTCTACCGTTGAGAGTTTTAATAACAGGATGCGGTGGTGAAAATCAAGATCTCGCAGCAACTACCGGTTGGATGGCAGAAACCCTTGCATCCTATGCAATGCCAAGTACAGATAAATTCACCGAGGTCTGTTTAAGAACATCACAATTAATAGCGGCGTTGAGTGATTTTTTACCACACACGGCAATAAAGGAATGTCAAACAAAATGGGTAGGTGTGACTGATCCAAGATTTTTAATCGAAAGTGGAACTGGTGATTTAGTATCAGCAACGGAACAATGTTTAAAAGATCCATTGTGGAAAATATCAGTGTCAATGTCATTGAAATGTGAATCACCACATTTGTCCGACGCTGAACATAGATTGAAAATTGTTTTTCATCATCAACAATTAGATGATTCCGATTTGGGTAGAAGAGTGCGTCGGGAATTACGTAATCAATCACCATTTTTTGAGCAACCACTTTATGTTGCCACAGTTGAGGAGGAGAAAGAACCTGGTGAATCGGTGACTGTTGTTCGTGCAAAAGATCCCGAAGGTGGATTGGTTAGATATTCGATGACTTCGCTTATAAATGAAAGATCAACGTCACTTTTTCTTTTGGATCCAGTGACGGGTAGAGTGACCACTCGTGCACGATTGGATCGTGAAAGTTTGGAAGTTCACTATTTTCGTGTATCGGCTGTTGATGATTCATTTCCACCGAGAACTGGTACAACAATGATGCAAATCAATGTTTTGGATGTGAATGATCATGAACCAAATTTTGAATGGCCGGAATATGAGGCTTCAGTACGCGAAAGTGTACCAGTTGGATCGACTGTTGTTGTTGTTAAAGCGACTGATAAAGATACGGGAAGAAACGCTGAAGTTGAATACGCAATTGTTTCAACAGCCGGTGGTGGAATTACTTCAATCTCGGAAGATTCGTCAACATTTCGAATTGACGCCAGGTGAGTTTATTTATCACAATTTTGAAGAAATTATAAATTAATTATTAATTGCTGTAATATTTTTCAGATCTGGAGTTGTTTCAACACGATCAGCACTCGATCGAGAGAAAACAGAGGTCTATACAGTAATTTTAAGAGCCTCGGATCTTGCCACACCGCCCTCGGCAAGAAAATCAGCAACAACAACCCTTGTTGTACGTGTTTCAGACGTCAATGATAATTATCCACAATTTTCCGAGAGAACTTATTCGGTAACTGTACCCGAAGATCTTGATTATACAAATGATCCAATTATTGCTAGAATACGTGCCACTGATGATGATAGTGGAAATAATGCTGCTGTACGTTACAATATTATTGGTGGAAATTTACAAAATACATTCTCAATAGATTCGCAGAGTGGTGATGTTAGTTTAGTGAAAAATTTGGATTATGAGAATGCAAAAAATTATCGTATTGTTGTTAGAGCACAGGATGGTGGAATGCCAGCGAGATCAAATACAACACAATTATTGATTCATGTTAAGGATATTAATGATAATCCACCGAGATTTTATACGAGTCTTTTTCAAGAAGCTGTTTCCGAGGGCGAACCAGTTGGTTATAATATTGTTCGTGTACAAGCATACGATGCTGATGAGGGTGTAAATGCTCAAATTAGATATGTTATTGGATCGAGAGATTTTTCTGGTGCATCAACGGAGAATTTTCCAATTGCCGTTAATGCTGAGACAGGATGGATTTATACTGTCAAACAATTGGATCGAGAATTGTGTTCAAAATATCAATTTTCGGTGATTGCCAGCGATTCCGGTGAGCCACCACAATCGGCGAGTGCTTCTGTGATACTAACTGTCACCGATGTCAATGATAACGATCCTTATTTTGATCCGAAAAATTATGAGGTTGTTGTTTCCGAAGATGTACCGGCGGGTACACCGTTAACTTCAGTCACTGCTACTGATCCCGATGAGGATTCACGAATTCATTATGAAATCACAGTTGGAAATACAAGAGGTGAATATTAATATTTTTTTATTTATCAAAATCAAATTTCGAAATATTACAATAATTTTTTCATTGTAGGTCGTTTTTCAATTACTTCACAAAATGGTCGTGGATTGATAACAGTTGCTCAAATGCTTGACTATAAGCAGGAGAAAAGATTTGTTCTGACTGTGACGGCAACTGATACAGGTGGAAGAAGTGACACTGCTCTTGTTTATGTGAACGTGTCGGATGCAAATAATTTTGCACCTGTTTTTGAAAGAGCTCCATATTCAATATCAGTGTTTGAGGATGCACCAATTGGAACGACTGTTTTAATTGTTGGAGCCACTGATTCAGACGTTGGACAAAATGCTCAAATCACGTATAGTTTGGGAAGTGATGGCGGTGATCAGGAACCAGCTGAATTTATTATAAATCCACAAACAGGAGCAATTACAACAACACGACTTTTAGATCGTGAACAAGTTTCTGGATATTTATTGACTGTCACTGCTCGCGATGGTGGTGTACCACCATTGTCCGATACGACTGATGTTGAAATTTCCATCACCGATGTCAATGACAATGCTCCTTCATTCGAGTCCTCACAATATCATGGTTCTGTTATTGAAGATGTTTTGGTTGGTACCAGCGTGCTGAAAGTTACAGCAATTGACAATGATATTGGACTGAATGGAAAAGTGAGTAATTTATTAATTTTGTTATTCTTTATCATTAATCAATTCTTTTTTTAGGTACGTTATAGTTTGGAAGACAACCTGGACGGTGCATTTGTAATTGATCCTGTAACCGGAGTGATACGAACAGCAAAAACACTGGATCGAGAATCAGTGGAACGGTACAATATAAAAGCAGTTGCTGTCGATAGAGGTTCACCATGTTTGTCATCATCTGTACCTGTGATAATAAAAGTCGAGGACATCAATGATTCACCACCAGCTTTCGAGAGTGATAAAATAATACTTTACATTGCTGAAAATTCACCAATTGGTTCAATAGTTGGTGAAATTTATGCTCATGATCCAGATGAAGGACCAAATGCAGTTGTACAATATTCAATTATTGGCGGAGAGGATGCAAATAGTTTTCAATTACATACAAGACCGGGAGCTGATCGTGCCGAATTAATGACACTCGACGAATTAGATTACGAATCATCGAAGAAAAAATACGAATTAGTTATACGTGCCGCTTCGCCTCCATTAAGATCCGATGCACTTGTACAAATACTCGTGACTGATGTCAATGATAATGCACCAGTTTTAAAAGATTTTCAAATAATTTTCAACAATTTCAAGGATTTTTTCCCAAAGACTGCGATTGGTAAAATACCCGCTATTGATGCGGACGTTACTGATAAATTGATATACAATATTCTTGCTGGTAATAATGCGAATATGATTTCATTGAATAAGACAACGGGGGAAATTACACTCTCACCACAATTGAATACAAATGTACCGAGAATTGCAACAATGGAAGTTTCTGTGACAGATGGTGTTAATGAAGTAAAAGCAATGATGACACTTTCGGTTAGATTAATTACAGATAAAATGTTATTTAATTCAATTACTGTGCGTTTGGACGATATGACTGTGGAGGCATTTTTAAGTCCACTTTTTGGATATTTTCTAGATGGTCTAGCAGCAATTATACCGTGTCCAATTGAAAATATATTTATATTTAGTCTGCAAGAGGATACGGATGTTCATGGAAAAATTTTGAATGTCAGCTTTTCGGCCCGTAGAGTTGAACCGGGTGCCGTTGATGAATTTTATAGTCCACAATTTTTACAGGAACGTGTTTATCTAAATAGAGGAATATTGGCAAGATTGGCACGAGTTATTGTGATGCCATTTGATGATAATTTGTGTGTTCGAGAACCATGTTTAAATTTCGAGGAATGTATAACTGTATTAAAATTTGGTAATGCTTCCGGTTTTGCAAGTAGTGATACTGTTTTGTTTCGTCCTATTTATCCAGTGACGACATTTTCATGCCAATGCGGAAAAGGATTTACCGGTAGTCGTGAATCGTATCTTTGCGATACGGAAGTTAATCTTTGTTATTCGAATCCTTGCAAGAATGGTGGTACGTGTCAACGAAAAGAAGGTGGATACAGTTGCACCTGTCCTGTGAATTATATTGGCGACAATTGTGAAATTTCTCTAGAGAACGATGCATGTTTACCCGATCATTGCAAAGGAGGTTCGCAATGTCAAATAAAGACGAATGGTGGATTTATTTGCGAAGCGTGTCCAATAGTTCCTTTGGAAAATGTGACACCTCTTTGTGAATTGCGAGCTAGAAGTTTTAATCCAACGACGTTTTTAACATTTCCTTCTTTGAAGCAAAGACATCGATTTCATATAACATTGAAATTTGCCACTGAAAATGTAAATGGACTTTTATTGTACAATGGACGGTATAATGAGAAACATGATTTTGTTGCTTTGGAGATTGTTGAATCGCAAATTGAATTTAGCTTCTCGTTGGGCGATGAAGTGACAAGAGCAACGGCGAGGATTCCTGGTGGTGTATCCGATGGTGAATGGCATCGGGTGGAAATATCCTACATCAATCGAACGGTTATTGTATCTTTGGATAATTGTGATGTAGCTTTGGCATTGAAATACGGCGAGAAATTGGGAGCAAAATGGAATTGTGCGGGTAGAAGTGAACAAATGTTGGAAGCAAGATGTAATATTGTCACCGAGACTTGTCATCGTTTTCTCGATTTGACGGGTCCTTTACAATTGGGCGGCTTACCGGCAATTCCATCGAGTTTTCAGGTTCGAAATAAGGATTACACGGGATGTATCAGTGATTTTTATATTGATCATCAGTTAATTGATTTGAATTCCTATGTTGCTGATAATGGAACAATGATCGGGTGTCCTGAGAAGAGGGCTTTTTGTGAATCAACACCTTGCTATCACGGTGGTAAATGTCGTGAAATTTATTCCGGATATGTTTGCGAATGTGAGGAAGGATTCAGCGGTCCTCAATGCAGTGATTCGGTTATAAAACCCTGGCGATTTCAAGGCGATGGTCTATTGAATTTCAATCCTCTTTTGAGATTGATTCAACTTCCTTGGGTGACTGGATTCAGTATTCGAACAAGAGAACAGAATACATTTTTAATGAGTGTACAAATCGGACAGAATAGTTCAACTGTTTTTGAGATTAAAGACGGTAAGGTTATTGTCACTCTCGATGGAATGGAAATTATAAGTACTTGGATAAAAATTGCCGATGGTGAATGGCATCGAATTGAAGTTATCTGGCAAAGTGGACAAGTGTCACTTGATATTGATTTTCGTAATCGACCGATTATTGCATCTTTGCTTGCTAAATTACATGGATTGTATATTGGAAAAATTCTCATCGGTGGTGTTGATGAGACAATATCGACAGATCAGCCATTTTTCAGTGGATGTATTCAGGATGTGCGAATTGGAACAAATCAAACGATTCTCCAGGAACCGACTATAGAGCGAAATGTCTACAATGATTGTATAAGTCACGAAGAATGTCGATCGGATTGTCCAGAGACGGCAATTTGTGTGAAAAAATGGGAAGCAAGTGAATGCGAATGTGGCAAAGGACACGTGGGTCAAAATTGCGAACGTGTCTGTGATGTAAATCCTTGTAGTGATTCTGGAAGTTGTGTGGAAGATTTTTATCTAGAAAGAGGATATAAATGTGAATGTAATTCAGCGGAATATTCCGGTGAATATTGCGAAGTGAAAGCTGATCAACCATGTCCGTCGAATTGGTGGGGTTCGCCAGTTTGTGGTCCGTGTGATTGTGACGAATCAAGGGGTTATGATCCCTCTTGCAATAAAACAACTGGCGAATGTTATTGTAAGGAGAATCATTATCAATTACCAGGTCAAGATGAATGCATTCCCTGTGATTGTTATTTGACCGGAAGTTTTAGTCCTCGTTGTGATGCGGAAAATGGACAATGTCCCTGTAGACCAGGCGTCAGTGGAAGATCGTGTACAGCTTGTCCAACAGCTTTGGCTGAAGTGACACTCGAAGGTTGTCAAGTTGTTTACACAGGTTGTCCAAGATCCTATGCACAGGGACTCTGGTGGAATCGAACCGATTTTGGATCAATGGCTTTGGCTCTTTGTCCAGGCAAGGCTATTGGTAAAGCATCGCGTTCCTGTGATGATGAACTCACTAGTTGGCAACCACCTGATTTATTCAATTGTACTTCTGAAGCTTTTATTAAATTGCGAGAAAAATTGGCAGATCTGGAGATTAAATTGAAAATATTGAATACCTATGAGGCTATACAAACGGCGAATGATTTACATTATGCAATGAGTATTACGAAAAATATGTATGGAGCCGATGTATTGGTTGCTGAATCATTATTGACAATGTTATTGCATTATGAAGAAAGTTTACATGGTTTAAATTTAACTCACAGTCAAGATAAGGATTATGTTTTTCATTTAATCAGCATTGCCGGTGAAGTATTGAGAGCGAAACATCTTGATAGTTGGAGTAGAATTGAATCTCTTACAGAAAATGGACCAGAGACTATTTTAGAAGCAATGGACAATTATTTGAAAACTTTAACAGCTTCACAGCAAGATACATTCACGAGTCCTTTTGAAGTTGTCAATCCTAACGTTGGTAAGAAAATATTTTTAATAAATATAAATATTTTTATATAATAGAAATTTTTTTTTAATTAATTGTTTAAAATTATTTCAGTTCTTGGTTTGGATGTTATTACATCGGAAAGTTTGTACGGTTTTGAGGCAATGGAATACAAGGAAGATCCAACGATTTCAACATCGAGACCATTTGATGCTGATAAAAGAGTTGTTCTTCCAGATACATCAGCATTTTTAACAACACCAAATCATCTCGGTCAATCAGTTGGTTTTCCAAAGTACAACAATTATATGGCTGATCCAAAAAAATTTGATCCATACTCCAAAGTTCATGTACCAGTAAAACTTTTGGGAATCAAGACCGTTGATCATGGTGATCTTAATGTAAAAAATAGTTTGAATGGAGGAAAAGCAATTTTGAGTTATGTTCAATATCGAGAATTGGGAGCATTATTGCCTCGCAGGTAAATTTTAAATATTTTTATTTAAATTAAAAAATTGTAATTTTAGTGGAAATATTAATTAATTAATTATTTCTAGATTTGATGACTCAGTGACTGTTAGATGGGGCGTTGAAGTAGCAGTTGGTTCTCCAATTATAACCGTATCAGTTTTAATTCCATCGGAAAATGGATATAAATCTCTGAGTGGCGTTCCCCTTCAATCGCCAGTTCAAGTTCGTTTATGGCTCAGCGAAGATGATGGTTCGAAAACACGAACAAATCCTCAATGTGTACATTGGAGTACAGCAAGAGGGTAATTATTATTAAATTATTCCTTATTTCCACTTTCTTAGTTTTTATTTATTAAATAAAATTTTTTGCTTCAGATTTGGCGAATGGAGTCGAATGGGCTGCACAACAGAGATTGATGATGACACAAATATCAAGGAAGGACGAATGGTGAATTGTTCATGTGTAACATTATCGACATTTGCCGTTTTAACTGATGTTTTAGATCTTGAATATGTGCCAGAACCATCGTTACTTGAGGATGTGACGAGTTATAGTGCTTTTATGCTCGCTTTACCATTATTATTGTCAGCTTTACTTATTTTGGCATTGATCCGTGGAACTGCAACCAATTCAAATAGTATTCACAAGAATTTAGTATTCTGTGTATTTATTGCTGAATTATTATATTTAATTGCATTAAAAGCAAGAAATCCACTTGTTGCAAATGAATTTCCCTGCAAGCTTATTGCCATTGGATTACATTACACTTGGCTTAGTGCATTTGCTTGGACTTTAGTCGATTCTATTCATTTGTATAGAATGTTGACTGAAATGAGAGACGTGAATCATGGTCAAATGAGATTTTATTATACAATGGGCTATGGATTCCCGGCAATTATTGTTGGCTTAAGCATTGGTGTTCGAGCTGATCAATATGGAAACTTTTACTTGTAAGTTGAGTAAAAAAAATTGTTTTTTAATTTTTGCATTAAATTAAAAATTTCTCTTTTTTAGTTGCTGGCTGTCAATTTATGAAACAGTGATTTGGGCAATGATTGGTCCAATATGCATTGCGATTTTCTTTAATTTTTGCATATTGATAATGTCCGTTCGCGCGGCATTTACACTAAAGGAACATGTCTTAGGTTTTGGAAATCTAAGAACTCTTTTGTGGTTGTCGGTTGCTTCATTGCCATTGCTAGGTGCCACATGGACCCTGGCTGTTCTCAGTGCCTCGGAAAATTCGCCTACATTATCTTATGTATTTAGCGTTGCCATTGTCATTCACGCTGCCTTTAGTCTAATTGGCTATTGTTTTATCAACAGTCGTGTTAGGAGAAATTTGTATCTAAGTATATTGAGATGTCTTGGAAAAAAGACTCCACTTTTGGAGGGTAGCGTGGGAAATGCAAGTAGCAATCAGAATATAAATAGCCATTCGGTAAGAATTTTTTTTTTGGTAAAATTTTTTTATTGTCTGTAAGATAAAATTTTTAATTTGGTAATTTTTTTTTAGCGATCTGCATTGGCATATTCCTCAGCGTACAGCGGAACGGAATCCGTGTGTAGGAGAGTTCACGTTGGAATTTCAACAAGTAGTACAACTTCAAGAAGTACAAATAAGACTGGTTCGAGTCCTTATCGAAGTGACGCGCATCTTCGTCATACATCAACATCCACGAGCAATTATAATAGTGATCGCGATCCGTATACGTCGTCCAGGGGTCAACATTCAAATTTACATTCTCGACAAGGTTTGTGTAAAAAAAATTTATTTTACACAGAAATTATTCTTGATTTGCAAATTAATTATTTACAGAAGGCGGTGATCAACGTAGAGACTCGGAATCCGATTCGGATGGCTCGCAAGCCGATGGAGGAGGCGGTAGAAGTTTAGATTTAGCAAGTTCACACAGTTCGGATGATGAAGATGTCACTTCAAAATCGCACAAAAATATAGGCGTCTCAACGCAACAACCAGTAACGCACAGCTATCTTCCGAATATTCACAGTACTGCCACTGAACATTTGAACATTATTTGTTCAAATACAGAACTATTTCCGAATATCAAGCCAATTTATGCTCCAAGGTGGAGTTCACAGCTACCTGAAGCATATCTGCCATCAAATGGTAATTTATTTTTTTTTTCTTTGGTAATAATTATTTTTATTTTCAAACTATATATTTTTTTTTTAAACAGTAGATATTCGTGGAAGTCAATGGTCGGGCGGTACAATTTCGGACAATGAAATAGCCTCAAATAAAACGTCAAGTCCAAATCCGTTGCCTTATCCTGATATAAATTCGCCTATGAAGATGAATCAGATGGATGAAAATTGTTCCGAGGTGGAGGAGAAATTACATCATGTCGGTGAAAAATATCTTTTTCCTTATACAGCTGAAGAAGATCATACAGTGTCACCAACGCCATATTTATTGTCAATGTCATCGAGAATATTAAATTCAAGTATGAGTCATCATTCACAAAATTCAAATCATGAAAATATAAGTGGTGGTTCTGAGAGATATGGTAGTTTAAAGAGAGGACAAAGTTTACATGGTTCGCAACATGATAATTTGAATGGTAATAATACAGATAGATATGGAAGTTTAAAACGTGGAAAAATAACACCGACAGTATTGGAGGGTAAACCCGAATATATTTTGCCAATGAGCGATAGAATATTAGCTAGTTCACTTACTCATGATTTGCAATATAGCAATGAATTAGCTGCACTCAGAGAACAACAACAACCAGAATATAAACAAACTATCGCCGAGGCAGAGTGAGTAACCTTTTTAAAAAAAATAATAATAATTATAGCAATAATATCATAATAGTAATAATTAGAAATTCATAAAAGTTAAAAATTAATAATTTGATTAATTAATTAAATTAATAATTAATGCTTTGATTAAATTTAATAAAATAAATTAACTTTTTGGCATATCAAAAATTCCAGAAATGATAACATTTTAATTATTTTGTAATACCTTGATAATAATTTGGTTTTGGATGTAATATTGGTCTGACATTAGATGGTGTTGGAACGTTCTTAACTAACTGTATTGTCTTTTCTGTATTCTGCTTTCCTCAACGAATGATGCGATACTTCAGTGAAGAGGTACGAATGTTTTTAAATTATAATTCACCTGCAACAATTATTTTTGTCGAAAATTAATACTCTCATGCTAAGAAAGAACTTACATAAGCAATGATGATTCTATTATTCCTTACGTAAGTTCTCTATCAGAATAAAGTTACAAAAAAAATTCATGTTTTAATTTTGTTTTGAGTCAGAAATTTTTTTAAAGAAACAAACTAAAATTACGAATAATTAAATATCGAAAAAATAAATAACACTGTTTTTCTCATTTCAGGAAGGATATTAATGCTGAAACGTCCGTCTGACAATCTTCACTTACAAAAAAAAAAAGAAAAAAAAATCGTACAAAGAAATATTTTAGAGTATCCATTTTACAAAAAAAAGTATAAAAAAAAGTTTTAGCATTATAATAATATATTTTAGGCAGTGGCCATGACTGTGCTTTAATGCGTAGCCATATAATGATTAGCAAAGTATGTGTGAGTGCCTATTTGTATTAACTTCGCAAAAAGAAAAGCTTAAATATTTCTACTTTGATATTAATTAATAATTATAAGTAAACATGAATTTTCTTTTTGATAAAGCTCATTTTTAGAAATCCGGATTCGTCGTTGACAATTGTCTGCACACTGTAGGTAAAAAAAAGTATGTATGATGATGAATGTATGTATGTAAGTAAATTGATAAGACTGGATTCTTTTATATTAAAAAAAACAAAACAAAGAAATTCAGTTTTGATCAACTATATAAGTATTAATTGCAATCAAATTCTCGACTGAAAGACAATTGTATTTAAACGAATTCCGGTGTAAACTCATGATCTCTAGCTCATTTTGTCTTGTGTATGTACTTAATATTTGTAAAACTTTGTACCTTACTTTTTGTAATTCAGTACTGTGCAATGTATACATTCCCAGTGATTTTTTTTATATAATTATTTAAAGTTTTTCCATTTCTCTTTTTACATGCCAAGCAAATTCGTAAAAAAGAAAGGGAGAAAAAAAACGAAACTTATAATAAGTGTCATATAATACTCAAAAAAAAACTTTTTGTATATATTTATATACGAAGAAATTCGAAAAAATACAAATAATTTATATATACCTTGAAAATGGGCTTTTTTTTAATATAAAATACCTGACTTTCTTTATATATATATATGGCTTATTTTTCAAATTATGACTTTCATTTTTTTATGTCAGTTAATTGGCGCTAATTCTCCGATTTTACACATAGTTATTAAAAATGACTTTTTATTCTTATTTGAAAATATAAATAAATTACAATAGGATTAATACTCGGAAGAGTGTCGTCATTAAAAAGTAAACGATTTCAAAATGGAAACGCGTTAAAATGAAAAGTGATTACTAAAATAGATAAGATATACAATGATTTGAAGGGTAAATGATTCGATTTTTTCATTATTAGAGAATATTTGTGTGAAATTTCAAATTTGATGGAACGCGCAAAAATTATTGACTTTTAATATATAATAATATTTATATATATAAATTTATATTTCATCAAAACTAATTTGATTGCGCTTTGGCTGTAGACTTTTTTTTTTTTTACCAAAAACATTTTTCTCTTTGTTATAATAAACAATTCGATGCTTTTTGTGCTAATTGACTAAACAATCGCAATCAAAAAAGATTCAATGCCTATATATTTGACGTTTACATACATACGACGACTATCAACTAATTGTAAAAGACTAGGAGGTACATTGCTATACGGTACTTTCCGTATCTGATGCCACTGAGAGTGTTTGTAATTTTGGCACCGAATAATTTTCCACATGACTTGAATTCGATGTTCGATTGGAAACCCTTTCCAATGTTGTGGGCGCTGAGGGAACGTCTTGATTTGCTTTCGGGGGTATAGGTGGAGGACTCACCTGTGAAAAAAAAATCAAATCATGATTTAACGAATTCTTTAATTATTTTTTATTAGGAATGAAAATTACCTCTTCATCGGGAAGAATTTGTGAACCATGGAATGTACCACTAGGAAAATTGTTACTTGTACAGGTAGTATTTAAAGCGTTTATCACAGAAGGTGGTGAAATATTCATTATCTCGTTGCATTTGGTTCGTGGTACAAAGTCTTCATAACTGAGATTATTTAAATGTGTTAATTGTGGATTAAAATCCAAGAGACTTGCGGTTGATATTCCACTGTCTCTTAAGTCATTAGTTTCGCATTGTTGATCGGAATCATCATCAACACTCCATTCTGTGCTACGTTTTTGTAATGGTCGTTTTGGCGGCGCTGGCGGTCCAATTGAACTAGCTATTGAATCTCTCTTATCCAAAGCTGTTAATCACAAATATATTTAATATTTTTATCGAAAATCAATTAAAAAAAAAATTTTTTTTTTCTTACTGCAGCTTCTAGGAGGAAGTGGCGGCGCTGGCTCTGATCCTGATTCACTCCAAGAGGTTCTGACATTTGTCTGATCAACACTATCGGTAGGTGTTGGTAGCGAGTGCCTCAATGGTAATTTTGGACTCAATGGTTTACTGTGAGTTCTCTGATGCGTTGGCCTTGGTGGAGTTGTTCCATAACCCACCGATCGAGGTCGAACTTCCCTCTGTGGAATTGGTGGCGGTGTTTGATTTGGACCAAAAACATCAACTTTAGAATAAAATCCTTCATCGTCGAGTATTCCATCAATTTCCGTGTGTGATATTCGACATCCCACTGTTTCCAAAGTAATTGGATGCTTATCGCCGATTGGAAGTGGAGGCAAAGGAGAACTAAAAAATTAGTCATTTATGAATTCTTCATTTTTTTTTTTTTTTTAAATTAAAGAAGAAAAATTAACTCACTTTATAATGCTGTCTTGATGCAACAATCGTTGTCTAGTCAACGGTCCCAAACTTCGTTTCAATTGTGTAAATCTCTCAATTAATCTTTTATGTAATGGTTGTACACCAGACGGTGCAATTTCACCATGAAGTTGTAAACCAGATTCCAAAACGCTCATTTGATCGAGAATTAAATTTTTCAATTTATTAACATGCGGCACCATATCAGGATTTTGTCTTGCAAATTCTGTTGTTAAAAATGCCTCCTGATATTTTGTTATACCACCCATTACATTGGCATCAATTATTCCCTGTAATCGCATACTAAATGGATTAATATTCTTTTTCGGTTCGGCTGTATATTGTACAATTAATCGTCTTAATTCACGTTCAACACTTTGCATTGTCTCACATGCATATTGTACGGGTGCCAAAAGTTCCGAACGTTTGTCAATTACTTCAAACCATGGTAGAATACCGGGTAATTTAGCTTCAGTTGTAAGTGTTGTACGTTCAATCCAAAGTGATTTAAATTCATTTTCACGATCAACTTGACCACGATGCATGGGTCTGTCAAATGTAAATTTCCTTACATCATTTACGAGATAAAATGCAATTACACGATCAGGAACGTCAATTGCACCCGAACCTAGACTTCCTTCCTCTGGAATTGGCTTCACATTGCAAATTTGTATATCTTTAGGGGAAAAAAAAATTTATTCATTAAAAGTATCGAAATTGCTTTAATTTCAAATATTAATTCTAAATCTCTGAAAACAAAAGAAACTTACATTGTCCTTCGGAAGTAAGAATACTTTCGTCGGGCGGTGAATTTTTCATTAAAATTTGTGCACTGGGAAATTCAGTTTGAAGTCGTTGCGTGAAGGCTCCTATTCTTTCATATTCCAAACCTCGATAAATAAATAATTTGTTCTGGGAAAAAAAATTTCAATAAAATTTAATTAAATTAAAAAAGATTTTTACAAAGATCTATTTTTTGTATTAAATAAAATACAGTCAACTTACCCGAACGAAAAGAGGAAAACTCAATCCATAGAAACCAACACGAAAATATTCCGGTTCAGGTCGTAGTTGCGTGAGTATATTATCCAAAAATAGTGCTTGCATCTTCAAAATTTTACTTAATTGTGCGTAATCATAGAGTACAGTCTCATATAAAATTGCCAATTCCTTGCAAAGTGGTATTCCTTTTTCCCAACATTTACCACGATCGAAATGACGAATAATTTGATGATAGAGAAGTTCCTTTCGTTGCCATTCTGGTTGTTGTGAATGTGCAAGATCAGATGGTAATACTGTTGATCCCCATCCCAATTGATCGGCATACAATTTCATCGTAAATCCTGCCTCAGTATAATTTTCCGCCTCCAAATGCATTTGATGAAGTTTATAAATGTAACGTAAATACATTTCTTTTCGATTAAATTCATTTTTGTAAAAGTTCTGCAAAAAAAATATGAAAATACCCATTTTAAAAAAAAAACGTTCCTTCTTTAAAGTATCTTTTAACAAGAGTGAATGATAAACATTTTCCGCATGCGACACGTGTCTTAATGAAATTAATTTCAGGCAATTAACACAATAGTTAACGTACGTTTGAGAAACATACAAGTGTGAATCATTTATTTTCGTAACAAATACTTTTTTACTTTTAAAAATAAATTAAAATTTTTTTTTCATTAGGTATTGAAAAAAAAGTGCTGAAAAGTAATTATTACCAATAAATTGACGGTGCAAGACATTCGTTTATCTCGATTTTCATCTCCCTGAATGACACTACGGTAATCAAGTAATCGCTCTAATAATCGCGTTACTGATGTAATGAAAACAATTCCACTGTCTTTCCATGCTGGATCTTCGGATTGTACTTTGTTCAGCAACCTGCGATAAAAAAAAATTTTTAATCTCGAAATTGGAAAATCTTAAAAAAATTTTTTTTGCCCTAAGCAATAACTTACACTGCACTCAAGTGTTCCCTAAAGCGGCATGAAAAAGCGAAAAATTAATTGAATTAGAAAAATACATGCAAATCTCTCAAGGAAACATAAATTACAAAAAATAAATTAATTTGATAAAAAAAATCAACTCACATGGTATTAAACAGTTGTCGATATTCATCGTCTCCTTTATTCTCACTAATTAAAATGTCTAATTTATCTATCAATTCAGACTCGACAGATTTGAAACTTCCTCGTGCTTGTTGTTCACATTCCATCATATCAAAAAAAATGTGTAGAGTCGCTTTTCGCAATTCACTTTCTGGCACTAGTGTTACTTCCAAAAATGGTCCCACCATACCGGGAATAAATTCCAATTTTCTTTCACCTAAACGTGACCACATTGATAAAATTTGAAATCCCATGAGTACTCTCATATCACCGTATTTTTCAATAATCTTCTCTCGTTTCACCTCAGAAAATTGTTCCAATTGTAATGATGGTTGTGTGAGATAAGCCACGGCTAAATTAAAATAAGTCGACCACAATTGAAAATCAAAATTATTGTGTAAAAAACGAAATGCCAATGGTTGTGCAAGCTCTTGTAATGATTTTAAAATAACATTATTTGCTTGCATTCTTATAACAAGCCAGTCAGTTGCAAATATCGATTGTCTCACTAAATCACGTAGTACAAGAAAAACTCTCAATAAAAATTCCTTAAGTGCTTTACGATCACCACCCAATGTTAATTCCTCCCAAAGTCTTGAATAATGATATTCATCTAGAAGTTGAAGTAAACTAATTAAACACGCCACTAAATTACCCAAAACTGGTCCATTTGCATTAACAATAATCAATATTGTTTGTATTAAAACATCAAGAATAGAAAGAACTAATGTTTCAATGTCATGATGAATGCAATTATTAACTTTGTTCGTGTCTCTTGCTCTCTTGTATAAAAAGTTTAAAATATCACCAAGAATATCAGTACAGGATCTCAATTCCTCTCTTCGTGCTAAATGAATTCTCAAATGTTTACAAATTGTAATCAACAATAAATTACGACTCTCGTCATCTTCAAACAATTCCGACGTCACGAGACTTTTAATAGCTTGTAATTTTGTTTGTATTAATTGAGGAGGTGGTTCCCTTGGTATTGAATCCAACATTGTACATGTCAATTTAACAACCTCCAAAACAGGTAAAACTGCAATTAATTGTTCAAAAACAGTTGGAATCGACATTAACAATGCCACTTGTGATTGTAAAACCAAATCATATGGTAATGTAAGCATTTTATTCAATGCCGTAAATAAACAATAAAGATCTCTCTTGAAACTATCTTCAAATTGTCCAGCCGTTGCCCTCGCAAATAATAATCGACTTTGTATAATAAATTTAAATATATATTCCAATGATCGAAAACATTTCATTATTGGCTCTTGTCTATCCGAAGTTGTCACCCAATCAGCACAATGTTGTATACTACTTAATAATCCTTTATAAACAAGTGCAGCCGCAAAATGACCCGAAATATATGCATTCATCATTGGTTTAAAATGTTCAAATTTCGAATCCTCCAATAAACTAAATATTGAAACTAACACTTGAAATACCAATCCCGAATAGACAGTTGAATTTCCATCCTCCGTGTGAAACATTGAAAATAATGCATCCAAAATATCTTGTAAAAATTTCACCGTCTCCTCGCCATCCAATCGTAAAACTTTCGTCAACGAATCAGATATCCTCTCTGGATGTGCTTTCCATTGCAATAAACTTAATATATCGACATTTTGCGTCAATTTTGTACTACAAAGTAACGTTGTTATAAAAACTGCTTCTTTCGGCGATCTCGAAAATGGCGGAATACCTGAATAAAAAATGTAATTAGTTTTTTTTTTAATTTTAGAAATTTAAGATTTTAAATCTTTTCTTTTCATACCTGGATAATTTGGATCTCGTGGTGTACTAGGAAGAGATAAATAATTCGAAGATTCAAGTTTACTTTTCTCTTCACATTTGTATATAAAAAGTTCGTGTTGCCCATCTTGTAATGTTGCACCACCGGCTTCCATTAAATGAACGAAGGCAAAAGCAAACAGCTTCTTGTCATTTTTATCCCGTGCTAAAATAAATAAAAAATAATTTTTTTTTAGTATTTTTAATTAAAAACAAAAACAAAATTTTTTTTCCACTTACTGGAGCAATGTCTGAATTCAAAACGAACATGACTTCCATAAAATTTATCAATTGGTATAGCGAGTCTCACAGTTTCAGCCCAAGTCGGACTATTGTGATGATAAATAACCAAACTTTGGTATTCGGAACTTCCTTCAGTTCCTGCTGCTCCAAACAAAGAACCTTCTAATGGTTGACCTTCCGCATCCAAAACAAGTATAGTCACCTGTATGGATAACAAAAGAAATTTTTACCCAACGTTCCTATTTAAATGAATCCTTATTTTATCTTTTGCAAAAAAAAAAAAAAAAAAAAATCTCTTACCTCAATATTTTTTCCAGTTGATTTGCCACCACGTTCAAATTCACCTCGTTCTAACCTCAGGTACAAATCATTTCTAACATCACCCGGCATTATGACGTCAGAAAATCCAAGTTTTTTAGTCAAACAAATATTCTTGAACAGCAATGGATTCTCCTCACGCACCTGGCATAATTCACCGTGAAGAACACGAAACGAGACAACTATGCCGTAATTCGGTTGACCTGGAAGCGGCGAACATTTGTTGTTACGAATTATCTGCTCGTGCAACTGGTGAAATTCCTTTTCATCTCCCTGATAAACCTGTAAAATTTAATATTAATTAAAATCTTTATCTCTTTAACGTTTCAATAAATTTGTTTCTTAAAAATATTTTTATTATATTTATTACCTAATTAATTTCAAATTTTATTTACTTAATTTAAAAATATTTAAAATTTTTTAACTTTAATTTAAAATTTTTTAATTTTTCAAAGAAAAAGTAATGATTGTAACTACTTTGAAATAACATAAGAAAAACGATTGTCCCAACATTGGCAAATGACTCGACTTGTTAAATTTACATTCAAGTCACGTGTGTGGACACAAAAGACAAGGTGTGAGAAATTCTCACAAGTGAATCGTATAAAAGTTTAGCAGTAAAACACATGGACAATGAGATTCCGTACATTAGAAACAATTCCACGTGGGAAAATAATTATCTCTCAAGAGTCAAATTTAAATATTTACCATAAACCATTTTCTACCTTTTACCTTACAAATTTGTCTGAATTATTTCTTTTGAGTTACAATTTTGTCATCAATATTTTTATCGAATCTTTAAACTCATAAATTCAAATTTTCCATTTTTTCATTAATTTACCTTAAAAGTGAGTTCGGACTCTTCGGTGTGACTTTGTGAGGCATCAGCGAGTGAAAGTACAGCAACCCCATGTGGTCTTCTATAAGTTGTAGCTCCTGCTTTATTTTTTCCCGAATCTGAATAGAGCATTCTACCACAACGCATAACATGTGCAACCATATATAAATCGCGACCAAGATCAGCGTTTCCTAAATCCGTGAATATTGTACAATTGCTGTGCATTTTTTCCACATAATTTGAAAATCCTTCTTTCGATATTTTCACCAAAAAACGTTCACTAATATATTGACTTCGTCTACCGTCGTATAGTGAAAAATAAATTTCCGTATCCTCACCAACTGAATGTCCAAAGTCTCTCATACAAAAGTACAAATGATGAGTTAAAACTTTCTTTTGAACTTTACGCTTCAATGTACCAATTGCCGATGAACCCTGTGAATTTTCCGCACTCTGCACATGCTGAAATTTAAAAAAAAAATCTGTTAAATATAAAATAAATAAAAAATAGAGAAAAAAAATATATTTCTAGAATTATTTTTATATAAATAACACGTAAAAATATTTACCACGTGATAAAGTTCCACTACTGACATATCATCCGGATCCACCATGTGAGCACCTTGTCTTGGCACCAAATCGAGGCCTAATTTTCTGAAAATAAAAATTAACTATCAGTTAAATTATGTTAAATTTATAGTAGATGCTGACAAAAAAATAAAAGTACTTGTAAATAAAAAAATTAAAATAGAAATTCTGCCAAATGAAAATTAATTCAACTGGAGAATCTGACATAAATAATTCGATTAATTAAAAATTCTGTTAAATAAAATTTCACTTAATTAAAAATTCTTTGATTTGAAAATTCATTTTAATAAAAATTCCATATAAAATTCGACAGAATAGAAATTCAGTCTTTTAAAATTATATTCAATGGAATATTCTTGTGTCTCGAAATTTTTCGAAATAATATACTAAAAGAATTATTTTTCCAAAAACTGATCAAATTTCCAGCTCATCATATATTAAAAATAAAAATGAATTTCTCTATCTAATGAAGAATTAAATAAAAATAAATCCTAATTTCAAATGAGGAATAACAATATATTTTCCTCAATTATTTCGAAAACAAAATCGATTTTCACAAAGAAAATAATATACGTCAATCATATAAGATCATTGTGTCGAGAGAAAGATTCCTTCTAATATGTCGAGAAATGATTAATTACGCAAGAGGAAGAATCATTATCAACATCGGGAGCTAAATATATAAAGCTAATATAAAAAGTATTGCCAGAAAGTCTTCATCAAGACATCATCTTTAGTAATAAAAAAAAGGAGGATAAAGAAAAAAAAAAAAAAGATGAACCTAAAGGAACGTGTTTTAGAATGACTGTATAGTACATACTATTATCTCTTCAACTATTTACATTTTTAATGGAGCTCACAATTCGCAGAATGAGAGAGTCGAAGAGTATAAGGCTGTGTGTGGTGACTCATCAACAGGGCACTATAGAAAGTTTGTTCGAACCTGAAGTCCCGAAAGGGGACCCCTTCCACCTTCCCACGCCTTGATGGAATGCAGGTGAGCCTGGAGACTTCAATGCGTGGAGACAGGTTCAGGCAATGTCTTGTGGGACCTACACTCCATTCCAAAGATATCGGATGTATTCATCCTCGGGAGAGGTCTTTACTTTATCCTCTACTATGGACGATGCGAAAGTATAGCGAAACTGGGCCCTACCGAACAAGTTTCAAATCCCTCACACACTCACACACATACAAAATCGTTGAGAATTTTTTTAATCGAGTCATTTTTATAAATTTCCCTTTGTTCACGATTTTTCGCTAAAAATTTCATTTATTATCGTTTTTTCCTAATCTGTGGCAAATTCTATAGCAAAGTCGAGAAAGATCTCATAATATCAGTAAAAATTCTACTTCAATGACTTCTTACGATTTTAATTAAATTTATTGAAAATCAGTTAAAAATGACTTGTCTTTTTTGACTGACTATTAATTTACTAACTGAAATCGTGATGAGTCATATTACAAATTAGTAAATTTTTTATTTCAATTTTATAAAATTGGCTCTTATTTTAAAAAAATATAATAATTCTTTTTATTCTTATATAATTCTTGCATAATAATATAATTAAGAATAATATTTCTAAAAAAATATTTATTTTAAAAATTGTAAGAATAAAATTAATTTTTCAATATTTTTTTCTATAAAAAGAAAATCCGACTCTAAAATATACCAAAAGAATTAGAATTCTGTTTTACGAATGTGATTCTTACAGGAAATTCCGCAGATCCTGTTTCAGGCATTATTCACGCCTACTCAACATGGTTCTATACAATACGATTTCGAATTTATTGGTTATAACAATAAGTTCTTTGTTGCTTTACAAAATATGTATATGTAAAAAGAAAATCCCATTTGAAGACAAAAAATATTTTTTACATCTATTAAATTTAATTAAGCAATTTTTTTTTATACTAAATCTGAATTACGAGAACGAAATTTAAAATTCAAGAAAAAAAAAGAAGAAAACTATTTGCAAGTAGATAACATATTGATTCACATTTATGAAGCAATTGCGTTGTAGGAAATGAAAACGTATGAGGACTATCAGCATGGAATATATCAGTAAACGATGTTGGAGAGGAAATTTATCATATATATGAAACAGAGGAACTGAACACGTTTCAAGTCTCTGTGAAAATAGAGCACCTTCTGCGTTTTACAATGGGATTCCAGTAATAAAGTGTGTGTGTGTGTGGTTTATACTAACAGCCAATTTTGTACTCAAAGTAAACACAAGTGATATTTCATTTTAAAGTTAAATCTTTCAATTTATCTATTTTTAGTGTTCTAATATTCAAGGTATGTTTCATAAAAAAATTTTATAACTAAAATTTTATCAGTCTTTTTCCTCTGAATTAATAAAAATTAACTAATTAAAAATTAAATAATTTGTCAAATTTAATTAATACCTAATAAAAAAAAAACTTAAAATTGACTAATTACTAGAATAATAAAATTCTTTAAAGAAAAAGCAAATTAAATTCGAGATTCATAAAGAAAACTATCATGAACAATTAATAATAAAAAAAAAAAAGAAACATCCGTACATTGAAATCCGACTGAAGGAACTTTGCTGAAAAGTTCAGGTGCCCTTTAAGTACAATGACCTTTACATTCCCTTTCCCATGAACGTATATACTTTTATACAGTATATATATATGTGTGTGGGTAGAAGGGAAAAGTATTAACCTGATCAGAACCGCAAACTAACATCAAGAAAGCTGAACGACTTATCTTTCTCTCTCTTTTTACGGAGAAAAGACAGATATTTTATCTTCCGTCTTCCCCTCAAGGTAAATAGAGCACAGGACTTAGTTCTACATCATTAGATAAGGTGAAAGCCAATTTTTCCTCCGGGACGTCGTTAAAGAAAATTTTTTTTTTTTCCAAACCACTCATAGAATCCTAAAACAAAAATTCTAAACACACATGAATTTTTAAACGAAAAAAAAATGTTCCAAAACAATATTCGAATTGAAAATTGTGAAAAAAATTCCAATTATCAGAATTTAAATCATCAAACTTGAATGTTGAGAAGATAATAAAATCTGGATTTTACAGTCAATTATCAGCAACACCAATTTTCTTTTTTCTATTGATTGAAATAAACTTAACAGGAAACCCAATTGCCAAAGGGCACACAGAGAGAGAATTCGAAAAAATTTTCCCGTGGGAACTGGGAATCGAACAATTTTTCCACAGCCTCTAGGCACTTTTATACGTATAGTCACAAAGACGCAAAAGGAGTTTTGTTACCGTTCAGTAGCAGCAAAAGCTATAATTACATATTGCCCATAAGCTTCAATTTCTCTTTCTTTTATAAATAAATATAGAGTTTTGCAATACCAATTTTATTTTCAGCGTCTCTAAAATATATTCTATATTGGTGCAAAATTATTCGATTCTAACGAGAGACAAACATATATATTTGTATATATTATTGCTCTGAAGAAATACGAAAATGGTTTCAAATGATTAACGAGTAAGAGGATGATCTTATGCAAATCTTATGGAATATTCATGACCGTCTATGAGAACACACGACACGACGGAGTCAAGGTATTCTGATGTCCATGTATATTATGAGTCTCTTTCTTTCTCTCTCTCTATATTAAACATTCCTGCCACGTTCTACTATAAAATTGCCGTTAATCGAGAATATATTCCATTTTTTCATTTTGCTAAAAAAAAGAAAGAAAAAGCCAAAAATTAGACAAAGCACAAATTATTTAAAAATACAATTTTATATTTTAAAAAGCGAATCATTTTATTTTTTTATAAAATTTATATTATAAAAAATAGAATTTTGAAAAAAAAATTGTAATTCGAAATTCCATAGAGAATCGAATTTTATTAAAATGTAAATTTTCAAATCAAACAATTTTTATTTATTCTGTTAAATGAAAATTCGGTTTTTAAAAAAAATCATTTAAAATTCTTTTCAACAAAATTTGGATTATATAAAAATTGAATGAAAATTCGATTTAATTAAAATTCTCAAAAAAAAAGAGTAGACAACGCAAAAAAAACTGAATTTATGGACATCTGCACTTAATCATGAGCCATTTGAACTAATTGAGACTGTGGGGCTCAGGATTTGACCCTGACATCTATTACCAGTATATACCTTTTACCGCTCGTTGCAACGCGAGAGCATACCGAACGGGTAGTGCATTTTCACTGAATGCAGCCAATCCCTGCTGCCGATAGTGCAGAAGCGAATTATCTATTTTATATACTATTGAGAAGAAAACTATTATCGATAATCTATATTGAAAAATATTAATTCTCTCTCTCCTTTTTTTTGTGAAATTAAAAAATTCTCCCTTCAAAAAATTATTTGTCCATTTGGAAAAGAAAATAAATTCATATGATTTTTCTTAATAATCGCGCCATTTATCAAGAGTTATTAAAATAAACGTTAATCATAATCCGATTATCAAGTTGAAAGTTTGCTAGATATAATTCGAGGTCTATTAGGCTCGAGAGACGTGGCTTCCATTCATTAATTTCTTTAGAAGAAGAGAGAAAACGATGATAGCCTCTTCAGTAGTCAGAAAGCATCAACCCTCTTGGCTTTGGTACAGCGCGAAAACGAAGCAGCTGTAGGCCGCCGTGAGGCTTTATTTTAACACCGTGCTACGCCGACACAAAGAACAGAGGTAGGCGAGGTTTACGATGAATAAAAGGCACTCTGGCTCCTATCCGCATACTCCTTGGAGTTCCGCCTCGTACCCTCAACTTTTATATATCTACACATACAAAAACACTAAATGTACTTTGGATCTCT
The DNA here is from genome assembly GCF_019393585.1 of Leptopilina boulardi. Classification (NCBI taxonomy): domain Eukaryota; kingdom Metazoa; phylum Arthropoda; class Insecta; order Hymenoptera; family Figitidae; genus Leptopilina; species Leptopilina boulardi. The sequence goes on from NW_026137866.1 coordinate 1,249,917, forward strand.
CTCTCTCTCTCTCTCTCTCTGTCTCCCTAAGGATGTTGAACCGAGAAAGAAGCTAATAAGAAAGAAAGAGAGCAAAGAATCGAGAAAGATGCAAAAAAAAAATTGAGAGAGAGAGAAAGAGAAAGAAGGACGGCAAACTTGCAATATGTTGAGGGCGGTGTCTATATATGTATGAGAAATCCTGCATTACGTCTGGACCTCTGGAAAACTGAAGCTATATGGATCCGAGCAAGAGGAAGCGAGAGGGCAAATCTTTAAAGAGCCGCAACGGGGGGAACAGGTTCCCGACTTGGTTACTGCGTATTCACCGAGCTGAAAACCTTGGTCCGAAAGTCAAGAGATGCATCTTGACTGTCCCGGGTGTGCTCTCTTGTGAGAAAGAAGAAAAAAAAGAAGAAACCATGTGGTTCGAATCTCAATATTCAAAATCAATCCCTAAAATGCAAAAACCCAGTGTTTCTTTATTAAAAAAGAAATAATAAAAACCTACGAATTTTCTTTTAAGAGAAAGAGTCTTATTTTAAGATAATTTTATCTTTTTTCTATAAGCAATTTTTTTTTCGATTTTCAAAGCTAAATTTAAAATAGGACTTGATTTTAATCTGGATTTTTTAACATTTTAATTTAAATTACAAAAGCTAAATTTATAAAATAATTTACTTTACTTATTTTCTTTCAGTACAGTCATTTAATTTGAAAAGCGTTTTAAAATAATTTTTTCTGACATTGATCGATTAGAAGAGATTTGCTTAACGCAACTACAAGAGTAGATTATTGTAAACGAGAAGCAAGCTTCAATAAGTCCAAGGTAATATTTAAACGCTAGTTACAATGTCTATATTGCTATTTTAAAATTATTGCCACGTTACAAATCCTTCCTTCTTATGGAAAAAAAATTAAATTAATATTTCTCTGTATAATTAAAATTACTTTCAATAATTGACAATTTAGCATTGCAATTTCGAGGAAAATTATTTCAACAAAAAAATCTCATATTAAAATATAAATTTCAAAATTTTTATAAATAATAAATATGATCTAACTAAATCTAAATTTACAAAACGTATAAATTAAATTTTATTTCCTATTCTGTCTTAAAATTACTTTCTTCTTCTGCATTTTTTCAATTTCTAATTAACAAATTTATTAAAATCTATTAACAACTTAAAATAAGACTCATTTCGATTCTTAAAATAAAATTTCATTTTTTGTGCAATAAATTTTTGAAATTATATGAAACTAGTCGCACACTTTAGAGAATTCGGCGACTTTATAGGAAAAAAAAAAAAAAATGTAAATCATTATACCCAGTTCGAGATAGCGAGAAAATGAATGATTTCTTTGAAAACCCCCGTTACGTTGTTACTGCGAAGTGCTACCGATTTACGTTGGCGCACGCGGGTTCGATGCCATTTCGTGAATGGCAACGTAAGACAAGCATCGGCTGGAAATTGTACGTGTACATACTAGCTAGAGTACATGCCATCTTTTTGGTCCAGCAGCCTCAGGATTTTAGAACTCGACTGTACACCTGGTAACTTCCACAAGATATATTCAATGGCGTAATCAACTTATTTTTGCTCCGTCAACATAATTTATTCATACTCTGAAAAATTTTCAATTTTTTAATTATTCAAATATTTATTATTCTTATTATTATTATTATTACCTAGTTATTTTATTTATTATATTCAAAATTTGATCAAAAAAATACATTCTCTATCCAATTTTTTACAATTTAAATTTATTCCTAAATTAAGATTATTTTCAAATAATATTTTCTAAATTTAAGAATAAATTAACTTGAAATATATTTCAAGTTTATTTATATTTATAACAAAAAAAAATACAATTCGAGAAGAATAAAATATTGTTTGAAATAATTCAAAATAATTTGATATTTTTTTAAATCAAAGTCAATCCAGAAAAGGAGTTAGAAAAGTCAAAAATGACAAAAGAAATTGTCCACAGATTGGACGATATTGTTTCCTAAAAAAAAAACAAAAGAGAAAATAAATTTTCTGCAATTGAAAAATTGAACTAAAAAAGAGGAAAACAAATTTTTTTATTCTTGAAGAATTTTTTAAAAATAAAAATTTTGATTCAAAGAATTATTTGGAATATATGGGAAATATAACTGAAAGTATATGAGTAATTACGCCACTGGCGACGTGGAACAAGCCAATGGAGAGGCCCTGAGTCCCTTGGCTATGTCAGTCGCAGTCCGGGCCCCGTTGGCGCGATACGCGCCTCATAAAACGAATTCAGCTGCCTTTGAAAAATCAGTGACTACAACAGCTTAACGGAAATTAGTGCGAGAAATTTTTCTTTTTCGCCACTGTAGCCAACAGTGTGCGGTGAAAATTTAATTTAAAAAAAAAAAAGGAAAAAGGTATCTAAAAAAAATAATTTTTCTCTTCTCTCTTTTTCTCTCACAAAAAAATAAAAATAATAATAAAAAAAAGAAAAGTAAGAGGACGCCTGTAAAAGTGTTGGATCATTTTTGAAACCGTCTCGGTGAGAATACATAACACAAAAGACGCGCTTCTTCATCAGAGTGACAAAAATGTGCTTCTTACGAAGATTATAATCTTCATTACAAAAAAAAAATTTATTTTTTATTATGAAAAGTGTAAAATAATAAAAATGAAAAGTTTCATGATGTGATTTATAAAATATTGGTTTGAGAAAAAAAAACCTTTTTTTACAATTATTGGTGAAAATTAAAAAGTGAAATTACATTATTTTGGAATAACTTGGAAGATAACGGTAATCCTTTGTTAGAGAACAAGCTGTAATTCCACGAGTGTGAAATAATTTTTCAGCAGTATCTAGTTCGTGATATATGTAAAAAAAAACCACACACACACACTTTTGCGGATCGAAAAAAATCTTTTATGTTCGGATCATTGTTAAGAATACCCTATACAATATATTTTAAAGACTATATTCTCAATACATATTTTAAATAAAAAGAAATTTTTTATAAAAAAAAAATTCATATTTGCTCTGAACTCTAAAATTTACAATTCTGGTAAAAAAAAATTGACATGACTGATAAGCGTGAATCACTAAATTATGACCTAATCCTTCTTCTCAGAAACAATGAAGAATTTTCAACTCTACCTGTTATTTAATTGCAAACGATACTTTATAAATGAAAAATAAAGATAAAGTGAATCTTTTCATTCTTCTCCATCTTATTTTCACTCATAAATTATTTATGTTCCATTTTTTTATTTTTATTCGACTTTTCATGAATATTTATGAACAATAATAAAGATTAATTAATATAATAATTAAACTTTATTTCAAACTCAAAAAAATATAGATAACAATGAAACATTCATAATGATTTGATAATAAAATTATTTATTTCACAGAAATAATATATTTGATATACTAAACTCAACTTTCACTTCCTTTAGATTGTAATTTATCTAGAAAAATGTAAAATACAAGTTTATTTGAAAAAAAACTATCAGTGTCAAACATAAAATTTTTTTTTTTGACATTTTCTTGGAAATAAGTTAATTATTTAAATTATTTTGTTTTTTTTTAATTAACCATAAAAAATAAACGTAAATTCAAATTTTCGATTAAAAAACAAGATAAAATAACATTCCCACGTGCTTTCTAATATATATACTTGAAACAAAAAAAGCCTTGGATTTTGCGATTCACGCATTGAGAATGCATTGTATTGAGAAAATAATCTCGGCTTATTGTAATTTTTTTTTTTTTTTTAAACGTATACTATTTCCTTCCAAGAAAGTAATCCTTACTTATCTATATATAGCGATAAATTTACTGCCTATAACTAATCGTGCAATAAAATGAGATACACACACAAGTTGCAAAACACTCGCGTTTTAATTCAAAATCAAGTTGACTGGAAAATAATATCTTTCAATCGAAAAATTTTGTCTCGAGCGTTAAGTGACAAGGAAATATTATCCCTTCATCAAGAATGGAGAGAGAGAAAAAGAATAAAAAAAAAAAACCTAATATAAAAATCCACCGGTAAATTAGAAACGCCAGAAGCGTCTCCTGTCCTTTCACTCGGACCTTTACGATATTGTATATATATACATATAAGTTCATATGAATGCAAATTATTCACTTGCAAACTCCTACAAGCATGATACACATATTTTATATAAACATATATGAAAATATGATTTACGCCCCAGGGGAGTAATTATTAATAATTACCGATTAGAATCATTCAAGTTTATATATAATTCTGATTCACTTCACTGTAACTGCAAACATATATTATTTAATTAGTAAAAAAAAAATAGCTGAGCACATAAAATAAAAAATAATAGAAATAAATAAATTAATAATAATAAATCATTGTTTTAGAGAATGACATAAAAGTCAAAGAACCAATTTTGAGAATCTCATTATAGAAGAAGAGCAATTCACATAATGCTTAATCTCGATAATCATAAGCAGAGCTATTTGAAACTTGTTGCTTCCGGAGAACCGATTAAATAAACGACTCAACTAGACCAATCATTAATTGAGAGCACAGTGTAAAAGACACAAAAGCCTCCCTGTATAAATAATAATAGACTCTATAGATTTTTGAAGAACCATTAACACATATTATGAAGATTTATCTGGAAAAAAAATAATATTTCTATCACAAAAGCATGAAAATAATTGATTCAAGGAGAATATTTATTCATAACTCTAGAATTTTTAAGAAATAAATTTTAAAAAATATTTAATTATTATTTGAACTAATTTTAGTAATTGAACCAATATTGGAATATTTTTTGTAGTAAACAAATTTTAATCGAACGCAATAAAAGTTATTTGAAAAAATACTTTTTCCATTTGAAAAACATAATTAATTGATTAATTAAATTATTATAAAAATTAAGAAAGATTTTAATTGAATTTATTTTTTACAAATTAAATATTTATAGGATAAAATATTTATTTGAAAAGTCAATTTTTTGAAATATTAAAAATTCAAAAAGAAAATAATTTTCTCTCTATCGATTTGAGCGATATATTTTATTTTGTTGTAAGTGAAAATGGTATGGAATTTCATACGTGGGACTCAATGAGGAATCTCTCCCATTAAAGCCTTGAATTACGAAATACAACTCGTTCAAGTTTCGTTTCATTAAATGCCTTATATGTCCCTGATGCCGATTAGTGATCGCGCATGCAATATAGAATATATACCGGGAAAAAAAAAATAGCTTCTCTATACAAGTCGCAGAAGAGAATTTGTGTTCATTGAGCATATCGCGGTTAATGCCTGTATATTTATACACAAATGAAACAAACGATGACAACCGATGACTACATATAACAATACAAACTGACACCAATTACCATATAAATATAATTATTATAGATATTGCAAAATTTCATATTTTTGATAACACTATAAATTTATCGAATTTTTGTCATTAAAATCTGATTGAACAAAATCGAGGATTTTTTATATTATTATTTTAACGTTAATGATTTTTTTTCATCATATTGCAAAATGATAAAATATAACTACTGTACAATTATTTTTATAATTTAAAATTTTCAATTCTATTGAATTTTTAATATTGTAATTAGTTTCAATTGCAAATGTATAATTGGCTTCAATTACAAATGTATATAATAATTTACTTTAATTATAAAATCATTGTCTTTCGTTCTAGAAAGATAATATATTTTTAAATAGATAAAAAAAATTAAAATTTCAATTATAGATTTATAAATAAATATTTAAATTCTTCAACTATAAATATTTATAGCTTCAACTACAAAAATTATAATTTCAATTATATTTTTAAAAAAAGTTCACTTCAATTTATTGAAATCGTAAAAAAAAATTCGATTTTTTCTGTAAAAAATATATCCGAGAAAATCCAACTGAGGCTGGTTTTTAATTAAAAACAAAGAAAATTATCACAATTGCATGATGTACTAAAAGTTTAAATGTACATATTTTGAGATGCTGTAGCTGGAGATTGACCTCGTGGATCAGCACGCGCTCCGCCTGCTTTCAATTAATCAATTAATAAAACTAGCCACTCACGAGTCATACATATATGTATATTATTGCTGTACGCATGTATCATATACTCCAGACAGTATATTTCATCACTTGGGACATAAGTTTTATTGAGATAATTAAATAGGAATGTTCAATATATAACTGTATATAATAAAAAGAGAACAAATTTCTAAAATCGAGACACTGACATTTTAGAGAAAATGATGAACAAAATTCTCATCGAGAAAAACACCTATACGAAAATTTGGTTTTTATTAGTTTAAAAAAAAATTTATCGAGAAAATTAGAAAACAAAAGAAGATAAAAATTATTCCTGGTAATAATTATTTATTTTTGACTCCTAATTTTACCATCACAAGATGTAATAAGACTATCAAGAGTGAAGATAAATAAAAAGATCCTCGTTGTTTTAAAATAAAACTCGCGTCCTCTTTAAGAATAATTAATACAATTAAAAACAAAATAATATATTAAATAATTTTTTTTTTAAAGTGAAATTGAAAATAAATTGATTTTCTAATAAAATTTTTTTTCTGTTTTAGAAAATAAGAAAAAATGGCAGTTTTTGGAATGGTGTCAGCTGTTGCTGGCTTCGTCAAAGTACGATACTTAGTAGACAAAGCAGTAATTGACAATATGATATTTAGATTTCATTACCGAGTTACTTCGGCGATATTTTTCACATGTTGCATCATTGTCACTGCCAATAATTTAATAGGTAAGACTCATTTTACTACAAATTTTACTTTAATATTTTTTTACTTATTATTTATTATTAACTAATATAAATAATTAAATTAAACTCTAATTTTTTTAGTCACGAATAATGAATTTTTTTTTTGATCATTTTTACTCTTCCTCACTCCGTCAAGATAAAAAATTTCAAGAACAAGAAAAATATTCATCGCCCTAGCAAAATAGTTTTAATAATTTTTTTTACAGGCGATCCTATAAATTGTATCACCGAAGGATCTATACCAACTCATGTAATAAATACATTTTGCTGGATTACGCACACATTTAGTATGCCACAAAATTTGAATAAACCAATAGATGAAGTAGGACATCCTGGATTAGGAAATGATGATGGACCAAGACGTTATCACTCTTATTATCAATGGGTTCCATTTATGTTATTTTTCCAAGGTGTTCTCTTCTATGTTCCACATTGGATGTGGAAACAATGGGAAGAGGGTAAAGTAAGAATGATTTCCGATGGAATGAGAGGTAGCATGATTGACACTAAAGAAGAACGTCAAGCAAGATCACAACGTCTCGTTCAATATGTCATTGACACATTACATTTACACAATAGCTATGCGGCTGGATATTTTTTCTGCGAGGTTCTAAATTTCCTCAATGTCGTAAGTATTGTCCAATAACTATAAAATACAAAATAAATATTAAAACAAATAATTTTTGAAAATTATTTTTTTTTAAAGATCTGCAACATGTTCGTGATGGACAGTTTTCTTGGCAATTCGTTTTTCACATATGGAACTGAAGTCTGGGACTTTAGTAATATGAATCAGGAGAGTCGTCACGATCCAATGATCGAAATATTCCCACGAGTTGCCAAGTGTACATTCCACAAATTTGGAGCATCAGGAACATTGCAAAAAATTGATACTTTATGTATTTTGGCATTGAATATTCTCAATGAAAAGATTTACATTTTCCTGTGGTTCTGGCTTATTATTTTAGCTGTTCTATCAGGCTTTGCTCTTGTTTACAGTACATCAATCATTCTTATGCCAAGTACTCGAGGATTTATTCTCAAGAGGCGATTTAAATTTCACACATCATCTGGTGTTAAATCCCTCGTGCGAAAAACTCAGGTAAAGTATCCATTTTTTTAAAAAAATTAAAATCAAAAGAATATTTATCTAATTTTTCTCTCAATTTTCCAGGTGGGAGATTTTTTGCTTTTGCATCTCCTAGGTCAAAATATGAACATGATGATGTTCAATGAAGTATTGGATGAGTTGTGCAATAATTTGCATATGGGATCAAGTAGTGGTGCATCGCCAACTTCAGTGCCATCAGCGCCAAGTACTCTAGAGATGAATCCAATTTATCCAGAAATCGAGAAATACGCAAAGGATACCGAGATCTAATTTTTTTTCCCCCTCATCTTTGTGATACTACAGAAGCTGCCTCGTGATTGTCGTGAGGTCAAATGGAAAGTTTCCCGCCTGATTAAAATACGAACGGAAAGCTAGTCCTTCGCCTGATTTCAATAATATGGAAATGAATTGATTTGCCAGTCAAACGAATGAAAAGGAAACAAAAAACTAATGAGATTACGATTATGAGAAAAGCAATCAAATGTAAATAAATTGAATCACCCAAATAATCAGGATTACAAGGATTTCTTTAAAGAAAAAAAAAATAAAAGCATCAAACACATGATTTTCTATAAATGAAAAAATAGATACTGGTCCATTTGTAGAAATCATTGAAACTGGTGTATTGTTTTTTTTTTTTTTTTTTTTTTCGTAATAACGCTCAGCAATATAATAACAAAGAAGCCAATGGAGGTTTAAGTTAGAAAAATTTCGATGGATTCGGCTACATTTAAAAATGCGTACAAAGTAGCAATTTAGATGAATGTCGGCTCGCTTTGGAGCAATGGGCTGTGACTTGATAATTGTGTATGCAACGAGAAATCCAATTTTCTTTTTTCTAGGCTTCATTTAAATCAACAACAAGAAAAAACGAAAACCTAGACAATAAATCTTCGACAATTATTTACCTCACAGAATATAATATACCTTCTATCGCTCGCGTGACAATATTAGACAATTTCGAATCTTGCTATTAATTATTAACTCTGGAAAATATTTAAACTGCAAATTTAATTAAATTTGCAAATTTTGGATATTTAATTATTTTTTTTTTTTTTGTTACCAGCGCCCTGGTGAAAAGAGACAAAAGGAATATTTTTTTTAAACTATAAATTTAGTTTTAGCCTGAATGGATTACGAACTATAACATTTGTTTATATGATCTATTTCTCATAGTTTAAAGATATTTAGTTTCAATTGCCGAATAGCTTGTGTTTAGTCATTGAAAGAAAAAAAAATGACACAATAATGCAACGATCTTTCTTTTGTAGTTGATAGTTCTCTTTTTTTTTTTAAATAAACGATCCCGTCCGCAGTGATATGTTAAGTTAGTCTTTCGAGAAAGAGAACGACACGGATCAAATTAAGAAAATAATAATTTTTATGATGTGCCTTTTATAAAAAAAAATATATATAAATATATATATATAAAATAAGTTTTTAGTTAAATAAGTTTAGAAATGAAAATATATACTCGCTTGTAATTATTTTAAAGCGAGAAGAAATATATTCTTGCTTGTATAATTATTTTATGTCAAGTGAGAAGACTGCCATTTTGTGCAACGTCATAAATAATTGTGAACGTAGATCAAAAAATAAAAAAAAAACTTTCTTGTAAATATGTTCAAAGTGTTGTTTTCTAGTACTTTAATACAGCATTTGATTATTCTTTTTTTAAATTTAAATTTAATTATTATTTATCAGAATCGATTTTTTTTTTTGAAATTCTTAAAAAAATTTTCATTTAACAGAATTTTTGATGTTCTTTCCATTTTATAATGGATTCTATCTGATGCAATGGATTATATAAATAATAAATTGACTTACCGATTTCCCCAATCCACCTTGTTAATCACTTGCAATTTCAATTCACGTGTTTGATCAGTCGTTAGAGTTCCAGCCAAAAGTTGTCTTCTCCATTCCAGTAAATCTTGCATGACTTTTCTTAGAGTATTGAATTTGTAAATTTCCCGCTCCTGTGAAATTTATTGACATATAAGTAACATAATAAAAATTGAGCAATAAAAAACAGTATTAAAATGACAACAAAATAACTAATAGTTATGCCATGAGAATTAATGAATATTAAATTTGCTATCAACTTAACAGAAAGTGAATTTATCGACAGTAAAAAAGTGGTGAAAAAAAAGAAATAAATTTTAATAATAAAAATAAAAGATTTAATTTAATAATCAGAAGTTTAAAATTTAATTGATTTTATCAAAAATATAAAATTAAAATTAATTTATAAATTAATTAAATTTTGATTATTTTAAATATTATCTAAATAATTTTTTAAATCTCAAAAATTGTATTTTTCTTTTTCTAAAACTCACCACATATAATCTTTTCCAAATTCCACCCCATTCTCGAAGTACAAGAGTGACTTCTCGTACAACAGGGTCTTCAAGGGGTATAACTGATTCATAGAGACCTTCATTATCAATTTTACAAGGTTTTAGATGAACATATGAACTTGGAAAAATTCCCTTTACTGCACGATTTTTCGTTGAGAAGCCTCTAAACCAACCTGTACCAAAAAAGAAAATATAAAACTTTCTGGTGGTTCATGTAAAAATATTCTACTTCCAGACTGAATAAACAATATTAAAAAGAAGTAATCAAAAACGACTACAGAACATTATTTTTTAACAAAAAGAGAATATTAAATAAAATCAAGATAAATACCTGCACATTCTTCAAGAATTTGAACTGTTTCGCCTATCTCTAGTGGCAAACCATAACGAGTGTCACCTTTCCAATTGTAGACGGCTGAAAATGACAATAATATTTAGTAAAAGATAAAAAAAAATTTTAAGTTTACAAAATTCATTTTCAAATTTAATAAAATTGAAATCAAATTTCAAATTTGATATAAAAATTAATTTTGAAAATTTAATTTCAAACTTTATCTAAAAATCAATTTCAAAATAAATTTATTCTAATGAGAGAAAAAAAATACAGATATCAATCCTCAATGTCATAATATTTAAAAAAAATATATAAATAACAGCTCGTAAATTTACGTTTCCTTTTCAAAAATCATAAAAAAATTTTATTATCAATTAAAAATTTAAATATACAAAACAAAAATAAGGTAAAATAAATTATTACTTTTTATTTATTTTTTAACACCTTGACTAGGATTGATACATTTTACCAAGTGATAAAATTTTATTATTATATTTAAATATCAAGTAATTGACTAAAATAATAATTATTTCATGCAAATATTATCTATTTGATAAAAGATTATTAAAATTAAGTTTTTTCCAGTCTACAATAAAATTTCTGTACAAAACGTAAATAAAACAAAACTAAAATTTAGTTTTAAATTGAATTTCAATTTGAAAAAAAATCAAATTGTAAAATTAAGTTCAAATTGAAACAAATTAAATTAAATATACTTGAAGATTAAAACAGAAAAATAAATGATATAAAAGAAAGATTAGAAACAACTAAATGTAAAATTTTCGAAAACTTTTGTTTAGGTGGTGGTAGTGACAGGAATTTCCGGCAGACAAGTTTACGCGAGAGACACGAGATACATCTTAATGAGCACAGTAGCATATATATATGTATATACATATATGAATGAAGATGAATAAATGTATTCGCATGTAAGCTGAAAAGAGAGATAGAGAGAGACAAGAGTCAGTTAGTAGACTACACAACATCCTGCCTTAATATTCTCAACAATTCTGAGCGCTTCTCGTGTCTCGACACTACAGAACCTATCAGAAATGATCAGAAACAACACTAGTAGTCGTATCAGTACGGCTTCACCATCATCATCATCATCATATGTCCTACAACTCCAACACATGTGCAACAAGCGATCCGCACGATTTCACCCAACCAAAAGAGTTTATATATATACTTAAAAGGAAGTTTCGCACTACTCTCAAAACAATAAACCCACTTCCCATTTTTTTTAATTAATACTTCCTACTTATCAAACTTTTACCACTCCAATTTATTACATTTATTTATTATTTTCTTTCTATATTATTTTTTTTTTTTTTTACTTTTTTTTTGCAAAAAAACAATTTGTCAAATTTTGCCAATTGCAATACAAATGAATAATTTTATACTTAAATTATGAATCATTGGTGGTAACTTTGTCATTTTCCGATAGTTTTCTGAGTCATCTCATTATATTAATTATATGTACATATAGTTCAAAGTCCTCGAAATATTAAATTGCAATTAATTAAAGAGAAAAATAATTATCGAAAGTTCAAAATTTGAGATAATATAGTAAAATAGCTTTCTATCGTTCATGTTAAAAAAAAATTTTAATTAATATTTTAAGGCTGTTGTTCTAATAATACATAAGTGTTACGATTTATAAAAATATCTCAAAAACATCGCCCTGGGAGGTAAAAAAATTTCAACGAGAGATGGGCTCAAGTCGCTGATGTATAGGGCTAAAAGTCGTCCCTACAATTCTGAATTGTACCAAGAGACCCCACAGCTTTCCCAGCTTTTCCCGGGAATTAAATCAATATCTCCCTTTCAGTATAAAACACATTCGCGAAGGGGACCTGAAGCTTGGGTGAGAGTTATCGTACATAAGAGAAGGGTCTCCACATCTGTGACATGCCATATACGAAAATATACTCTTTTAAGCGACCAACCTTAATGTGTTACAGAGAAGATATTAATTTTTATCTACTCGCAAATATACATCTATTTAAAAATAAATAAAAAAAAAATCTCTTTAAAACCAATAATAATATTCAAAATAAAATAATTTCCTCCTTATTTTTACTATTAGAAAATTTAATATAGAATATAAAAGTAATAAAAAAAAAATTCCTAATTGAATAAAATATTTTGCAATTATAAAATTTACAATATTATGCTTTCTATTTTCCAAAAATACATATTAACGATAGATGTCATTTTGACATTTGGATAAACAGAAGAACGAGCCAAAGAAAAATAAACTTTTCTAAAATATATTCAATTAAATGGATCATTTTTTAAATGTGAATAAAAATTGCAAAATAAGTTAATAATAAAAAAACGAATTTCTTTATTAAGAAAAGATTTTAAAAAAACTACTCCAAAAAGTGTCACGAAATTAATAAATAGAAAAAGCAAGTAGAAAAAGAAGAATTAAGTAGATACGGAAGTTATAGTGAGACTGTCAACATTAATAAGCTATAAATTAACCTCAAAATTAACTGATAAATAACAAAAATTACATGAAAACTAACATTACTTTAAAAAATGTTTTATCCAACATAACACAAAATTCAAACACTCAAAATTAAAAATTTATAAAATATTTATCCCCATAGAAATATAATAGAATTGAAAATTTTTCAATTTAACATTTCTTTTCTCCAAAATGATTAAATTTACAAATAAAAAAAGAAAAAAATATAACCTTTGTTACTCGAGAAAAATGCGCAAAAATATATCACACGATTGAAACCTGTTTGTTTTCTATCAGCCTGCAATTTTTCATTGTTAAATAAGTCCCGTCAATACAATCAAGACTTCTTTGCTACGCTCGTATACGATCAATGCATGAATGAGTACGCGCAGTCACATATACATACTTATTCAAAAAAACGACATTGAAGTATAATATACTCACACACACACACACACGTGCACATACTCATAAATACATCAACAATTTTATATGTATACAACATATCGTGAATATTCTCATATCTCTCTTTTTTTTCCCAAGTTCTGATGATGCAGAACAATTTTTTCTTTTATCAAAAACGGATACACAAACTTTCACAAAGCGTGTATTGAACTCATGAAAAACCGGCTAACTTCCCTTATGATTCAGTTACAATCAACATTCATGATATTATTTTAATAATTTTCATCAAGAATCAATATTTAAAACAAACAAAAATAAATGAGTCAAATTGAATTCAAGTTTATGCGATTTGACAGCTCTCGCTCTTTCTCTCTCTGTCTTGGAAAATGATGACGATGCTCGCGGTTAAAAAAAAACGCTAAAAAAAAAAAAATAATAAACACTCACCAACGCCGTATTTGGTTGTCTTTGTGGTGGTCCACATCTTAAGTATTTTCTTTCACAGGTACTACATTCTTCATTAAATGATAACAATCCACCTGTGTATCACGAAATTTTCAAAAACACAAACATTGGGTGTTGGTTTCACGTGTGTATTCTGCTGTGCACAATAGTGCCACACTCAAGTTTTCTTCTTCTGCAATTTTGGCAGTGTTGTCGTTTACTCCTTGTGATAACCGCTGGATGGCAACATTGTCGCTTTTATCACGTGACCATTGACTGAAAAAAAGGCGGCAATATTAGAATTTTATAAATTTCAAACAATATTTTAATTGTTTTCTATAGAAAAATGGAAAACAATTAAAATTGGAAAAGTATACTAAAAAAAAAGAATACCTTGTTAGCATGCTAATACTGAAACAAAGAAACTGAAATTAAATGCAAAAATAAATAATAAAATATTTTTCAACAAGAACTATTATAATAAAAACTATTTAAAGAAGAGAATTTTTGATAAAAAAGAAAAGGATACATCGTAGATAAGTCTGAAACAAACAAAAGCTAATTAGTGCCTGAAATAATAACGAAAAATTATTCCTTGAAAAAGAAAGTGTAAATTAAACAATTATAATATTTAAAACAATAAAAGTAGAAAAGGAAACATGTCATTCCTGAAATGAATATAAAAACAAATACCTTTTTATCAGATAAATACTGAAACAAAGAAACTGAAATTAAATGCAAAAATAAATAATAAAATATTTTTCAACAAGAACTATTATAATAAAAACTATTTAAAAAAGAAAATTTTTGATAAAAAAGAAAAGGATACATCGTAGATAAGTCTGAAACAAACAAAAATATATAAATTCCTGCAACAAATAAATTCAAATTAAACACGCATGATAAATCCAAAAAATTTATAACATAAAGCAATTAAATTATTTGTAAGTAAAAGTAAAAAGAAATTAAATTTCCTGAAACAAATAAATACAAATTAAATAGGAAAATGGAAGAGAAATATTTTCAAATTTGAAATGTAAAACTTAATGTAAAGTAAAAACATATGTAAATAAATACCTCTTAAAAAATTAAATTTCCTGAAACAGAAAACTTTTAATTAATGCAAATAAAATGAAATATTTTTCAATCATGTAATTGATGCACAAATACTTATCTTTTATCAAATCTATTTGTCTTGAAACTTTAATCACTAAAATTGCACTAAAAGAACTGAATTTAAAAAAAAAACCGATATATAAAATCAGCGAAAAAAATGCAAATTATAATAATTGGATTTTAGTGTTGAAATAAAAATTTTCCAACACATATGTTTATCACAGGACAAGGTTTTACGCGATTTTTAAAAATGATGGGCAAAATATTAAAAAATTCTAATATATAAATATAGAAATGTTAATTATAAAATATATTAATAAATAAAATAAATATATCAAAAAGTATAAAAAATATTCTCTTTTTATACTTTTTGATTATGTATATTATACAAAACACAAAAATGTAAAATAATCATCTGAAAAATAAAGTGATTATAGTAAAATAGTAAAAATTATTTTCTCACCACGATGATTCAACTGAAAAAGAACTTAAATTAAATTTGAACATAAAAGACATGAAAATACAAAATTCAAAAATCATATTCATAGACAAGATAGTGACACAAAAATTGCATACATACAACATAATAATAATTCATTATTCTTACCAGAATAATATTCCTCCCTAGCTATATTTAAAAGAAAAATTATCTCTCTCACACCACCTTTTCTTCCAGAATTCACAAAAAAAACTCACATTCTCACACTGAGATTATTTCGATGAACTAAATTTACACTACACTAAAGAAATTACTTGCATTTTTATGCAAAAACGAATAAAGAATTACGAATTGTATTAACAAAATTATTGACCTTCAGAATAAAAACAAAGACCTCGTACACTGAAGCATTCAATATGGCAGCCAATTTGTCTTCCCATCTTTCTTCAAGTTTCATCGAAAAAATAAATCCTATAGCACAATATTATTTATTACTACAATGTAAAGAAATATTAATACATTATCTTAAGATTGTAACAGTAGATGCTACAATGCTTAATATGGATCTGAAATGTTGGGAACATTGTTGTAAAAATGTATTGCGGTGTAGGAGAAGAGAATATAAAATGGCTACCACAATGATTTCAGATAACTTTGACAAAAATTCAACACATCAGTAGATTTTGTTTTTCATCAGATAAAATTCGCGTAATTAGAAACAATGTAATTGCAAAAATAAACTTGTATTTTGCAAATCAACTGCAAAAACGACAACACGCGCACCACGAGGCATGCCAAATGCCCGGTTTCACACACATCACTTTTATCATTTAATCGGTAATAAATTCGACTTATATGATTTAATTTAACACTGAAAATCACAATTGGATTTTAAAAAGACTCTTTAAAGAAACTATTCTTATTTTTTAATCGAAAAACACCCAACAAAAGTAACAAGAGACACGCACAACATGCACAAACTTGTACAAACGACGCCATTTTGACAAATAAGTGGCGACCAATCACATTCACGGTTTAATTTACGAGATAGAAGGGAAACTTTATGTTCAAATTAATAATTTAATTTAGATAACTTTAATTATTTGTTATTAATTTTTAACAAAAAATATAAAGTAAACTTAATTTTATTCGATCGTAGCGCTACACTTTTCGAAAACAGAGTTTACATGAAAATCAGTGACGGCAAACAGGGAGCGGAAACAAGGAAACGTGAGAAACGATTTCTGATTGGTCGAAATGGGCGCGCTGATTTCAAAAACATTAATTTTAAACTAAATTTAAAATAAGCGCGCGTATTTTAATTAAGGTTATAGTTTTTTATTTTAGCCGCAACAGCGCTGTGTCTGCTTGTCATTAAAAAATTGAGAATTGTTTGGGTCCACGTGTTTTTAATTATTTATTGAATTTATTTTAAAAGAAGGATAAAAAGGTAAATTAATATAATTAATTTTGTACAATCAAAATGTTATTAATATAGTTTATGAACTATATTCTCAAAAAACATAAAAAAAATAATTGTTCTCGACAAATCTTTGTTTTACATACCAGAAACAAGGAAACATTTTTTCTAATTTTGTAATTTTATAATTAATTGATTTGATAAATTTAGAAACATTTTAGAAACTTTTTGTTTAAAATATTTAAATCTCTTTGAATTATAATTTATATAGAATACTGTAAATGCATCACAATTTTTCATTTAGAGGTTATGTTTCTTTTTTGTTTTCATTTACATTATTAGCATATTTAATATTGTTTTTTATTTTGTTTATAATTATTTCTCCATTGTTTTATTTATTAACTTGTTAATTTTTTTTTTCTTTATTTTGTAAATTTTAAACGTAAATGAGAAAAATCCATGTTAGAAAGGGACAATTCACATTTACTGAAACAATTTTAAATATTTTACAGAATTATTGACAATGAAGCGAAAAGATGCAGAATTAACGAGTTCTGAATTAGACTCAAAGAAATCCAAGAAGTCAGTAAATTTTGCCTCTCAAGTTCATGTCAGAGAAATACCAAGAAAGGATGAGAAACCAGAAAAATTTTCTAAACAAGACAAAAAGAAAAAGAAGGGAAAATTCGAGAAGCAGACAATTGTAAAGAAACTGGAAAAAATAACATTAAAAAAGGAGAAAATTATAGCAGCAAAAACACCAGAGAACAAATCGATATTAAAGAAACCACAAAAATCCCAATCACCAAATGTCGATAAACCGTCAGTAATAAAAAATTCCGAGAATCCAAAATCAAAGAAAAAATTCGAAAGTCCTAAATCACAGAAAAATAATGATAAATCAAATAAGGTATTTCAAAAGAACAAATATCCTCAAAATGACGAATCAAGTGAAAAAGTTGATTGGTTAGATTTTAAAAAGAAGAAAAAGGCACTCAAGGCTCAACGAAAAATTAAAAAACTGACAACCTTGTATGATATTTCTGTACAAGCCAAGAAAATTGGGGAAAAATTACGAGTGATCGAAGCCGACAATGAAAATCGTCAAAAATTATCAACAGAATTACATGAATTATTAAAAGGAAATTATACAAAATTCATTTTAACACACGATATGTCACGTGTTATACAATGGCTAATTAAATATTCCAACACGGAAATTCGTCAATCAATTAAAGATGAATTAGAATCTTTATTGATTGAAATGTTTCAATCGAAATATGCAAAAAATTGTATCAAAGCATTTTTTCAATATGGTTCCGATAAATTGAGAAAAGAAATTTTCACCGCTTGCAATGGTCACATTATTAAATTATCAAGTCACACAGTATCAGCACCAATTTTTGAATTTGCTATCTCTGAACATGCAACAGATGCGGATAAAATTCGTTTTAAACAAGAATTTTACGGTGACATGTATAAACATGCAAAAGACGAGAATATCAAGACACTTGAAGATGTTTTTAAAACTGCCACCGATATGAAAAAAGCAACACTTTCAGCAGTCAAGACAAATTTAAATCGAATTTTGAATAAAAAACTCGCATCATCACCAATTGTTCATACGGTTTTAAGTGAGTTTTTGTCAATTTGTACTGATGAAGATCGAGATGAATTGATACCACTGCTTAGAAGTTTAATAGTCGATTTAACGAAAACCAAGGACGGCACAACAGTTGGAATGTTAACAATTCGTCATGGATCAAATAAGGATAAGAAAATAATCATGAAATCACTCAAGGAGCATGTAAAGGAAATTTCTATCTCTGAACATGGACATTTATTGATTTTTGCACTTGTTGATAGTGTGGACGATACGGTTCTTTTGAAAAAAATCATTCTCACAGAAATAATTAACAATGTCAATGAAATTATTCTCAATGAATATGGAAGAAAGGTAATTTTATATCTTGTTGCGCATCGAGATTCACATTATTTTCATCCAGCAATGGTGGAATCGTTGAAGAAGGAAAATGAAAATACAGCCAGCAAGAAGCCAATTGAATTAAAAGAGAAAGAAATTTTAGATGGAGTTATTGAAAAATTACTGGAAAATATTGTAGCAGAAACTAAAATATGGCTATCAAATTCATCAATTCAAATGGTTACACTAGCAATTATTAATTCGAATCATGAAATTAATTTAGAATCAACATTTCAAGCGATTGCTGACTTTTTAATTAATGAAGATTCAAAAATTATCGAAGATGACAAAGAATATAGTGCGATTGAACACACGGGTCTTCATTTAATTCTCAAAAAACTTTTTCAAAAAAGTACAATTTTTCTGGAAAAAAATAAAACATCCCTTGGTGATATTATGTTAAAACTTTTAGATTCTCAAATTTTAGAAAAATTCATACAAATAAATAGAGGATGTTTTTTGTTAATTTTTTGTTTAGAAAATTCATCATCAAACGTTGTATCAAGTTTATTGACATTGTTACAACCATTGAAAAAGAAATTGACGTCATTAGAAAGTCCTGGTGCTAAAATTTTGTTGAAAAAACTCAAGGATTGTAAATAATGTTATTTTTTTTACTTAATTATTATAAATAATTATTAATAATCAATTAAAAATCATTTTAATACTTGATTAATCAAGTAACTGTATATTCAGGAATTAATAAACATTTTTAATGTTATCTAAGTTCACTGTAATGCCGCTTTATTTTTTTTTCCTTACTAAGGTTACATAAATAATTATACTATAAATATTCGTCTATACAGGTAACAAATATAAGTTTTATAAAAAAAAAAAAAAAATTATCAATTGCCAATTATTTTCTATCTTGAATTAATGGAAGATATATATTAATTAAAAAGTATATTGATTTTTATGTTGCCAACATTTAATTAAAAAAAAAAAAAAATGAATGACTACGTGATTTAAAATTGATTATTCATATATACGTTTAAAAATTCAATCGTAGTTTACTATGACATTGAAAAATGGAAATAATGTTTTATGAAGAAATTTTACCTTCATTTGAGATATTGTTGATTAAATTTTAAGCATTGTTTTAATATCAACAACTCTAGTGCGAATTTCCGGTTGATTGTCTTTAGACAATTCAGGAAGAAATTCCTTAAAAAGAGCTGTTATTTTTTCCAATTGTTTGCTATTATTTGTTTCAGCCATTTTTCGTGCAAGTGATAAAATTATATTTAGCGCTTCTTTTCTTATTCTCGTGTATTTTGAGATATCTGTAAATTTTTCATAATTAAAATTTTAATATACTACTTTAAAAAAAAAATATTATTTTATTCCTATAATATTTTCCTACTTACTTATGGATTGTGTTAAAATTTTTTCCAATGTCTCATAAACGGTGTCCAACATTTCTTGATTACTCTCTGAAGCCGGAATTTTAAATAAAATAAGTTTATCAACAAAAAGATTTAAAGTCGTCAAAATTGCAACTTGAACGACTCGAGTACTATTTGGTAGCATTTCATTACAGTGTGTAACAAATTGCAAACAGTATTTATCTAAAATGAAAAATTAGTTTTATAAAAAGAAACTCATTACGTTCGTGATAATAATAAAATATTTAAAAAATAAATAAATTTATTACCTTGAGTTTCTTTACAAGAAGGCCAAGCTTTCCCTAAAGATTCATAAATAGTTTCTTGTAATTTCATTTTATCTTCAACTTTTTTTGAATTTTCACTTCTTGAAACGTCATTATCATCGTCATCATCATCAGTTTTACTTGATAACTAAAAAATTATTATTAATTAATTTCTTATATAAAGAAAATATTCATAATATTAATTCAATAATTTTACCTTCGGTAAAACTTCTTGTGCTATATCATAGATTTGAGTAAATCTATTAATATCCAACTCGTGTAAAACTTCTGAATAAGCTTTTAAAGCAAATCTACGATATTCCAAAGATTCTTTCTTACTCTCTTTATATAAAATTCCCAAAACTTCTTCAGTTAACTTACTATCTTTTTTCAATGCTTCCCTGTAAAAAGAGAATTTTTTTTAAAAATAATTTTTAATTCATAAATTAATATAAATAAAATGCAATAAATTTTAACTTACTTGCTGTTACAAGCAAGTAAAGAAAGAGCATTAAGAAGACGCTCTTTTCCATTCCATGTTCTCCCCTGTAGACCATTTGTCAAAATATTTAATAATATTTCTCTGGAACTATCATCGATACTTGATCCTAATTTTGTTGCAACAGTTGAAACAGCATTTGCAGCTTGTGCTTTTGTTGTCCATGAGGCAGATTCCAAAGCTGTTTTCAAAATATCTAAAATGGCACTTAAATTTTGTCGAATACCAGTTTCCGTACCAGGTGAAATTTCAGACCACAAATCACTCCAAATTTCAATTGTCGCTTCATTTCCTTTTTAAAAAAAATAAGTATAAAGAAAATTAAATATTTTTTTATAATTTAAAATAATATTTCCAAATTTTTTTTTTACCTTGTACTTTTTCAGCATGCATAGCGAAAAATGTTAAAGGTAAAACTATTTTTATGTGTGTTTTAATAATCTCTTGATTATTATTGTTTATCGATTGAAGAGTTTGTCCAATTGCAAGTCGAATAGAGTCATCTGAAAAATTAAATATATTTTTTTAAAAATGTATTGCAAAAAATAATACTTTAAGAACAATTTGAAAATATTAATATAAATACCTTCTCTTTCCATGTACCATTTATTTAAAGTATTTAATAATTTCTCTACGCTAGAATCTTTAGCACAACCCACCACATGACCAATTGTATTTGCATTATTTTTTCTTATCGATATATTACGATCAGTAAGACCGTTCAGAAGTGTTGTTAATATTTTACCTAAAACAGCAAATTTAATTCAATTATAATTAAAAATTAATCGCAAGTTAAAAAATTAAAATAATTTTAAAATAAAATTTTTTTTTTTATTACGAACCAGCATATTGTTGTAATTCCATTTTTAAATGTGAAGTCATAAGAATAATGAAATGAGAACATGCAACCTTAACTCCAAGTCCTATACTTGATTTCATAATATCAGTTACTTTCGGCATTAATTCTTTGAGAATTGGTGCATCGATGAAAGGAATACACTGTAAATAATTTAAAAATATAATTAATTCAATTTAATAGAATTTTTAATTTTAAGACAAATAATTAAAATTACTTTTGTAATTGTCTCTGTTGAATAATGACTTTTAGCCTCGCTTGCTCTTTTAGTATCGAAAATCTCTTGGGTTTCTTGTGAGGTACAATATGCATTTCGAAAATAATTGAGACCAGGACTGTCCAATTCTTCAGCTGCATTTAATAATGCAGGTATTAAATTGACTAGAGAAGGTTTCAATAAAATACCAGCCGCTGTCACAAGTTGTGATACTGTTTGCAATGAAATTGTTCGAATTGCACTTAAATTATGCGATATTCCAATATCTATTAAAACTGGCAGTACGGCTTGTAACACTTCTTCGCCTGATTTTCCATATGATGAATCACATCGACGAATACAGTACTGTAAAAAGATTAAATAATTAATAAAAAGAAAAGAATTTATTTTAGAAAAAGAAAAATTACTAAAAACTTACGTGACTGAATATTTTGGCAGTGTTTGCAGCCGCTAATCTAGTAGCCTCGTGAATATCGTCCATTACACGGAATAATTGTTTCCATAATTCCGGTGCTTTGTCAGTTAAATTAATCGGTGCACTCGAACGAAGTAATTCAGTCAAGGCGTGACAACAACTTTTACGTACTCGCCACTGACCATCAGTTAAATTAATAGTCAAATCTTCCAAAATTTCCTTATGATACTCCTCAATCTGAAAAGAAATTTAATTTGAAATAAATTTTTGCATTAATTAATTAAATTTTCGACTTACAGCTTTATTAGTAGATGGCACAATTGCACGCCAAATGCTCGCCATACTTTGTTGAGTTTTTGGAGTGGGATCAAATTGATATCTAAACAATTTAGGTACAATAGCTGGTAAATATTTTTTCAATTCAACAGTATCAATAGCAGCGAATGCCGAAAAACCATAAGCAGCACCTTTCTTTGAATTCCAAACTGCATTATGATTCGCTAAATGTAAAAATTGATACATAAATTTGGGATTATTTAAATCTGAAGCGAGTGAACATATCTCACGATACGTTGATAAATTTCCTCTGCAAAAAAAAAAATTTCAAAATTAAAAAAAAAACTATAAATAGTAAAATTAATTTTACTTGTTTTTATTCGAATTAAAAACTCACCCCAATGGACTTTTGCCCATTTCATTATTTTCGAATAACACTGTATCGGATGTTACTTTTATTCCTTCTCTTCGTCCATGAACAAATTGTTCTAATAAATTGGAAACTAAAGATTCACGATTATTTTCACCACTTGAATTATAAACCAAATAGAGACCTTTCGAAGCAGCATCTTGTACAAATTCTGTAAGTAAATAAAAAGTATTGCTTTTTTGTTTTATTAACGTAAAAAAAAAATATATAAATCACATACCATTATTTTCTGAAAGTAAATCCATAAATGAATTCTGAAGAATTGCAAAATTTTCCTTTATACAACTTCGTTCTGAATTGTATTTTACTAATGAGAGCAAACATATGCATACAGCCTAGAAAAAAATTGTAAATTTTTACAATTAGTTTTATCGATGAGAAAAGAATGAAATATTTAAAAATCTACAAACCTGTCTCAAATTTGGATGAGGTTCTTTTACAATTTGGAACATTTTTGTCAAAACAAAAGCAAGAAGCTCATCGCTGGTTTTACTATATGAAACCTTATATTCAGTAGAAGGTATTTTCCAAATATTTCTCGCATTTATAGAACCTGGTCCTTGAACGCAACATATTAAAGCTTCACTTAGAGTGAGATGAATTTCAATATCTTTAGTGTCTTTAGCGAAAGTGAGAATTTTTTCAGCAATAAATTTAGTATGAGGAAATTCTTCTCCAATGCATAAAAATCCAAGTGCAAGTACTGCTGTGTCTTTTATTTTATTATTCAATTTCGAATTTGTGAAAATAGAAAATAATTTCTCAACAATGTTCATTTTACTAAAACCTTTATCACTATTATCTGGTAATGGTAAACCAAATGTTTTTCCCATTATTCCAATTCCTTGCGCGGCAGCATTAATTAATAACGAATTATTATCACTTAAAAATGGACCTGTAAAAAAGATTTTCATGAAAATATATTTTACTTTTGTATTTTTTTAATTTCATTGAAAAAAAAATAAACTTACAAATTGTTTCAACTGCTACACTGTAGACTTTTAAATTAGAAATCTCTTCAATATTTGTCTGCTTTAAAGACAATAATTTTTGCTCGATCATAAAAGAAAGTGCTAATAATGCTCCATGTTGAATTTCAAGTACTTTATTTTTTGTGCAATTCACAATCTCCGACACTTGACTTTCAAATTCATTTAAAGGCAAATTGGCGACAATACAGGCATAAATTTTGGCACTTAATTCTCGATAATTCTCCTTTGTTGATCCTTGTAATTTTTTCAACCATGGCAAATCTTTTTCATAGCGTTTTGATATTTCAGGTGACATTGTTCCAAGTATTTCCAATAATGCGTTTAATGAAACTTCATCTAAAGAATTAAAATTGTTTTGTGATTAAATATTAGTAAATTATGAATAAAGATTTATTTAAATAAATGTGATCAGTATTTACCAGCTTCCTTTGAATGACCAATTTTAATATTGAGAAAACTGAGATAATTGTTAAAAATCTCCGGCTGTTCTTTTACCAAATTTTCAAGATAACGTCCAATCAATGGACTGTGTTCGCAAGGATGTTGAATTTGTTCACCTTGCGCTGAAATATTGGCACTTTTAGCTAGAGATAAACGCAAGTAGAGAACAATCTGTAAGAAAAATGTATTATTTATTTTATTACACTTTTTATTATAAAAAAATTTATTTTATAAAATATTTTTAAAGCCAAATACCTCAGTAAATGCTGCATTGTTATATGGTAAACTTTTAATGATAGAATCCTTTTTTCCAGAATTTGAAGTATTAATTTTTGCTTGAGCTTTTAAATGAACGTACGAAATAAGTTTTGTGAATTCCGGTAGAGGAATTTCTTTTAGATTTTGTTTATCACGCTCATTTTTGTAAGCCGTACCATATAAAGCTTTGAGAGCTTCCAAGCTCACCTCCTGCATTGTATCGCCACTAGCAAGAAGAAGTAAATAGCGAGATGGAGCATCATCATTTGGAAAAACAGTTGCCGCATAATGGACTGCAACAAATCTGCGAAAAAAAATTTTAATTAATAATAATGTCAATTAATATATTAAATATAACATTTATGTAGAATTTAATTTTTTTTTAAATTTGTTTAAGTACCTAACATGAGATTCTGGCGATTCAATGTGAACGGACAATAATGCGTTCATTAATGCAATACTTTGTTCATCTTCTTTATTAAGAATAAATGCAGAAGACATGCTGATTAAAGCATTTCGAACTGTGTGTCTTAAATCGCCATCAGTCTGAAAATAAATTATTATTATTATAGAATATTTGTTTTTGAAAAATAATTTTCTCGAAATTCAAAATTCCACTTACAGCTGCAAGAGTATCAAAGAATTTTTCCAATAAGCTGAAATCTTTATTAATTAAAGCAGGAATTTTTTGTCCAAGTTGCCCGACAATTGTGTATGCTTTTGGTTTATGCATGGGATCACCTTCGGAAATTAATTTCATTATTCCATTTAAAATAACACCAGCTACTCTAACCAGTGATGTAGGATTACAACTGTAAAGTTAAAATAATTTTTTAAAAAATATTTAAAATTTATCAAATACATTAAAGTTCCTTTAAACTTTTAAATACTCACTGTTGAACGATATTAGATGTAAATTGTAATGCCAATGTTTTGAGTTTTGGATTAGTATTGCTTCCATAGAGAGAATCAAAGACAACTTGAATGCAGGGAGGAATAATAAAACCCGCGTTAGTTACACGACAAAGATAATATAAAAGTTTAAGACGAATTCGTGTACCGGCTGGTAATCTCTTCATATCTGGTTTTACTTCCTTTTGCGTTGCTAAAGCATCCGTTCCCAAAAATAGGGAATATAGAGGAGCAGCAAGTTGCATTGATGACCAATCGAGTGTTCTATAATTATTAAATGTAAATTCTTTTTTAAATGTAGAACATTTTTTATTAATTAAAAAAAGTAGTTGAAATAAAAACAAACCCAATTATTTTCTTCAGCTCTAAATCAGCCATATTCGCAACGCTAAATCTTGTGTCAGCTGCAGCGACAATTAAATGAATGAATATATCCGAATCGGAGAAAACTCCACCCGAAATAAATTTCACAATTCCCAATTTAGTTTGCTCAAGTTGCTCGGCAGTTGGAGGAGTTTCTCCAATAACTCTTTTAAAAGCATATGTACTTAATCCTGGTGGTACTGGAAATTGTGACCAATCAATTGGTTGACCAGCCTGTTGATTCTCCACATTTCCCACAGTTCTATTTTACAAATAAAAGAATGATCAATTTTTCATTCATTCGATAATAATTTATAGTTTTAGAAATATTTACCCATATGGCAGTAATAACATATCGAGCATAAAATTTATAAGCTGTTTAGCGAC
Source organism: Leptopilina boulardi (assembly GCF_019393585.1). Lineage (NCBI taxonomy): Eukaryota > Metazoa > Arthropoda > Insecta > Hymenoptera > Figitidae > Leptopilina > Leptopilina boulardi. The sequence continues at coordinate 1,276,476 of NW_026137866.1, forward strand.
GTTCGGTTTGTCATGTAAGCCAAGAAGAGCTCCACGCTTATCCGGATCCATTGGAACTTTAATATGAGCCAAAGCTGGCATTATAATAAGCAGCAAACTACAAAAACATCAAATAAATAATTTTTCATGATTTATATTATTAGATTTAATAATTAAAATATTCTACCAATTGGTAGCAAATGTTTTAAAAAATGATTAAATCTACCTGAACTTAAATTTTTCAATTTAGAAATAAGTAATTAAATTATAAAAATGATATACCTGTCTTGATGAGATAAGGGCTTTCCTTCAATAGCATTTAAAATACATGGAACCAATTCTGCTTGTTTGTTGATATTCATTCGAGGATATCCTAACTTGATGTATATAATCGTAAAATTCTGGAAATAAAAATAAAATTTTACCTTATCTCAATTTTATATATGAATAATAGAAAAAAAATTAACTTACAATTACAAACGAACTAGCCGCTGGATCTTGATATTGGAGTAAAAGTGCTTCCACAGGAAGTTGAACCAAAGGACGACTTTTCACTCTTTTATTAATGTGAATTAAAAGCTCCATTACTTTTAATCGCACACCTTCTTGAGTACTTGAGAGCTTCAATAAAACAGGAGGTAAAAATTTACATACTGAAGCTTGAAGTTGTTCGTCTGTTTCTGCAGATCCAAGGCGGAGAAAAACCCGCTCCAAAAGAACTTAAAAACCAAAAAAAATACATTTCAAAAAAAATTCTATTAAACCCTTTAAGTAAAATACAATTTTCATTGATTCAAACCTTTTATTTCTCTTTTTAACAAATTTCTTTTCTCATATCCATATTATGGAGGTCGAAAACTAACTAATTTTTTAATTAATCCTCTCATATTAAACTTACAATGAAAAGGAAATTCGATATTAATTTTGTCAAATTAAAATACTTATTTAAATTGAAATTAAATCCTAAAAAACATTCTAACCTACTTTGACAGATGAAACCACGTGCTGAATCTAAAATTATATATGTGTGCGTTAACACAAACACAACCCACTTAAGACACGACGGCGTGATATTTAACTTTTCCTTTTCACTCGAAAAACATCTTTTCTTTCATTTTTCATGCAAAAAAGAGAAATAACTGTAATCTACAATTCCTTATCTATGAAATAATAACCATTCTAAATTGATTACTAAACTATTCACGAGTGTAAAACAATTTTTTTCTACAGTGTACTTACTGAGTTCATCCGTCGCTCCTGCCATTTTGGAATTGTTTGTGTTGGTGTGCGAAACGAATGACACGATAAAATTGGCTAATTATAAAAACTTCACCATAAAACATTAAATCTTCAGTATTAATTAATGAAAATATTAATTCAAAACATGCTACCTCTGCACTTTAACAACAATGTGTTGCAATGATATACCCTTTAATTTGTGTTTTATTATACACATTAAAATGAGAAACACTGTTCGAAATTTGAGAAAAACAAAAATTGTTGAGAACCATAACCTGACTTTTAAAAAGTTATTATAATGATCCAGAAATTTTTAATTTAAACAACGATTAGAGATCAAAGAAATATAAATTTTTAATTTAATATTGAATTATCTATAGATATAATTTATTATTCAAGGTTCTTATTTATTTTTAATAAAATACTAAAAAAAAAACAAATTCAAATAATTATTTAAAAATAATATTCCCTTCTGACGTCAACAAACAGTAGCTTTTGATTGGTTTGTCTTTATTGGACAAATTCCATTTTTCTCAAACATTATTTATAATTGGTCATTAATTGTTCTATACTGACCAATTACAGCACAAAACAAACTAAATTATCCAATCACGGTTTATCTTTTATTTTGTTTATTACTTAAGGTAAAACAACGTAAGTGATCAGCAGGTATTAAAACCCGCAACACGTTTTTTTGATTTCTCCTTAAATATTATAACTCATTAATAAATATTCTTTGTTTATAAATGATTGTTCAGTGTTTTAGATAAAATTTCCAAAAATAAACAGTGCAATAATAGTGATTAATTTTGTAATCCCCATTTTGTATGAATTCATACATGTTTTAAGGTTATGTTCACCAACATTGTTGAAATTTTCTGCGTAAACGAAAACATTCTCAGTACAGCCAATGGAATCATTTGAAATAAAGCTTGATGAGTAATACCAACGAGTGACCTCGCGTCGCGACAGTCTTTTTGCTTCCCAATTTGTACCGTGTGGAACGTTTGAGAAAATTACTGACGTTTCGTAGTGGTTGTGTGCTTTGCTATTCGCATGGCCGACGTGTGCATTCCTTAAGTTTCTGTTCGCGTGGTGTCCTTCATATAATTGCAGGTGTTTTTATTAAAGATTTAGTGTGTCTAAAAGTAAAAAAAAACATTAATTCAAAATCACAAGTGAGTGTGTGCATCGTGTCAAATCCACAAGTGTACCGTTCGAACGTTATGCTGTGCACGTTCGACCTGACATAATCCGGTTTGAACTGGATTTCGGCAGGTTCTTTAAGATAAATGGACTGGCCGTTCGTTTCAGAAATTCTGCACATTTGGCTTTTACGAAAGGAGTAAATCTTTTTTTTTTTTTAATTACCCGAGAGAAATCATCGAGGAATTAGGTATAAACTCTTATATAGTAACCACGCGACTTCCAGCACACAGCAATGTCCAACGAGGAGACGTCCGCCGACCGTAATGTCGAAATCTGGAAGATCAAGAAACTTATTAAAAGCCTTGAAATGGCTAGGGGGTAAGTTATTTTCAATACTTTATTACTCGACTACCTAAACTTTCCTTATACGTGAAACAGCATATGTTCTCTTATACTTATGCATAAATTACAAAATTAAAGTGAACCATCCATGTAACATTTTCTCCAGGATGTCCGGAAACTATGTTTAGCTATTTATTTCCTGCTGTGAGTTGTCTGATTTCTAATAACAGACACTTAATATGTAGGTTAAATCCTTCTCTTTCTTTTTTAGAACCACATTTATAATGTTATGCAAGTTAGAATCACAATATGTTTCTTTTAGGAATTAAAAAAAAAAATTAATTTTGTTTTAAAAAAAGGAAATTGATTAATTAAAATTAAAATTGAATTTTAATATTTATTAAATTTAATATTAATTTTCATCTTTTTAGGAATGGCACAAGTATGATATCGTTGATAATACCTCCAAAGGATCAAATATCGAGAGTAAGCAAAATGTTGGCCGATGAATTTGGTACTGCATCTAACATAAAATCTCGTGTAAATAGATTATCAGTTCTTGGTGCCATCACATCAGTACAGCATAGGCTAAAATTATACACCAAAGGTAGAGAAATTTTCTTTTTTATTTTAAAATAAAATAAAATTATCTAATTGTGAATATTTAATTCTCTTTTTTTTATTCCAGTACCTCCAAATGGCCTGGTTATTTACTGTGGAACAATTGTAACAGAAGAAGGCAAAGAAAAGAAAGTCAACATCGATTTTGAACCCTTTAAGCCTATCAATACTTCTCTTTATTTGTGTGATAATAAGGTAATTAATTAATAATTTTCCTAGGAAAAAAAAAATGAAAACAATTGCGATAGTTTACACTATATATGTATAATAATTGATTATAGACGAAAGTTTGCAATGATTTAACATTCAAAACAACTGTGCCAAGGTTACCTAACAAAAGAATCATTATATAATAATAATATTTTTTTTAATTAGATGTCAATTTTTTTTTTTTTTTTGAGAAGTTTTACTAAACGGATAATATTTTGCATAATTTTGTAATTAATTAATTTTCAGTTTCATACTGAGGCACTTACTGCGCTACTTGCCGATGATAACAAATTTGGTTTTATTGTTATGGATGGTAATGGAGCGCTTTTTGGTACTCTACAAGGAAACACACGCGAAGTTTTACATAAATTTACCGTGGACCTACCCAAAAAACACGGTTTGTATATAATTAATAATTAATAATAAATTAGTAATTTAACAAATATATTGTCAAATAATTTTTGCTTTAAAAAAAATAATTTGTTTTGTTAATATGTAAATCTATTTTAATTCGCTTCGTAACAGTTCAAGTTCTCATTTATATGTAGAAGATTAAAAAAAAAATTGAGTTTTAAGAAAAGCGATCTAATTACAGGCAGAGGAGGACAGTCTGCTCTTCGTTTTGCTCGATTGCGTATGGAAAAACGACACAACTACGTCCGTAAAGTCGCTGAAGTAGCGACTCAGCTTTATATTACTAATGATAAGCCTAACATTGCGGGTCTTATTTTGGCTGGTAGTGCTGACTTTAAAACAGAGCTCAGTCAGTCCGATATGTTTGATCCTGTAAGTTTTATATAATATTAATGCTTTTTAATTTTTAAAAATAATTTTTTGTTTAGAATATATGTAAATTTATTAATTTTATTTCAGAGATTGCAAGCTAAAGTGATAAAACTAGTTGATGTTTCGTACGGAGGGGAAAATGGTTTTAATCAAGCTATTGAATTGGCAGCTGAATCTTTGCAGAATGTTAAATTTATTCAAGAAAAGAAACTTATTGGTACAATTATATTTTATTGATGTTTATTAATTTATTTATTTTTCATTTTATTTGATTCTAAAATTGTTTTCTTTTTTTAATTTAAGGTCGCTATTTTGATGAGATTTCTCAAGACACTGGAAAATATTGTTTTGGTGTTGAAGACACGTTGAGAGCCTTGGAATTAGGTAGCGTAGAGACATTGATTTGTTGGGAGAATTTAGATATTCAACGATATGTTCTTAAAAATCATACGAACGGTGAGGAGAAAGTATTGCATCTAACTCCTGAACAAGAAAAAGACAAATCACACTTTACTGATAAAGAGGTAATAATTGCATACAAAAAAATTTGTTTCATTTATTTTCGTTTATAAACAAATGTTTTGTTTATTATACAGAGTGGTGTAGAATTGGAATTGGTAGAATGTCAACCTTTGCTTGAATGGCTGGCAAATAATTACAAGAGTTTTGGAGCAACACTAGAAATTATAACAGACAAGTCTCAGGAAGGTTCGCAATTCGTCAGAGGTTTTGGTGGAATTGGCGGTGAGTTTTTTTTTGGACATTTTTTTTTTCAATTAACGACTCCGATTACTTTAGACTGAAAATTATAACTCCACGAATTTCGACAAGTTCCTTCGATAGTTGAAAATTAGATTTAAAAAAACATTAGATTTACAGGATTTTTTTAAAAAAAGAGAATCTCCTTTAAATAGATAAAAGAATCAGATTTTTAACTGATAATAAATAATGCATGTTTTGACACTTAAAAGAAAACAAAAAAGTGGAAAATTTTGAAGAAAAGAGATTTTTGGCTTTGAGAGAGGTCATGTTCGAAAGTTAATAATAACTGTAGAGCATATGTTCGAATTTAGGAATCCTCCGCTACAAAGTTGATTTCCAGTCACTGCAGGCTGATGAGCCTCTTGATGACGTTGACCTCGATGATTACTAATTTCATCCGTGAAATACTCAAGAGTCTACCAGGTAGAAGTTTATCTGTTTTGAGTGAATTCATTCATATATATATATTTCGTGTTTCGTAGTACTTCTCATTTTTTTTCTCTTGATAATCGATGAATTTGTCGAGTTAAAAATATTAAATGAACAAACTTTTGTTTCAATTTTATCTCTAAATTTTTATTAACTAAATAAACTATAGACATAAATTTTTTTTATTTATTTAAAATTCATTTTTTGTGTTTATTTCAATGTTTAAACAATTTTTTTCAATTTCACTGCATGTTTCATAAATTTTTTTATTTTTTTGTTCTATTTTTATTTTACTAATTTATCACAAAAAATTTTAAAGTACGTTCATTTAATGTTTGAGAATCGTAGTAAAAAAAAAAGTATATCGACAAACTGCTATAATTTCTTCATTGAGTTTTCACTGATTAGAATAGTTCTATATTATAATTATTTCAACGCTGAATTCATAAAACATGTTTCTTTCTTCATGTCATGCATATGCACTGCACATTTATTACAGTTTAAATATAGAAGAATTTTGAGTTTTCTTTTTTTGTTCTCTTTTCACAAAATTGAAGGAAATTGTTTATGGAGATAATTTGATCGAACTGAAGGAAATTGTTTAGAAAAAATATTTGTTTTTTTTCTTCTTGACAAAAAAAAAAGGATTGAAGGAGATTATGGACAAAAATTTGGTTTTTATTAAAATTGAAGGAAATTCGTTATGAAAAATATTTGTTTTGTTCTTTTGAAGAACGAATTCGTGGAAATGAAAAAAATGGTGAATTTCAGGAAAGGACAAATTTGGTTTAATTTAACATTTTTTTACATCTCTTCATTCAATTAAGAACACAGTTCCTTATTTAATTGACAATAATTTTTAAATATAGAAAATTTTTGTTTTATTATCTTTACATTTACATTAATTGCAAAACTACATCCATATAAAAGTAACAATTTCATAAAATACTAAAATAATATTTTGCTCGAAATTATCATCTTTGTATTGCTGATTCTATATAATTATTCTTTTAATTTGCATGACTGAAGCTTTTTAGTAGTTTGTATTCCTTTTTAGATGAAAGTAGGTAGAATTTTCAAAAGATTTTTATATAATATGGATTTTAAAATTCTTATTTTAAACAAATTGGAAGTATCTTTTTTTGTTTTGGATATTATTTCTTTAAATTCACAAAAAAAAATTACCAATTTAGTACAGCTTTTCTATTTATTATTAATCTTTTATTTATAAAAGTATATTATTTTCGTTATCTTTTACCATTTTAATTATTCCTTATTAATTTAATTAATTACAATTAACCCAACTGTAAAAGTAAAAAAGTATTTTCAATTTTCCTTTCACGATACACGCAGCATTGAAAAAAATGTGCTTGAGTACCTATTTATTTTATTGAAATAATTTTTAAATTTTCTTGAAAATTGAATATCAAATACAAATTTTAACCGTGGTGATGAATACTTTTCCCTCAAATTAAAGATGTACTTCATTTTTTTTGTCTAAAAATATTGGAAAAAAATTATTTCCTTTAAATTGTGCATGTTTTGTTGTTCGATATTGATAAATATTTATTATCTTGTAGATATTTCTAAAATTGATGTAATAGTTTTCTCATTTTCGGAAAATGTTAATTTTTTTAAAAATATTTTTTAAAAACGTAGATTGTTAAAACTTAATTGTTTTAAATGTAGTTGTTTTTTTTTAAATGAATAAATTTTGCACGTCAATATTGATATTTTAATAAATGTTATTTAAAAATTAATATTTTTTAATATATATTTTTTTATCAATAAATTTTAATTATCTACTTCAATATTTTTGAGGGTAATGTACTAATATACCTTTTCGTTTTTATTAGCTCGCATATCGGGAAAGGTATAGTACATGCTTTTTAATACAAAAATCCCTATTTAAAAATACACAAACAATATTCTAGAGTAATGCCTAATTGTACTAATAATCCGCTAAATTCGCTAAATTTTAGAACTGAATTGAGAAAATTATAAAATTTACATTCCTTTTAATTAAAATAATTATCGGCTAATAGAAGCGTTAGTCTTCCAGTAATACAAAAAAAATAACTAAATAAGCTTGTACATTTTTCTAGAAACAATTCTTTTAAGTAATTTAAATAATTTACACTATATTAACATTTTCTTCTAATCTTTTCTTGTAAATGATTTTTAAGATACAAACTTTTTCTTCCGTACCTATTATTAACATAGAAACAACAGAACAGATAATAAAGATTTTAATTACTAAATTGATAAAATATTTGTGTTAATTGGAAAAAATACAACTTTAGGGAAATAAAATTCGCTCAAGTGACGCAACATTAATAATAATAATGTTTTCTTTTTATTTATTTGCAGGAATATTGCGCTATAAAGTCGACTTTCAAAGTATGCAATTGGAAGAAGATGAACTCGATAATTTCGATCTGGACGATTATTAAAAAGCAGTTGAATTTACAGACTACTACTCGGTTCTCAAATGCTTTTATGAGAAAAAACGCACTGCGTGTTTTCTCAGTCGCGTAGTATTTTAATGAGAAGCACTTTTGAAAATTTCCCAGCAAGAGGCAATTTATAAAATTTAGTGAAAAAAAAAATCGTTTCAATTTTTATGGAGCACTACGCGATGAGAGAAATCTCCAGTTTGTCGCTTAGATTGATGATGTGCACGGAAAAGAGCAACACGAAGACTGTGACACTTAATAAATAAAAGCCAGCTTGATACCTGCCTACCATCTTAAAACAAAAATAATAATAATAATTCACGCAAAAACAATTATTTTTTTCTTTGATTATTCACATGAATTTATTTAGTCATTTTCAAATGAACTAATCTTAGCGGAAAAAAAAACTATTGTATAGTGCTACGAAACGATAAATTTTTGTAAAAAAAAATCGCCTTTTGCTTTTTTTTTAAATGAAAAATGTTTTATTGGCTCAAATTAACTTCGCGCAGAATTTTAAATGTTATATATCAAATCATAAAAAAAAATCTGTAATAAATTTTAGATTATTATAACATTCAGCCTACATCGTGCATTTCGTAAAATTCGTATGAATAATGAAAGCTTGCACAAATTTTCAGATAATATTTTTTTTTTTTTTTACATTCAAATTATATTTTCAATTTTTATTTTTCTTATTAATGAGGAATAGAGATTTGGGATTCAACTGGTCACACATCCGTCTCTACGACAATATATACATAAAAAAAAAAAAAAAAAAAAATAGAAAAATTGTATGTGAAAAATTTTGCCTTAAGCGTGTCATAGTTTTGTACGATATCTTTCTTAGTTTTCAGCGAAATGCAAAAATTCATATAATTAGCATGAGAAAGAGAGAGAGATCGCCAAGTTGATTTTGAAACAACTTTGCCCATGTTCTCAAAGGCTTTCCATCAATTTTCGCGAAAATTCATTAAAGTGAAAAACGAATTATTAAAACTAATTAAGAAACGATCCTAGTGTTGTTACTTTTACTTGCTTTCTCATCATGATGCCTTTGTAATAAAAAAAAAAAAAAGATACGATATAAACCGAAGTATTATAAATATTGCAAGAAAAAAAAATGCACCAGTTATTAATCGAATGTCGTTTTTATCTATACTGTAGATCGAGATTCAAGTCCGGAGTTTATTTTTATCAGTAATTTTTAGACAAATTATTCCGCAAAACAAAAAAAAAGAAAACCAGGCAGAAATTTAGATATCTTGACTGAATCATCATGTCATTTTTGTGAACAACGAATTATAGTTCACTGATTTCTATCAGAGATTGGTATAATAGAATTATAATAAAGACAACTTTAATTTTAAAATCAAATTTTAGCTTTTTAAATAAATTGTTTTTTGTAAAAAAAAAAAAAAAATTTGAAAAATTGCTCAAGAATGTGTTTTTTGTTCCAATCTCTGATTTGACTGATAATTAAAGGTGAATGATTAATTTTTTGAGTAGATAGCTAGATTATTTATTAAACATCTCTTTAAAGAGATGTCACTCTTATTTTGATGATTCTCATTAATTAAAGAGATATAAATCCAATTGTAGAGGAGTAAAAGAAAAGTATTTTTCTTTTTATTTTACTTTTTGATTTTTTTTTCTGTTTTACAAATGTACTTAGCTTACAAAGTTACAATAATTTTTTTTTTTTTTTGAACTTTAAAAAAACAAATCTTTCATTTTTTTTTCGTATAGTGAATCAGGCAAGCGATGCTTTGTATCGATTTTGAAAAATGCAACGATGTAAGCACACTGCAAAAATATTGTTCAAATTTTGGGAAAATTATGAACGTTATAAATTTAAGCCTCATGCCTGGTGTATGTACAATGCAATGCAATATTTATGTATGTTGAATGATTCAATGGGTATCAAATGGTATGTATTTGTTACTAGTTAATTGTAGTGCTGCTAAAAGAAAAACAAAAACAAAAAAAAAAAAAAAAAACTATGTTTATCCGGGCGGAAAAAAACTGTGAAAATGGTGACTTTAGATATGAAAATTGAAATTGGTTTAACATAGAGAATAAATTTTTATATTACTAAAAAAAAAAAACAAGGATAGCGGGTATCATCCTTCATTCGATAAAAATACATAAAAAAAAAAGGTTACAGATTATCAGACTCGGCCCTCGAATTAAGGATTAAATTGTCATTTATAACTTTTACAATTTGTATTTGCATTTATTTAAAAGAACCTGCATGTTTGGCTCAATGAATTTTCTTTTCTTTTAAATGTACTACTTTGTTATATATTTCCTCATAAAAAAAATGAATATTTTAATGAGATATACTTTTTATTCGTAGGTGAAAATAATTATTTTTATTTCAGATACATTTTATTAATCGATTTTTTTATTTAATTTAATTTTATCACTGCAGAATAAAAGATTTATTTTCTTAAAATATATTAATTAAAATTTGTTTTTTTCAAAGTATTTTATTGTACCAGTGTAAATTTGTCATATTACATAATTCTGAACAAAACAATGATAATTATTTACAAATATAATACAACTTAGTACTTGAAAATTTATTCTGGTACAAGAAGATTGAGACTTGTATTTGAAACTTCAGATCCAATAAATTTCTCTTCGCCCCCACGTATTGATAATGTTGTTCCGGGAATTTTTACCTTTTTCTCATCCATCATAGCAGCTCTCTTCCAATTTGAACTGTTACATTTTTTACAACTAACTGTTGGTACAACATCCAAAGTCACAGTTCTATTTCCACAATCGCCACATTTGAAAAATCTCTTTACAGCATCATGAACTTTAACATGATGTCCCAATTCTTTGCATAAATCTGATCTTGAAAATGCCGTGTATTTACAAATTGAACAAATCACTGCCTTACATGGAACCTTGAATGTTGACATCATTTTTTCTTCCATTTTTTCTTTTATCTCTAATTTACCAAAATATTTTTCTTTCTCTTCTTCTTCGGATTTTTCAATAAGATTAACGTGCGCCGATGTTGTTTCCAACATTTCTTTAAATTTGGTGGTGAAATTTTTTGTTTCCTTTAATTTTTTCTCTTTTCTCTCTTCTTCTTGTTCAATTTCTCGTTTTCGTTTTAGGGATTGTTCTTTTTTTTCTTTACTCATAAGAATGTGATTTGGATTTGATTTTTTGAATTTTCCATTTTCTTGAACAAATTTCAAAGCATTTATTTTTGCAGAGTCCTTTTGTTTTTTGGTAATTGATTCCGATAAATCGATATTTCCTGAAGTGATTCCATTGCCAAGTCGTGGAAATGAAAATGAATTTGAAAGTCCAGAGGAAGATTTTGTAATTGTCTTTGATTTTGAAGATTTTGAAAGGCTATTTAAATCAAAAGATTTTGAATCATTTGATGGTGTTGCAAATCCTTGTTTCATTGTCCATTCTTGTAATTTACTTCGAGTGAAGCCTGGAGTTTTTGATAAATAAGATGTATCTTCTTCAGCATTCATTGCTTGTAATTTGCTCAATGTAAAACCATTTTTCTTCTGTGGAGTCGAAGATACACAGGGAATTTCAAAAGTAATTTCTATATCTTCTTTCAAAGAAGATTCCTTTGTTTCATTTTTTGTAAGATTTTTTAATTTATTCAATCTTTCAAAATCTTTTTTCGATTGATTATTTGTTAATTCTACCATGTGTCGTTTAGTTTCAGGTTTATCTAAACTTGTGTTTTCTAAAATTTTATTTTTTTCTTCTTTTTTCTCGGGTTTTTTCATGCCAGTAAGTAAAGCCAAACGTTCACGATCTTTATCGACAAGTTTTTGATTTCGTTTAGCGGGAATTCCAAAAAAATTTTGTGGCTGCGCTTGAGTTATGGCGGCTTGAATTTTTTTTCCACCAAAACTTTTACCAAATCCAGAAGGTGGTCCAAGACCTCTTCCATTTGCGCTTGATTGAATATCAGCACGACGTGAACATTGTTTATATTCTTTTTGAACATGATAAACACAATATTCGCATCTATTTCGATTAACAACCGATGAACAGGGTTTACCACTTTTGGTTGTTGATTTACAAAGTCCCATATCCTTGGAATTGCCGAGAATCATGACTTTTTGTGCATTATCGACTGATAAAGTTGCTTGATCCTTATCATCTTTATTTTCTAAAACATTTGGATTTAAAATACCAATACAAACACCAGTTTCGGTTTTCCATAAGGCTTTATATGCTCCACTAAAGAGAAAAACAGAAACAACATTCATATCAAAGGAAAGATCAGAGATTTTCCAAATGCAATATTGACTTCCTTTTTGTGATTTTAAAATTGGTGATTTATTTATGACAACTCCGGCAATTACCCAATCATCTTGAAGATTTCCCGTGGCTAAATGTGATTTTACTTTTGATATTGTAATTGGAGTTCGACCAAGCATTCGATCTTTTAATTCTGTTGATGATATTAATGGTTTTACTATTCGAAGTCCAAATATTGGATCACTATAAACGTCAATTGATATTGAGGCTTTTGTTGTTGAAACTGTGGATAAATTATTATGATATTTAGATTTATTTATTGTGCTGGATTGAGAACTATTTCCTCTTGCATTATTAAAATCAAAAGATTCTTTGCTTTCACGTAATACTTCTCTGGTAATGAATTGATCCTTTTTCTCAAATTCCTCTTTTTTGAGAATATTTCTTATTTCACGACCACCCTCTGAATATTTATTTAATTCAAAATATCGTTTGTCTTCATCGTCAGATGAGTCAAGATTTTCATTGTAAATTGAATTTGTACTTTCCTTTGATGATTTTTCAATTGAATTTGAAGCAGAATCGAGAAAATTAAAATTCAATTCTTTTAAAGAAGTTTCAGATTTTTTTGGTTCACATTCAGATTCTTCATTGTTTGCAAGGAGATCATTTAACATATCTCCTAAATCTGAATCATCGTCGTTATCCATGACTGAAAATATTATTGTTTATTAATTAAGTGATCATGATAATATAACCAGAAATTTCTAGCACTTTGTGGTTTATGAAATTTATTTTAATATTACATGTATTTAAAGGTTATATTTAAAAAAATAATGGTTTTAATTAATTAAAAAGATTTTTGTTTACAAAAAGAATAAATTCTTCTTTAAATCACAAATATTTTACGTAATAATTTTTGAATGAGCAAATTCTTTTGTTTACATATCATTGTTAAATGAAATAAAATATACAATATTATTTATTTCTTACCTTATTTAAATTTTAACAATTAAATATATTTTCAAGTAACACAGTGATACAGCATATGAATTAACATATTAATAAATATATTATTTCATAAAATTAATTTTATTTTTGCAATAAAAAGTTATAATTTGACGTTTGTACACGTTTCCACGTTTTACCCGCCAATAGTTGTCCATAAACTAGTAAAATAATATAGAAATGAACTGATGGGCGGTATTCATAGTCGATACTTATTTCTTAAGCAGCGACTTAAGCTGACACCTAGATTCATAGTCGCGCATTGTGGATTGACTTAAGCCGCAACTTAAGCATTTGCTTAAAGAAGTAAATGCTTTTGATTTTGAGATGCAGAGTCCCATCTTAAGAGTGCCAAGTATTCATAGTCAAATAGGATTTTCTTATTTGACATTACCGGTGGACTCCAATTTGGGACATGGGGACTCCAATTTGGGACATGGTCGTAGTTGGATGTCCGTATGTCCGTAGTTTAGTTTAGTTTAATTTGTTTTAATTTGGCTAATTGTGTTTATTAATGAAAAGTGTGTATTTGTTTGAAACTGATTTAAACCTGGTATTAAGCCAGGAGTGAAATAATTGCAAGAATTTGTATTGAGAATTATAATATTAATTGTGGTTAGATACTACTATCTTCTTGGTCACATGTCTAACAGCAATATATGAATCCGAGTGCATCTTAAATATAAATAACCACACCTTATGATAAATGGATTTTATATAAATTATTACTGATTTCTTTCTGAATGGAAAAATGATTTTTAAAGCGTGCAGAAGGAATAGCGGAAAAATCAATTAAGGAAGCGTGATGGTCTCATAACCTAAAATCAATGGTTGATAATTTGAGGAAAATTTGCCACATTCTTTAATACCATCGGAATACAGGTATTAATTTCGAAAATAAATATTCGGCCTTGCTGATTTATATTTTGGAGTTTGCTGCTTTTTGGATTTGTGCTAATTTAGTTTATGCTTTCCTTCAATTTATTCTCTCCTAATAAATTCTTCATTTGCTTGGCTTTATCCCTGCTTAAAAATTAATGGTTTAAACCATAATCCTCAACTTGCCTGAGTGAGTACATTATTATTTTTTTTTTAATTTTTCTTGCTGATTTTGTTTAAAAAAGAAAAAGGAATAAGGAGAGGAAAAGGAGGTTAAAGAGGGAAAGAAGAAAAGGAAAAAAAGAAAAAAAAAAGATAAGAGTTGATTTTGTTAATAAATAAGCGTGTTAAGTTTGGAAATGCTTTTCCTCCTTTTTTTTCCTTATGCTGGGTAAATAGGGGATTTGAGCAGTCAGTCTCCTGTAATTATTAATCACTGAGACATTGTGCGTTTTTAAATCTTGGGGATTATTAGCAAATTAAGATTTGCTTAAAAAAAAAAAAAAATAAAAAAAAAAAAAAAAAAAAAAAAAAAAAAAAAAAAAAAAAAAGAAAGGGAAAGGGGAAAAAAAAAAAAAAAAAAAAAAAAAAAAAAAAAAATTCTCTCTTTCTTTGCTTAATTAGTTAGATTACTGATTGATTATAGATGTCTTGGTACTGGATGTGAAAATAGGGCTAAATTGTTTCTCTCTATTGTGGTTGCTTTACTTACTTGAATTTTTTTTCAGCTTGATCCGGTTTAATACGAATGAGATGGAGTCCTTGAGGGAAGAGTCTGCTGAGGAGGGTGTGCCGTCTGGAGGTTTGGAACGACCTGGTCACAGTGTAAATGAAATCCCTAATCCTGCGGTCATGAGTTGCGTTATGGATGCGGATATAGATCTTTTGACGGGGAATAATATTCAATCAGCGGAGAATGACACTAATTCTTTCCTTCCTTCCCCAATTAGACCCTCAATTAATCCTAAGAAAAGGAACATATCCGTTAGGAATAACAATGAATCAGTGGCAACGGGCTCTTCAGATGGTTCATTTGGTCATATTACAAAAAAACTCCTAATTCCTGAAAAAAATTCTTATCGAGAAATACGGGCCGATCGACAACCACATTCCGCGGATATTGGTCCCGAAAATGCAAGCAATCAATCTCAGTTTGAGGATGTAATTTGGGATCAACACGATCTTGAATGGAATAATAGTATTCTTCCTCCACTCTATTCCGCTTCTAGCCCTCCCCCATTTATTGTTTTAATGGAGAGCACCATTAGAGGCAAAAATATTGGAAAACTGGACCCGATATGTGTAATTGATCTAATATCGCCTATTATTGAGGGGGGAAAACAAATAACACGTAATGGGAAAAATCAAATAAAAATTGATTGCGCAAAATGGCAAGATGCTAACACCTTAGTTGGTGCCAAAGAACTAATATTGGCGGGATATGTTCTCTTCATCCCAGATTCCTTTTTGAGAAAAAAGGGATTCACAAGATGGTTCCCCACTAACAGATCAGTCAGGGATATAGTCAGGGTATGTCGTGAAGGAGACTTGGATAATATAGCTAGTATTCGTCGTATTATTGATGATAGGAACACAATTCTAGAAAAGATAGAATTTACTTTCAATTCACCTATCGTTCCACGTAACATTGTACTAGGTGATTTTGTTATCCCAATAACTCCTTCCTTACAGAGACCTCGGAGATGCTTCCGTTGTCAGCGTTACTGCCATGTGGCTAATCAATGTCGTTCGACTTACCCGACGTGTGAATTTTGTTCTGGAAGGCATTTGACAGACCTTTGTCCGAATGGTCACTTGCAACCAAAATGTAAAAATTGCAAGGGTTCCCATGTGGCCTCTTCATCGGAGTGCCCTGTATTTAAATTTGAATTTGGCATTTTAAAATATCGTTATATCCATAATTGTAATAGAGAGGAGGCTAAACTTCTGTTTTATGCGGAAAATCCTGATTTATTAAATAACATTGAAACTAGGGGTGAAACACCTCTGCCTTTGCCGGTGATTCGTCAGGGTATGACATCAACCCAACCAACTAGGTCTTCCACACCTATTGACCTTCAAGATAAGGTAAATAATCCCATTCCTGATCCGGTTTTGGAAATTTCGAATGCGCTGAATCAGCATCAACTGTCTGAAAAAATATCGGCTGTAAACACACTTATAAATATCAATCAGTCTCGCTCAAACTTGATTAACTCAATAAATGAGAATCTCTCTACAAAATGAACACTTAGAAGAGTTCAATTTTTTTATTTACTAAGAGATTTAATAGTTCTATTTTTGTTAGTTTTAAGTCGTTATAGTTATTGGTATTGATTGGGCTTAGAGGTTGGCTAAGGGAAAAGAAAGAAAGAAGAAAAAAGGGAAGGGAAGGGGGGAAAAAAAAAAAAAAAAAAAAGAGAAAAGGAATAATGAGGGGTAAGGGATGGCCCTGTTTTAATATTTCTATATTTTAATTCTCACTGTGTTTCATAATTTGAGTCTGACTGCTCAAATATAAAATCGATTAAAATAATTGGAGTGTTATTGTTTTGTGTACTATAAATGGTTACGGGTTGTAAAACACCTCCTACTAAATTTGATAGATGTTTAGGAGGATTTGGCAAAATTAATCGTATTATCTTCCTTGAAGGATTATTAAACTACTATATATTCAATTGGTTATACTAAGGATAATTAATTTTGTTGGTAATTAATCCACATTAAATAATCCTCAAAAAGGGGAGATAAGGAATAGTTTTCTACAAATTGTTTGAGGTTTTTTTTGTTTTGTTTTGATTTTATATACTACTTGTTTTTTGCTATGGCTATTTAGGTATTTGGATACTCGGGAGTTATTTGAGGAGTTTTGTTGGTTAAACTTTGAGGAGGTAATTGATATTTGGATTGGATAGAAGTGAGAAAATAGTTTGCCCGTTGTTCTACTGGTAATATAACTTATAACAGTAATCTGTAATTGGATTGTTGTTCGTAATGATGTCTTCAACCAATCAAACTATTAAATATGGAATTTGGAACGCTCACAGTGTGCTAAATAAACGTGCTGAAATAGAGTCGATGTTACATATTTATGGGCTGGATGTCTTGGCCATTGCGGAAACTTGGCTCACTGCTGGAACTAAAGTTTGGCAAATCCCTGGCTATTCCACCTATCGCTGCGATCGGCTTGATCAGCGACATGGGGGTGGGGTGTTGATCTTGGTCCGTAGCAGGTTTATGGTTGCGCCTATTAAAGTCAAACACTCAATATTAGAATACATTGATTGTGTAGGGGTAACCATTGCTTCTGACATAGGGAAAATCCAGTTTTTCTCGGTCTACGCCCCTCCTAACGTTAAGATTCCCTCTCGAATTTGGAAACAGCTGACTAGCTGTGGTACTAAAGAAAATCCCTATATTCTATGCGGTGACTTTAATGCCCACGCATGGATGTGGGGGGCAATTAATTGCAATTTGAGGGGAATCCAACTGAGCGAGGCTGTGGAAGAGGCAAACCTGGTCCCGCTGAACGATTGCGATCCTACATATGTTAGTGGTAGGGGTAAGGTTGGGGGGAACATTGACCTAATATTTGTCTCTGCTGACCTGTGTAGACTTACGTCGGCTGATGTTACCTCTGACACCTTTAGTTCGGATCACTTCCTGGTTGTGGCTTGTACGGATGTCTCCGCTAAATATCAAAAGGCCTCAGTCAATAGACTGAACACTAATAAAGTTGATTGGGCGAGATTTTCCTCTGGAATTAATTCCTGTGTTAAGATTCTGTCACAACGTCTTGAGGTTGAGGATTCCCCGGAGGTGATCTACGATCAGTTGTTGACTGACATAAAAGATCAGTTGGTTATTGCGGGAGCCTATTACCCCTCAGGACTTCCTGGTCTAAGAAAAGCCAAACCACTCTGGTGGGACCAATCTTGTGAGGAGGCTCTTGAAAGGCGTAGAGAGGCCAGAAAGAACTTCCTAAAGTCTCAGTCCCAGGAAATGCGAGTTATATTTGATCAAGTTGATAGCGAGGTTAAGTGGTTTTTGAGAAACAAGAAAAAGACTTCTTTCGTTGATTTCTGTAACTCGGTTAGTCCGGCGATGGGTTCTAAAGAGATTTGGAAGAAGGTTAGGGCTTTCTCGTCTTCAACGCAACCCTTACGTACAGGGATTTGCAATGACCCCGACTCTGAAATTTTTAGCAAACTACAAAGGGATTTGGTGAAAGAAGATGTTCTTCCTGTAGATCTTCCCCTGATTCATGGAGTTAATAATGACTCCCTACTTAATGGTCCATTCTCGAGAGCGGAATTTAAATCAGCAATGTGTTGTGGTAAGAGGGATTCTGCTCCAGGTCTAGATGTTATTTCCAATTTAATCTTGCGTCAACTACCAATGGATGCCCACAACTTGCTTTTGTCTCTTTTTAATGAGTTCTTCTTAAAGTCATCCTTTCCAACGTCATGGAGAAACACGAGAGTAGTTTTCATTCCCAAACCGGAGGGCAAGGGCTATCGTCCGATTTCATTGACATCTGCGGTTAGTAAACTGTTTGAGCGGATGATTCAAAAGCGACTAGAACACTACCTAGAAATGAAAAACAGTATTCCGATAGGTCAGTTTGGATTCCGCAAGGGGAGATCGACGATCGACTGTGTTTCCACCTTTACTACGGACATTCAGCAGGGCTTTGTCGGGGGGCACCATACTGTGGCCTTGGCCTTGGATCTCAAGGGTGCATTTAGCAACATCCTTCCCAGTGCAATTTATAGTCACCTTGTCAAACTGCGAGTTCCTGACAGATTGGTGAATTTCGTCTCGTTTATTGTTTCGTCGAAGAACTTGTTTTTTTCAGCAGATTCGTGTGATTTTAAGGTTTCGCATGTAGGTGTTCCACAGGGAGGGGTGTTATCGCCCCTGCTTTTTAACTTAGCTTTAAGTGGAATAGCCTCTGTCATTCCCTATAGAGTCAAATGGCTAATGTTTGCTGATGATCTTCTCCTATATGTGAGGTCGAAAGATGTTAAGGATGCGATAGACTTGATCGAGGAAACTGTAGGGGTATTAACACCTTGGCTAGCAGAGATTGGTCTTGACATCGCTCCGGGCAAGTCACAATTAACCATTTTTTCCAAAACACGAGATAAGCTTAATGATATATATTTAAAAATAGGGAACAATAGAATTAAAAATCAGGATGACTTGATCTATCTGGGGATTCACTTGGACCGCAGATTGACTTGGTCACTGCATATAAGGAGTATAGCTCAAAAAGCTTCTAGAGCCATCAACATCCTGAGAGCTATGTCAAAGATATCATGGGGAGCAAATCCTTCCTCAATGATCCTAATTTATAAGGGTTTAATCAGGGCTCACCTGGAGTGGGGTTGTCAACTCTTCGCAAATGCTAGTCGATCTAACTTGGACCTTCTAGATAAAATACAACTGGCTGCGTTGCGTGCCATTTTAGGATGCATGAAATCAACCCCTGTCGGCATCTTGTTATCTGAGGTGAATGAGTCACCACTGGCCTTGAGACGCTCGATCATTGGCAAACGGCACATGCTCCGAAATCTTGCTTGGTCTCTGAACCCTCTCGTTCCAAAGTTGCAATTGTTGTCTGAGAAATGCCTAATAGATAAGAGATATAGACGGGACACAGGTTCGATGAAGTTTTCATTGCTGGATACATATCGAGATATGACATGTATTACTAGGAAGGCTTTTAAATCCAGGAAACCCTCAACTTTTGATATGACTTGGGAGGAGCTATCTAGTTCCCTTGACATTGACGTTCATTCTGGTCTTGAACTGAAGAATGATGCTCAACCCGATAGAGCCTTTAATCAGTTGATGCAGCGGGATTTTTCAGAATTTATTCAATTTTTTACTGATGCTTCTCATAATCCAGTTAAGGGTCTTTCTGGCGCTAGTTTTGTTGCTCCTTCTATTAATTTGGAATTTGGTGTTCGTTTGAGCGGATTGATGTCGGTAGATTCATGTGAGGCATATGCAATCTATTCGGCATTGAGGCACTCTTTACAGATGAAAAACGATAATACACTTATCATATCTGATTCACGGAAAATTTTACAAGAACTTGACCAAAGAATATGGATTAGGGATCCTCATCCTTTTATTGTAAAGATTCTCAGAGTGATTTTCGAGTTGAAGAACCTGGGTGGAAGGGTACGATTTTTATGGATTCCGGCGCATATAGGGATCAAGGGGAATGAAATGGCAGATTTGGTAGCTAAAAAATCATTGTACTTACCTTTTGGGAACTACTCAGGTACCCCCCTGCGTGACTTTATTTCTCTGTTAGAGCGAGATTTTGAGTCATGGAAATCCTTAAATTGGCCATACGCCGATATACGGTACTCGAGTAATAGATATTATACAAGGGTTAATTGCAAAACCAAAAGACCTTGGTTTAAAGGAATCCAAGCTCCACGCCGATACATTAATACTGTGACCAGGTTGCGGACCTCGCATATATGTACGGGAGAGCACTTTGAAAGAATGCAGTGGACTCTTCCTTTAGGATGTGAGTGTGGTGCGGAATATAAAGACCTCAAACACCTACTTAGCTACTGTCCTATTCTTTCCACGGGTAGACCGGCTTTCTTTTCATATCTAAATACCAAGATAACTGATTTTAATCCTGATAATTTTGATTTGGACAATTTGATTTTTAATCCAAATGCTGATATAGTTGTAGAAATCGGTAAATTTTTTGCTAGTGGCGATGTGGTTATTTGAGCAGAATGAATTGAGATTTTATTACTAAATGTTTAATTTATAAGTTAATTATATATTTTTTTTTTTTTTTTTTTTTTTTTTTTTTTTTTTTTTTTTTTTTTTTTTTTTTTTTTTTTTTTTTTTTTTTCTCTTTACACGCTCTTCTTATTGAGTGTATTAATTATTCTTAATTTTAAGATTGTAATGGAATAAATAATAAATAGAGGAAAAAGAAGGAAGGAGAACGGTTGAAGGAAGAAGGAAGAGATTAATAAAGAAATTTATCATAAGCATTTTATTATTTTCACTTAAACTTTCTTAGTCTCACTTGGGTAGAGAGAACTTGGTTTTGAATTATTCAAATTTTCCCGCTCTCCCTCTCCCTCTAGCATACTGCACTGTGGGATCTATTAAAGGCTATGTACATAGCTGTATCTGACTTACATACACATACCTGGATTTACATACATCTAACTGGAAATAAAATTTAGTACTGGCTACCTGTATATACAAGAGGCCATTTAAACAAAAAGAAGAAGAAGACATTACCGGTGAACTTATTTGAACGAAATGAGGTTATGATTTAAAGTCAACGTTTTAGTTGACTTAAGCAATAACTTATTAGTGTATTTATAGTGAAAAAAGTGTTAACTATGGATATAATAGATTATTTAAGTGACATTGAGGATAATATTGATAATGAAGATGGTCCGAACAATATAAGACGTGCAAAACGATACATTCGAGATGCGGAAAATCCTTTTGAAATAGATGAGTGGGAGTTTCAGAGACGTTATCGTTTTTCAAAAGATTCTGTGTTAGTTGGTATTTTGCCTGAAATACAGGCAGGGCTAATTAAACATAATAATCGTGGTTTACCCATTGCACCACAACTCCAACTACTTCTCTGTTTACGATATTTCGCAACTTCAAGTTTTCAGGTAATTTAAAATTTTTATTTATATATAGACCCATATACTATTCCAAATAGAATATTCCTTGTATGAAAAATCAACGATTCTAATTTTTTTTACAGATTTTGCGCTATATAATAAAAATAAGTAACTTTTATTATTAGAAATTAAAAAGAATCTGTAACCTTTACATTTGTTAAACTTGAATATGTTTGACTTATTAGTATAACCTCAAAGCTAAAAGTAGTTTTTAACAGAACTGAAAATATATTTGAAATTGATTTTATCTAATTTTAAATAACATTTGTACAATTTTGAAACAAAATTTATTGTTAAATAATAAAACAAAAATTAACATTTTGTGTTTTTTCTTAAAAATTACATCAAATTTTTTAAAAATAATATATAGATTATTTTACTCTATAAAAGATTTTCTATAATTCTACTTGTTGAATTTTGTTGGCAAATTTTTTTTCGAAAGTTATAAATATTCTTTTATGTGATAGGAGTGTAAAATTTAAAAATTTATTTAATGTTATATTTTCGCAGCTTGTTCTTGCCGACACTATGAAGATTTCTCAATCAACTGTCTCAAGAATTGTTTTTCGTGTCGCCACGTTGCTTGCCAGTCTCATTAATTTATATATTAAAATACCAGCAACTGGTGATGCCCGAAATGAGAATCATCGTTTGTTTAACGTTTTAGGAAGAGGGCATGGAGCAATAGGACTTCCTCGTGTTGATGGAGCGATTGATTGCACTCACGTTAAGTTAGTCGGCACAAGGTTTAACCAGATTGAGGAAATGTTTAGAAATAGAAAAGGTTATTTTTCACTTAATGTACAAGTAGGTATACTAATGATGACTGTGAGGATTTTTTTTAATATTAGTAGAAAATTTATTTTTGACAAAAATTGTGAATAGTTTTTATATTATTGTACAATTTTTTGTAGGCTGTTGTTGGACCCCGAATGGAGTTTCTCGACATTGTTCCGGAATGGCCAGGTAGAGCACATGACAGCCGTATATTTCAGAATTCGTTAATTCACATGCGTTATATTCAAGGACAATTAGATGGGATTATTGTAGGTGATAAAGGATATCCCTGTTTGCCTTTTCTTATGACACCTCTCAGAAATCCTCATACTGAAGAAGAAATCATGTAAGTATTTAAATTGTTTTCACATCAATATAAGTTAATTTGCTGAAGATAAAACTTGACATTTGTGTAATATTAAATTGTTTCAGGTATAATGAAATTCAAATACGAACGAGAATAATTGTTGAGCGAACTTTTGGTGTATGGAAGCGAAGATTTCCATGTTTGGCACGGGGAATGTCAACTAAGCTTATTTGTTCAACAACAACTGTTGTTGCATGTGCTGTTTTGCATAATATGGCATTACGTTTCAATGACATATTAGAAGATGATGACTTACAAGAATATGAAGAAGTTCCTGTACCTAATGCAGAAAATATAAATATGGATGGAGAAGTCGCACGTCAGTTACTAATTCACCGTTTATTCAATGGATAATAAGTAATAATTTGGAATAAAAAATTATTTATTTCAATATCATATTTTAAAAAGAAAAACCATTACATTAAAATATTTTATGTACATATTTCAATAAAATCTTTTCTTCACAATAAATAACATTGATAATATTTTTACAGCTTTACTTCATTTCACTTCAGAATAAAAATTTGTTTAATAATCTTAAATGTAAATATAAAATTAAATATAATATGATATAATAAAATATAATTCATAATATAATGGAATGTATAAATATATAGTTAAATATAAATAAATCTAAAAATAGTATAAAATCTTGTGTAATAAATTGTCTACTAAAATATAAAATGTTCACTTAATACTGTTAATTGTACTAGCTTTGGAATAAAATAATTTAAAAGAATAGGAAATAAGGTTTTTAAAAAAATAACATAAGTTAAAAACTCGAAGCATAAACAATACATCTCAATTCACAATGGTGTAAGCTCTATTGCCTGTGTTAACCGCATTTCCGCCAATTGAGCTTCTGCTTCGGCTTTACGAATTTCTAATTCGTGGATTTTTTTTAAATGCTCCATTTCTAACTTCTGTTTTCTAATTTGGTGCTCCAATTTTAACGAAAGCAGCTCTTCCTCTTTTTTCATTATATTCAACAAACGCTCAGTCTTTTTCGTCTCCTTATCAAGCTTTTGCTTGTCTACTTTACTACTTGCTGTAGAGCGCACTATGTCCAATTTTTCATAGTCGAGCATGGACTCCTTGCTCATGCACCTCCTTTTCACAGACAAAGGAGTCGATGTTTGTGAACAATTAATTTCATCTTCTTGAAAACGTCTCTTTTTAACATCAATCACAGAAGATGCCGTGTTCAAAAGGAATGAAACCTCTGATTCCTGAATCTCAGAATTAGAAGTTACAACATTTCTGAGGGACTCTGTTGATACTTCTTCATCATCAAAAACTGCTTCTCGACGTTCTAAAATACAAAAATGATTAGATTATAAATTATTAATAGTATATCTATTTTAAACTTACAACCCGAAAAATACATTACCATTTATTAAATCTTCCGAGAAGTTTGATGAAAAATATGATGGCGCAGTGGCCATTAAATCAGGAACTATAGCGGCTATATCTGGGTCCACTTCAGCAACATTTATTGGAACATTTAAGTTTCCCGTTGCCATTACATCTTGCTTTTCCTGAGTTAAAGCATTTCTCTGCTGCAGCTTCATGTTGCTCCACATTTTTTTTAACTGTTTAACCGACCTCTGCAAAAAAAATTTTTTTTAGAAATTTCAAACTTTAAACATTTAATTTGTTTAGCACAATTAATTATTTTTACCTGCTCTGCAATAAGTACTGAGCCATTGTATTTTTCCTCGATTTCACTCCACGCAGCCTCTTTAGCTTTCAAGGTGGAACAATCGCTTTTGCGATTTTCAATAACATGGGAAAATCTTTTGATAATTTCCAGGAAAAGTTTTCTTTCCGTATTGGTGTAATGCTTTTTAGACATTTTATTACTAAAAAAAAGTTTAATTAATTAGTATTAAAATTTAGTATTATTTATAATAATTTAATTATTTATTGTTTACAAATTTTATATTCCATTATCTTTTGATTTTAATATATAATTTAAGGGACTGAAAGAAGAAGATTTATTTGGATACATTTATTTCTACAAGAAAAAAGAATTTATGTATGAAAGTAGTTATTTTATGTTTAT
The DNA here is from genome assembly GCF_019393585.1 of Leptopilina boulardi. Taxonomy (NCBI): domain Eukaryota; kingdom Metazoa; phylum Arthropoda; class Insecta; order Hymenoptera; family Figitidae; genus Leptopilina; species Leptopilina boulardi. The sequence continues at coordinate 1,301,499 of NW_026137866.1, forward strand.
AAACAATTAAAATTTTTTAGCGTACAGCACTTTTTTAAAAACGAAAGTGTATACATTTATATCATCTAATCGCATATATTCTGAAAATTGACAAAAATTATTGTTTTAGAAGTTGTTATTAATTTTTTTTTTATTTTTTACAAATTTTGAAAATTAAAAAATTTGTATGCATTTATAAATTGTATAATTTGGTTTTTTAAAAAAATTTAATAATAATGAAAAGATTTTTTTATTAAAAAAATTTAATAATTAAAAATTAAAATCACATAATTTTTTAAAAATCTATAACAATATTTCAAATAATTTTTCCATATCTTAATAATGGAGAAAAATTTATCTAAATATATTTCAGCAGGATTAAAAACATTTCACTTTTTCTCCTTTCAGGTAGTCATTTTTGTATCCTTTTACTTTTATTGCGGGTACTTTTTTTCTGAAAATATTGAGATATTGCTCGCGTTAAGGGACTTAATCCTACCCCCAATAAAATCCAGATGTTACATACATTTTGCTCATCTCATTGAAAGCAGTAAGAAGTAAGAATGATTTTACTTTCAAAAATTAAAATATATATTTAACCTTAAAGAAATTATTTTAGAAAAATTATATTTCTTAGAACAAAATAAAGTTTATTCGTTTATAACAAATTTTCAACTTTGCTTCTATTTATTATTTTCATAATTCATTACTTTTCTGACAATAAAGATAAGATATAAACAAAATTACCAGTCTTTTTAAATTGAAAAAGGAAAAATAAATTGTGTTCTACAAATTGTACGCCTAATTTTAAAAATATTAATGTTAATATATTGATAATTATTGTGAATATTTCACTATTATGTATCATTATTTATTAAATTTTAAATATATTTCATTCGTTGATTATTAAAAATTTTTACTTTTAAGCAATATTAAATATATTCACAGGTTCATATTTTTGAATTTTGTTTTATTACTGTTTTTTATTACAAACATTTAATAAAAAAAAATATTTTACAAATTTACTTTTTCAAATGATTACACACAAAAATTTTATAAATGACATTAAAAATATACTTACATAATTAAATCACTTGTTCACAATAAAACAGTTTTTAACCTTATACACAAAATTTATATTTATATTTGTAATTATTATTTACTATAAAAACAATTATAATAACAGAATGAACTGTTCGTTCAAACGCTGAAACGAAAAACTCAAATTGAAAACAACGCAGGTATAAATATTCCTTGGCGCATTGAGGCGAATTTTCAAAACCATTTCTTATTGGTGGATTCAAGAGAATATTTACGGAAAAAGCCGATCGTTCAATAAGATCATCTTAAGCATTTGCTTGGTCAAGAAATTCTTAAGCTGCATTTCCTTTACCAAGCAATTGCTTATTTCTGACTATGAATATATATGGTCTTAAGCTCGACTCATTCGAATAAGACCATCTTGATCAAGCAACTCTTAAGTCCTTGCTTAAGTCGGAACTATGAATACCGCCCGATGTTTATTTACTTCTACTGGACCGATAATATCTGTCGGTAAATGTGACTCACAGAGGGTAAAACAGTAAAACAAATTAGTACCATATTCCACCGCTAGGTAATTTTGAAACAATTCAAAAATAACTGTAACGTTTTTCTGAATGTTCTAGTGGTTCTAATTTATAACGGTCACATTGTAATTGAATATTAATTTGATGTGTAATTAGTTTGTTTTATTGAATATTATGTAACAATTGAGTAAAAGTAGTGACAATTGTCAGAAACAAACACATTTAGTGAAAATAATTTGTTCATATACAATAATATCTCAAGAATATAGTAATGAACATATTGAGGTTATGGCGATTTGGTAAGGCCGTTTTAGTTTTTTATTTCTATCCGTTTTTTGTTTATAATTCTTACAGATTTCAGACAAAAATCAACAAATTATGTAAGTATCATCTATATATTCATTTTTTTAATACCTAACATAAAAATTAATGATTGAAAAATAGAAAATTAATTGAAGGGAAATTTTTTTTTTTTTTACATAAAAAGACTACGAAATGTAGAGTTAAATTAATTTTAAAAGTTATATGAAGAATATTTAAAGTCTGTGGATACAGTTTTTCACAATTCATGGCTGAAATCGATACAAACGTCGTAAAATATTCACTTTTGAATGTTAAAGTTCTGCTAGTCGACTATAGCTTTTTGTTCGATATCGGAAAGCATAATAATGAACTATTGATAAAATAATAAATAGCACATGAACTGCAGAACAATTTATATATTTGTAAATTCATTTAGTCAATATTTAGTTTTATATTCACTATTTATCGATCCCGTAAATATTAACTTTTAAATATTTTAATTTCACAATTTATTAAAATATTTTAAAGGAAAATTCGCAAATATTCTTCTATGTCTACAAGTATGTTCAACTATTTTCTTAAATAATGATTCAATAAAAGTTTACAGAATATCTATTGAAAAATGAGGAGAATCCCCCTGAGACTTTTGCTGTTCGGTGAAAATCGAATACAAATCAAATTTACTTTTCATAAAAGTTACATAAGTCCAAAAAAAAAACTAATTTTATTTAATCATCACAATTGAAAATATATATGAAAATAATTAAAATAAAATTTCGTAATATAATGTGGAAAATTTCAAATTATATTCAATGCTACTCGAATTGCAATATTAACAAATATCGGAAAATGTGTAGAGAAATAAACTCTCAAAGTCGATAAATGGAAGTTACTTTGGTTATACGTGAATATTGATTATTTAATAACAGAATTACGTATTCCATGATATCAGTATTCATATATAAGTTCGTGTCATCGTCCTTTTGCTGTCTCAAAGATTATACAATTCTTTTCTTTTCTTTTTTTTTTCTTTTTCTTTAAATAGCCAAATATTATGCATTCAAGTCGCGTGGCAGGTACATGCATCCCAAACAGGTGTCGATCCCAACCAACCGTCACGATTATATTTATTCTTCCATCTTTCCCCTGCACCTGTTAGGTAGGTAGTCACAAAATAAATTCCTATTTCCCGAGATCTTTTGTGTTTAAAATGAATTGCATTTTCTAACCGCTTAAGGTCGAAAGCTAATTAAGAGAAAAAGAAAATTTTTCTATCTTAAAAAAATTCAAATAAATTCTTTTGTTTTATTCGCATTTTATTAATAATTAATTTTGATAGTGTTTTTTAAAAGTTACATTCAAATTTTTATTTGGTATTATCTTTTTCCGTACCTACTATACTCGAAACTTAAAATTACACTTTTCGTTTTGTCTGCAAATTATATATGCAAGACTCAGTTCCTAATTACAGTAATTATTCTTCTTAAACCCCCTTTACAATTAAAAAAAAAATAGTCTCTCTCTCTCTTATTCCCCATTCAGCTAATTATTCCTCTATGAGATGAAAGAAAAACGGTCGATTGGGAAAAGCATAAGAAATGAGTTCTAAAAAATTTATATAATTAATTTTTCCCATTACAAACCATACAGGACAATTTTTATTTCCCAAGTTTAAGAAATATAAAAATTCCTTTGTTTCAATTGAATAAAAATAATTTGTTTTTCTGTGTACATTTAAATTTAGAAATTTATTAGTCTTTTTTTCGCAGCAACCAATGCCCGCATCTGGAAACTGGAATTTGGATGAAAATTTTTTTATCAATTTATTTATCGAGAACAATGGGAGAATTTTGACAAATCATAATTAAGGATACGAACGAATAAAGGGAAATATGAATGGAAATACAAATGGAAATACAAAAGGAAATAAGAAAGGAAACATACAGGATCGGAAATAAAAAAGGAAAAATAAATGGAAACATAAAGGATTGGAAATATAAAGGATAAAAATTAGTTTGGAGGTTCCTACGGATGATAGAGTAAACTTGTGAGTACAATTAAGTATATTTTATTTTTTTTTTTTAAATAGTTAATTTTTTGAATTATTCTGATTTGATTTGAATTTTCTGAATTATGATACTTTTAAAATTATTTATTATTATTCTATTTGGAAAGGGAATGATTATTTGGAATTTATTTGAAAATATATAATTTTTTTGACTTATATAAAAATTTTATAGACTATATGAAGAAAGCAAGGAATTTGAATAAGATGATTTTAATAGCATTTTAAATGAAACGAAAGCATTCAGTTCAGGGAACACATATTAACACGTTCTCACCTGGGGAACGTGTGCGCTCGTGCATTCTTCTTCTTCTTCTTCTTCTTCCTCTTCGACTGTTTTTTAAAGGGCCTCTACTACCTCTCATCTAAGGGTCTAAGGAAGGCGAGTTAAAATAAAAGAGTCATAGGGTTCCCCCTCTTGTGTGAAAAGCTTTGGTATGAGCTCATAGTGGTGTTCTATGTTGCTCGTAAGGCCGGAGGCTCACCTGACCCCGGCGCCTCCTTCCCCCGGGTCACCCCTTGACCCCACCCCATGGCAAAAGCCCCCCTTTTTCCTTTCCCTCTCACGCCACGAACCAACTACCAACACACAATCGTGTATATATCTTTCACCCTCCCCCTGCAGCAGTATCTTGCCCTCGTCCCCGCGATTCCCGTCGCTACAACACGATGAAGGAGGCATGAGCAGCCAGTCTATCGGCAACCTGCGTACTAGTCGCGTCGCAGTGTGTTTACGTAACAGTTATTATTCTTACTTGTCAGTGTTAATTTCACGTATGATTTAATTTTAGCCGGTTCCTCAAATTTTTACGTTCAACCCCCCTCATTATTCCCCTTCAAAAAAAAAAATAATAATAAAAAAAAAAAAATAATTTTTTTTTCCTCACCAATTATTAACAAACAAACGTCATCCGTCAAAAAGTACGTCACCCTCGTCGTCGAGGACTCCCCCTTCCCTGTTCCTTTTGCCTCCATTCCTTCACCAAAGAACCATTTCACCTGCTGCATGGGCTATTCGGTATATCATCACCACCACCATCACCACAATCAGCAGTATCCTTGGAGTGGTTCAACCCAGGCCAAAACTCCATCGCGCCTACCTGGCTCCCAGTTCTCTTTTACCCTATCGATTGCTCGAAAATAGACGCGAGGGAGCGCGTTACCTTTCTCTCCTTTCTCGCCCGCGTTCGTCCATATAGCGTGTGACAGGTGCAAACCCCCCTTCCCCTCCCCCCCTCTTCTAATATCGGTGACAGTCGCAACAACGTGATCAGAGAAAAATAAAAATAGTGCAACACAACAACACTTGGGCATGATCGACGAACGCAGGAGAGAAAGAGGACAATCAAGGATACTGTACAAATTATAATAGAATTAGAAAGAAACGAAGACTAATTTTAAAAAAAAGGCTCTAAAAAAAAGAAAAAACAAAAGCGCGACTAGAAAATTGAATAACAAAAACTACAAAGGTGGATTCAAATAGCAGGTTTCAGGGGTGGAAGAAGTGGAGCAAAAAAGAATTAAAACGGAATTTTTTCTCCCGCAAGGGAAGTCATTATCAAAGTTCTACGACCTGGAGGCGCCTGTCGTCTTCGCCGGTACCAACATAACGCCGCCCGCTCTAAAACGCCCGAGACGGGACACGGTGGACTCATCGCCGCCACCCGCTCGTAACGTCGCACCCGGAAATCCCGGAACCTCCAGCGAACTCGCCTGTATTATGGACGCACCGCTGTCACAGAGTATGGACTCCGTAAACACGGTGGCCACCGGCGAAGACGAGGTTCGTTATCCTCTCTCTCTCTATATACATATAACAATAGTATTTTTTTTTTTATGAATGTATGTGTGTGTCAGTCAGTCGCCGGTTACGCTTCCGTTTTTCAACCCCTTCTGCGTGTTCCTTTCGTTTCTTCCACGCATGCGGGCACCTTCTCCATATTTTGCAATCGGACCATGCGCCTCACTTCCTGTGTGTCTATATCTTCCTTCCTTCCTGATGCCCTCAGCTTGTCTTCTTCTTCTTCTTTAATTTACTGACTACATTTTCTCTTCGATATATATATATATTCTTTTTTTTCCTGCGAAGGATTTCAATCGAGAAATTACCTCCAATATATTTTAGGGCGAATAATAATGAGATGCGATGCTAAATAATTGAATGAGTAATGGAAGATTCAACAAGTGTAGGGCAAATTTTCTCGAAAATGTTATTTAGATTTAGAATATTATTTAGAAAAAATTAAAAATTATATTCATTACAAGAACATTGTTATTAAATTTTTAATGAATCATATTTTAATATGATTTTTTAATTGAATTAATCATACAATTTTGGAATTAAATAATTCAATTGAAATACAATTATTGAATTGAATTTTCCAATAGAATGAAATAACTAAAATAATAATAAATAAAACAGAATACCATTTAATTTTTAAATAAAATTTGAATTGAATTTTTCAATTAAATATATTTCATATAGACAATTAATTAAAAATAATTATATTTCGTGAATCAAAAAGGCATTTGTTTCAATCATATTTCTTTTATTTAATATTATTTCATTAATTTAGTATTTGATAATCATTTTATTTTATTTTTTATATTTTATTAACTTTTTAAACATCTTATAAGGAAGTTTTCCAACAAATTTGCGCATAAAATTTAAGTATTCAATTCATTGTTTTAAGACCTCTGAATAAGATTCTCGAGAAAGCAATTGGAAATCGAAATCTTCAGCTGTCTTATAAGAGCAAACAATCGAGACATTATTTGATATTCAGAAACCAAACACAGATATTCTAGTTCAAGTTGCTATTGACTTGGAGCAAATAAATTTTATCCTTAAACGGATATATAAAAAGAAATCTGCTCTTTTTGTTTGTATTAAAAAAAAATTATATATATATATATATATATATATATAATCTTGAATTCTTCATTTCGTATATAAAACAATATCCAATTTGGTTTTTCTTGTACTTTTAAAGGAAAATTATTCCCTTTTTTATTCTACAATGCCATATTATAAAACGGTAACTTTTTTTTCTGTATTACGGAAAGTGACTTCAAAGTTCTAGGCTGTATACAATATATTATAATGCCCAGGACACCATAAAGACCGAGTAACACCTGTCTTGAACACATGATGCGGTTCATGGAGAAAATAACAGCCGTGTATGATTGCCAAGTTCTTTAGGGTTCTTTCTATATATTCCACACATTTTCTGAATTTATTACATACAAATATCTTTAGAAATTGTTGCAGGAAAGGAAAAATTAATAGATAAAATTAAAAAAAAAAATTTCCCATTAAATATTATAAATCTCAATTTTGGTTATACACTTTTTGAATTTAAAAAAACGAAATTACCACTACTTTTTCATCACAAATATGAAATTTACAAAATTAGTTTATGAATTTTTTACTCCTAAATAAAATACAACAAAAGCAAGTTTTTTTTTTAAAAATTATAAAACAGTTTTTGTTTGTAAAAAAAAAATAGCTTTTGCGCAATCGTATATAGAAACATTTCCTGTGATAACGGCATTCGAAATATTTCTCCCTTGATTGACAAATCGAGCAGAAAATACCAATTAGCACTCAATTTCCTGCAGTCCTCTAAATTTCACTCTTCGATTTCTATATGATCCGCGGAATGGCTTGTAAATTGTAAACTTTTTTTTCTCTATATACGGATTCGTTTGGTATTTTAATTGAGTACTATAAAAAAAAAAAAAAATTGAAATTTCTTCACTATCATATATATATATATTATACCAGAGAAAATAAATCTATCCTAGACTATTGATTTTCAGAGAAAAGCTATTATATTGATTTTCCGAAACTAAAGTTGTATTTTTCTTTCATATAGAGAAGAAGGAGCTTGAAAACTTTTCATGTGAGGAGAAAACTTGACCTTCCAAAGAGTCTCTCTATGCATCATATATACGTGTATATGACACTGGGAGTTCATTCAGATTTACAGAGGAATTTTATTTAAAGAATAGACGAGAGATTTTTTGCTGTTTTTTTTTTTTTTTTTTTCTTTTTATGGTAATTTCTAGGAGGAAAAATTTGTTATATGAGGCTTATATTGCGCGCGCGCACTTGTATATTAGAAGGGCGATGCACACGCGCTTGGCTTGGTTGCTACATTCTATAGACTTCTATATACATGAACATAACACAATTTCATGTGGTTGCGAAGGCGGGAATTCGATCGTGTGTATATTCAACGGTGCTGTGCGGTGGCAGCATGACACGCACCATGCAGGTGATGTACGAACAAGTTAGTTTCCGTACCCTCCATTCGATGCGTCTGGTTTTACCTTCTTGGTTCCATTTTCATAATTATAATGGCAGAGAAGGAGGGTCTATTAGTGTCTATTAGTCCTCCAACTTCTAGAATTTAATTTATTTTTTCTTTCGAGGTTTTAGAATTTTTTTTTCCACTTTTTCGGTTGAATTTTCTTCGGTAGGTTTAGAAAAATGTTGAAATTTCTAAAAATTAAAAATTTTCTTCAGTAACATTTACAAATCGATACAGTAAAATTATCGTAACAATTGATATTCTGGAAACTAGAGATAATGATAAATAACAGTTTACAAACATGATCGTATTTGCAATATTGATTCCAGTTTTGCATTCGCTTTAAATAGAATCAAATTTTTTTATAAAATTCTAAAATTGATTATACTCTGCCCTTATAGATTTTTTTTTTTTTATAGAAAAATGAGAAATCTTTTCATGGAAAATTGTGGAATTTAAAAAAATATAAATTTCTTTAATAGACACCCTCGGTTATCTGCAGGTTTCTCTCTCTCTTTCTCTCGTCTATGTTCTTCCAGTAATCCTTGAACCCTATAATTTACGGACTGCAGGAAAGAGCGGGCACAGGAAGGTTGCCACCTGAGAAGTAAGCAAGAAGAACCAGCTCAACGCGCCGGCAGGCCACGCTTGTTATTGATTTTTCCACAACACGAAAGAGAGAGAGAGAGAGCCAAGCCACCTCACCGCCGGCGTGTCACGTCATATGGAGGCGGTGGATTACGCTCGACAAGACACATGCGCCAATTTGGCTTAGGTCGTTTCGTTTGTCTCCAGATGCGTTTGCGTATACCCAACCCTCTCTCTATATTTGACGACGAATAAGCACAAGCACACCCTCGTGTCGAGGATTCTTTGCTTCCAAAGAGAGAGAAAAAAGGAGAGACTGATTAGTTCATCCTGCACGATTTGAACCTATTTTAATTGCAAATATTCACTATATACCATTTTTATCATTCCACATATAGAGGCAGTTTAAAACAATTTTTTTCCTCTCTTTTATTATTAAAATTATTAATATACATAAAAAAAAATATATATTTTTTATGAGCAAAAGACTGGAAATAAAGTGTTTATTAATATACTATATAGTTTGCAATTAAAAAAAGGGGAAAAAAAAAATTTGAAATGACGTATTCTTGCGTGGAATGTTTTTTGGAATTATCACGCAGAAAATTTTTCCTTGAATTTAATAAATGAATTAATCGTCCGCTCTGATTTTTTTTCAAGGGCAACTTAGTCATCAATTCCTTTCTCTCTCTCTCTCTTAAGAGAAGAATCTTCTCTCTCTCTCTCTCTCTCTCTCTCTCTCTCTCTCTCTCTCTCTCTCTCTCTCTCTCTCTCTCTCTCTCTCTCTCTCTCTCTCTCTCTCTCTCTCTCTCTCTCTCTCTTCCATTTTGTAATTCCATTGTAACTGATTCGACAATTGACACTCGCTCTTTATACACATGCACACTTGAAGTGGGATGATTCAGTATTACACGAGATCAGCCTTTAGTATTATAACTTTTCTAAATTAATGGGTCTTGAATCTCATTCGAAAGATGCTGAAACCCTTTTTATTCAACCTACATGGAGGAATTTTCATTAATTAAAATTAATAAAACACAATAGAATAATTAGATAATTATTTACATTAATTAATAATAATGTTAATTAATATTATAATTATTAATTTATATTCATTAACATTATTGTATATTTTTTAACATTATTATTATAAATTTATTATCATTAATTAGTAATCGAATTTTCTCGAGATAGTTATATCCATTTTGATTAGAATTAATTTTTAATTGTCGATAATGTAAATAAATAATTGAGAAAGGATAATTAACAATAGAAAAAGAATTTATTTTGAAATGAATTCTTGTTCCGTATTTAGGTTGTTGAGTGTGTGTCATACGTCATGGTTTTTCTATCCATGTCATATACGAATAGTGCAGCTGGGAGGCACTCGCGAGTGGAATAATAAATTTTCGCAGTGAAGTTGTCTATTGCTTAGTTATCTCTGGTTTGTTTCCTGGCAATTCCATAAAGCTTTGCAATATAACACAAAGTATTCGAAAAATTTTACTAAAACTTTTCAAATAACATTTATCGCCAAGCCATGATAAAAATCATGTTCTTAAAATAACAAAAAAAATTCTATTTTTTAAATTGGATTTTTTTAGACATTTTTTTATCCCAAAAAATTTGTTTATTACAAAAAATTGTTTTTAATAAAAAGTATGTCTAATTTAAAAAAATTTCTTTGATGCAAAGTATTTTTTTTCAAACTATTGTTTTCTTCTATCGGAATAGTGTACATTGGAGGTTCGACTGTATACTCTTTTTTTGGAGGGTGATTTCGTTGATAGAAAATTGAGATGTATTTTAATAATTGAGACCTAAATGGAAAAAGTAAAAGTTATTTTCGCAGTCAGTCGCGGCTTTGAACTTTGAAATTTCTAAAACAGATGGTCGTCCTTTAGCGACAGGTGCAAATTTCTTCTTTCCTGTTTTACCATATTTTGAATCACTCTTTGCAGAACGTATATATATTTCTAAATCGTTTTTCCTCATTTATGCTCGTATTTCTTGTCGCAAAACTTGCTTCTCTTTTTTTCCTCTTTTGCAATATTTCTTTTCTTTGCAATAATTACGCAAAAGTACCTATGTCAGTTTTTCTCTTTTTTTTTTTTTAAACAATAGTGAGAAATCTTTCCATTCAAGTTTAATGAACTAATAAGTTTTATAAATTTCTATAATAATCCAAAAAATATTGGTTTCAATTTTGAAGTTCCCACACTTGAAATTAATAATTCACAAAAAAAAATTACGAATTTTTATGAAAAATTTAATTTTTCAACTTGTGAATCTTATTTTCGAGCATATATTCTCTTATAAAATAGCAAAATGGTCGATTGATGTACAATCCGCGAGAGAAGTGAATTGTTTATATTTCCTTTTTGATGCATTGTTGCGAATTATACCGCATTGCAGCCGATGCAGTAAATTTAAATTGTTTACATAAACCTGAATTGTTTTAAAAATATAATGAAATTATTTCAGTCGGCGTTTAATTCTTGAATTATTTCTCGCAATATTTTCAAAAAAAAAAAAATTTTTTTGATAATTTTTTTCTTTTCATCACTCACAATGTGCAGAGGAGCGATATATTCTAGAATCGATAAATGGTGATGATAGTGGTAGTTGTAGTTTACGTGCGAAATCAAGTTTAGATAGCGGGATCGTGTATAAACAAAATTGCGAACAGGTTTTCTACGGCGTATATATATTTACCTATTCCAGAGAGAGGAAAAAAAAAAAAAAGGTTTGTGCCGCGCGCACAAAACGCATCGAATTCACACGACTGATGGAATGATTATATAACGATGAACAATAGAATAAAACTCTAGCGGGAGGCATTATGGCAGAGCGGATGTTGTATAACGGTTAGTCAGCCAAGAGGAACGAGGAGAGCAGCAAACCGTAAACGCGCTGCGCGACCGTTCAACCTCCTCCTCCTTTGACCAACTGCTCAAAATTAAATCCGCGCAAAAAAAAATCCTGATTATTTCTAATTTGTATCTTAATTCTTATAATTTCATAAAGTCTTAAAAGTCCTATTAATTATTCCTTACATGTAAAAAATATTTTCCCTAATGACAAAACGAATCTTTTGCTTGAGACGATTTTATTTGATGATACAAAACATTTTTTTTAGTTTTATTTTTTGTAATTTTTCAAATAAAATAATTTAAAAAGTTATTTAGATCAAATAATGTATAGAAAAAAATGCAGATTTTTTTTTTTTTAACTATGAGAAGAAATTTATGTTAATTTAAAATTTATTTGCAGTGCTCGTGCATGACTATAGGTTATTAGCCACGACAATGATTTGAGATTAATGTAATAATTTTATTTCTTAGTTTTTCAAATATAAATTGTGATTAATCATCGTCTTTTTCAATCAGGTGTTACTTTGTCTTACCGCATCAAAAAAGAATGAATTCAGTTGTCACTGCGTTGGATCTAGCGTACGATATAGAAGCTTTGTGACATGAATGCATAATGTAGTTTTAGCCTTCAAAGTAGAATGCACAAGTACAGGGGCTTTAATGGCGATAAGTCGAGGTCATGAAAATTTCTCGCGTTTGTTTTTTTTTACCTGCGGAATAAAAAAAAAAAAAATAAATAAATCTCGCGCAGTATCTACATAAGAGCATCGAAAATTTTTACGTCAGACACTGTGAGCATTGTTCATATATTTCTTACATTGCCAACACGTGCTTGCAATTAAGAAAACTATTTCCTTTTAAAATTGCTCTTGTTTTATTGTCAGTTATAATTCAGAATTTAAATAATTTTTTGCTCTTACATCAGAACAGGAAATTAATTTTTTTTTGTTATGGTCTTCTTTCGATAATCTAATTTATAATATTTTTTCACTCTTTTTGTTTTTCATTTCGTTATTCTCAAATGATTATTAAAATACAATTTTTTTATTTGGATTTTATTTCGCTTCTATTGAATTTGAAAAAAAATTTCGAATTTTAATTCTTTTTCATAATAAAAAATTTAAATTCCTCTAGATTGTTGAGTATCGAAAGTATATAATGACTAGTTTCGTTACGCTTCAAGAAGTCTGAGATGAAAGTATTCTGACGACATATATTACACCTGAGGATATAATATTTATCTTTAATTTTTAATCCAATTATTTTTTTAAACAATTTTTACAAAAAGTATTTTTCTAAAATCTCTAACAAAATATTATTTATTATTATAAAAACATAATTTTTCCATCCGTATGTTTTATAAATAAATAATAATTTAAAAGAAAAATCGCGGTATTTAAGAAAAGATTTATTTCATTTTAAATAAAGAGGCGATTATCGAGCAGGGAGAATGGCTTTTTTATTCTACTAATTACATATAAGCGCAATTCGCGTAACAATAGTTTTACTTATATCACAGTAGTGTTTTCCCTGGAAATATGATGCAGCGCAAAATAGTTTTCTTACATCGCAAGTTATGACAGAAACTGCAACCTGCGCATTGCGTATATGTATATATATATTTATTCATAATGTTTGTGTGAGAATGCCGCACATTGCGCTTTGTTTTCAACACTATATTATAATATGTTGCAAGTTTCTTCAAATGTTTGCAAAACCCCATATAATATAAAAAAAAAAGAGAAAAAAAAGTAGTGACGACAATAACTAATAATATTGGTTGAAATGTTTTGAATTATTGCCGGAAATGTTTTGTTATAGCCTTTGCAAAATTCTCATGAAACAAATTTAATAACTTTTTTTTTTTATTATTATTATGAAAGTGTTAAAATTTACTTTTGAAACTTTTATATTGCCAACTTTAATGGCATATATATTAGAGTAAAAGGAATAATGGAAATTTTCAAATAAAGCGTGTATAAGAGAAATTAATTGTTGCATAAATGAAAGGCATAATGTTGAATTTTAAATAACAAGTGCGACAATTCATTATGCGAGTATTGATGATTTTTTTTCTTTTTTTCAAGTGGTCATTGACGCAACGTTATAAAGTATATATGAGATTACATTTCCTAATTAAAATCGTCCTTATTCAATGCCTTATCCAAACTGATAAATTACTCACGAGTTCCCTTTTCATCGATAGAATTTTTTTTTTTCAATTTTAATGAGTCAATTTTTTTTCCCCCAGTGATAAGTAAACAAACTTTTTTTTATTATTATAATTTTTATAAAATAATTAGATAATTATATTTTAATTATTTAATTTTTATAACTTAAATCAAGGATATAATTTTTAGTTCTTTTTTATAATAAGCTTATTTAAATAAAAAATTGAGCTTTCAGTTTTGTGAATCGTGTACTTACATATCGGCTAAAGTTCTATATATTTCGTTTAACTAATGTAAGTACTTTTGCGTGGCTTGAAACTTTTTAATTTTAGAGTTTCTGGTATCGAGGATTTGAAAAAAGACTTTAAAAGTTTTAAAAGATTTGAAGTAGCTTTCAAAATATAAATAAATTTTAAAAAGATTTCTATATCGATGCAAAAACCTTTACATGAGAGTTTGATTAAAAGCGCTTAAAATTATATTAAAAATATAAAAATAATTAAATAAAATAGATGAAAATTGGTTATAAAAACTAATTTTAATCATATATATTTTTTTTTTAATTTTGATATTATATTCGCTGAATAATTTGATTTATTACTGAAGCTGCGCAGTATATCAAATTTCCAAATGTCAATTTTAGTTTGTTTATTTCCAATTAAGTAATTACTTGAAGTATATATAAATAGCTAATATATTCCTTTTTTTAAAGCTTTCAGCTTTTCCATATATATAAGTGGCATTTAACTGTCTAATTAAAAATAAATTAAATAAAAAAATTTTCAAAACATTTCAACTGAAATGAATTTAAATAATTTTTAAAGTGACGGTAATGTTTTAATTATTAATAAAAATTATAATTATTATTATCATATAAGTGTTTGTAGTATTAAACAAGAAATTTTTTGTTTTTGATATTAACACAAAGTTTTCCACACTTTTTTTTTCTTTTTTACTTCTCGACACGTTCGTTAGCGTTATTTTAAAACTAAGAGTTAAAAAAAATAAAAAGAATGCAGAGATGTAGAGAGCAATTAAAAAGCTTCTTGTTTTAGGAGGGGGTGTAAAATATTTTCTAAACTTAGAGCATTATAAAATAAAAATATGTATATAATGTAAGTTTAATTAACTTTTGAAATGAATTGTATAAAATTGTAAAAAAAAAAAATCACAATTAGACAGGTATATAGAGACCTGTGACATTTATCCGTCGTGCGTCATTGCATCGAGCAACCCAATTTCAATCCCATTGACATCACTTAAATGTTTGGATTCTATTGATCAGTTCCACTTTGAATTTGAAGTCGATTTCAGTAAATACGATTGCAATTATCGAATTAAATATTCATTCTTTTCACGTTCAATAAACTAAAATCACTTCGATGAAAATCTTCTTCTTTTTAATAAATAAATAAAATGGAATATATATATATTATTTTAGTCTCCTTTAAATTATTAAACAGAAAATACATGAATTACAAATTTGTTTTAGGGGACAAAAATTATAATTTCGCCAAAAGACGAATGAAAGAAAAAAAAAAACAGGTTGTTAAACTGGAACAAGTGCAATTTTCGTGAGCAAGCAGGTTCTCTTGAGCCTGAAAAGAGAGCACTCGATAGGGCACGTCTATCTTAGAGCATTGAGAACCTTCTCTTTGCTACTCTTGGGGACACAAAGCATTCACCTCTACAAAAACAAGTCTGGAAAGTGTGTACAACGATATACATTGGTTTTATATAGCCTCAATTTGAACGCGCGCGCGTTTCTCGTGATTCCATCTATTTCAGGTTTCGATAGGTTTCTTGTTAATCCACCTCTCGTTAAAATTGAATTAAGTCATTGCTAGTCTCCCTCTCTCTCTCTCCTCTCATGTATTTCACATTGACCTGGGTCTTGAATTCATTTCAAAACCACTTGCCTTTCAATAACTATATGATCTCTCTATCTTATATATAAACCGCATATCTTTCATTAAATTTCATTTTCAAATCCTATTAAATAAAATTCGTATGCCCAAAGGTACATCTGGATATACATATATATCTATTTATAAAATTCTCATTGAATATTTTCATACATATTTGTTTCAGTATTGAGTTCATTGTTTGCCCCAATTGCATATATACCGCTGGGACACTATTGGTCAATATATTAATGCTCAATCCACGAATACTGAACTAATTATATATATCGTCTAATAATAATTGTTTCAATTTATTGGAAAATTATTTCTAATAGAAATATAATAAAGGATTCGAGTGAAAATATTCATTTTCGATATAAGTAATTCTCGTGAACAGAAAATATATTACAAGTTTTTTTTTTTAATTTTTCATTTTTTGCACATTGTATTTTTAATTTTTTTTTTAAAATAGTCTTTCGAAAAAGAATAGTTATATTTATATTGAATTAAATTTTTTTTACAATAAAATAAATTTAAATTCACTTGAATTTTTAAATGGTTTGTATATTTATAAAATCAGTTTTTGTTTCAATTTTTATTATATATTCATTTGTCGGAATGTAAATCTTCGTTGCAGATATATATTTCGAAACGAATTGAAAAATTAACCAAATCACAATTTGCGCTTGCTAATAATTTATATGATTGATTAATTTTTAAATTTGCGCTGAAATGTTTTCGACGTATCCTTTTTTTGGACAAAATGAAATTTTAAAGAATTCTCTGTAACAAATGATAATTCGTTCAAATAAAAATTTTCAGCAATTAATGAAATTAAAAAATTATGTACGAATAAATATTTTTAAAAAATGAAATAAAAGACTGACTTTCTTGTACAGATTAGGAGTCAATTTAAATCGTATATAGGTGCATTGACATCCTTCTCTCTTTCTCTTTCTATCTGATTTCTCTTGTTAACTCATATACTAAACGGTAGTATATATATTTAGTTGATTATTGTTGAAATGTGACTGTTTAACATTCTGCTATTCACGACATCGTAAAATTTCAGATAAACGATGACATTTCCTAATTTGCATATATTACAGAAATGCAATTACGTTATATTCAATTCACACACGCACACACAATCAAACTAGATTTTGGTAATAATTAACTAGCCGATTTACTATACAAGCTGTGAAAATCTATTATAGTTATGTGAGATTTTAATGTACAAATATTAATTTTCAATATTGTTGTGTTTACATAAAATCTTATAGATAATAATTTTCTAAATGAAAATAATGATTTTTCCTTTTTTTTTGCCATCAACTAAAACACAAATCTTGTAAACATGAAATCGATCAATGAAACAGTAATTTAACGAAAGGTCCGTATTATACATCATTGCTATGACAACAAGTTTCGATCTGACAGTGCGCATGTCGAATTCGATCACGCTCGTTTCAGCCAGGTGTGTGTTTTCTAACTTTTATATCTATATAGTCGTTTCAAAATTACCTTGTAAAATTACCTCAATATTATGAAATAAATCGTTTGACACTATCGGGTTAAACTTAATCTTTTTTATGACTCTTATACATTTTACGAGAATAGTAAAATTGAGACGTGGAGTAGAATCTGGAACAATGCGCCTAACGCAAATCTATGCTTCTATTTCAAGATAACGAAAATCTATAGTATTCCAAGGAAAATGTAGAATAAAATTTCAACTGCTGTATTGCATTTCTAATTCGTTTTTCTTTTTTCATGTTTCAGATAAGAAATTTCTTCTTCTATTTTAATTCTTCATGAAAAAAAAAAAAAAGATTCTTTCATTTCATAATTTTGCCGATTAAAAGTAAGCTTTTAGCTACTAAATTGAAGAATCCTTTCTTCTTTAAATTTTTCATAAAGTTTAAAGTGGTCAGAGAAGCTTTATCTTCTTCTTCGTTTTTTTTTCTCAATATATTAGGCATTTAATTTGGATTGTAACACTCGCTATATGAGACTTGGTGTGTTTCACCATAAGGTTGGTCGAGTAATAACAGAGAAGGGCGGAATCATTTCTTGGGCACATGAATAAGTGATCGCCGTGCGCTGTACTACTCGGTTCCCCTGTTCTAAGGCAAGGCAGACTCAACGTCGCCGCTATGTCTGTACTATATAGATTTTGCCAGTGGCGTAGAAAATAACTTTTTTACCCGCAAAGTATATACTTTCAATTTTCCCTCGCGATCAATTCTCTTTTGTGCTCATTAAACTTTTCTCTCATCACTTTTATAAATACAATCAATTAAGTTCAGTATCAGTAATTAAATCTTAAAGAAAAAATTTATGGTGTAAATATCGACATTTCTTTCAATTTTAAAATTCTTCTTTCATTTAAAAAAAAAACAATTTTTTAGACGCAATAATTATATTTATTTTTTTAATATGGATTTTTCTAAAAATGGGAAATTTTCTTTTAAAAATTATTCTGGTTTTTGTTTTGTTTTTTCAACTGTATATAAGAAAAGTAGTAAAGATAGTACTAGGCTGTGGTATAGGTATCAATAATAAAAGCATGCGAGGTCAAACCAATTGTAATGTACGCTGGTTGATGCGCTCATATATACACACACATCTCTCGACCTATCGCCTATTCACGATTGCATCTTTTATGATCTTCTTTTCGCCCCTACAGAGTGTTACATCGTCAGCTAAATGTAGAGCTTAGGTCTTTGACATTGCCGTCTATTAAAAAACAATTATTTAAAAATATATTTCACTGAAAATCTATAGTCAATTTTTCTCTGATTTTTAATAATAAGATTCAAATCTGTTTTTTTTCTTTTTTGTTGAAACGAATTAGAGGAATTTAAAAAAAAAAAAATTTTTTGTTGTAATTTCTATATGGTCTGCTGAGGATGACAAAATCAAAATTTTTTTTTGTATAGCTCGCGAAAGAGAATAGAGGAGCGAAAAGCGTGGTTCCGCTTGAAACTTAAATAAAATACCGGAGTTCAGGTTCGATGAGCACAGACTTGTTTTCAACAAGATAGTTCTTCACACGAATATAGTGTCCATATAAATTGCATCTATGTATATATAATCTCATTATACATACTCAACACATTGTATATATTTATTTACTAGAATGCCTCAACCTGAACACCCTTTTTCCGTTTATTTTTTAAAATTATATACCTGTTTTCTAAAAATAATAAAAAAAAAAAATTGAACATTTGTATACTTTTAATTAATTTTCTCTTGCAATTCAATTTTCACTCTCTCATATATATTTAAAAATAACAAACACGCAATTATGATGCAAAATTGTTTGAATATTTTATAAATTTTGTAATATTTTTTTTTCAAAAAAAAAGGAAAAAAAAAAATTATTGACATTTATGTCAGTAAAGCGAATAAAATTTCGGTATTGATTACACATCATCAGTGTATGTGTATGTTTATATATACGGTTCCTTCACTTTTTCAGTAGATGAGGATGATATTGGTCAGCCGTCAAGTAGAAAAATTTTCTCTTCCAGACGTATTGATGAATCTCATATATCGTATATTACACTCAAATTTCTTTCGCACGATGAAAAAAATAGTTATCAATTTTTCTTTTTATAAAAAAAACATTCTATATTTTATTTTGTCGTTTGTCACAAAGACAATTTTTAATCAAATCAAAAAAATAAAGCAAAAATTTAGAATTTACAAAAAAAAAGAGAGAAAAAAAATGAATCGTAAAATGTGGAAACTAACTGCGTGAGAAAACAAATGGTTGAGAGAAGTAGTCATTTTTTATGCAAAAGAAGGCGCGCGCGGCTTTAGCATTACGTTTAACAATTTTTGCCTCCGAGAGAAAGAGAGAGAGAATCTTAAATATAAATGTACAATTCTTGTTTCTTACTGACGTGCTGTAAATTCTGAGTTTGACTCTGTGACTTCAAGTATATATGTATATATACATCTTAACACATTTAATAGTAAACCTCTTTCTTTTCTTGTCGCAGAAAATATATATACGTGCGAGAAAAAGTTTATTTTTAAAATAGAAATCTTTTTAAATCATTTATCCATTGTTATAGTATCCTTTATTACTTTAAAATTTTCGACTTAGATATAAATATTTTATTTATTTCGAAAAAATACCTTACCCCTGAATATGAATCATAGTAAATTATTCTACAATCAAACTTTCATCCCACTTGAATAAAAAACAAAAATATTAATAATTAATCAGTGATTAGTAATTTTTTAGTTGAATTATTTTTTTTCTATTAAATACTTTACAATTAAATATATTTAATATTTGTAAAAATATCTAGTAAATTTAGTTTTAAATTAAATTTAATCATTTTGATTATAAATTTAATTTAATCAATTTAATATTTAAATTTTATTATGATTAGTAATTAATTAAACATTTATTATTGTGAACTAAAAAATTTCATTGGGAAAAAAAAAGAAATATTTTTGAAGATTATTTTAATTTACAATAATAAATATAGGTAATTTTGCCGTACCTAGATGAATAATATTGTTAATAATTATTACTAGATATTATGGGAATCAATTTTGATGAATGAATAAAGAGAAAGAATTAAATGTCAGCACTATTAATTATTTTGATAAATGATTTTAGAATATATATATATGATATTGTTCGCAATGAACAGATGGACAAAATGTCAATTATAACGCAATATATTCGAAATGCGAGTTCACACATATATATTCTGGGCATGCATCATTTTTATCGATTCAGCTATAAACACTCTGCTAAAGTCATCGCTTCGTTGCGGTCAATTACATATGCATGTATATATGACAACTTTACTGATAGGATATGGAATAAATTATTATCATTTTTTTTTCTTTATACTAAAAAAGATTCTCTTTACATTCTATCATCAAACAATCAACCAATGACGTATCAATCTAGTTTAAAAACTTTTCAAACAGAAATTATAATTTTTTTTTATTAAATATTCCATTGATAAAAATTATTGTTATATCTTTCAATTCTATAAACTTTGAAGAAAATTTAGTTCATTAAAGTTTCTTTTAAATATTTAAAAAATCAATTGAGGCCAAAGCAAAAGAAATTGTAAAGAAATTATAAAATTGTCAATTTAATAATATTTGAAAAATATTAAATTATAAATTTTTTTCAATTTCTTTTTGTTTATAAAAAATATAACTGAAATTTGATGGAGATATTTTCTTTAAAACTAAGATTAAAGAGAAAAGAAAGCGAGAGGATTAAAATATGAAGTTTATTAATTTGATCATGAGCCTCAAGGGGTAGGGCGATTATATGATACAGGGGGGAAAATGTTGATAAGATTTATTTTGTCCCTGTGGGCTTTATCAAACACTTTCGTGTATACATTTAAAAAAAAAAAAAAATTACCAGGATATCGAAATTTTATTAATATCCGACGGAAACACGTGATTTAATATTCCAAATTGGACAGCTTTTCGTTCATTTCGATTTTAGTTGAGTATGAAATGCACCACAATTTAATTGCCTTTAAAAACAGCATTTTTCCAAAACTTTTATCGCAAATAAAAAAATATGAAACTTTTATATCACTTTTCACGTTTAAAATTTCATTAACTTTGATTGATTGAAAGTCTATTAATTTTTCATCATATTCGATATTTTTTAAATAAAATTATTATTGTCTATAATTTTCTATTCTTAAAAAATGATTTAGAAAAAAATTTGAATTTTGTTTTTGTTATTTAAAAATAATATAAATTGTTTGGTAAAATTTTATCAGTAATTTAAAAGCTCTGTGTATTAAGTGCGCGTATAATGTGAAAATGGTTTTAATTTTTTTTTTTTTTAAGTGAATTATATATATATGTAGACTAAACGTTTTGATGAGAGAGGAAATTAAGAAATGAGTTTTTCATAAGAAAGAGAAAAAGAGACTGCTTATTAATTCCGCAATTGACTATCGATTCGGCTTAAGTACAAGTCAAACCAAGAAGTCCATTCCCTTATCTCTGTCAGGCCCGTCTAGCAATTACCTTAATTAACTCAATTATCGTTCTCTTCTTCTTTCTCTTTTCAGGTGCGCACCTTGTTCGTGAGCGGCTTGCCGATGGACGCCAAGCCAAGGGAGCTCTATCTTCTCTTCAGAGCATACGAGGTTAGTTTTATTTTATTATTTTATTTTTCTTTTCTTTTTTTTATATTTAAGACGCTTTAAATCTCGGTGAAAGTTAAAAATATCTTTTTTTTTATTATTTTCAATCACTTTGTAATTAACCCCTTGACTGGTAAGAGAAATTGTTTCTCTTAAAAAATTCAATAATCAACTTTTTTTATTTATCTACAAAAAATAATTGACAAAAAAATGTATTTGATTTAAATAATCCGTTATACTTACAAAATAAATATTTATTACCGAATAATTTCAATGGAATTTAATTTAATTATTTGAAAAAATAAATATTTATTTGATAAGAAAGAATCAGTGATTATTTGAATCAAATGAATATTTTTTTTCAGTTTACGTCCCTGATAGTCGATAATAGTTCGAACAGTCGATAATAGTTAGATTATGGTAGTTACAGTTGAGCTGATAATAATTACAATCAATGGTATAATTTCAATCATAGTTGTCATAATTAAATTATAGTACATCCAACGATAGTATAACCACATTCAAGATAGTTATACAATCCTTGTAAATTTTTTTTTAAAAGATAATAGTTTTTGTTAATTAACTAAAAAAAAAATTTATTCAATTCGAATAATTTTTATATTTAAAATATAAATTTTTATTCAGGGTTTTTAAATTTTTTTTTAAATTTGTTAGCTTTGCTTGCTTCATTTTTGTTTTACTTAATTATATACACTCGTAAAAAATAATACCATATTTGGATATAGAGAGAAAGAGAGAGAAAAGTATAAATCTTGCAATTATTTTTGAAAGTTTCGCGCATGATTTTGAGAAAATAGCCTAGCATTTATTTTGAAACTAGGTTGTCTGAGAGCATCAGAAAGTTGCTGCGCGTTGAATGTAAAGTTAACGAATGAAGATACACTACGAACTGACACGAAGTCTACGAACTCTGTAATAATATGTTTAATGTGCTCAATTTTCTCATTTACTCGCGCGTGCCTCTTTGGTTAAACTATACACAGTATATATGTATATATATCGTACTCTTCCTACACAGCGCGTAATAAAATTTAATTAAATTCGTGTACAAGAATAATTTCATAATTTTTTTGTCAAATTAACACTAAGAAGGGTTTATAATAAAATGTCAACTAATTTTTTCCAAAAAAATTTTTTTTAAAACTTTTTTTCTGCGTAATAAAATAGACTTTAGAATATATATTTTAAAAATGATGCTTAGAATAATTTTTTTTTTTTTTGTATATCGTTGCGTGCTGTTTCACCGCAATCTGTCCGAGTTTACATGTTCACAGATCGTGGTTCGTGCAAGATTCTGTAATTATGCAATTCCTTGTGTAGATTATCTATATACGAACCGCAGCTCGATTTACTGAATTTTTTTTCAAAAATATTCAAACAGTTTTATATATATATATATATTTCAATTAAACCGCAAAATTAAAATAATAAAAAATTTATCCTGTTGAAAGTTAACATCGTAATTCGCGCAAAATAAATTTTCAGTCCAAAGTTGAATTTTCAATTTTTTTATTTAAATAATTATTTTAAAAAAATTGATTTAAAATTTAATTTTTTTATTATTTGATTAGCATTATTTTTTTATTTATTAAATAATAATTCTCATTTATATTCTTTTGTTTCTTATTTGATATATTGATTATCATTTTTCTCTCCTCGAATTATACAAAATGAAATTGAAACATTGAAGGTTTCATTAATAAAATAATAGTTTGTATTGGTTTAGACCTTCGCATTAATAGCCAAGAACATTTTATTTTACGACTTGTTCTAAACGATATTGATTATCTGATAAAGTACATACAATTTATTTTCTTTTCGGCTAACGTTGGTTTGAAAGTCGCGTCTGACCAAAACTTACTTGTTCCACTTGTTACCATAATCTATATAAACTATAATTTCGAAATAATCAGATAAATCTCAAAATCAAATCACACTCTATGTACAAAAAAAAAAAAAAATACGAAATTGTCTTTTAATGAAAAATTTTCAATTATGTTTAAAAAAAATAGATAATTTACTGTTGGGATGCAAAAAATTTTTTTAAATTTATTTTTGACAAATGCTCGAATATGAAATCTAGAAATAATGAAATAATCCGCGTAATAAAAGAAAATGGAAAAATTTTAAATCGAATTATGCCAGTATAGTGTGTTACGTGATTTTTGATGAATGTTACATGCTTCAAGGTTTTTTTTTTTATCGCATTTTGACGCTTTCGGTGAAACTAATTACTAGAGTGCAAACTACAAAAGTGATTTTCTTTTATTATTCCTTAATTCAATATAAGTATTTAAATTATAAATTATAAAAAAAAAAAAAAAAAAAAAATTACAAAAATAATTTTGTATTGTATAAAAATAATAATTGTAATAATATTACTATTGTTTTAATAATGCGACAAAATTAACCTCTTTTATTCGATTGTTGAAGCTTGAAGCCATAATTGTTCAAAGTATGACATGATATAGTTGTAATATAGTAATATTACGACTATAACTTGTCAATTATGGTAGCACTTAAGATGTCTATTGTTCTGTCAGATATATAGTGCTCTCTAGTGAACCGACACATATATAAACTTAATAATGTTCCTATATTCTCTCAGAATTAGTGAACTAAAATAAATTTTAACAATTTATGATTGTGACGAAATTTCGTGAAAATTAAAAGAAATAAATTTAATATTAAAGTGGAAAAAAAGAATTTTATTTGATCTAAATAAATATTATTTGACTCAAACAATTTTTATTTATATTTTTATTAAATAAATATTATTTGCTTAAATTAAATAGTATTCGAGACAATTAAATACTATTTTCTTCAAATACAAAAATTATTCACTTTATTTAATTATTTGAATGAAATAAATTTTTAAAAATTTTATTTTATAAAGAAAAAAAAATGAGTTTTATTAAAATTAAAAAATAACGTCTAAATGCGATAATCAAACTTTTTTTTTAAGGACATGTACCTATTAATCAAGCTTTTAAAGTAGGAGTATTATCTTACGAAATGCGGATACGGTTCGTAAGATTTTTCAAGACATACATAAACCACGTAATACACTATATGTGTGTGTTTTATTCTTTGTGACTCTAGAACTATTTTTGTACATAATCACCAGGATGATTAAGATATTCATCTAGCCATGAGATGCACTTCCTGTCGAGGCTTCAATTATTAAGCAACCTCAATTTCGAACCCATTTTTTTAACACAGGAAATCAGAAAGCTCAAAAGAAAAGAAAACGAGTTCTTTATAGATTAGTATTCTATTGTTCTTTTGTCTATAAATTTTCAATGATAAAAATTTATCTACTGCGTAAAAAAAATTTTATATCTCAAAATTTTATTATTCTTATTAATTGGGGCACTTTTTTTTTACGTAATTTCCAATAATTTGTTTTTGTTGAATAATTTTATATAATTATTTTCATTGAGAAGAAAAAATTAAAAAGCTTTTAAATAATATATAATTATGTAAAGACGCTTTTATAATACGATTATTATTGTGTGTGTATAAAGTTTAATAATATAAATTTGAAATTAATTTATAGGTTGATGAATCATTGGTAATAATCAAAAGGATCAAAAATCTTTGATAGTCTGAAGGTTAGCCGTTGCAATGTGATTATCTGTATATCATCATTATTATTTTGGTTTCAATTACACATTCATTCAAAAACGTTGATTACACTGCTGGAAAACGACTGGCTGATCAAAGCCATCCGTTTCACGGATGAACAAGTTGAGCAAATCGTTATATAGCATATATCCAGTCAAGTCGTTCTTTTTAAAATGTTCATTCAACTATTTTTCCATTAATAATATACATAGAATATTAAATTGCACTTTATATTAAAGTAAAAATAAATTATCACTTATTTGGAAAATTTATTTTATATTATGCAAAAAATGTCCTGTTCTTTTTTTTATTATAAAAAAAAATAATGATCATTTTATTCTTTACAATTAGCAACAAATTAAAAAATAAATTTTAACAATCAATAAATATTTAAATCAGAATTAAAATGGACAATAGATTAAAATTGATAAATTTGTAAAATTATTTTCTCATTTCCGAACTGGCGAAATAAGCGGTTTAATTAATTTACAGAGTAAATTTCAATATACAATCCTCTGACAATAATTGATTCTGTTTTCTTTAAATATTGGTAATAAACGCATTGAATTATCGTTGAATGTATTGTAAAAAAATATTGAAAGAAATTTAAAAATATGCTTTTTTTCAATACGATTTTAATATAATTATTATTTTAGAAAATTAATATTCTCAATTTAATTACAAATAATGTAATGGAAAAAATAAATAATACAGAATAACAAGGAATTAAATTACAAATGTATAAAGCCATCGATATACGTTGACATTTGAACCGAAATCGAAACTTTTAATACCAAAGCACGGTCTTCTCTCTAATCTAAATAAAAAAAAAAAAAGTAGCTCCACTTTTACATGTATGGGGGAGAAACTTTGTTTCGCATCAAATTTCGTTGATTTTCGCACAAAACTATTTTCGGTAGTTTGTTCTCTGAGAATTCGACCTCACGAATAATATAGTAGAAAATTATTCTCTTGCACAGTAATTTCTCTCATTGTTATTGCATATATAACATGGAACCATATTTTATGGGAAGCTATATATATATATATAGTGTAACAAAAGAGTTTATATACCAACCAGTGGTTATGATATTAGGTTGAGAGAAAAGAAAAAGGGTCACAAATTAGAATTGGTTTTACTTCGTTGTTTTCAAAACCTCCAGATAATTATACAAGACACTGGTAAAACTTATTATCGTTCGGCTCACGCAAACAGAACTTTTAAAACTCGCATTTTTTTTTTTTTTTTGCAATATGTACTCACACACATAAATAACGCAGACTTTTTTTTTGTTCATTCTTGATAAACCACAAAGCTGGTTGTACTTTCTTTTTTACACGATTTTCCAATTGTTTCTTTATTTAGGATAATTACATTTTATTATTATTGTTAGCATAAATTTTTTTATTTCTGAATTTAAAAAAAATCTGTGGATATTTTTAATTTATAAAGTAAAATGTTTTTTTTTTTGAAATATTTAACAAGTTTTTAAAAAAATACGTCCTTTTATCTAAAAGTAATTAAATATTACTTTAATTATTCATTTTGTTTTTCAACAAAAAAGAATTTTTTTTTAGAAACAAATCATAATCCGTACTGAATTATTCAAAATTTTTTAAAATAATTTGAATCACAGTCTTTTTGTTATGAATTATTTAAAAATAAAGAATTTATTATTTATTTTAATAAATTATGTATTTATTTTTCATTTTACTAAATAATTTTATTATTAATAAAAAAATCAGTCATTGATTCGAATTAGTTAAAATTTTAACTAATTTAGATTTTAAATTAATGCAATTTAAATGTTATTTAATTTTTTTTTTTTGCAGATTTCTGTAGTTTATTTTTCCCTACACTATTTAACTCTTTGATGCCAAACGGTTGAAAGGCTTCATATAATCACACTGCTAGACGATACTCAATACTTAGATAAATTTTTTTTTCTAATACATGTAATCCTGTGTAATGTACTTACAACTGTTTAACTATAATTTTATTTTTATAATTGTTTTTCTATGCTTGATTTAACTTAATATTTATTTAGAAATATCACTAAAATATTTTTTATTTTCCGGTGAAAATTAAAAAAAAAAAAAAATTATTTTTTATTCCTACAAAATATGTTTTATTGAAAAAAAAAAAATCTCTGTATGTAATTTTAAATGCACAATTTTTTGCATGGTAAATTACCTTTCGGTCGAAGATTTGATATCGATCTCTGAAAGCAAGAACAATATGCAAATCTGTGAATAGTTTAAAATTTATGGATATTTGCGAATCGATAGATACTTACTTCCTTCCCTTTTAGAAGTAACTCCATTGCGTTTATCTTGGCTTTTATACGATGCGAACGTAAGCTGCTTATCGTTTCGTATTTTATGTAAGCATAAACTTTATAATATAGTATTATAATGTATATAGTTCCTAACTTCACTACATGATCTACAAAAGTATAAAGCGCAACTTGCATTTTTTTTTTGTGTGTGAAAAAAAATTTATTTTTTACTTTAAAGAAAATAATATAATTGATAATAAAAAAAAAGTCGGAAATTATTTTAAATAATACGCTATAATATTTTTCAGAATATTATATTAGAATATATATATTTTTCATATATACGTAATGTGTGTGGTCGCAAAGTAACGTGAGCCTAGATATTAAAATGAATAAGTACAAGGAAAAAAGTTTTATGAAAATAATAAATAAGAGTAAACTCAAGAAGTAGAGTCACTTTTATAATGATTTTTTATATTTAATATTACATTACTATTTTAATACTACAAGACAGTTTCATTTTATATAAAAAATTATATAAATTAAAAAAAATAAAAGCTTATATTTAAATTTCTAAAAATTAAAAAATTTTTTTAATTAATTGATTAATTGTAATAAAAATCTAACTATTAATTACTTAATTAAAATTTTAATTTGTATCCATTAATTAAGTTGAAGACATTCAGTATACAATATGGGAAAAAGTTATATGAATTCATATCTTTTGGGAAAACGGAGTCACTTTTTTCTAATTAATAAGAAAATATTACTATCCTAGTGGTATTTATTTAATTATAACTTTTAAAAGAGATAAAAAATATTGGTAATGCTTTATGGTGGAAGAAATTTTTATTTTTTTAATAATTGACTTTTTTTTATTGTGATTTGAAATTTATGGAGGTTTATCCTATAGATATTAAGTACATTAATTAACGGGAATGAAAGCCCTGTACTTTACCCTAATAAATGAATTTACATACTCATTAACAGTTAACTTGATATATGTATTTGTAAAATTACAAGAATCTTCTCTAATAGTGATAAATTAGATTCTTATAATTTACAATTTATTTACCAATAAATAAAATTTCTAATTGAAAACTATTTTTTTGTTTCAGGGTTATGAGGGTTCCCTCTTAAAAGTCACAAATAAAAATGGAAAAACGGCATCGGTGAGTTTAGTTTTTAATTTTTTAAAAACATTTTTTTGGAGAATATAAAAAATAGTTTAAATCTTTATTTTTATGTCAATTAAGGAATTAAAATTTTTTTGAATTCAATTAAATGAATGAATTTTTTTTCTTATTTTGTAAAAATTTAATTAAATTGAAACTGAGGATTTCGTTTTCAAGATAAGTTGGTCTTTTTCTTTTCTTTTTTTTTTTTTTTTAACTAATAGAAATGAATTATGCTTTTTCCTGAAAGCTTTTCGTGGATTTAAGAGGCTAAAAATGTTTAAGGAGTTTTTGGGGTTGAGTATATAGCCGAAGAAAAGTTTATATGCAGTGACCAAGTTTTTTTTAATGTGATTTTTATTTGTGGCCTCGCGGTCTCTGGCACGGTTAGGTACAAGTCTAAAAATCAATACGAAACAGTTCACGACCAGTTTGCTTTTCCTCGGTATCATTTTGAATTTTCAATACTTTTAAGAAACGTTTTTCCCTTTTGAGAATAGTTTTATTTTTATTATTTGAAAAAGAATTAATTTTTTTTGCTGGTCCTAAAACAAGTTACATCATGACAAAAAAAAGCTTTTATAAGGATTGTTGAAAAAAAAAATTATATCTAATATTTATTTCAATTTTTTAAAATTTCAGCCGGTGGGCTTCGTGACTTTTCACACGAGGGCAGGTGCGGAGGCTGCGAAACAAGACTTACAGGTAATACCCCGTTTCGCGAAAGACAAAAAAAAAAATGAAAAGGAAAAAAAAACGAGTAAACCGAGAACGTAAAGTCGTGCCGAGCTTCGGAATTAGAAGGACACGCGAACTCTTCTCTCTTTCTATTTTTTTTTTATTTTTTGAAATCTATCTTTTTCATGTATTTTTTTCTCTCTGTCTTTTTTCTATCTCTATATCTCTTTTTTTTTCTATTTACTCCAACCAAAAAAAACATATTCCACTCTGACTTACTACCAGCTGGCACGGGTTAATGTTACATAGTTTTTTTTTCAAACTGTATAAGCTTTTATTGAAATCTGGGAGAACCGTACAACACTTTGAATACCTTTTATATACATAATATAAATAGGCCAATATCCGTACCTCTGCGTACCAATCCTATACAGAAACATCGAGAAAAGGGATTTGTCGATAATCTTGTGTATTTAATACACCTATTTTGATATGAATATTATATTCTATTGAATAAACTAAAATACAATAAAAAGATGATTCTTTTTCAATCTATAAAATTTATAATTTCAAATTTCAATTTTTAAAATTATTTTACTTAATTGATTAATTGATTTTAATTCTTTTACAAATAAATATTTTCAATAATTGTTAGGAAAAAAAAATTAAAAAGTTATTTTAAATAATTTTAAATTATTTTAAATTATTTAAAAAAATTATTTTCAAAGAATCATCTGTATACAAAGTCTTGTATATATACAATTGGATGTATAAATTATTTAGTTTATAATGCAAAACAAACTTTTACTAACTAAATGAAAGTGTTTTGTATATCAGAATGCAAGTCTGCAACCGTCCAATTATATTTTGAACAGTTTATAGCTCTCGAAGAGAGGGAAAATTCTGTGGACGTTGGTTGTACGGGTTGTATTCCTATGTCGACTGTGTTAATTAATGCTGCAACGTTAACTAGAAGTTGAGTTAAATTCACTATTCTGCAATCTTCGCTTACTAACATTTTACAAAAGTGTTCATTATTCAGAAACGGGGGTAAAATTTGTTAACGAACTTTTTAATTTAAATATACAACGAATTTAAAGTGCTATTTTTTCCAAATGAAAAGATAAATTGTTTTTCTTTCAGAAAATTGTGAAAGTATATTTTTCCTTTTAATTTTTTGCAAAAAAAAAAAACATTTTTAATTAGAATTTTACTTTATTTGCAAAAAAAGAGAAAAAAAAATTCCGTTTTTGGTTTGAAAGTGAAAAAATTACTTTATTAGGTTGAAAAAGACAAATCCCTTGTTTCGATTGTTTACTGGTTGCACAGTGCGTAACATATATTATACTCGATATGGTGTTGTTTCGTGCCTTTGAGAGCGCATCACACCTTGTTAATTTTTTTTTAATTTTTTTTTAATTTTTTTTTATTTACCTCACCACGCAACTGACTTCACGCAATGCAAAATGTATATCCTGTATATCAGAAAATAATATAAACAGTATTTTTTTTTCCTTTTTTTTTACTAAAGACAGCAACTATGACAGCAACAGTCTCCCTGCATTCAATAAACATCCTTTTGTCGGATGACACACTCGCTCACGCTAAAAAAAAAATTTATTGGACCACGTGCCCCACTCGTCAATTGTATCATTCACAATAAAATCCAATTTTATAAATTCAAAGAGTTATGTGGATCCACAGTTCTTTCAAAAAAATAACTTTTCAAAATTTTAATTATTGAATTATTACTAATTAGTTTCTCTACACTCACAAAATTTCTTTTTCTATAAGTGGAAATTAGCTAATTTTTTTTTCTTTTTTAATTCAGATTTGGAGTATTTTGTAGAAATTTTATTCATAATTTAAAATCGATGCAATTAAAATGCATTTGGAAAAAAAAAGTATGAGCAAGTGGATCAAGGACAAGCAAAATCCTGTACTAATCCCATATAATGCAAGAGAATAGAGATTCCAATTAGAAGTATGCTTGATATTTTTTTTTAGAAACATTTTTTATACGTAGAATTAAAAATTCTTGAAATCGTATATATTTTATATATTTATTGTAATACAATATGTATAACGAGCTTGGGCACGGTAGTTCTCCTACTTTTTCCATTTAGCCACCTCTATATTAGTTATCTCTTCCACATAATCTCATTCCACAACATTTTATTCCACGTGTGCTCCCCGTTTACTAATTTAGGGATCTATTTGCAGCAGGGGGTTAGATTCGATCCTGATATGCCACAAACCATACGTTTGGAATTTGCAAAAAGTAACACAAAGGTTAGCAAACCCAAGCAACCAGCCGCTGCAGCAGCCACCTCGCACCCCGCTCTGATGCACCCTCTAACTGGACGTAAGTATGCACCGCCACAAAATTCACATGCTGATTATTAAACGTACGTTTTCTCACAACCTTCTTTTTTCACCCCCCGCTATCCCCCTTACACCTAAACCCTCCACCCTCAAAAATGCACCGATTTCAAAAAAAAAAATTCTATTCTACGCCTCGAACGGTTCTCGACGGATATTATTAAAAATATTTTAAATCGTGTCAAATGCCCTATTTTATTTTCATTTTTCCCGAAACAATTTTTTTTTTTCTATTTTTTACCTAGCATAATTTTAAATATAATAATCAATAATATTGATTCAAAAATTATAAAAATCCATGAGTGAAAAATTGCATTTAACGTCTAAAACTTTTAGGAACAAGTGCTGACGGAGAAAAACTTTTTTTTTAGAATAGTTATTTTTATAAAATTGGGTTAAAAATTTAGAGAAAGAATTGAAATATAATTTTTCCCTCTATTTTATAATATTCTAATAAAAGAAAATATTTATATTAATCAAAAAATAATTATTGCAGGAAGATTTAAATCAAATTCTATGATTAAGTAAATAATTGTAAATAAAATTGCAAAGAATCCATTAAAAATAATTTATTTAAAAACTGGGACAAAAAATCCGTATTAAATTTCCAAACATTTTTTTTTCGAAAAATGACCTCGTAATTATTTTTTTTTTAATTTGTTTTTAGTTAAATTTCATGGTTTCTGGTTACAAAAATTAAAAATGCAAATAAACCAAAAATTAATAACATGCGGTGAAAACAATAACAATAGAGCTTTGCGAATTGGGGTAAATTTTTAAAATTGGTAAATTTCTAAAGAGAAGAATTTTCCCTTGGTATATATATATATACTATATGTAGTTTCCACGTGTGTGGTGTGAATCAGAGGTCACTCCTGAATCAATAAAGTGCACAGTGTTGCTATACCTCGAACATAGAAACGCTTCGTTCACTTGTTATACGAGGTACCAAAACACATCAAACTTCACATAGTACAAATACTTCTCTCAATAAAATATTAAAGTCAACCTCGGATTTCATTTCGAAAATTTATCCCTTAGTAAATAATAACAAAAAAAAATTCCTAAAAATGAGTCATTTTTAATTATCAAAATATTTTTACTCGTTGAACATCAAAATTATTTGATTTGCTTGTTTGAAAATTGAAATATAATTCAGGGAATAATTACTAACTATATCATAACAATAATTATCAATTTGATGCTTTTCTCCAAATAACCGAAACTAATTTAGACTATTTATATAAATTATGTAACGATGATATTAATTGCATTGTCTTTCTCTTGTTTCTAGAAAACTCAATTTTTTCATACTATGCTTTTCTAATATCGGCTTCGAAATATTGGATTTGGGGGATTATTTTCCAGTACATTGACATCTAGCTTAAACTGCAAAAAAAAAGGTGTAGACAATAATAGACATAGACTCAATGCTTCGTCGCCACAATCTCAATTATTCGCATGAAATCTTGTTTGACTCGACATATAACGTCCAATGTAGTATCATTCGATTTTTATACCAATCTTTTCGATTGTCACGAACCTACAATCAGATTTTATTGGAGAGAAAAAAAAAATGTAATAGTACAAAAAAAATATCATCACAAAATGATCAATTTCAAACCTTATCAAAATTAGAGTCTTCAATTTTGTCAAATAAACACAAAGTGTTAATAACAAATTATATAAATGTAAATTCAAAGCAAACTTTTTATATTTATGTAAAATTATTTTTATTGATTAAACAAAGAAAATTGCGACTCGAAGGGGAAAAAAAATATTTTCATTATCATGTTGACGATTGAATTAGTTCCTATGTGTTAGTATATAACACAAAAAGTCCTAATGTGATCTTGAAGATAATCTGATGACATGCTATTTACTGCGGGTTTTTCTGTCACGCAATACGGATATATTTTCCAGAAACCAGAAACTAAAAAAAATTATTTACTATCGATTTCTTAAAGGACTGACCTTTTTTTTTTAACGCACTTTTTAGGGAAGAGAAATATTTCTCATTTTTTATCATACAAAAATTAAACTTGTTTTATTAAAAAAAAAAAATTAAATATTTTTTATTCGTGAAAAATCAAAATTCTTTCACTGAAAAGTTTTTTCTAAACTATTTTCCGGAACGTATGTATGTAGAAAAAGAAAAATATTGATGTTAATTGCAGTAATTTTAAAACAACTCAATCCTTCGCATCTAATCTAAGAATGTAATCTGCAAAATACACGGTATAAAAAACCCATTAACGTCCATTTCAATGACACAGTTGTATATTGCAACTAGGACATTTTAAAAAAAAAAAATTTCTACAATATATATATATGTGAAAATTGTGAATATTGTATTTGAAAAAGTTTTTTTTCTTTCTTTTTTTATTATTCCAAATATAAAGACATATAATGATATCTTTAAGTAACGATCGTTCCTGAAACTGGGTCAGTTATTTAAATATTTTTCTCAGCTCTTCTATTATTTGTGTATAAAAATCGAATCACCAGGAAATTGCATCAAAAGTTCATTTTCATTTAATGACTCTTTGAATTTTAATTTTCAATTTTACAATTTTTTTTTTTAGATATTTTCCCCGACAATTTCTTTTAATATTTATTTTTTGTATATTTTAGAAAATAATTATTACTGGAATAAAATATCCACGATATACATAAATTTAAAAACTACCATCAGCTTTTATAAAATAAAGTTTTTTTAGCGGCAGAATAAATTCCAAATGCCGGAATTTAGAAAACCACTCGTCAATAAAGATTCTCATAACTTTCAATTGAAATTTGTCACAATTTATATATAGGAAATAGGTTTTGAAACTTATATAAATCGTCTAGTTTATAGAGTTGTAAAATTTCCAATATTTCCACTTTTTCCTCCCTTTAGTGTGCTCTCGCATATATCTCTTGTTTTATCGTTTAATTTCCTTTAGAGTCTTTTTTTTTTTTCATTGTGACAAAAATGGAATATCATTTTCCCGGCATAATTAAAGCGAGACAGTTACTCCTACTGATATTTGATTTGCAAAATTCAGAAATGTCAGTTGATGCTATGTGGACTAAATTTAAACTCTATAATTTAATCACCGAGAGGAAATTCACTTTTGAAATCCTTAATAATTTCATTTGTTTTTAAATTTGAATTTTTTTTTTAATTAAATAACAAAAATTTGCAATTAAATTATAAATTGAAATTTAAAAAAATTCAAAATGAAAATTGATGAATTTTACATTGAAGAGAAATAGTTTTTTGAAAAAAAAGGAAATTTGGAAATTTTACGTTAATAAAAAATTGATAAATTAAGTACTAAACACAGGAGAATAATATAAATAAATTCTATTTTACAGCCCTAGGAAGTCCATTCTTTCCGAGTGGTCCAGAACTGTGGCATCATCCCTTAGCTTATTCAACGGCTGGTGAATTACCTGGGACATTGCAACATGCGACGCTGGTTCATCCCGCATTACATCCTCAGGTCCCCGTACGTTCCTATCTTTGACTATCTGCAGACAAAGCTCTGGAGCCGCCGACGAGCGCCCCGATGCACGTTAGTGACACATGATGGTTATAATCGTACATAAATACATCAGGCTTCGGAATTTTATTTTAATTTATGTATCGTAGGTACACTGATAAAAAAAAAACCGACACGAAGCGGACAATCGATACACAAAATCAAAATCCCCCAGAAAAGTTATTTTGTGATTTGTTATAAAATTTCATTTAATACAATTTCCATTTAATTTGATTCTTATCATTTAGAATATTATAATTAATTTACGATTTTCATGTAATATTCATATATACATATCCAATTATCATTTCCCCTGTATAATTAAAATTAGATAGTTACTCACAATATTATTGAATTTGTGAAATCATAAATGATTAAATTAGCTACATCTTATTTGAAAATTATCAAATCAAATTTAGCATAATTTTTATTTTATGAAATTTTTCTTAATTTCGATATTTAATTTTGTATAATTTTTTTTTTAATTTAATTTTATTTCCAAAGCCCGTAGATCACACACGCGTGCATTTAATAATTATATTCATATAGGTAATACGAATCGCGTAACAAGCGTACAACTATTAAATTCATCAGAGAGGTTCAGGTAATGATAAGATTACACGATAAGACATGAAACACGAAAAAAAAAATTCTGCCTTTGAAGAAAATCCCTTTTCTACAATCGAAAAAAAAATCTATTAATTAATTTTTTATAAAATTCAGTCAAGCGGAAATAGAAATAATCTGACTGATAATGAAAAAGACCTATATAATTTTTATAAAAATTTTCAATCAAGATCTTCCGGTAATTAGAAAGAAAAGTCAATTTTTTTTTTAAATAGAAAAAAACTCAGTTTTCTTCGATAGAAACATTTTTCTGGGAAAATAGAAATTATTTACTCACTGTGAGGGGAAAAAAGTTGATTAATCCTTTTAAATTAAAAAACTTTAGATATAGGATACGGAATGTAATTAATTTTTTTTTTTTAATAATATTCGGTGCTAGATAAAGAAGATAAGAGTGTGTCTATATGTTTAAATGTATACTGTTTTTAGCTGTAATTTTTTAATTTGAAACTAATTAATTATCAATAGTATTTATTTTTTTAGGCGCCTATGTCACTACCGCATCCTACTACGTTGACGTCGATACACGCCTCGTTACCGCACTTTTTACCATCACCAGCATTGGCGTCACCAGTAGGTTCATCGTCGTCACAACCAAGTATTGCCGTTAGTAATGCTCCCTGCTCGACTCTATTCGTGGCGAACCTAGGACAATTCGTCTCAGAGCACGAGCTCAAGGAGATCTTCAACAGGTTAGAGATTCACTGATGCATTTCTAGACACTAGATTTAGATTGTTGTCGGATCCAGTCAACCTCTATTTTCTCGCCAATTTTCTCCTGTCTCACTTTATTTCTTCAACATCAGGAATCTCTCAACGAAAATGTGTTAAATTCACAAGACACTTGAAAATTGACACATTAATTTTTTTTAAATTCTCTCTTAAAAATTTTTAATTTTCAAATATTCTATAACAAATTTAAAAATCTTATTTTAAAGTAGAAAGACAATAGCCCTTTTTTAAAAAACAGTAAAACTAATTACAGAGATTTCTGATATCAAAGAATTAAAGGAATTCAAACATATATATGACTAAAGACATGAAAAGAACTTAAAACTTGAAAGGGATTTAATTTAAAAGCCCTCAGGAACGAAGGATATATTCAAAATTTAAAAACCTCTATCTAATTTCAAAAAAACCTTTTAATTTAAAATGGCCTTTAAGTGTAACTGAAGGCATGAAAAAAAATTTTTTAAATCGAGTTTGCTCTATATTAGCAACTCTAGATAAAACAAAAAAAGAAATATTTTTTTTTTTGGCAAATGAGAATTTAAAAAAACAAGAAACATTAAAAAAAATATTCAACCTCTCACATTTAACTTGATCATACATATATAATTTCCCCGGATTTCTCTTGTATAATAATTCCTTTATTGCAGAATATAACAAGCCAGAGAGCGAAACTCAATTATAAGTTTCTAATCTAGAAATTTCTGGTGCTTATTGATTTATTGACTATATAGTCGGAAATATTGAAGTAAATGACAGTGCACGTATGCATGAAATTTACTCGAAAATAAAATTTCATCCCTTTATTTAAACAAAAAATATTCAAATATTATTTTCCTCAATATAATTCAAATTAGGGAGAAATATTTTATCCAAAGATAAATATTTGCCTGGAAAATAATAAATAATTATTTTTATTATTTTAAAAAATGTAAAACAATTATTTAAAAAGAAAATAATTCCTATCAAATTCGAAAAGAATGGAATAATAATTTCGAATGGAAAAAAAAAATATTTAAGGTGTGTAACGAGATTTTTTTTTTAACTAGTTCGAGAAATGTTGATCTCACAGAGAGCAAGCATATGATTCTTTTTCGTGAAAAAATATCTGCGTGTTCTGCAGTGTACTTTCCCACGATTATGAGTGCAAGCAAACTATATACGTTTATGAATCATAGCAATGAGCCTCGCTTTTTTTTTTGTATGAGGCTTTTAATCCTCAGTGTAACGTACGCGAGTCTTTCAAGCTTGCAATTTATCTAAAAAGCCCAATTTTGGAAGGAAGCAATTTCACAACGAATTCTCTGCAAAAAAAAAAAAAAAAAACGAAACCTCTTTCAACGTTTTTAATAGGATTTGAATTTCGTTTTATTAACCGAAAGTCCTACACAAAATAGAGTCATAAATTTACGAAATATTTTCTTTTTCACTATAAAACCTTTTTTTTGTATTTAAAAATATTTTTAAAAACGATTTGATTTAATTATTAAACTAGTTATTTTGTATTTGATTTAATTTTTCTTTTTTTTTGTAACAGAAAAAAAAGATAATAAAAAAAAGGCGAATTAGAGGATTTGAAAATCAATAGGTTTCTCTTTGAAACTTGAGGAGAGTTTGTTTTTCTACAGTCTACAGGAGCAGGATTTCTAGAGTGAAATTACATCAGCAAGCTGCTCTACCCAGAAAACCGTTATACCGTTATTCGCTTACATATTTCTTAAACTCTGATTTCAAGTAAAACGCATACACCGTATAGAATAAGTCTATCTGTGGGGAAAGGACTGTGTTTAGAATTGCGATTTTAGATATAAACTTCCACATTTGATTTTCGCGTTTATCGATAATTTTATATCGCACAAGATTCGCACTTTATAAAAAAAAAAATTATTATTCAATGTATAATTATAAGTTGTGTCTTACAACATTTTCAATGAGTCAGAGCATTTGTAAATTATAAATTAGAAAATTGAATCTGAGAAAAGTTCAAATTAATTTTTAAAAAAAAATTTCACGTTGCATGTTTATATTTTGAATCTCATGATTCAAAAGATAATTCCTATTTTAATTTCCCGTAGATCAAATTCTATAAAGTAGATTTAATACTGAACCGAATTTTTTTTATTAATTCTAAATCAAATTATATTTAACATTTTTATTTAACTAAATTATAAATTCAATGAATTTACATTTAATTTTTCATATGGAAAAAAAAATTTTACTTTGAATTTCGTATTTTTTAATTCTAATGAGAGAACAATAAATTTTTTTGTGAATAATTAATGATTTTGTCAAACGATTTAATCAAACAAATTCCGTATGTGCATTTGTTAGTGCGTTTGATTGTTTAGCGTGATCGATGACTGCCCTATAAATCATTTTGTCTACTCATTGGTTTAGTACTTACCAATATTCGCTAATCATCGTCATTGACGTAGTTGTCTGTGTTAAGTACACTATAGTATAACCCTGTTTCCAAAACCCCATGGCATTTTACCATAATCAATAATATTATCAACGACAAAGCTTGTATGATAATGTCCCTGTTAAATTATCATTCAGAATTAATCAATTATTTACAAAAAAAAAAAAATTGATCTAATTTCGTATTTTATCCAATTTTTTTTTTAAATTCTTGATTAATAAGTTATCAAAATAAAAAAATTTTTTTCGACTTTGTTTTCACACAAAAGAAAAAAAGCTTTTGAAATTCATTACTTGAAATATTTAACGAAACTATGAATTCATCTAAAAGTTTAGACACACTTTTTTGATAGATTTTTCTGCTAGAATGATTTTTATTTTTATGACTGACGGTTTTAGTTGTTTGGAGTGGATTTGATTACCTAAAAACCTGGTCAATTGTGAATAGCATATTACTTTTCATTCTCCTCTATAACCCAGATATCACAGTTTTAATTAATTTTCACAATTTCATTGTTAAAACCACCTATGCATATTATATAAATATTTGCTTGAAAAACGTTGCGCTTTCTTCACCTCTGAGATCACCAATTAAAAATATTATTTAAAAAAAAAATTTTATCAATAAAAATAAATCTTGTTTTTCTAATTCTGCATTCACTAATAAAAACAATTTTCAATAAATGTGCAAATTTAACTACACCGTTAAAAATGGTTTTTTTTTCTAAATAAAAAAGAGTGCACTTGTAGATAGAATTTTCAAAGTGGTGGCTTTCGAAGTAATGGCAAGAATAAATAAGTAAATCGCTTCCTTAGAAGTATATATATATATTGAATGAAATTCTTTTTGCTCTTATAAAAAGGGAATAAGAAAGTAGTTTGAATTATAAAACAGAAAAAATTTTATTTTCTAGTTTCTATTTAACTTTTCTCAATGTAATTTGATAGATTCTTTTTTTTTTTTTTAATTGGATTTTTCTTCGCGAGTGATAAAAAAAAAAAAAAAAAAAAAAAAATTGGTGAAAGTATTTATATATCGTGATAGTTGGGATGTAATTTTTAACGGTGTATAATTTACTTTACTAACTAGAGCACGTATTGTACGCTTCTCTTGTTTATGCACAGTTTTCCTGGTTTCTGTCGGCTTCGTATGCATACGAAGGGAGGCTCGCCAGTGGCCTTTGTCGAATATCAAGATGTTCGCTACGCGGCCCAAGCAATGGCCACACTTCAAGGATCCCTTCTGGTCTCCTCCGACCGGGGAGCAATACGAATCGAATATGCAAAGTCAAAAATGGCCGAGGTGGGCTTTACAAATCTCTGGATCGAAGTAGGTTTCATTCTATCTATGATCAGGGCTTATTACGCGTGGGCCGCAACAAAATTTATTATTTCCAAAATTCTATTCATTTTTTTGTCTGAAATTTGTTTCAAAAAAATTTTTTTTATATTTATTTCTAAAAAAAAAAAATGTTGAAATCGGACAAAATCCACGAGCATAATTTATTTTATTTTATTTTTTTGTATTTTAATTGTCGTTTTTTTGAATCTCGGTTCATTTAAGATATTGGGACAATGGCCGCAAGCTTTCGCTTTATATAAACGGATATAATATATATTTTTTTTATTTTTGCTTCTTTGCCTAAGACATTCATACTGGATGAAAAATTACTGAACCAGAGTTTATATCTTGACGCTACCTTTTTCTGAGAGAAAAATGCGACCTATTTCATTTTTCATGGTCTGAAAATTTTGGCTTGAATAAACCAACGGGGAGAGACGTGAATATAATATTTTTTTTTTATAAATGATTCTAGATTTATATACTTTAGCTATGATTATAAGATGAAAGTAGATCATTCCAAAAATTGATAAATGGAAACAAGTTACAATTTCAGTGATACTGAAAATAGTTATAGGATTGAACAAGTTTTCTCTCAGTCTTTGATGCAATTTTTTTTTTGTTGTTGTTAAAAATAAA
This sequence comes from Leptopilina boulardi, assembly GCF_019393585.1. Taxonomy (NCBI): domain Eukaryota; kingdom Metazoa; phylum Arthropoda; class Insecta; order Hymenoptera; family Figitidae; genus Leptopilina; species Leptopilina boulardi. The sequence continues at coordinate 1,342,871 of NW_026137866.1, forward strand.
TAATGTTTTTCGTTTGCAGAATTTATGTGATCTATTCGGTTCGTTTTGCTTTCCTTGGTTTTTATATCTAGTGAACATTTTTGTTGATTCGAAAAAATGGATAATAAATCTTTTTTTCAGTCAAGAAAATATTCATTCACATTTTTGACTTTACTTTTAAGATTTGCACGACATTTTTGTATTTAATAGCCTTTTTTTTTAATTTATACAGCCACATTCCATTATTAGGAATTTGAATTATTTTATCCATTTCCATTTCCCTAAAATATGTGTAAATAAGTGTTACACAAATAGAACAAAAATTACCAGAAAGGAAAAAAAAATTATAACAAAAAAAGAATTGAAGAATAATTCTCAAGAATTTATGCATGAATATTATGCAATTTTTATTTTAAAAAAAAACTGTGAATATTAGTGCGATTAATAACCCGTGTATATTTTACAATTAATGAAATATTTTCAGAAATTATGAATTTTTATAGCACTCTTCAAAAATTTTTGTTTCTGTAATAAATTATTAATTTCTTGCAACTCATATTTCATTTAGATTCAGCTTTTTTTTATAAAATTAAATTAAAGATCACTTAATGCATTGATATTAAATAGTAATTAATCAATTTAATAATTCAAGTTTTAAAAGCTCTGCTTGAATATTTTATTTAAATCCGATCTAAATTTCATTTGCAAATTAAATTCTTGTGACCTCAATATTAAGCACCTTTTTTTAAAAGAATAATGTAGTCGAATAAATATAATTAAATTTGATCAAGTTAAATTTGACATAAATTCGAAAAAAAAAAAACAAAATCCTAGTTTCTTAAAAAATGTGCTTCTAATGTTGATCGAAAAATTTCCATTCGAAAATAAATTTTAAAAAATTTAATCTCAACAATATTATTAAAATTATTTTTTAATGACTGAGTGTTTCCTTTTTTCAGGGATCAAAGGGAGAAGAAAACGGGCAACCTTAAAATCGACATCAACGGGATGTAATTTATAAATATTCCAAAGTGAGCCTGCTTTTTTGTGATTTCAAAATCCGAAGAAACCAAATCGTCTAATATATAAATATATAAATATATATATATGAAATCGACAACGACAAAAACCAATAAAGAAAACGAAGGAAAAAAACTCATTACAAAGGCTAAAAATAAGAACAATCAGAAACGGACAAAAAAAAAGAAGAGTTTGGAGTCACTAGGAAAAAATTTTGCGCATTCGGAGCAACTTAATTCGTGACTTCTCTCGTAGAGAGGGGGAGGGGGAATGGGGATATTGCTGATAAATTTAGGTATCTAAACCTATATATTTTTTAATCGAATAAACGCCAGCCGATTATTTATTTTCAACGACGAATTAAAATATATAATAGAAAATTGACGGACGACCAAATTTTCGAAAAACATCGACCTGAATCTATTCTCGCTGGTCTGCTTTTTGAGTGCGCATAATATAATAATAAATATAGGTATATAGGTACATTATTTATTAATTCGAATCTCATTATTCTCGTCAAGGCTATTATTGTTTCTTTTTTTCGAAACGATATACAATTTTTTAAAAATTTTTTTATTATAACTGTCGTCCTATATGGTCTTAATGGACCGGATAAAAAAAAAAAAATTCGTTTGTATGTAAAAAGGCACTGTTAAACTCACAACACCCGCACCACGTCGTATAACACTCTTATTATCGAATTGTAGGTAAATCGAGTATCTGATTGCGCAGTAAAGCACGCGTATTACGAATTTTTTCTTAGAGATACGCCTCCTCTTTGTTCTTCTCTTAAAAAATAATTCTTATTCACAAAAATGTTCCATTTTGAAAGAATTAAATTTTTTTTTAATAATTCATAAAATAAATAATTATCGAAAAAAGTAGCAATATTTCCTTTGCGCTATGGGAAAAGGATTTTTTTTTTTTAGTCATTAAAGTAATTCTGTAATAAATTTTTACGAGGGGATTGTATTTTCTTTTAATTAAGAGCTAAAGAGAGAGAAAAGAAAGAGGCGAATCTCTCTGTATATTAAAAAAAAAAATATCGTGCGAAATGCACGCTTAGAAGTGATATTATCGAAGGAAAGTGATTTTCTACTATCTGCCTATAGAAAATACGCGTGCGAAATTGGAGAAAAAAAAATTAAATAAAACACGAACAGCAAGCTTAATACCAAAGGTGCCCTACTAAGAAAACATGTATTTACGTTTTATCATCTGCAATCGTGAAGGCGAAATATCTTGTTAAAGAGAATTTAATTGTCATAGGAAAAAAAAAAAGAGCGTGGGTGAGTGAGAAAATTAAACGCGAGAACGAGAGTTAAGAAAGAGTATTAAAAAAAAAGTAATAATTGTATAACGAATGCAAACATATCAATAGGATAAGAATCCTTAGTGAAAAATTTAAAGTATAAAATAGTAAACTTATATCGTAACAATTTGTCTCTAATAATACGATATATATATTATATATTATATATATATATATAGGTGTGCCCCGTGTGCTAGAACGACAGCCAACTCGGCACGTAATTTGCATAAGTGCCTTCCTGTTGGTCAAGTCTGTACCATAAGTTACTTCATAATGTCAATGTCGATCCGACTTTAATCCGACCCCCGATTTTTCATCTAGCGAAACAAATTTCGATTTCTTCTCTCCCCCCTCCAAAAAAAGTCAATTTTTAATTATTCAATCGAAAAATTAAAAAATCTATTTAAAAACGAAATTTAAAAAAAAAAAAAATTTCTTAACAATATAAGGAATTAAAAAATATTTGAAAACTTATCAAAAAGGAGTGAATTTCTTTTTGATTATATTTTGTTTTTGTTTTCCTGATTAGAAAAAAAAAATGAGGAAATAAATTACTGGGCATTTATTACACGCATCCGCAATTAGTAACGACGAAAAATAACGATGCTGTGGTAGTTGAGTAATTAATCGTAATACGCCGACAAGAACTTCTTCTCATTTTCTCTCTCTCTCTCTCTCTCTCTCGACATTGTCGAGGGAGAAAAATAACTGAAAAATGAATCTCTTGGTGTTTTAGCACGTTGGTGTAAAACAAAGAGAAAACCAGAAAATCCGAACTTCCCGACTTTAATACCGTCCCTGAGAGGTGAGATTCTCAAATTTCCCGGTCGATTTTAGGGGATTCTTTCCACTTAATTTTGTCTCTTCTTCTTCTTTTAATTGAAATCTCATTTTTAGATGTTTAAGACAATTTTCCTTAGATATGATAGATAAATTCGATCATCAAATTAAAAGTTTTTAATTTTGAAAATTTTTGAATTTTAATTCCAATTTATGTGAACCTTTTTATTTTATTAATTTATAATTAAAATAGATTAATTTTAATTCGATATATTCTAAGGGAAAAAAATTGAAGGATAAATTAGAAGACGAAAAAAGAATGGTATTAGAAAGAATTTTTATGAGGAAATGGTTGTAGAACTTGTACAAGACACGAATCCACTTTTGATTCGAGTTAAACTCACGCTATACGAGAGAGCGAGAGAGATATCGAGAAGTTGATAGGAAAGAAAGGAAGGAAGGGCACGTACAAATGCTTGACTGTAACCGTTACAGAGTAATATAATTATCCTCGGAGAGCCGTAAACGAGTCCGCGGTCCATCGTTCTGCTTTCTTTTTCGATTCTTTTCCCTCGCGTCGACGCATCGACGTTTTCCTGTTCGACACGGTAAATTTAGACGTTTTACTCGGTCTTTGATTTCTGCGTTTTAAACCGCAATTTTAATTGAAGCAACATTCCTTTCGTGAAAAAGAAGTTTAAATGAAAACATTTCCAAATACAAAAAAAAAAAGAATCGAAGAAAAGAGTGAAAGTAGGAAGATAAAATTTTTCAACTTATTTCAAGGATAAAAAATACTAAAATAATTTGATAGACATTTTTTTTTATATCGAAAATAATAACAATTTGTTGCAGTGTGAATAACCGAAGCGCGCAGCTTCAATTTCACGCAATGTTGAATTATCCGGTCTAAATATTTTTGTTCCTTAACTACATTCATTGTACAATTTCCTCCTTTAATCACCGCGCGAAAAAAAAAGTTAATTCGTCGCCAAGTCGCGGATATGCTCCTGATTGGATTAATTCCACGTTTTAAACTTTAAAAAAACCATTCTCAAAAATAGATGTTTTATATTTAAAAATAATCCTTTTTTTCCATATCAAAAAATTGAATATCAGAGAAAAATTAGAAACAGGTCAATTTTGAAAATCAGCGATGTAATAAATTTTTAATATCGCAGCGCATAAATTCGTTTAATATCGCTTTATTAACATAAAATCGCGTGTTTGGTAACTTTGAAAAATAGAAATAATAGAAGAAGAAAAAAAAACACCTTCGTGACGATTACGAAACGAGTCACAAGCCGCAATGCAGCTTTAATATCGCGTGATTCGACATTCTAGGGATTTTATCGTAGTTGGGTCGAAGAATCGATACTGAGCGGGGAAAAAAAAGTTTCTCGCGTCGGGGTGCAGTGTTTAAAGTGCTTTTTACCGCTCCAAAAAAAAAAAAAAGAACAGAAAACAAAAATTCTACAAACGGGTCGAGAAAAGAAAAAGTTATAGGGCAAAAGAAAATGATTTGGTGAAAAAAACTTTAATATTTAAAAAACAAGATTGAAAAATTCACAGAAATCAATTCCAAAAAAAGAAAAAAAAATTGTTAGAAAATTAAATTACCAAATCATCTCGGCCTTAATCATTATGCCGAAATTCAGAACTGCTTAAAATTTTCGGTGGAACTGATGAAAAAAAAAAACATATCAACTAGCAAATTTGTTAAATTAGAAATATTTGTTACCTACTTATTTCGAATCTAGTGAATATAAAAACTAAAAATTATTATAAATGTTTGGAAAGTGTACCAAAATAAAAAAACTAATATTATAGTTCTGGCGTGAATTTTCAGCAGAGCTTATCAAATTCTCTGAGTATTTAATAAATCAATATTCAGTAAAAATTACAAAGAAAAAAAAATAAGATTCATTGGAATCAATAGGTTGATTTGAAGTGCTTTATAAGTGAAACTAATTCATATCAATAGAAGTACGCTATTATATACATATATATTATATATATACATAGAATGGTATTTGCGTAAAAGTATTAGAGTTATATACATACATGATAATATATATGTATATATAAATATATATATATACAAGAAAAAAAAATCACGATTCGTGAAAAAAAAGTGTGTAAGATGTTGCGTATTCACATAAACAGAAGAGAGAACTAAAAAAAAAAAGATAAATAAAAATTTCTCATGTCAATCAGATATTTTGTACCGTATCTAGAGTATAGGTTTAACTACTCTGTTTCTTTTATATAACATTATTATATATATATATATAAATAATATATTATTATTAATATTAATACGCTGAATCATGCAATACACGCATACACCCATACACGCGCGAGAACAACTCTTTATAATACTTACAAAAACTTAGAACGTGACTATGATAATTTCGCGTTAAGAACGTCAGGCGAGCTTAATTTAAGACTTAGGGGGAACTTTTCGAGGGAAAACTGTGTTGTTGTACGAAAGCAAGCTAGGATAAAATATATATGTTTAAAAGAGAGAAAATTTTTTCACATCAAATGTCACTTTTCTTTTTAACAATTTTGAAATTTTTTTTTTTTTAATCATTTTTATATCTTTACACAAAATTAAAATTAATTTAGAATTATACATTAATTATAATTTTTAAATCGTTTATAAATTATTAAAACTAAAATATTGTGCAATAAAAATAATATTTCGATAAGTGTGACAATTTTCCTCTTTAAAACGATGTCAACGAAGGTGGAAAGAAAAAATTTAAAAAAAAACAATTAAAGCAAATCACCAAAGATTGTCAATATTGATCCAAAGACAAAGGCACCTCACAAACATTTTACTAATAAAAAAATCAGCTGTGAAATGTTATTTAAAAAAAAATAAAGAAAAAATAAAACATTCGTTGACGGATCGTAATAGGTTGTATTTGTAAGTCCAAGTGAGTTTTGCGAGTACTTTGAAAGTAAATAAATATAATTCGTCGCCTTTATATTGACTGTAAGCAAAAAAGACATATCGAAAGAAATTCATCATATCCTACATTTAAGAGTAAAAAAAAAAAAAGAATAAAATAATCTTAAATTTTTTAATGTGGACTGACGCATTTTTTTGTTTATATATAGAAAAGAAACGATTAAAGAATTATATATAAACTATATAAATATAATATCTGTACTGTGTTTTATAGAATAGTAGAAATTAGTTTATAAGATGAATTTAATTAACGAAAGTATTTGTCTAATAAAGTCCACATTGAAAAAAAGGGTCTCGCCTTGTTAATAATGTTACTTGTTACTTTCTCTCTAGATATTTATTCTTCTTCTCGAGAAACGTTTAAGTACAAATTAACAAGAATATTGTGCAAAAAAAATAGTACTTGATGTAAAACTCAATCTTAAAGAAGAAGAAGAGTATTTAGAGAGGGGAAAAAAAACGAGGAAAGTGTCATCACCCGTCCCACGCAGACACGCTTGAATTTATCACAAAGCGTAACTATTACATTGCTATATATAAATATATATTCTAGATTATAGAAATAAAACCTTTCAATAATAATTTCATATAGTTGAAAGGAGAAAAAAAAATGGATCAATTTGCTATACACTTGAAACTTTGTTTCTGGTTACGCTTTTCATTTTCCAGCGATTCTGCAGATTTTTGTACTTAGCATTCATCTGTTAATAAATAGAGCGTACCAAATATGAGAGAATGACTGAATTTTGTTTGTGAGGAAAAATTCGAATGAGAGAGAAAGAGAGAAAAAGAGAGCCTCAATTATGACGCATGATTTATTTTATTATAATCTAAAGAAATCAATAGCTGACCTTAATTATCAAGTTTATTTGAGGTAAATTTAATTAAATAATTAAATTAAAAATTTTATATTGTTAATTTTTATTGTAAATATTATATTGAATTATTGTAACCTCAATTATTACATGTAATTTAGGTCAAATTTTTCTATAAAATTTATTATTACCGTAGGTTATTGAGAACTGAAAATATATGAATAAGATAAGTGGAATTTCTCAACATATAACTACGTCTTGTAATTACGGAGAATCTTCCGCACTTGTGATCAACGATAATGAAACTTATATATATATGAAATTCTGGAAATTTAATTTTACTGATGATTTTTTTTGTGGGGGAAATTCATTATAGAAATGAAATTTTGTAAAATTAAAATTAATTCATTAATGCAATTTGAATTTAATTAAAATTTACTAATTTCATTTGTACTTAAATTGGCTTCTTTAAAAAATTTGTTAATTTTTTTTGGAATATTAAAAATATATCATGCGTCAATTTTTTTCTATTTGGTATTTATAATATATTTTATATGTTTTTGTGAATTTTGATCGACGTGTCTGCGTGATCGATTATATATCGACAGAATGTTCTCAAAAAATTGATTGCAACATGCGAATCACTTTAATTGTTTTTTAATATTATAATTTTATGGCAAAAATACATTCGAAAAATTTCATCGAAGACTTTATAAGGAAAAAAATATTACAATTTTTGTCCAAAATGCACGATAAATTATTTAAAGAAGAAAATAAATTAATAAAAAAAAAGGGACAAATTTTTAGAGAAATGGAGACTTTAGAATGAAAAATTATGGCTATTTAGAGAAAAAAAAATTATATATAACAATTGTTTATCATTTTAAGTGTTACAAGTCGAAAGGCCATTTAATATTTTTTTTTTAAATCTTTTTTTTTTTTGGCGCTTTCGAATATTTACAATGATTCACAGTGATCAATCGATTTGTCGAGAGCTCGACCACTTTTTTACAAGAATCTTACCGACCAATAATTATTTAATAATCATACTGAATTAATAGAAGAATGCAGCTACTTTTTGCATGAAAGTATCGAATGCTTAATGTTAGCAATTAACTTAATTTACGAAGAATGTTGTACGTTTAGTAGAGAATTGGAATATATGTGAATATTATAATTAATAATGAAATGTATTAATCCGTTTGTGGATTTTTACAAGAAAAAAAAAAAAAAAAAAAATGAAGGTGTAGCAAATGAAAGTAGAAGAGATTATGAAAGTATTGTCAATTGTAGGGTTCTCAGATTGAATTTGGTATGGGCGCGTTTAATGAAAAAAAAATGAGGGCCAACGATATATGTTTCATTATACACACACATACAACCACACAGATACAAATTTAATCACACAAACACTTTTCCTATATTAAAAAAGAAAACGATTCTGAATTTTTGAATAGTAATAAAATAAATTACTGTCATCTAATATTTTATTTATAAACATTTTTATTTATAATATACACAAAAAATAAATTTCTTCAAAGTATATTTATTACAGAATTGTTTTCTTTTTTTGGGGGGGGGGACTTTTTACAGCGAGTAATTAGTATTTCTTGAACTAATTTTTGATGTAATCGCGGATAATTCGTATAAAGCAGAGAACCAGTAAAACTAGTTACAGCTTTTTGTGTGAGGTTATTGTGATATTTAAATAATAACTTTTCAGTAGCGATCAGCGTCGAAGAAAATCTTATATATATATTATATACACATACACACATACACAATGTCCCGAGACAAAATTCTTGAAAACTCGAAGAATTGCAAAAAAAAAAATCAATCTTTACATTCTCTTAATTATAATTATAATTCATTTATTTACAATATTTTAATTTCTAAGTATTTGTATATAGAAAACACATACTCGTGCATTAATATATTTTCTTAATTTATTTATTAATTTATATCTTTTTATCAAAAAAAAGCGGCATTGAAAAGGTGATTTTTTAAGTATTAGTTTATAATTATTTTAACTGTGTTTCAATTATTTTGTTTAAAATAGTTGTTTTTAATTAATATTTTGTCAATTGTAAACTTTAGTTCAACCGTAGACGTAGTTTACTTTCTTTTTAATTTAAAATATATTTATTAAAATAAAAAAAAAACCAAAATTGTTCTTTGTAGTGATTGTCGATAAGTATATCGAATTTTTGTGTTGGGACACTAATACTAAATGTATACATAAATAGAGAGTGGCGGTAAAAAAAAATATTCGAAAAAACATAGAAAAAAAAAAAAAAAAATGAAAGTAGGAACGAAGTTTTGACAATCTGAGGCTTCGTCGAGTGGATACTATAAACATTCTAAAAACTGAGCAAAAATTTCTTTAAAAAAAAAAATTCTATTTTACAAAGTTTCAAAACAAGGGCATTGTGAATACTCTGAAATTCGAAAGAAATTTCTTACTCAATCCGAATTTGATGCAAAAAAAAAAAAAAACTTTGTATTATGGAAATAAATGTATATTTACAAAAAAATAGTTAAATACAATATTTTTAAAAATTGTTAGAGCTTCATATAAATGGCAATTTTTCAGAAATTTTTAGATTTTTCATTACATAACTTAATAAAAAAAAAAAAAAGAAAAACTTTTGTCGTAGAAAAATAAAAATTTGCTCAATTTAAGGAATGTTTTAATCGTGTCATTTTAATCCGTCCAATCCGCCTCACAACGCGAGGCATTGCACAAACTTGTGCATATTTGCGGGACTACCTAAAACATATCATCATATGTAATTATATATAATACTATTTAAAGAAAAAGAATTAAGCAATAAGATTTTGCCCGTAAGTAAAATAAGTAAAATAAAAAAAAAAATCATATCATACGTGGAAGGATTAGCTTATATAAATATATAAATATATATAATATATAAAAAAAACTTCGTCGTTGTCAGGCGTTAAATTACTATGAATTATTATGATTATTATTACAATTATTATATTATGATTATTATTACCATTATTAGATTGTGAAAGAATTTTCGGGTTCTAAGCGAAATTTGAAAATAATAAAAATGAGAAAAATATATATATACATTCTATTTGTTTTTTTTTTCAAAAACCTTTCATTTAATTTTATATTTTAGTGTTTAATTATTGATTTTTAATTGACATTTTTGGTTTTAATATAATGTAGTTTATAGTTTAATTACTTTTAATATATAAATTAATTAATTAACTAATAAGCGGAAATTCAATACTATTTTTATTTTTTTATGATTTCAAATAAGCGCGCCTCTAACTTACATAAAATAATTCAAAATATTACAAATCTATACGTAAGTTACGTTTTCCCGCGTACTTCTCTCGTTCTTTTGTTTATAGTCTTAATCGTCTTAATTTTGAGACGCATGAAAATCCCCTAAACTTCATATAACAGAAATGCCATTTGACAGAAATTTATATAACAGAAATTTCATTGGACAGAATATTTATATGGCAGACAATTCATATAAAGGCCTAAGCAGAATAGATTCTTGAACGGGAACGCAATCGTAAACGGAAACGTAAGAATGAGTAAGAGAAGGATAACAAATATCTTTATTCTTTTCTCACTCATTCTTACGTTTCCGTTCACGGTTGCGTTCCCGTTCAAGAATCTATTCTGCTTTGGCCTTAACAGACTTTTCATTGGACAGACGTTTGATTGGACAGAATTTTTATCGAACAGAAATATCACTTAAGAGAAATTTTATCTGACAGAATTTCCATTCAACAGAACATAAGTATAGCAGAACTCTAATTGGTCATAATTTAACTTTTGCATCATACATTCTCATCCCTGCTATATTTTTAACTTGTCGGTAAAGTAGACGTAGAGGTCAGTAGTTGCTATTTCTTTCTCGCGCCAAAGTTTGAATATTAAATAATAAAACTAATATTTTATTTCATTATTATTATTGATAATGAATACCGAATCATTATAAATAAATAAAATATTAGTTTTATTATTTAATATTCAAACTTTGGCGCGAGAAAGAAATAGCAACTACTGACCTCTACGTCTACTTTACCGACAAGTTAAAAATATAGCAGGGATGAGAATGTATGATGCAAAAGTTAAATTATGACCAATTAGAGTTCTGCTATACTTATGTTCTGTTGAATGGAAATTCTGTCAGATAAAATTTCTGTTAAGTAACATTTCTGTTCAATAAAAATTCTGTCCAATCAAACGTCTGCCCAATGAAAAGTCTGTTATATGAATCGACTGCCGTGTAAATATTCTATCCAATAAAATTTCTGTTATATAAATTTCTGTCAAATGGCATTTCTGTTATATGAAGTTTAGGGGATTTTCATGCGTCTCTTAATTTTGTAGTGTTATACTTTAATCACTTAAAATAATTAAAATAAATAAAATTCTAAAGATACTTCAAAGTTTTATATTTTAAATTGGTACTGGAAATTAAATTTTAAAATGGCTTATTACCATGATTATTACAACGATTACGACTTTTACGATGATGTCTTCGATCTCTACTTCGATGATTTCGACAATTATTTCAACGACGATTCTGAAGATCAAATATTTAATATATATTTAAATAACTGTGAAGAAGATTTTGGACATCGTGCAGAAGCTTATAGAAATATAAAAATGGCTGAAAGAAAGAAAAATCGAAAACGAACAAAAGCTGAAGCAGATCAGGTAACCTAACCTATATTTATATTATGATTTTGAAACAAAATTCAACAGGTTGTTTATTTATCAATATTTTCTGTGATTTTCTTAATCTTTTTGATTACTACCTATTTAATTTATAAAAGTATGAATAATAAAGATGCAAATTCTTTTTATATTACGTTATTACCGTTGATTTTTCATATTTCGAATACGTAAATAATAATTTATGTATGTTTGTTTGTATCAAAACAAAAAACTAGAAGAGATTTTTTTAGAAACATTTTTGAAGAAATTATACTAGTGTTTCTGTTAAAAAAAACAGTTTTTAAACATTGTGATAAAAAAAAATTAATTTATCATTGTTAATGGTGATTTGAGGGAAAGGAACAATAAAATTAATTAGATTAAACAATAAAGGAATTTAAAACTGAAATATTATACTTTGAGATAATCCGTTAGCTGTTGTAGATAACGACATCGGATACTAATTTCCATCATAATTATAATCTGTAGATAAGAAACAGTCCACAAGAAACAATAGTGATCATCAGACATTTTTAACTCATTTATATAGAATGGGTTGCATTTTTTCACGTAAGCAGGTGAACATTTTATTATTTTCTACAAATTTTTAATTTTCCAATTATTAATAAATATTATATTAATTATAAAATGAATTTTTATAATTATATACTTTAACCACTTTAACTTTGCTTTGTATTAAAGAACAAAAAAACAATTGAAGCTCCCGATTTAAGAACCAATCGGTTTTTGAATCGGGAGCTTCAATTGTTTTTTTGTTAAGTAATTAACAATTAAAGTAATCACTTTTATTAATTAATTACTTAAATTAATTAAGTATAATAATATTTAAGAAAACGCGAAAATCAAGGAGAGATATAGAAAAACCTTCTGTATCTACTTGGATAGATAATACAAGATGTTCAACTTCCAATCAATCTCAAAGATCTGTCTTAAATTTTGCAAATCAACAACAAAAATCAATTATTACATCTCAAATAACAACTGAAATTAACAAATATCCAAAACAATCGATATCTGTTATACCAGATAATAAAATATTTTCAACTTTAAAGCAACCTGAAAGTTCTGGATCAAATTTTTTAAAACAACAGACAATTCAAAGAACAGTTATTTTACCTCAAACAACTTTTGAAATTAACAAATATCCAAAACAATCGATATCTGTTATACCAGATAATAAAATATTTTCAACTTTAAATCAACCTGAAAGTTCTGGATCAAATTTTTTAAAACAACAGACAATTCAAAGAACAGTTATTTTACCTCAAACAACTTTTGAAATTAACAAATATCCAAAACAATCGATATCTGTTATACCAGATAATAAAAAATTGGCAACTTGGAATCAACCTCAAAGTTCTGGATTAAATTTTGCAAAACAACAGCCAATTGAAATACACAGTTCACCTCAAATAAAAAAAGAAGTTTCAAATTATTATAAAACTTTAAAAAAACAGGAAATATTTCAATGTAATTTACAATTAAAGTCTTCCAACGAAGAGAATTTGCAAAACAATAATATTATCATAGAAACACCTTGGATAATTGATAACGTTAGTATATCTTACAAGTTATCCTAATGTTTTGATTCAACAATTTAAAATTAATAAATTTGATTAATAATAATAATAAAAAAACTTATAATAATACACTTTCATTAAATTCAAGTTCTAAAAAATTCTCTTCTAGTATTTTGAACAAAAAATTAATCATTTATTAAATAAAATAATTTTTTTAAACAAATCACTTTTGAATTAGTCAATTTTTGTTTGTTATTAATTTATTTGTTATTATTTATTTGTTAGTAATTTAATTTAATTTGGTATTTTTTCTGAATTTAATTCAAATTTTTTAGGCACAAAGCACTGACGATTCAACCGAAGTCGAAGAAAGTGATTTAAATCTAAATATTCATGGTTTACCATGTATTGAATGGACTGATGCAGAATATATCAGCGATGTTGGAAATATTAGATATCGAATTGCGAACAATATTGTTGAACTTTTTAAAGAGGACAACACAATACCCTTTATTGCAAGATACAGAAAAAATATGACCGGTGGAATGGAAGCTGAAGAACTTAGAACAATCAGAGAGCTTTATGATCGAGCCAAAATAATTAGACACAAAGCTGCGACAATTATTAAAACTATTGATAAACAGGGAAAATGGACACCCGATATTCACGCTGTTGTTAAATCAACAAAATCACTTAATGATTTGGAACATATTGCCTCAATGTTTAAAACAACAAAACGTTCTTTAGCCGAAAAAGCACGAGAACTTGGTTTGGAACCTGTAACAAATGCCGTTATTCAAGGTCAACAACTTCCAAATTTATATACTTTAATTAATCCAATTAAAGATGGATTAAAATCAGTGAATGAAGTAAAGGAAGGCATTGTTCATATTTTATCGGATTTAATCAGTAAAGATAAAACATTATTTGAGAAAATTCGTGAATTACGTAAAGTAACACAAATTCAAATTGAAGTCTCTGAAGGAAAAGCGGCAAAAGAAGAAGCTGCAAAAATTAACAAAGGTATTCCTGAAGAAAAAAAATTTAAAGGAGGAAAGAAAAATTTCGATTCTCAAAAATATGAGATATATTACGATTTTAAATCTAATGAAAATCATATTAAATCATACCAAATTCTAGCAATAAATCGAGGAGAATCGGAGAAATTTCTTCAAGTAAAAATTTTAATTCCCGATTCATTTGAAAGAGATTTGAAAAATCATGTATTAAATCTTTATCAAAAATCAGTGCGTTGTACACAAATGCATCGTGAATTAATTCACGCTGGTTATGATTATTCATATAAAAAAAGTATTAAACCAGCAATAGCGCGACGTTTTAGAAATGAAATGAATGAAAAAGCTGAAATTGCATCAATTGAAGTGTTTGCGACAAATTTGAAACAATTAATACTCACTCCTCCATTTAAGGGTAAACCAGTGTTGGGTATTGATCCGGGATTTTATCATGGATGTAAACTTGCAGTTGTATCGGAAAATGGTGATGTTATTAAAACAAAAACAATTTTTCCTCACAGTGGACGTGTTAAGGAAGCTGAGAAAACAATTATTTATTTAGTTGAAAAATTTGAATGTACATCTGTTGCTTTGGGAAATGGGACTGCTTGTCGTGAAACAGAAAAATTCTTATCCGATTTAATAAAGTCTAAGGCTTTTGGACATTTGGAAGTTTCATTTACTATTATCAATGAAGCAGGAGCGAGTATTTACAGTTGTAGCGAAGAAGCAAAAAAAGAATTCCCTGATATGGATCCAAATCTAATTTCGGCAGTTTCAATTGCAAGAAGATTACAAGATCCCCTTGCCGAGTTAGTTAAAGTAGAACCAAAACATTTGGGAGTTGGAATGTATCAGCATGATGTTCCCGAAAAACAATTGGATATCACTCTTAATTCCGTGAGTTTTAATTATAAATTATTTTTAAATATTCTTCTAAATATTTTTTTTATTTTAGGTTGTAACTGAAGCTGTAAGTTTTGTTGGTGTTGATGTAAATACAGCATCTCATTGTTTATTGAGGAAAATTGCTGGTTTAAATGCATTAAAAGCAACGAATATAATTGATTGGAGAAAAAAAAATGGAAGTTTCACTAATCGTGTTCAACTTTTGAATGTGAAAGGAATTGGAAATAAAACTTATGAGCAGTGCGCTGGATTTATAAGGATTGTACCTGAAACTGCTCTTGTTTCTGGAAGTAAGTCTAAATTAAGTAAACCATTAAATAATTTAGATCAAACATGGATTCATCCTGAATCTTATGATATTGCGAATAAAATTATTCAATTTTGTCACTCTAATATTAATGATTTTGGTAAGGAAACTTTTATTAATTGTGTAAAGACACAAACAAATTTGGCGTTTGGAAATTTAGCTAAAAAATTTTCAACTGACGAAGAGACAATTGAAATAATTGTGAAAGGTTTAACGTCAACGAAAGGTTATGATATAAGATCAAAATTAAATAAACAAGTTTTTAGAAGTAGTTTAACTACACTTGATAGTCTTAAAGCTGGTTCCACTTTAAATGGAGTGGTGAGAAATGTGACTCATTTTGGAGCATTTGTTGATACGGGTGTTTCTCGTGATGGTTTAATTCCTAATAAATATATGAAGGGTATAACTTTAGGAATTGGTCAATCAGTTGAAGTCAAAGTACTTTCAGTTGAAAAAGAAAGAAACAGATTTGCCATCGAGTTAATTAAAGTTAATTAAAGCAGGCTGTATTTTTTTACAAGACTACCAAATATTTTTAAGTTTACTTAAGTTTCGTTTAATGTAAAAAAACAGTGTTTTTAAAAAATGTTAAGATTATTTTAAAACTGTTTTCCAGTGTGATTTTGTTTAATCGCAAGAACCAAAATATCTAATATTAATTATAAGATATTTAAATAAGTTTGTTGAACTATATTTTTCTTCTTAAAAAAAAATAAATAAATTATACAAGAGTTGTATAATATTTTTGTATGAAATGACAATAAAGTTGTATAAAAAATAATTCATGAAGATTTTGTGAAAATTGAATTTCAAAAATTATTTTAACTTCAGTAGATAATATAGAAATATAATTGAAACATTGGATTATGCTGCCATCTATAAAATTCGATTTTTTCATTAATCTGAGAAATAAAAAATTTAATAATAAATAAATATTGTTTATTCTTTAGGAACATAACAAAATATTGTTAAATTCGAGCAATTTACTAAATTATTATAATTTTTTTTTTCTATTTTTCTTCGATTTTTAAAAACTTGATTTTTACAATAAAATAAACAATAAATAATATATTTTTTATAAGAATCAATCTAATTAGATTTGTTTTTAATATCGAAGAAAAAAATTTCTGTTTATAAAATGAAAAATAAAGTAAGTTTTTCAATTTTAAAAAGTCTGAAAGAGTGAATTGAATCATAAAAAATGAAAACTGTCTCATATATGGTTTCTATTATTATTCAATGAAACTACTTATAAAGTGCTTTCTTTCGTAATATAAAGAGAGGGATGATATATAGAAATCAATAATACACGAATCATTCTCTCTATATAAGAAATAATTCATATTCTCAGGCATTTCATTTCCCTCCCAAAATTATATTTAAGGGTAAATAATTTAATTTTAATTTTTACCTAACAAATTTTTTATGATTTCAATTTTTATTGCAACTATGATCAGATTTGTATTTATAAATAACAAGTAAATATTTTTCAAATAACTACAATTCCTATTAAATTAGAATTGTCCAATTGGTATAATATAATGAAATTCCAACGATCGTCGACACGGCGTCGCGACGCCGACAATTCCGCATTTCTTAAATTATATATGATGATTTGCCTACACGATAAATAATTTTTGTAAATATTTATTACAATTGATTATTCAAGAAATTTGAAAAAAAATTCATTTTTTTTTAAACAACAATCTCGTTAGACTCTGTACTCTTTTGTAAATATTCTTATTATCGTGCTGGCTTCCTTAATAAGAATATGAATAAATTATATATATATTAAGAATTTTTGAGAGTATTTACATTTGCGTAACGCGCAAAAATCATGAATAATGGATTAAATCTGGTTAAATAATAAATTATCTTTAAGAAAGAAAATACTCGTTGAAAACATAATGCTCAAGAAATATCGTAAAAATATGATTTATATAATTAATTATTATGCTTTTCTCACAATTTTTTATTCTCGCAAAACACAATATAGAACGTTAATAAATCATTTTTAATTATCCAAAGTGCTTCAGAGCGTAAACAAACTTTGTCGTTTGAACTATACAGGGTGATTTTTATGTTCCGGACCCCCAAAATATCTTGAAAGGAAATAGTTTTTGAGAAAAATGTTGTATACAAAAGTTGTCAGGTTGAAAAAAATCTATTAAATTGAATAATTAAAAAACGGGCCCAGGGCCTTATGTGGGCCCTACAGACAAAAAAGTAAATTTTTTAAATGGAACCAAGTATTTTCAAACTCAGATTTTTGTAGCCAGTGATTTCCTCTTTTCAGACATGTGGTAACTTGTGGGCCCAAAGTTAAATTTGGGCCCAAAATTCGATTTTTTGTGGTTTTAAAGGTGATTTTAGTGTAACTTAGTACCAAGGGGTTTTCGGGGTCCCTGATTACGAATATGAAGTCAGTTTTTAAAAATTTTCAATAACGGACCCAAAATGACTAATTAAAAATGAAAAAAATTAAGGAAAATTATGAAACTTCATATTTTAGACTTATTTAGCCTTCTAATTGTTAATTAAATGTTACTTTTATTGCTTTTAAATTAGTATCATAAACCTTGGGGTAAAAAATAAGATTTTTACAAATTTTAAATTTATGGGCTTATAAGGCCCAAAATTCGTTTTTTTGTGATTTTAAAGGTGATGTTAGTGTGAATTAGTTCTAAGGGGTTTTTGGGGTCCCTGATTACGAATCTGAAATCAGTTTTTAAAAATTTTTAATAACGGACCCAGAATGACTGATTAAATATGAAAAAAATGAAGGAAAATAATGAAACTTCTTATTTTAGACTTATTTAGCCTTCTAATTGTTAATTCAATTTTACTTTTATTGCTTTTAATTTAGTATCATAAACCTTGGGGTACAAAATTAGATTTTTACCAATTTTAATATTTAGGGGCTTATAAGGCCCAAAATTAGATTTTCAGTAGTTTTAAAAGTTATTTTGTGTGACTTATTTCCAAGGGGTCTTTGTAGTCCCTGATTAAAAATCGGACATCAGTTTTTAAAAAATCAAAAAAGTGGACCCAAAAAGACTGATTAAAAATGAAAAACACTGAAAATTTTTTTTTTAATTTTCTCTATGTAATTTGCAACAATGTCCAAAAAATTTTGGCATTTTATTTAATACTTTCCTTACAATAAAAGTTTTAAAACGTGTCTTTTTTCAATTCTAAAGCAGAAAGTTTCCTTAAACTAAAATGACTCTTAAAACCACAGAAGATCCAATTTTAGAACCCATAAGCCCCCAAAATTTAAATTTGAAAAATAAACCAATCTTCCTTTTTGCCCCCAAAGGATAGTAAATTTAGAGCTGTGTAAAAGTAATATTAAGTTAACAAGTAAAATGCTAAATAGGTCTAAAATAATAAATTTCATAATTTTCCTTAATTTTTTTTATTTTTAATCAGTCATTTTGGGTCTGCTATTTTGAATTTTTAAAAACTGATTTTAGATTCGTAATCAAGAAGCTCGAAAACCCATCGGAACTAAGTTACAATAAAATGAATTTAAAACGTAATCAGGGAACCCAAAAACCCCTTAGAACTAATTTACACTAAAATCCCCTTTAAAACCACAAAAAATCGAATTTTGTTGATTAAAAATGAGTTTTAAAACAACTAAAAACAGAATTTTCAGCCTTATAAGCCCCTAAACATTAATATTAGTAAGAATCTATCAATTTTTTTTCCCTTAATGTTTATGATACTAAATTAAAAACTATAAAAGTAACATTGCATTAACAATTAGAAGGCTAAATAAGTCTAAAATAAAAAGTTTTATAATTTTCCTTAATTTTATTAATTTCTATGTCATTTTTGGTCCGCTGTTTTGAATTTTTAAAAATCGATGTCAGATTCATAATTTGGGACCCCGAAAACCCTTCGAAACTAAGTCAGACTAAAATTATTTTTAAAACCAAAGAAAATCTAATTTTGGGCCTTATAAGACCGTAAATATTAAAATTGGTAAAAATCTAATTTTTTACCCCAAGGTTTATGATACTAAATTAAAAGCAATAAAAGTAAAATTGAATTAACAATTAGAAGGCTAAATAAGTCTAAAATGAGAAATTTCATTATTTTCCTTTATTTTTTTCATATTTAATCAGTCATTCTGGGTCCGTTATTAAAAATTTTTTAAAACTGATTTCAGATTCGTAATAAGGGACCCCAAAAACCCCTTAGAACTAATTCACACTAACATCACCTTTAAAATCACAAAAAAACGAATTTTGGGCCTTATAAGCCCATAAATTTAAAATTTGTAAAAATCTTATTTTTTACCCCAAGGTTTATGATACTAATTTAAAAGCAATAAAAGTAACATTTAATTAACAATTAGAAGGCTAAATAAGTCTAAAATATGAAGTTTCATAATTTTCCTTAATTTTTTTCATTTTTAATTAGTCATTTTGGGTCCGTTATTGAAAATTTTTAAAAACTGACTTCATATTCGTAATCAGGGACCCCGAAAACCCCTTGGTACTAAGTTACACTAAAATCACCTTTAAAACCACAAAAAATCGAATTTTGGGCCCAAATTTAACTTTGGGCCCACAAGTTACCACATGTCTGAAAAGAGGAAATCACTGGCTACAAGAATCTGAGTTTGAAAATACTTGGTTCCATTTAAAAAATTTACTTTTTTGTCTGTAGGGCCCACATAAGGCCCTGGGCCCGTTTTTTAATTATTCAATTTAATAGATTTTTTTCAACCTGACAACTTTTGTATACAACATTTTTCTCGAAAACTATTTCCTTTCAAGATATTTTGGGGGTCCGGAACATAAAAATCACCCTGTATATTTTAATATCAAGTTGTTTCTTTCCTTTTCAAGAAATTATATATATTTTTAAAATTTCTTTCATTTAGAAAACAAAATTATTTATTTCAATTGCTATTTTTTCCAAAACATGTAAAAAAAGTTTTGTTTGTGACTGAATGAATTTTTACGATATGAATATTTATCACAATTGTAAAAAAAGTAAAGAAAAAGCAGTAAAAGCAGACGGAAGACAGTAAAGTTTTTTTTTACGTCGAAATTATTCGAGAAAAAAAATATAGACATAAAATAGCGAATTTTGATTTTAATTTTTGAGGTCACACATCTGGTTCTAAATAAAAAATCTCATTCTGTTCATGGTATTATTTATTTTTTTTTTTTTTTGTGGGAGAGTAAAAGTTTGAAAGTAAAGTTCTACTAATACAATCTGTCAATTTCACATTGTCGAATCTTCCTATCCCAAGAGAATAGAGAACACAAGATTGCTGGCGAGAATTCAGAATGAAAAACAGTAATAACTTGCGAATCCCAGTAGATATCTTAAGAAATTTCTCTATCTTTCGAAGAGAATTCTCAATTTAAAAATCTTTCAACATATATACTATATCTTATGAATTATATATTCTTTCAATCTAAGATTACTTATTTTATTTTCCGAATTTCTCACATAAAAGAGAATACTGTATAAATTACATTCACAAATTATTTAAATTATTAAAAATTCTTGTCATTTTTTTTTTTTCATATAACATATTTTCTAACTTGGGAAAAAACTTTTAAAGTTGCATCGCAACTTGTCAAGAAAAGTTACTTTTTCACCTTCAGAACTAACTTTTTTTTTCCAGAAACTTGAAACTATAGAAAAATAGTGTGGATCTTTTTTGAAATGAAATATTATTATTTTATTTCCATTTATATCTATGGACATTTTCACTTCTCTGTCTCTCTCTCTTGGTTAAATAATTGAAAGAAAAAAAAAGTAAAGCGAAAACGAACTTCTTTTCTTTTTTTTTTTCTTTTTAGAATTTCGATCATACATTTTTATGTCTCCCTAGTGCTCTCTTTATCTTTATTTAAAAAGAAAACATAAAATTTAAAGCCAATATTCATTTTTAAAATGGAAACAAAATTTTCTGTGTCAATTCGCGACAAAATTTTTATTATTAATATTTAATTACTCTTTAATTTTAGAGAAAAACAATTTATTTTTATGCGAATATATATTTTAATTATTGAAAATTTTTAGTTGTATTTTTTTCTAAAACATGTATTTTCTTTATAGTGGAAATTAACGCCGATAATCTATGTTACAGGATTTAAATTCGAATATAATGTAATGATAAAAAAAAGTGATATAATATTATAATATATAATGGTTGTTAAAATGACAGAATAATATAGAGACAGGGTGGATGCATCTAACTTTAGTAACGACGAGCCTCAGGTGAAAAGTTTGTCTGCGCGTCTAGTCTCGGGACAATAGAGAGACTCGTGAAACGGCGGAAAAAAGCAAGAATCTGAAAAGCGAATGGAAAATAAAGAAAAGGGTTGGTGTATACTTCAATGCCAAGGTTCGGACTCTCATCATGAACAAATTTTTTCCATACTAGCTAGACTCTAAATTTTAATCCAAATTTATGGAAAATTAAAAAAAATCACAAATTTTTCAATATTAATGGTAAGTTTCTCAATAATTATCCAATATTTGAAATAGCAAATTGAAAAAAAAATTAAATTTTCATTAAATTAAAAAGAAATTATAAGAGAAAAAATTGAAATTTTCAAAAAAAAAATTCTTAAGAGTTCTAAAATTCCGAATTTTATATGAAATTAATGAGATTTATTGAAGATATCTAATAATAAAATAATACGAATTTTTCTTTTACAGATGAATTGGAAAAAAGTAAATAAAATTGATTGAAGTTAATGCAATCGAAGAAATGTTATATCTTTTGAAAGAAACCGAATTGACGTATAAAAAGACATTCCGATAAAAGATATTGAGCTTTCTTTTGAAGTCGAGCATTCCGCTTTTGACAAAAGTTCACAATTATTTTATTAAATAATTTTAAAAATCTATTATTAATCTTAAAATTAAAAAAAAAATTCCATTGCCATTTTGATATAAAATTAATATAAAATGTAGTAATTAAATATATATTTTCTTTTACGTTGTAAAATTTTTAAACTTGATAAAAAAAATCTAGTTTGATTCTGATTAAATTTTTAAATTAAAAAAACTTTTGGAATTTTTCAATTAAAAATTTTTTAATTAAAAAATTTATTTTCTTTCAATTAATATAATAATAAGTACATAAAATGCAAATGCATAAATTAATATGTATTTATCACAAAAATTATAGAAAAATTTTGACAAAAAAAGGAATTATTATTCACCATAAAAAAAATCAGTAATATTTTTAAAAATTACACAGCAAATTCTATTTTTCTTTTCTGTGGGAAATAAAAGATGAAAAGTCGTCGGTATTCTTTCCATTTTTAATTTAAAAAAGTGCCTGCGGATATTTTACATCAACATACATAGGTACGATTTTATATGGTGTTTTTAAAAAATCATAATATATATGAAAAATTATTATTCACATATATATGAAATAGTAATAATTTTTATTAATTTTTATTGAAGATAAAAAAAAGTATGAGAAAAAAAAAGAATTTTTTTTTTATTTTTAATATTAATTTAATTTTTGAAAGTACTTTAATGGCAGTTTTTTTTTAAATTTGTGTGCTCTTTTTTTTTTTAATGAATAATGCGAATAATTCACATTTTTGATGAACACGTGTTCAACCAGCTACGCTACTGGCTGAGCGTAGCTGGCGCATATTGATCGCGAGGCCCTTATCTATCGCCAACCGTGAGCCAACCCTTAGTTCCTTTGCACTCGCATTATGCTTCAGAAGGCACCCTTGGTGACACCGGGAATGTTAATTTTTCGGAATTTCACGCCGCGTTAGCAACACTGATGAATAAATCCATGTTGAAAATCTCTTAAAATAATATATATGTTGTTTCATCCACTAAAAAAAAAAAAATCTACTCGAAAATTTCTTTCCTCCCCTAATTTTCGTTCTACAAACATCAAAAATCAATTATTGGGTCAGAATTTTAAGATCACATAAAATTTTCAAAATTTAATTAATTTTCAACTTTAAATTATAAATATTTAATTATTACATAATTTATTAATCAACTTTTTTAGAAATTAGTTTCATTTTTTTCTCAACGATTTTATACTCTGAAATGTATGCGGAATATAAAATTTTTAAATTTTACCAAGAAGAACATTTTTTTATTTAAAATATTAAATTTTTTTTTGTTGTTTATAACTAATGAACAATTTTTTTTATTTTCAGAATCATCACAGTTGGAGTAAAAAAAATTATTGAATATTAAACTTTCTAATTCAATTAAATTAACATTTGTTAATTTCAGCTATATAAACAGCAAAATTAATGATTTATGGATTCTTTGCGAATACTAAAATTCCCAATAATGATTTTAAAAAAATCCTCGAGACGAAAGAAGAAGTAATTTGAAAAAAAAACTGAAGTACATGAAGAAGGGGATTGTATCTGCAAAATAAAAAAAAAAAGAAGAATCGGGGGTGGTTAATCTCATACAAAGCATCTCCCATATGAATATGTAAAGGCACACACTGTCTATTCCGAAATATTTCGAACCTATATACACTACATATGTGGTCCAAGAGCTCAAGTGGAACAAGACCATTTATCCTAAACTTCTGCAGTTGAAAGGAATGTCACAATTGAAACAGAACGACAATGCAGCATCAAGCTTATTGTTTTCAAGTAGCCTGCACACAAAGTATAAAAAAAATTATTTTTTTTCTCCCAAAAAAAAAAATGAAACGTTATCTTTATATATGAACCAATTATATTTTTGCTTCAATTTTTAAAATGACAATTTTTCCGAGACAAGAAGAAATGCGACAAATATTTACGTAACTGAAAGCCAAAAGATTAGCTCTCAAAATTTGGAGCTAAAAGAAAAATTAAATAGAAAGATGAAATAATCACAATGAGAGAATCATGAAAAAAATTTTTTTTTTTAGAGAAACGTCAATATTTCATTCATTAAATCTGCAACTCTAGAGTTTCATTTCCAATTAGTCTGAGGAGGAGGAGTTTCTGTCCTATGTCGGATAGTAGCGCTATAACGACTTATTGGGGCTATCAGAGTACCAACCCTTCACACAGTAAAACTGTCCTGCTTTTCAACCACCGGAAATCCTTTCGACCCTCTCCCTGATATATACTAGAGGCCCTGGACAGTAACTTTTAATTGCTAATTACCACTTGTGTGTATTTTTTTTTTAATCATCTTTTTAAATCATTTCAATATAATGAATGTTGTTCCCCTTTTTTCGAGAGATAAATAATTGATCATTTTTCTAATTAGAATTTAATTAATAAATTGTCCTGACAAAATAACCAATTAAAATTCATGTTCATTATTTTATTCTTTTTTTTATATATACACTATAATCTGATATTTACTCAAAATCAAAAAAATATTCGTTGTATTTAATTAAAACTTTTTTTCCATGATATATAATAATTATTATGTAAATTTAATTTTTGAAAATTAAATTAATTTATCATTTGTAAATTAATTTTTAATGCGAGAATTAAATTTTATGTAAAAAATTGATAATATTGGCAAATTTTCAATTATATTATATAAATTGCTTGTTTAATTTTCAAATAATATTTACATTGATTTTCAATATTCCGCATACACGAATTCCAAATTGATTATTCAGAAGAGAAAGAGAGAGAGAGAGAGAGAGAGAATTTTGTCTTTAGTGGTAGGAAATTTTTTTCTATTAAAACTTTCTGGTTCGTTCCAAACGCCAATAGAGCTGCATTCTATCATATATTCAATTAACATTCTTTCAATGAATTTGCTCTAATTTCGCTAGCGTGTGCGTTGTGCATTTATTATTATTATTATTATTATTATTATACAGAAGCTCATTGAATCGACAATAATTTTTTTAAAGTTGAGGAAAAAAAACAATAAACAAAAAGCAATCGAAAAGTCTAAAATAAATTTTGAAAATATTCTTCTATGTAAAATATTGTATTATTTGAGATATATACACACAGATGTAAAATCTATAAATGTGTGTATTTTTAATCCATAAAGTGTATGAATTTTTTTTTTTAAATATTTGGTTTCAATTTATTTACACGAATGAAA
Source organism: Leptopilina boulardi (assembly GCF_019393585.1). Classification (NCBI taxonomy): domain Eukaryota; kingdom Metazoa; phylum Arthropoda; class Insecta; order Hymenoptera; family Figitidae; genus Leptopilina; species Leptopilina boulardi. The sequence goes on from NW_026137866.1 coordinate 1,368,297, forward strand.
AAAAAAAATGAAAGATATTTGATTTTTAAAAAAATAATCCTCAGACAAAAAAAAATTGTTTCATCATTGGATTGGAAAGGATCGATTTTTAATTTCAGTGAAATTCTCTGGAGCATATATATGCTATATATATAATTTTGTGAACGCACTTTTTAATGCGTTTTCTTTTGAAAAGACTTTGTATTATAGATACAATAGATATTAAAAAAAGAGATTTAAAAAAAAAATATATATTTTTACGAATTTTTGAAAATTAAGACAAATTTTGATAAATATTTGGAATTTCTCAGCTTTATGTGTGAGCGTTCATTCTGAAATCTAGCGAGAAGACGCATCGATGAAAAAACAATTCCCTCAGGAATGTTGCGCAGATTAAGCGACATAAAAAAAAAAACTTTTAGAGAACTTTATGTCTAAACGGATATATACTTTTCGTTTATATATTTTTTTTTTGCGCAATAAAAATTCAATTTAAACTATTAAATAACACGGAAAGTACAATAATATCGACATAAAATGTTTATTATTATTTGAAAAAAAAAACTTCAATTGTAGAATCGAAGAAAATTTTTTCTTAAACAAAATAAAATTTGAAGAAAATTATTTGTTTTTGTATTTATTAAATATCAATGTAAAATAAAATTAAATATAAAATTTACGGGTTTGAATTTTAAATTTCCACCAACACGATGTGGTAAATGTTTTTTTTTTTTTATTTTTTTTATTTTTTTCAACTATACAAGCGAAGTTTGATGAGGTGGTATGTGCCCAGTGAAGCACCGTAGAAATGCAATTTCTGCTAAGCCACCATAAAACATACAATTTTCTTGGTAAAGGCAGAATAAAGTTAATCCGTTGACCACGAAGTGGTAACGTGTCCTATCTCTAGATTCACCATTTTACAACTCTGCACTCATTTAAAAGCCCGTTTTATGAAAATATTTGCCAGGTTTTTTTTTCTTTTTTTGCTGCACGCAAGAACATATTCTTAGTCCCAATTTATTTTATTGCAACTATATTTTTTTTTTATTTTATTAAATACAGTGAAAAAATTTTTTTTATTCAAATAATCGATTGCTTGACTGTGCAAAAAAAATTTATTTTTAATAAATATTTATTTACAACAAATAAATATTTATTTACATCAAATAAATATTTATTTACAACAAATAAATATTTATTTACATCAAATAAATATTTATTTACAACAAATAATTTTTATTTTAATTAAATATACTATATTTAAATCAATAATTTCTATATTTGAACAAATAAAATTTAATTGACTCAACTAAAAATTATTTGGTTCAAATAAATATTTATTTGATAGTAGTCAAGTAATTATTTGAATCAAATAATTTTTTTTCATAAAGAAAAAATGCTTTCAATTTAAATTTCGATAACAAAAATTATTGAACGTATAATATAAAAAAATATTTAATTGAAATAATCAAATTAGTTGATTTAATCAAACATAGAAATACTCGAGAAATACATATTCTTCGAAAAATACTTTTAAAAAAAATTCATTATTTATACGCGGAAAACGTAAAAACTTGTCTAATTTAAATAAAAATAGTATTTAATTTTATGAACAATTTTCTGCAATTTGCAAGCAGTATATGTATGAAAGTCCTAAATTCGTACATGTATAGAATTGAGAGTTAACTGTCGACAGCAGCGAAACACGCTTTGGATTAGTGCCAAGAGTACAAAATTGTTCCCAGGAAATATTTCGATTTTACCCTTCAATTTTCCTAAATATAAATTCCAAATATTATAAGGGTGAGATCTATTTGATAAAAAAAAGAAATATTTGCAAATTAAAAAAAAAATTTTTTTTTTGCAAATAAAAAAAACTACTTCCTGGAACTTAAAATTAAAATCAGTATAGCGACTCAAAATCATTTCTAGAAGAAAAGCGCAAAAGGATTCTTGCGAGATAAATTGATGCGATTTGAAAATTCGAATTGTATATAACCTTAAAAGGAAATGGTGAAAAAGGTTTAAGGTTTTGAAACGATACTATACGGAAGAGGAAGAATCGTATAACACGAGTAAAATTCCTGAAGGTGCAATAACGACCTGAAACACTTCGTTGCCATAAACGGTAACCGTTATCATTATGATACTCCCAATCAAACGGCGCCCAGTTGTCGGTTTTTTTTTCTTTCAAAAAAAAAAAGAAAGGAAGAAAAAAATTCCGCTTTTATGGTTCAAATTATTTGCTAATTTTTTTTTTTAAAGATCGATTGTCTAAAATAGAAAATTTTTCAAAAGAATCGAAAACAATTTCTCAATTTCATTTTTCTGATAACAATATAATATTATATTTTTTCGTCTATTTGTTTATCGCGCAAACATGAAAGATTTAAGTATCTCACTATTCTTCAAAAAGTCACGAATCCCGCAAAGAAGGAAGTAGTGTTATTTATTGGCGCAACAGAAGCTTTAGTAAACTTCTACCTTACAGATTTACTACGAGCTTCCATTAATTTTCCAATTGCAAGTTTGGTTTCGCCTCCTTCCCTTAATCTCTTTTTGTTTCACTATTTTTTTTTTAATGGTAGATTATTTTCTACCTAAAAGTTATACTACTCTTCTTTCTGCACTTAAAAAAAAAATCTTTATTTTTCCTTATAAAAGAGAAAAAATATTTAATTTAAAAAAAATTTTTTATTTCTAGAACAAAAAAATTTTATATTCAATTAAAACTTAATAAAATATTTCATATTTTTCTTAAAGAGAAAAAAAATTCTTATATGAGGTTTTTAACGCGAACAAGTTATTCAGTTTATATACGCATTCTATGTGTCATTCTTTTCAATTTTTGCATAAAACATCACTCGAGTTTCACTTCTTTGGCATTGAAAGTCATAAAGCGTTTAATTATGTCTCGAGTTTTAGTATAAGAATAAGAATTATTATTATTAATTAATTAATTAATTAATTAATATTATTATATTTAGAATATGAACCTTTTTTTTTTAAGCAAATATCCTACAGTTTTTATTTCAAATTTTAATACTGTTTCTGGCTAACTAAAACTATCCTATTCTACTTGGAAGGAATTATTTTTAAGTTGTAATATTTTTTTTAAGATTGCAATAGCAAAAATAAATTCAATGTCTGTAACTTTTTTTTTAAATAATTATAAAATGAAAATTTATTCCCCATAAGAAAAAGTAGAAAGATTTATTGTTTTTATAAAAAAAAATTGAAAAAAGATACAACTGTTTTTGTCATCGTGATGCACGAACGAAAATTCAATTGTTCTCGTGGAAATTTTAAAATAAAATTTAAATCTATTTAAATTAAAAAAATTTTATAACTAATATTATTTGGCGTCAAGTCTGCACTTTAAAACAAAGAATCTATATAACCATAAAGTATTTTTCTTTTAGTATGATAAATTTTCCTATACCTATACAACATTGTATACCAAACTCTGGTGTGTACCTATATATATATAGCTACATTATAGTGGTCGAGGGTTGCTTGGAGGTGAGCAGAATCCAAAGAGTCTCATTACCACGACACCGAGGTAATTTGTGACTCCTGGTTATATTTGAAGTAAAGGAAAGACCACAAAACAAACAACATTACAATTCGTTGGAATATAAATCCTTATTTTTTCTCGTTAAACCAATAAAAACATTATTCTTTCACGACAGAGGTTCAAAATTACTCGCAATGAATCATACAATTTGTTATATACACAAATATATATATTTTTTAATAAAAAAAAATTTTAATTCATTTTCAAAGAAATTATTTTTATATGTTCGATATATCAAGATTTACATCTTTTTCTTTTTTTTAATCAGAAAATAAAGGATAATTTAGAAAGACTTGTAAAAGAATTCATTGAATGGAATATACAGGATTCTAGAATTCTCATCAGTTTCCCTTATGTCTAAAGAAACTTGTGTATATATATAGGTACACAACTTTGGGACATTCTCTCAAGATTCCCCCTCTCCACAGGAACTAAGATTAAACTAAACTCTAATCAATCAATCTCTTTCCGGAAATTGTAACATCGATTCATCTTAATGAAGATTTATTTCTTGAAAACTTTAATATATATTTAATTCTATTACCCTTAATACCGAAGATTATGTAATCTTTTCTAATAATTCCATTAGCTGTATACACTGAGAAAAAATTTATTTGAACCAATTTTTTTTTTTATTAACAATTTTAATTAATTATCAATGACTTAGGTGCATCCGATTAATATATAGTTAAAACTAATTTTTTGTGTTTGGAAATTTTGCACAAATATTTTTATATTAAAAATAAAATGAAAGAAAATGTCTCGACATGAAATTATATACATAAAATATAAAGAGCAGTGTGTCTATTTTACAGTCGAATGATTATATAAATAATCTGAACTTCAATTTGGAAGTTGTCTGAATCTTATATAGACCTCAATCTCTTCAATACATTTATATATGTACTTGAGTTATGTAAACTTGTTTTAAGTTTGAAAACTTAGCGAATTTTAAATTTTCATTAAATTTTCAAAAACTTAAGAAAATCTCACTATTAAATTCTATTTGAAAATAATTTCACGAAATTCTTGTTTAAATTTTTCTTATAAAAATTTGACTAATTTCACGAAATTTAACGGCGTGAAAATCAAAAATCGACTAGAGTCACGTCTTTTGACCGCGTGAAAATAGACAATCGGCTAAAGTCACGTCCGTTCACGGCGTCAAAATAGACAATCGGCTAAAGTCGCGTCCGTTTACGGAGTAAAAATAGACAATCGGCTAAAGTCACGTCTTTTGACAATCGGCTAAAGTCACGTCCGTCCACGACGTCAAAATAGACAATGGGCTAAAGTTACGTCTTTTTACTGCGTGAAAATAGACAATCGGCTAACGCCACGTCTTTTAACTACGTGAAAATAGAGAAATGGCTAAAGTCACGTCTTTTGACGGCGTGAAAATAGACAAATGGCTAACGCCACGTCTTTTGACGGCGTGAAAATAGACAATCTGTTAAAGGCACTTCCGTTCACGGCGTCAAAATAGACAATCGGCTAAAGTCATGTCCGTTTACGGCGTGAAAATGGACAAATGGCTAAAGTCACGTCATTTTACAAAGTGAAAAAAAAGTGTAACTTGAAATGTATTTAAGTGATTATTCATTGAATGAAAATTAGTATCGTTATGCGGAAAAAAAAGAATATAATTAGCTTTGAAAAATCAAGCGATTGAAATGGCAAAAATGACTCATATATCGCAAGTGAGAGTCCTTGTCGACATAGTAACATCATCAGCAAGGTCTTTTAACCAAATATGTGTTAAGGTGCTTAAAATGCATATAAGAAAAACTGTTCAAACTTGTTTAAAATTCACGTTTCATTATTATCATTATTCAAGTTTTCATACAAAAAAAAAAAAATGTCCTAACTTTAAATATTAATATATATTCCTTACTCAGTGAAGCAAATCATTTGGTTATAAGCAATTTATTAACTATTATTCAAGATTTATTTAATATATATGTGCTGCATATAAATGTGCTTATATACACATTCTATAAAGATGAATGATATTTTGATGAGTTGAAAATGATTCACAGAAGAAATTATATTCAATTATCATTTGAATAAATGCGGAAAATTTATAATGAATTTTTTATAAATTTATATATCATAACAAATTCTATATTATTTATTTGAAACAAATACCATTTAATTGGCTCAAATAATTAAATTATTTAATACAAATAAATATTTATATAATCTATTTGAATCAAAGAAATTTAGAAACGAATAAGTTAACCAATTTTACCCCTTAAAGGGGGTAAAAGTTGTAGATAAACGAAAGATAATGACTAATCAACAATAATTCGGTCCAGAAGGAGCGGACGAGGGCAAAGTAGGTCATAGACCTTTAGTAGGTCATCTACTGCACGAGAGTTGATTATACAAATTCAAAAAAAAAAATTGAAGAAAATGACTCGTGAAATACAATTTATGTTTCACACAATAATTCAAGTAATATTATAAAGAAAAATAGCAAAAATTACAGCATATACGAATCATGATTTTTTTTTTTTTGTAATAAATTTTTTAAATAATTGACATTTCTAAGAGAACCACTGTTGGACAGCTGAGCCCCGGGCACAGGAAGGTGCGGGGGGGTGCGGACCGGGCAACTATATGGGCAAAGAAGAGTTAGGGGGGGGGAAAGGGAAAACCAGCAACGAGCGCGATCTGCGGGTGGGGGGAGTAAACACAACGGCGCCTCTTCACAAGAACTCAGAGACCCAAGTAGAGTCAGTCTGCTCACAAACGCGTTCTACAGAGGAATATATTGCGTCTATTTTTTTCACATAAATGAAACAAAATATCTTGAAAATTACAATTTAATTCTTTAAATAACTTAAAAAAAGTACTTTTTACCATCACAGTTTAGAGAAAACTGAAATTATTATTATTATTTTTATAATTTTCCTTTGTGAAATTATCAAAGTATATAATTTTTTTTTTTTAAATCCCATGGTGAATCTGTGCGATTTTCGAGACCCTAACTAAAACGACGAGAACGATTCCAGGAAGGGGAGAAAAGGGGGGAGTGATACGTTTTCTTTTTTTTGTGCCCTTTTAGGATGTACAGTTTTGTTTTGTGTTTAAGTTCAAGTGTTAAAGTGATTTTTTTATTGTAGCCAATATTATTGGCAGGGAAAAGACGCGATGTAAACAAGACAAAAAAATTGGGAATTTCAATTTAGTGGTGAGTTTCTTTTTAATAAATTATTATTAATATAATTTGAATATTTAGAAGGAATGACTAATGTTTTGATTTACTGATTGATGAAGATAGAGTATGTATAGTTGATAAAGACGGATCGTAACCAAAAATAAATCTGGTTTCAAGTAAATTTTGAGGTTATATTTGTCTTACATTCTGTTTTTGTTACGCGGTGAATCTGATTTATCATTTATTTCTTTAAGTTGTTTTTTTTAAATCTAATTTTATTTGAAGCCTGCATTCAATGACACAGTATAGATATTAGTTATAATAATTATATTAAATATATTACACTCACGTGCATTTTCCTGGACCTTTAACGAATGCAAAAATTTGGTACTCACCTGAAATAAAGAAACAAATATTTTTATTAGAAATCATTTATCGCAACATTTTTATTATATTTTTCTAATTAATTCCAGTAATATTAATTGGAAAAAAACATCTAAATCATCTTTAAGATGTTCATTTTATATATATATAATCTTATTATTCACAAGAGATTAAATGAGATGACTCAACTGTAAACAATTTGAGAACAGGCGGATCAATTCAATATAAGAGGAGTATTTTTGCCTTTTTCGGAGCTATATAGAATTTATTTTTGACGAATTTGAAAGGGATATTTATATTCCGTTATTGTGATGAAATTTTCGGAGTAAAATGCTAAAAAATTTTTTTTTTTAGAATTACTCTTTATATTTAACATTCCTGTCAACTTATTCATAGACCTTTTTTTGCGTGAAGTATATTGTTAAGTAGTTTTACAAAGATAAAAGCCACCACTCTATAATGTATTGAATATTGTTGTTGAAAATTCTGTAAGATTAAATCCATAATTTCTTTTACCTGTGGCTATAACATTGACAATTTACAACTTGAGTATCTCATTGACTTGAAATCAGTCTCTCGGGCAAATAAAATATTCCCTATAAAATTTATTGCTTTCCAACGACTTCTCTGCGCAAACTAATGTCATCTAGAATAATCATTATATTGAGAATTTCTATATGGTATGGGATTTTGAAGTAATCGAGAAAATAGAAATACAATTTTCTCGTTCAATTTATCAAGGCCCTTGAGTTTCAAGTGACTAGATTGCAAAATTAAAGTACTTGACTAATTTGTGAATAATCTATTATAAATATCTAAAACCTACTTTTACAAGACGAGAATTTTTTGAAAATCAACTTTTAGAGGAATTAACCACTTCTATTTAGACGCAGGTAAGTATGGTAATATATAATAAATTGTAACAAATGGAATCGAAATTTAAAAGAATTTTTTAAAAGAAAATATAAAAAATTATTGCATTTCTCTATTTTGAAGTACTCAGGCAATAAGAAGTTTTTAACTCGTTATCTTGCGGTTTGGCAAGAGAGCTCTTCACATTATGTTTTTTATAGCTCATTTGTCTTATCGATCGAATCTCTCAGATTAAATAACATCGAACTTATTACATAGCTCTGGTTAGCGAAACTTTGGAAAACAGAGAAAAATGAATTTGATATTAGCTATAATTTTTAATTAGCTAACAAATATTAACTAACATAGCTTTTTAAAATTCCTAACACAATTTAAAATGCCCTAGATCATTTTTCCATCCTACTAACTTTTTTTTTTTTATCGAAAGAAAAAAATGCGTCACACACTCCCGCGCTGAAATTGCACTTTGAATTTTTCTTGGAAGCGAAAAGAATAAATTCCATCGAAAGGAAACTCAGGTTCGATGACAAGTGTGTATATATATATATATAGATATATATTTATTATACACATATAAACGTTTCGTGTATTTGTGACCATAAAATGCATGCACCTTATATACATTTCATATGGAAAAGAAAAAGAAGGAACATGCTTTGTGTATATTGACTGACCCATACCCCCGGGTGTTACCAGGGCGGTAAGACAGGTAGTGACGTCATCACCCCAGCTGCTTCTCTTTTGTCCGTCTTTTCCGTTTTCTCTATATGCACCTATACTAAGACACATTTTATGGGTTCATAGTGTTTGTGTGTGGGGCAAAGTCGTCACGATGGTGTATGGACCCCTCAAGCAAAAATCACTTGGACGTGAGTACCTCCTAGAGGTCGGATTACTTCAGGGCGTCAAACTGCATCATCGTTTTTCTCTTTTTTTTTTGTCACGATTTTTAAGGACGTACACGTGTCCTTTTCGAAGGAGGATTAGTAAACTCTTTACTTTTTTTTTTCTTCATATTGTGTCTAAAAAAAAGACATCAATGCAGAAATGTTACCATGGCTCAGATCGGGCTGCCCTATTAAGGAATGAAACGCCGCGTCCTGATTAGGAAATCCATATTTTCTGATTGCCCTAATCAGGCGTTGCGTTTCTATACACTGCAAAAAAAGAAGTTTAATTTCAACTCTCCAGGGGATGCTATAAAAGTCTCACCCATTGGGGAGTTAAAGCAAAGGGAGTTCAACTTTAACTCCTTACACGAGTTGAAGAATATGATTCTACATTATAAAATAACTCATAAGGGAGTTGATACTGAACTCCCTTCCACTATTCGTTAATTCCTTTTTCGAGTTGATTTTTAACTCGAAAAATCGAACTCCCAACTCCTAGTGCTGTTAACTACCTAAAATTTTTACAATGTACTAGAATTCTGATAGGGCGATTTCTACACGAAAACTTTTAAAAAAATAAATCATATATATTTTGCAGTGCAACAAAATCTGACAGATTGGAAAAATAACACAACGAATAAACAAGTTGATTATACCATGTATATACCAGTGGGAGGAAAATTTTTGATTCGATTATGATATAGATGTTATGATGGATGTTAAAAATTGTGCGAGCAATTTATCAGTCCAATTTTTCACCCCCTTTGACATTGCGACATCGTTTATCAAGCGAATAGAATGCGGCAACTTGTTCGACACTGTACACCGCAGAATGACTAGTGAAAAATTTATAAATATGATGATCAAAAATTTTATATACATCGAAATTGGATATCCTTTTGTTAAGGATTTTCATTTTTTTTTTTCAATATCAAAGTGTAAAAACAATGTTTTTCCTATATATATGTTTTCAAGCAAACGTTATAATATTATATTAACAAATGACTATAAGTTGGTAATTAAGAATATTGCTTGAAAAGGTTGACTAAGTGCGTGTCTCGTCAGCTCTGTTCTCTCTCCAGCTTCTTCTTGATATAGATCGCTCTGGAGTTCAAAGAGCAAGCAGTCTCGGGAGAATCGCCATGTTGCACTGACGAATGTCTCTGCCATGTATGGGTATGCTCCTCGAATACTACTGGATGGGTCTGAGTGACTGCTCGAATTTAATATGAGCACGCTAGGGATACATATTCTAGATCCTCGGGGGCAAACGCTGGAACGGTTTTGTGTGATGGAAAATGAGAGAACGCGGGGGGGAGAGGGAGGGAGAGAGAGACAACCGAGGAAAGAAAAAGTCCATATCAAGATGTATTCATTCTCCTTTCGTGAATTTATATCAAAAAGGTGTTCCATTGACTCATTTCACTTTTCAAAATTTCGTATGGTAACAAAATCGTATTTAAACCAACATTTTTTTTTTTTTTGCAAAATTTTGATTGGTTGACACAACTAAAATTAGGAAAAATGAATTCTTGAAACCAATTTTGTTGACGCAATAGGAAAATAAATACCAATAAAGCGTTTTGAAAATTCTTTTTTCAATAATACCTGTTTAATTCATCCAACAGTGGATGATAGTATCCCATTATTTAACAAGGACTATTTTGGAAATGACACAAGCCAGAAGATAGAAAACTATAAATATAAATTTCTGACTCATTCAGTTTTGAAATTAGCGATATCGTTCCAGTTGAACGAACACGCGGAAAGATTTGTTTTACTTTTGCCTCTGGTTTCCGCATGCTGACTATATAGAGAGAAAGAGAAAACCAAATGGACTTAGAAGAGAAGAATGAGCTTTCAGAAGTTTTTATCTAGCCACGAATTCTCATTTCGCAAATTACTCCCCTTTTTCCAACAGACATTGCCCGCCCAGTTATAAATTATTATAGAAGCGAATTCCTAACAGGCACAATCTTTGGAATATAATGCAATTTCTAAATTCCAATCTCCTGTACTTGTCAATACAATTGAGTTGTTTTGCTATTACAAAAAAAAATTGTTTCGAGTTTAATTTTACGATGAGAATGTATAGAAAAAACTAAATATCATTTTGAATTTTATATTTACAAATATCCGTTTATATATTTGAGCGAGGTTTTATGATCTATTTTTCGTGCTGAAGAATTTTAAACGAGAGGCAAGGTTGCAGAGGCAGCAGCCGTTTCCGAGAATTGTAAATTATTATGTCATCATTCCGGCTATATGGCTGAATCTATTCGCGAGCTTAATAAATACCGCTGGAGAGTGAAATAAATATTTGGTTATCTCAACATGAAAAATATAAATATAAGTTTTTATTCATTTTAGATAACTTTAATTAATGGTGTCCGGTACCGGAAACGTTATTTCGAGAAGTAAAAGTGTACGACAAAACAATGAAAGAAATAATTCTTTTGTTTTTTTTTTTTTTTATATTAACAATTGTCTCTAACTGTATCAGAAAAAATTTATTTCCTTAGGAATATTTAGTAGACATGTAAAAGCAAATTTATGTAAATTTTATGTCTAGTCTTTCTGCATGGTATCCATTTCAAGGGAGAATGTTTCTTGCGGAAGATAGTGTGAAATCTCCGCGCGCACGTACCTTTCTTCCTTGTAGCGTGCTTCCGGCCATCGAATTATGGTCGGCACCGCACTGGCTTTAATTTTATCGCCCTCTATTCGCAAAACGTATGTAGACAAAGTTTATTCGTACAAAATTATTCTCAAATGTGAAATGGCATGCAAGTAGACTGACAGTAGCGAGAGAAAGGGGGTTATCGACCATTCATGTATTAACCTCTACAATTCGTCTAAAACGATCGATTGGAAATGCGTTGATAGTTCGACGAACGTATTGATGGTCGTTTTCCCTGTATTTGTGTGGCGCAGCATAAATTCTACGAGTTGGCATGCGTGAAATGTTTTTTTTTTTTCTTTATTATCCGTTACATCACCAAAAACCAATATATGTCAATGTTAAATAATGGGATATTTATTGAAATTTCGATTATTTGATATAATAATTAAATATGTCAATGTAGGAGAACCTAAAATTTAACAGATTAATCATTATCTATCAATGATACGAGTGGCTTCAATAAAATATACTACTTCCATTAAAATTTTAGCAATACTATTTTGTATTATTCAAAAATTGGGATTTTCTTTTTTGAATTTTATATATGTGTAAACGTTTGCGTGTAATGGAGATTTCTAGGAATATATACACAAGGCTTTTTAGAAACGAGTACTGCTTGTACATGAAAAGAAACAATGAAATAGACCCCATGCCAATTGAGTCGAAACAGTATTCAACTTGCATGAAGGTATATCGACGGATATTGATTCTATATAATAGTTACTTTGGCTTCAGTCTTCAGTTTTATTTTATTTTATTCAAGACTCTGCGGTCTTTTGGAGTGAATCACATGACCATTCAATAGTTATTACTTATTTCTTAACTTTCATCTGAATAAATTCTCTATATAGTTGAATACAACTCGCACATACTGAATTATTAACTTTATCAAACTTTGTTTCCTTTTGCTTTGCTTTCTTTTTGTCATATTTTGCTATTTCTATCTAATGAATTGTATTTAAAATTCAGAAAAAATGTTTTCTTTTTACAGGAATTTAACATTATTATTATAACATACATAATTGATGTAATTTTATTCTAGAGAAATAAATATTTTTCATCATTAAAAAGAAATTTTGATTTTAGAGAAAACGTTTCAGTAAAAAATAAGGTAATATTCTAATCTTTTTTTTACTTGCCATTTGAAGACAAGTCTCCCACGCTAGTTGCTTATAAATAGTGCTTGCGTTAGTCTTTTTGTATCACACAAAACATTTGAGATTCAAAATTAAACATGTGTGCGCATTATGACATAAGATTGTGCAAATTCTATATAAAAAAAATTTAGCTTTCATTAAATAGAATTTAAATAAAAATATTACATTCAAATTTTACGTAGAAAAAACATTTATTTACTTTCGAAAATTAAAATATTAGATATACTTTGTAATTTATGTAATTGTAAGAGATAGGGCGTTTCTAGAATAAGAATTTTTTTTCCATTCGCTAATCAGAACTGATTTGCTATTGTAATTCTAGAATGAGAGTCAGATCAAAAAAGAAAAAACTCGATTTATCAGGTCACAGAAAATTAAAAGGCATTAAAATAAGCTGCAACGCTTCTTATTTTAATCCAATTTTGTTTATTTTAATACCAAAATGGATTAAAATAAGCAAAATTGGATTAAAATAATAAGCGTTGCAGCTTATTTTAATGCCTTTTAATTTTCTGTGGTTCCAATTAGCGATTCTAGTTGATTTACAGAATTCTGTGCAAAAATTCGACATTGAACAATTTCAACTGTTAACCTATTTTTATAGTACTAATTTAAAAAAGTTAATAACCCTTTCGGTATCCCTATAGGTTTTAATGTATATAAGTCCTCGCCCTTTCAATTATAATATTCATAAATAAGTCCCTCAGTCTATTCGATATTATGAAATTGAAACGAGTTGAATTTAAAACGGAAATTTGAATCCGATTAATAATCAATGTTGTTGAAATTGGAATAATTTCCTATTCCAGGGCAAATTCAAGAGGCTCACAATTAAATGCATGAGAGTTTGCGAAATGAGTCATAAACTAGTAATGTAAAATTACATATACTATTAATTAAGGTTTAAAAATTTTATAACCTAAATTTATATTTTATATAATCATTTTGATATAAAGGAATGTTAAACGATGTCATAATAATTTTAATGATGATTTTAGCGATAATGCACTAAAGAATCGTCAATTGAAATGCAATACAAGTATACAAGATTCATGAATCATGTAGATATATACCTTGAAGAAAAAGGAAATGTGATTTTGCACTCAACACTTGACAGTTTTCAGTCTCATCCAGCGGTAGCACAAACCGATATCGATAGTGTATATGTATATACACTCTACGTGTTAATATTGTGGAAATGTAAGCGAAGAAGATACGATAATCACTCGTCAACATGCCTTACATGTTAGTCAGGATGGGTTATTGTAAGAGACTTCCATGACAATTCACTTCTGCGAGATATTATTTGACTCAGAGGTCATAGTATAGAAAATTTAATTCAACAAAATTGTCACAAATTCTAACGAAATAAATTATGTTTTCAATGGAAAATTTACCTTTTCATATATTCATAAATGAAAAGATTAGTTAACGGTTACAAAAAATAATGTTTGCATTTAAAAAGGTTGTCATTACGAAAGAGCCAAGTCAAATCCCAGGACGCGACAGGGACTTGCTTTCTTTTTTTTTTTTTATACACGTCTATATGAAACATCTGAGAATGGTGTGCGGAATACGATGTGATGATGGAAGGGGGACATGGAAAAAGCACTGAAAACTTTAGCGACGAAAGCTGTAAACTTTTAGAGAAGGGAAGTGCAGCTTTTTTATTATTCTAGCATCCATGTGTGTTATTTTTCTTTCGATATTATTTTGCGCCAAGGCAAAAATATATATTCTCTAGATAATATACAAGTATCCATATATATATATAACGATAAATAAAATTTTCAAGGGTTTGCGTGGCTCAATTGAAAAATGTCGAAAGAACATTTTTGCGACAAACGATTCAAGAGAAATATATGTTTCAAAATAATAACTTTCAATATAGAATCGATAAGAATTTTTGTTTGATTTTCCATTTATATTAAAAGTGTTTATAATTTTTTTTAATATCAATAAAAATATTAAGAAACTAATGTCTGTAATTAATTACAAAAGTGTATAAATTATATACAATTATATAGAGATGGCAATAAAAATTAAATATTCCTCGGAATATCGGGAAAAGTGTCAAGTGGGAGAAAGTTTGAAAAATGATGTTAGTTTCCCATCTCTATTGGTCTTAGGTCACACAGCGGTAATGCGGGTCACTCGTATAAATCATAAGACACCTGTTCATGACGCATTAGAGTTCATTTGCTTTTTTATCTATTTTACTATAGACTTATATCTTTTCACTTTGAAAAATCTAATGAGAGCGTAAAATGTGCAGATAGAGGTCGATTAAAAAATCTAGTATAAATTTTCTAATATTATTTATATAAAAAAAAGAACATTGACTCACCGATCGCAGATTCCTTCGACGTAAAGCGACGGCAGCATATAATTTCTTGATTTTTATCCTGGAGTTGCACATTTCACTTTGAGAAAAAAACACTCACACTTGATTTTAAGAATTTCGAACACTCCCGTAGCACACTGATTAAATACTGCGTTACACGTTAGAATCATAAAATGAATTTTAATAAACTTTAAAAACTTGGGAAATATAAGTCGATCGCGGTTTAAGATAAATTCGAACACTCCCGAAATAACAAATTTTTCAGGTCATAAATATTAGGGACAAATAATATTTAAATACCCTCAAAATCGTTTGCAGTTTTACTTTTGTTAAATCCGCAAAAAAAATTGAATAAGTCGAAGCACATATGTAAAAGCATTCCACCACTTTAATTTGTTCTTGACAAGGATTTATATTCTTGTTAACGGGACGATTTGCAAGCCTATGGACATGGAAACAGAAGTCCTGAAGAGTCATTGGACCATTGTTTTGTTGCCTTTCCTGGAAAACAAACAGACCCAAATGATTAGTATTTCTCTTCGTAAAGACAGAATAATCACAATTTTGTTCTAAATCAATTTAATGCGTTTAGTTGGTTTAAAAAATTGCCAAACTTTAGGCAAAATTTTTGTACATTTGGTCCTTAAAGGGTTAACTTGCGTATAATTTTGATAAGTTCTATCAATTTTTAAAAAAAGTAATTTTGAGCTACAAATAAAATTCGAATTTTTAGGAAAATTTTCCATTTTGATAATTTCAGAAATTAGGAATAGTCTTTAATATTTGCAGATCCTTCTGATGGGATTATCCTCAACTAAAACGCCGGCTTTTCGTTTGATCTTAGCTCTCTCTCTCTCTCTGTGTTTGATTATTACCGTGTGTTGATCCTCTCTACATCAACATGACTAATCGATACTAAACTACCTTGCGCATTTAAATACCATCATTCAATACCTTTTAACTTATTACCATAAGTTACAATGTCAATGTTGCATTAATAGTAGAAATATATTCTATTTTTTTTTTAAAAGAAAAATCCTCTATACTTTATTAACTCTGACTGTTGGAATATACAGAATAATGTTACAATAAAAAAAATGGTATAAATAATCCTTATTATCACATAATTTGATAATCCGAGGATAGTCATGGTTAATTGATTCATAAAAATAAGGATTATTTATCTGTAATTTATTTCGTGCATGAGTCATAGTAAAATAAGTTGAAATTCTCTATTCATATATATGTTGGTGAAAGCTTTAGCGATACTGGTTACCGTCGATCGTAATATTATTTTATTTATGATCAACATGGAAAGCTGTTGCACTCAACATTATATACATATATTCTTGCATGTAATTTGCGTCGACACACGAAGGTGTGTAATATCGGTAGCTGGACACAACGATTTTTGCGTGACAACCAACGCGCCTGATCGTTGATTCTAAGCGTGAAGAATTTATTCTTCGCACGTTGAACCGCGCATATCCGTCTTCTCTATATCTGATTTAATCGACCTAAGCACCGTGAAGAAATATGCTTTTTTTTATAAGAAAAACATTTCACGCTGATCAAATCCTTTATGTTAATAATAATTAGAAAAAAAAGTCTTCAAGATTAGTAAATTCCATTATGCTATTATATGTTACTTTTTACTAATTTGAATATAAATAAAAAAAATTCGTTGGTGAATTTGAAGAAGATATAACATCACAACAAAGAGCAATGACTGATTTTCCAGTTGGTGAAATTAGACAGCAAAGTCCCTATTGAGAAGGGTGGAATGATATTGATTTTTTACTCGGGGCGCCAGAGTTCTGATTCCCCTGCCCCGAAAACTCTTTATCCATAAGCCATACTGTCCCGGGAGAATGGTTTCATCGACACGATTCACACCACATCGTTGGATAGATAGGGGTCGAGAAGGAGTAAAGAAGGGGGAGGGGGGGGGGGTGCAAACTGCTTATTATTCAGTTCGCCATTGCCAGAATTCTGAATTCGCGGCTGCATGTGTCAGCGATGCACAATGCGTTGTATTAAAAAAAAATGCACTTTCCTATATGTAGTTCTTTATATGAAAGTTTGGCGCCTTTCAGTCGCATATCAGAAAAAAGTGACGAATATAATCGCAAGGAAGTATTGGTTTCTTACCAAAAAGTAGTAAAAAATCATGCAAAGTGTTTAGTAGTACCAAACGCTGACTATAGAGCGCGTGCAATTGTTCTACGCTATAGAAACCTCTACTTTTCTCCGCGTGGTATAAAAAATATTACATTTTACAAAAATGGAATTAAAAGATTTGTACTTTTTTTATACTTGTCTTGTACATTAAATGAAACTAAAGATTCTGGCAGTGGGCCCAAAATGGTTAGCCATTCAGAAGAGGTAGAGTGGAGAATGACTTCCGGTGGTTTTAGTAGATGAAAAACTAAGTTAAATGAAAAGGCTAACAAACTAATTAAACTACCTTTCCATCGCTCGAAGCCGACCTGGCGGCTTGACTTCGTTTCCGTTTTCCACGTCCCACTTCCGCGAAGGTCTTCGCTGAACGGATGCACCGAGCATTAAGAGCACAAGTATGTACATAGGCCTCTGGATGAGCGAACTGTATATATGTAAATATACATTTCGTGCTCGCACACATTGACAAGAAGAACAAATTGTTTTAAAAAAAATACTTCAAATCTTTAGAAAATTTTCTTTTCCAACTCATATAATGAATATGCTTCATTAAAAAGCATTTTTTTTTCTTTAAATAACATTTCATAAATCTATTATTCTAGCATATAATAATATAAATGTCAAACATTTTAAAATTTATTTTAATAAGTTCAAAGTTCGATCAATTGGATGTTGACATTTTCTTGTTTAATTGTTCAGAATTTTATTTTTTATATGTCTGACCTTTTTGAAACTATAAACTAAATTATTTGAAGAATGTAAAATTAATTTAGTTCGTGTGTGCTTCATTATGATGAAGAGAAACTCACATATATGAATTGTATTATTGAGAACTGCAAAATTGTATTTAATGAACAAGTTTAATGAAATATTGTTATCGTATAATTGATTTGATATTTAATTAATTTAGAAAGGTTGTTCGTTATAAATTGCTTTGGAAAATTTTCTTTTCATTTCAATCATATTTTTCTATGTACCTGGAGGGCATATATATACATAATCAGATCGTATATACACGAAAATGGTTCAAACATTTGATGAGAGAAATGTATATATATGATTTTTCATTTTCTGTTCTATTCTGCGATTGACAACTTAATTTTTTATTATAAAATAATAATATTATATAAGTTATATGAAAAAAGTAATAGAAAATGTCAGAAAAATAAAATTGTGAAGAAAAAATATTCAATTTTAGTTATATTGATTAAAAAATGTTTAAAACTTATTTATTGACAAACATATTAAAATTGAATTATTATTATTAATATAAATGTGGCGTTTTCTCATTTAGAGATAAGAATTAATGCAATGTGAAAGCGGTTTATGGTAATCATATATGAGAAATTGCTAAGTTATAATCGGTAAATTTATTAAATTATATATACGTGCACATAACCTATAAGCGTGTGTGTACCAATTAATATAAAATTCTGAAATTATCGTATTTTTTTAAAAAGATAATAAAAATGCTAATGTTTTACTTCATCAAACTGAAGTGGACACTCGATGAGTGAAAAACTTAATAAAATTTACCAGGCTCCACTTAATTAATTGTTTGATTAATTAAGTATGACAGTTATATCAGAAAATCAAAAGAGGGGGCTTTGTATTTCTTAATAAAGTGGAAGCACTTTAATGAATGTTCCATTTTTAAACAGATGATTAATTTTTAAAATTATCATCAGTTATTAATAATTATTCTATTTTTTAAAAGAAAAAATTAAAGAGAAACATCTATTAAAGTTTAAAGCTCCCTTATTCGCCTTTTTTTTTTTAAAGAAGAATTTTCCCTATAGTAATCTGATTTTTGTAATAATCGCGATAACAGTTTTGACCTTATACTCCTTTGATTTAAACTGTTGAGCGTCCCACGCTTTGGCCTTTATGCTTGAATTCGTGTCAACCAATTCCATTAAAACCGAATCAAGTGTGCAGACGCGCCTACACAAAATACCAGACCGAAATTTATATACTTTTAAAATTTATAAAAAAAAAATAAATAAATAATTTTTAGCGTCATCGTAAATAGTTTTCGCGAAAAATGAGACTTGATAAATACGACATTGATTGGACATAAAATAAGGGCTGTGATAAATAAAATGAATTTAAATTAAGTGCAGCATAAAGTTTCCATAAGATTTAAATTTACAGTTTCATTTTTTCTCTAGAGATGAATATGAATTAGAAGAAATCCTAGTTTTTTTATTCAATAGAGGATATAAATAAAAGTTTTTTTCCTAAATGAAAATATAGTCGCATCTCATTGGCTTCCTTTTCAGTCAAGATAAGTGACCATCAATCACTTGTGCAGACGAATTTATAACTAAGTATGTATATACGTGGGTCTTGACTCGTTTATTCAACTAGGTACAAACACTTTGATTCTTTAAGACTTGAGTTTATAGTATAAAAGCTCAACGACACCTCCTACGAGAACTGCGTTTTCAGTATAGGAGTGTCAAACGTTTATAAATAACCTTAAAGGGGCGGTAGATGAGCTTTATTCTTAGTGACTTCGCCACATACGTCTTTCAAATATTATACACTTTTTTTTTTTATCGAGAATATGATTTTGTTTCTCTTGCAAAGGTTGATGCACTCTTTCCTCTCATGTGTTCATTCTATCCTTTTTCACAGTCGGATTATTTTAAAATTAACTCGCACATAAGCCAAAATCGACCAATTTTTTCTCTACAGAAAAATTGTATCCGATTATTTGATTCATAAATTTTTTTTTTATATCAAAATAAGTGGGTGTGGAATAAAAAAAATAAAAATAAGACAAGTTCCATAATATAAACATGGGAAAAAGAAGAGAAAATTATCTTGACGGTTTATGTTATGACTAACATTGAAAAGTTGAAAATAAAAAAAGTGACAACGGCATGGATGCTTGAAGCAAGTTATCTCAGTAGGAGTTAAGTCAAGAAAAATAGAGAGACACGATAATAACATGGGAAAAAAAAAATGTATACCAATGTGGAATATTAAAACTATTTCTTAGCAAGTAAATAACTTGGAAGTAACTAGGAAAAAAATTTCAAAGCTTATATGACATTTAATTACCCAAAGTCAAAAGAACACTGAATTAATTGTGACCTGAGCAATATTGGGAATAGTGTGTGAGTGCATTAAGTCTGAAGGAATTCTTTTAATCTGGAGTTTCTTGATCCTACTCCAAATTGAATCCTCTTACCCCTTATCTTTCATGGTGCAGTACCAAATCGGTTGCCTAGGAACTTGCGCCCGGATGAGCAAAATACTCGTTTCTCGAAACTTGTTACGGCATTCTTCTCGGAAGTGCTTCTGCATGACCGAATGAATGAATGAATGAGTAATGTCTGCCATGAATTAAACATGCAGACGCGTGCGCGCCACCGGTTACTCTATACAGCGATTTTAGACTTCATTCTCTGAATTTGCTAAAACACTTTATATAAGGTCTTAATATGTCACTTTGGTATTTTCTCATACAGATTATAACGTTTGTATATAGATACTTTTCAAACAAGAATTCCACTCATCAAAAATTGGAATTTGAAAACCTGCCCAGCGCTTAATTTATCTCTCCGCATGAGGATTTCAATATGCGGTACAACTAAATCTCTAAATACTTTAATCCCAAATCTTGTTTACGTCAATTTGTTACATTTCACGATCATTTTAATCTTCAATCGTTATATGTGGCCAATAAAAGGATTTATTGCCAATGTTCCATTGCAATAGGTATTATAAAAATAAATGTACTGCACAATTTAACGCAGCTTTTTTTAGTATTGCTTTTGTCAATAGTTCACTCTCTCTCTTTTTTTTACTCATAATTTTGCATATTTCACTATGGCGAGTTTTAAAATACAAATAATATATTGAATTTAAATTCGACAGTGCGTGAATTTACAGCTATAGCCAATATTAAGTGCACCTGATGAAATATAACGTTTGTTTTGTAGAGAGAAAAAAAAAGATCGCATTTATTTTGCAACACACGCGCAGGCGAATGTGAGTAAATGTTTGCATTTAATGCCTTATATTTTTGAAAATTGAAAAGACCTCTGTGGTGAATATTATACAGTCGAGTTTCACAAACATGGGGTTTCATTTAGAAGACTAAAAGAGGTTCTCTCTTTTCTAAGGGGTTCTTGATATATATTTAGCAGCATGTTGAGGCTCTTGCTTCAAGTTTTATTAGCCCACAGGGGGATCAATGAAAAACTTCTTGACGTCTCTTGTGTGAATTATTGGGAACATCGCTTTTTTCCACGGTTTTCGCGAAACTTTACATCAACTAAAATATACTTTTAACGTATAATTAAAAATTCATTCACATCAAATCGAATAATCGATAAGAGAACAATTACCTCGATAGCTAAATATATATTTAATTTTTTAGTACTTCTAAGTTAAAATCTTCCTTCTTCGCATAGTTAATTATTTAGATATTCCGATATTTTTAATTCCGTTTCTTAAATTTTTTATTCACTTTTATCTGGTGATAATTTCTAATATATAAATCGCATTTTGCTTATATTTCTTTTTTTTCATTGCTCGATAAAATATACAGCGAAACAAGGTGGAATAAAATAGAGAAAAAGTGATAAAAGATTATAGTTTTGGAATTCTCAGACCCACGCTTATTTCGCACCCGTTATACGCGTGTGGATAATGACGTATGGTTTATTTGAGAGGCGTCAAGGTTAATTCTGGAAACGGTATTTTAAATAAGATTTCCTCATTTCCCGTCTGTCATGACTGCAATTTTATATATACATATATATATATTATTAAGAAATTCTCAACTACTGTCATATGTCGTTGTCCTTAACACCTTTTTATGGCGCCCGCCTTCTGTTTATTAATAAACAATATTGAACCTTGAATTCAATCTCCCAGGATATATAATTTTCCTATATAAAATTATGGAATATCAATCCTTTTTAGAGTAACAATTTTTAGAATTTAAAATAATTTAGAATAATAAATTTGATGAGTAGAAAAATAATAATATTTCTAATTAAAAAATTTTTCTCAAATAAGATCATCTCTTAATTGGTGTTGTTCAACAATGGCGATTCATATAAAGACAACAGGAGAATTGTATATCCAACAATGAAATAATATCTGCTTTCATAGTTAAGAGTTAATTATCACGCGCAAGTATTGTATTCCTAGATAAAGAGACTATTAACATAATTATGTTTGAAAAATAATATTGTGACAAACTACTCACGACTTTCGCGTATTCTTAAATCTCACAAGTGTTCTATTTATTCATTTTTTTTATATTAAGAATTATTCTAGAAAAATTTTTAAAACAATTACATAACAAATATTTGCGACAAAGACATAAGTATCGCTTTTAGGAAAATCATCATCATCATGGAAACATGTTGCACGCATATGTGACGTACAAACCCCGAAGTCTAATGATCGGATGTGCGTGTGCAAGTAATTCACGCACATTGTACATATTGCATACATTTGCGACATTCAAGAGTTCGAGACATCCGGTGCAATAACCCTCTTGATATATATACATATAATAGTAAACTTATCTTTTTTCCAATGGTCGAAGGTTACACCAACTATTTTAAATTAATAATATTACCGAACTTTTTGTCTTCACCCTATTACCAAAAATTGTATTATTTATTTAAGAAAATACCAAGTTGGGGAAAATTTAAAAATACTCACAAGATATGAGAATAATAAATTGAGTTCAAATTTATTAATAAGTTCTACTTTTATTTCTCATTGAGCCATTTGAAACAGGCGCGACCGTGTCGATGAATGATTAACACGATAATTAAGGCAGGCAATTAAAATAATAAATCAGTCTAATTACCACCATAGTTTCTACATATGTATATATATTGGAGCCACTGTCGCAGGCTCGCCGTTTTACGAATTAATCGATTCTCAACTTATCGATTCGTGAAAGAATGAAACGAGAGGAAGAGGCAGAATTCAACACTCATAATTGGCCCTGGGGTTTTTTTTTCTCTTTTTTTTTAAAACGTACCTACAATAAACGAATGCAATTAGCGTCGTCGGCAACTCGATCTAGCAAGATATTATTTCATGTCTGCGAAATAATACTCATCTTGTTAAGCTGAATGACGCATGATTCTCAGTGAGTCAACGAGTTTTCTACTCTTCTTATATTACACATACAACTGTCTAGTGTCATCTTTCGTTTTTTTTTTTTTTTTTTTTTTTTTAATTTCCAGCATTAATTTCACTATACCACAGAAATAATGTCAAAAATTAAAATATATCTTTCTAAATTAATGTCTTGATTAAAATTTCAATAATTTACGTAGAGGTTTTTGTTTTGGGAAATAATTGCGAATACACTTTACTTCGAGGTATTCGATATAAAAATAATTTTATCGTTGAATGCTTTTAAAGATCTCTATTCGAAAAGAACGTGAAAGCATTTTGTAATGGTGCTTTTATGCATGTCATTTGGCTCGTGAGGAAACATGAAAAGTGCCTGAGGTGCGCCCTATCATGTTGGATAGGCATTGACGAATTCCATGGTTTCGCATATATGAAAAAAATTTATTTCATTCAAAATAATCTTGTACTTGCTTCGAAAATAAAAATTTCAAAACAATTTTTTGGTTTAAATAACAATTTTTTGGTTTCAATAAATTTAATAATGTTTATTTGAAACTAAATAAATTTTTTTAAGTATATGTATACGCGAGGGTAAAGTTTAAACTGCGAGTTAAGGTAAATTTATGCTCTCAAAACCCCACTTTGCAGATTCACGAAATTTACTTCACAATGTAATATAATAATGACGAAGTGACACCATATTTATGTCGTCCCTAAACCTTTTGATCCCAAGATATATATTTCTTGTTATAATATATATAATCCCTATCCTCTTACATTAAATCAGTTATACATAAAAGTATATATACTAATTTATTTACTTTCAATTTCATTAAAAATTAAATTATACAAATTGAAATAAATAAATAAACAATTCAATTAATAAATTCTTGAATTAAATTATTTAAATATAAGAAAGTTTAAAGATATAAATTTACAATTACAAGATACATACATGGTGTTTTTAATCTTTTAAATATGTTTTGAATAAATAATTTTCCACCTCAAACGATTAAACAAGTTTATACATATGACTGGAACCTGAA
The DNA here is from genome assembly GCF_019393585.1 of Leptopilina boulardi. Taxonomy (NCBI): domain Eukaryota; kingdom Metazoa; phylum Arthropoda; class Insecta; order Hymenoptera; family Figitidae; genus Leptopilina; species Leptopilina boulardi. The sequence continues at coordinate 1,392,700 of NW_026137866.1, forward strand.
ATATCGAGTTTGCGAACTTTGATCTACAAAATCAGAGATTCATTTCCGGAATAGGAAGACTGCTGCGATTCAGAAATATCAGAATACTCGAGATTCTATCGAGAAAGTATATCTATAACGGAACATAGAATCCTCTCTGTACTTTTACTCAAATAATTATACTCTCTATCTAAATAAGTGAAATTTCACTTATATTACATAAAAAGAATCTTTGTATTTAAAATTATATTTAATTTACCTTATAAATTTTTATTTCTTTCTTCCTTTTTCGAATCTATTTTCAATATTTGGAATTAACTATTTTTATATTCTATTTGTTGAAAAAAAATTTCCCTTTCTAAGAGTGCGAGCGAGCATTGCGAAAGTATGAGAAATGAACTAATAAAATGTCTGTTTTCTGTTTTCAGAAACACATGGGAATTAGATCGACTATTCTGTACTGGTAAGTGTTGTCTACTGAGTTATTAGCACCTGACAAATGTTTTTCAATTACCTATACAGAACCAGAAATATACGTCAAAATGTATCAAAAAAAATTTCTAAATTCCCCTTCTTTTTTAGACAGAAAAAATCGGTTTAGAATTTTTTTTGCGGTACGAGATATGAGAAAATTGATATGATACATTTCTCATCATTTATTTAGCATTAGAAATTTTCGTTGAGATTAAAAGTTAAATATATGAAAAAACACAGAAGGGAAAAAAAACTAAATTATTCAAATTAAACAAATTGAACTTGGTGACTTATCTTTACTTTACACCAGAGTGGAAGTAAAACGGAAAAAGGGGAGATGGAGGTCCAAGAACATGAACATCTAAAATTCATGGCACGAACCTTTAACCTTCACGCCACTTTACACCGAGGAACTGTGCGCTTCTGTCATATGAACAGACTGTATGTGTTTGAGAAAAAACCAATATGAACCTTATTTTTTCTTCTTTTCTCTCTCTCAAAAAAAAAGAGAGTTCCTAAAAGTTTTACTACTTTTCCTCTTTCAAAATTTCTTGAGAGAATTCATATATAACATATAGATGAATCAAATAAAAAAAACTTTATGTCTACAAAAATAGAAGAGTTAATTTTTAATTATCTGGGGTAATTTTGTCTTGTATATGTATTAAAATTGAGTTGTTAAATTTTCAAGCTTTTAGAGTATAGTGGATATGAGTTTTCAAGAGAGATTAGATTAAATCGAGATAGCCGCACGTATCTCTTTCCCCCTATAGCGAAAGGAATATTACCGTAAATCGAATTATTGATATATACCACGAGAAGAGACCAGTTTTCGTTGACGTTTAATATTGTGTGGGTGGGTGGAGAAGCTTCTTATATTACGCAAATTAGCTTGATATTGCATTTTGAATTCAGAAGTAATAAAAAAAAAAGATTGTCTCGAAACGACCCTTTCGAAGCCCAAGGCTTTACCCAAAGACGATTTCCAACGAAATACCACACTTCTCAGAATATCTCCATAATGCGAAGTGTTTCTGTCCACGTTTCACGCAAAATCGTTTTTTTTTTTTAGTGTGT